>NC_136071.1:788043604-789438187 GCF_964261635.1 Lissotriton helveticus | reverse complement strand
TTGCTTTGTGTATTGCAAACTGTAGAGCTCAAGTGAATGCCAGGTGGCTGTGGGTTCTTGTTGACTGCTCTCTCTGGCCTACACTGCAGACAGCAGTGTTCACAATTGAGATCGAGTCGCTATTGTAGATGAAGTAGACCTGTAAGAGAAGAGATTGCTGTAGTGTGCTCTGTCTGCACCACTTATAAATATCATTGCAGGCTCCGCACATGTTTTCTTTGCTTCGCGTATTGCAAACTGTAGAGCTCAAGTGAATGCTACGTGACTGTGGGACCTTGCTAAACGCTCTCTCTGGCCTACACTGCAGACAGCAGTGTTCACAATTGAGATCGAGTCGCTATTGTAGTTGAGGTAGTCCTGTAGGAAAATACATTTTTCCAGTTTGCTCTGTCTGCACCACTCATACACATCATTGCAGGCTCTGTACATGTTTTTTTTAGTTTGCATATTGCAAACTGTAGAGCTCAAGTGAATGCCATGTGGCTGTGGGGCCTTGCTGACTGCTCACTCTGGCCTACACTGCAGACAGCAGTGTTCACAATTGAGATTGAGTCGCTATTGTAGATGAGGAAGTCCTGTAGGAAAAGACATTGCTCCAGTGTGCACTGTCTGCATCAAGCATATGTATAATTGCAGGCTTCCCACATGCTTTTTTGTTGCTTCGCTGACGACAAACTGGGTAGGTGATGTCACCTTACGTACCTGGGGGTCCTTGCTGACCACTCTGTGTGGCCTACACTGCAGACAGCAGTGTTCATAATTCAGATTGAGTCACTATTGCAGATAATGCTGTGTTGGTGGCAACAGATATTGCTCCTAGTACGGTCTGTCTACAGCACACATTATCGGTGGCTGTGCACATGCTGAATGCTTCTGATGTAGTTATGTGAGTGCACTAGAACTGATGGAGCATTTATGATATAATCTTTTTATGAATTATTGCAGATCTATTGATTGTGCGTCAGTACACGATGGACTTATTTCTGTGTTATTTCACATCTACTGTCTCTACCTTACTGCAGCATAAATTATTGATTCTTTTAAAATTGAATCTCTGTGTGTGATCCAATGATTACTGTTGTAGTTGATGCTAGCAGCAACCATTCCCTGAAGGCTGGTTTACACTTGCCGCACACACATCCAGCACAGACGTCACTGGATATGTCACCATGGTAAGAAAAAAGAGTCGAGCGTACGTGCCCATATCCACTTCCACTAACTATCTGTGTCCGTGTGTTCATTATGTATGCATGATACTTTCTCGGGTCGTACTATATTACGTTGTGTTGTGGACAACCTGTGGTATTGGAGAACATTTTGGTAATGTAACTTTTAGGTGTATGGCTATGATAGGTGGAAGGCTATTTTACAGAGCATGAATATTGATGAAAATGATGGTTGCATGTTGTGTGTAGTGTAAGATATGTGTATATTGAAAAAGTTTAGAACAAAGCTCTCTAAGCAGAAGAGGTGTGTCTCATGAAATGCAGTACAGATATTGACTAAAATGGGTGGCGTTTTTGAACTGTTACAATGGGAAATGTTATGAACTAATGAATTCTTTTTATGGTCACATAGCAATCGCGCAGCCAGTGCCCAATGAGACCACAGCCGCTGTGATTTTGAGAAAATATATTTACTATAATATAAGTTTTAATACAGTTAGAAATATATAACTGTTTAAAATATTTTTAATTATTGCTTGCTCTCATGTACACTTTAAAGTTTTTTAGATGTAGTTTTGAGATAAAAACAAATTAGGGAATGTCGTATGCGGTGCAACATCGTACGTCCATGACTTAACACAGGGCGTGGCAGAGTGCATTCATTGCATTTGGAACGTGCAGCGGGTGTCATCCCATATATATATGACGGAACGCGCCGCTTGGTAGTGCGTACAGTTCGAATACCACAGTAGCAGCTGGTGCGACCTCATTCGTACATGTTGTTACTCTGGATGCAGTGTCACAAACCTGTCGAATACGAAATGTGCATCATTTAAATGTGATGGATAGGATTCACGTGTTGATCGAGCTTGGTAGACTACCAGTACGGGACTGTAGTTTTCTCCCCCCAAAAATATATATATACATATTTTGTGGGGAAGATATAAAAGATTACATAATTTGTAAAGTTTAAAAAAAGGATGATGGGGGGGCGTGGCTTGGCAGCGACCAAGATGGCCGCATAATCCCGCGGCACTCCGGCGGCGACCCTGAAGACCCCTAAAATCCATACTTAATCTGGGAAATCCACGACGTTCCGCACCGGGGCCGGAGAGCTGACATCCTCCGACGCCCAACGGTGTGCTTTGCGCCCGAATCCAACCCCGGAGAGCTGAGCACCGGAGATCGGAGAGTGCAGGCCTGCTGCAACCTTCGCGGTGAAGGCCCATCGGAGAAGCCCCGGCCTCGAGTATTGAGCAGCCCGCCCTGGGAGTACAGGTGGGCGGCTGCTTGACGCAGGACACTGGGGGGATCGCGAGGTGGCAGCGATCCCCGGAGAGAGAGGGAGGCGGGGGCTGGGGCCCTCTTCCCCCCCGGGTGTGTGCTGGCATGGTGCACTGCCCTCCACAGAGCGGCGGGGAGTGGACTGGCCCCCCGAGAAGCGGAGACTGAGAGGATAGGCCGGTGTGGTGGCGGCCTTGCCGAGTGGAGGCACAAGGCGGCAGAGCGGCCTACAAATTCTTATACGTCGTCCCCGGGGTCCTGGAGGCGGCAGGGGCGCACAGACTCGAGAAGGCGGCAGTACAAGAGATCCTTGGTTACCAGGGTTCCTCGGCCGGGGGCAACAACGGACAGCGGACCGGTGGGGGGGTACGAGACCCCCGGTGGAGGGACCTAATGACCGGCTAGCATCAGAGGGACACTCCGGGTCTGCGGGAGCCACCCTCGCCTCTCCCAGGAGAGGTGGGGTGCTGAAGGAGGTCGACGGGCCCAGTGGTGGGCACCAGATACCATGCACGGCCATGAGAAACAAGAAGTCCACGGTGACTCAAATCAACACTATGGACAACTACACCGCGGAGCAGGGAGGGGGAACTGGGTCCCATACCGGGGCCACGGAGGAGCCCCGTGAGCCATCCCTGTCCTCTATTATGCAGGCCATACAATCGCTGGGCACCACTCTGGAGTCAAAAATTGATAAAATGTCTATCGAACTGACTCTCCAACGGGCGGACCTGAACAAGACATCGGAGAAAGCCTCTCAGAACGCCGCCGCCATTACGGAGCTGCATGGTGCTACCAAGCAGTTACAACAACAGGTCCAACAGCTAACATACCGACAGAAACAGATGGAGGCGCGGCTGGAGGACCAGGAAGGGAGGGCCCGAAGGAACAACCTGCGGGTTGTAGGTGTGCCGGAAAAAATGGAAGGGGCCAGCGTGGAACTGTTCCTGGAGGATCTCATTCTAAATCGCTTGCAACCAAAAAGACTGTCAAAATTTTTCGTGGTGGAGCGGGCGCACAGTGCACCGATCCCGTCGCCACGCCGGGGGTCTCGCCGCGCACCATTATCGCGCGGATTCTCAACTATAGAGACAGGGATGCTATCCAGATCGAGTCGCTATTGTAGATGAGGTAGTTCTGTAGGAAAAGACATTGTTCCAGTGTGCTCTGTCTGCATCACTCATTCACATCATTGTAGGCTCTGCACACGTTTATTTGCTTTGTGTATTGCAAACTGTAGAGCTCAAGTGAATGCCAGGTGGCTGTGGGTTCTTGTTGACTGCTCTCTCTGGCCTACACTGCAGACAGCAGTGTTCACAATTGAGATCGAGTCGCTATTGTAGATGAAGTAGACCTGTAAGAGAAGAGATTGCTGTAGTGTGCTCTGTCTGCACCACTTATAAATATCATTGCAGGCTCCGCACATGTTTTCTTTGCTTCGCGTATTGCAAACTGTAGAGCTCAAGTGAATGCTACGTGACTGTGGGACCTTGCTAAACGCTCTCTGTGGCCTATACTGCAGACTTCAGTGTCCACATTTGACATTGAGTCGGTATTGTAGATGATGCAGTCCTGTAGGAAAAGAGATTGCTCCAGTGTGCTCTGTCTGCACCACTCACATGCATCATTGGAGGCTCTGCACACGTTTATTTGCTTCGTGTATTGCAAACTGTAGAGCTCAAGTGAATGCCAGGTGGCTGTGGGCTCTTGTTGACTGCTCTCTCTGGCCTACACTGCAGACAGCAGTGTTCACAATTGAGATCGAGTCGCTATTGTAGAGGAAGTAGACCTGTAAGAGAAGAGATTGCTGTAGTGTGCTCTGTCTGCACCACTTATAAGCATCATTGCAGGCTCCGCACTTGTTTTCTTTGCTTCGCGTATTGCAAACTGTAGAGCTCAAGTGAATGCTACGTGACTGTGGGCCCTTGCTGAACGCTCTCTCTGGCCTATACTGCAGACTTCAGTGTCCACATTTGACATTGAGTCCGTATTTTAGATGATGCAGTCCTGTAGGAAAAGACATTGCTCCAGTGCGCTCTGTCGGCACCACTCATATGCATCATTGCAGGCTCTGCACGTGTTTTTTGCTTCGTGTATTGCAAACTGTAGAGCGCAAGTGAATGCCAGGTGGCTGTGGGCTCTTGCTGACTGCTCTCTCTGACCTACACTGCAGACAGCAGTGTTCACAATTCAGATCAAGTCGCTATTGTAGATGAGGTAGTTCTGTAGGAAAAGACATTTTTCCAGTGTGCTCTGTCTGCACCACTCATACACATCATTGTAGGCTCTGCACACGTTTTTTTTGCTTCGTGTATTGCAAACCGTAGAGCTCAAGTCAATGCCACGTGGCTGTGGGCCCTTGCTGAACGCTCTCTGTGGCCTATACTGCAGACTTCAGTGTCCATATTTGACATTGAGTCGGTATTGTAGATGATGCAGTCCTGTAGTAAAATACATTGCTCCAGTGCGCTCTGTCTGCACCATTCATATGCATCCTTGGAGGCTCTGCACACGTTTTTTTGCTTCGTGTATTGCAAACTGTAGAGTTCCAGTAAATGCCAGGTGGCTGTGGGCTCTTGTTGACTGCTCTCTCTGGCCTACACTGCAGACAGCAGTGTTCACAATTGAGCTTGAGTCGCCATTGTAGATGAAGTAGTCCTGTAGGAAAAGACATTCCTCCAGTGCGTACTGTCTGCAGCACTCATACGTATCATTGCAGGTTCTGCACACGTTTTGGTTGCTTTGCGTATTGCAAACTGTAGAGCTTAAGTCAATGCCACGTCGCTGTGGGCCTTTGCTGAATGCTCTCTCTGGCCTATACTGAAGACTTCAGTGTTCACATTTGACATTGATCTGGTATTGTGGATGATGCAGTCCTGTAGATAAAGACATTGCTCCAGTGCGCTCTGTCTGCACCTCTCATACGCATCATTGCAGGCTCTGCACATGTTTTCTTTGCTTTGCGTATTGCAAACTGGAGAGCTCAAGTCAATGCCACATAGCTGTGGGCGCTTGCTGACCGCTCTCTCTGGCCTACACTGCAGACAGCAGTGTTCACAATTGAGATCGAGTCGCTTTTGTAGTTGAGGTAGTCCTGTAGGAAAATACATTTTTCCAGTTTGCTCTGTCTGCACCACTCATACACATCATTGCAGGCTCTGTACATGTTTTTTTTAGTTTGCATATTGCAAACTGTAGAGCTCAAGTGAATGCCATGTGGCTGTGGGGCCTTGCTGACTGCTCACTCTGGCCTACACTGCAGACAGCAGTGTTCACAATTGAGATTGAGTCGCTATTGTAGATGAGGAAGTCCTGTAGGAAAAGACATTGCTCCAGTGTGCACTGTCTGCATCAAGCATATGTATAATTGCAGGCTTCCCACATGCTTTTTTGTTGCTTCGCTGACGACAAACTGGGTAGGTGATGTCACCTTACGTACCTGGGGGTCCTTGCTGACCACTCTGTGTGGCCTACACTGCAGACAGCAGTGTTCATAATTCAGATTGAGTCACTATTGCAGATAATGCTGTGTTGGTGGCAACAGATATTGCTCCTAGTACGGTCTGTCTACAGCACACATTATCGGTGGCTGTGCACATGCTGAATGCTTCTGATGTAGTTATGTGAGTGCACTAGAACTGATGGAGCATTTATGATATAATCTTTTTATGAATTATTGCAGATCTATTGGTTGTGCGTCAGTACACGATGGACTTATTTCTGTGTTATTTCACATCTACTGTCTCTACCTTACTGCAGCATAAATTATTGATTCTTTTAAAATTGAATCTCTGTGTGTGATCCAATGATTACTGTTGTAGTTGATGCTAGCAGCAACCATTCCCTGAAGGCTGGTTTACACTTGCCGCACACACATCCAGCACAGACGTCACTGGATATGTCACCATGGTAAGAAAAAAGAGTCGAGCGTACGTGCCCATATCCACTTCCACTAACTATCTGTGTCCGTGTGTTCATTATGTATGCATGATACTTTCTCGGGTCGTACTATATTACGTTGTGTTGTGGACAACCTGTGGTATTGGAGAACATTTTGGTAATGTAACTTTTAGGTGTATGGCTATGATAGGTGGAAGGCTATTTTACAGAGCATGAATATTGATGAAAATGATGGTTGCATGTTGTGTGTAGTGTAAGATATGTGTATATTGAAAAAGTTTAGAACAAAGCTCTCTAAGCAGAAGAGGTGTGTCTCATGAAATGCAGTACAGATATTGACTAAAATGGGTGGCGTTTTTGAACTGTTACAATGGGAAATGTTATGAACTAATGAATTCTTTTTATGGTCACATAGCAATCGCGCAGCCAGTGCCCAATGAGACCACAGCCGCTGTGATTTTGAGAAAATATATTTACTATAATATAAGTTTTAATACAGTTAGAAATATATAACTGTTTAAAATATTTTTAATTATTGCTTGCTCTCATGTACACTTTAAAGTTTTTTAGATGTAGTTTTGAGATAAAAACAAATTAGGGAATGTCGTATGCGGTGCAACATCGTACGTCCATGACTTAACACAGGGCGTGGCAGAGTGCATTCATTGCATTTGGAACATGCAGCGGGTGTCATCCCATATATATATGACGGAACGCGCCGCTTGGTAGTGCGTACAGTTCGAATACCACAGTAGCAGCTGGTGCGACCTCATTCGTACATGTAGTTACTCTGGATGCAGTGTCACAAACCTGTCGAATACGAAATGTGCATCATTTAAATGTGATGGATAGGATTCACGTGTTGATCGAGCTTGGTAGACTACCAGTACGGGACTGTAGTTTTCTCCCCCCAAAAATATATATATACATATTTTGTGGGGAAGATATAAAAGATTACATAATTTGTAAAGTTTAAAAAAAGGATGATGGGGGGGCGTGGCTTGGCAGCGACCAAGATGGCCGCATAATCCCGCGGCACTCCGGCGGCGACCCTGAAGACCCCTAAAATCCATACTTAATCTGGGAAATCCACGACGTTCCGCACCGGGGCCGGAGAGCTGACATCCTCCGACGCCCAACGGTGTGCTTTGCGCCCGAATCCAACCCCGGAGAGCTGAGCACCGGAGATCGGAGAGTGCAGGCCTGCTGCAACCTTCGCGGTGAAGGCCCATCGGAGAAGCCCCGGCCTCGAGTATTGAGCAGCCCGCCCTGGGAGTACAGGTGGGCGGCTGCTTGACGCAGGACACTGGGGGGATCGCGAGGTGGCAGCGATCCCCGGAGAGAGAGGGAGGCGGGGGCTGGGGCCCTCTTCCCCCCCGGGAGTGTGCTGGCATGGTGCACTGCCCTCCACAGAGCGGCGGGGAGTGGACTGGCCCCCCGAGAAGCGGAGACTGAGAGGATAGGCCGGTGTGGTGGCGGCCTTGCCGAGTGGAGGCACAAGGCGGCAGAGCGGCCTACAAATTCTTATACGTCGTCCCCGGGGTCCTGGAGGCGGCAGGGGCGCACAGACTCGAGAAGGCGGCAGTACAAGAGATCCTTGGTTACCAGGGTTCCTCGGCCGGGGGCAACAACGGACAGCGGACCGGTGGGGGGGTACGAGACCCCCGGTGGAGGGACCTAATGACCGGCTAGCATCAGAGGGACACTCCGGGTCTGCGGGAGCCACCCTCGCCTCTCCCAGGAGAGGTGGGGTGCTGAAGGAGGTCGACGGGCCCAGTGGTGGGCACCAGATACCATGCACGGCCATGAGAAACAAGAAGTCCACGGTGACTCAAATCAACACTATGGACAACTACACCGCGGAGCAGGGAGGGGAAACTGGGTCCCATACCGGGGCCACGGAGGAGCCCCGTGAGCCATCCCTGTCCTCTATTATGCAGGCCATACAATCGCTGGGCACCACTCTGGAGTCAAAAATTGATAAAATGTCTATCGAACTGACTCTCCAACGGGCGGACCTGAACAAGACATCGGAGAAAGCCTCTCAGAACGCCGCCGCCATTACGGAGCTGCATGGTGCTACCAAGCAGTTACAACAACAGGTCCAACAGCTAACATACCGACAGAAACAGATGGAGGCGCGGCTGGAGGACCAGGAAGGGAGGGCCCGAAGGAACAACCTGCGGGTTGTAGGTGTGCCGGAAAAAATGGAAGGGGCCAGCGTGGAACTGTTCCTGGAGGATCTCATTCTAAATCGCTTGCAACCAAAAAGACTGTCAAAATTTTTCGTGGTGGAGCGGGCGCACAGTGCACCGATCCCGTCGCCACGCCGGGGGTCTCGCCGCGCACCATTATCGCGCGGATTTTCAACTATAGAGACAGGGATGCTATCCAGATCGAGTCGCTATTGTAGATGAGGTAGTTCTGTAGGAAAAGACATTGTTCCAGTGTGCTCTGTCTGCATCACTCATTCACATCATTGTAGGCTCTGCACACGTTTATTTGCTTTGTGTATTGCAAACTGTAGAGCTCAAGTGAATGCCAGGTGGCTGTGGGTTCTTGTTGACTGCTCTCTCTGGCCTACACTGCAGACAGCAGTGTTCACAATTGAGATCGAGTCGCTATTGTAGATGAAGTAGACCTGTAAGAGAAGAGATTGCTGTAGTGTGCTCTGTCTGCACCACTTATAAATATAATTGCAGGCTCCGCACATGTTTTCTTTGCTTCGCGTATTGCAAACTGTAGAGCTCAAGTGAATGCTACGTGACTGTGGGACCTTGCTAAACGCTCTCTGTGGCCTATACTGCAGACTTCAGTGTCCACATTTGACATTGAGTCGGTATTGTAGATGATGCAGTCCTGTAGGAAAAGAGATTGCTCCAGTGTGCTCTGTCTGCACCACTCACATGCATCATTGGAGGCTCTGCACACGTTTATTTGCTTCGTGTATTGCAAACTGTAGATCTCAAGTGAATGCCAGGTGGCTGTGGGCTCTTGTTGACTGCTCTCTCTGGCCTACACTGCAGACAGCAGTGTTCACAATTGAGATCGAGTCGCTATTGTAGAGGAAGTAGACCTGTAAGAGAAGAGATTGCTGTAGTGTGCTCTGTCTGCACCACTTATAAGCATCATTGCAGGCTCCGCACTTGTTTTCTTTGCTTCGCGTATTGCAAACTGTAGAGCTCAAGTGAATGCTACGTGACTGTGGGCCCTTGCTGAACGCTCTCTCTGGCCTATACTGCAGACTTCAGTGTCCACATTTGACATTGAGTCCGTATTTTAGATGATGCAGTCCTGTAGGAAAAGACATTGCTCCAGTGCGCTCTGTCGGCACCACTCATATGCATCATTGCAGGCTCTGCACGTGTTTTTTGCTTCGTGTATTGCAAACTGTAGAGCGCAAGTGAATGCCAGGTGGCTGTGGGCTCTTGCTGACTGCTCTCTCTGACCTACACTGCAGACAGCAGTGTTCACAATTCAGATCAAGTCGCTATTGTAGATGAGGTAGTTCTGTAGGAAAAGACATTTTTCCAGTGTGCTCTGTCTGCACCACTCATACACATCATTGTAGGCTCTGCACACGTTTTTTTTGCTTCGTGTATTGCAAACCGTAGAGCTCAAGTCAATGCCACGTGGCTGTGGGCCCTTGCTGAACGCTCTCTGTGGCCTATACTGCAGACTTTAGTGTCCATATTTGACATTGAGTCGGTATTGTAGATGATGCAGTCCTGTAGTAAAATACATTGCTCCAGTGCGCTCTGTCTGCACCATTCATATGCATCCTTGGAGGCTCTGCACACGTTTTTTTGCTTCGTGTATTGCAAACTGTAGAGTTCCAGTAAATGCCAGGTGGCTGTGGGCTCTTGTTGACTGCTCTCTCTGGCCTACACTGCAGACAGCAGTGTTCACAATTGAGCTTGAGTCGCCATTGTAGATGAAGTAGTCCTGTAGGAAAAGACATTCCTCCAGTGCGTACTGTCTGCAGCACTCATACGTATCATTGCAGGTTCTGCACACGTTTTGGTTGCTTTGCGTATTGCAAACTGTAGAGCTTAAGTCAATGCCACGTCGCTGTGGGCCTTTGCTGAATGCTCTCTCTGGCCTATACTGAAGACTTCAGTGTTCACATTTGACATTGATCTGGTATTGTGGATGATGCAGTCCTGTAGATAAAGACATTGCTCCAGTGCGCTCTGTCTGCACCTCTCATACGCATCATTGCAGGCTCTGCACATGTTTTCTTTGCTTTGCGTATTGCAAACTGGAGAGCTCAAGTCAATGCCACATAGCTGTGGGCGCTTGCTGACCGCTCTCTCTGGCCTACACTGCAGACAGCAGTGTTCACAATTGAGATCGAGTCGCTTTTGTAGTTGAGGTAGTCCTGTAGGAAAATACATTTTTCCAGTTTGCTCTGTCTGCACCACTCATACACATCATTGCAGGCTCTGTACATGTTTTTTTTAGTTTGCGTATTGCAAACTGTAGAGCTCAAGTGAATGCCATGTGGCTGTGGGGCCTTGCTGACTGCTCACTCTGGCCTACACTGCAGACAGCAGTGTTCACAATTGAGATTGAGTCGCTATTGTAGATGAGGAAGTCCTGTAGGAAAAGACATTGCTCCAGTGTGTACTGTCTGCATCAAGCATATGTATCATTGCAGGCTTCGCACATGCTTTTTTGTTGCTTCGCTGACGACCAACTGGGTAGGTGATGTCACCTTACGTACCTGGAGTCCTTGCTGACCACTCTGTGTGGCCTACACTGCAGACAGCAGTGTTCATAATTCAGATTGAGTCACTATTGCAGATAATGCTGTGTTGGTGGCAACAGATATTGCTCCTAGTACGGTCTGTCTACAGCACGCATTATCGGTGGCTGTGCACATGCTGAATGCTTCTGATGTGGTTATGTGAGTGCACTAGAACTGATGGAGCATTTATGATATAATCTTTTTATGAATTATTGCAGATCTATTGATTGTGTGTCAGTACACGATGGACTTATTTCTGTGTTATTTCACATCTACTGTCTCTACCTTACTGCAGCATAAATTATTGATTCTTTTAATATTGAATCTCTGTGTGTGATCCAATGATTACTGTTGTAGTTGATGCTAGCAGCAACCATTCCCTGAAGGCTGGTTTACACTTGCCGCACACACATCCAGCACAGACGTCACTGGATATGTCACCATGGTAATAAAAAAGAGTCGAGCATACGTGCCCATATCCACTTCCACTAACTATCTGTGTCCATGTGTTCATTATGTATGCATGATACTTTCTCGGGTCGTACTATATTACGTTGTGTTGTGGACAACCTGTGGTATTGGAGAACATTTTGGTAATGTAACTTTTAGTTGTATGGCTATGATAGGTGGAAGGCTATTTTACAGAGCATGAATATTGATGAAAATGATGGTTGCATGTTGTGTGTAGTGTAAGATATGTGTATATTGAAAAAGTTTAGAACAAAGCTCTCTAAGCAGAAGAGGTGTGTCTCATGAAATGCAGTACAGATATTGACTAAAATGGGTGGCGTTTTCGAACTGTTACAATGGGAAATGTTATGAACGAATGGATTTTTTTTATGGTCACATAGCAATCGCTCAGCCAGTGCCCAATGAGACCACAGCCGATGTGATTTTGAGAAAATATATTTGCTATAATATAAGTTTTAATACAGTTAGAAATATATAACTGTTTAAAATATTTGTAATTATTGCTTGCTCTCATGTACACTTTAAAGTTTTTTAGATGTAGTTTTGAGATAAAAACAAATTAGGGAATGTCGTATGTGGCGCAACATCGTACGTCCATGACTTAACACAGGGCGTGGCAGCGTGCATTCATTGCATTTGGAACGTGCAGCGGGTGTCATCCCATATATATATGACGGAACGCGCCGCTTGGTAGTGCGTACAGTTCGAATACCACAGTAGCAGCTGGTGCGACCTCATTCGAACATGTTGTTACTCTGGATGCAGTGTCACAAACCTGTCGAATACGAAATGTGCATCATTTAAATGTGATGGATAGTATTCACGTGTTGATCGAGCTTGGTAGACTACCAGTACGGGACTGTAGTTTTCTCCCCCCAAAAATATATATATACATATTTTGTGGGGAAGATATAAAAGATTACATAATTTGTAAAGTTTAAAAAAAGGATGATGGGGGGCGTGGCTTGGCAGCGACCAAGCTGGCCGCATAATCCAGCGGCGCTCCGGCGGCGACCCTGAAGACCCCTAAAATCCGTACTTAATCCGGGAACTCCACGAAGTTCCGCACCGGGGCCGGAGAGCTGACATCCTCCGACGCCCAACGGTGTGCTTTGCGCCCAAATCCAACCCCGGAGAGCTGAGCACCGGAGATCGGAGAGTGCAGGCCTGCTGCAACCTTCGCGGTGAAGGCCCATCGGAGAAGCCCCGGCCTCGAGTATTGAACAGCCCGCCCTGGGAGTACAGGTGGGCGGCTGCTTGGCGCAGGACACTGGGGGGATCGCGAGGCGGCAGCGATCCCCGGAGAGAGAGGGAGGCGGGGGCTGGGGCCCTCGTCCCCCCCGGGTGTGTGCTGGCATGGTGCACTGCCCTCCACAGAGCGGTGGGGAGTGGACTGGCCCCCCCGAGATGCGGAGACTGAGAGGATAGGCCGGTGTGGTGGCGGCCTTGCCGAGTGGAGGCACAAGGCGGCAGAGCGGCCTACAAATTCTTATACGTCGTCCCCGGGGTCCTGGAGGCGGCAGGGGCGCACTGACTCGAGAAGGCGGCAGTACAAGAGATTCTTGGTTACCAGGGTTCCTCGGCCGGGGGCAACAACGGACAGCGGACCGTGGGGGGGTACGAGACCCCCGGTGGAGGGACCTAACGACCGGCTAGCATCAGAGGGACACTCCGGGTCTGCGGGAGCCACCCTCGCCTCTCCCAGGAGAGGTGGGGTGCTGAAGGAGGTCGACGGGCCCAGTGGTGGGCACCCGATACCATGCACGGCCATGAGAAACAAGAAGTCCACGGTGACTCAAACCAACACTATGGACAACTACACCGCGGAGCAGGGAGGGGGAACTGGGTCCCATACCGGGGCCACGGAGGAGCCCCGTGAGCCATCCCTGTCCTCTATTATGCAGGCCATACAATTGCTGGGCACCACTCTGGAGTCAAAAATTGATAAAATGTCTATCGAACTGACTCTCCAACGGGCGGACCTGAACAAGACATCGGAGAAAGCCTCTCAGAACGCCGCCGCCATTACGGAGCTGCATGGTGCTACCAAGCAGTTACAACAACAGGTCCAACAGCTAACATACCAACAGAAACAGATGGAGGCGCGGCTGGAGGACCAGGAAGGGAGGGCCCGATGGAACAACCTGCGGGTTGTAGGTGTGCCGGAAAAAATGGAAGGGGCCAGCGTGGAACTGTTCCTGGAGGATCTCATTCTAAATCGCTTGCAACCAAAAAGACTGTCAAAATTTTTCGTGGTGGAGCGGGCGCACAGTGCACCGATCCCGTCGCCACGCCGGGGGCCCCGCCGTGCACCATTATCGCGTGGATTCTCAACTATAGAGACAGGGATGCTATCCTGCAGGCCGCTCGGCAACATGGGGACCTTTGGATAGACAACACCACGTTACGCCTCTTCCCAGACTTCACACTCAAGGTCCAGCAGGAGCACCGCTCCTTTGACGCCGTCAAGAGAGAACTTCGAGAACGCGGAGTAAAGTATATGATGTTCTTCCCGGCGCGGCTCAAGGTCTTGGCGGAAGGGAAATCCTTCTTCTTCACTGCCCCGGAGGAGGTGCATGCATGGCTTGAGGAGCGAGGCCAGCAGCGGAGGGGCCCAGAGCGTGGGGGAAGTTGGAGGAGCGTGGCACCCCAGTCTCCGGCCTCATCTGTGGGGTCGGTGGGGGTTCAAGGGAGCCCGCAACCAGAGAACAGAAGGAGGATCCGCAGCATTTCGGGGTCCCCGGACCTGGGGTGACACGATGGACCACATTGGTTGGGACTGGCTGGAATTCATAGTCACGTAACGTATTTGGGGGGCTGTTGATACTGGCCTTACAAGGCCGTTGAGGGATGGAGGGTCTCAGAATGGTTTGGGAATCCTGTGTGGGACAGACTTGAACGCCCTGAATAACATTATTTGCTGTTACCGTTATACCACGGGGGCGAAGGGCCCTGGATGAGTCTCTTGTGAGTACACTTTCATAGCGGAACACTGCTCCAGAATAGAACAACTGGTGGAGTAGACGAGGAATTAGCATGGGGGGGTCGGATGGGATCCCCGGATGCTGGACTTGGTTGCACCACTAGCCCCTGAGTTTTTCGTTTTAAGGGCTACAGGCGCTCTGATTGTTGGGGATGTCTGGCATGTTTGGCCGGAGTAGCAGGGTAGCAGGGTGGGGGGTTGTGGTGGAGGGGTTGGGGGGGTTTGTTCTAGTTCTTACTGTTTGTTTTGCTATTAAATGATTGCTCTGACTCCATTGACACAAATAGCGGGCGGATGGGAGGGGGGAGCCGGTGAGATTTGGTTCCTACTTCCTTTAATTGACTGAAAGGATGGCTGGATTACACACGACGCGGACACAACACATTGAAATAGTGTCGTGGAATGAGAATGGCCTGCAAAACAAAATCAAATGCACCGTGGTGCTTCAATATCTCCCTAGGCACGCCCCTGATGTCGTACTACTACAGGAGACACATCTGTTAGGGAACCATTGCAAGGCCCTGGACAGATTTGGATATACCTTACGTGCCCACTCTGGCTTTACTACGGGCTCTAGGGGTGTAGGGATCCTTGTCAAAAACTCCCTACCACTGGTCCTGGGACAGTGTTGGTTGGACCCCCTGGGTCGCTATGTAGCGATGTCTGCACAGTGGGAGGGCCGTACTCTGAACCTCTGTTCCCTTTACATTCCCCCCCCAAAGCTCCACGCGACGACTCTCCCCGATATTGGAAAGTTACTGTTGGAAATGCCCATGGGGACACTGATCCTGGGAGGGGATATGAACGACGTGATGGCCAGGGAGCTGGACAGACTGCCGCCCCCACTGGGTAGAGGAGGGGCGAACCACCTAAGGGACTTTGCGCAGGCGCTGGGTCTGGTGGAATCCCTGGAGGACACACAACCCGCAGGCTACACAATACACATATGTCTTTGCGGCCCATGGCTCGTCTTCAAGGATCAATTACATATTCACAAGGGCAGACTACGTGAGCCTCTTTAGGGACGGACATCTAAAAGCTAGAGGGATCTCTGACCATTCACCGGTGGGGGTTCAGATGGTGAGTCCCAGGCAAGATTGGAGTGTCCCCCCTCGGCTTGATGCCTTTTTATTTAAGGACAGGGAATTTCAGGAAAGGTTCCGAGAGAGGGTGGATCATTATTTCGAGGACAACGTAGGGTCTGTGAGCTCCCCCGGGGTAGTATGGGAGGATCACTGACATATTATCGAAAGACACATTATCGAGATACAAAAATATCGACACAAAAATATCGAAATCAAAAATATCGAAGTTATATCTACATAATGGTAAGTACAAAAATATCAAAAAAATAATATCGTTGTACAAAAATATCGAAATAAAAAATATCGTTTTTTTAAATGTATTAATAATAATGTAAAAATAATTTAAAAATACATATAATTTTACAAATATTAACGCATGTTTTTACAACGCAGATACTTTTACAACGCATACCATTACAACATAAGTATTGGTAAGTATATAATAATTTTTTATGTAAATTAATTAAAATAAATATAATATAATGTTATGTTATGTTATGTTAACTGGTTTTTTGTAGAGCGCACGGCTAGAGTGTCCCGGCGCTTTTAATTGAAGCAGGCTGCAGTAAACTAACATAACACCTTTAAGAGAATATAATTTAATTTAATTTAATTTAATTTAATTAATTTAATTTAAATTTAATTTAACTTTAATTTTTACACTGTACCCCTGTACCCCAAAAACCCAAAACTGACCCTGAACCCTAAAAATACCCCTTTACCCAAAAACTAAAAACTGACCCTGAACCCTAAAAATACCCCTTTACCCCAAAACAAAAAACTGACCCTGTGCCCTAAAAATACGCCTTTACCAAAAAACTAAAAACTGACCCTGAACCCTAAAAATACCCCTTTACCCAAAAACTAAAAACTGACCCTGTGCCCTAAAAATACCCCTTTACCCAAAAACTAAAAACTGACCCTGAACCCTAAAAATACCCCTTTACCCAAAAACCCAAAACTGACCCTGAACCCTAAAAATACCCCTTTACCCAAAAACAAAAAACTGACCCAGTGCCCTAAAAATACCCCTTTACCCAAAAACTAAAAACTGACCCTGAACCCTAAAAATACCCCTTTACCCAAAAACTAAAAACTGACCCTGAACCCTAAAAATACCCCTTTACCCAAAAACTAAAAACTGACCCTGAACCCTAAAAATACCCCTTTACCCAAAAACTAAAAACTGACCCTGAACCCTAAAAATACCCCTTTACCCAAAAACTAAAAACTGACCCTGAACCCTAAAAATACCCCTTTACCCAAAAACCCAAAACTGACCCTGAACCCTAAAAATACCCCTTTACCCAAAAACTAAAAACTGACCCTGAACCCTAAAAATACCCCTTTACCCAAAAACTAAAAACTGACCCTGAACCCTAAAAATACCCCTTTACCCAAAAATAAATCTAATTAATGTAATTAACTAATTAACATTAATTAATTACCAATTAATTTTTAATTAACAATAACAATAAATTATATATCGTAGCACATTAAATCGAATTAATTTAATTAACTAATTAATAATAATTAATTACCAATTAATTATTAATTAACAATAACACTAAATTAAATATATTACCACATTAACTCTAATTAATGTAATTAACTAATTAGTTTCAATTAATTACAAATTAATTATTAATTAAAAAATATTTAAAAATATATATTAATTATTTAATTATTATTAAATTACTTCCCACCCTATTCCCCTATAAACCCACAACCCGCTCTAATACTAAAACGCAAAATGTTAACATAATTACTAATTTTCAAACATACATTTCTAAACATATTTAGCAAACATATAAACAACATAATAAAATACATAACACTAAACAACAAAATTTCGATATTACTAACATACATACCTTAATCTCGATATTCTGTCTGTCGATATTATGGCACATCGATATACTATACCATCGATATTAAAACATCGATATTATTGTATATCGATATTTTGTTTTCGATATTTTGTCTGACTACCAGTATGGGAAGCATACAAGACAGTGGCCAGGGATTTTGTACAGGCCGAGGTTGGGAGACGGCGTAAAGAAAAACATGCGCAGTTGGAAAAACTGGAAGTGGAGCTTCACGCTCTGGAGGTTAGGACGGGGCTTACTCAGGAACAGGACAGGCAGCATACAGCACGCATCCTAAGCAAGGAGTTAAGGGACATGCTGATGGAACAGGTGCGAGCACATGCACTAGCCGCCCAGAGGCGGGTGCATGACTTGGGAGACAAGGCAAATAGAATGATCGCCTGGCTGGAAAAAAGGGACCGGGAACGAAGTTGGGTACCGGGAATAGAGCGACCGGACGGGTCGGTCAGCACCACTAGTGTGGCGATTGCGGCGGAATTCGCACGCTACTATGAGGAGGTCTACCGATCTCAAACGACTAGAGAGGAGAGGGAGTGAGGTGACTTCCTAGCCCCCTTGCGGCTGCCCCTACTGGAGTCTGCGGACAGGGAGATTCTAGATGCGGATATCACGGTCAAAGAAGTGGAGGAGGCCATGGGGGACTTACAGACGGGTAAGGCCCCGGGGCCCAACGGGTTCCCGGCAGAGGCATTAGGGTGCACACGGCACCGCATATGTGCAATATGTTTCACGAGGCGCGAGAGACTGGGCTGCTTCCGAGGGATTTACGGCTGGCAACGATCGTAGAGATCCATAAGGCAGGTAAGCCGCACAGGGAATGCAGCTCCTACATGCCTCTCGAGGTGACAGCGCGCTTTACAAGTGCAATAAATAAATAAATAAATAAATAAATAAAATAAAGATCTATATCCCTCCTTAAGTATGAGACAAAGGTCCTTGGGAAGATCCTGGCCACACGCCTGGTTGCGGTTGCACAAACGCTGGTCCATCCGGACCAGTCGGGCTTTATACCCCATAGAAACACACGACTCAACCTGCGGCGCCTGTTTGGGGTCCTGCAGGCAGTCACTAGGTGACAGGGAGTGCCGGCAGCACTGCTGTCCCTTGATGCCTGTATGGCTTTTTATAGTATAGAATGGAGCTTCCTATATGCAGTGTTGATGAAACTAGGATTTGGTGTCAACTTCTGTGCCTGGGTGAAGTTCCTGTATACAGAGCCCCTGGCGAGAGTCCGGGTTAATGGGACTATGTCGCGAGAATTCCAACTGGGACATGGCACGAGACAGGGCTGTCTCCTTTCCCCTACTCTCTTTGCCCTAGCACTGGAGCCACTGGCGCATTGGGTACGTACGGACCCTGGGGTGTGGGGTATAGACCTGAGGGGCGGCTGGGAGGAACGCATATCGTTATATGCCGAGGACATTTTGCTGTATGCCCAGAGACCATCTGAGTCCATACAAAGGCTGATGGTTATGCTACGCACGTTTGGGGACTCCTCTGGATATCGCATCAACTGGAGTAAGTCCCTGGGTTATGTTCTGGCGGGGCCCCAGCCCCAAATTGTGGAAGACTGTGAGGGCCTAATCTGGCATACAGAGTTCCGATACCTGGGTATTTGGGTCACTCCATCTGGCACCGAATTCCTCCGTCTGAACGTGCAGACATAGCTGGACCGGCTTCACAGCGACGTGATGCACTGGAGGACTCTCCCACTCTCCCTAATGGGCCGTGCCGTCCTATTCAAGATGATGGCCCTGCCCCGCTTGCTCTATGCACTGCAGAGCTCGCCCTTCCCGGTCCCGGAGCACATATTCAAAACTGTAGAGGCAGAGCAACGCTCATTATTGTGGAGTGGAGGGTGCCCAAGAATAGCACTTAAAAATCTACAACGGGGAGTGTTCGAGGGAGGGCTAGCGGTGCCCGACATTCGTCTCTACTATTGGGCAACACAGTTAGTCAATATAAATGGTTGGGTGTTTGCCCCACAGGAGGAACCCGCGTACCGAGCGACCCATATGGCACTGGGAGAGGACTCCTATTTGGAGGCCGTATACTCGAAAACCAGACGAAACCAGTCCCTGCCTCCTCAGACAGCGGTGGTGGTGGCGGTATGGAGGCGGGCAACGAAGTCACTGGGATGGGAGGCGAAACTCACGGACTGTACACCTTTGTGGAAAGGCGACTTCCTTCGGGAGGTTGCAAAGCTGCGAGACCTGCGTCAATGGAGCCTAATCGGCATAGACAAGCTAGGGGATGTCTGGAAGAGGGGGAAACTGGTGGATTTCGCGAGTCTACAGACGGAGTTCCACATGGGTGATGGAGAATTTCTGCATTATCAACAACTCAAACATGCCATACACGCACACCTGCCGCAGGGGGAAGAGTTACCTGAATATGCTCCACTTGAGGATAGGCTGCTGCTAGACCCTATGATTGATAAGGCTATCTCCCTTACCTATAAAAAGCTCCCGGACGCACTGGGACCGTTGAGAGAATAATGAGAGTCTGATCTTGGCTTACTAGAAGATGATGACTGGAACGAGGTTCTGCAGTGCCCCAGAGGTTGCGATCAGGGATATGTTCAGACTGGTCCAGCTATGCATACTCCATAGGTCCTACACACCAAGAACGGTGCAACATAAGATGGGGTGTGCAATAAGCATGGGCGGATTTTGCGGATTGGCAATCCGCGAACTTGCGTATTTACGGATTCGCAATCCGCGAAGATCCGCGAACTCTAGCGGACTTGCGGATTTTTCCGTTTTTTGTGTTGGCGCGTGTTCGCGCCGATTTTGGGACAAGTTCGCAATTGCGAACTTACTTTTCGGCTTGCAACGGCCGCGACTATGTTGTTTCTACGTCTGGTTTATCATCACAGGTTCACAGCACCCTCTGTTTCACCACTGCCACCCTCTGGGACACCCATGCCACCCTCTAGTACATCCTCACAGGCACCTATTAGGTTTATTTATTACTGTAGATTATGGTGGTTGAAAAAAGCTAGCACACCTGCCCTTCTTCAACTGCCATCAATTAATTTGTGTTTCATTAATGTGTCAGTAATTTTGAAAGTTCCAGTCTGGCTGGCACCTGCTTCCTTCCTTATCTGTAATTTGCTTTTTGTTGCAGTGAAATTTTTTTTTTACAGGACCTTTATGGTGCTATTCTATGAGCCTGCTGTTTGGGTCATAGCAGGGTCATAGAATTGTTGCAAACTCTGGAGGGGCCCATCAGGAAGCACTACCTTGAATGTTACTAATGTTAAGTTTGAACTTTTGCACCTGCTCATTGCTTTCATTTTAGCTAAAATCGTTTTTTTTGCAATTTCGCGCGTTATTTGGGGCGCGAATCCGTGCGAGATCGATTTCGGAAGCCGCGAATACGTGCGAATACAAAATTGTTTTTGTTGCGACGTGTATATTCGCGTGATCTTGCGCGTGTTCGCGAGGCGCTTCTAGCTATTCGTTTGCCAAGTTACCCTATCGGTCGTACACGGGCGCGGCCATCTTGTTGGCGTGACGTAATTCCGTTTCCGCCCGCTATGTGTAATCTCGCAAAGTGTGCTGCTCGCGAGTACAAGTTCGCGCGTACTCGCAAGGAAAATCTCGCGCGAACTTACCCACGCGGTCGTGAACGGGCGCGGCCATCTTGTTTCTCATTCATTGCTATGGTTCTGGGCATGCTTTCTCTATCCTCTCTCAATCTCTGCCATCCTTTGCTTGTTTGAAGTTTTTTTGATCTAATTTTACTTATTATCTAACCCTCTATTTTTCTAGCTCTATATTTTTGTGTTTTCTGCAGCTTTTAGTTACTTTTAAACTACTTTTTTAAACTCTTTTCTTTTCTTCTTCACTATTCTATTTCTTCTTTATCATTTAAGTTTATTTCTGCCCAGACCATGGTAAAGGGAGCCGGGAAGCACCCTGAGAAGGGGAAGGGTCCCGCACCCCGTGCCCGGCTCCCGTGCGGGCGTTTAAGGGGGGAGCAAGTGGTCCCGAGGGAGATCTTTAGCGCGGAGGAAGTGGCGGCACTGATCTTCCATGTCCAGCGCCGCCTCCCCAAGACGATCCTGGGAGGCGGCAAGATCGCGACCGGCTATGGCATCCGGGAGCGCCGCCAGCGGTGGGAGAAGGTGTGCCGGGCCATGTACAAGATCTCTGGGGTCCGGCGCACATATAACCAGGCCACCCACCGCTGGACCGATGTCATGGACCGGGAGCGGGACTTGCTGGACGCGCTCGGCGTAGAGGTCCCCGGGCTTGGTGAGTAGTAGTAGTAGTACATTTACTACTCTGTTTTATCCTGCTCTGTTATTTGCAAATCTTTGTTCTTTACCAAGAGCAATAATGCTGCCGATTACATTGAGGTAAATTATATTTCAAAATCTTCTATGCATTTCATTTTCAGGTGCACTGCTCTCCTTCTCAGTAGCCTTGCTTGCTACTATGCTTCTTTGTTTTGTATGTTGTGTTCAGAAGCATTTCATTGGCCTGAGAAATTATGTATCAGTGTACTGTAAAGAAAAGAACTGCGTAATGCTAGACAGTAAGGGTCATATTTTCAATTACCGGCGCATCCCTGCAAAGTAGCAGGGATGCGGCAGTAATTGTGTGCCATGCCACCACCACCCATTGGCCCAAAACGTCACAGAAGCCTTACGCATCTGTGCCGTAAAGGCAGCGCATTGCTGGAGTTGCGTGCCAACGATGGCGCAGCTCCAGCAATGCTCTGGGGTACCCTATCTCCCCAATGCTGCATCAAGCCGTACGTCGGCTTCAAGCGCGCAGGGTTTGAGTCATGCATCATTGTCATAAAAATGACTGATTGACATCTTGTAGATTTCCCTCAGCCACTTTTAGGATTCGTTCCTGCGCAGGTACGCCCTCCCTTGCGCCGGAACGCCCCCTGATGGCGCAGGGCTTTACAACGTGATGCATCGCCCATATGCCCATATGTGTTTTTTTTTTTAATATATACGCCGCACCAACACCATGGCGAGTCTTTTGTTCTGCCGCTGCGTCAGAAAAGGCACGCAACAATGGAGGAAAATCAGCCGCAACTTCCGCAAGGGACTTATAAATCAGCCCCAACAGACTGAAGTCCAGTGTCCTTCCTTTAGACAGTCACATGGCTATCAGAAGAAATAGTGGCGGTGGTGGCGGGTGGATTGATAGTTTGAGTATTCACTGATCTGCAAGCAGGATGGACTTTGTCTGTCACGTGTTGTGCACTACTGCCTGCAGTGCCAGGCCTAGGCAAACCTCTTTAGTAGTCTGTTTATTGAGTTACATAGGAACTTTCTAAGTCAACGTTCCGCAAATCAGGCAATACGAATAACGTAGTATACCACATGAGATAGATCCCGTGGAATAGTTGTCTATCTATTTGCTATTTTTCCAAAATATGTTGTTATTGTTCTTTTGAAATGTTTGATTTGGTTGAAAAATCTCATCCATGTTTTATGGTTTTTCTTTCTTTCATGTTGTACATCAGCTCCCCCCAAGGGCAAGAGGACACAGGAGGAGGGTGCTGAGGATGCAGGCCAGGATCGGGCAGGCGAGGGCTCCTTTGCTGGCCCCAGTAAGTTTACATTTTACTAAACAGTACCTATTTTTTCCTAGCGTTCCTCATTCGATTTTTTCTAAATCGTCTTTGATCTTCTTGTAGACTGGATATAAATTCTTATCCTGCCTCGAATATGACTCCCTGTGGTATTACTAGACTATTCTTATTAGTCTGTCTGTGTAGCTAACTAAGATTGGACATTTGGCAATTCCATTGGACTCCCATTATATTCAGCAATACCTCTATGCACTGTCTCCTTACTGACTAGATAGTGTGGCAGAGTCATTCAGCTCCCGAAGTCACCGATTATAGATCCCCAATGATCTCTAGATTATCGTACGCAGGACAAGAGAGTAGTACGGAGTCACAGCACAGTCAAGAAGTGTCAGAGGCACTCATGCTTGCAAAAATTCCAAAACCTTTAGCTCATCCACTCTAGTCTAGAGGAACAAAAACCACAGAGTCTATTTAAGTGTAAAAGCTTTATTAAAAGTAAACACATTTATTGAAATCTACTTTGTCATAAAACTATTTAACTGTAAACGGAAAAGTGGTTAGTGCTGACGATTAATTGGACACATTTCTTGTGGTCGAGCCGAACTCTCACCTACTTTGAACTTGATCCTGGTCGTGTTCTTAGGACTCAGGAGTCAAGCTTCTGTCTGTTAGGAGAAAAAGTGGTGCGTGTTAAAAATCAAAAGCAAGCATTCATCAGTTGTGCATAAAAGTGCAGCAAGACAACAGCCTTCCCTGGAAAATGGGACATTTTTACTATGGAGTAGACAGTCACAAATTATTACATTGTATTCTGTTTTTTTAACATTTCTCCTAGACCAAATATTATATAGTAGTGAGTGGTGTATTCTAACTTTCTTAAATGTACTTTGTAGGTGTAACATCTGGTGACGGGGCCAGCGCGGAGGTGGCTGATGTGTTGGACTTGGACTCGGAGGCCTCTGGGGAGGATGCGGCGGTAGAAGAGCTGGTGGCCGTTCCTGTGGGGGATCAAACGGTGGTGGCGGAAACAGGTAAGCTATATATTCCTTACTTATTGAGATTGAAGACTGCATAGTGTGCTTTCTGCACGGGTGTATTACAATTACAAATCAACCAGGTAGTAGCCTCCTCGAAATGTACTTCGACTTAGCTGTGAAGTTTTTGGTGAGAAGAATCCCAATAAGTTCTTAGACGAACGTGATGGATGGGATGAACGAAAAGCGAAAGAAGGGTGTAAGTAAGTGGGACGCGAACTTGTATGATGGCTGGCAAAGAAGAACGATATGTGTTTGCTTGGACCCAGAGGTGGCTGGGAAGGAAAGAATATGGTATGGTGCATGGCTGGGTCAATGATGAAGCAAGGATGGGTGGAAGGACAGCAGCCTGGGTGGGTGAAACAGAAACTGTATGTGTGCGTATACTTTGAATGAATGGATGCCTGGAGCATGGTATTCTCTGACTCTTACATAGCAAATGTGTATCTAGAGAGAGTAGATGGTCGCCAGGTGAAGTAAGTGTTACCTTGAAGAGCATGTACCACCGCACCCGCACGTCCGTCCCAGTGCAGGGAAGGCAAGGAAAAGAAATTGTAAATGTGTCCAATACTACCATGAATAGTAGCAGTACTTTGTATTGCGTTTGCATTCACAGCATATATCTGGTTATTACGGTGGACACTCCGTACATCTCTTAATAACTTTAGTTTACTTGTAGTACGTCATTCATGTGTGGGTGTATCACTGTGTTCACTCAATATTAAGCAAAGCACCTAAAGTCATCTCATCTGTCATTAAATACGTCCCATGTGAAGTGATAGATAATCAAATTAGTTAGCTTCTTCAGTTTCCTTTTCTAGTACTCATTTGCACTGTAGGGTGAAAGGTAAATTAATTAAGCAGTAGCCCTTGTAACAGAGTATTCTCAGTGCCACCCGTAATAGAAAAGTAATAGCTTCACCACCTGCATGTACTGGACCGGTACAGTAACGCAAGTCTGTCTCCATCATCATGGTGTGCAACTTTTTTTCTCGGGTGCAACTTCACTGTGCTGTGTCCATGTCATTCTGCCGGCTTGCATAAGATAACGTACCCATTTCCCTAAACAAGAGAGAAGAAGAAGAATAAGACTGGTGTACTGTCATAGTCGACTGTAATGGAAGTCCATAGTGGTCGTAGAATTAGTTCATTAAACTACCACTACTGTTAGAGCAAGGATGCAGAAGTGGGAGGGTTACATAGATACTGTCCTCAATAGTTATGTACTGTGCTTTCAATTTGCTACTTGTACTCTGTGACCCAACTTTCGGCTCAATCACTTTGTGTTATTAATAAGGAGCATTGGTTACAGACTATGTCTTTCTTTCTTCATATAGTTGCTCCTTCCAAATCAACAACAAGGAGGGAGCAGGCTAGATTGGCCCGGCAACGGAGGCTGGAGGCCACAGTCGCCGAGTATCGGCGGCTGGTGGCCCTGGAGGAGGAGGAGGACACGCAGTCGAGCGGGGCAACATCTTCGACTGTGACCACTGCATCCTCCTCCGTGACTAAACCAGCGGGACCGAGCCGGGCTAAGAAAGCCGACCGCCACCGCCAAGCACCCGAAACACCAGCTGCCCCCCACAGGAGCTGCAAGGAACGCCAACACCGCCTACGAGTCCGCATGTCCAACCTGGAGCAGGAGGTCCTGAGGTATAAGACCTTGGTTAAGGGCCTCCGCTCCGAGCTTGCCACCCTCCGCAAGGAGTATGATGCCCATGCCGCATCATGCACCAGCACCAGCACCCTCCAGTAGTGGAGTGTCCCTTGCCCTTTTTTTATAGACTTTTGGGGGGTGGGATTTGGGAGTTGGGATCGTTTTGGGACGTTTCAGAGACAATCGTTGGGGTTAGGGTGGGTGAGGGAGATTATTTTGTTAGGGATAAATAAATATATTTTTCAACTACTTTATCTGACCATACCTGTTTTTTACTGCTTTTCAGTCTGGTGGGTGGGGGGCGGGGGTGTAACAGTAACTTTGTTTTCCTGAACAGTCGTAGGACTTTAGTAGTACAACCGTCAAACTCTTGTCTACTCCGAAATAATACTCCATTATACTACCTCCCACCAAACGCTTATCTTACCTGTAATTTGTGTTAGAAATTAGGGCTAGGCCCAGGGCTGGCTCCAGGTGAAATGGGGATTAACGTTGTCATTCCTGGGCGGGTGACATTTCCTCATTGCGGTGTTACTAGTGGTGTGACACAGTGGCAGTTGCATGCCTATGGAAAAAAAGAAAACGAAACCTTGTTTGTACTCCTTACTGTAGCATTACAACGGTTACGGTACGATCGAGAAAATAGCAGGTGACAGTACACTAGAACAGTGCCATAATGTAGCCTAACAAATGGTAAAGTATTGCAAGTATAACTAGTACTTGCGTTGAATTTATTTGACATTGGCTACTACTACTAGAAGATATAGTACTGAAGCTGAGTAAGTCTAGAAGATATCCTCGTATTCCTTCACCAGCCTGTTGCTGCTATCACCTTATCCTCCCCAGCAAGTGTGTGGAATTATTGATGTCATTTTAGTCAGACATCAAGCAAAACAACACAGCCCGGGGGAAGAGGGTTAGGGTTTGTAAAATGGATGGGAATGGGGGTTTCTTTTTGGGTAGGTTTTGTTGAGAGAAGAAAAAAAAAGCAGAGCATGGACAAACAATAATTGAAGATACAGAGTTTACAGACAATCTTTGGTTACAAAGTAAAGGTAAGCACATGCAGTCACACTCATAGAATAAAAGACAACAATGGATACTGTATCTGTATTGCGTATGTTGTTGGAGTTGTCCTGTTGAAATTGGTAAGTAAGTTGCATGCAGCAAACAATTCCTCTTATTGGCGGCACTCCTCCATTCCAGCTGACGCTTCGTCCATCAATGTGGTGGTGACCACTGACAGAAGAGACACCCTGTCCACTGCCTGCCTGGCGGATGTTGACTGAAACCCGGCCTGTAATTATTGAACGGAAAACAGGAAGTGCTATTACAATACCACTGATAAATAAATAAAAGGTATGTACGCTGTGTGGTTCAAAAAGTCACACTTTGATTTCCCTAATAGACAGTACAATATTTTTGAAATTGCGTGCTCTGTCTGAGTCACCTTTTTAAGGATCAATAAGTATGGGCAAAATATTATAGCGGATCTTTCCCCTCAAGGTGGGTGTACTACTGTGTTTTAGAACAAAATTTGACCTTCCCAGCAATGCTCCCACCAAGACCCTTACTAAAGCCAGTCGCAAAAATGTAGAAGAACCCAATCATATCTCCAAAAACGATGCCTAGCAGAAAAATGGTTACAAAACGTACTTTGAAAGTAACAGTAGACCCAAATACAGACCGTGGATTGTATTCAAACCACTTGCCTGCAAGCAAAAGTATCCATAGCCAGCATCGCTCCAACAGTGCTCTACAACAACAGAACCGCGTTGCAATAGAACCCCCCTGAACACATGCAATCCTGCTGCTAGGGCTAACCCTAACGAACCCTAACTTACAAAAAGTGCAAAAACTGGTGTTTCCTTATGGATTTTGTCCAACAAACTTCTAGCCGGTATTAGACCTTCCCAGGAATGCCCCAGGCAAGACCCGCCAACCCACCCGCAAAAAAACACGCGACACAACACCACCAAACAGCGAAAAAGCTAAATCTCATACTTACAATGTCTCTCGGCCTTCGGTCCAAACGCGGCGCTGTGCAGCTAGGTCGTCATCATCATCAATCATCATAACTCCTGTTTTCCACCACGGATTTCCTGAAAAGCAAATGCAATCAAGATTAGACTGTCGCAGCAGTGCTTCGACAGAGACCCCGGCCGCAACCCACCCACGAACAGCAGGAAGCCCCCCAAAACGCTACATTGAGCAAGATGTCTGAAGAAATGGCAAAAAAAGGCTGTTCCTTATGGATTTTGTCCAAAACACTTGTATCCGGTATTAGACCTTCCCAGGAATGCCCCAGGCAAGACCCGCCGGCGCCAACCCACCCGCAAAAAAACACCCGACAACACCCCCAAACAGCGAAAAAGCTAAATCTCATACTTACAATATCTCTCGGCCTTCGGTCCAAAGTAACGCGCTGTGCAGCTAGGTCATCATCAATCATCATAACTCCTGTTTTCCACCACGGATTTCCTGAAAAGCAAATGCAATCAAGATTAGACTGTCGCAGCAGTGCTTCGACAGAGACCCCGGCCGCAACCCACCCACGAACAGCAGGAAGCCCCCCAAAACGCTACATTGAGCAAGATGTCTGAAGAAATGGCAAAAAAAAGGCTGTTCCTTATGGATTTTGTCCAAAACACTTGTATCCGGTATTAGACCTTCCCAGGAATGCCCCAGGCAAGACCCGCCGGCGCCAACCCACCCGCAAAAAAACACCCGACAACACCCCCAAACAGCGAAAAAGCTAAATCTCATACTTACAATATCTCTCGGCCTTCGGTCCAAAGTAACGCGCTGTGCAGCTAGGTCATCATCAATCATCATAACTCCTGTTTTCCACCACGGATTTCCTGAAAAGCAAATGCAATCAAGATTAGACTGTCGCAGCAGTGCTTCGACAGACACCAAAAATTACACACAAACCCCCGGAACCCCGCCAAAGAGCACCTCAAAGGCAAGCAAGTCAGCAAAAACGGCAAGAAATTTCCACCTCATATTTGGTCCAAAACACTTTTGTCCATTATTAGAGCTTCACAGCAATGGGCCCAAAACCGTCAACTCACCCGCAAAGAAGTACAACACCCCCACAAGTGCTGAGTCTTTCTTCATTGTGCGTAATCCAGCACTCTGCTTGGAGGGAAATCGCAGTCTGGAGGAGGAGGATAGAGGAGCATGTTCTTCAGAACTTGTGAACCTGAGGAATGTAGACTGCGGCACCTTCAAATCAATAAGCAAACAAGTGAAGACAGTTCTGATGATGGTCTTGTTTTTGGGATTAGGTGATTAAAGTTTGAATTAAATTAACTGTGCAAAACAAAGAAAGAGAGACACAAAGCACACAGGAATAAAAGTGAATAAGGACGAAAAAGAAAGTTCTTGATTGATTGTCTCATTTTCAGGGCTCGGTGTCAGGGAATAAGAACAAGATTTCGTCATCATACTCTGCGAATTCAGGCTGGATGAGGTCAGTGGCACCGAACAGAGAAAAAATCCCCTCATCTACGTTGCTGTCCTCATCGTCTTCATGTGGCGTGCTTTCTCGCACTTTGTAATCTGGTGGTATGAGGTGCTGATTCATCTTGATCATTGTCAGCCGCTCCACATTTTTGGGCGATAGGCGGCTCCGTTTGGCAGTTACAATGCCACCAGCAGCACTGAAAACACGTTCAGAAGACACACTTGCGAGTGGGCAAGACAAATAGTTTATAGCCAGGTTGTAGAGCTGTGGCCACAATTGTTTTTTGCCATGCCAATACTGCAATGGCTCCTCATTAAGAAAGACCACTGTTGAGTCATTCAGATAGTCCTGCACCATCGACTCAAGGTCATCAACTGTTCCTCCACTTTGCTTACTTTTTGCTGTGCCTGTGACATTTTTTAGAGAACCATACCCCATCAAACTTAGCCAATCCTCCTCCCCAGCCACTGTTAGTGTTGTCATTGTGTGTGGTGCAGATGATCCAGTTGCCGGTGTCTTTAACGGCTGAGAGGTCACTTGTGCCCCAGCCACAGGTGCAGAAGTGGATTCTTGTGACTGCGGATGGCCTGCTGATGCTGATGCTGATGTACTGGCTTCTCCTTCAATAACCTGCCGTTCTTTTTCAAACCTCTTGGCTGACCAGGCTAACCAATGTTTGTACTTTTGAACATCTGCATCAGCGAAAGGAAAGAATGCGTTGTCTGCCAGCGCCTTTTTGTAGCGTGGATCCAGAATAGTAGCACAAATGTAATGCTGATCTGAGTTGATGTTTTTAAGACGTTCATCACCACGTAGGCGATGTAATAATTTCTCAGACAAAATGAAATGTTTTTTTTTTTTTCATCTTTTTCAAACTCAGAAGAAACCGCCATCAGTTGGTGCTCCAGTATGCACAACAATGGGATAGCTTTTCCCAAATTACAGTCCTCCTGGCTGACTGCACGCGTGAAGAACTCAAAAGGACGAAGCATGTCTGTCAGGCTTTTAACTATGGCCCATTGCGCCTTACTCATCCGCAGGTCCTCCTTCTGAGATGTAGCCTCTGTCAAGAAATAGTGATCGAGTACCGTATACTGCTCATGCAGACGCTCAAGCATGTAGAAGGTTGAGTTCCAACGTGTTGCCACCTCCTGGATGAGTGCTTTCACTGGCATTCCACGTTGAAGTAGCAGTCTCCGCAGATGCTTCCGGGCCTTAAAAGAATGGCTGAAATGGTTGCACATTTTGCGGCAGGTGGCCATTACCTCGAACGCTGGACTCTCTTTATCACTCAAGAATTTTTGAACTACCAGGTTGATACAGTGCGCCAAACACGGCACTCTAACATGGTGACCCTGTGACATGGCCTTAACTACATTGGCGCCATTATCCGTGGAAACATAACCAATCTTGCGTTTTAGGGGGGATAGCATTGACAACACCTTTTTGTCAAACTCTTCCAAAAGGTTTTCTGCTGTGTGACTTTTCTCCAAGGCAAACATGGCTAGTGTTGCATGTTTCCGAGCAGCTTTGAAAACTTGGTCCGGGTCAACACCTGCGTTTAGCTTTGCTATAACACCTGAAAAAGAGACCCAGTGTGCAGTGATGCACATGTAATCATCGCCTGGGCCACTGGTCCACATGTCTGTTGTCAGATGTATTGTGTGAACAGCACTCTTCTGCAAAGCTGCCCCAATCGCCTGCAGCACATCTTCATGTAGTGCTGGAACCGCAACTCTGGCAAAATAGAACCGGCTCGGAACCTTCCATTTAGGGCAGAGCGTTGCAACTAATTCAATAAAACCTACCGCTTCTACAAAAGAAAAAGGTAGAAGGTCCACAGCTAGCATTTTAGCCAGCTTAGTGTTATACAGACGCGTCAGTGGGTGGTTGCGTTCATATGGCACGTCTGAAGTAAGCATTGTTCTAATGTTGGCCTGGACCAAGCATTTACGGGCTGATAATGACTTCGTTGACCCAATTTTGCTCGCTGGTGAACTTTTGTGCGTTGGTGTCTCACTCGCTCCAACACTCTTAGTGTGCCTCACATTGGGTGTGCTGCTGAGAGGGGTACTGGGTGTAAGGGAAGTGTTTGACACGTCTTCTTCCTGCTCGTCAACATCAGATGAAACATCAACGTTTCCTTGATTTTGGCCTTTCTTGATCGCAGCTAGGTGCGCAAACCATTGGACAGCGTGCTTTCTGTCAAGATGACCACTCTGGCCGCCGGTACCATAGTTGCTACCTGGCTTACCACGACTAACTGCAAGCTTACAAAGGGTACAAATGGCAAACCTTGGATTTTTGGGACAAACAGTAAAGAAGTCCCAAACTGGGGACTTGAAGTGTCTGTGGGACCTGGAGGAGGCGGCGATACTGGTGGTGGTGGTGGTCATGAAGCTAATGCCAGATGAAGTGGAGGATCTGGATTGGCCAACTTTTGTACGTTTTCCACTTTCACCGCCACTAATTAAGGTCGAGGTTGACGCAGGTCTCTTCTTGCCAGAAAGAAATATGGAAGCGGGACGAGTTGGTGTACTACTTAACTCCAATGATTGTGGTGTTTCCACTGCCTCCTCATCGACAACATCATCATCATCATCATCACGCGCAGCAGCTCTTCGGGCTAGGGTCAAAATGTCTGTTTGCTGCATGCCCGCTGGGGCTGCAGTGACCTTTATGATGACTGGGTCGTCGTTGGCAGAGTCTTCATCAGCAGCAGTATCCGCCACTTCTTGTTGAGCCTCATCACACTCCATAAGTCTGAGACTTTGGACGAGCTTCCTTTTACGCTTAAGTACCTTTGTTGGATCATGGTGTGCCTCACTCTCAGACGGCTGTGGTGCTGGTTCCCAAGTTTGATCCGTATCATCAGAAGGAGGTGTGCTTGAAGAGGATGTAGACACCACCCTTGATCTCTTCCTTGCTAGGGTTGTGGAAGACAATGAAGGATCATCAGGAGGAGTGGCTTCCTCAAATGATACCTCGCCTTGATTGTCGATTTCCTGATGTGCCCCTACTTCGGGAGGAACAACTATTGTGGGCACTTGTTGTGACCCTCCATGCACCTCTGCATGCGCATCTCCTTGCGCTGCCTCTCCTTCCACATGTACTTGGGCTTGTACTTGCACATGTGATTGTTGTTGCCGCTGTGGTTGTTCAACACTCGTCAGATGAGCTACAACAACCTGTGTTGATTGAGGGACATTGCTGCTGCTTTCTTGCGATGAGCCAACATCACTGGTCGATGGTGATTGAAGAAGTATACTGGCTGCCTCTGCAGCACTCAAGGGCTTGGACTTAAGTTGGCGTGGTGGTGGGGGTGGCACTGAGCCCAATGGAGCGGGGGTGCTGCTGCCAGCTTGGTCCCCAGCAGATCCCGCTGCAGCTGCTGCAGGCATACTTTTTTTTTTACTCACAAAAAAAGGGGCGGGCGGCACACCAGTGTCCTTGGTAACTTGCTTCTTCTGCTCCTTACTGGCACCTTTCTTGCTAGAGGAGCTACGGGTTACTTTTTTTGGGGCCATCTTCTTCAGAGCAGGTCAGCAGGCAGCAGTTGCACGAGTTGCAGAGGGTTCTGTGTCCAGACGTGACGTCGCGTGACGTTATGCTGCACACACCGCTGCAGGACTTCTTCCTGGCACTGGTGGTTCTATTGAGTCTTCTTGTGCACCTAAAAGCAATGGAAGACAGAGGAACATCAGTTCAGTTATACACCCCAAAAAATCGACAAAACACAGAAAAATGAGCACAATCCCATGCCATCCATGATGTTTACATTGAAGACACCCCACAGAAAGACTAGGGACATGCAAGTATGCAACACTCACTACCCCTGGGCATAAGGGATGAAAAGTAGGCAAAATAAGTGCAGGCCTCAGACACTGCCTCTCCTCAAAATGGCCCCCTTACACCCCAAGCACATGTTGCCTGTACCAGCCAGCACTCAAGATGGCCACCACCACCACCCACATGGCCAGTCCACATCAACAGTACACCCCCAAAAAACAGAAAAACAGCCAGAAATCACCACAATCCAATGCCATCCATGATGTTTACATCAAAGAGAGTGAGACAACACCACAGGCACACTCAGTCCATGCACCACCACCACCCCTGGGCAAGCAAAAGGCCACACCAGCAGCCCCCCAAAAACGACAAAAAACAATAAAATAAGCACAATCCCAGCCCATCCATGGCCTCAATTATGTTTAAATTCAAGAAGACACCCCACAGAAAGACTAGGCCCATGCAACACTCACCACCCCTGGGCAAAGGGCCACACCAGCAGGCCCAAAAAAACGACAAAAAACAATAAAATCTGCACAATCCCAGCCCATCCATGGCCTCAATGGTGTTTAAATTCAAGAAGACACCCCACAGAAAGACTAGGCCCATGCAACACTCACCACCCCTGGGCAAAGGGCCACACCAGCAGGCCCAAAAAAACGACAAAAACCAATAAAATCTGCACATTCCCAGTCCATCCATGACCTCAATGGTGTTTAAATTCAAGAAGACACCCCTCAGAAACACTAGGCCCATGCAACACTCACTACCCCTGGGCATAAGGGATGAAAAGTAGGCAAAATAAGTGCAGGCCTCAGACACTGCCTCTCCTCAAAATGGCCCCCTTACACCCCAAGCACATGTTGCCTGTACCAGCCAGCACTCAAGATGGCCACCACCACCACCCACATGGCCAGTCCACATCAACAGTACACCCCCAAAAAACAGAAAAACAGCCAGAAATCACCACAATCCAATGCCATCCATGATGTTTACATCAAAGAGAGTGAGACAACACCACAGGCACACTCAGTCCATGCACCACCACCACCCCTGGGCAAGCAAAAGGCCACACCAGCAGCCCCCCAAAAACGACAAAAAACAATAAAATAAGCACAATCCCAGCCCATCCATGGCCTCAATTATGTTTAAATTCAAGAAGACACCCCACAGAAAGACTAGGCCCATGCAACACTCACCACCCCTGGGCAAAGGGCCACACCAGCAGGCCCAAAAAAACGACAAAAAACAATAAAATCTGCACAATCCCAGCCCATCCATGGCCTCAATGGTGTTTAAATTCAAGAAGACACCCCACAGAAAGACTAGGCCCATGCAACACTCACCACCCCTGGGCAAAGGGCCACACCAGCAGGCCCAAAAAAACGACAAAAAACAATAAAATCTGCACAATCCCAGCCCATCCATGGCCTCAATGGTGTTTAAATTCAAGAAGACACCCCACAGAAAGACTAGGCCCATGCAACACTCACCACCCCTGGGCAAAGGGCCACACCAGCAGGCCCAAAAAAACGACAAAAAACAATAAAATCTGCACAATCCCAGCCCATCCATGGCCTCAATGGTGTTTAAATTCAAGAAGACACCCCTCAGAAACACTAGGCCCATGCAACACTCACTACCCCTGGGCATAAGGGATGAAAAGTAGGCAAAATAAGTGCAGGCCTCAGACACTGCCTCTCCTCAAAATGGCCCCCTTACACCCCAAGCACATGTTGCCTGTACCAGCCAGCACTCAAGATGGCCACCACCACCACCCACATGGCCAGTCCACATCAACAGTACACCCCCAAAAAACAGAAAAACAGCCAGAAATCACCACAATCCAATGCCATCCATGATGTTTACATCAAAGAGAGTGAGACAACACCACAGGCACACTCAGTCCATGCACCACCACCACCCCTGGGCAAGCAAAAGGCCACACCAGCAGCCCCCCAAAAACGACAAAAAACAATAAAATAAGCACAATCCCAGCCCATCCATGGCCTCAATTATGTTTAAATTCAAGAAGACACCCCACAGAAAGACTAGGCCCATGCAACACTCACCACCCCTGGGCAAAGGGCCACACCAGCAGGCCCAAAAAAACGACAAAAAACAATAAAATCTGCACAATCCCAGCCCATCCATGGCCTCAATGGTGTTTTAATTCAAGAAGACACCCCACAGAAAGACTAGGCCCATGCAACACTCACCACCCCTGGGCAAAGGGCCACACCAGCAGGCCCAAAAAAACGACAAAAAACAATAAAATCTGCACAATCCCAGCCCATCCATGGCCTCAATGGTGTTTAAATTCAAGAAGACACCCCTCAGAAACACTAGGCCCATGCAACACTCACTACCCCTGGGCATAAGGGATGAAAAGTAGGCAAAATAAGTGCAGGCCTCAGACACTGCCTCTCCTCAAAATGGCCCCCTTACACCCCAAGCACATGTTGCCTGTACCAGCCAGCACTCAAGATGGCCACCACCACCACCCACATGGCCAGACCACATCAACAGTACACCCCCAAAAAACAGAAAAACAGCCAGAAATCACCACAATCCAATGCCATCCATGATGTTTACATCAAAGAGAGTGAGACAACACCACAGGCACACTCAGTCCATGCACCACCACCACCCCTGGGCAAGCAAAAGGCCACACCAGCAGCCCCCCAAAAACGACAAAAAACAATAAAATAAGCACAATCCCAGCCCATCCATGGCCTCAATTATGTTTAAATTCAAGAAGACACCCCACAGAAAGACTAGGCCCATGCAACACTCACCACCCCTGGGCAAAGGGCCACACCAGCAGGCCCAAAAAAACGACAAAAAACAATAAAATCTGCACAATCCCAGCCCATCCATGGCCTCAATGGTGTTTAAATTCAACAAAACAGTTGTATCATGCACCCATAACCAACCCTGGTCCTACTGGATACTGTGGCTACCCACAATATAATTTATTTAATTTTCTGAAAAAGTTCCAAAATTGTACTTGCAGCAACTGTAATGCCCCAAACAAACTTACTTGTGAAAGTTGATTTCTAATCCAAAAGTGATCCAAAGACAGTCAAAAAGGCCTCAAATCCAAATATCCAGCAGCACCCACAAAAAGTAATCCTTCCAGCTCCAGATCCAAATGAAAGTGACCAGGAGATGGACAAAGCACTGGGAGGAGCCTGCTGGACAGGAACAGGAAGTTGGAGACTGTGGGGCACTTCCTTCCTCCCCCCCCCCCCCAAAATGGACTCCTTGCAAAAAAAAAGGCCATGCAAATGTCAACCTGAGGAGTGATTCTGATAAAAATCATAATTTTCTGAAGGTTTATCCTGTTTGCTGGTGATTTTCTTGTGCGAAATTGCAAAATCTCTATTTCGCAAGTGCGAGATTGTTCCTTTCCGCCGCAACTACATGTTCGCAATTGCGAACTCTCGCGAGGTGTGCTGTGCAAGGTGGCAAGCCGCGAGTACGTATTCGCGGGCGACAAACTCCCGCGGGAACACGCAGCAAGATCTAAAATGGCGCGTCACTCGCAAAGAAAAACAACTCGGCAAACGCTAAAATGACGGAAAGTGAACGCCGTGCACCACGCCGCGCGCCGCAACCAAGCAAAAAATCCGCCGCGAGCGGATTCACGGATTTTCGACAAATTCGCGAGCGTTCGCGGATTGCGGATTTGCCGAAAATCCGAAAAATCCGCGAGCGGAGCGGATTTTACGCCCATGCTTAGTGTGCAACTTCACACTTCTGCCTAAGGGGCTGCGTGGAGGAGGGCACCTTTTTTCACATCTTGTGGGACTGCCCCAAAATCCGCATGTACTGGGTCCAGCTGCAGGGGATTATGGAAGAAGTAGTTGGGGCAGAGGTTCCGCTAGAGGCCCACTGGCATGTTCTGGGAGTGACAGGGGAAGTTACCTGGTCCAAAGGGGACAAGTTATGGCTAGCACTTGCCAGTATGGTGGCAAAAAGGAACATAGCTCGACTCTGGGGGAGTGTCCTGTCACCAACGGTGGAAGAATGGGAGAGGGACTTGGATTGGTGCCAAAGGGCAGAGAAAGTTATTTACAACAGCAGGGGGTGTCCCAAAAAATGGGAGAAGATATGGTTGGCATGGAGACGATACAGGGGGGAGTGGTTGAGTACCCCCGATGGTTCATAATTGGAATGAGTTAGGCCCTTTAGGACCTTATCCTCTGACCGACACACTCAGTGAGCACTTACTGCACTCTACTTTTCGAGGGACTACCTGTCCACTGTTGCAATAGGGAATGACCATGAAGCGGGGGGGAGAGAGGACGTGGCGTGGGGGGGGGAATTGGGCGGAGAGGGTAGAGGAGCCTAAGCATAGAACGTTGAATTTCGTACGGGGTGCACCTTTGGGGTAGGCTAACATGGATCTCGCCAACAGATTTGTACATTTGTATGTTTGTCACTGTACCAATGCACTTTCACTTCTATCTGATGTGTATTTTAATGGAGCTGTTCTGTTCAATAAAAAGATTTTTTTTCAAAAAAGGATGATAGAGTTGAAAAATATTTAAAAACCATTTGAAAAAATATAGGTTTTATAAATATTAAAAGATGAAATTAACATTTATAAAACCTTCGAAATTCACTGAAAAAAACATATGTTTTACAGACATTGTAGTTAGGAATTAGCTTTTAAAAACCTTAGAAATTCACTGAAAAAAACATAGGTTTCAGGGACATTATAGTTAGATGGACATTTGACTAATATAAAACCAGAGAAAAAAACGGCTGTTGTAGTTAGTTGAGCTAATTATAACTCACGCACCTGCAATGCACTGCTGATGACGTCACATATTACATCACTCATGACATGGTCAGTAACATCACTCGTGACATCACTGATGACATCTCAAATGACATCACTGATGACATCATCCATGTGATAGTCTGACACGCCTCTTCACACCGTAATATAACCTTTGATACACGCACTCTAAAATACAGAGTACGGTTTTGAAAAAGCATAGACACACCAATACTAGATACTAGATATCCATCCACTGATTCCTATCTATATATTGTGAGCCAGATATACACTGATAAAGTCACTCATACAAGGTGTCACTCATCATTATATCAGTATAATATCCATACACCTATATATACATTTACACAGTGCTACTGATCCTCAGAGTTACTCACACATCTATTTAGTCATGCCAAAATCAATCATACACCCATGTACTCACCTATGCAGATATATACACAACACCTGCCTTATTTATACACACATCACTTTCCTTATTTATATAGATACTATCACATACTTACTCTCTTATACAATCACTAATACAAGTACACATTCGTGTATGTAGACACATCTTGCAATCACTCTCTCACGTAATCAATTATACACCCCAACACTTACATATATTGTGTAAAAACATATATAGTTACTCACATATATACAACTGAGACATCAATTCACTTATCAACACACCTGTACACACAGTCAGCTATCTATACAGCCCTTCTGAGATGAGTCTATAGAACCAGTGAATCAGCCATTCAGACATGTATGCACAGAGTCAGACACCACCCACACACCCACATAGACACTCTGACCCCATACAGATACTCATACAATCAATGAAAAGCACATATACACACTGATGTAGCTACCCACCAACCTATGCACCTGCTTACATACCAAGTGAGAGACTAAGAGAGACATTCACACAGTCTAGTCACTAATCCATGCATTCAGTAACATACATTCAATCAGTGACTTATAGAGTCAGACATGCATTTACTAAATAATGTATTCAGGCACTTTTACATTGACTTATTCTTGAATAGACCTTGGCATAGATATATATGAAAAATATTTAAACTTTACAGAAACACACATTCACTGGATGATTTCATCAGTGATGTCATAAGTGATGTAATTTGAGATGTCATCAGTGATGTCTTGAGTGATGTCACTGACCATGTCATGAGTGATGTAATATGTGATGTCATCAGCAGTGCATATATATATATATATATACATTTATATATATGTATATATATATATAGTTATTACTGTTTTGACGGTCCTTATATATGTATCTGAAACATTTATCTCATTCATATCATGCTAGATTTTAAACAATTATTAGAATTGTTTTTGTGATATGTCCATAATATTGGGAGTTTAAGGTTTCATGTCTCCCACTGTTTGCTAACAACAGTATAGTTTCACGGTACTGTTTGCTATTCTGATTCAGGCGCATGAATCTGAAAGATACCCCAATACTGGATAAGAAAGTAAGTTACTTACCTGTAACTACGGTTATCCAGTATTGGTATCTTTCATAGATTCACATGCAACCCACCATCCTCCTTGAAGAGAGCCAGTTCTCATTGAATTTTGGGATCCTTACTTCCCACTTGTGCTTTGAAAATCTGAAGAGAACTGGCTCCTGCTGGGAGTGTTCTAGTGGGTGCTAACAGCTGATTGGCTGTATGCTATCATTTGGTCCTTTTTTAATACGACATGGATAGGCTACAAATGAGATGGCCTAGGCAATTATATCCTATAAAGGATTTAAGGCACTGCTTGAATATTTTACCATGGCACTCCCATCTCAACGATGGGTAATGATTCAGGCATGTGAATCTATGAAAGATGCCAATACTGGATAACCGTAGTTACAGGTGAGTAAATTATTTTCTTATTTGTGATTTGTTTTCATCACACTTCAGAATTATAAAAAAATTACTTGATTTTTGTTTTCCTAACTGCTGAATTTATGCAGTTAATTTGAAGGTGTTTACATTTTGTTGTGTATTACGAGTAAATATCTTACTATAGCCTTTTCTTCCAAACTCCCTGTACCTCAGCAGGATTGCTAAATAATTAATTTTACTTTTCAACTTTCTGATGTGAAATTGAGAGGAGTTTGTAAACCCTAATCCCCATGTTAACAACATTTAAAGGCATTTTTATTTTTTGTACTTTTATGTCCCACCAAGCATCAGTTGGCGATACACCACTGGGTCACAAACCACAGTTTGCGAAACACCGTTCTATGTTGAGAATGGGACCACTAAAGAACCTGTGTATATATTTGAGTATAACAGATGAAATGAAAATATAAACCATTATTGTCCAAAACAATAAATCTATGTTTTCTATCTATATGTTCTCCCTTTTTCTTTATTCCACACTGCTGATGACTTGGGCAGGACATTGAGTAGGCAAGTCAAAACCATTGCTTCGATGGTTCATTTATTAACTCTACTAATGAAAGCACAACAGAAAAAGAGTGATTTTTCTAAGTAATTTTGAATGAATGTCACATTAAAATCAACAGCAACTTTCTAGTTGCATAACTATTTGGAGATAGTGCACACAGTAGATAACATTTAATAACATCTCGTAAGTACTAAAAGAGGGTCTGATGTTCTAGTGACCAGACAATGTCATCACTACATTTTAAAGAATGCCAGGATAGGATTTCAAGATTATAGATTTTACCTTGGTATGAAAGTCTGATTAATGCTCACAAATTCTCAATTAGTTGTAGTCTAGAACCCATGTGAGAAATGATCTTCAAATGTGGATAATGGCATATTCCAATACTAAAAGTACATTCTCTTCTACATTATTCTGTGTCATATGTGTGAACAATTTCCAGTTGACCAAAGCATCCATTCCAGTATTATTGTCAATTAGAAAGTGTAAATTCCTCGAAAAACACACTGAAGGATAGCATATTCTCAGCAGTGAATTATAGATCTAATCTAAGGATGAACCATTTTATGACTCTAGAATGCAGTCATTGCCCTCAACCTCAAGCTCTTGCTAATACCCCGCTCGAGTGAAGTGTAGTTTTGAGGAATCACTAACTTAAATCTAAAACTGTTTCTGGCAGCACACAATAAGACTTGCTGAGGCTCACTGAACTGTTAATCCAATAATGTACTGATTCTGTCCTTTCTCCAAGGACAATACTTGGGGCTACAACTCCTCTGAAGTATAAGGCACTCAGGTTGGGATAATGTGCTGCATGAATATGGATAATTGATTAAAAGTACGATTTTAATACATCTTGTGTGATTGAATATCTTGATTAATGATCACTAGGAATTGAGTCTCTTTTTACTCAGTGTCAATGTCAAACAACTCAGATTCACAAAACTAGTTTGATAATCTGCACTGCAGGGCACATCTTTGCACAGGGGTTTATATAGGATTTTAGGTAATTCAGAAAGGTGTTTCAGCATGTATATTGAAGTCAACAAAAGCTGCATGGAGACAGGCCCAGTTAAAGAGTCAAGCATTCTGTACTCTCATGCATTGTTAAGTTGACACACGTTCTCTCTTTCCAGCACTTGGCAGTTAGGGTGTTAAATAACATGTTTGTTTGTAATTGCACATCTACCTGGGGATTTCTTGGACTTATGGGAGATACTTTTTGTAAATCACACATCTACCTGGGGATTTGTTGGGCTTATGGGAGATTATTTTTGTTACTCAACTCAGTGTCACTCATTTTTGCACTGCCCATGGATGAAAGGTTGAGTGCAGCAGTGAGGACATTTTCCTATGAATGGGGTGCTAAGTAAGGACAGATCGCTGCAGTAGATAAGTTAGTCTAAAGTACCACTGAAGAACCTGTGTACATATTTGAGTCTAACGGTGGAAATGAAGTTATCATAATACATCATAGGCTAAAACAATACATTTGTGTTTTATGTTTCTTCATTATTTTTTATTCCAGACTTCTGATGACTCGGACATGGGCATTGGCTAGGTAAGGCAAACCCATTGCTTGGATGGTTCATTTATTAACTCCACTAATAAAAGCACGTCAGTAAAAGAGTGATTTTTCCAGGTGAGTATTAACGAATGCCACGTTAAGATCAACTTTGTAGTGGTATAATTATTTGCAGATAGTGCACACAGTAGATAACATTTAATACCATCTCACAATTACTAAAAGAGGGTCTGATGTTCTAGTGATATAATGACACTTGACAAATTCATCACTACTTTTTAAAGAATGCCAAGACAGCATTTTACGATTGCAACACTTACCTTGTTATGAAAGTCTGATTAATACTCACAAATTCTGATTTAGTTTTGAGTCAGGAGCCCATGTGAGAAATTATTATGCTGTGTCATTTGTGTGATCCGTTTCCAATTGACCAAATCCTCCGTTCCAGTATTGTCAATATGAAAGTATATCCTCAAAGAAAATACACGTAAGGATGTCATGTTCTACCCAGTGACCTATAACTCCAATGTTAGATGAAGCATTGTACGCCTCTAGACGGTAGTCATTGTCATCAACCTCAAGTTCTTGCTAATATGCTACTTAAGTGAAGTGTAGTTTTAATTAGGACCTCAAATCTGAAACGTCTTCTTACAGCACACAATGTGACTTGTTAAAGTTCAGTGTTCCATTAATACAATAATATACTAATTCTAACCATTCTCAAAGCGCATAACTTAGGACTGTGAGTCCTCTGAAGTAAAAGGCTCTCGGATTGGGATAATGTTCTGCATTAAAAATGATAAAAGATTGAATCAATCTATCAAACATTTATAAAGCGTTGTAAATCACCTGTGATTTAAAATGAGTTAAAAGTCCTATTTAAATACATGTGAATGAATATCTTAATTAATGAACACTGAGAACTTATGTACCTTTTCGCTCATTGCGAATGTCAAACATTTACTGACCCAGATTCCCAAAACGAGTTTGCAGATCTGCATTTGCTGAGATCACCTATGCACAGATGTTGATGTAAGATTTTAGTTAATTCACAAAGGTTGCCTTGTGTATATATTGAAGTGAACAAAACCTGCATAAAGAAGGGCCCAGTTAAAGTATCAAGCATTCTGTACGGTCATGCATTGTTGAGCTGCCAAGCGTTTTCTCTCTTTAACCCTTGGTAGTTTGGGAATTAAACAACATATATGTTTGTACAGCACACATGTACCTGGGGATTTCTTGGAGCTATAGGAGATTTTGGTACACATGCATCGAGGTAATTTGCAAGTGCAAAAAATGCGAATCTGTAAAACAGGACCTTTGAGCTCGCAAATTAGCCCTTTGCCATGCATCTAAACAAATCTGCGGAAAAATAAGAAAATCGCAAAAATAAGGAATCGCAATCTTGCGAGGCCCAAAATTGTGATTCCTTATTTGTGAATCGCCATTACAGAGTCGCAAAGCTATGCTGGAAAAGTCGCAAATAGCGATTTCCATGAAAATTGCAAAATAGCGATCACAAATTACTGAATTTTACAGGCAGGTGGTAAACAGGTGAGAACAATCAAAACAGGAGAAGGAGGATATAGGAGCGCATTTTTAGAGTGCACATTACTTTGTTGGGGCAGACAGAGGAAGAGATCTAAGACAAGTATAGGTTAAATGCTGACATGATACATGATCTGACAGCTGAACTGGATCCCCTACTGCAGCGCCAGACTCCCAGGACACATGCCATTCCCACTCATGTGCAGGTCCTATATTTCCTGCACCTACTAGAGTCAGGTAGCTTCCAGGGTGTAGTAGCTGTAGTTGGAGGGGTGTCAAAAAGTGCCCTGTGACATTTTTTTAATTCATTCCCCAATGTCATGTTGACCAGGTTACACCACCACATTAGCTTCCCCTCAAACCCACACGATTTGCTTAAGACAAAACTAGACTTCTATCAGGTAGCCCAGTTTCCCCCTTGTAATAGGTTGCATTGATGGAACACATGTAGCCATTTGTCCACCATCAGTGAATGATATATTTCTAGGAACCGGAAATCCTACCATTCACTGAACATCCAAGTAGTCTGTAATGCTAAAAACATCATCCATGACATAGTGGAACAATACCCTGGCCGCACACATGACTCGTACATATTCTGACACAGTGGCATACACACTTGTCTCCTTGGGGGTGAATTTGGAGAAGGATATCTGCTAGGTAAACAGATGTTGCAATGTCTCTGACAGTATGTACAAATGTTAATGCATATCTGTTACTAACTGTTTGCTTACTACCCTGTAGGTGACAGCACATACTCCGTGTGCAACTACATCCTGACACCATACCTCAACCCAAGTACCCCAAGTGAGCAGCGTACCAATGCAGCGCACATCGCAATCCAAAACGTCATCGGGCGCACCGTTGGCCTACTGAAAAGTAGGTTTCACTGCCTCCACAAGACTGGCGGGCCATTGCAGTACCGACCTGAGACCTGCTGCAGAATTGTGGCCACCTGTGCCATGTTGCACAACATCGCTACTAAGAGAGGCATCCCCCTGGCAATGTCTGACAGCGAGCCTGAGGAGGACAACCAGCCAGGGCAACTACAAGCAGCAGCTGGGGCAAGCTTGGCAGAAGGGAGAAGAAGACGTGCAGAAATTACACAGCATTATTTTTGGGTGGGTAATGACGAGACAAGACAGCATGGTCGAACTGTACAGGATTTATTTTAAAGTAGAAATGTGGTAGTGTTAATGCACAGATACCAAATGCTAAATAGCACAGTGGGTGTAAGCCAAAAAATAAAAACAAGACATCATCATTGGGCTTGAGTGTCAGTCACAACTTTGGCCATGATAATGGTTACATCACCATATACGAGGTTGTCTGCCAACACCACCCTATTTTTTTTGTCCACGCACTCCCATCCGCCTTTCTGAAGACTCGTCCTTCTCCCTCATGGGGCCTTCAGAAGTTGTGGTGCTCTTAGTACTGGGCCTCCGTCATGTAGCCACTGGCACCAACAGACTACTGAGGCTGGATGCCTCCTCACTCTCCCCACCTCCCAGTACATTGCTGCCCCCAGCAAATGCAGTCTGAAATTGCACTACTGCATTTGTGCCCTGGACGAGTCCCCTGGCCACATCCCCCACAGCAATGGATTATTTCCTCCTGACTGGCCCCAGAACAGTGCTGTGTTGGTGCTCAGCCTGTTGATAGATATTGTGTAGCCATCTAGGCGCCCTAAGAATTGGTGATGCTTTTTTCTTTGGGACTCCTGCATCACCCTGCATAGCTCCTGGGTGGCTTCATTGGACCGTCTATGCCCTTCCACCACTGATGCAATCAGCTCTTTCAAGCAGTCCCCCATGTCTGCCAGTCTGTTAGACATAGTGCAATGCTGTGCCTACATTAACCTAATGTTCTTTGCTTGCAGGCACTGCACCCTCAGCATTTGGCTCTCCAGCCAACCCAGACATTTGGATTTTAATCCTCTGTTTTTCTAATCTGTGCGCTTGACCTGCACCTCCGGGTTTGATTATTGCTGCACCGGACCTGTGACTGGGGTATTGTTGTGGGTGAAGGACCAGGCTGGGGATCTTGTTTGCTCTCTTCCTCAACTTCCTTGACAGGTAGTGGTGGGAATGTGGACCTGCGTCTAGTGGGTGCAGAGTTTGTGGTTTGTGGGGCCACGGGTGTCTCCACATCTGCCTCAGCCAGAATCACTTGTGTGTCTCCGCCTTCACTTCCCTCTAACTCCTGTGCAGCTGCATCTGTGATGTTAAACAGTGCAATTTTCAGTTTTCAGGTCAATATTCATGTCTCACATAGTGCATTTTTGAGTTCCATTACATTACTAACTGACACACAGTGCCCACATGTTTTGCTTCCTTGTTGTACTTGTGGGCAACAATAATGTTTTCCTATCTACTTCCCTTCCCTGCCTGTTCATCCCATAACGCATTTGGGTGTAGCAAGTAAAATGTGACTGGAGTAGGATTCTGCACACTGAACCTGATCTGATGTTTCTAATTTTCTATTCTTTATTAATTTGTCATTTGCATGCATCTTACCTTGTGATGTACTGGCCGGTGCAGAGGTGTCCAACTCTGTCACTCCGAGTACATTTTCAGGCTGGAGTGTGGGCTCCACTAGGTCCTCCAGGGGTGTTTTCCCAGGCAGTGTTGCAGGTCCACCTCCAGTCTGCTTTGTCACCAAAAGCCTGTCAGCAACCCTCTCATTTGCATGGCTGCGCAGGTCATACCACCGTTTGCGCAGGTCTTCTATTGTGCGGTGGGTGACCCCTACTGCATTCACTTTGGCTTGTATTCTGAGCCAGATTTTTCACTTCTCTGACTCAGGGACCTGGAGTGATAGTTTCCCAAACACCTTGTCATGGCTCCTCACTACCTCCTCAATGAGGATTTATATCTCCTTCTCACTGAATTTCAGTTTCCTTTTTCGATTGGCTGCCTGCTTCGCAGTTGCTCCTGAAGCCATGCTTTTGTTCCAGGACAGTTTTGCCAAATCAAAATTTGGAACCTCAGCTGGGCTCCTGCACTCTGCCTCCTCCTCTGACACTCCCAGTGTATTGGAATCAGCATGGGATGCATCACTTCCTGATTGTGATGTCATCAAGCTGCACCAAAAGCGACTCGCAATTTGCAATCTTGCAAATAGCGAAATCGCAATTTGCGATCTCGCTAATTGCAATTTGACTAGCGAGTCAGTAATATGTAATCCCTAATAGCAATTGTGAATATTAGCGATTCGCTATTTTGTTGGTGCATTGGATTTTGCGATTCCTTATTAGCGATTCCTTAAAAATTACTATTAAGGAATGGCAAAATCAAACTTTGATGCATGTGGGGGTTTGTTTGTTACTAAACTCAGAGGTACTAATTTTTGCACTGCCGAGGATGGCAGCTTGAGGGAACCAGGTAGGATATTTGCCTATGATTGAAGTGCTAAGCAGGGACAGACCACTGTAGTAGATAAGTTAGTCTATTGCCTGTAGGTACAATGCAAGAATAGTACTCACTTTCTCTTTCATTGTAGTTAACAATTTTAATATTATATATCAGTTCTTTCCAAAGTTGTCAGAACATAACCTAATTTTTATAAGGCAAACATTTGCAACCCACCTTGCTTTAATGGCAGTGTGTTTTTTTTATATAATTGAGGGCTCGGGTGGTGGGGCACTGTAATTTACTTATAGCACATTTTTTATTGAAGTGGCCACTAAATTTGCACAGACATGCAGTTTTAATGATACAGCTATATTGCACAAAAATAATAATGTGTGGTTGGGTTTCAGTGAATATTTATCATTTGTGAATCAGAATGGAAAGTGTTTAGATATATTTTGTTCCTAGTTAAAAAAAATATATTACACTTCAGAATTACAAAAATGTGCTGAATGTATACAGTTGATTTAAAGGTATTTACATTTTGTCATGTGTTACAAAAATTTTCTTTCACCTTACCTGCACTGCAGCAAGATTGCCACATAATTCACTTTACTTTTCTTTCTCATACTTCAAAGTGAGAGGGATTTTTAAACACCAATTCCCAAGTTAAAAAAGCAGCAATTTGTCATAAGGCATAGCCTGACATTTGACCTCTGTTTATGAAATGCAGCAAATATGACAATAGAAATACAGAATTTAAAAGCAACTTTATTAACTGCTTGGCCTTTTCTCACCCACCCAAAATAGGCTGGGATTGCGACCCACAGTTTGAGAAAGAGTGTTCTATAATGAAAATAATACCACTAAAGTACTTGTGCACATATTTAAGTATCAAGGAGGAAATATAATGATCATAATCCATTCTAGACCAAAACGATAAAGCTGTGTTTTATGTTTTATTACTATTTTGCATTCCAGATATGTATTTCTGTTGACTCAGACACGGACATCGACATTAATCAGGTAAAGCAAACCCATTGCTTGGACTGCACATTTATTAACTCTACTAATAAACAACACCAGTAAAATAGTGTTTTTTTCAGGTGGTTTGAACAAATGTATCTCACTAAAATCAACTACTTTATATTTGTATTTCTATTTGGAGATAGTGCTCACAATAGATAATCTTTAATACCGTCTCATAAAGACAACAAGAGTGTCTGATGCAGTACATTTTAATTAACCCTAAGATAACATTTTAAGACTATAGCATTTACTTTGCCATAGAGGAAAAGTCTGACGAACACTCTTAAATTTCCAATTAGTTTTTGTTAAGAACCCACATGTGGAATGATCTCCAAATGTGGTTAATAGTTTGTAGCACTACTTTAAGTACACTCTTGTCTACTTTATTCTGTGTCATAAGTATGAACAGTTTCCAATGTTGCAGAGCATTGTTTCCACTGTTGTGTAATATGAAAGTGTATCCCCTGCGAAAAACGGACTGAGCGATTTTATATTTTATGCATTCAACTGTAACTCTAATATAAGAATGGAGCAATGTAGATGTCTAGAATGCAGCCATTACCACCAGCCTTAAGCTCTTGCTAATATCCTACCTGAGTGAAGTGTAGTTTTAAGGAATTACCACCTCAAATCTAAAACTGCTTTAGGCAGCACACAATGATACACGTTGAATCACAGGTTAATTGTAAACCCAATCATACACTGATTCTAAACTTCCTCCTTGGATAATACTTGGGACTGTACCTTGATTTACTGTTATGCACAAAATAGGATAATTTATTATAAATACTAATAAAAATACATATTTTACAAAATAATATCTTGATTAATGATCACTGAGAAATGATATCCTTTGTAACCCAATGTTGTGCTTAAAGAATGTCAACAATGAGGGCATGACCACCAAGATGGTTGAGCGGCAGCACTTCTCGTGCGCTCTGGCCCCAAAAATAAGATCTTATTATATCCCACCACCCCCAGGCCCCAGAAATGCCTGAAAGTATGTCAGCTTATTGTGGTGCATACTGGGGGGGTGTACCCAGGGCGATTGAGGGGTGTATCTGCGATGCAGCCGTGATGTGCTGGCCACCCGTTCTTGACTACTGGAGGCCTAGTTGTGCTCAGAGCCCCTTGGCGAAAAACAGTCTGCTGGAGGTGAGCAATGATAGCGGGCCTGGAAAGTGGTGCAAGAGGCACTGACCCCTTTCCCCTAGTGGAGACGAACACTGAAGGAGCCAGAGCTGAGGAGGCTGACCCTGGTGCAAGCTGTGTGGTTCTGGCCATATGGGAGACAAAGGCCCTATACCATGGTGCTGGAGCCGGTGGTGAGCTCTCTCTCCCTGTTCCCCTGGCGGATCTTTAGAACAGAGGTGAAGGGCACTGAAGCTGCTGATCCAGGCCTGGCTAGCTGCTGATCCTGAGGCCCTGGGGCAAGCCAGACTGGTATTGGCCAAATTGTGAACAAACAATGTTGGGCTTGGCGGAGAGGAGGTATGTGGTCAGGGGACCCCACGTGGGATGCTTGCAGGGAACAGGCGACCACCCTTCATGCCTTGCCTATGAGAGGTAAAGGAAAACAAGGGTACCCCAATAATTGAGCCTAGGGTGGAATAATGTTTATAGAAACAAAGGTTCAGAAGGTGGCCATAGGATTGGTCGAAGGGAGAAGCAGTGTGATGCGCCCAAATGGAGGACACAGTAATTATAACAAGCATTTGCAATGCAATATGTCTCGCATTAGGAAAGTTTGAGCTATTTGTATTGTAAATGACACATTTTTTATTTATGTTTTGTTTTTGAAATTAGCGAAAATAATAGCTTTGTCATTTGCAATGCCAATAGTTATAACTTTCGCAAATGTGACACCTATAGCATTTGTAATGCAATATGTGTTGTATTTACGTGACTTACATGTATTGATATTACAAGTAACAATGGCTTTTAATTTGTTTTCAATAATTAATACTTAAATAAAAGTTATTGTAATTTATAATGGCAATAGCTTAAAGTTTTTGTAAATAACTTTTGTGAAGATTATGTTCAGTGTATTTTTGTGATGAAAATCCAAGAACAGAAGTGAAATATTAACATCTTTTTGTTACATTTGTAATAAAGCTTGAAACATTGAGAGAACATATTTGAACAAGATGTTGTTGAATGGTTGCACAGATTGATGCTATGGTGGCGCTGAGTGATGTTGTGATGGCGATCAAGTGATGCTGTTGCGTTCAGTGATGCTGTTGTAGCGCATAGTGATGTTGTGGTGCCCCTGAGTGATGCTGTGGTGGGGCAGAGTGATGCTGTATGCTATGCTATGTTTTGTTTTGCTATCCTATGTTTTGTTTTTTTATACTATGCTTTGTTTTGCTATCCTATGTTTTTTTTTATACTATGCTTTGTTTTGCTATCCTATGCTTTGAGGTGTTATGCTATGCTATGCTGTGTTTTGTTATGCTATGCAATGTTTTGTTATGCTATTTCTATGTTTTGCTATGCTATGCTTTGTTATGCTATGCTTTGTTTTGTTATGCTATGTTTTGTTCTGCTATGCTATGTTTTGTTGTGTTTGGTATGCTATGTTTTGCTATGCGATTATATGTTTTGTTTTGTTTTGCTATGTATGTTTTGTTGTGTTTTGCTATGTTTTGTTATGCTATGTGTTGTGTTTTGTTATGCTATGTTTTGTTATGCTATGCTATGTTTTGTTTTGCTATCCTATGCTTTGTTTTGTTATGCTATATGTTTCGTTTTGCTATCCTATGCTATGTTTTGTTATGCTATGCTATGTTTTGTTGTGTTTTTTTATGCTATGCTATGTTTTGTTGTGTTTTGCCATGCTATGCTTTGTTATGCTATGCTATGTTTTGTTATGCTATGTTTTGTTGTCTTTTATTATGCTATGCTTTGTTTTGCTATGCTATGTTTTGTTATGCTATGTTTTTGTTATGCTATGCTATGCTTTGTTATGCTATGTTTTGTTATGCTAAGCTTTGTTTTGTTATGCTATGCTATGTTGTGTTTTGTTTTGCTATGCTATGTTTTGTTGTGTTTTGTTATGCTATGCTATGTTTTGCTATGCTTTGCAATGCTATGTTTTCTTGTGTATGCTATGTTTTGTTGTGTTTAGTTATGCTAAGCTATGTTTTGTTGTGTTTTGCTATGTTTTGTTATGTTATGTTTTATTATGCTATGCTTTTTTGTATGTTATGTTATGCTGTGTTTTGTTATGTTATGCTATGTTGTGTTCTGCAATGTCTTGTTGTGTTTTGTTATGCTATGCTATGTTTTGCTCTACTATGCTATGTTTTGTTTTGCTATGCTTTGTTCTGTTCTGCTATGCTTTGTTTTGTTATGCTATGCTATGTTTTGTTGTGTTTTGTTATGCTATGCTTTGTTGTGTTTTGCTATGCTATGTTTTGTTTTGTTATGCTATGTTTTGCTATCCTATGCTTTGTTTTGTTATGCTATGCTATGTTTTGCTATCCTATGCTTTTGTTTGTTATGCTATGCTATGCTGTGTTTTGTTATCCTATGCTATGCTATGCTATGTTTTGTTATGCTATGCTGGTGAGGGTGTGTGAGTGTGTGTGAGGGTGAGGGTGTGTGAGGGTGTGTGAGGGTGAGAGGGTGTGAGGTTGAGGGGGTGTAAGGGTGAGGGTGTGTGAGTGAGGGTGTGTGAGGGTGAGGGTGTGTGAGGGTGAGGGGGCGTGAGGGTGAGGGTGTCAGGGTGAGTGAGGGTGTTATGAGGGTGAGAGGGGGTGTGAGGGTATGTGAGGGTGTGTGAGGGGGTGTGAGGGTGAGTGAGGGTGTGTGAGGGTGTGTGAGGGTGAGGGTGTGTGAGGGTGAGGGGGTGTGTGAGGGGGTGTGAGGGTGAGTGAGGGTGTGTGAGGGTGTGTGAGGGTGAGGGTGTGTGAGGGTGAGGGGGTGTGATGGTGATGGGGTGTGAGAGTGTGTGAGGGGATGTGAGGGTGATGGGGTGTGAGAGTGTGTGAGGGGATGTGAGGGTGAGGGGGTGTGAGGGAGGGTGAGGGTGAGGAGGTGTGAGGGTGAGGGTCCAAAGTAAATGGTGGCAGGGCAGACATCATAAGACAGAGAGAAGAGACTGCATGGTGACTGCGTTGGTCAGTTTCAGAATCAGGAGGGGCAGAGTCAGCACAGTCTGCGAGGGATCAATGTGTCTAGAGGCAAAGCATAGCGGATGTATCATTGCAGCTAGCAAGTCGAGTGTTTTCAAGCTGAGTGTCCCTAGATAGATGGCAACACAGCAACAGCATTTGAGGAGCAAGGCTAACTGTATGTAAACAAGCACGGTCGAACAAAACACGGCTTCCCCGCTAAATGAATGCAAAAAAAACCAAGCTCTCGGCATTGCTGTGGCTGGGGCGGGGCGGGGGAGCTCATTCCTTTGAAGTCTGATGCCAAGGCTCAGACAAATGGTGGTGTGCGATGTGCACGCGGGGGGGTGGGGGCGAGGGAGCGTCAGCCTTTGAAGTCTTATGCCGAGGCACAGACAAATGGTGGTGTGTGATGTGGCTGGCTCTGTGCACGCGCATAGCTCACATGAACTGTACGCGATCCGCAGCTAGGTAGACTTTTCTTTTCCGCTTACTATAATCTTGCCTGTTTATCCCTGCAGGATAGAATAGGCGAGACTTAAAAACGGAGACAATAAATGTTGGAGGGAGCAAGGAAAAGTGTGTCTAGGGACAAGTTATGATCAGGACAACAATACTTATTTATTTGCAATAGTACACAGAGAATAATGCTCTTGCATATGTTCACATAGGAAAGTGTCAACAAGCGTGAGGTGCTCAGTGAAAGTGATTTTAAATTATGTACATCGCATTGACAACACACGAGAGAACTCCTTAAAAAATAAAATAATGCATATGGAGTTCTGGTTGTAGAGGGTCGATGCCATTTCGATCTCAATTAGTAAGAGATAATCTTCAGGACAAAGTATATGTGAGCAATCCGAATCTATAAGAAATACCTGGTATTAGGGTAAAATCTTGGTCATGGAGTATTAATTCATACTACAAATGGTGAAGAGCTCCCAACTAGCAAGGCGTCTAAGTAGTAGAAGTAAAGATTGTAAATTTGCTTCCACCACTTAGACACCTCGCTATGTAATTTCCCCTGCTTACTACGCGTGCCATGCCTCATATATCCTTTCTGCTCTATCGACTTTGATCAGTTCATTCCTTTTCTCTGCATAGTTTTTATTAATGATAGCCATAACCGAAGCATTATGTCTAAATCACATAAGTTGAGTAGGCTTAATTCTGCAATCTATATACTAGTATGTCATGTCACTAAAGTGTGCCTTAAATTTAAGTGACTATATCACACTGTGTCTCCCTTGGAACAATCCCTTGGCCACCTTCTGAACCATTGTTTCTATAAACATTGGCTGTGAGAGGAGCCTTGGATTTGCCTGAACTACACAGTAACCTATAGATGCCCCATATGAAGAGAGACATGTGACCTGGGTGACCCAGGAGAGAGCCCAGCCTGAGCCATTGGAGAGTGATGGTCCTGCAGCCTATGAAGCCTGATCCCTGCGAGGTTGACTGCAGGTTACATTACAGTTGGCTGTGGGCTGCACACAATGTACAGGCACATAAGACAGTTAATATTGGGAAACTCTAGTGTCAGTAGTGAAGTACTACTTGAGAGCACCCCCCCACTAGGATATGAACTGTTTGAAACCTGGGAGTGGACGTTCCTCTCCTTTACCGCACCTGCAACTGGCTCATAGCTGTCTTCCTCACATGTGCTGTATCACTCTGTTACTAGCTAGAGGTCCTGATCTAAGGAGTGCTCTCGAGGGGGTGAGGATTGCACTGTCAGTGTTCACAACGGGTCTACTCCCTGGTAGAAAATGGGCAAGGACAAACAGAGGAAGAGCACCCAACAAACACAAATTTATTGATTTACCTCCCCAAGCACGGGCATAGGTCTGCCGAACGGGGAGAATGAGACACCCCAGGGTGCTACAGAATCATCCAAAGCTCAGATCCCGGCAGACATTGAAGCTTCGGGGCTTGCATTGGAGGCAGACATTTAAGCCATGACGCGCAACATTAATCTGCTCCGCACCAACCTGCGTAAGTGGCTGAAGAGCAGTGGAAACATAAAACCAGGTCACAGAAATAAAAGAGGAGCTCACCCACCTGAAATCGGTGGTCACTCTGCTCGAAGTCTGCTCAAGTACGATGGAGGTATGGCTAGGGAGTATGCGGAGGGGAGCTCCTGTGGATGTAGTGTCAGATTTGGGGGATTTCCTGAGAATGCAGAGGGAAGTAAACCAGAGTTCTTCCTGGAGGAGTGGATTGAGATGGTGCTCCCAGACACAAACTTGTCAAAATATTTGGCAGTGTAGAGGACTCACAGGTCCTTTGCCCCACCAATACAGCCGGGGGCTCCCCTCAGGACTGTAATTGCTAAATTCCTTGACAACAGAGACTGTGACGAAGTGCTGCAGATGGTTCGAAAGATGCGAGAACCAAAGTTTGAGAATCATGTTATCCGTATTTTCCCTGATTATACCAGGGCTACAGCGGCATCAAACTAAAGTTTAGCGTAATGGGATTAAAATATATTCTGCTGTATGTCAGAAAGTTGAAAGTGATCCTGGATGTCCGCTCACACTTTTTTGCCACACCAGAGGAGATGTGGGATTGGTTACAGATCTGCAGTGGACACAGCATGCCTGTGGTCCTATGAGACAAAACCGTAAGGCCCCCAGATAGGTGTAGTGGAGGACCTACCCCAGATAGAGAAGCAGATGCCGACAACGTTCCTGGTTCAGTTCAGTATGAGGGTGGTGGTGAGACCGTATGGAGAACGGGATTTGGAGACGCAGCACCAGGAAAGGGAAGAGGCCAGGGCACTGGTCAAGAATGTCCCCTCGGCTGTATCTTCCGATAAAGAATCAGATTAGTTGGTGGATCCTGGCTGAACTGTCAGAGATATACACAAGGCTTAATGGGAATGGTAGGCAGACTGTGGAACTTGCTGAGAGTGCCGCAGTCACAGATTTGTGAGAGAAATGGTGACCCAAGCTGTGTAGATGAGAGCGGTGAGCCTTGTACCACAAAAGAAATAGAGTGCGTTCCACTTGGCTGTGACGCGGGGTATTCAGGTGGATTGTATGGGTTCCAGGGGTTGTTTACACTCTGTTGGGACTGACAAACAGACACAATGTGGGACTTTGGGTGGCATCCTCCAAGGGTACTGGAAGCACACACTAGTTCACCCAACCTCTTCTTTCCCCACACTCTTTCTGTTATTCTGATCTTCGCTTTTGTTGTTTTTCTTGTCCATTCTCATGTGGTGAGTGAGTGATGGTGAGTCGAGCAGTAGCGAGCATAGGGCACATATGAGCGAAGCACTGCATGATATCCTCATGGGGACAGAGGCGTAGCTAGAGCTGAGGGATAGCCTCAAGGCTATCCCTCAGATTGCCGCCCCTTGGGGTGGGGGACGGCGAGCACTTGAAAGAGGTCCGAGAGACACGTAGTAGCTCCGCTAATAGTTACCTCGATCATGCAAGTTACATGCGCATACATGACACGGTCCAAAGCTACACAATTGAATACACCAGTGACTGGCAGTATAAAAGAGAACACACTGACTGCATGATCTATCTGGGGACTCAGAAAACTGCATGTGACATCCATCAGAGAGCTGCGTGAACAATTACCTGGTAATCCCCTCAGCACAATGCAAACATGCACATATTGTGAGAAGTTGGCCTACCATATGATGTCCACTATTCTAGTGGGCACCTTGCACTATTCCAAACGACCCTTATTGATGGTAGGTTTAAAGTCAACCTTATAGAAAGCTGTCCTAGTGGTAGCTGTGGAGAGCAGCCTTCAGGCAAAGTCTTGAAAGGAATATAAAGCAGCTTGTTTTACCAGTCTATAATCTCTTGAATGATCAAATAAAAGTACACCACACAAGGTATATATCAAATATATATGTATTTACACAACCCCTCTGGTCTCTGTATGAGGCTAGAGGTAAAAGTACAGTACAAGGAACTTAATTAGCATACAATAAGTTGCACAGTATACGTTATGCCCTAGGGGCCTCACAAACCATATACTAAAATAGTGGTATAAGAACCACCCGAGGTAGGGACGCAGGACCACGGGGTATGCGTGCAGTGTCTAAACACAGCAGCAAATCACCATTGACTTCCATGGAATAAAAGCAAGTTACAATTTTAAAAGATTAAGGACACAGGAGTGAACTGCGATGGAACCCTTTTAGACACTTTGAAAGTCAAGACCCACGGGAGCACCGGAGTACTCGTGTTACCTCACCCAGGGAAGCCGGGTGCATAGGTGTCTTTTGGTGTCGGGTTTCATCGTCGATTCCAATGAGAGCTGCGAATAAGTGCTGCAGGCGACCAGAGGAAAAGTGTCCGGGTGGATCCAAGGGTGGATCTGAAGAACCTGAAAGCAGAGGGGGCAGAGTCTGGGTTACTAACCAGTGACCAGGATGGCAACAGGAAGATGCCAGCCGATGTTGGGTGCTTTCAAGTGAAGGAGGTGAAGCTTGACGCTTCACCCACGAGGACCAGGAGGCGTCGACGACGACCAGGAGCTGGATTCGAGCCATCCCATGAAGGATGTTGAGTGCTGTAGTGTCATAATCCGGATTGGACCCAACAAGCCTTGGCAACAGCAACCCACACAGGATGACAAAATTGGCTTTGTTGCAGACCTGCAAGGTCTGAGGGTCTCCCCCTTTGGAGAGGAGTCAGAGCACGTCTGCAGCAACCAGGAAACCTCAAAAAACAAAGGATTGTCCTTCTTGGAGACCCACTAGCCAACGGACTAGGGATCGCGAAGGAGCATCAAGCTGCGGTGAAGAAAACGGCCCGCGGAACACTCGTGGAGTGTAGGCCTCTGATGTTCGGTGCAAAAGGTGCTCGGGCATGGGCTTCAAATACCCTAATGCACAACTTCGGGAAGTAGGTGCAGTTTCAAAAATGCAGGATGTCCAGGAGTTCCGGTCCCACGTCTCTCGTGTCAGCTACAGGTCTCAGCTTTGCTGAGGACTCGTGTCAGCCTCAGAGATGTCTGAAAGTCCATGTACTGGGTCGCAGATCCTTCGGGATCCGGCGGGAGCCTAAAAAATGCAGACAGGCAAAGATGCTTCTTGGTGCCTGTTTGAACAGGGAGGTCACTTCTTGACCTCAAGGGAGATTTCTTCCATCTTCCAGTCGATATGGAATGTCCAAGGTCCAGGATATATGTTGCAGAGTTTCGTCCAGGGTAAACTAAAGTCCTAGGGACTGGGTTCCTATACTTATACTAAGTTTAGGGGTTGGACTAACTCTAGGGTCCCATCTATGGGAGGACCTGGGGAAGAGGTGGTTACACCCCTTCCCCTTTGTCCAATTTCACACCAGAGCTGGGGCTGGGTGCCCCAGTAACCAGTTTAAATTGGGAAATGCATGGAGTACCTTGTGTGCGCCAGGCAGTGTCTGAAAAGCATTCACTGAATACAACCCACCCTGCCTCAATACACTAAAGCCTGTCTGGGTAGGTGCTAGCACCTCCCTGGACAGGAAACCTATTGTCCAGGCCTCCCCTGCCGGAGTTTCATCCAGCAGCAGGAGGTCAGACTTGTGTCTGTGGCAGCAGCATACATTTTGTGATGCTGAGGCTCTTTTAAACTTTAACCGGGTATTCCAGTGTGTACATGTCTTCTACCTCTAGAAGGGTGGAATTCTACCCCCGCCACCAGAACTGGCGGGGGTAGTATTCCAAATCGTTTGACACAAAACACGACATGTTTTGATAAAGCCAAATCAAAGTTTGCATTAACCGCAAGGATTATAATGCACTTAAGAGCATATGGTATGGCTATATCATAGAGCAGCTATAAGGAGGTATTTCCAAAAGCTGCAGAGGGGTTCAGCTCATGCTAGGGGCACCCTCTCACACAAAACCAAGCACTCTGCCTTCAGGATTATCAAGGCCTTCCTTAGGAGTGACTTATAGGCTAATATGTGTCGATATATATATGTAGATATAGGTAAACTATATCGACGTAAGGGGTGCTTACGCCACCTTACCCAGGCTGCAAGCGCAGACCTGTGTTGCCATTTTGGAAGGCTTCCCAGGGGTGGCATAATACATGCTTCAGCCGCTGGTAGGCCTCTGGGGTACCTATGCCCTGTGTACCTAAGGTACCATATACAGGGACTCAAAAGGGTAGCCCAGTAACCAATCTGGTATGTACCTAAAGTACATGGTATCAATTTAGAGAGAGAACAGCTAGGCTGGGGTCCTGATTAGCCGGGCCACAGCCAGACTAAAGTCGATAAACCAGTGAAACACAACAAAAAGTGGGGGTAACCATAGGAAGCAGAGCCTACTCTCCTACTCACACATGACACTGTTCAGGGATCCATCATCTACAGCTGACATTAAATGACCATTCATCATGGTCCCCCCATTAAAGCAGTGCACTTTGTGATCTGCATGGTACATGTTATTTGTAGCAGGCACATTAACCCTCTGTGCTACCTTTCCAGGAGTCAACCCTTTCATTAGACAAAACTCTGATCTCTTTCTCTAGGAAGAACATTAATCACCAAAGTTATCATGACTTTTATTCTGAAAATTGCTGGAGGCCATTATATACTTGCAAACACAACACACCCACCCGAAATAGGTACCCAATGCCGTCACACCCTTCGCACCGCCCTAACCTGCTCAAGGTTCATGACTGGATCACTGTTGCTCTAGGGTGTGCTGCTTCATAGGCCTGCCCGCAAGACTGGAGATGAACTTCAGTATGGAGTGTGTTGGACAGGCCTTCGAGGTTAACCCACAATTGACACCACTAGGGTACACCTGCTTGTGCTAAGACAGCAAGCCTTCTAATTTCTAGTGGGACCTTCTAAGTTCTAGTATTGGAATATGCTCCCTCAGTAGAGTGGTCTGGTGGACTGGTCATGAAGGCTGAACCCGGTGCCCCAGTACCAAATACGACAGCTCCGGCCATAGTGCCACATCCTCTCCTCCACTGAACACCATACTGCCTCACTGAGAGAAACTCACACTGCCTTCAGCTACAACCTAATTGTGCCCGCTATAAACACTTGAATGTGGCTCAATTCAAACTATGCACTTGGTAAGAGTATGCTAACTAAAAAAAAAAGTAAAAGCAAACACTCATAGGGAATGCATGTGAAATGTAAGCAGAAACAACATGGTTACCTTAACGATCTCTCACTCACTATTCAGAAATCAACGAGTGGTTTTACCTGAAAAGTTACGGACATGACTAAAGGGCCCTGAAGGGAAGTGTTTCTATGACCATTGCTTATATCCTTACATAACGTAAGCAGTATGGTTTAAAAAGACCACATCCATAAACACAGAGCCATGGTACACATTTTGTTTTCCAATCCACCCATCATCAACCAGGTATTGCAGTACCTCCAGGAATGGTACACTTCCCCACCTGGGGACAACAATGCTGTTCAAAGAAAGACGAGAAAACAAAAGTAGAGCTTCACTGACAAACTCTGTAAAGTGAGGCTGATGTATTTGGATGTGAACAAAACCAATCTGGCCACTTTGCAACCACTCTGTCTTGCTTTATTTAGTTATGTATTTATTTTTCATATTTAAAATCTTCTATTTCTCTCCATCCTGCTGCACTTTGGAATAGAAAAATTTCAGAAAAAGGGCATCTCCCGCAAGAGTGTATTTCTTTTTTGGATCCATTTCACAGGGAAGCAACTAAATGAAAGAAGGAAAGAGAGGTTGTGAACCGTTTCTTCAAGTCGCGGTTTTCAGTAAGTGAGCAGTAAGACAGAACGGGAGGGAATAATAGGAAGAGAGGGGGGCAGCTGCTAGCACAAAAGAGAAGAGGACATAGTCTGAGTCCTATTCCTTCTTTGCCCGTCCCCGAACGTCTACAAAAGCAATCTGAGCCTTATCTGAATGCCTCTGTCCGCCCCCAAAATAGTGACGCCTGGGGTGTCCCCCCTAGCTTTGCAACTGCATGGGGAGCAGTGGCTAGACCGTCCTTACTCCTTAGCAACAGCACAAGTTTAAAGCTCTACACTACCTCTCACACATGCTGACGTTTTATGGACACTGTTAGATAGGAAGGGAGGGTTAGTTTCCATGATTATGAAGTCACTAGTTTTGTTCTGGGGTGTTTAACCAGGGTGGGCGATGGAGAATTGTTTAGAGGTACGTTTATATTTTTTTACAGCAGCAATTGCATATCATATTATGTGGGGACTAGGGGGAGTGAGTTATTGGGGGGGCCTGTGGAGGGATAGTGCCGGGGCCGGAAACACTCTCAGGATGACTGATTTGATATGCATGCTCACATGGAAAATGAGAGGATTTATTCCGTTCGTCAAATGATATAGGATCCACACATACATTAGGAGGTTGAGGACATGCATGCTGTTCCTCAATGAAACTCATCTTTTGGAGGCAGAAGCCCAAAAACTCCATAAGAAGTGTTGGGGGCAATTATATTCCTCCACCTATTTCGCCAGGGACCAAGTAGTGTCCATATGGGTGGCCCATTTCAGTTGAGGGGGCATTCTGCTGATGTGTCTGGACAGTATGGGCTGCTACATAGTATCTAGGATGGTCAAGAGCTCTGCATGTTTAATGTACATACCCCTAATAGGGAAGATGAAGAGTTCCTCGGGGCCCTAGAAAATGAGTTACTACCCTATGTTGGTCTGCCTATTATTTGGCTCAGGGATCTCAATTGTGTGTTACACTGTCATTTAGACTGCCACCCACCCTGTATGGATACAAAACCTTGTATGGTGGCAGGATTACTCCAACCCACGACTAGACTTTAACTCGTGAACATATGGAGTGAATTTCATCCTGCGGTAAAGGAATATTCCTGTTATTCACCCAGCCCCGGGACATATAGTAGGTTGAATCGGTTCCTCCTTACTGTTTTGGGGTGCCCCGCGGGGACCTTGAGTGGGTCCAGGATACGCTGGCACCGGAGCTGGGCCAAATAACACACCTCACACAATTGGTCACTGTCGGAAGTTTGCCCCAAACTCGCTCTTCCTTTTATTCAATCCCCGCAGGCAACGCCTGGCCTGCGGATGACGTGCGGTGGTCCGGTAACGACCGGACCGCTAACCATTACATCCTTTCCCAACTCAGTCCTTTGAAAACAAACAGTTCAACAGTTCAAACAGTTCATGTGACTGGCACCCAGGTCCAGGGTACTTGTACAGAGTGCAGTGGCATTGATCTTGCATCATCAGCAAATAAAATCTCGCAGGCACAGGTTTGGACGAGTATTTGGTCGCAGGTTGTATCCCTGAGGACAGCTCCGCAGCTGTGTGCTGTCCGTGGGCACTCCGCTTGGGTGTAGTCCGGGAGGTGGTGAGATGGTAGTCTCCGGTGTTCTTTGGCCTTCCTCGCACCCTGACTCCCTGCTTGGGTCTTCTAGCACTGTGACGGCCGGGCCACAGGGTTGATTCTCCTGGGATCCCATCGGGGGGTTCAGCCAGGATTTCCTTGAGCCATGAGATATTGTGTGACACTTCCTCGCTTCCTCTCTGGGCCGTTATCATGGTTCCGTTGTTTGCAGTCATGGTCCTTGCCCCAGTTCATATTCTGTTCAGTGTGTCCTAGGTGCGGCATGGCAGAGGAGGCTTACTGGTTGATTTCAGCGAGTCCCCCCGTCTTGCGTCTCCTTGGCTTCAAGAGGCGCGGGTGCCCATCCTGGACATGTGGGGAAAAGTCCCCTCTCGGGCCGTATAGCATCGGTGACCAGGGGCTCCTCTGAGTGGTGTAGTGAGGGGTGCTGTGGTACAAAAGGGGGTGGTAATGGAGGGAGCATCTGAATCAATCAAACACTCACACCCAGTCAAAAGATCTGGGTTTAATCCATCACCGTTCTTTAGCCCACTCTGCCACCCCAGTTCTGACATGGCTATATGCAAATCAGTCTGACCCTGTGCCTCATGGGAACAGTCCAGCCCGAACTGCCACGCCATGCCTTCCCTGGACCGGAAACAAGCTTCCGAGGAACGGTGAGGGGTGCTCCGGTACTCTCTTAGGAACTTGTGAAGCCGCTTCTCTGGGTCAACCAGTTTGACCATTGCTTTGCGGAACATCTTGTATAGAGTGCGCATAAAGCATTCTACATCACCATTGGCTTGTGGCCATCGTGGCGGGACTCGCCAGTGATGTATTCCTTGCTGTCCTAGGAATGTGGCAAATTCTTTTCCTTGGAATGGTGGCCCATTGTCACTGCGGATCTCATGGGGATAAAAAAAACATGGCAAACACTTTTTCCAGTACAGGGCCCGCATGGTTGATAAACCGGCTCCACTATGGGGTATTTCAAGAAGGCATCTATGAGCTCCAATGTGTGTTTTCCTCCTGGGAAGCTTCCAAACTCTATGCTCACCTTGGACCATGGGGCAGTGCATGCTTCTTCCGTAATCACTGGAATCAGCCTTTCTGGGGCGCTCGCCAGTTGGCACGGTAGACAGTGATGGACAAAGTCTTCAACCATCTTCTCTAGTTCTGGGAACCAAACCTTTTGTCTCATCTGTGCTTTCATCTTCGTTACTACTTGATGGCCTCTGTGAGCTAACTGGGTGGCGCAGTGTTATAGTGATTGGGGTATTACGAGCCTCGACCCTCGTAGTTAGATTCCATCTCCCGTGGCGCTGAGTTAATTTCTTATTCACCATATCTTTGTCAGGTTTTCTCAATCTTCTGGGCTCCAGGAGTTGGCTTGGCAGAGGTAGTTTGTCCACAACCCTTCTTGGACGGTTTGTAGAGTCCTGGCATACACTGCGTTGGTGGCGGCAGCCTCCTTGATGTCGTCCAAGGTCATGGTCTGGGGGCAAGCGGCTAGTGATATCAGATGTACGTAGTGGTCTGCACCTTCAGTGTCTTCCTGTGCCTCCTGTGGTGCCTTGGCAGGAAGTCAACGGGGTTTTTGGCTCTCGGCTGGTATACCACTTCCATCTCGTATGGTTGTAACTGTACTGCCCATTGCTCAATTCGGGGAGGGGGTGAGGTGCAGTCCCTTTGAAGAGAGGAACGAGGGATTGGTGATAGGTTACCATGGTGAATGGCTGTCCTGTCAATTATAGATGGAAATGACTGCAGGCCCACTTTATGGCCAAGGCTTCCCGCTCGATCTGAGCATATCTTGTTTCAGTGGGCGTGAGTGACTTTCTGGCAAACGCCAAGGATGTCCATTGGCCGGGCTCGCGTTCCTGGGTTAGCAACGCACCTAGCCCTACTGGGCTTGCGCCGACGAGCACTTCTGTTCTCTTTGCTGGATCAAAGTACGCCAGAGTGGCTTCTTCCAGGAGGGCATCTTTTATGCCTTGAAACACCTCTTCTTCCTTCTGGCCCCATTGTCACTTGGTGTATGTCCTGGTAAGGGCTCTGAGCGGTTCCACCCGGGTGGCGAGTCCTGGGATGAATCTTCCACAGTACGTGGCCATCCCTAGGAAGCTTCGCACTTCAGTTGGCGTTGTCGGTGCGGGGGCGTTCTTGATAGCGTGTGACTTTCTCGGGTCCACTTGAATGCCTTCCTGGTTGAACACATACCTGAAGAACTCGAGGAATGGTTGGAAGAACTGACACTTGTCTCTGTGCAATGTTGCTCCGTGCTCGCGGAGGCATCTTAAGGTGTTGCGGAGATGTTTGTGGTGATCAGCAGCGGTCGCGCAGTGGATCAAGATATCGTCGCTGACTTTTAGCACTCCTGGTAGACCAGGCAGCATCTCCCGTATCATGTTTTGGAACACCTCCTCTGCTGAGGATATCCCGAAGTTGAGCCTTTTATACTGTCGCAGTCGTAAATGGGTGCTGAAGGTGGTGATGTAGCGGCTTTCTTCAGACAAAGGAAGTTGGTGGTATCCTGCATTTAGGTAGATTTTCGAAAACCACTTGGACCCGTTGACATTCGCAATGATGTCATCCATCGTTGGCGTGATGTGGCGTTCCCTTCGGATAGCTTTGTTTGGTAGCCTCATATCGATGCAGAGGTGTATGGCTCCTGGCTGCTTCTGTTTTTCCGCGATGCCCATCGGGGATACCCACGGCGTTGGTCCTGGCACCTTTTCGATGACGCCTTGCTCTTCTAGGGTTTCCAGCTCAGTCGCCACTAGTGGCCGTAGGTAGAATGGTACTCTTCTGTGTCGTAGTGCAACTGGGGCAACCGTCTTGTCAATGTGTAGCTTAATGGGGTCACACTTGATGCATCCAAGTCCCTTGAATAGCTCCAGGAACTGGCTGAGTAGCTCTTCCACTTGGTGGCTTTGAATTCTCCTGGCAAACGAGACGAGGCCCATGTCCTCTGCTGTGTGGCTGCTCAGTAAGGTATCTGCTTCCCTGTCGATTACATGCATCGTTGCCGTGACTTCTAGGCCATCTGCTTTGATGGGAACTAAAATCTTTCCTTTCAACAGAAGAGGCGTGTCCGCTCCATATGCGTATATCTTGGTCTTGGATGGTGTCACGGGTGGGCATTGTCGTAGACCTCGATATTGTTGGAGCCCCATTACATTGAGAGTCGCTCCGGTGTCGATGACTGCTTTTATCTCAGTTCCTGCGATGTGGACCATGCATGTTGGCTGGGGCCTGCGGCGTCGTTTGAGCTCACGTGCGAATGAAATTCGGTACACTTTTTCATCATCTTCTTTCAACGAATCATCGGCTGGCCCCTGGTATCTACTGTTTTTTCTTTGGGCGACTTCGGATGGTGCTGTCTCTGTCCCCGACAGTTGTTGCACCGCTCATGTAGGGGGTCTATGGTTTCTGTAGTCATGCCCTCTGTTCCACCTTCGGCATACTGTGGCAAAGTGGTTGGGTATACCGCAATTGGTACACGTCTTCCCTTGTGCAGGACAGTCTTTCGCTGCAAGTGGCTCGTGGCCACAATATCCACATCTCAGCGGACACGGCAGAGCCTGACTAGAGGTAGTGCTGCTAGCTGCCTATTTGCTCTTCTACTGTTTTTAAACGTTTTAGCCTGCTTTACTTTATTGTGTTATTTTATTAGCACATTCTTTTCGCCCCCCTGAAAAATTACTTCTTGCACAAAATTCTCACTCAGCCTCTACGCACGCTCATTGGAGTGCTCCCACGCCCTGGTCCGACTCGGCAAGTGCCGTTGAGCGGAGGGCATTCACGGGAGGCACTTCTAGGGCAGGACACTTCCGGCTGCAGTCAGCGCTTTAGTTTTGCGCTGTACTGCTACTTAACCTAATGGCCGATCTCCCACACAGCGGACGCGGCAGATCCTGATTAGAGCTAGTGCTGCTAGCTGCCTATTTGCTCTTCTACTGTTTTTAAACATTTTAGCCTGCTTTACTTTATTGTGGTATTTTATTGGCACGTTCTTTTAGCCCACCTGAAATATTGCTGCTTGCACAAAATTCTCACCCAGCCTCTACCTACCCATAATGGGAGTGCTCCCACGCCCCCGTCCGACTCGGCAAATGCCGTTGAGCGGATGGCATTCACGGGAGGCACTTCTAGGGCAGGACCCTTCCGGCTGCAGTGCGCGCTCTAGTTTCTCGCTGTAATGCTACTTAACCTGATGGCCGATCTCACGCGCAGCGGACGCGGCAGAGCTTGACTAGAGGTAGTGCTGCTAGTTGCCTATTTGCTCTTCTACTGTTTTTAAACGTTTTAGCCTGCTTTACTTTATTGTGTTATTTTATTGGCATGTTCTTTTAGCCCACCTGAAAAATTGCTTCTTGCACAAAATTCTCACCCAGCCTCAACATACCCACATTGGAGTGCTCCCACGCCCCGGTCCGATTCGGCAAGTGCCGTTGAGCGGAGGGCATTCACGGGAGGCACTTCCAGGGCGGGACACTTCAGGCTGCAGTCAGCGCTCTAGTTTCGCTCTGTACTGCTACTTAACCGAATGGCCAATCTCACGCGCAGCGGGCCCGCCGGCGGTGCACCAAAGACAAGTCCGTCTGCGCCCGGCCGGGACCAGGGGCTACGAACCCTGCCAGTTTTCAAAATATTCTAAGTTATAGTGCTCAGTCACTGACTGCTTTAAGAGGGGCCACTGGTATCAACGGTTTACCTTACACTCAATGAACATTGCTAACAGCCCTTCCTGCTGCTCCCACTGTACCTATAAGCTTCAACCCCACAGTAAGGAAGCTCCGTTACTTGGTACCCCCTCAAATTATTCCTCCTGAACTGTCGCTCCCTTCCTAGGCATTCAACTGAACTCATACTCCTACTAGCTGACCTTAAACCAGATCTCTTATTCCTGATCGAAACCTGGTTACAAGACAAAGTTGACCTAGTCATTATTCAAACCCTGCCACCTGGCTATTTAATACAAAGAGTAGACTGGAAGGGGTGGGAGACTAGCTAAAATATTTAAAGACAACTTCAGTTGCCGGTCTTCCACGGACGGGCCACCAGATTGCGAGTGCATGAATTTCTCTCTAGAATTCTCTCCTACCAGCACCTTCTCCGGCTTACTGTTCTATCGACCCCCAGGTCCCAGAGCCAATTCCTTAATGCACACCCCATACTTGTTGCCAATTTAGCCCTAACTCCACCTAATTTCACAATACTAGGGGATCTTAACATCCACATGGATGACCAATCTAACCACCTGGCCAATGAGTTATTGTTAGGAATCAATAGCCTTGACTTGTGTGATTGATATGGTCTGACACTTTATTGTGGCCCCTTATCTTGTGAGCCTGTAATTTACAGACCTTCCCTAATGGGAATAAGGAGGAGCAGCGAACTACAGCCGTTGCTTGGCTTACTCCTTCGTGACCACGCCCCCTCTCCACTTCCTGGTTCCTGCTCGTATGTTTGCTGGCGTCTCGAGGACTCTCTGGTGGTTCCTTGAGGATCCTTACGCTGAAATCTTGTTGCTGCCCCTTGTCCCTGATATTTCCTACTCTTGGAGTGGTGTGTGTATGCCTGCCGGTCCTCGGCATTTCTTCGCCGCTCCGCGAACCGGTGAACGCGACGCCCCTACCAAAGCTCACGCATTTTGCGGGCGTCGGCAGTTCACTGCATTCATTCACTTCTTTCTTTGTGGCGGCATTACCTCCTTGGCTTGTACCATTCTTTTGGGTCATTCCTATTGAGAGTGAGCGCTCCGCCCTGTCTTACAAGGGGCCGGGTGTCTCACCTCCTGAGAGGGTTCTGCTCCGCTGTACTTGCCCCCTGTGCAGCCGGTCGGTGCCCCTCACTCCTTTTCAGTATTGTTTTGGTTGTGTTTGTTGAATGGTTGTACTGCTCCGCTGCACTTGCCCCCCCCCTTGCAGCCGGTCGGTGCACCTCACCTTCCTTCATGCTTTTTGTTGGCGTCTGAGGTGTGGTGAGTCCTTCGTGAGTTCTACTAGCCCCCTCCCTGTTACCTGAACTCATCGATGAAGCTCGCCCGACCTACAGTTGGGGTAAGAACAATAATTAATCACACATGTCAATGTTTTCTTCTGTTTAAACAGAATAACAGTGAGGATTGTTACTGTTTATAACTTGCTTTTGTTTCCTAGCCTGGTCCATCCCCTGAGACGCCTTCTGTTATTCGTTACCCCACGTATGAGGAGAGTGGTGGACACTCCTTGGGTAAATTCCCTCATACTTTTAGGAGACAGTAGACAGGAGTGTTTTATATTCTTATATCGCATTCTTGCTTCTGTGTCCTGGAGGTGGAGGGATTCTTCTTCGCTCCCGTGGAAGCTGGCCCTTCTCCTAACAGAAAGCCAAGCCCACGAATTATCCTTCCCCTGAGCGAGGATGAATCCTGACACTTCTATGGAGGCTACGGGCCCTGCACCCCAGACCCTTACTATGGAGGATTTAACGGCGGCTTTAGTGGCCCTTCAGACTGAAGTAGGCAGATTAGGAACAGAAAATCAGAGATTAGTAGCAGAAGTTCATCAGTTGAGAACAGGCACTATCCCTAAAGCATGCAAAAGTTATATCCAGCCTGCCAGATTTACACTTGCACCAACAGAACAAGACACAAGAGCTAGCACTGATCCCACTGTTTCCCCTGTTCAAGTCACGGTACACACCCCTAACCCTGTACCCCTAGCAATGCCCGAGAGATTCACAGGGGATAGCACTAAATTCGATGTCTTTATGAATCAATGCCAACTACAGTTCCTATGCAAAGCTGCCTCCTTTCCAGACGATTCGGCCAAAGTGGCTTTTATCATTTCCTATCTTGCAGGGAATGCAGCAGAATGGGCCGTACCTCTAGTGCAGAATAACGACCCCTTGTTGTATGATCTTGATCTGTTTAAGGACAAAATGAGGAGTCTTTTTTGCTAAGCATTCATATATGCAAGCTAGTGACACTGAGCTACTTAATCTCAAACAAGGTTCTAAGGATCTACTCTCCTATATAACTAATTTCAACCGCTTGGTAGCAGAAACCCACTGGCCCGAAGACAAACGAACCTCCTTGTTTTACCGGGGATTATGTGATGAAATAAAGGACTTACTCTCCCAGATAGTGAACCCCCCAGATGACTGTGCCTCCTTTATTGACCTGGTATTGAAGTTAGACCATCGGTTGCACGAGAGAAAAGGAGAACGGAATCGTAATGTTGTACCCAGAATGGTCTTCCACAGAACTGAGAAACCCCTACTTAAAGACGCCCCAGAACCCATGCAAATAGGGGGACTCCGCGGGCCTCTATCCACAGAAGAAAAAGAGAAGAGAAGGAAATTGAATCTTTGTCTTTACTGTGGAAAAGGAGGGCATTACGCTAGAGAGTGTCCAGTGCGCCCTAAAACACCAAAGCAATCCGTTAGCAGTCTTTCTAGTTCGGAAAACTCGAAAGCTTGAGGAACAAAGAGGTCGATTCCTCAAGCTCAACACCTCCACAGATCTCCTCCAGACAGGTACTAGTGGTAAAACACTTCACTGTACCCATTACTCTCACTTATTTGAACAAAAGACAATATACAATGTCTGTTCTTTTAGACTTCGGAGCTACAGGGAATTTTTTTGACATCCAACTAGCTAAACAATTGGGTCTTACTTTTATCACTAAACCCCAGCCTGAATCCATTTGGGCAGTAGATGGATATGAGTTATCTTCGGGAATGATCAGTTATCAAACCCCACCATTGATTATCGTTTTCAATAATGGTCACTCGGAGAGCCTTATATTTGATCTGATTGATGCTCCCAATTTCGGTGTTATCTTGGGAGTACCATGGTTACAGACTCATAACCCCGCTATAGACTGGGTGAAGAGAACCGTTACCTTGAGTTCTCCCTTCTGTAGAAAACACTGTTACCAGGAAACCAGAGAACCAGAATTACCGTTATTTTGTGCAGTGCAATCAGGGGTAGACTTGTGTTTGCCTGAACAGTATTCAGAGTTTGCCAATGTCTTTAGTGAACAGGAAGCTACCAAATTGCCTCCACACAGGAGTTATGATTGCAGGATTGACCTAATACCCGGCGCAGACTTACCCTGTAGTCGTATTTATGCCTTGACTCCCTCAGAAAACGACTACCTAAAAAACTACCTAGATGAAATGCTTGCCAAAGGATTCATCAGACATTCCACTTCACCTGTGTCTTCCCCTTTGTTTTTTATCGATAAAAAGGAAGGAGGGCTCAGGGCTTGCCTGGACTATAGAGCCTTGAATAAAATAACAATAAAAAACAAATACCCTCTTCCTCTGATTCCTGTCCTCCTCGACCAGATGAAAGGAGCAAAGATATTTACGAAAATAGACCTAAGGGGTGCTTACCATTTGATCCGGATAAAACAGGGAGACGAATGGAAAACTTCCTTTCGCACCAAATTCGGACTCTATGAGTATTGCGTCATGCCGTTCGGATTATGCAATGCCCCGGCGGCATTTCAATACTCCATTAATGATATCTTGAGAGAGTATATCGATATTTTTGTAATCGTCTATATCGATGATATTCTTATTTTCTCACAAAATGAAACCGATCATGTTGAGCATGTCCAAAAAATACTACACAAGTTGCAGGAGAATCAGTTATTCGCCAAATTGGATAAAAGCATTTTCCACACTACAGAAGTAGACTTCTTGGGTTTCACCATTAAACCTAGTGGCCTGCAGATGGATCCCAAGAAAGTAGAGGCTTTGGTGCAATGGAAAAGTCCCACTTCAGTCAAGGAAATACAATCCTTTCTAGGATTCGCCAATTTCTATCGGCGATTCATTGACCGTTTTTCTGAAACTATTTCCCCAATCACAAAGCTCTTGAAAAAAGGGGTGCCTTTTGTATGGACACTCGAGGCAGAACAAGCGTTTTGTGTCTTAAAAGAAAAGTTCACTTCAGCTCCTATTCTTCAGCACGCTGACAATACTCAACCTTTTTATGTGGAGGCTGATGCCTCTCAATATGCAGTAGGGGGTATCCTTTCCCAACGAGATACTGATACCGGTCAAATGCATCCCATAGCTTATTTCTCCAAAACATTACTACCTGCGGAAAGAAACTATACCATAGGGGAGCGAGAACTGTTGGCCATCAAGTTATCCTTCCAAGAATGGAGACATCATTTGTTAGGGTCTCCCCATGTGGTTACCATTTATTCTGACCATAAAAACCTTCAGTTCTTTAAGTCTGCCAGAGCACTCACGCCAAGACAAATGAGGTGGTTGTTGTTCTTCAGCGAATATGATTTTGTGATTACTTATCGGCCTGGTACACAACAAGGAAAAGCTGATGCGTTGTCACGTCTTGGACAGGAAAAAAGCACCTACAGAGAACAACCACTTCCTATAATCCCTGAAAACAAGATCCTTGGGGTGGGGGAAAAGGACCACACTCTTCTTGAGGAACTCAAGGGCCTACTCGTAGATATCCCATCAGATGAGTGGTTACACCATCCCCTACACACCATCAAAGAAGGGTTATATTATCACGACAATAAGATGTTTGTGCCTGCCTCTCCATTGAGACTAAAAATCATAGCATGGTGTCATAGTAGCCCTTTGGCAGGACATCCAGGTGGGCGTAAGACTATTGACCTATACCACAGATGGTTTTGGTCGGAATCTTTGTCTCAAGACGTCTTGGACTATGTACACTCGTGTGCGATATGTGCCCGCCAAAAGGCTTCACATTGTGCACCCACAGGGCTACTAAAGCATATAGCCATACCCCCTGCACCCTGGCATACTATTAGTATGGATTTCATGACAGATTTACCCCCTTGTCAGGGCTATACTACTGTTTATGTAGTAGTGGATCTGTTGTCCAAGATGGGTCATTTCATTCCTCTAAAGAAAGTACCTTCCTCTAAAGAACTAGCGGCTGTTTTTTTGGACACGGTGGTGAAATTACATGGGTTACCCACAGTTATTATCTCAGACAGAGGTCCCCAGTTCGTCTCTAAGTTCTGGAGAGGTATGTGTGCGGTGTTGGGTATTGATCACAGGCTTTCTACCGCTTATCACCCCCAAACAGATGGGCAAACTGAAAGAACTAACCAAACCTTAGAACAATTCCTGCGTTGTTTATTAACAACTATTCCTTCTACTTGGGTTCAAGCACTTCCTTTAGCTGAATTTGCATACAATAATTCCAGCTACTCAGCCACCAAGGTCTCTCCCTTTTTCTTTGTACATGCCCAACACCCTAGAATGCTCCCCATTGTGTTACCCCCCGATGACATTTCAGTGCCCGCATTAGAAGAACACCATGCCCACATCCAGGACATATGGGAATCAGCAAAAACAGAGCTAGAAAAGGCTAAAGAAGCAATGAAGAAACAAGCCGATAAGCATCGTAGAACAGAGCCTGTGTACACGATAGGAGAGAAAGTGTGGCTGTCCACAAAAAACCTCAGAATGGAAGGGTCGAAAAAATTCCAACCTAGATTCATAGGGCCTTTCCCAATAGAGAAAATAATAACCCCTGTCACATTGAAACTTCATCTACCCCGTGCATGAAAATCCATCCCGTGTTCCACAGCTCCTTGATTAAGAAATACATACCTTCCATTGTCCCTGAAATCCCTCCCCCTCCAGTGCAGATAGACGGGGAAACAGAATATGAAGTACGCAAAATTTTGGATTCCAGAAGATTCCGAGGTAAACTCCAGTACTTCATAGATTGGGTGGGATATCCCCCAGAAGAAAGATCATGGGAACCTGCTGAAAATATACATGCAGTTCGACTGATCCGACAGTTTCACAGACTGCACCCCTCGAAACCTGGTCCAGTGAATAGGTCTTTAAGGAGGGGTACTGTTAGGAATCAATAGCCTTGACTTGTGTGATTGATATGGTCTGACACTTTATTGTGGCCCCTTATCTTGTGAGCCTGTAATTTACAGACCTTCCCTAATGGGAATAAGGAGGAGCAGCGAACTACAGCCGTTGCTTGGCTTACTCCTTCGTGACCACGCCCCCTCTCCACTTCCTGGTTCCTGCTCGTGTGTTTGCTGGCGTCTCGAGGACTCTCTGGTGGTTCCTTGAGGATCCTTACGCTGAAATCTTGTTGCTGCCCCTTGTCCCTGATATTTCCTACTCTTGGAGTGGTGTGTGTATGCCTGCCGGTCCTCGGCATTTCTTCGCCGCTCCGCGAACCGGTGAACGCGACGCCCCTACCAAAGCTCACGCATTTTGCGGGCGTCGGCAGTTCACTGCATTTATTCACTTCTTTCTTGGTGGCGGCATTACCTCCTTGGCTTGTACCATTCTTTTGGGTCATTCCTATTGAGAGTGAGCGCTCCGCCCTGTCTTACAAGGGGCCGGGTGTCTCACCTCCTGAGAGGGTTCTGCCCCGCTGTACTTGCCCCCTGTACAGCCGGTCGGTGCCCCTCACTCCTTTTCAGTATTGTTTTGGTTGTGTTTGTTGAATGGTTGTACTGCTCCGCTGCACTTGCCCCCCCTTGCAGCCGGTCGGTGCACCTCACCTTCCTTCATGCTTTTTGTTGGCGTCTGAGGTGTGGTGACTCCTTCGTGAGTTCTACTAGCCCCCTCCCTGTTACCTGAACTCATCGATGAAGCTCGCCCGACCTACAGTTGGGGTAAGAACAATAATTAATCACACATGTCAATGTTTTCTTCTGTTTAAACAGAATAACAGTGAGGATTGTTACTGTTTATAACTTGCTTTTGTTTCCTAGCCTGGACCATCCCCTGAGACGCCTTCTGTTATTCGTTACCCCACGTATGAGGAGAGTGGTGGACACTCCTTGGGTAAATTCCCTCATACTTTTAGGAGACAGTAGACAGGAGTGTTTTATAATCTTATATCGCATTCTTGCTTCTGTGTCCTGGAGGTGGAGGGATTCTTCTTCGCTCCCGTGGAAGCTGGCCCTTCTCCTAACAGTTATCAATCAGCCTCTCAGCACTTCAAATTAAGCAGTAAGGCTTTGCCCCCACACCTGACAAGGGCCATCTCCTCGACCCAGTGTTTAGTAATGATCAGAATCTCTTGGTTGCCACTCTCATCTCCCTCCCTTGGACTGATCACTCGCTTATTCCCCTGGTCTGGGAGACTCTTGCCCCCTCTCCTCTTCAGAACACTACATCGACACTGGATAGGATATGGTCAAATCTTTCCATTAGCCAATGGACTGATGTCCTCGACACCACCAGACCCCATAGTGACCCTAACCTTGAGATGGCAAACAATGACTTTAACTCATGGACACTATAATTCCAAAAAAAAAACTTTTCATAAGAGATTCAAGCAAAAATCATCACCTTGGTTCTCCCCTAAATTGAGGGAGCTTAAACAGACCTGCAGGAAACTTGAAAGGAGATGGAGACAGAACTTTCAAGAAGAAAGGAAACAGGATTATAGACAGGCAATTAGGAGGTACAAGGCAGAGATCAAAACCGCCCAAACCAATATCTATGAGGAGAGAATCAATGCAGCTGCTAACTCTCCTAAAGAGATCTTTCTCATCGTTAAATCCCTCTCCACTGTGCAGCATAAACCTCCCAAAACGGAGGAAGCCCCAGATTGGTGCAACAACCTAGCAGAATACTTCCACCCAAAAATCCAGCTGATCTGCCAGCCTTCCTCCCCCCCCCCCACCAGCCTGAGCCCACTTATCTCAGCACTAGAAGTACACACCCTGAATTACAGTACTCTCTAGGAGAACTCCCTTTGTTAGACGCAGATTCCCTGGATACACTCACCTCCAGGGTAACCTCTGGCTCCCCCATGGACCCTGCTCCCCCACAGTACCTCTCATTAGTCACCAATTCGCCCAGTCATCTTAGATGCTCTAAACTCTTCTATCACCTCCGGCATGATGCCCCTGGCATGGAAAGGTGCACAGTGAGGGCCCTTTTGAAAAAACCCAATCTAGATCACTCCGATTTGGCCAATTACCGTCCCATCTCTCTCCTTCCTTGGCTGAGCAAGTTGCTGGAGAGACATACAAAATCCACTCTTGTACAGCATTTGGAATCCAACAACCTGCTTCATGTCAACCAAACAGGATACCTTCCACAACTAGGGACCGCGACGGCCCTTCTGGCGGTAAAGGAGGGGCAAGGAGACTTCTGGACCAGGGCAGCTCAGCAGATATCATTATTTTAGATCTCAGTGCCGCCTTTGACACTGTTGATCATAATATCCTGCTTGAGCGACTAAAAAACTTGGGAGTGATAAATATGGCACTTACATAGTTCCAATCCTTCCTAAATGATCGGTTCTTTCAAGTCTTTGAGGGAACTGTGTCATCAAACTGGTGGCCTCTTAGCTGTGGAGTCCCCCAGGGTACATCCCTGAGCCCCACGCTCTTTAACACCTATATGGCCCCATTGGCAGAAATAGTCCTTACATCCGGCATAAAGATCATTACCTACGCAGATGATACCCAACTGGTGGTGGCACTCAACCACCCTGAGGGATCATCTGGCGCTCTTGGTGCTTGCCGAGAGGTGGTAGCCAAATGGATGGACCTTTCCAACCTCAGGCTAAATGGGCACGAGACCGAACTGATGTTTCTGGGCAAATCTCCATCTCCCACCCGACACTTACTTGGACGACCTGTCTTGGCCCCATGCCCTTCCCAAAGCTGCAGATTAAGAGCCTAGGTGTGTGGCTGGACAGTTCCCTCTGTTTTAATTACCAAGCCACTAAGGGCTAGATGTAGGTAATTGAAATTTACAGATTCGAAAATACAGAATTTTACCGATTCTGTATTTTCGAATCGGTAAATGCTATGTAGATAAAAAATCGGTAAAAATTAGATTCGGTAATTACCGAATCGGTATTTACCGATTCGGTAATTGCCATTCATTCCTATGGGCCTGGAGGCCCATAGGAATTATTGTCAATTACCGAATCGGTAAATACCGATTCGGTAAATGAGTGAAAGCTTCAAGGGTGGCAGGGAGTCACATTGACACCCTGTTGCACCCCTGAATAGTGCTTGTGTGCACATGTTGCACACATACATGCCATAAGGGCATGTATGTCTGCCACATGGCACAGTTGAAAATGCATTGATTTGCATTTTCAAAGGTATTCCTTATTTACCACCAACTAATAGTTGGTGGTAAATAACGAATCCTTAAAGCACATGAGCACTGTTTAAAGTGCTTCCTACATGTCATTTACTGATTCGGTAAATACCGAATCAGTAAATGATGATTCGGTAAATACCGAATTGGTAAATACCGATTCTGTATTTACTGAATCTGTAAATTGCCCCCCTACATCACAAAAGCCTATTACCGGTCGGTATCGGCCGATTTCGGCCGTTACCGACCAGTAACACCCTTCCTACATCTGGCCCCTAAGCTCTCTGCTACCTGTTTTGGCCTAATGAGAATGCTAAGAAAGATCCTTCCCCTGCTCCCTTTCCAGGCAAGGAGGATTATGGTACAAGCCCTCATACTGTCCCGCCTGGACTACGGGAACACACTGTATCTGGGCACCCCTCAGTCCACAATCCAGAGGCTACAAGTAATCCAGAATTGTGCTGCTCGCCTACTGCTCCAGATCCCCCGGAGACAAACAGCGAAACCTGCCTTGAGTAACCTTCACTGGCTTCCTATCCGGGCCAGGATACATTTTAAGGCCATGTGGCTGGCCCATAAAGCTATGTGGAAATCAGGCCCAGGCATCCTTCAGTCCTTGGCCACTCCCTATCAACACCCTAGGAGTCTCCGTTCCAGCTCTGCGTTTCTTGCCACCGCTATGAAAGTACGCAAATCCAGATGGGGTGGATGCTCTTTCTCCCTGAATGCCTCCAATGTCTGGAATTCTTTCCCCCCCCCACTCTCCGAGGGGAACCTAGCTTGCTGGCATACCGAAAATGTCTCAAAACTCATCTTTTCAGCACCTCACACTAGCACTACTTGCCACTCTGTCTCTCCGCTCCTTAAGCACTAGGAGGCCTCAGGGTAGCTAAGCGCTATACAAATCCAATTACATTTCATTTCATTCATTCATTTCATTTCATGTCTCAGGCTTTGGCTTCCTGAAAGAATCTCCCTTCGGTTTGGTTCTGAGGGCATCTGCCCACTCCATTTTGATGGTGTCAGACCGTCCTTGGGGCTTGATGAGCGCTTGGTCCATCTCGTTCGCCCTGGCCGCCGACAGGTCATGCGACCTCGCCAGTATCAACATGTCTTCGAGTGCGATCTTCGGTTGTCGTAAGATGAGACCTCTCAGCGTCTTGTCCCTGCATCCTTGGATTAGCTGCGCTCTGATCTCCTTTGGTTGGTCATCCTCGGTTCACGTGCTGGCGAGTTCGCGTAACCGGCGTAAAACGTGTCCATGGACTTCCCTTCCCTCTGGTGGGCTTGACGCAGCTTGAATAGTTCAAAATCAGGGTTCAGTTGGGGGCCAAAATGGGTGTCTAGCGCGGTCACCACAACAGTGTAGTCCGTGGCTGCTCCTGTGTTCAGTAGGAGTTTAAAAAGTTTAAAAATCCCATCCCCCCCATAGTGCAGCAGTAACGACCTCTTCACTGTGTCATCGGTCTCACGGGTGGCGACAAAATAATTGTTGAGGCGCTCTATCCATATTTTCCATCTGGGGGACGCTGTGGCTGGATCCTCCAGTTCGCTAAACATAGGTAACACCCCAGAGGCTGCGTGTTGGAAGGGGGGTGGGCTGGTGCCGCAGCTTGAGCGTCATCCACCATGGCGGTCACAGGCGAGAGGTGCCGGGTTGACGAGGATCAGACCACGTGCTCCACGCTGGTGGGCCGGGCAGCGGGGGCTGCAATATAGAGGAGCAGCGAGAAAATGCCAGACAGCTGAGCAGAGTGATGACAGGCAATTCCATGTGTGGGTCCAGCAGGTAGAAAGGTTATTTTTTTTTCCTTCTTCTTTGGGCACTTGGAGATGCAGCGTGTTAGGCTGAGTGTGCGATAGCAGCACGTGTGTAGGCCTTGTGTGCAGGAGTGGTCTTGGGCCTGGGTGTGGCCTAACTGCAGTGAGCGTGCCGTAGAAGATGAGGCAGGCGGGTGCGCAGTGGTGTCTATAGGGACATGATGGGTTGGAATCCTTTAGCGCTGCAGGCCGCATTCACCCAGGGAACGTTGTGCGCATGTGTGCGCATTGTAGTGCGGTCCGTGGCACTGCAGCCCCGACCGGAGTTCAGCGCGCCCAGTTGCAGCAGGCGAACAGGCGGCAAAGGGTTGCAAGCAAGGGTCACAGCCCTCCTCGTCGCCATTGTGCTGGGGGGCCCGCGGTGACATTGAGTGGGTCCAGGATACGCGGGAGCAGGCGCTGGGCCAAATAACACACCTCACACAACTGGTCACTGTCGGAAGTTCCATCCCTGAGCGGGCGCGTCCTTTTATTCAGTTCCCGCAGGCCACGCCTGGCCTGCGAGTGAAGTGCGGTGGTCCTGTAATGACAGGACGCTAACCATTACACTTACTAATAAAGAGAACCTTAATGTATTGTAGGTTGACTATCAGGTGAGGTTCCTAAACGTCGACGCCCCCTTGTTACTGGAACGTGTTATTAGAGGACACAGGCCCACTATTTCTTTATGGGGCTTTAGACCCGAAGCACAGAGGGACCCAGAGTACACTATTGATATGGCAGGAACCCTCCAAGACTTCTTTGCTACTAATTGGAATAATGCCTGGACACGGGCCGTGGAGTGGGGTGTATTAAAGGTATTAAAGGTAGATATCAGAGACTTAAGGCCATAGAAAAAGGTTACCAAGAGAATTGGGTGATGGTGAAGAGAACGTTGCGAGATTGCAGCGGTGGGCCCTGAGAAAGATGAGGGATGAAGCACTGGCAGAGGTGCATAGAAAGGTAGCAGCCGTCTGGGAGGGGCTGGACTGCTACGTTCAGCAAGATTATAGAAAGCACCTACATAGAAAGGGTGATCGATCTGGCCGCATGCTGGCATAGCTGCTCAAAAGAGAACGACCCCCACCACTTATTTTTGCCCTATATTGGCCTAATGACTCAGCAGTCATTGGTCAGGTGATGATCACCCAATTACTACCCAACCATCTTGCTCAAGTGTATACGTTTTGAACAGGCAAGGGAGACCCCTGAATCAAGGTGTTGTTGGCACAGGAGCCGAGCCTTGCTTGACAGAATTAGGTGGAGGGAGTTGGAGAAATTATAACACTGGAGGAACTGGGGGGGGCCCTCCGAGACATGGCTAGAGAAAAATCTCCGGGACCAGATGATATCCGGGTTGAATATTATCATTCAAATTCCACTGCCTTACTCCCAGCACTGCTCAAAACTTTGCTGGATGCCCGAGGGGCTAAGGAACTCCCACCACATATGTGGGAAGCCATCACAATTATGTTCCACAAACTGGGCAGGGACCCTACTGATCCGTGAGTATACAGACCACTATGAATACTGAATGTTGGTATAAAACTGCTTGCCAAGGTCCAGGCTCTGTGGTTGAGATGGGTTGTTACACACTTAGTTTGAGATGATCAGTGTAGCTTTATGCCGGGAAGGGGAACACATATGAATTTACGATGCCTGTTGCATATAACGCACAAACCTAGAACCACAGACGTCAACGCAGCCCTAATAGCCCGCGATATAGAGAAGGCTTCTGTTAAGCAGGTCCTGGATGTATCTCTGGGAGGTCCTTAAACAAATGGGACTGGGAGCTGGATTCCTGGCATAAGTGCATTTTCTATACACAGCGCATAGGGCGTGGTTGCGAGTGGGTACCAAAGTGTCTGATGCCTATCTCATTAAGTGAGGTACGCTACAGGGATCCCCCTTGTTGACCCTTCTGTTCGCCCTAGCTATAGAGCCGCTGGCGGCATATCTTCGGGTTAAGATGCAGAGCTGGTGCATACAGGTGGGCAACAAGACTCTTGGTGTGTCCTTGTATGCAGGCAACACATGGATTTTTGTGCGGGACCCAGTGCACTCGGTGGCTCTCCTCTTGCAGCTGATGACATACTTTGGCGAAGTATCAGGGCTTTGCGTTAACCGACACAAAACTGTACTGTTCCCCCTGGCAGACTGGAATGAATAAGCCCTACCGGTGGTGGGCCCTCCTTGGGTAAACCAGAATTTCAGCTATTTGGGCCTGCAGATAACCCACGAAGGCCGTCTCCAATACAAGTTAAATATGGGAATGGAAGGTTAAATAGCCGTGGTACGTTTCTGGACCAAATTGCCCCTGTTGGCAATGGGAAGGGTGGCAGAAATGGTCCTGTTGCCTCGCTGTCTTTATATGATGCAGAACTTGTTCTGTGTGCTGCCGTTGTTTAGACAGCTCGACACATTGTTGGTTAGTCTGATCTGAGCGGGTAGGAGGAGTGGAGTCTGACTGTAGATCCCGAAATTGGATCTCAGCTGCAGTGGACATGGGCTCTGGGATCTTCTGCTGTATTATTTAGCAGGTCTCTTACAATATGCTGCAATGTGTGGCGGCGACGGACCTAATTGGGAGATAGAAATACTGTCTGGGTCCACTGAGGTACCCAACTTCCCAAGTTGCTACTGTGCGGTGGAAGAATACCAGTGCGGATGGTTTATTATTCATTAGGTGGCCCAGGTGTGGGAAACAGCAGTTAGGAAGGTTTTGAAAGGAGTGCCCTATGCTAAACTTCTTCAGGCCCGGTGGCTACGGCCCTTCATACACATCCGTGGCTCCATGGCTGTCACAGGATGGCTTGAGGGAGGTTGCCAGAATGCCGATGATCTATTTCTAAATGGAACTTTCATCTCGGAGGACGAGGTTGAAACACTGTTGCGTCGATCGGAGGCAATTTCTACAATATGTGAGCAAATCAAACACAGCCCGTAAATTATGGACCTCCGTCCCAGAAGAGCCAGAGTAGTTGCACGTGCTGCAGGAGATTTTAAATCCTCCTTCAAGGACATCGTCTCCCAGCTGAATGCAGCCTTACAAAAATTATAGGCGGTTGAAAACAGTGAAAATAAGTGCCACCTAGAACAGGGAGCTGGCATCCCCGCTTACAGATGGAGAGTGGAATAGAGCTCTTGCACAGGTACAGGAAGTAGCCAGCAATGCCCGATTTAAATTGGTGCTAATTTACTTTCTTTTTATTGGGCATATATGACTCCAAAGCGCTTGCACAGGGCCTACCCGTCGCACCCAGCAGAACTATTTCGGGTGCAGTGAGAGTGAGTCCCAACCAGAGTTCGCTCACATTGCATGAAAATGTGTGCATTTGCAAGCGTTTGGGCTGTGCTACAAAAGGAGGTAGGTAAAGTAAGGAAAGTGGCGATGGAACTTACCCCCGCCAATGTCTGTTAGGGCTACTGCAACTTCCAAACAAGCATTTGCAATGCATAAGGTCTCGCATTTACGCAAGTTTGAGCTATTGGCCTTGTAAATGGCAATGCCTTTTATTTATGTATTTGGTTTTTAAAACATAAAGAAAAGGCATTTTCATTTACAATGCTAATAGCTTAAATGCGAGACCTATTGCATTGCAAACTTTAAGAGACTGGTGTAACCGGAACGAAGCACTTAAAACACTCGGCCTTATTAATTGTACATATGAGAACTATTTAGGAAAAAATGCAGACGCCAACCTGCAGCAACCTAGTCACAAAGAAATATGCCAGGCTAATGAGTACATATTACGGTGTAGCAAGCGGATACTTGTGCCCACCCAATATGGAATGGCAGCTGTCAGTGAACGTGTAGTGCTGTTAGTGTCCATTATTAATGCAGCTTGCAATGTGTTATCACTGCGGTAGATGAATTTACAGGACCAAAGAACAAAACTTGAAACAATTATTATACCTATCGAAAAGACAAGTTAACCAAAAACTGCACGCCAGTATATGAATCAAATATCACAGAGTACAGCGCATCCCGAGGGGATTACGGATTGCTCTTAAACCATGGTTATGTAAGAACTCTAAGAAATTCCAAGAACGATGGTATGCCATCTTAAACAAATGCTCATTGGATCTGATTCTGCTAATTATAGAAGAACTCTCATGAATATTGAATGAATTGACTAGAGAGATGGAAGAGATTACAGAGGAACTTACAGGGATGATGTCCGCTGAAGAATTAGCAACAGTACTTAAGGATGTCAACGAACAAATCACCAAACACATACAAGACATAAATGAACGAAAGATTAGAAAATTCAGACGAGACACCCTCGACTATAAATTAGGAGAGGTTTACACCTGGGCAGAGGTATATGCCCAAAGGAGAAGGAACCGTCCCCAGTCGCAACATACCGATACCTCCTCATCAGGGAGTGATGCCTCCAATAGACCTCCAGCCAACAGACGACAACCGCACAATAAACAAGCAACTACAAGCAGCGAGGGAGCACCATCAACTTCCACAGAAACCAGTAGTGTGGCTTTTTTAGAACAAGGCCCCGACCCAACAGACGACCCAGGAGGGCACAAAGAGCAACCAAACACAAGAAGTGTGACATCCAAATTGAAAGACAAGAAAAAAAACACAGTAAAAACCAACTAGTTATTAACATTTCAGACTTCAAATTAACTATTCAAGAACTCACACTTTTACAAAAAGGGACATCTTTTGTCCCTACTACACAGACCAACACCCTCGAATTGGAGATCAGTTTATTTAAATTGATGCGTAAACTGAGATTACGTAATTTTTTCGACAACGTTACCCCTAAACCCACCTCACAGGAACCAGACCAACTGAAAGGACTTGGACCCAGAAGTACTTTTTATAGCTCCAATGAGCCATAAAACCTTAGATCTCTTTGAAACTCTTGTGAAACAAGATCTTGCCAAACTCAAAGTTCAACAAACAACGAGAAAGAACATCGCCACCAAAGATCTCAGTACATTAAAAAAGTTGGCCAACAACAAAGACATTATTTGTGTCAAAGCTGATAAAGGTGGAGGCCTAGTAATAATGAATACTGTCATGTACAAACAGAAGGTCTTTGACCACATAACAGATTCCACAACGTATGGACCATTGGAGACTAATGCTACCAATGAATATATGAAGACACTGACAGAAATCATCCTAAGAGCTAAAAATAATGGAATCATCAATGAAAGGACCTAGAACTATTTAATCACACAGAATCCCAAGAGTCCTACCTTTACATGATGCCAAAAATACATAAGAATCTGGAAGACCCGCCATTAAGACCTATTGTTTCTACAAGAGGTAGTTTACATGAACCCATTGGTTAATTTCTACATAAATACCTTCAACCTACAGTTAAACAGATCACAAACTACATCAAAGATAGAACTGATTTTCTAATGAAACTCAACATGATAGAAATCACACAGAATGAACATCTGATACTTTGCACAGCTGACGTGAAGTTACTCTACACGTCTATTCCACATGATGCTGGACTAGAAGCCATGGAACAAGCCATTCTAACAACAGAATATGATTTACCCATGCAAACTTTTCTTATGGAACTGATGGTTTTTACCCTATATCAGAGTTACTTCAAGTATGAGACCCAATGGTTCCAGCAATTGGTAGGAATCTCACTGGGAAATTGCGCAGCACCTGCATACGCGAACAACTTCATGAAAATGTACGAAGATAACAACATCTTGAATAATCCAAACTGGACATCCAACTTAAAAATGCTGGTTAGATATATTGATGACATTTTCATCATATGGACCAACACTAAAGATAAACTGGAAGAAGTCTTGCTCAATCTGAATTTGATCGATGAGAGGATCCAGCTTACATGGGAGATTTCGGAAAAAACGATCACATTTCTAGACGTCTTGATCACTTTGTCCCCAGAAGGGATTCAAACTGACATATTTCGCAAGAGCACAGATAGAAACAACACCTTACATTACAACAGCTTTCATCAAGCAGCTCTTAAACGTCATCTTCCTCTTCACAAATGATGAGAGTCAAAAGAATCACGTCAGACCCCAACATAGCCACAACAAGACTTGATGAGATGGGAGAGAGGTTTGTTGACAGAGGATATCCCAAAGAGATTATAGCGATAGCCAAACAGAAGGTGCATAATATGAAGAGGAACGACCTTCTAAAGCCACGCACAAAAATCAATGAGGCAAGAACGACCATGGTGCCGAAATTCTCTACATCAAGCATAAAATTTTAAAAAATCATTAAAAACCATTGGGGAATTTTGAAGGCAAAACCTGACTTCAACGCCGTTTTCGACAAACCTCCAATCTTTGCCTTTACTAGAGGGAAAAATTTGGGAGAGTTACTAAAAACACAAACCAAAACATCCATTGTATACAGAGGAACCAGACCTTGTTTACATTGTGACAACTGTAACAACATTATCAAAGGGAACATCATACATCACCCTATGAAGGGTCATTAGATTAAATTAAGAGTCAACACCACTTGCGACACATCAAATGTGATTTATATGCTAAAATGCCGGTGTGGCAAAGTATACATTGGCAAGACTGAAAGAAAAATTAAAACAAGAATCAATGAACACAAATCAAATATAAGAACACACAATTTGAAATCTTGAGTGGCACTCCATTTTGCTGAAGAACATCATAATGTATCACAACTGCAATTTCTAATTTTGGAGACAACAGAAAAAAAAGAAGGCATTGACAACAACAAACATTTGCTCCAGAGGGAGAACAATTGGATTTATTTGATGAACTCGAGTAAACCGGGTGGTTTAAATGATCGCATTGAATTTGCTTGTTACTTATGAATTGTGATATCAATCGAATGTATTATTATTACGGCGCTATGTTTTTTTGATTCAGTTCCGATGTGTTGGCACATCAATCAATCAATCAAGGCATTTGTATAGCGCGCTACTCACCTGGAGGGTCTCAAGGCGTTTGGGGGGGGGGGGGGTCCGCTACTGCTCGAACAGCCAGGTCTTGAGTTGCTTCCTGAAGGAGAGGTGGTCTTGGGTCAGGAGGAGGTGGATGGGGAGGGAGTTCCACGTCTTGGCCGCCAGGTAGGAGAAGGATCTTCCTCCCGTTGTGGCTCTTCGGATGCGGGGAACGGCGGCGAGGGCGTGGTTGGTCGATCATAGCTGGCGGGCTGGAGTGTAGAAGGTCAGGCGTACGTTGAGGTATCTAGGGCCTTGGTTGTGGAGAGATTTGTGTGCGTGGGTGAGGAGTCGGAACGTGATTCTCTTGCTGATGGGGAGCCAGTGCAGGTCTCTCAGGTGTCCGGAGATGTGGCTGTGTCGGGGGATGTCCAGGATGAGTCGTGCTGAGACGTTCTGAATGCGCTGGAGTCTTTTCTGAAGTTTGGCTGTGGTTCCGGCGTAGGAGTTCCCGTAGTCCAGTCGGCTGGTGACGAGTGCCTGGGTGGCACAACACAACTTTAGTTATATATATGACATCATGACACACGTGTATTCCTTCACATTTTCATATTTGCGTACTCTTTTTACATCTTTTATCATCATCATTATATATGGTACACATTTCTAGTTTCATATTCGTTTATTTTTTTTTTCCCGTTCGGGTTCTTCTACCCGAGAAACTTAGTCTTTCCACCATGTTTTGAGATCACGTGATCGGAACTCGGCCACCAATCGTATTGCGTCCTCACTGTTTTTTGAGGAAGCAGCACAGAGTATCCTGAACACGTACAGGAACCGGTGAGACGCACAAGAAGACGCTACGCGTCTTGGAAGTAAGTATGTTTACCGTGCATGTAACAATATGAACTTTCTTGGAGGTTCTAGATTTTTGACAAGCACCCTCTCATGTTTCAGTCTCGTCAGTTGAACGCGATCGGCCACCGTTTTCCTAAGATCACTTAAATACCTTCGTATACATGTAAGTACACGCGAATCCGTGTGCACCACTTCTCCACTTCTCCACTTAATCACTGGCTATTGCCTCACTCTCAGCACTTCCATTTCACCCGTTTTTATTTGAATACACTTAACACAAGTTTTTTTAAATCAGATGCATGCATATAAAGCAACAGTACCATGATTTTTCGTTACATTTTTATGAACAGGACTTGAGTTTAATTACGAATATTTTTGTTGAATTCATCTTTGTAGCACATGTTCCCCGATGAAGGGCTAATCAATGCCCGAAATGCATTGGAAGAATAACTTTGATGTCTGAACAAATCGACATGAAATGAAATGAATTTCATATAAAGACAACAAATGAATTTTCTGAATAAATATATGACAGAAAAGTCTTCAAGAACACTACTGTTTTGTAATTTTTTTGGGATGGAATCCCTGACTAACCATCAAGGAGACACAGGTGTGCACCGGGGGATGCGACTGATGTCACTATCGGAAGCACTTCATTTTTCATCACTGCGGTAGACACAGCTGTGCGGTTACAGTAGCAGGCTGCTCCTAGTTTGTGCTGTGCTGGTAGTGTCCACTGTTTATATATTAATGGCAGCTGTTAGAGTGTTGGCAGTGTCCACAGTTGACCCCTGAGATAGCACGGAGAGCAGATAGGTAGGAGGCAGCAGGGCCAAGTGAGGTAGGTAAAAGTACCTGCTGGCCGTATTAGTTCCCTAGCTGTCCTGCTCTATGAACCGATTTGCACTGGATTCCAGACTTGGAGCGCAAACTAGAGAGCTGCAGGGGGCCAGGCACCTCCTGGATTAGCAGTTGGAGTAGGAGATTACTGGCTGGGATATTTGGAAACGGAGGGGACTGAGGGGGTGGGAGAGGGGAACAGAAAGGGGTAGGGGAACAGGAACGAGGGGAGGGGGACATGAACAAGGACAAATAATGTCATTTTTCATTCGATCAAACCATTCCTAATCTTATAAAGGTTGGTACTAAAGTTAAAGCCTTGAGGCAGGGGCTCTCTGGGCCCGTTTTGGGGGTGCACTCTGGTGGTCTGGTCTGCTCTCCCCCTCTCCCCCATCAAACACCTAGGTCTTTCACCCAAATATTACCCACTGTGGTGGAAAGAGTCACTGAACAAACCAACACACACATTTACACTGCTGGCTTCACAACTTCACAAGCCACAATAGACTCCAGTCTGGGACGAAACCCTGACACCTGCTTGGAAAGACTTGAAAGCGCTGCGATGCTGAACCAGGGACAGACTGTGCGCTATGCACATGCCATTAACATCACATGACAGAGCAAAGACACTGAGAAAGGAAAGCCAGAACTGGAATCATGTATCAAGGGAACGCGAAGACAGGGTGGGGTCTATTCTGGGGTTTAATCCTTCAAAGTGGGACGGGGGTGGGGTTCTGCATGTTTATGGGGGAGGCAGAAGGTAAGATTATGAGCCTGGAGGTCTTCGACAGACACTACATTTCTTTTCTGCCCACGTAAGTGAAGGGAGGGCTGGTTTTTACCAGACCCGAGCTCTGACTGACTCTATGCCAGCCCCACTGCCCTTTCTGACACTGCAATGACAGCTCTAACCCACCACAGCCGCCTTTTCCAGTTCTGGGACTACCGCCTACAAATTATTGCGATCAGGCATCTTAATTTAATTGGATCAAACCAAGACTACATCACCCACATAAACACCCCACCATGACGTCCGCTAGGAGGCCTGTGCCCACTGACACTGTTTGAGGTGAGTGTGATGAATCTGCGGCAGTGTGCCCCCGCGTCTCCACACCTCGGCCGCGTAACCCCTGCGGCGATTTCTAAAGTGTGAGCATATTGTCGACACGGAAAGCAAGAGCAGGGCCAGTGCCAAGGCAGACACAGCGCCCACGGATGGGGCACAGAGGGTGCCGCTGGCTCTCGCCACACCTGGGGGTCCATGCTAACACTCACATCTGGCCCATTAGCTGCCTGCTTCGTGTACAGGCCACGGACTCGCGTTACAGGCATCCAGCGGACAAGGGCCACGTGTCTTGAGTGTCCTATAAATAAACCGCCCTTTCTAAAGGCTGCCATAGTCACTGTTTTAGCTGCCCCGTGCCCGCCTCATGTAAGAACAAGCTAACGCCAGCCCTCTTTAACCAACTCACCAGCATGAGTCCCATTGTAAAAATGTACTGGGTCCTCTGCTGACCTCTGGGCTGGAATCCAATGCCGTGTCAGGTTTATCTGGTGCTGTGCAGCATTCAAGCTCGCTCACAGTACGGTCCCATAGAAAAAAGTCAGGATCTCTGCGATCAGCGTCGTTAAAACCCGCCCACTGTGTACTGGGGCGCGAAACTGAAAGCACGGTGGGAGCGCACGAGATGCCATCGCCGTGAGCGTGCACATCGGCTGTCCCGGCGCAAGCTGAAGATCGCAGAAGAAGACAACCTGTTATATAACTACATATGCATGAGAATAAAGCTAGGCAACAACTTCTATCAAGTCTCTGACTATTATTTTACACACGCCGACCTCGGAGTCTGAAGAGCCTGCTGCCGAGACTGACCCGCTACGGAGGGAGAAGGACACGCGGAAAGAGCCCGGTGAGTGGAAGTGGGGGGGCAGAGAGGGAGGGGATGTGTGTGTTTGTGTGTGTGTGCGCGCGCACGTGTGTGTCTGTGTGTGTGTGTGCCTGATTCTGCCATGCTGTCCACGGTAGAAGCTCAAGCGCGCGACCAAATCCCATTCTACAATGCTGCGCGTGCCCATCTCTTGTCTCCACTTTGGCTCGTTGAAAGCTGAGCCGACGACTATAGTTCTCGCAGCGAGAACACGCTTTGCGCGCATTCGCAAGGGCGAGACCAAAAAAGGGGAATAAAATGAGATACAGGTTTGCACAATTCGGCTTAGTCCTAGCACGATGACATATTGCCATTCACTGGGCCATCCCCAACCCACCGACTTTATTTAAATGAAGGGCTGAATCGCCAAAGTGAGAAAATTACAGCATATGAGTAGAATCAGATGCCAGGTACAGGGTGCCCCCCTGGTTGAACATTTCACACTAGCATCACACCCCCCAGACAGCTTCAGATGGGTGGTAATTGAAAAAGCTTTCCTGGGACCCCGGGGAGGTAACATCTCCAATATCTTAAATACACGTGAGTTAAAATGGATGTTTTTCTATGATTCTATTGAAACTGGTCTCAATGAGCAAGATAGCTCCTTTAGTCAATTGTCCACTCTGCCTTAAACGTCCATTCACCATACAATGTACTGGTGTGGCCTATACCCTCATGTGAGAGGTACGTCTCATCAACTTTGTGGTTGCATCATAGTGCTTATGAGTTTTTCTAAATTCTGTTAACTCACGCTGCATTTTTTTGCCTATACCCTCATGTGAGAGGTACGCCTATACCCTCATTTGAGAGGTGCGTCTCATCAACTTGGCGGTTACATCACAGTGCTTATGAGTCTATGTAAATTCTGGTAACTTATGCTGCATTTGTTGGCTTATACCCTCTTGTGAGAGGTACGCCTTCACTGGATGTAATGTTATCGTTATATAGGTTTTCATCAATTGTATATGGTCTTTAACAATTGATTGAGGTCGTGTGGCCATTGCCACTCCAACAAGCTGATGCCACCATTATAAACTATTCAATCTCATGTCAATATGCTAGCACCGATGAAGCCGGTTCTCTTGAAATGTGAATTTTATATGTATGACAAATCCTATCTCTGTGACCACATGTGATTTAATAGATACCATCAGATCCTGTGGACATTGAAGCCGGTTCTCTTGAAATGTGAATTTTATATGTATGACAAATCCTAGCTCCGTGACCACACGTGATTTAATAGATACCCTCAGATCCTGTGGAAATTGAGCCGATTGGTAACCTCACGAATCGCAACGTAATGGAGAGATTCCTCCTTTTCCCTCCCCTCCTGTAAACCAATGACGAATTTCTCAGTAACCATGACTACCATGGAACGCAAACTGAGTCCTTCCTCCACCTCAATGTGGGTGCGTCTCACCACGTGACCCATTCCCCATGGCAACATTATGAATCCGGAAACTCGACTCGCCATTGCGAGCTCGATCGGTACACCGCCAGATTCATTCGGCACCGGGTAAGTGCACTTTACAGACCGCTGTATTAACATTATTTAGATATGTCCCGCCGCCGTCTGTCAATACTAATTGCTCCTTTCTATCCTGCTCGACAGACATCGTTTGACCACGAGTCTTCTGAACTAATGATTCCCTATTGTTGAACGCGTCCTGAACGCATTGACTGGGTGAGTCATTCTCCTCCTCACTATGCCCGATTATGATTCTGCTCTCGTCTCCTATATTTTGTGCCGATAATATTTGATAAAGAGTCGCTTTTGTGACCCATGATTTGTGCTCCTTCACAGACACAGCGACAAGTCTCTTCCCAATTAATTCTGACCATTCATGATACAGGTAATGTCGGCTCATCCCTTTTTATGACCTCCTTGTTGGTAATTTTCCAGCCACATTTACCATCGCGCGACCCGTTTTCTCCAATCGCTCTTGCTTACCAATTAGATGGGTCATTCCCGTTTCAGAAATAAGGGTACTCATCATGTCCCTGTTAAGCCTTACACCTCAATTTAATTGATTTATATTCACAATTAATTCTCTCTCATGAAATGGTGCTACTAATTGCTCGTAATACGCTCTGTTCCCTTTTAATCAATGGTTCCCTCCACCATCAGCCCATGTATGGATCAGTGTGCTATCTGTCGTTCTTTGTAACTTGATGAAATAACTACACAACCTGAATTATTAATGATAATTGAAACTTGTATACATTGAATAGGTTGCCTGCCCCGTTACACGTCCTGATGAAGACCCCATTGCAAGGATAGTATCAATACCTGCGCAGTTTTGAGGGTCGAAACGTCGACAACCACCTGTTTTTGAATGTCAACTCCATGTCCTAACTGTCCATTAATTGAACTCTGCGGAGTATGACTCCTTTAGATATACAACCTGAACTTTTTTGTCCTTTGTCTTGTACATAATACGTAACTCTTTTTACTTAATGCTTTCAATTGATTGATTTTTCTGTCACTTAATCTCCTTCCCCGTCACATTGTCCTCACATGATCTCACAACCCCCCCCTCCCTCCCTGGGACACTGTTCAACCACGTGTTGATTGTTCAAATGTGATAGATGCAATATGTACTCCCATTGTGATTAAAACAGTGTGGACGGATTCATTTTCTGTGTGATTTTATTATTTACATTTTTCATATCATTTGTCCATTTAAGCTGGGACCCCTTCCTCTTAGTAATGAATCATTGGAATGGGCAGCTGGGAGGACTACAGACTCTAGAAGGTATAAACAGACAAGCATGCAGAAAGGGCTTTAGAGTACTGGACTACCATGCTAGTTGCATTGGGTAGACACGGCACAGCCCTGGGTCATAAGATAGGCTCAACCGTGGATGGGAGGAAAGACGCAGTCTCTGAAATGGCTAACTCTGGAACTGGACTGCCACTTTCACAAGCACAATAGCCTACCCCCTCTGGCACCAGTGGCCACATTTCTGGAAAGTAACTTTAGGCTTTTGTAGGCTTTCCACAGGAGATGTGTGTTGGAAGTCAGATATCTGAGTATTAATTATGTTCATACTTCCCCCAGTTCCACATCCACAATGTGTATTTAATTGATTATGCTTTGCTGCACTATTTGTTGTTGTGCTGTCTTGAGAACTGAATAAACACATTTAAAAAAAAGAATGTGAACAATTATGATTTACTTGTGTATCTGTTAGGCGAAAGAGTACACAATAGATAACCTTAAATGCCATCTTTAAATGATAAAACTCCATCTTATAATGATAATAAAAGTATATAAGGTTCTAGTGATGTAATAATACACCAAACATTTTTGGCGATTGGTACATCCTCCACCAGGAAAATTAGGTATTTTGCTCTGTTACCCCAGAAGATGTTCTGACATCCAAATTAATAAATGCCTGGCTGGCGGATATTTAATGCATTGACAAGAACCGCCATCAAGACAGTTCATGTCAATGCGTTGCAACTTTGCCCTATAGCACCGTCAAACCTGTTAGTGACGTACAGCTAAGATACTTTTTTATTTTTAAAAAACAATACACCAAAGTTTTAAAAAAATAAAAATAAAAAACAATCCCCCCTCACCATATGAATTATCTCCCATTGCGAGGGAGGCATTTTTCAGTTTTTACTGCCCCATACTCTCAGGGGTTTCCTGGCAGTAATGTGCAGTGAAAATTGACCTGTATGTCCGCCCATCTAAACTTGGTTGGCAGACATTCAGGTCAACGTCCGACCACCCTTACTCCACCGGTGCCTCGAAGGGCTCTAACCATGGTGGAAACAGAGTAGTCTCTGCCGTGGTTACTCTCAAGACCCACCTGCTTTGAAATCTGGTGGGGGACATTACATTGGCAGGATGCATACTTTGTCACCATTGAGATAGAACACCCTTCCGGAAAAAACCTGTGTAAATTCATGTCGTAAATCATTCCAACTAGCCCAGATTTGCTGCGGAGGATGTACTCTACTACTCTCGCCCTGCTAGGTAAATTATTTCTGCCCTCGAAAGTATCATGATATCTAACATTTTTCAGGGGTTGGTAGGTTGAGATTGGGGCTTGTGAATACCTGCAAATGTTTGGGTTTATGGTTTGAAAGAGAACTGGAGAAAACTCCTGCCATGTACTGACTAGTCAACAACAGTCAATCATCCCAGCTTATGGCTTAACTCACACAAAACTGCTCATCTGCTCATGTTAATAAATACTCTAACAAGTGCATAATCAACTTTTGGGAATAGAATACAATGCAATTCAATTGGATGTTTGCTGGTGTGAATGACTATTCTCTTGTGAATACCATTTTGACAAAGTGTACACTTGCAGATAACTATTTCTATCTTATACAATAATTTTGGAGAGTTTTCAATTTTTGTATCTTAGAAACAGTTTGTGAATTAACTAAAATTAAACTCATTAATTTGATGACTAAGTCTCCATGCTTTATGATTATGAGGCGATCCAATACCCCAGACCTGAATACATGTTTTTGTTTTTGTGTAGCCTACCTGAAGCTCATGCCAAGAGTCTGGTTTGATCCGGCCATTGTTGATTGCTAAAGAGAGGAGCGGAGTGTGGAAGCAGGCAGCAAGCATAGACAGCAAGTTTCTCTATACAGCATGTCACGCCATTGCAGTGCTCATGGACAGAAGTGGCCATCAGTTACTGTGAGCTGAAGATGGGAGTTCAGGTTGAGCAGCAAAGTGGTCAGCATAGAGGTCAATACATCTTGTGCTCCTCAACTCAGAATTGAGAAGCCAGCAGTCAGGGAGCACGTTTTGCAGAGGTCATGGCAAGGCGGCTCACCTCTGTTTGCAGCAGCCTCACACCTTACCTCTCCCTCCTGCAAAATTACTCTTATTTAACATAGGGGCATTGGCTGCAGTGTTCCCAGCCAACTCAAGATCATGATTGACCGGAAATCCCTATTCTTAATCGAACCTGTTAAAGCCCGGGACTCAATGGAACTGCACAAGAATGGCGTGGAGGCACACGTGTCAAAGTTATCACATAACCTGCATTGGAGGGTGAAGGAGAGGAAAAGGTTGGCTCTTAGAAGCTGATTGAACAGCTGGAGGCTAGCAGAGCTGCTGTGATGCTAGTGGCCTCAGAGATTGAACGTAGACAACTATTTAAGGAAGACAGCACAAGGACTGATGGTTGATAGCCATCCCCCGATTACCCCTCAACTGACCTCTGATCTAACCTACTAGGTCGACTGACTTGGAAAGAACTTTGGTGTGGACTGTCCCCCCATTCCTAGATGGTATAGACACTGTATAACTGAGTACCCTTGGCTGTGCTACTTGGTGACTGTTGAACTCCAAGGGAACATGCCTTGGACCCACCCTGCTAGGATGCCTTGATCTGGATTTGACGTGGGATTCCCTTTTATCACACACACACAATAGATTAGAGAAAGAGGGGAAGAATGGTGTTGGCAGCAGGCAGGCTGGATGTGCAGCAGGTTCTCCTGGGTAGCATATACGTCCCAAATTATGACCAGATTGACTTTCTAAACACCTTCTTACTGCAACTTGGACCTATGACACCCCCCCATGCTACTGAATCGAAATTACAATTGTGTTAATGATCTCCAATTTTACCACTCTATACCACCAGTATCAGGGGCACAGTCAATTAAAGTGGCAAAGGGGTTTACCAGTTGGATACAGAGTTGGGAGTTGCTAGATATTTGGAGGTTACACCACGGCATTACAAAGGATTATATATTTTATTATAACTACATGATGTCCATACCGTCCTCCACAGAGTGTTATGCTCGAGCCAGCTGAGCCCATCCTTGGTGAGGTTAGAGTACCTGGGGAAAACTATTCTGACCATAATCCCCTCATAGTGACTTGGCAGGGAACTGGATGCTGAGTCGGTTCCACTGAACAGGACAATTAATGAGTTAGAATTGGAGGTGGCCGCAAACCCAAATACAAAACAGAGGCTTGACAGTAGCAAAACTGAATGTAAAAAACGTATTGACAAGCTCCAATGTCACAATTATTGTGAATATGTCACTAGAGTACACAAAAGGGAGGGCAGTCCAGGAAGATTGTTGGCTTGGCTTGTTAGATCGGAGTCGAGATGCTCTCCAATGTTAAACGTCCAGGGAACCGGATGCTCCATGATTTATGAGCAGGGCCAAATTGACAATGACTTCTTAGACTACAGTAAGAAACTATATGGTCCTCAGGAAGTGGCTACCTGCGATGCAGCAGAAGCTTTCCTTGACAGGGCCTTTTTTCAGGGTACTGGGAAGGAGAGATAGGAAGGCACTGGGTGGTCCACTAACCCAGAATGAATTACAAGGTGCCAATAAAGAGCTGGTCAGAGGAAAGACCTCCTAGTTCCACAGCTGGCTCAGATATATGCAGCAGCCCTGGAGAAGGTAGAGCTCCTTTAGGCAACCCAAGAAGCGCTGGTTGTCTCTTTAAACCTACAGACACGGACAATCAATCAAACAGTACTTTATTCTGCCATTAGGCCACCTAAGTCAACAAATATACATAAATAAAAGTTATTGGATATTAAGCATTTAGAATCATGTACAGTTGACTAAAACACAAACTGAGCCTCATATTGCAAAAAGTTATACATTTCCAGGTGTTATCTAAAACATGATCACATAAAACATATAAAAGGGGTAGATAATCAGAGATACATCAACTTCGAAAGATCCAGATACGGTCTGTTACACCAACTGCTCTCTATTTGGGACATTGATTTAAGAATTTTAGCATGATATTGGCAGCATGCTTTTCCCATCACATGCTGGCTCATAGAGATCAGAGGGATTTCTACTGACTCGTGGCATGTTGCACAATTTGAGTAAACTGTATCATGTCTTGGACAAGACAGACGTGGATGCTTTCCCCCAGACCCTGGTTGCTTCAGTGGATCTGGAGAAAGTGTTTGATATGGTACGATAGAGCTCTCTTGGATTGAGACACTTTATGATCATCCAAGGGCAAGCGTTCAGATGGAAGTGTGAATCTCTTCTTAATACCCAATATATCATGGCCCCAGACAAGGCTGTCCATTCTCTCTGCAGCTTTTGGCTATAGCAATTGAATTTCTAGCAGCAGTAAGGGCGGAGGGTGGGCGTAGAGGTTTCTCACAATGGACAATACCCATGTAGAATCCTTAAATGCTGACATCTTATTCTACATCAGAAATGGAGAACCTGACTTGATTCCGACTCAGCCGCTACTAAGGGACTTTAGAGAAATCTAGGGACTGAAAGCAAACAATTCCAAAATGTATCTCTTCCACTTAATACTGGAGTAAGAGGAGCCTAATATATAGATGTTGGGAATGCTATGGACCTCTTACCTTCAAATAGTTAGGGGTGAATATATACCACTCCCCTTCTGACTTGAAAGATGGGAATTTGGGGGTTGTGTTCTGGGCACTCAAGGGCTCAGTGACTAACACTCCCAAATATGACCTGGATAGCCTTAACAAATTCTTCTTTCTTACCCAGGCTGCTCTATTTCTCTGGCAATTTTCTGGTGTGTGTCCCCTGGCAATGGTTCCGGCAGGTGGATTCCTTGATACTGGATTTGATCAGGGACACGGGGAGGAAGAAAGTTGCCCTCGACAACCTTAAGTATCAAATCCCCTCAGGTGGCCTCAGTGTTCCTGACTTAAAGCTATATTACCTAGCAGCAGAGCTTCACTGGATTGCTTGTTGGTTAGACAGTGAAAATAATGGGGCATGGGACAAGTCTGAAGAGAGCTTAATCATAGAGGTCTGTACAGGGTAAAACCATCCTAGAAAATGGCGACCTTACTCTCCATAGCCTTGAAGTGCTCAAAAACTGTATTAAACTGAGTAAATACTATTTTCTATATACTTCCCTGCTATACCACTTGTAGATCTTCCACAGGGGCCCACGGGAGGATATAATTCATTGTTTTTAAGGCTCACCATCTGGGACAATGGACTGAACTTTACGTTCGGAGACTTATTTAAATGGTACTGTCATGCCTTCGGAGTAGTTGATACAAGACTTTGGCCACAGTTTTTGACATATGAGGCACTCACACATGCATTTACACAATATGGAACTTGAGAGCGGGAGACTCCCACAACAGGCTGTCCTGCACCTGCTTCTAACAATATAAAGTGGGAGATATTTGATTGCTTTGATGTATAGGGCAATCAATGTGGGTTGGCCCACTAAAGGTAAGGCATGAATGGTAAGAGGACTTAGATCATACCATAGTAGACAGGGAATGGGGCAGGATATTGAATTATACAAAGAGGGTGTCTTGTAACACAAGACTGAAATGTACCCAATATAATTTCCTGCACCAAACCTTCATCACTGCCTAGAAAATATAGCATATATATGGTGGAGACCCGAGACTTTGCCACAGATGTTTGTCTCAATCTGCTAATTTCCTTTGTATGAATTGCAGCTGCCCTCATTTACAAACTTATTGCTGAATATTGGCGCACACTCAGGAGAGACCCATCGCAGGGACATTGAGGTGACACCAGAGAATCGCTTATTGAGGGTGGTTCGATAGGACACAAAACAAAAAAGCTGGAAACAGACTGTTGGACCTTGCTCTTTCCAGAAATCTGACTGCGAGGACATGGAAATCTAGAAAGGGCCATACCAACACGAGATGAAAAGCTGAGGTCGTCAGTTCCCTCTTTTTCTGTGGCTGTCAACGCTAACGGTTTATCTGGGACTCTCCAAACTTTCTTTGGATACTTGTTATTAGGTTTTATCTCCTTCTCTTGTTTTGCCATGTCTGCTCCGAGCAAGTCGGGTTTCAAGCCCTGTAGAGAGTGCGGGGGACATATGTTGATTACTGACCACCATGAGGACTGTCTGTGGTGTTTATCATTGGACCATACCATCGAGGGCTGTTCTTGTTGTCGTAAAATGAACACAAAGGCCTTGAATGAGCGGAAAGCCAAGCTGTACATGGCTAAAGTAAGAAACGAAAAAAGGTGTCCAAAACGTTTGAAGTCGAGGTCGTCGACTTCGTGTGACTCGAATGCGGAAGCACAAGAAGAAGAAGAGGCATCGCTCTCGGTGCCGTTCATCTAAGGCTGTAGCTTCGAGGTCACCTTTTCCGGCTCCTCGACGTCGCAAAAAGGACATTGTCTCACCTTTGCCTTCAGTGTCTCCTCAAGCCACTCTGATCCATTCTCCTTTGCAAGGGGGTACCCCGGCGCAGTCACTGATGCCGAGACCTCCGATTTTGGAAGGTTTAACGAATCTGGCTGGTGAGGAGGCACCTTCAGCTCCGCCTGTGGTTCTGGCGGTTACGACTCCAGAGGTGCCACATTTGGATCTCGAACCGGCTCAGTATCCACAATTTCCAGGACCGGTTTTGGATCCCACGCATTTTTTAAATGCGATGTATGGCGCGTTTGCCAGAGTGTCATACCCTTCTGATGTACCTTCAGGTCCCGTGGGTCCTCTGGCATTTGACTTGGGCATGCCTCAAAACTATCCTCAGGCACCCTTCGTACCAGTCATGCCGACAGCGCCGTTCTGGCAGTTTCTAGCTCCAAGGATGTCAACACCATATATGCAGTTCCCGACTCCATCCGGCGAACCTTCCTTTCAGCTTTGTACGACGCTGGTTGCTGCTACAGATCCGTGTACAATGCCGTTCCTGGAGCCATCAACGCTGCGTGTGCTGCCGCTGACGCAGCAGCCGAAGATGTGCTCGAGGAGAGAGGTGCAGAATTTGATAGAAGAGGAGCAGTACCAGGCTGAAGAAATGGAGAAAGGTGAAATTGATGAGTCGGTGGATGTGTCCGAGGGTCTGTGTGAGGCAAGTGGACTGGACACCTCTCCGGAGTGGGACTTTGCTTCATAGAAAGCTTCCCCCATGCATTAAGTAGCACTGTACCATATTGTGATAAGGAAGGCGGCAGAGCTCTTGGATCTGCAGCTGCCTGTGGCTGGGTATAGGCCTAATTTGCTCACAGAGGTGCTACATTCTCCTTCCTCTGTGGTTGAACCGCTCTTGTCATTCAATGATGCCTTGACTGAGCCAGTTCTTGAGATGTGGCGTCTGCTCCTGCAGTTTCAAGGTCTGTGTTGAGAAGGTACAGGCCTGCTCCAGGGGATCCTGCGTTCCTATCAACTCACCCTTCGCCTGAGAGTTTGGTGGTGCAGGCTTCATGTTCTAAGCAGTCCTTGTGCACCTTCCCACAGGCTCCTGCTGACAGGGATTCCAAGAAGTTGGGAAAAACAAGGGCCCCCTGAATAGAAATACGATTCCTAGGACATCACCGCAGTGGACGCTGGACGCCGGACGGTTGAGGAACCTTTTAAATTACCCCCTGTCGACTCACTCGCTCGACAATATCCTGCTTCGAGGCAAGAGTCACAGTAGAGAATTACGCACCGTGCTGAAGCTATTGAAAAAAGAGCTCGCTGGTTTCTTCAAAGTTTTTGCAACTTTGTTGCTTATTTTATTGATTAAATTATTATTCAAGCTCAACCTGTCACGCTGCATGCTGTTTAAGCAGTCAGATCTTACCAACATAGAAGTGCGAAATAAAGTCCTGATACAGGTACCCAGACTAATGAGGTATATACCACCACCCAACGTTTGGTAACCCTACATTATGCACTAGAGACCGTGGCCACATCAAATGAAGGCTTGAAGTCAGATATATCGAATTCTTGTGTTTTAAAAATTGTGTGGCTCCTGAAGAAGGCGTTGTCTTGAACGCCGAAACGCGCGTCGATAATTATATATGTGCCACGTTTTTGGTTTTGAATGATTAATTATTGTCTTTAATGTTTGGTGATTTCATTATCACTTTTTATATTCCCAGTTTTATGTTATTGTGATTCATTAATTGTATTTTTAATTATATGTATGAGATATTGTTTTATGAATAAATAACGCATTTATGTATGTGCATTCACTTAGTTGTCCGTCCCTCCTTGCATTAGCCCCTCCTTTTGTGATTATTTGCACTAGTACTGTTTTGTGATTGCCTAGGAATTTCTTCACACATTCCAAGAAGTTGGAGCAGTCGGCAAAGAAGGTCTTCTCTTCAGTGAGTATGGCTTTGAAGTCCACGAACGCTACTCGTTTGTTGGGTAGATACATTCATTTTCTTACGAACTCTGCTAAACAGCTTCTTCCAAAATTGTTTGAGGAAGATCGTGGAAATTTCTGTGAGCTATTGGCAGACTCACAGGCTGCGGGTCGCCAAGTCAGCCAGTCTGGCCTGGACACTGTAAATTTGGTGGCCAGGGCAATGGGCTCATCTATTGCTAGGAAAAGGCATGCGTGGCTCAGGTCCTCTGGGTTTTCACCTGATTGCAGGCAGCCCTTCTCGATCTTCACTTCGAAGGGTCTAGACTGTTTGGAGAAAAGGCTGATTCTGCTCTCAAAAGATTTAAAGACAGCAAGGCCACAGCGAAGTCCTTGGGTCTGCAGACTCAGGCAAAGGGTGATGGCTGTAGGAGACACCGTAACTTTGGAAAGTCTTCCTTTCGAAGTTTCCATCAGCCTCAGCAGCAGCAACAGCAGCAAAACCCCTAGTACAAGAACTACAGGGGTAAAGGCAGAGGCTGCCTTCATGGAGCGGGTCATCAACCTTCCTCCTCTACCTATCCAACCGCCCCCTCCCCCCCCCTGGTAATGCAGTAAAGCAGTCGTAGATCTGCCATCCCGGATCATGCAGGTCCTGTAGGGGGCCGGCTTACCCATTTTCTACAGGATTGGAAATTGATCACTACGGACCTTTGGGTTTTAGATCTGGTAGAAAATGGGTACCCCCTTCCCTTCTGGGAATTCCCTTCTCCTTACCCCCTTGCCAACGATTTTGCACGGAGGATCACGTACTCCTTCTTCAGAAGAAGGTGTTGTCTTGTTACAAGAAGGTGCGATAGAGGTGGTCCTAGAGCAGGAAAAGGGCCAGGATGCTACTCCCGGTATTTTCTGATCCCCAAGAAGGATGGCAGGTGACGTCCCATCCTGGACCTCAGAGTCTTGAATCTTTTTCTCAAGCAGAAGAGATTCAAGATGCTCACCCTAGCGCAGGTTCTTCAAGCACTGCAGCAAGAGGACTGGATGGTGTCCATCAACTTGCAGAATGCGTATTTTCACATCCCAATCCTGAAGTCACACAAGAAGTATCTCAGGTTCACGGTTGATTCGCAACACTACCAGTTTGCGGTCCTCCTGTTTGGTCTTACTACTGCACCACGAGTCTTCACCAAGGTGATAGCGGTGGTGGCTGCCCATCTCAGGAGGTTGGGGATTCCAGTTTTCCCCTCCCTGGATGACTGGCTACTCAAGGCAATGTCGCCAGAGGTGGTGCGTTATCATCTGCAAGTAACAACCCAGCTGTTGTTCAAATTGGGTTTTTCAATAAATGTGCCCAAATCTCACCTGATGCCCTCACAGCACAACTTGTTCATAGGGGCAGTACTAGAGACCACTATGTGTCAAGCTTTTCCGCCTCCACAAAAGATTCTCGACATTCAGGAATTGATCCCTTTGTTTCACAATGGAGTGGTTGTTCCAGTTTTGAAGGTCTTTTGCCTGCTCGGTCTGTTCGCTTCCTGCATTCTGTTGGTCAATCATGCACACTGGCACATGAGGGCACTTCAGTGGTGCCTCTGCAGGCAGTGGTTTCAACACAACAGGGATCTTGAGGAGCCGATCAAGATCCCCAAGGACACTGCAGCGGATCTGTCTAGGTGCAGCGTGGAGGGCAATCTGTCTCGAGGAAAGCCCTTCCACCTTCCTTTATCGGTGGCCACAGTGATAACGGATGCATCTACCCTAGGGTGGGGTGCTCATCTGTGGGATCTGGAGATCAAGGGCCTTTGGTCTTCAAAGGAAAGATTGCTTCATATCAATCTTCTGGAATTGCGCGTGATACGTTTGGCACTCAAGACCTTTCTTCCCTCCCTTAGTTGTCAGTCAGTTCAGGTCCTGACGGACAACACTACCATGATGTGGTACATCAACAAGAAGGGAGGAGTAGGGTCGTACTTTCTCTGCAGAGAGGCGTTGCAGCTCTGGTCCTGGGCCCAGGACCATCAGATTTGCTTAATGACAAATCACCTGGCCGGGGTGCTGAACGTTCATGCGGACAGTCTCTGTCGGCAGTTCTCCTCTGACCACAAATGGAGGCTTCATCCGGAGGTAGTACGTCACATCTTCCGGATGTGGGGAACTCCTCGGGTGGACCTGTTTGCCACTCTCGAGAACGCGCAGTGCCCGTCATTCTGCAGTCTCCAGTTTCCGAAGTAGGGAGCGTTGGGGGACGCATTTCAGTTGAGTTGGAGCTCATGACTCCTTTACGCATTTCCTCCCGTACCCCTGATTCCTCGGGTTCTGAGGAAGATTTGCCAGGACCGGGCCCAAGTTATATTGATTGCCCCGGATTGGCCAAGACGGGTGTGGTATACAGACCTCCTTCACCTCTCGTCGCACCCTCTGCTCCGTCTCCCTCTCAGGGCAGACCTCCTCTCACAGTCAGAGGGGCAGGTCCTGCACCCCCATCTCCAGAGCCTGCACCTTCATGCCTGGAGATTGAATGGGGCAACCTGAAATATTTCTCTCTCCCGCCTGACCTGGTGGACATTATTTTATCAGCCAGGCGACACTCCACCAAGTCTTTTTACTCCTACAGGTGGTCTAGATTTGTTAAATGGTGTGGAGAGAAGTCTATTGATCCCTTAAAGGCTCATCTTTCAGACGTTCTTTGTTTTTTGCTGCATTTTTCCCAGCAGGGTTGTGCTGTGGCTACTGTCAAAGGTTATTTGTCAGCTTTATCGGCATTTCTTTGTTTGCCTGATCAGCCGTCTCTTTTTAAATCTTCGATTGTTTTAGGATTCATTAAGGGCCTTAATAATATGTTTCCGCCCACTCCCTTCGTTATGCCCCAGTGGGGTTAAATCTAGTTTTAACTTTCTTAATGAGTTCCCCATTTCAACCTTTGCATAGTTGGCCATTTGAAACTGCTGTCCTCCAAAATGGTCTTCCTTGTGGCTATCACCTCGACCAGGAGGGTGAGTGAGCTTCAGGCTTTGAGTTTAAGCCTCCGTCTCAGACTATTCATGCTGAAAGGATGGTTCTCAGGACCAGGGCTGCTTTTCTGTCTAAGGTGGTAACTCCCTTCCATCTAGGGCAGTCCATTACCCTCCCTACTTTCTACCCCCTTCACCTTTCCAAGGAGGAGGAGAGGCTTCACTGCTTAGATCCTAAGAGGGTGGCTAGTTTTTATCTGGATAGAACAAAGGATTTGCGTTTGGAAGATCAGCTCTTCGTGGGCTATGTTGGACGCATGAAGGGCAAAGCAGTGCTCAAGTGCACTCTATCCAGGTGGATCATCTTGTGCATCAAAGTCTGCTACTCACTGGCTGGGTAGGAGACTCCTTAAAGCATTAGAGCTCATTCCACCAGGGATAATTCATCTACTTCTGCCTTGTCCAGAGGTGTTCCTGTGGTGGACATCTGTAACGATGCAACTTGTGCCTCCCTCCACACTTTCACCAAGCATTACTGCTTATATTCCGAGGTGAGGAGGGACGGCCATTTTTGCATGTTTTGTTATGCAAGACTTTTTGGTATAGAAGGGGGACACCCTGCTTCGTGGGTTTGACTGCTGTGGGAATCTATTCATGAGGTGAGGAATCCACACGCAGATGTATCCATCAGAAGAACAAGTTACTTAACTTCAGTAACACTTTTTCTGGTGGATACAGTATCTGCCTGTGGATTCCTCACTAACCCACCCTCCTCCCCGTTGTCTACTCTTTTATACCTTAAAAGAGGTATTGGTTAATATGTTTCTTTCATATTGTCATTTTATATTGTCTCTGTTTGCCTTTGTGTAGGCTTATAGGAAATGATTGTTCTCTTTTGCTTTCCTTTATCACTTTACACTGTGTGTATTTGTGTGAATAGTATGTACTGTGTATCCATTGTTTCTATGGTCGGTCCGCCCGTTCGCCTCGGAGCACGGTCAAAATGGGTGGAACTGACGTCTCATGCTGACATGGCTCACTTATGGCTCTGGTGACGTCATTCGGAGTTTCGTGTGGAGCCATAGCATTGTAACGACCTCATGAGCGTGGAGAGCTAGGAAATAGTTTCTGCGTAATGCTGGGGCAGGGGATATTCATGAGGTGAGGAATCCACAGGGAGATACTATATCCACCAGAGAAAGCGTTACCGAAGGTAAATAACTTGTTCTTCAGGAAGATAACATTCTCAAAAATTAGAAACTGGTTATCGCCTCAGTACTAGTCATCTCAAGTGCAGATGTAGACAATACATCGAAAATCACCGACAATCAGGAACAAATTAGAACAATATCCTTAAATAATAAATCACAATCTATTCAAAATCAGCCTTATACAATGTTGTCCAAGTGCAATAAAGAAGTAAAAGTGAAAGAAAAATCTCATAGCAAACTTTTTCGTGCTTTTCAAATAATTATCTTCAGCAATAAATAAGCTGGAAGAAATATACATCCTTAGTGAAATGAGTATCTCACAAGAATCAAAGGATTCATTTTCACAAATAGTAAGTCCATAAATAACCATTCAGCCTAGTGGCAGTAGGCAGAAATAATTATTAAAATGAGTGGAGAGACAATATAAGCCCTGTTTAACACCACAGGTTCACATAGCTGACAATACTTGACCGCAAGGTAATTGGCCATTTTTAGTAACTGCAAGAAAGGAAATTACAAACTTTGGAGCAAATAGAGATCTTCAAAATTTGACACCACACAGCCTCAACACCATTACAATCTGGCCTTAGTGCCATTAATGGACATCATCAAATTACTAAGTTACAAAGGAAGGGGTCAGGAGATAGTATGCCCGGCGCCTCACACTTCCAGCAACAACACCCGACTGCTGCAGTATAGAATTGATGCGTCTTCAAAAGAAGAATCTTTAATTATTAAATACATTTGATGCTCCAAATAAATAGACAGTGGACTCAAATCTTTTCATGATCTTGCATTCTTTATTCCTTATTTTTATTTGGACAAAAGATCTAGTAGAAAACAATCAACACATGTTTTGATACCTCTTTTTCAAGGAAAGCACTCAGTTCTACAATTGTATTTTCCCATGAATTTCACCATTTCAAATCTATAACTCTCCCATTTCTTAATTGTATCTTGAGTGTCCTGAAAATATCATGGAACTTTGGGCTCTCACAATTGAGATGAGAACTATAGACTCTCACCATGATATTTTCATGACACTCCGGATACCATAAAGAAATATTCTGAAACTTGGGCTCAGATCATGCTTTGAGATAACCAGAGGGATTTCCATAAAAAAATACTCATGCAAAGATGCCTTAGACAAGGCTGCGTCTTAGTGCCAACAATATTCAATCTTTTCGTTGCAAATTAAATCTTCACTGCGAAACAGCCAAATCTTATCCAGCAGAAATAGGAGGTAAGCCTAGTACATCTGTGCAATATGCTGATACTGTGGTACTCCTGAATCAAACTGGAGAAGGTGTACAGTGATTAATAGATACTCTAAAAAACGATTGCAATATTAATGAATTTAATGTTAACCTTTAAAACATAAACAAAGCAAGAAAAGTTGTACCTGGGGAAATTTCGTCAAGTAAAAAACAATAAATACAAATATTTGGTGGTCTGGCTAGATGACCAAGGAGGGCAACTTCAACATAACCTAAAAGGAAAACTCACATCCCTACTCTTTGCTTTTAAATCACTTTTGAAATTGATCAAGAATCCTTCAGTTATGCCAGTTTTAAAAGTAATCAAAGTCAAGTTGTTCTTACCATTGCATCTGACACCAAGACTTTCCTGGACAAATTTGGCACTTTTTTAATCTACACCCAACATGAAATCTATCTTTATTCAACATGCCCTAAAAAGCATCTCCAGCACAGTTCAGACTTGAGTTGTTGAGTCAAACAACAATCAGCAAGAAAGCAGCTTTTAAAAAAAAAATTAAAAAAATGTATTTCAAAAGATTTTATTAGAAAGAGATTTTTACAATCACAGTACAGAGTCAGACAGGTACAAAGGCAATTACTGTTTTTGCTGTCGCCGTAGACATAGCTGTTAGTACATTCCGGTTAACCAAGAGCTTGAGTGATGATTATACATGATCGACTTGTAACCTTGGCGGCATTACAGCGTGCATTTGCGTTGTGTTGCCTTCGTGAATAGGAAAAGACAATGTGTAGTGGTGAGTAGGAGAAAAGCATGAGGAAAGAAGAAAAGAAATGGACACGCGTGTGGTGTGTGGTAAGTTGTTAGACAAACATAGTTTACTGACGGCCGGCACTGGGGCGAGGGGGGGGGTTGGGGTGGTGATGACTAGCTGTGTGATGTGTTCATGGCGGTTTTTGCGAGTCAAGGTATTTGTCCAGGGAGTGCCACATCTCGCTGTTCTAGCCAACTTGGGATGTTTGGCTTTTTGTTATGTTGTCTGCTCCCCTTAGGAAGATGACCCAGTTGAGCCAGACTTTGAAAGTGGCTTTCCCCATGTCCTTCCAGTGCGAAAGGATTGTCTTGGTTGCTGCTGTGAGGAGTAGGTCAATAAGGTTCCTGTCGTTAGTGGAGTGTATCTCTGGGGCCATGAAAGCGGTTGTTAAGCTGAGGATGTCTAGTTGTGGTGTGTACCCCGTTACGTTATGCATGAAGTCTCTTACCTTCCCCCAGAATGTCTTTACTTTGGGGCATTGGATGATGATATGTGCTAAGTCTCCTTTCTGTTTCTGGCAATTCCAACATAGGTCATTGTTTCTCAGCCCGACCGCTGCTAGGCGCGCCGGGGTCCAGTATGCTCTGTGTAGGAGCCAGAATTTAGTTTGTGCAAGTGTGGTGGTGACTTTGTTCCTGCTTGCTGAAGACCAGAGGTGTGCCTTTTCTCTCTCGCTAAAATCCCCGGCGTGCAATGTTTTCCAATAGTTCATGACCTTCCTATTTAGTCTAGTTGTTTTTGCACTTAGGAGTTTATATAGGTGAGATGTTTGGTGCCCTATTTTGTTGAGGTTGGTCAAGTATTGATGGATTGTTGGGACGTCTTTGTTTAGGCCTGACTTGGTGATTGCTGCTTTTATTTTGAGGAAGTTATATAGTTCTATGTCCGGGAATTCGTATGTCCGTTGGAGGCTGGCGAAAGTGGTGGGGGATTCGTGTTCCTCTAGTTGCGAAGGGTTAAGGATACCCCTCTGGGTCCATAAGGCTGAGGTAAGTATGTTGTCTTTGTATATTATTTTTGTGTTGAATTAAATGGATTCCCATTTTGAGTTCCTTATGCTCGTTTCCATTCTTTTGTCAACCTGTAGGAGTGCCTTTTTGGTGTTTTTGAGAATTGTGTTTTTCGTCTCTGGGTGTTTGTTGACTGTGAGGAAAGCCTCTGGGTTAAGGCCTCCTAGCAAGGCTCTTTCTAGCTCCAGCCAAGCCGGTGTGTATGCCTGTTCGGGCGTGAGCCAGTGTATGCCTTGTCTGGCTAGGCAGGCTGTCTGGAAAGTCTTAAAGTTTGTGACGTTGAGCCCTCCTAGGTCCTTGCTCAGCCTGAGTTTTTGAAGGCTTATCCTGGCTTTCTTTCCCCTCCAGAGGAACGTATTTGTCATAGTGTTTAATTTTTTGTGAAAATCCTCCGTGACTATTAGTGGGAGCATGCTTAGAAGGTAGTTAACCATGGGTGTTATCATTATTTTTATAGTTTCAACCCTGCCCCACCAGCTGACATAGTTGGGGGACCACGGATCTAGCCTCTCTTTTATCTTATTAATTATCGATTTTTTGTTGTGATCGAGTGTTGACTTGAGGTCTCTGTCAAAATAGATGCCTAGGTATTTTAGGGCCCCTCTTTGCAGTGTAGTCCTGATGACCCTATAACTTCCTTAGTGGTGTGAACGTTGAGTGGTTTACATTCGGATTTGCTTCTATTAAGCTTGTACCCGGCTACTTTTGCATTTCGTCTATGGTGTTCGTTAGTGCTTCTATCGAGGGCTCTGGGTCTTCTGTCATGATGAGTATGTCATCTGCTATGCTGCTAGTTTGACTGTATTGCCATTGACTGGCACCCCTTTTACCCCAGCGTTGTTCCTGATCATGGTCAGTAGGGATTCTAGGGTAAGTAGGAATAGTGCCGGGGAGAGTGGGCAGCCTTGTCTGGTACCTCTTTCCAGAGATAGTGCTTCCGATGTGCCCCCGTTTACTACTACTCAGGCTTTGGGGTCTTTGTATAGCGCCATCACCATTGCCCTATAGTTGTCACCTAGGCTAAAACTCTGCATGCATTGGTCGAAGAAGGTCCATGAGACTCTGTCGAAAGCCTTTTCTGCGTCTAGCGCGATCATGACCGCTGGTTTCGTGTCGGCGGGGGTGGGGTTAATTATGTGGCATAGAAGTCTCGTATTGTCTTGGGATAGCCTATTTTTGAGGTAGCCTACCTGTGTGTTGTGGATGAGGCTAGGGAGCTGTGCGTTGAGTCTACCTGCTAGTATTTTCGCGTAGATCTTGCAGTCTACGTTGATTAGAGAAATAGGGCGGGGATTGTGTGTCTTTCCCCTCTTTGGGAATGACTATAATGTTGGCCTCTGCCATTGAGTTTGTCATTTTTCCTCCTCTGATGCAGTGTTTGAAAACCTCTTTCATTGTGTTCCTAATTAGGGAGAGGAAGTGTTTGTAGAATTTTGCTGTGTACCCGTCCGGCCCCGGTGCTTTGTTTTCTTTTAGGGCCGCCACTGCCATATCTATCTCTGCGCCTGTTATGTCCTGCTCTAGGGATGCACGTTGTGCCTCTGTTAGCTTGGGTAGGTTCAGCTTGTCCAGAAGGGCAGCACCTCCATCGGAGTTTAGACCTTTGTCCTCCTTGTATAACTCCTCATAAAATTCCTTAAAGTCCCTGAGTATCTCCTTGTTGGCTGTTTGGGATATTTTGTTAGAGTCTGTAATTGCCGCAATGGCGTGTTGCCTCTGCTTGCTTTTGAGATATGATGCCAGTGCTTTACCTGCTTTATTAGCTGTACAAAGGTTTATGGTTTTGTATCTGTTTATCCATAAGCCAGCCCTCTCGCTTAGTTCATATTTTTTCCTCGTTAGGGTCGTCAAGGTGTTTTTGTCAGCTAGGTTCGTGCTGTGGTGCCTCTCCAGGTCTTTGATCTGTCTCTCTAGTTCCAGTAATGTTTTGTTTCTATCTCTGTTCATTTTAGACTTTATGCTTATTATTTTGCCCCTGATTGTGAATTTCATGGCATCCCAGAGTACTCCTTTGTCTGTGCCTGGCTTGTTGTTGAATTCTAGGTAGTCTCTAATGGCCTCCTCTATGGCAGCTACGTTCGCCGGGTCCCTGATTACATCGCTATTGAATCTCCATCTACGGCTTGTTTGTTCGTTGTGTTGCCCACTGAGTGTTAGGCTGATGAGGGAGTGAGCTGACACAGTTCACGACGCTATTTCTGTATGCTCTATGAGGTGGGGGGTAGACATAAGGATGTAGTCTATTCTGCTGTACGAGTTATGGGGGTGGGAGTAGAAAGTGCAGTCTCTAGCATCTGGGTGTTGGAGTCTCCATGGGTCTTCGAGGTGGAGTTTGGCGCACATGTTCTTAAGGGTGTGTTGTGCAAGACTTTGGTGGCAGGTTCTTTGTGGGTGTCTGTCTATGGCTTGATCTAGCACCTCATTGAGGTCTCCGGCTACTATCAGGAGCTCGTCGCGGGGGAGGTTGCTTAGTTTGTGCACCGTCTCTCTCCAGAAGGGCTCGTCCTCTGTATTAGGGCCGTAAATATTGGCTATATGTACTGTTTCTTCCCCGCGCTTTAGATTGGTTATTAGGAGTCTCCCATCCTCGTCCGCCTCACACTCATGTAGGGTTAGTTTAGCTTTCTTATTTATTAGTGTTATTACACCTCTCTTTTTATGCACGGCTGGGGAGCAGAGGGTTAGGCCTATCCAGTTCGCTTTCAAGTGTTGTACGTCCTCTTCGGAAAGCTTAGTTTCTTGAAGGACGCACACGTCACTTTTTAGTTTTGTTAGGTAGTCGATTACCTTCCTTCTCTTGATTGGGTGGTTAAGCCCTTTAACGTTGAGCGAGGTTACTTTTAGATCTGAGAGTAGCTGGGAGTGTCTATGTTGTGTCATGGTTTGTGGTTTTCATCGCCTTTTTGATGTTGTATTTGGGTACTCTGCCTCCATACGTTTGCTCCCCCCTGCCTCCCTCCAGTGTTGCCTTGTGTTCCCCGATTGCTTGCTCTGATAGTCTTTTTGGCTGAGTATGTGTGTCCGTAAAGAATGTGGAAAGATAGAGAAAGATAGAGATAGATGTGTATGATCTGTACTGGGACATCTCCCCCTGCCCCTCCAGCCCCCTGCCCAACCCCCGGGGCATTTTGACACAGTGGGCGTACGTCAGCAAAGTTCCCTCCCTCCATCCCACCCCCCGAGGTTCTCCTAGTGAGCAGTCATGGTTCGTGGCCCCAAGTCCTTACATAATGTTCACTTGTAAAGGATATGCTTGTCGGTTATATACGAAAGGAAGTCTCTGCGTATTTGCAGGTCCCCCTGTCCCAGGGTGGGTTAGGTAGTGGTGTCTGTCCTGAGGCAGATTCGGTATCAGGCGGTAGAGTCAGAAACCCCCCCGGGACTGAGATACCTTTCCTTGTTGCAGACTGAAGTTCGAGGTAGATTGTGCACTGAGGTAGAGTGGTTGCTTGAGGTATCGTTGTCTTAGATGTGGTTGACCTTCGCGTGTGGCTGCATTAGTGCCCTTGGCTGGAGTGACCTGCAGCTCCTGTGGTGTCCAGCGAAGCAGTACCTGAGAGTTGGGCCTCCATATCCTCTGGAGGAGGACCGCGGAGGTATCTTCTTAGCTCGTCCGGGTCATCGAAGATCAGGGTGCGCTCTTTGTCCATGATTCTCATTTTTGCCGGACCTGCGAAGCTAAAGGTAATGTTGTCTTTCCTCATTCTTTCTCTCAGGGCAAGGAAGCTCTTCCTGGTGTCTACGGTTTGGCGTGAAAAATCTTGTGTGATTATTATTTTGTTGTCTTTCCATTTTAAGGTCTGATTTTTCCTGGCCGCTGCGAAGATGGCATGTGTTTGCTGCGACCTTAGGGGTTTGCAAATGATCGGACGCGGGCCTTGGCTGTCTTGGAGTTTCATCGCTGGCACACGATATGCTTTGTCCAGTTCGAAATGTTTGTCGAACTTAATGCCCGTGATGTGAGGTATAAGCTCTTCTAGGAGGGCTGAGCAGGACCCCGGCCCGTCCTCTTCCCCTTCCGGGACTCCGAGCAGCCTGATGTTCCCTCTTCTGGTACGGTCACCTTAGTCAGCCAGCTGCTTCTGGAGGGTACTAGTGGCCTTGGTCACTGAGAATAGCGTCTTATTTGACTGTGTGTTGGCATCTTCGATGTCGCTGATTCTCTTTTCTGCAGCATCTATCCTGCTGTTTGTTTTGTGTTGATCCACTCTTATGGCTGCTAGTTCTAGCTGCATGTTGTCGATTGTTTGTTTAGTGGACTTTGCAACCTCATTCCCCTCATTGACTTTCTTGTGGATCATGTCCAGGGTGGTGTCGTTTTTTAGCTTTAGGGGCAAGGCTGGAGGGTTGTTTTTATATTTCTTTACCTCGCTTGCTGCTTTGCCTTCTTGGCTTGCCATTTCGCTGAAGCTCCTTCTGACTAAGTAATTTTCTAGCCTGCCGCCCTTCCGCAGTGCTCCTGCTGTTGAGACGGACTTTTCTCCCAGCGGACCTGGTGGACCCTTCCTTATGCGCCGTCCATTGAGTCTGTATCAGCTTGGCTCCCGGATTGTCCTTGTTCTGGTTTTTGCCCACGCCAGCTCCGCCTCGGGATACTGGCCAGATGCCTTGTTTGCTGCTCTATGGCTCCTTTGCTGCTGCTTTTGCCTCGCCGTCAGGTTGAGGCTCCTTCGATGGCCTTATTGTCCTTGGTGGTCTGCTTGCTCTAGCTTCGCTGCAGATCCTGGCTTCTTTGTTAATCACCTCCGTTCTGCTGATTTGGATGTATGACGGTACAATGCGTACCGTCACAACGCGTGCTGTTACAACGCGTCCCTTACAACGCAAGTCGTTACCACGACTTGCGTTGGGGGCGCGGATGTCGAATAGTATAATTTACTATTCTAACACCAGTCCCCGTGGACACTAGGGAAGGTGTTGGAATAGTAAATTTACTATTTGTAATCTTCTAGCGCCCTCCAGCGCAAGTTGTGGTAACGACTTGCGTTGTTACGGACGCGTCGTAACAGCACCGCGGGGAAACATCCGCGTTGTAACGGATGTTTCCCGCTGATTTGCTTACTGTTCGCTCGGGTTGTTTAAGATGGCTGCTCCCTCGTGGCAGGACTTTCTGTTTTGTTTTGTTTCTTGTTTGCCGTGCTAGATTGCGACCCAGGTTGTCTTATTCCTCCTTCTCTTTTTAAATTGGGCGGTCTTGCTGTGCGGTGACACCGCTGCAGAGCCATGCTTATCTCGCCGCTGCTGTGTGCCTCATCGCTTGTTGATCCGCGTGATTGTTTCTTCCGCGCATGGCTTCCTCAAGATGGCTACCTCCTTGTGTGCCTTTCAGTTTCGCTTTGTGTGAGGGGATTAGTCGGATTGTTTGCCTGACTTATTCCGCCTGCTTACGCTTCCTTCATGATTGCTCCCCTGACCTCCGCTGCTTCTGCTAAGCATTGCGTTGTGTGCCACCAGTATGTGCCGGTGCTGTCGCAGCTCTGTTTGCGCTCGCCGGGGAGTATGGCCTTTGGGTGAGTGAGCTCTGCGGCTAAGATGGCCACTTTCCGTGTGTACTTTCAGTTTCGTTTACACCCCGATGCTTATTCGGGCCCCTTCGGCGTTTGCCGTTACCGCTTGCTGTCTCTGCTGGCACTTACTTCGCTGTTCTGGTTGGCAGCTGGCTCCGGGGGGGGGTTGAGGTCTGAGCGCGGGGTATCTTTGCAGCCTTTCTCCCCCCTCTCGCCCGGTCCGTTTTAGCCGCTGCGGTGTTTGCGCCATCTTCTCCGTCCTCTAATGCTTTGCTCGCTCAGGCGTTGGGGTGGCTTTTTTTTTTCCTGCGTTGCAGCTCCCCTCCGCTGTTCCAAGTTCTCCTTCTTGGTCCTTCTATGTTCCAACGTCCTTTTGCGTGGTTTGTTGGTCTTTCAGTTGCTCGTTTCTTTGCGGGTTTTTTCTCAGGTTGGTGGAGGTAACGGACTCAGGCCCCCATCCTCATTGCTGTCCAAGCCACTCAGAAAGCAGCTTTTAAAAAAAAATACATGCACACACTAAGAATGGCAAAAAGTACAGCATTTGTCACTCAAATGGTGAGAAACTAAACTAATCTTGCCCAACCTAAAAAGAATAATTCCTGGATGAATGTATTGATTGCCAGGTTGCAATTGGAAGGAGTTGAACATGTATCATACTTTCTTTCTGAAGCAGTTAAATAAAGTGATGAAAGGTATTATCTTCACCTTGGATAAAAATCATCTTGTTAAAAAAAAAGTCATGTATGGCTCATAAAACTCTCATATAGAAGTCAACAAGTACAGGGATATTTGACTGAACCTTTCAAAGCTTATTACAAAATTAGGCCACTGCAGCTTCGTATGGCTCACCTCCTATCTCGTGCCTAAATGGGTAGAATAAAATAATGGACTCTTAAAACCTATCCAGCACTAATGGGATGACATATCTGAGTGAAGTGGTAACTTCAAATAAGAATATATTGATTACGATGTATTTCAAATGTTTCACTGTTTGCACAAGCACATTTCACACTGCGAACTGAGTACCTTGTTTTAATGTATTTTCGTCTATGTAATTAATTGAACTACTGCCAAACAAATACTATTTGTAAAGAGAAACTATTTTGTATGGTTATTGTGTTCTTCAAAATATATTTACAACAATATTGTGTTTAGGAGAGGATTGTTTTGAAGCAGACTACCTGAAAATGTATAATTAATGTTTTGAGTATTTCCGACAGAACCAAACTCTTGGCGATGTATATGAGGAATACATGGTAACCTCATTCTGTTTAGAGTGTATTGAGGTGTTAAGCAGGCACAAAAGAGGTGAAATGTTTCCGTATTTGGTATTATTGTCTCCGATTGATGTACTAGCAAAGGCCTTTGGCTGCTGCATTTAAAAAAAACACACATTCAAATGTTATTCAAATAAGGTGGAAAGAAAGATTTCTACTTTGCCATGAAAATTTTTGGTTTCATTCCTCGTGCAAATTCATGTTACACCATAAGCACTGTTCTCAAAAAAGTGAAAACAGCCATATCTTCAATAAGACTCTTAACGTATAGACACATTTCCAATAATTTTCCTTATGTTTTTGAGGTTTGAGATCTTGAAAATGACAATGCCTTCTAGTGAGACAATTGTATGTTACATATGTTCTTACGACAGAGGCAAGCTGCTGTCAGAGGGCATAGGGTGAACATTGAATAGCCCCACACTGAGCCCTAGTTTAAAAGCAGTTGGGATGCACAGAAAAAGAGAAGTGTACCTTTATGAGTGAAACTTTGTGTGTTTTACACAAGTTAATATGCTCTGCGACTCAGAGAAGGCAAGATTGTTTTCCAGTGCATCCGTACAAACCTCAGGTGTTATTTTCCGCGAATGACATTTTGATGAAGATCTAATGAACATTTATATATTTTTTTCTTTTACAAAATTGCATTTTCCAGCGTTGGAGTCTATTTTGCAACTGAGTACCTTATTTTAATTAATTATCGTCTATGTAATGAATTCAACTACTGCCAAACAAATATACTATTTGTAAAGAAAAACTGTTTTGTATGGTTATTGTGTTCTTCAAAATATATTTACAACAATATTGTGTTTAGGAGAGGATTGTTTTGAAGCAGACTACCTGAAAATGTATAATTAATGTTTTGAGTATTTCCGACCGAACCAAACTCTTGGCGATGTATATGAGGAATACATGGTAACCTCATTCTGTTTAGAGTGTATTGAGGTGTTAAGCAGGCACAAAAGAGGTGAAATTTTCCGTATTTGGTATTATTGTCTCCGATTGATGTACTAGCAAAGGCCCTTGGCTGCTGCAATTAAAAAATCCCCCCACACATTCAAATGTTATTCCAATATGGTGGAAAGAAAGATTGCTTCTTTGCCATGAAAATGTTTGGTTTCATTCCTCGTGCAAATTGATGTTACACCATAAGCACTCTTCTCGAAAAAGTGAAAACAGCTATATCTTCAATAAGACTCTTAGCGTACAGAAACATTTCCAATCATTTTCCTTATGTTTTTGAGGTCTGATATCCTGAAAATTACAATGCCTTCTAGTGAGACAATTGTATGTTACATATGTTCTTATGACAGAGGCAAGCTGCTGTCAGAGGGCATAGGGTGAACATTGAATAGCCCCCAAACTGAGCCCTAGTTTAAAAGCAGTTGGGATGCACAGAAAAAGAGAAGTGAACCTTTATGAGTGAAACATTGTATGGTTTACACAATTTAATATACTCTGTGACTCAGAGAAGGCAATGTTAAAAAGATAGTTTTCCAGTGCATCCGTACAAACCTCAGGTGTTATTTTGCGCGAATGACATTTTGATTAAGATCTAATGAACATTTATATATTTTCTTCTTTTACAAAATTGCATTTTCCAGCATTGGGGTCTATTTTGCAACTGTGTTAAAATAGGTAAACTGTTAATGCCACAGAGAGTGCTGCATAATGCCACATAATGGTCATTACTTGCTATACAATAATTCAAGTGGCTGTGCTTATAGTTTACTACATTCTTCATTCTAGTATTTCAAATGCAGTGTTTACGACTTTTGTATAGAGGCCATTAAATCAAGTTCAGTAGAACTCAGTCTGTTAAAAGCCCTTATTTATTGTGCTCCCTGTTGATCCTCAGTAAATACAAAGTGCGCTGCTGTTCTTACATTTAAAAATGGGAGGACTTTAATTTATCAGCATTTGCATCAGGACCCTGAAGAAGAAAGATAGAACTGTTTCCGCCCCAGGGATAGATGGAAAACAATAAACCTATCATGATAATTGCTACCTGAAGGTTTGGTACACCTTAAAATATGACAAGTACTGGATCAGTGATTTTGAAGCAGTTGTGGTCTGTATATAACCAAACGAAAGAGTGGCTTGACCAAAAACTGCAGTTTGTGCAGAAACTGAAATGTTATACCATGTTAAAAACGAGGAGACCCTACCCATGCTCCAAAGCCCCCCAAACAGGATACTTCGGTATCACAATTGCGAAAATATGAGAGTGTTGTGATTTAAGGACATGCATAGTCATGTCCAAATTAAAAATGTGTTTGTCATTGTTAATAACTTTTATTTAAAAAAAGGGCTAATCATTAAAAAAGGTATGTTACTATAAAGTTTATTAAAAAAAATAAAAAACATTGTTTTATCCTATATTATAACCTTACTTTACAGACACATTTGCTCTAGGCTAAAAGAATGCACATGTCCACAACTGACATACAACTATGAACCATAAATTCCAGGGGGCCCAATTCCAGAGAAGGTTTAAGGTATGGGCAAAATATGCAAATGCCCAGGGCCCCCACCTTCTAAGGGGCTCCTGTGAAAATGATTTATTTCTCTATCACAATTATATTCATATGATTCAACACTGTTTGGCATCATAAGGTTTGAATAATCAGAAAATGGGTAATAAAATTCAAAGTTGTTCTGAACAGGGGCCCCCAAAATATTTCATATAGGAAGCCCCTAAAATCCTTAATTTTTTATTTTTTTTTATTTAAGAAGTTTTGTATAGCGCTAGCCAGACCGCAAGGTATCGGAGAGCTTCACATAATTACAAGGCGGTGCAAAAAGAAAGCAAACAGAGCATGGCAAAGTACAATATAGTGCACAAAGACATTCAAGGTGCGAGTCACAGTAGGAGGAAGAGGGAGAAATCCATTACATGTTTGTTTTTTTTGGCCATCCCCGTCCGGGCGGGGAGCAGAATCTCTTAGGACATTCCAGGGTGATCCTATCTGATATTTAAGGAGCGATCAAGGACAGGATTTTGAGCTGACTTTTGAATTTAGGAAAAGAAGGAATAGTTCTGATGTCGGGGGGGATAGATTTCCAAATTTTGGGTGCATTCCCGGCGAAGGACCGGTCCTTGGTTTTTTGTTTTCGAGTTTTTAGTGGGATCAGGAGTAGGGTGTTAGAGCTTCTGAGGTTCCTGTTCTGACCCGCTTTTTTAAGTTTGGCCGCCAGATATTCAGGTTTGCTAGTGTGAAGGGCTTTGGGGGTGAGGCATGCTGTTTTAATGTTCGCCCGCAATTCTATTGGTAACCATTTGAGTTCTGTTAGTGCTGGAGAGATGTGGTCAAATTTCTTTATTCCAGTGACCATTCTGGCAGCCGAGTTGAGGGTTGTTTTCAGTGGAGCAAGATGAATTTTGAGTATTCCGGAGAGGATTGCATTCCCATAGTCAAGTCTTGATAACACCAATGCTTGGGTGGCTTGTTTGAGATCATTGAGTGGAATGAAAGGTTTTATTTTGCTTAGTAGCTTCAGATTAAGGAAGGCGCTCTTAGCCGAGATCTTGATGTGTTTGGTCAGATCTAGTTTGGAGTCAAGTGTGATGCCTAGTGATTTGACGGAGTCCGCTAGGGAGAGATTCTTATTGAGCGCGTCTATATCTTTTAGGCATTCGATCATTTGTGGGTTTTCTTCTTTGTTTGCTGATGAGGAGTAATTCCGTTTTGTCAGGGTTCAGCTTTAGATGGTTGCTTGACAGCCAGCATTGGACTTCCTTTAGTGTTTCGTTGAGTCTGTGAATGTCATTAGCAGAGGAGATTTCCAGATAGATTTGAGTATCGTCTGCGTAGAGGTGGAAGGGGATGTTAGCTTTCCTGAGTAGGGTGGAGAGGGGTTCCATGTAGATGTTGAAGAGTTGAGGGGAGAGCACTGAACCTTGTGGAACTCCTCTATTGACTGGATGAAGGTCGGATTCAAAGCTTCTCATTTTGATTCTTTGAGAGCGATTATGCGGGAAAGAAGAAAACCACTTGAGGACCAACTCATCTAGTCCAGCCCTTTCTTCGAGGGCTTTGAGGAGAAGAAAGTGGTCAACTGTGTCGAATGCTGCAGATAGGTCGAGGAGGATGAGGAGGCAGCATTGGTCTTGGTCAAGTTATTTGTGTATGTCATCAATTATGTTAAGGATTGCAGTTTCCGTGCTACACCCTTTCCTGAATCCTGACTGATGTGAGTCAAGGAGGTTGGTATTGTTCAAGTGCTGTGTTAGTTGTTGGAGAACACACCTTTCTAGTATTTTGAAAAGGAGAGGAAGATTGGAGACGGGTCTGAAGTTATTTAAGTCATTTGTATCAAGGCCTGGTTTCTTTAGCAATGGGGTGACTTGTCCCACTTTCAGGCAATCTGGGACGGTTCCGGTTTTTAAGGACCTGTTAATGATCCTGCACCAGTGGGGCTAGGGAGAGTTTCAGTTTTTTGGCTAGAAGAGCAGGAAGGGGGTCAAGGGTATGAGATGAAGGTTTCGCGGTGGAGATAAGTTTGACTATTTCCTCTTCTAGAATGGGCTGGAAGAGTGAGCATGGTTTAGTGTTTGGTAGTGGAGCGCAACCAAGCATCCCCCCTATGCTGCTATGGGGTCGGGGAGAGCAGTTGATGACCAGTGAGCGCTCAATCTTGGAGACCTTGTCATTGAAGAAGTTGGCGAAGTTGGCGCAACGTTTTTTGGAGGCCTGTCCAAGCGAGGAATCCGGTTTGGAAGTTTGTTGTTTGATAATACTGAAGAGCTCCTTGGGTCTGTTTTATGCGTTGTCGAGAGCAGATCTGAAATACATGGATTTCGTGTTCTTAATATGGTTGTTGTACTTCTTCCGGATGGATATTAGTTTGTCTCGGTGGGAGATAGTAGGCACACTTCTCCATTGTCTTTCTGCAGCTCTTAATTGTCTCCTTTCTTCATTAGTGTCCGAGTCGAACCAAGATCTGGACGGAATGGTTCGGGTTTTTCTTTGTTTCAATGGTGCTAGATAGTCGAGGAGGTTTAGCATATTGATGTTATAAAGTGAGGTAAGATCGGTAGTGGATAGATTTTTGTCGTTAGGAAGGAGCAACTTTAGCCTATCTTCCATGACTTCCAGGGGAATCTGGGAGAAATTTCTCAACCATTTGGGAGGATCCTGCACAGGAGTCAGGGATAGGACTCTTTGGTTAATGTGGAGTAAGATCATGTGGTGATCTGACTAGTCCACTGGGAGGATGTCGATTGTAATTGTGTCTTGTTGAGCAATGATGGCATCCAAGGTCGCAATGGGCAATCAGGTCAGAAAGATGTTCCCCAAAATTAGTGTTGTTGCCGGGTGGGTGGTAGAGAAGGTGACCTTAAGATTACATTATCTGATTCACAAGGGTAACTTACAGATTTGAGTATGGATGGATGACTGGGTGAAAGGATATGTGGGGTGATTGGGAAAAAGGATGGTTAGGTGAAATAATGGCTCAATGGATGGGAAGATGAAAGGATGTCTGGGTAAAAAGATGGATGGGTAGGTGAAAGGATGGATGGGCGGATGAAAAGATGAATGGATAAGTGGGTGAGAGAATCGGCAGATAAAAGAATGGATGGATAAGTGGGTGAAATGATGGATGGCTGGGTGAAAGGGTGGATCGATCAGTGGGTGAGAGGACAGGTGGATGAGTGTTTGGGGATGGGTGAAGTAATGGGTGGGTGAGTGGATGGGTAGGTGAAAGGATAAGTGCATGGGTGGATGAAATGATGGCAGAGTAATTGGAAATGTGAGAGGATAGATCAAAGGATTTTGTAATGGCACAGTAAGTGGAAATAGGACATGATTAATGAATTGATGTGTGGGTGAAAGTATGGCGAAGTAAATCGAAATTTGAGAAGATGATTGATGCATGGGTGGGTAAACGGATGGTAAAGTTAATAGAAATCTGAGATGATAGTTTGATGGATCAACGGATGGCAAAGTAAATGAAAATCTGAGAGGATGGATGGGCAGGAGATTGAAAGTATAGCAAGGTACATGGAAATATGAAGATAAGGTTGGATGACAGACTAAATTGTAATTTGAGAGGATGGATGGATAACAGAGTAAATGGACACTTTGAAAGGATGGACAAGAGGATCAATTGATGGATGAAAAGTTTAAATTGATATATGGGCATGTCAAATGATTGGTGGATGGATGTATGCATAGATGTTAGATATATGAATGGATAGATGGATGGAATGAATGGCCAATGAATGGATGGAATTGTGAACAATTGAATGATGGATGAAATAATGGCTAGTTGACAAAATGTAACCATGAAATTGTATACATCAGAGTGTGGATGGAAGGGTGAGAGGATGAATGGAAAGATGCTTGGATGGAAGAGACAAGGGACCTCTTCGAGGGAGGGAAAGGCTCACTTACTTTACTTGCTTTGGCTCAAAGTGAGGTATATATTTATTTTCTGGCTACTCCTTTGTGTTGGAAAACAGAGCTGAGATTTCATGTCTAGTGGCACAACAAGGAACACAGAGACGCTTTACTTGACTTGGTGTATTTACATAGCTAATACAACCATGCTATTTGTCAGATGCTCATACTTTAGATAGTTTAGGTTCTATTTAACCTTCGACTGCACATGATTTCATAATTCCTGATCTGTTTTATAATTTTCAAAATCATTACAATGCACAGGAATTGAAAACAAATAGTATATAAAATTATCATATATCGTAAAATACCCACCCTTATTGGTACAGGCTCTTAAACCTGTTTTTGCTGTTACTTATTTAGGGATCCCTATTGATTCTAGGAGTACTCGAAAAGTGTAAAGGGTACCCAGCTGGAGCAGGCTATTGTGGCACTTTTTAATGTTGACTCTAAATTAGGGTCCCTTCCTTTGAAATCTGCGCTCACTCTTTAGAAAGCAAGAGCAACTGCTATAGCTAACTATCGCACCGGATTTGGGGGTACACAGACTGTACACCATTATAAATTAGTGAAAATAAATTCCTGCCTAGATTGTTACATCCCTGCAGCACCCCTTCCCTCATTGTGCACATGGAGGTAGGTTTGCAGTACATTGAGAAATATATAAAAATTGCAACTACCTTACTGTGGCTTTCAGTCCGGTCAAGACCTGAGGCAGCACTAGTTAGTGATTGTTTGCAACTATCCAGACTCACAAGATTATGTGGTTGACCTATGTAAAAAGTGAACTTCATGCAATTGGTAGGTTGGATCATATAGTGGAGCAGAGATGGGAGGGTGAAAGGAAGAAGAGTGTTGATGTACCTTTTATTGTTTATTACTCCTGGTACTGAGCCATATTTGCTAAGAGTGAGAGTGCTTCAGGTTCAGAGATTTCTTTAGTCGAGGTTCAGAATAGGTGTGGGCCATTTTTTGGTGTACTGCTCCTCTAAAGTTTTCTCTGAGAAGGATTTGGATTTAAGTCCCAGTAATTCGGTTACTCCCTAATCCAAATGCATATGTTCTTTTTTGTGAGCTTTATAAAGAACAGCGAAATCAGTTTTAAAGCCACTTTAGAGAATTTTAAATATCAGGAAGTGCAAAGAGACATTAGAGTATCTACAATCTGCTCCTGAAAGATCAAGTGGGCCCTATGGTATGTTGATTTATTTTTCATGCTATTAAATAGGCATTTAGTGGGAAAATAATGATGAGTTTTATTAGGACTCTCTTTTTATTTTATTTTTTCTCCAGATGTTTTATCATTAGGATCACTGTTTTAGATTTGCACTGAAGCACTTTACTCAGACATGTACTTTGTGATTTATTTTTCTGTATGTATTCCAGTGTAATTATTTGATGTTCATAATGTTTTAAATGTATGCTTTTATGGTTGTTTAATGAAGTATAACATATTACTGACTGACTGGTGCAGGCTATTTTAGGTTGCAGGAAGGGGCTCTGTACGTGCCACCTGCAAATGAAAGATTGTCTGACAATGTTGACTACACTAATCTCGCCCTGTTTCACTTTTGTATTCCAGCCATTTTGTTTGTTGTGCCTCATAAGCCCGTCCCTCCACCCCGCTCCCGCCTCCCAGCTGCTCCTCCCTCCCACAGATAGTGAAGTATCGTCCCGTCCACTTCAGCGCTTGTGACCACCCTGACCCTTTCAGAAGCGGTCGCTCCCCACACTCCCGGCTCCTGGTATCGTAGCGCTATTGCAACCTTTGTGCTCACTGCTGAATTGAAGTTGCTTTCACTGCTTCATCGCATCGCCTGCATTGTTAACTGTGGAATCATTGCGCTTTTGGTCTGCATTGCTCCCATTGCCTGTATTTGCATTGTAGGACTGTCGGGTATCGTAGCGCCTTATCGCACATTTGATCGCTTTGCTCGATTATTCCTTTGTACCTGATTGTGCCGGTGTCTCAATCTTAGCGACATCCCACACTAATCTCGCCCTGTTTCGCTTTAGTATTCCTGCCATTTTGTTTGTTGTGCCTCATGAGCCCGTCCCTCCACCCCGCTCCCACCTCCCAGCTGCTCCTCCCTCCCACAGATAGTGAAGTATCGTCCCGTCCACTTCAGCGCTTGTGACCACCCTGACCCTTTCAGAAGCGGTCGCTCCCCACGCTCCCGGCTCCTGGTATCGTAGCGCTATTGCAACCTTTGTGCTCACTGCTGAATTGAAGTTGCTTTCACTGCTTCATCGCATCGCCTGCATTGTTAACTGTGGAATCATTATGACGCCGCTACCCTTTCAGCACTCAACCCCGGCCGATTCCCAAACTGCTACCAAGCCGCCCCAGGACACACCCATGGACCCTTCACCTGCCACTCCTGCAAGTTCGACTGCATCAGGACCCACACCAAATCCACAAACTCCAAACAGAGCTGCGACACTAACCACCTAAAGTGCATCCTGCTCAACACCCGCTCGGTACACAGAAACGCCATTGAACTCTGGAACCTACTTGACACTACATCGCCGGATGTCGCCTTCCTTACAGAAACCTGGATGAACGCCTCATCAGCTCCCAACATCGCCATAGCCATACCGGACGGCTACAAGATCATCCGAAAGGACCGCACCAACCAAACAGGAGGAGGCATCGCCATCGTCCATAAGAACACCATCCGCATCACAACCAATTCAGACGATGACCTCGCTACCGCCGAACACCTTCACTTCCAGATCCACACCGACCCCAAGACCACACTCGGAGGCACCCTCATCTACAGACCACCAGGACCCCGCACACAATTCAGCAAAGACATCACCGATTTCATCAGCCCACACGCCCTCCCCTCCGAGGACTACATCCTACTGGGAGACCTCAACTTCCATCTGGAAAAGAAAAACGACAGCAACACCACCACCCTTCTGGACAACCTGGCCAACCTCGGACTCGAACAACTTGTCAATACCCCCACCCACTATGCCGGACACACGCTCGACCCAATCTTCACCTCCAGCAAGCACATCTCCTTCAATCACACCACAGCCCTCCACTGGACTGATCACAGCTGCGTTCACTTCAACTACAAAAAGACCACGACCCACAACCCCCCACAACTTATTCCCCGAAGAAACTGGAACAAAATTACGACCGACCAGCTCTTCACATCGCTTCTCCAAAACCTTCCTGCAAAATCATCGGACCCAAACCAAGCAGCCACCAACCTCACACAATGGATCACCCACAGCGCCGACGAACTAGCACCATTGAAAAACCACCAAATCAAGCAAGGTAACAAAAAAGCCCCCTGGTTCAACGATGACCTTAAGAAATCCAAGAAGTTCTGTCGTACCCTCGAGAAAGCCTGGAGAAAAAACCCAACCACCGACAACCTGACCAACTTCAAGAACGCCACCCGCAAACACCACCAACTGATCCGATCCACCAAGAAATCAGCATTCAAGGATCGTCTTGACAACAACGCCCAAAACAGCAAGGAACTATTCAACATTGTCAACGAATTTACCAACCCCACCGCCGGCACCAACGACATCACTCCCTCCCAAGACCTCTGCGACTCCCTAGCCTCGTTCTTCCATAACAAAATCGCCGACATACATAACAGCTTTGGAAACCAGCCTGAAGACCAGTCCACTCCACCCAACTCCGAACCAAAACCGACCTCTAACATCCTTTACTACTGGAACTCAATCACCACTGAAGACACCATCCGCCTGATGAACTCCATCCATTCGGGATCGCCAACCGACCCATGCCCCCACCACATTTTCAACAAAGCAGACTTCATTTTCGCACCACATCTCCGTGATGTCATTAACTGCTCCCTCAACTCCGCTACCTTCCCGGAAAGCTGGAAACATGCCGAATTCAGCGCCCTTCTAAAGAAACCAACAGCAGACCCCACTGAACTTAAGAACTACCGTCCCATCTCGCTCCTCCCATTCCCTGCCAAAGTCATTGAGAGAACCGTCAACAGTCAGCTCGCCGCCTTCCTCGAATCCAACAAATCCCTCGACCCCCTCACAGTCCGGCTTCCGAGCCAAACACAGCACCGAAACCGCCCTCATCGCAGCAACAGACGACATTCGAACTCTACTGGACAACGGAGAAACAGCTGCCCTCATCCTACTTGACCTCTCCGCAGCCTTCGACACAGTCTGTCATAGCACCCTCATACAACGCCTTAGCAACGTCGGAATACAAGGAAAAGCATTGGACTGGATCATCTCGTTCCTCGCCAGAAGAACCCGGAGAGTCCGCCTCCCCCCTTTCAGATCAGAGGCCACCGAAGTCATCTGCGGCGTACCACAAGGATCATCACTCAGTCCCACCCTCTTCAACATATACATGAGTCCCCTCTCATCCATCGCATGCCAACACAACCTCAACATCATCTCCTACGCAGACGACACCCAGCTGATCCTCTCCCTCACCAAAGACCCAAACACCGCCAAAACCAACTTACACGAAGAATGAAAGAAGTAGCCGAGTGGATGAAGAACAGCCGTTTAAAACTGAACTCGGACAAAACGGAAGTCCTCATCTTAGGTTCATCCCTCTCTGCCTGGGATGACTCTTGGTGGCCACCGGCCCTGGGAACCGCACCCATACCTACGGACCACGCACGTAACCTGGGCTTCATCCTGGACTCCTCCCTCTCGATGACCAGACAAGTCAACGCCATCTCATCATGCTTCAACATCCTACGCATGCTCAAAAAAATCTTCCGTTGGATCCCCACCGAAACAAGAAAGACGGTCACCCACGCACTGGTCACAAGCCGACTGGATTACGGAAACACCCTTTACGCCGGCACCACAGCCAAACTACAGAAAAAACTCCAACGGATCCAAAACGCCTCAGCCAGACTCATACTAGCATCCCTCGTCAAGCTCACATTTCCGGTCACGTGAAAGACCTCCACTGGCTCCCCGTCAACAAGAGAATAACATTCCGTCTCCTCACCCACGCACACAAAGCCCTCTACGCCCTAGGACCCGAATGCCTCAACAAGCGACTGTCCTTCTACACCCCCACCCGCCAACTACGATCGTCTAATCAAGCCCTCGCCGCAATTCCGCGCATCCATAGATCCACCATGGGGGGAAGATCCTTCTCCTACTTAGCGGCCAAGACCTGGAACTCTCTCCCCACCCACCTCCGCCTTACACAGAAACACCTCTCCTTCAGAAAGCAACTAAAAACCTGGATATTCGATAAGTAAAGTACACCCCCTCCCCCCCCAAGTGCCTTGAGACCCTCTGGGTGAGTAGTGCGCTATACAAATTTTCGAACTTGAACTTGACTGACTCTCAAGTCCCCCACCTAATAGAGAGTAACTCAGTAGAAGAGTGAGAGAGTCACCTGACAGTTTTCTTTTTCTTCACCTTATTTTCTGCTCACCTGCATTCTTCCTCTCTAAGATCACTGAAGAAACTTAGTGAAATAAATACAACTCTGTTAGCACAAATAACAAAAGAGAAAATTTATTTTCATGTAACACGGGAACAGACAGCTAGCAGCCGAGTGTCCAATAAGCGGAAGTCTTGCGCAAGCTTATATTGTTGTAAACAACAAAGAAAGGGTGTCATGATTTATGCAATACACGTCCAGCAAAAGTACAATATTAAGACAAATATAAAGTGCAGGGGCATCACCTGCCCATCAGTAGCCTTGGCAGCCTACTTAAGTGTAGAGTAGTAGTCTAATCAATAGAGGACAACACTGCATGATACCTGCAAGATGTGAGGTGGTGGGACTGTTACTACCCATGTGTGCTTTGCTTGTGACAGTATGGACTTCCCAAGCTAATGCAAAACACTAGTAACAGTATGTATGATCAAAGTTATTTGTAATATTTGTTTAATCAGGAACACATAAGCTTTGCCACTTCTAAATATGGTGTGGCCAAGTGCCTCTTGCTAAGTTAGCATCATGTACTGTTTGAATGTGATTATTGAGCAAGCCGTGTGTTGTAATGACAGCTTACTTTCAGTAACTGCAGATTTTTTTATTTTAGTCTTTTCTGTGCATGTCTTTTTCTTTCAGTAATCTTTATTTCGGCAGTCTGACATAAAAGATACAATAAAATTGATACAAAAAAACAACATACTTTCAGCCCATTAATAAACCATGGAGGTAAGCAATCCGTCGCATGTTCGGGAGAGCAGTACAAAATCAGTGCTTAATGCTACAATGCTACTAGTACACAGACAATCTATCATAATACAAAAATAATGCTAAAACACATTAAACAATATAAGATAAAAGTTGGCTCTTGCAACAGTGTCATAATTATCAGAATGAATGGCACAAGGGCGGGCAAAAATTAGGGTGTCCTAGAGATTAGGCGGAGTCTCTTATGCCAAACTGCCTCTAAAAACTTCGCCATTACAAACACAGTTACTTTGGTCAAGTCAGTTTTAAGGATTCGAAAAGCCTCAGAGCATCTGCGAAACCCTAGGTTCTTGCATAAGGGAGATACCCAAGATCTTCTGGCAGCAGTGTAGGCTGGACAGAAAAAGACTAGATGGAGTTCGTCTTCCAGCCTACAAGTGCAGCCCGGGCAATTCTCCGGGGTTGACTGTTTCCATTTGCATGTAAGTGCTCTTAACGGAAGAGTACTATAGCGCCATTGGAGCAATAGCTTCCGGGCCAGATTTGGGAAAATATCGTCCAGAACTGGCTCGAACTTATAAGAATCCTTTACCGTAAGAAATGTATTTACCAGTGAGTCTGGGCGTGTACCCTGGATATGGGAAGCCAGATTACATGCATAATACGTAGCCACAAGATGTTTACGGGGGATGCCCTGGCAGGCGACTAAAGGATCATTCCACAGGGACAAAAGGCCCAACCGGTCAAATTCAGATTTAATATATTTGAACCATGGGATGTTCTCTACATCCGGTAGGGCAAGAATTCCCTGCAGTTCCTGCCTGTAGTTGGCTAACTCGGGGGTGGTCCATAGTCTTCTCCAAAAGGTTAGAGGTTTCACACCCACCACTTGGTCCAAGGGTTTTAGGCCCAGATCCAACCTTAGTGGCAGGAGTGGAGTGCTTGTCGGTAGCTTTAATAACTGCCTGAGAAATTTATTTTCTAAGGTGACCAGATCTTTTTTACAAGCATACCCCCAGAGTTCACTACCATGGAGGATCGCTCCTCTGGCCTGGAGTCTATAAATCTCCAGGGGAGGGGCTAGCGGCCTGATGGATGATCTGTTGGAGTTTGCTAGCCTAATAATGCCCCCAGATAGTTGCGCCAATCTGAGATGTGACTTGGCCTGATGATCGCCCCAATCCAATTTGTCATTAATAGTCACGCCCAGATACTCAAAAGTGTAGACTCTTTCTAGTTGGTTAGCACCTATAAACGGATTGGGGCGTGTCTTTTTGGGGGGATTAAAAATCATAAACTTAGTTTTCGAGGCATTTATTTCGAGCCCATGCTCTTGGCAAAATGCCTCAAACCCTTCCAAAATTTGTTGAATCCCCATAGGGGATTTTGAAAGCAGTAAGGTGTCATCCGCGAACATGATCGCGGGCACCCTAGTGCCACCAAGCCGCGGTGCATCTGTGTTGTTGATATTATTTAAAAATTTGATTACCCCATTGACAAAGAGGCAGAACAGAGTCGGCGCTAGGACACAGCCCTGCCTTACCCCTCTGCCAATGGGGAATCTATTAGAGAGACGGCCTAGCCTCCCACACCTTACCTGTGCGAAATTTTGGGTGTGTAGACGGATAATAACATCTAAAAGTGGGTGGGGGAGCCCAAGTTTGGCCAGTACCGTCCATAGTTTGCTCCGCGGAACAAGATCGAATGCCGCTTTGAGGTCGACAAAGATGGTATATAGCGTGCACCCCTCCACCCTCACAGTCTTCCAGAAAATAAGGGCCAACCTAAAAAGTTGATCCGTAGTTCAGACCTTGCTCCTGAAGCCCGCCTGGAATGTACTCAACACTGAGTGGTCAGTCATCCAATCCTGAAGGCGGTCAAGAATCAGCCTCGCAAAAAGTTTCTGCGAAACATCAATCAGGCTGATTGGCCTGTAGTTGGCTGGGAGCAGAGGAGAGCCCTTCTTGAAGATTGGGACAATCTCTGCTCCCAGCCAAGTACTGGGGACCGCCATTCCTGCAAGAATTGCATTAAAAACATTTAACAAGTATGGAGCCCAGATCATGGGTTGGTGTTTAAATAAATCACCCGGAATTTTGTCTAATCCGGGGGCTTTCCCTGACGGCTGTTTTGCTATTGCAGCAATAACCTCACCCAAAGAGAACTGCAGAGGGTCAGGTTCTTCCACATTTAAGGGACAGACATTTAGACTACCAAGCAGCGAAGAATGTTCCAGTGGTACGCAGGCATACTGCTCCGGCGGACCCGGGGCGGCCTCTTCATAGAGGCAACGAAAATGGTCCTCCCAGGCCGCAGCCGCAATATTGGCCTCAACTGCTTGAGTCGGCTCTGATGAGCCTGTTTTCACAATTTGCCAGAATTTACGGGTGTCTTTTGTCTGGAGGGTGATCAACATGTTTTCCCAATTTGTGTGGTCCCAAGCCGCCTTCGCGTTGTGAATGGCGTGCTTTAGGTCAGCCCTCCTTAACCTGATTGCCCCAGGGTCCCTAGAATGCTTCAGCACCGCAATCAGTTTGCCCTTTGCCTCCCTACAAGCTGAGTTATACCATGACTGCCTTTGTGCCCTGCGGGGCCCTTTCCCCACCACTGGGTTCAGGAGCTCCGCAAGAGTTCCCACCAGATCCTTATGAAGATTGCCCAACTTCCGGAAAAGATCTTCGGAATGGGGATAATTTATAATAGTCTCCATAGATTCTAATGTAGGGAGTATCCTCTCGTAGAGCTGCGAGATATGGGCAGGGTTGTCTAAGAATTTAGTCCAACGAACTCTACGTCTATCATTTGATAGGATTAGGTTATCCTTTGATGTCGGTTGATCCGACTGGTCAATCGTGAGTTCGGATGGCAGAGCCAGGGAGAGAGTCAGTGCATTATGGTCACTCTCACTTCTTGGTACCACATCAAAGTTCATAACCCTGCTCCAGTCCAGGATCTGGACCAAGATATAGTCCAAATAGGACTCGTGGCCGACCCTATTAAAGGTCGGTTTGGAGGGGATGTCCTTCCCACATCTACCATTGCAGGCCCTCAAGGAATTACTAAGGGTAAATGCCAAAATTTGTGTCGCTAAGGGCGTCCATGATTTTGCTGGGGGACCCACCAATTGCGGAATTCCCCACTGATCATCCTCTTCCCCAAGTGCTCCCTCCAGTGTCAGGGTAAGCGGCTCAAACTGACAGTTAAAGTCACCCCCTACAACAATCATAGCACCCTTTGGGAGATGTGGGAAGAATACAGAGAGCTCCTCGAAGGTGGGTGATGGTTTTGTAAGACCTACCGGTCTAGAATAGACATTAATCAAAGCAAGTTTCGTATGATTGGGCCATTCCAGTAGTACGCACTGGACATCCAAAGAATTAGTGTTGAGGGCCCTAGCCTTGCAGCCCAAATGGGATGCCACCCAAATACAGAGCCCCCCAGAGGGCCGTCCTCTCCCCTCCCATTTAGCTGGGATGGAAAATCTTGCATATCCCAAGCGCCATTTATCCTCCCGTGCAAATGTCTCCTGGAACATGCAAACATCTTGGGTGTCGATAAAGGACACCCAATCAGGGGTATCTAGTTTACTCTGTAGCCCCGCTACGTTCCAGGAGAGAATGGACAAACTTGAGGTGCACCCACTTAAAACCGGGGCATGATCAGATGGAGGAGACACAGTAATGGGTGTCAGGTCATGAGATGGATTGTTGGGGTAAGTTCTCCCGCCTGGCACACCAGTGGGCAGTAGATTTATTTGGGCACCTGTATACTGGTCATGCTGTAAACTTCAATCGCAGGTGTCCAAGCCTGAAAAAACATCCAACCTATTAGCGATCTCCAAGGGTGTGAACGGTCTCAAGTGATCCATTCTGCCGTTGGGGTCACTCTTTGACCGAACTGGTATTGTGTTCCACCCAAATGGGTCAGGAGCATGGTGAAAGTGTGGGATTTGGGGCAGGTAGCCAGGATTGTAGGGCAGTTGGGGTGCACTGTGGATAGGTAGCTGTCCACCAGTATAAGTAAGAGGGAACAACGGAGATCTCGGATAAAAATAGGTCAAGGGGCGTGGAGTGATGGAATTACTGCCTCCACCCTGGGGCCAATTTAGAATATAGTTAACAGCTCGGGGGTCCCTAAAATGTATAACAACAAGATCACCATCAATATCCTTAACCCTACTACCCAACCATGAGAGTCGTCTTACATGCACAATCTCCCCATTGATGTTATGCGTGAGTGGTCGATACTGGGCTAGCCAGTGCATAATTTTATTTTTGAGCTGGAAGTACCCCTCCCTCTTATTATCGGGTAGGGTGGGCACTCCTGTCAAAACAACCACATATGGGGCAGCTTCCGGAGGCAATTCTGTTTGTTGGATTCTCTGGGGCGGTCTTGTAGATCTAAAGGGAGCCCTTGTACACTGCTGTAGATTCCCAGCAGGGGCTTTTGAGAGACCAGCCTGAGTTGAGTTAGATGCCATAGGAACTGGAGTATGGACCTGTTTGATAATGGGTGCCTTTTGTTGTGTGAAGTTCGTAGTGCGACTGGTTTGGGAGGTGCCTTTAGAGGTACTAGGGGTGCAAGAGGTCACCTCAAGTGATGGTGTAGGAGCACCGCCCGGCAATCCCTTTGTAGCCAGAGCTTCAAGCACCTCAAGCTTTTTCTCGACCCTCCTCAGCCTCTCTATAATCGGTAAAATAAACGACCTGATAAGATGTTCCATACTGTCCAGAGAGGCAGTGTTAGAGTCAGGAATTGAAGAGGGATCGGGGAGAGTGTCAGTTGAGCCAATGACGCTGATTGGTTGTTGCACTTGCACCAATAATTGTGGGGAAACCAGTTTGGAAGCGACGGCATTAATTGCCACTGAAACCGGACCAGACCTAGTAGTTAGCTTAGAAGATTTTCCAAAGTCCGAGTGGCTGATCTTTGGTTTTAGCAAATCCCCCCCCTTCCGTCTTCTCTTTGCAGGTGGTGGACGATGGATGTTTACCTGTGCATGTTTCCTTGGTTTGGTTTGAACATGTTTGGCCTGAACTGGAGTCCTGATGGATAAGACTGCATCAGGGAGTGAGGGACTGGGGGGGATAATAAGGTTTGGTGACTCGGCTGACTGGCCCGGAGGTATTGGCGTGCAGTCTCTCAACAGGAGTGGAAAACTTTCTAAAAATAAGGGATCATCAGTAGTGGGAGTACAGCTGATAGTGAGGATGGAAGTCTCCAGGGAGAAGTCGTCAGAGGCCTTATTCTTCAAACTTTCGACAGAGCGACGACGCTCTGCCCTGCGCTCTGCCAGACTTTTTTCCCTGTCAGTATCAGTCCCGGACTTAGTAAAATAGTTGTCTAGGGGGCCATGGATGATGCTCCCTACCTTATCAGAAGTGTGAGACGGAGTCTCAGCCATGAGGGAATCCGGAAACCAGGCTGACAGCAGATGACAGGGGGAAAGGGCCCTGCCCGGCCTCACTCAGTCTCAGAGGGCCTCAGAGGGCCCACCCTTTGCCCGGGCTTAGCCCCGGGCGACTCCCGTGCGCGTCCCGCGATGCGCGTTAGCAATTCACATTTATGTGTATACGGGGCGTGGCACAGAGGGGGCGCGGCTCGGCCGGGAAGAGGAACCAGCTGTAGATCTCGGAATGCTGGTCCTCGCAGTCTCGGTCACCGCGCCTCTCACCTCTTCAACCTAGCTGGTCAGCCCTCGACAGCAGCAACTTTCGTCCACAAGGAGCAGGGACCTCCACGCACTCCGCAGTCTGGGAAAATTATTTCCAAATGGCAAAGTCAATCTCTAGCGGCACCAGCGAAGCGGGGGCCGCGAGAGGTATTGGAGTGATTCGAGGGGGCGTGGCACAGAGGGGGCACGGCTCGGCTGGGAAGAGGAACCAGCTGTAGATCTCGGAATGCTGGTCCTCGCAGTCCCGGTCACCGCGCCTCTCACCTCTTCAACCTAGCTGGTCAGCCCTCGACAGCAGCAACTCTCGTCCACAAGGAGCAGGGACCTCCACGCACTCCGCAGTCTGGGAAAATTATTTCCAAATGGCAAAGTCAATCTCGAGCGGCGCCCGCGAAGCGGGGGCCGCGAGAGGTATTGGAGTGATTCGAGGGGGCGTGGCACAGAGGGGGCGCGGCTCGGCCGGGAAGAGGAACCAGCTGTAGATCTCGGAATGCTGGTCCTCGCAGTCCCGGTCACCGCGCCTCTCACCTCTTCAACCTAGCTGGTCAGCCCTCGACAGCAGCAACTCTCGTCCACAAGGAGCAGGGACCTCCACGCACTCCGCAGTCTGGGAAAATTATTTCCAAATGGCAAAGTCAATCTCTAGTGGCTCCCGCGAAGCGGGGGCCGCGAGAGGTATTGGAGTGATTCGAGGGGGCGTGGCACAGAGGGGGCGCGGCTCGGCCGGGAAGAGGAACCAGCTGTAGATCTCGGAATGCTGGTCCTCGCAGTCCCGGTCACCGCGCCACTCACCTCTTCAACCTAGCTGGTCAGCCCTCGACAGCAGCAACTCTCGTCCACAAGGAGCAGGGACCTCCACGCACTCCGCAGTCTGGGAAAATTATTTTCAAATGGCAAAGTCAATCTCGAGCGGCGCCCGCGAAGCGGGGGCCGCGAGAGGTATTGGAGTGATTCGAGGGGGCGTGGCACAGAGGGGGCGCGGCTCGGCCGGGAAGAGGAACCAGCTGTAGATCTCGGAATGCTGGTCCTCGCAGTCCCGGTCACCGCGCCTCTCACCTCTTCAACCCAGCTGGTCAGCCCTCGACAGCAGCAACTCTCGTCCACAAGGAGCAGGGACCTCCACGCACTCCGCAGTCTGGGAAAATTATTTCCAAATGGCAAAGTCAATCTCGAGCGGCTCCCCTGTGCATGTTCTACAGGCCTTTGGTAATCTTTTAGTATCAAAAATCTGGGCAGACCACCCATATTAGTGAATAAATATAAATGGTTTCCACATTCCAGCCATCTGATACAAAATCACTACACCTTACTCACAATCTCCCTTCATCATCAATTCTGTACCTTCATTCTCCTTATCAATTAAGAAGAATGTGTTTGTGATGTAACTTATGTTTGAGTGTGCAGTGGATACAACTGAATGTTACAGCTGACAAGCATGCAGAGCAAATCTCGATCATTATGCAGAATATTACCAATACTGCTATCCCTATTACAATCACTTCCAATATACAAGACTCCCAGTCCCATAACTATGTCAACACTTGTTCACACATGCCCTATGTGTGTATGCCATGTGCTTCATTCTTTACTTTATTTATCTTATTGATCGCCTTATTTATGTTATTGCTGTCATCAGGGATATAAGAGCAGCAAGTCTAGTGGATGACCAGACACACTCCTCCTTCCTTGGCGACATTATGCCTAACGCAATGCAGTTTTGAATAAGTACAGCTCTCATGGCGGTAGGCTCAAGTAGTTTTACAGCGAGCTGCTGCTTTTGAGCTTGATAAATCCTCAATCATCCTTTTCAGCTGGTGTATTCAATATGTTGTGTATAGTATTCCTGCACCGGGTATCATTACTCCAGTGCCTGTCATCTCATTGTCATTCCACTCTGCTGTCATTTTTCTCCTTGCTGGATGGTGACCCTGGTGTTGTATTTGTAATATGTCAGTAAAATGGGTCCCTAATGTCAGGATGGAGGCACGGTAGCAACTGCCATTCCATCCTGGGGGCAAATGGAAGTATGGCCACTCACTACAGATGAAAAACAATCCCTTATACCCCACTAAACATGGTGACCTCTGTAGGCTCTTTCTACTCTTGACATTCCTATAATGTATGAGAACTTGCTCTCGCCCACACAAATAGCTGCACTGTCTGTGTCTGTTCCTATTCCTAGTGCCTTTATATTTCTTTTTCACACACGCGTTCCCTCCTGACTCTGTCCCTGCCAGCTCCTTGGTGGTACACCCAAACATAAATTTCTTCCATTCCTTCTTGCCTCTCACTAGTTGCTGTATTGTGCATGGGGCCTTTCTAAGATCCAGAGTATTGGGTGTTTCGTCTGGGTCTTCTTCGGCATTTTGTATGCAAGAAGGGCAGTGATCTTTTGTTCTACTCTGAACCTTGGTATATTTAGTTCTACCTCCTGCTGAATCCCTGAAGGATTCCATCCTGCCCTTTCCTCCCTCTTCCCCTCCCCTTCTCTTGGTGTTTTGTCGAATGCATCTAAAATCACCTGGTCTTTCCTTGTTGGCTGCATGTTCATTCAGAGTAGTTTCTTTGGCCTTGAGGCTGTTGTTGTTTCCCCAGCAGAAACTGTGCTATCTTTCCTAGTGCATCCTACCACTTTTGACATGTGCTACCTGATAAGTATGTCTCCTACATATTTTGAAAAAGGTATGACATAACATCCTGATATGTTCATTATACGTGCATACATTTTCAACATTTCTACATATTTGTTGCATTCATACTCATCCCAAAGTCCTTTCTTTTTCTCTTCCTCCACCCCAAACCTGCCCCATGTTGTCTTGCTCTGTCATGTTTAATTGGGGCTCTTCGTACAAAATCTTAGTATTGATCATGCTGCCCTCTTGAACGTCAAAGAATGGTATGGCAATATGTTTTGCTTATACCAGCACAAGTTCAGTTAATTATTCCTGGAGCAGGGGTCAGTACTGCTGTCAACACAGCTTGCCACTTTCTTTCCTCTTTCCTTGTTCTTGGAATTGTCCTAGCCGGTGGTTACAAACGATGACATTGGAAACATTGTCATCCTTGGGTGGAGGCAGCACATCTTTGTAACTGCCTAGCAGGTCCCACGCTCCTATTGAGGTAGGCATTAACATCTTTAGTTGAATATGGATGAAAATGCTATTTCCTTGGCTGTTGGTACCCCCTTTGTGCAGCATCAGAGGTTAGCCAATACTTAATGCACTCTGGATACTTGAAGAAACATGAAGATCCTTGAAGGGTAGGTGTCCAGACACCGGGCCCACTTGCACTCATCTGATCATTATCCGGTGTGCAGCACAAGCGGCCCTCTGTAGCCCCTACTTGCTGCTTTGTTGGAGCTGGGGTTGTATCTGCAGGGTACCACTGGGCTGCTGGTAGTGCAGGTGGTGTTTGGCATTCCTTTTCTGTTCCTTATGCTCCTGAGGTGTGGGAGCTGTGTATCCAGGAACCCAGCCCATCACACTTGATGGCACTGATGGTTGTCAGGTGAACTTGGTAGAGGTCCTTTCACCTAGGCTGTAGCAGTGTTGTCTGGTGTGGGCTTTTATCCAAACCAGAACTCCTGACCGAAGTCCCTGAGCCTGTGATGTGCCTGCCCCTGGCAGAGCCTGGAGAACATGATGATGGAGATAACGCAATGACTGTTAATTTCTTACAGTATTATAACAGTAAATCATCTGATATTGACAGTGGGGCAATAAACATGTGACCTGGATTGTTTATGGAGCAGCCAAACAGAATATCGCTTGGGCTCAGTTTAGCCACTCTGTCAGGGGGCTTCTCATTGCTTAGCTGTGCCCACTGCATAGGAGGCCTGCAGTGTCATCTCTGAGACATGATCTATTCACAAACAAATCTCCCTCAGCATCTGGCAGTGGTGTGTCTTTTAAGTATGGCCACACCTTCGTATGTCTGTGTGTAGCCAGTGCACAATGATGAAAGGCATCCTCTGCTGTCAAATCATCTTGGTCATGTTCAGTGGGCAAAGGCAAGCTGGGTCCAATGTGGCACATCTTTGATTATGATGTGTGGTGCTAGCAAACCTAATTCATACCTGATAAGGTATGGATTTGTCACGTGTTGTGTCTTGGTGGGATTTAGGAGTGTGTCCACTGCATGTGGATCATGTAGAACCAAAGTGTGTGCCAGCACTACATTTTTGGATTGTTCTACCCCCAGGGCCACTGCTAACAAACAAGGTGGGAGGCCTGCCAGGACTGGCTCTATGATGGCAGAGTAGTATACCAATGGGCGGTAGAAGGATCTGTGCTTTTATGTTAGGTCTCCCAGTGAGCAACCCTCTTTATCATGACAGAACAAGTAACAGTCTTTGCTGCAATCTGGAAGGCCCAAAGCTAGGGCCCCACTGAGCTCTTGCCTCATAGTGTGAAAGGCCTTGTCTGGGACCCTGGCAGAGGGTCTGCCGCATCCTTGTGAGTCAGGGCTTGAAGTGGGTGGGCGATCAAGGAAATGTTAGGTACCCAGTGTCTACAGTATCCGGCCACCCCCAGGAAAGGCATTACCCCCGTCTCTGTGTGTGGCTGAGGAAAATTGGTGGTGGTGGAAATTCTGTTGGACAGTAATTTTCTTGTCCCCTTGGACAATTCATGCTAAGGTATTTCACTGTGGTGAGGCAGAACCATAGTTTCTTGGGGGAGACTTTTCATCCATTCAGTGCTAGTTGGTGCAGGAAGTCAACATTGTCTGCCACACAGGCTTCTCTGGAAGGTGAAGCAAGTAGCAGGTCATCTATTTTCTGTATGAGAGTGGAACCTTCCTTCAGCATCAAGGATTCCAAATCAGTTTTTAAATGCATTTGTGAAATTGGAGGGTGACTTTGTATGCCCCTGTGGGGGCGTAAACCAAGTATACCTCTTTAGTTGGGAGCAGAATGTGAAAAGATACTGAATGTTGTTGTGCAAGGGGATGGTGAAGAAGGCAGAGGTAAAGTATGTGGCTGTCACTGGGATGTTCAACAGAATTGTACCTGGGTTGGGAACCACATGTAAAGATGAGACCACTATCTTGTTCGATTTTCTAAGGTCTTGTGTGAAGCGGTATATGGGAGTCCCAGGACACTTTTTGATAAGCAATATTGGTGTGGTACAGGGGCTAGAGCGTATTTTCTTTATTATCCCCTGCTGGAGAAGGTCTTTTATGACTGATGAAATACCCTTCTCCCCTTCTTTTGATATCTTGTACTGTGGTATCTGTGGCAATGGTGCTCCTGGTATCAACGTAACCTGTCCTGGTGAGTAATTTAGCACCTGTGCCATGTCATTGTTACAACGTGCCCCCAGATTGAGGGGAATGCAATATTGCAGTTATTGCGGTATCACTGGGTCTGTGCACGTCATGAATGCCTGCAACATCAAACAGTTTGCTCTGCTTTCTAGAAAAGCCTCTAATTGTGAGCATTGTATTGTGCGCTGTAATTTGGAAAGCTGATCCCAGCCCAATACATTTACGGGGCAGTACCTGCTAAGGATAAACTGGTGGTGAACAGTAATGGGGCCTACCACTAGTTCCAAATGTTTTGTCAAGTATTCGTCCACAGCTTGTCCTGTCATGACGGCTGTCGTTATTGGTGTCCTCAAGAGTGGTGCTTCTGGCGTTTGTGAAGCCTTCAGCATTGATCTTGTAATTCCTATATCTACTAGGAAGGGAACAGTCTTGTGCAATATTGTTCACTTCACCTACGGACCAGCCTGATCCACCGTTATTGCTGGAGCTATTAGGCACCTTTCCACTCCCATGCATCCCTAAAGATTTTCTGGTAGTGGTGGGGGAAATGGCGGGTAGCCACCATAATCCTCAAGTATCTACTGATCTCTATTTCTTCAGGGGACAGTTGGAGGTGGAGCTGCATCTTTCGGGCCATATCTCTGCGGTGCCGCGATAAGGGCCTGCTGCGAGTCAACTGTGTTGTCTGTATATGGTAGTGGAGCATTTCGCTGAGATGATTGTTGCCCTTGTGTTTTGTGTTGCGCTAGTCTCTGGTCCTGTGACTTGTCATTTAACAATGAGCAATCTGCCTTCCAGTGGCTAGGGTCATTGCAGTGCAAGCATGCTGTCCCTGGTGGAGGCTGTGAGGCTGTCCTATCACTCCTTGGCCTGCCTCATCCCCCTTGACCTAACCCTGCACCCACCCCTGGCTTGCTGGCCACTCTAGAACTTTTCTTGTGTGACCATAAGGCGCACCTTTTCCTTCTTAACCTTTTATGCTTCCATGGCCTGTAGGGGCAGCTGGTAGTTGGTGCTATATTTAGTTGCCACTAGCACCTTATCTATTGACTCTTGCTGCCAACACACAAAAGATGTTGCTAGGTTTGCCCTAATTGGTTGTCTTAGTCCGTGGACAAAGGTGGGGACAAATGTCGCCATGGCATCTCCCATGGGTTCTTCAGTACACTGTTCTGTTGGTAGACGAGCAAAAAGTGATCAAAGTAGGATACTTTGCTGTTTTTCCTGTTTGGTGTGGGTTATTTAGTTCCAATCCACCTTGTCTTCCATAACCTTCGCTTTCAAATGTTTTATTTTCTCATTATACTTCTCTTCAACCTTTACCTCCAGCCATCCCCCTTCCCCTCTTCGTGGCTCCCGTCTGGACATTCTATATTTTTTTACAGTCCTCCAACAGGTCCTTTGGCACTATCACATTGAAAAAAATATCTAAATCCTTCCACAACAATCCTCCCATTGCTATCATCATCCCATCTAATTCTGTATAGCATTTCCTTGGATCTATTTGAAATTTATGAAAGTCCTTTGTAAATGACATGAGGTCTGCTCTGGACCATGGGACAGGTATGTAGGTCACAGCCGTGGCCCGTGGAGGGAGTTGCGGTGGGGCACAAAGGCGTGGCGGGGGAGGGGCAGGGTGGGGGGGTGCTTTAAATCCAGAAGATGGATAATTGGAGGTAAGTAAAATTTATTATTTGCATCAACAGGGACAAGGAAACAGCAACAAGGAAAACAAAAAGAAAAGAAACATTTCATACAAACATCAAAATAATTAATACATTAAGTAATTTCAGCAGGGTGATCATAATTCATTAAATGTTAAGGAATTTTAATATAAACAAATATTAAGACAAACAATCCCCAAATCCTTTCTACTTTCATTTTTGTTTGAAGACCCCTAGTTGTTGCTAGAGCCCGTTCCATATTTTTTATTTCCTTAACAAGGCTCCACCATTCCTGAACCGTCGGTGGATTAAGTTGGACCCTAGCTATTATTAGTCTGGCGGATGAAATTAGAATATTCCATTAATCACACAAAGAGCTATTCGCCCCAGAGATGCCTTCAAGCACATCAACAGATGTCAAAACTGTTGGACAGGCTAATTTTTTAGACATGACTTTAGTTATACCATTCCAAAAATCACTCAATTGTGGACACGTAAAAAACATATGAGTGATATCAGCTGATCTTAAATTACATTTTGGACATTTCGTACGTTCACTGATACTATTATTATTAGCCCACTTTAAAATCCTGTCTGGCGTATAGTATAGTTGGCAGATGGTTTTAAATAGCTGCAACTTAAGGCTAGAGGAATGAACAGAGCGGTTTAAGCTATTTAAGGAAGAAGTGATCAGATTAGGAGTCACATCAGTGCCCAGCTGCCTGCCACATGTCTCAGATAATTTTGTAGAGTCATCATTCCTAAAACCAGAAAAGATTTTATATCCACTACTGATCCATGCTTTATCTGTTTCTTTATTAATGCAATTCCATAAATCAGAGTCCAAAATGTTAATAAATCCTAATTTCCGCAGTAGATAATCTCTGAGTTGATAACATTTAAACCTAGCCCTTTCTGTGAGATTATAACATAACTTCAGTTTTTCAAATGTAAAAAACCCCTGATGGTCATATAAGTCTCCCAATTTTTTAATACCAGAATCTGACAGCACTAAACCAGCTGCATCATGAAAAATTCCTAGTAGACCCGGATTAAGCCATAAGGGGGTGTTCAAATGAAAGAGAGAAGTTTTACATTTACCAAGAAAGGAACGCCAATACTAATAGTATCTCGTAGCGTCTTGAATTTCACACGTTTGAAATAATTGGGGTCATTTAGTTTGTAAAGAAACATATTTACATCCTCGCCCAACATAAATTCATGAAAATATAAGCATTTCTCTGGGATAATCAAACTTCGAAATAGAGTAAAAAAAGTGGACCAATAATAAGATTTGAAATCAGGTAAAGACAATCCTCCTTGTTTGAATGGAAGTTTAAGCAATGTAACAGCCCGACGAGCTTTCTTGTACCCCCAAACAAAACTACTGATAATACCATCTAATCTGTTGAAATAGGAGTTATTAATCCGTAAAGGTATAGATCGAAAAAGATATAAGTATTTTGGTAGTATCTTCATTGTAACCAAATTTATTCGGCCAATAATGCTTAAAGGAAGCTTGTGACATTTCTTAAATAAAGCAACAGTTTATTTTAATAGTAATTCATAATTTAGAGCAATTATAGAGTTAACATTCGAAGAAATTTTAACCCCCAAATATATGGCTGTATCACATACTCCTATCACTGATCTTGATGGTTTGTAGTTCATTATAATTTGGGTCTTGCAGGTGTTGAGCCTGTATCCCGATACCAAGCCAAATTCCCTTGCCTCAATTATAATGCCTTTCAATGCTTCAGAAACATCAGTAGAATACAACGCAACATCGTCAGCATAGACGGTGATTTTAAGAGAGTCTGCACCATTTACAAATGGAAGAATCTGATCTTGATTCTGTAATGCGATCAAAAAGGGTTCCATGACAAGGGCAAATAATAATGGTGATAGGGGACACCCTTGTCTTGTCCCGCGTTTGATCGGAAAGGAAGGAGAGAATTTACCCATATAGCAAACTTAACTAATAGGTTCATCATATAATGATTGAATCCATTTCAGAAATTGACCTTTTATGACAAAGGCCGATAGTGTGGCCCAAAGAAAGCCCCACCCCACTCGGTCAAATGCTTTCTCCGCATCTAATAAAATTAAACCGAGTGGGGTTGGATCGATCCGTGCAACATCAAAAGCCGTAATGGCCATATTGATATGCGCCGTAGTATCTCTCTTGGGGATAAACCCATGTTGATGAGGTGATACCAATTGTGACATTAATGGTGCCAGCCTAGTTGCTAGTATCTTTGCAAATACTTTTAAATCGTTGTTTATAAGCGAAATAGGTCTATACGACCCTCTTTCATAAGCTGGTTTACCCTTCTTTAGAAAAAAAATAATTTGGGTGGAGTTCCAAGATTTTGGCTCTTTATCCTCCTTACCTATGGCTTGGATGACGTTAACTAATAAAGGTATCGATTCCTCCATACAGGCTTTATATAATTCTAAAGAAATTGAATCTTCTCCGGTAGCCTTACCAGATGCTAAAGAATTGATAGCTATTTTAATTTCAGCCGGTGTAATATCACATATTAATTGATCCGATTGTTCTTTTTCAATATTAATAACTTTATTTAACGTTAAATATCTTTTAATATTATCATCGCTGACCTCATATTCCGGTGTATATAGCTCATGATAGTAATCAGCAAATTGCTGTAGTATTAATGTGGGTTCTTTAAATATTTGATTATTGGCCTTTTTGATTTCCCTAATAGCCATTTGAGCTCGATCTTCTGCCACTTTATACGCTAAGATTTTACCTATCTTGTCAGCCCCTTCGTACTGATCTAGTTGATATTTTTAATGTTTGATAATAGATTGTTCCCTAAATAAGTTTTTTACCGCTGATTTTAATTCAATTAGTTTAAAGTTTAATTCTTCCACACTGTTCCTTGTTAACAAAGCTTCAGACAATAGATTTTCAGTGAGAAGTATATCAGCTACCATTTTCTCATTTTGACATCTACGTTCTTTGTTTTGTCGCCATATAAACTGTTGTGTAAAACCTCGAATGCTTGCTTTGCATGCATCCCACACTATCATTGGTAATGATGAATGGATATTTAAACCAATAAATTCTTTAATATGATCTTTTAATACATTTAAGAAAACAGAATCCAAAAATAAATATCTAGGAAATGAAAAAGGAGTTTGACTTTCAGTTGTTACATCGAATGAGAAAATAATAGGATTATGGTCAGAGGTGACTCTTGGACATTTCATCATAGTACTGGTTTCAAGAATAGTATCCAAAACCCAGACCATATCAATACGTGAACATAATTTGTGCGCGGCAGAATAATAGGTATAGCCAGCTATGTTAGAATACAAATATCTCCAGGCATCTTTAATTAAGTGTATTGCTGCAAGATCTCCAATTGCAGCCCTAGTCTTCCGCATTCTCTGAAATGAGCCCCTTCTAGTTGTATCTAAATTATAATCCATAATACAATTAAAATCTCCCAATACTAAACGCTCCCCTTCCCAATTAAGCAACCCTAAATTAATTTGATCAATAATTCTAGGTTCATCCGAATTAGGCGCATAAATGCCACATATTGTTTATCTGCACGGTCAATGGTCCCGGCGTCTCCAAAGAGACGCCGGGACCATTGACCGTGCAGATCCTGTCACAAAGCGAGAACGATTGATTCTATCGTCATTATCAGAACACGCAACAAGCAAAAGAGAAAGCGATTCCGAGACGCTTTCAGCCCCGGACGGGGACACCATATGGGGGGTGCGAGACGGTGCTCCACATACCAACACTAGAGGTATACGTGGCAACATTAAATGGACAGACGAAGCTGTTGACCGCACATTACAGGATTGAAAGAAAAAGAAAAAGATACTCCTCCGCCCCTCCCTCCATTGCAAGTTTGCTCAGATTAAGATTTCTTCGTGGATAAAGTAGCCTTTGTTGAGACCGGAAGGATTGCCTCCATCTGAATCATTCCTGGTCAACTATATAGCAACACACAGAAAGATAACAGAGCCCTGATGATGGTTTGGACACTAATGGCCCGAACTTGAAACGCGTCGGCAAGATCAAGCAAGAGCTAATTGGATCACTTAGTGTGGTGTACAATAATAGTGACACATGCATTTACACTCTTGCGATGTAGTAACTTTTTCCATGTGATTTAATTTGGATCAATGAAATAATCTAATGCAACGTGAAATTATTGCATTACAATCTGTATGAGTAATTGGATGTAATATTGATGTCATTTGTTTTGGAGAATTTTCTATAATATGTTTTGTGGTTGATTGTAAAGTTTGTATAACTGTTAGTAATTGTTTATATTGTGTATTCCCTTTCTGCTACTTGTGAAAAATCTTTTTGTATGAAAAAATAAGAGTAATAGGTAAAAATAAATATACCGGACTAGATCTAATAAATTTTCATTTGGTCCTTTGCAAAAAGTAATTTGAGAAGGGGGCAATTCTTTGTTTGCAATTTCAATAGGGTCCAGCCCTCCCTCAGCCCCGTCAAGGACCTATCTCCTTTTGTGCGCAACCCCCCGAATTGAGGCATTAAAATCAGTACAAACCAAGGTGTCATAGCCCAATTGTTTAAATAGTTTTCTATAAGCATGGGCGTAAAATCCGTTCCGCTCGCTGATTTTGCGGATTTTCGGTAAATTCGCAATCCGCGAACTCTCGCGAACTTGCCGAAAATTCGTAAAATCCGTGCGAAGCGGATTTTTTGCGTGGTCGCACTTGCCAACTAGAATACTATACAATTTCGCGGGAGTAAATACTTGCGAACACGTAGATGCGGCGGGCAGCGACAATCTCGCAACTGCGAGATTGCAAAATTTGCAATTTCGCACAAGAAATCTACCAGCAGGCAGCATAAACCTTGAAAATTATGATTTTTATCAGAATAACTCCTCAGGTTGACATTTGCCTGCACTTTTTCTTTGCAAGGAGTCCATTTTGGGGGGTGGGGGTGGGAGGAAGGAAGTGCCCCACAGTCTCCAACTTCCTGTTCCTGTCCACCAGGCTCCTCCCAGTGCTTTCTTCATGTGCTGGTCACTTTGATTTGGATCTTTACCTGGAAGGATTACTTTTGTGGATGCTGCTGGATATTTGGATTTTTGCAAAACTGAAAGCACTCAGCAGGTGCAAAAGTTCAATCTTATCATTAGTAACCATTCCCTGTAGTGCTTCCTGAGGGGCCCCTTCAGAGTTCATTTGCCTACTTGCAACTATTCTATGACCCTGCTCTGACCCTCACAGCAGGCTCAGAGAATAGCTACAAGTATACAACAAAGGTCCTGTTAAAAAAATTACACTGCAACAGAAAGCAATTACAGACAAAACTGAAAGCACTCAGCAGGTGCAAAAGTTCAATCTTATCATAAGTAACCATTCCCTGTAGTGCTTCCTGAGGGGCCCCTTCAGAGTTCAGCAAATTACAGATAAGGAAGCAGGTGCCAGCCAGACTGGAAGTTTAAATTCAGTGACACATTAATCAACCCCAAATTAATTCATGTCAGTTGAAGCAGGGCAGGTGTGCTTGCTTTTTTTCACCCCCATAATCTATAGTGATAAACCAACCAGAGGGTGGCAGTGATGTACCAGAGGGTGGCATGGGTGTACCAGAGGGTGGCAGTGGTGAAACAGAGGGTGCTGTGAACCTGTGATGATGAACCAGATGTAGAAACAACATAGTCGCGGCCGTTGCGAGCCGACAAGTAAGTTCGCAATTGCGAACTGGTACAGAACCCTCGCGAACTGGCAGAAATCCTTGCGAACACAAAAAAAAAAAAATCCGCAAATTCGCGAGAGTTCGCGGATTTTGCGGATTGCGAATCCGTAAATACGCAAGTTCGCGGATTGCCAATTCGTAAAATCCGCCCATGCTTAGTCTTCTATCTTTGAAGGCTATATGAGTCTCAGTGATTACTACTATCTGAGGATTATACATTTTCAATTCCTCAAATACAAGACTTCTTTTAATCCTACTATTCAAGCCCGCCACATTCCAAACCATACACTTTAATTGATACATTTAATATAATAATTTTTTCTGTCCTTAAAATCAAAATACCGAAACAAATCAACCTTGCTACATCTTAGTATTATCCAGCTTCCCGTCCCAGTGATGTTTTTTTTACCCTGAACCTCCCCACCCAGCCAACCCCTACCTTGCAGCTCTCAGCCCCACCCCCTCCCATTCCAGTACCTATGTGTAGGTCCCCCCATTAACACTGCTGCCGCTGTAATGGCAGCACAAATGCGAAGTCATGGCCCTGAAAATCCGGACGCACAATACTACAAGCTCAGCACAATGTATTAAATCTTGCAGAATCTAGTATCTGAATATGAACAAAAAAACAACAAAAAACATCCAGATTTTGACAGCAAGTAAAGCTAGAAAATTACCAAAACTCAATCCCAGTCCCAATCCCAATCCCCCTCAATCTATATATAGAGTACTACATCATCATTTGTGAGACAGTACATATAATATACTTCATTGTCCATTCTTCTCCAGCTTCCATTTGCTCAAAATTTGCTCAACCTCCCTTTCTTCCAAAAAATAGTATACACGTGAATTCTTTAAGACCTTTAACTTAGCAGGCTCTTGCAGAAAGGCTTGACCCCCTAATTCCTTTATTGGATCAATATACTGTTGAAGTTTCCATCGACGCTCCATTGTGAGTTTACTTAAGTCCGATCTAACAAAAAAAGTAACTGAATCGATGGTGACAGGGGTGTTTGGTCTTGTCTTTAACGAAATTGCTTGGCGAAGCAGAAAGTTACCAATACAGATCAGCATAGGACGCGGGTATTGGCTACCCTTATTTCTTTGGACCAGAGGAAGTCGGTGGGCTCGTTGTATTTGGGAGTCCCAATCCCAGTCCGCTAACTCAGGAAATGCTTTTTGAAATAAGTGAACCATATATGCCCTGGGATCGGCTCCTTCAGCCCCCTCCACTATACCAAATATGCGCAGATTCTGTCTTCGTTGCCGATTTTCCAAATCTTCAATTTTTGCTTGCATCTGACAGATCTGAGCGTCGTGTTTGTTAACTGCAATCTCGGAGTGAGTTGACTTCTCTTCCGTTAGTACAACCCTGTGTTGTAGCTCTTCCATCTCCTGGGACATAGCCCCTAATTTGCGAGACATCTCTTGTAACGTTGACTGGGTTTTACTACTATCTTCCCGCATCTGTTGATAATGTGATTGAGCTTCATGTTTTTGCTCACTGAGTAAAAAATATACAAGATTCCCTCGCGACCTCTATAGTTAGAAGTGATAACTACTTCTATCTTTCTACAATTAATATTTCACACAGGGTAGCAACAACTCATTTTCATTCATGTTTTTTATTTTAGATTATCTAAGTGCAAAGTCACATCATTTTTTTTCCTTTTTTTATCAAATACATTTTCAATAATTCATTTCAATGAAACACAAAGTGATCTATTTACAACATTAAAAATTATTGTAGCAATCCGTGCAGAAAAACATATAAACATAAACGATGTCAACAATTTCACCACATTCAAACTCTCTCATTCATACTCCATTCGCTCCTTATTCTGCGTCTGAGGGATCGCAGATTTAAGACGCGATGTGACTACGCAAGGTCGACGCGTTTCGGCGGTGTGAAACCACCTTCCTCAGGACCTTCTGGCAGAATAGACAAATATTCATAGACAAAAACCACTGCACGGTGTAATATCTGTAACAATAAAAAATATGTATGTTTGCATCAAAAACCTTAAGACTTTGTTCTGAATAATACATTGATGCATATAGGTGCTACTACTAACATCGCCCTGTGTTATCAAAACATGTTTACATTTCTTCTATGATTCTAATAAATTGTATCTGGCAGAGATTGCAGCAAATGCAGGTAAAACAGTCCACATCCTAGACATCAGTGACTATATATTTACAAAACATAGAAGGAAAGGGTTTTTTAAGAAAAAGTAAAGGAAAGAAAGAAGAGGAATACGCTAGATTTCTGATTAAGACCTCTACCTCAGGGGTTTATAAGTAAAGTCTGTGCTTAGTTCTCACCAACAAAATGAGAAGTAACTCAAAATTCTATGAAAGAACTTTATTTAGGGAGTTTATAAGTCATGTCCATGCTTGGTTCTATAAGGCATGGTGAAAAATCAAACATCCTACAAGTCATATACAGTATAGCAGTAATCATAGATTCTTACCCTCAAAAAACTCTGTTTGGGAGTAAACTAATTCGATTAACCACTCAAAGACCGGGGGACGTAGGGTTCTTTGTGTAATCCTATAATGAGTCAGACAAAACACTATACGTCAAGGCCTAGTTTTGTTTTAGGATTGCGTAAGACTGCCATGTGGCAAGATAGTTCTTACTTACCACGCATTAAAACCAACTATTCTTTAACAGATGGTCAGCATTAAGATGTCTCTTTATATTGGTTCCTTTTCTTTGGACACGGTGGTATGTTCTGAAAGAGACCAACAGTATTCTAAGAACCCTTGTCTACTAGAGAAAAGGAAACTCTCCTGGTTATTCCATTGAATAATGCTCCTACTAACCTTTTTTTTAAAAATCACAATGTACTTTTATCACCAAGGGGAGTATCTTCTATTTACTCTTTATATTGGAATATTCCCTTTTGTGTGTTGTCAGCCTTTTCATTTGCCTAGTAAATGAGACCAATACCAAACGCATAATCAGAGGTTGTTGTCAATTTTTTCACATCAATTAATAACAACAAGTGTCGCTATTTTTTCAGATTTTAAAGCACTTAGTTGCTTTGTATTAACTTTGTAGCGCTGCTAGATATCAAAGCGCCCAGTGTCAGTGGTCAGTTAATTATCGGCCAACAAACCTATTCATAAGTGAAATCGCTCGCTCAGTTTATCAAAAACCTCCCCATTCATAAGATCAGTTGCTCAGTATCATCCTGTTGGTCCACCCGACACGGGAGCGTTTAAACTATGCTATTTTTGCTTACTTTGCCAGACACTGGTCGGGGCTATGTCCCTGATCTCTACTTGCTGATTGTCTGTAAGAAAATAACACCAAGTCTCACTATTTTTCCAGCTTTTTTTAAACAGATGTTTACTTAATATTAACTCAAAAGCACTGTTGGATACCAAAAAGACGCACAATGTCTTAGGCCAATTATTCACCGATTGCAAACCTTCCCCCATTAACGATATCCGGTGCTTCGTGTCACCGTGTCACCTTACGGGTCTATCCGACAAAGAAGCGTTTACACTGTGCTCTTCGTTCTAATTTAGCTAAACACTAATCCCTCGCTTCTACTTACTGCATCTTCCTTAGGCTTCGCCGCGTTCACGATTCCACCGGCATCTCCGCGTTGGCGTGGGTCGGACATTACTCACATTGCGTCTTGTATTAAATACCCTTCGTTTGGCGCCAAAACAACGCGATCACATGATCGCCGATTTAGTCGCCATTATTAAGTGGTTTTTGTATGTGATAGTATTTTAATATTATCAACATATAGTGTTCAGATTTTACTAGAACGTGGCAGGAACGTGTTATTTTTATTCCATAAACCGGGATATTAAGTGAAGGAAAAAAAGGGGTGTATATTGATTATACCCGTTTTTTACCGTTCTGTGTAGTATTGAAGTCACGTGGTTGCGATATTGGCAGCCATTACTAAGTGGGGTTTTTTCTTTTTTGATGTTATGTTATCCTTATAGTTCGTATAGTGACTTAAAGTGAAGTTTTGCTTGGTGTTTGTGATAATAAGCTATTTTATTTTGTTTTAAGCATGTATTGGGAAATAAAATTAAGTTCCAAATGTACAGATTTCCGTCTGTTTGTACTCTACAGATGTACTTTTTATTTTCCATTCTTAGTTCCCATTGATGCGTGCCAGATACTGCTCGTTCTCACTTTATAGAATGTTTGCTTATTAGCCAAGTTTTTCTCGGATTCATTATCTAAAGGGTTAGTCCCAATACCGTTCTGTTAAAAAGAGTAAGTGCAGACGCCATTATTAAATGGTACCTCTCTATAATTAACGCCATTAAGATATATAACTAGTGATTAGAGAAAGGTGATGGTCATAATAATGACCCCGGGAAGCAGCCTGCTAGGATTTTAATATCATTACCACAGTTTCAATGTTGGCATTGGTTATAAATAAAAACGGTTTCTTGTGAATATCAATTATTTATACTGTTAACAAGAACAGAGATTTTACAGACTAATATTCTTGTCAATTATTCTCATTACTATGGACAATATTATTGATACTAGTTGTATATAAAGTATCAAATTTGGTTCTTAATAATCTATTTTCCCTCTTTAGATCTTTCTTTACTGTGACATCAAGGTGATGTATGGTATATGCCTATTATGCCTTCTTGTTTGAGTATAATCTACTCATTCTGTCACGTACCACGATATATTCTCGTTGAGACCTCTTTTTACACTGTCAAAGAAAAAAATCCAATAGCATTCTCGTTTTTTCCGGGTTCTCTCTGGTTTTTCCCCTTTCCTGCATTGGATTCTTTCTAAAATGCACCATTTTAATTCTGTTTCTATATGGTTAAGATCGATACAGTGTTGGGTCAGAGGTGCTGTCAATTTTTTGGTTCTGATTGACGATTTGTGTTCACTGAAACGTTGTCTAAATTCTCGTCCTGTCTCGCCTATGTATGCAAGACCACATGGACAGACGATATAGTAGACAATGTTCTTACTACGACAGTTAGTGAATGACCGTAACGCAATGGTCATGTTGTTATGTTGGAGATTATTCCCTACAATCGCGGAGTCACATGCGTGGCAATTGCCACATCTGTGATTCCCACGAATGGTGTCCCCATTCGTTAGGGTAGTCTGTTTTTCAAGTGAGTCATTCTTAGGTCTGGTGTGGACCAGCCGGTCCCTGAGATTCTGATTGCGTCTGTATGTTACCAGAGGTTTCTCTAAAGAGGTTTCATGATCAACTTCAAGAATACGCCAATTTTTATTAATTATATTCTTGATTTTATAGTTGAGTGTTGAGTGGTTTATGACACAGACGATCCTCTCCTGGGTTTTGTTTCTTTTGTTTCTGAGTAAGGCGTCTCTGTCATAAAATCTCGCCCTCTTGAACGCTTGACGGACCAACCGATGGGGATAACCTCTATCGATTAGTCGTTTTCGTAGGGATATGCTATGTTTGTCATAATCTGCAAGAGATGTACAATTACGTCTCGTACGAAGGAATTCCCCGAAGGGGATAGAATCCTTCTGGCAGTGAGGGTGAAAACTCTCAAACTGCAAAATGGTGTTCTTCGCAGTGGGCTTGCGATAAAGACTCACTTTCAGCTCGCCATCCTTACCTTCGATGACGATGTCTAAATATTCAACTCTTTTGTCGCTGTAGTTGGAAGTGAATTTAAGATTTTTATCACTGGCATTCAACCACAGAATGTATTCTTCTAGTTGTGTTGTATTTCCGTGCCAGATAAAAAAAATATCGTCAATAAAACGCCTCCAATGGGAGACGTTCTCAAAAAAAGGGGGCATCCGTATTATAGATGTTCTTCCTTTCCCATTCACCCATATAAGTGTTGGCCACGCTTGGAGCACATGAAGCGCCCATGCTCGTGCCCTTTATCTGCTTGAACAGGGTTCCCTCGAACTCAAAAAAGTTATTTAGAAGCACAATTTCCAGACACTGGACTATGAATTCATCTGGTCTGTTGTTAGGATGTCTCTGTAGCAAAGCTGTGACGGCTTGTAACGCTTGACATTGAGGAATGTTGGTGTACAACGCCTCAATGTCAAGCGTTACCAGGACATCCGTCACAGGGTTGAAGGCCAAACCTTCTATTTTATTGATCATATCCCCTGTATCTTTTACGAATGATTCATACGTCTGTGTTAGAGGACATAAGAAAGTATCTACATATTTAGATAATGGTTCGGTGTTTGAACCAATAGTAGATATGATGGGGCGTAATGGTGGATCAGTCTCATTTTTGTGCGTCTTGGGAAGACCGTACATAGCTGGGGTGATGGGACAAACCTTATTTAAAAATTGAAGTTCCTTATCACATATGTAGCCGCTAGAGAAGGCTTCTTCGGTTATTTCCCTAATATGGCCACTCAGTCTATGCATTTCTCTCACATTCGCGGGTCTGTAATGCTCTATATTAGATAACATCTTTCTCATTCTGATGTCATAATCAGATTTGTCAAACACCAGTATACCTCCACCTTTGTCACAAGGTTTTATTACTATATTGGTGTTGTTTGCAAGATTTTTAAGAGCTGAATTTTCCTGTTTAGTAAGATTATATTTATACTTTTCAGGTCTTGCTAGAAGCCTGTTGATCTCTGTCAGTACTTGCTTTTCGAAAATCTGAACCTCAGGACCAACCATGTCCAAAGTCGGAGAAAAAATGGACGGCGGTTTGCAATGTGAAAGGTTCTCATCTTCATCAATCATTTCTCTCCCCTCAAAAAAAAATTTTAATCTAACCTTTCTAAAAAAGGCATGCAAATCAACATGTAGTTTAAATTTATCTACTGTTGAGAAGGGGACAAAGGAAAGGCCCTTGCTTAAAACTGCAGACTCTTCATCTTTAAGGATATTGGAGGATAAATTATAAATAGGGAGAATATCACTAACCCTATTCAGTTCTTGTATTTCCTCTACCACCAGTATTGCTGGTTCCTGGTTTTGACATACCGTTGTTGTGGTTGGGGACTCGAGGTGTGGGGGCCCCCATTGTGTTGTTGCCAGTGGACTTGTTTGCCCCTGTACGGGCCCCTTGATAAAAAAACCCTGCTTTGGTAATTTCTTTGCCCTTGTCGTCCTCTAAATGACCCGGGGTTATATCCCCCTCTGCTGGGACCAGGATGAGAAAAGTTGTCACTGTCGGACCCTGATGACCCGGTGTCAGAAAAGTTCGTATAGTTTTTCTTATAAGTAAAGTTTGGGGGGTATTCATTAGGGTTGTTAGCTTGGAAATAACTCGGATTTAAGTAGGGGTAGATTTTCTCCTTAGAAAACCACCTCACATCATTTTTTAATTTTTCTGTCTTTTTGTTAGTTAAATAGAGTTCAAAATCTTTCATTTCCGTTTGTATTTTCTCCAATTTATCTTTGGCATCTTCCACTGAATCTGAGGATTTGAGTTTTTCCTCCAGCTTTTGAATTTCGTCATTTAATGTAATCAGAATGTCCCTAGCAGTCTCTATAATTAATAACATCCAATCTCTGGAACAGCGATTGGATATTAGGGACCATCGTTCGAGGAATTTACGTATTTCAATAAAAAGAGCAGGGGCATTCCTTGCTCACTGAGTAACTGTAGAATCATCTGGAATGACGAAGATACCTCCCCATGAAGATTCCAATCACTAGATGTATCATTTTGAGATATATTTAAGGGGGTATTTCGTCTGTGTTATCTGCCCCTATTAATGTAGAGTCAGTATCTTTAGTATCTTTAGTTACTACTGAACCTGAAGCTTCGGGTACTGCTACCTGGGAGGAAGGAGAGGGAGATGAAGAGATCACCGTTATACCCGAGATAGCAGTCGGGGTGTCACCTCTATTTTCCTATACCGCTACAGGAGTAATCCCATCACCGGGGCAATCTACCCCCCCAGACGTAACACATGCCTCTTTACCAGCTTCAGTGGGGCTGTTCCCTGAGAGCCTTAATGCCATAGACTTAACTCCACCTTTAGCCTGTACCCATTGCCTTGTAGGGCTGTTCTCTGCCATTACTTTTACCATAGTCGATTTTGATTTATTGACAATTTTCTTCACCTTATTCTTAACTTTTCCTCTTCCTTTTTTACACTGTTGGCTTTATCTGTAGCTGAACACGAAGGTGTATCATTGCCTAGATCAGGGAGGTCTTTATATTCCTCATCCGTTTCAATCCTTTCCCCGTGTTCATTAAATATAGTCTCAACAATGCTCTCTGTTTCCCTAGTTATCACCTCTCCTGTCGCTACTGTCGCCTGATCTCCTGTCAGTTCTTTATCGCAGCGAGCTTCTAGGGTCTCTGTCAGTGAAACTGAAGCCAGTTTAGATGGCATAGAATTAACATTAGCAGCATTGGTATTGTTGTTGCTGGTAGTCTCTAATTGAACCTCAGCATCAGTGGGGATATAAGCATCCATTTCTGAAGCAGTTCCTAGAGCAATAACTCTAGTATTATTCTCTCCATTAGACAAGGTAGTAGACAAGGTAGCAGCAATGTTGCTCTGTAACTCCGAAGTATCAAGGGTGTCCGATAGCACTGTATAATCTCCAGCAGCTGACTTCAATGTGTTTTTATTAAGTACTAAATTAGGTTTAGCTAGGAGCGATAAGAGTGGTTTGCTAGCATTTAGGGTTTGGGGTTTTGGCGCCATTACAAAGCTCCCCACTGATATTGATGATGACCCAAAACTAGAGCCGAAGTTAAAGCCCCAATGAGCCAGCAAGTTGAGCCTGCCAAATACAGACACCCCCTTTATAGATACGGGGTAGAGGTACGGAAGCCGGATTAACCGCAGCAGTTCTCTTACCCGGCTCTCAATCAGCCTCAGACGCTGCATCCAGCTCTCGCTCTGCTCCTGCTCCGCGTTCTGTTGCTACCGTAGAACCAGTAAGCCGCTCCTCACATGCCGCAGGTGTTCTCCGATTCTACATCCAGCTCCGTGTTCCTTTGCTGCCGAAATTCAGCAATCCGTTCCTCAGCTGCAAGATATCCTTAGCTCCTTCGTGGCTCTCCACCCACCACTCAGCTGCTCCTGCTCCGCGTCCTTCCACCACCGAAAGAAAGGTAGGGAGCGCGCCGTGTATAACTCTTCCTCTGCTGCTTAAGCGATGTTAATACTCGAGCGCTGCACGGCTTGTCCGAAAAAATCTTTCTCGCATAGACGTTTCAAATTGGATCTTGCCCGGTTAGAGACTGATGAGCCATAGCAAGCCCGACCGGACCCTCAGCAGCCGTTCTCCGCACTGATAGCGTCAATCCGCCATCTTGGACCTCCCTTAATTGGAGGTAAGTAAACAATTTAATTACTAAAACGAATTTCGCATCGTGCCCTGCATTGCAAAATGCGATGCAGCGCGCTACGAAATTCGTTTTATTTATTAAATTGTTTACTTACCTCCAATTATCCATCTTCCGTATTTTAGCGCCCTCCACACTGCCCCTCCCCCGCTCCGTCTTTGTGCCCCACCGCAACTTCCTCCACGGACCGCAGCTGGTAGGTCACTGTTATCTTCTTGGCCCCTGCTGTTGGCGGTACTTCTCACAGGGGCATAATTAAGGTAGGCTCAAACCCCCAGATGCATCAACAACCCATTTTGCGATTCCTTAATAGCGAAAAATACCGATTCGCTATTAAGGAATAGCAAAATGGAATGCATTAAGAAATCACAAAAAAAATAGCGATTTCTTAGAATTCCTTAATTGCGAGCCGCAAATTGCGAGTCGCAATTAAGGAATACCTCCCCATTCATTCCTATGGGCGAATGGGAAGACAATCTCAATTTGCGAATCACAATTAGCAAATCGCAATTTGAGATTGCGATTTTAAGGGTGCAGGGGTGTCCAAAGAACACCCTGTTGCACCCCTGAAATTAATCTCTGCACATATGTTGCGCACACACATGTCCTTAGGGCATGTGTGTGTGCAACATGAAACTTTGAAAAATGCACCTTAGTGCATTTTTCAAAGTTTTTGCAAATTACCATGAAGTTGTACTTCATGGTAATTTGCGTTCCCTATTAGCGAATTTGTTATGTTTAAAACTTTCATGCATTGCATTTAAGGAATCTCAATTTGAGATTCCTTAAATGCAAATAATTGCAATTTAGCGATTTCTCAATTTGCGATTTTTGCATTTGGGATGATGCATCCCAAATGCAAAAATACCGGTCACAAAGGGGCAGATTCTGAGAATCTGCCCCTTTGCAAGCAGATTTTTGTGTGATGCATCTAGCTGTAAGAGAACGGGAAAGGTGTTTGCTTTTGGTGACAGAGTCTGTACTATTTAAATTACTGCCAGTGAATTTGTTATTTTTTTTCCCATTGATGCAGTTTGACTACTGTGTAGTTTAATGCGACCACAACCCTGGCATCATCCCAGGTCAGCAGTTCCTAATCTGTGAAGCTAAACTTGGCTATATCCCAGTCATACTCTGGAGGGAGGGGAGGATGTCCCTGTGTCTCATATGTACCTAGGGTCTTAGCTTGCTGCGCTTAAGCACATCACACCTGAGGACCTTTGTCCATCAATTCTGCTTGTGCTAGTGACAGTACTGTTTCCTGATTTAACCTTGGGTGTGTCGCCGTAAAGGCGTCTACTTGTAATTTTCCCCCTACCAACTGGTCTAATTGTACGGAGCATTTGGAGGTGTCACTCCTCATATGTTTCTTGTGTAAAGCAGGGTGCAGTATAGTGGGGTGGTGTTGAAATTTGGGTGGCTCAGGCTATGCTTGCGAGCCTGTAGTAAAGGTGCTGACTGGGTACCATGTAGAGCCTGTTCTAATGTTAATATATCATGGGCTGTCCGGTGTCGTAGGTGCAGATGTCCTATACTAAAGTGCACCGGGCTACGGCACCAAATGAATTGCCCATTGACCTATGCTGAAGCAATTGTTTTCAAACATTATTAATGAGACATGGTCTGTGATGCCTTTTTCTTTGCAGCAGTTTGTTATGCTTTTTACTGAGTTCAGAAGCCGCATATGCCACTTCCTGCCTTATTGTTTCAAGGGAAAGGATATCTAAAATGGTGTTGAGGTCTATTTTTGTGGCTTCGTCATTGACAAGCCTGAGCAGCAGAGTGTGACAGGAAGCTTGCTCAGATGGAGGCACCTCGGTGTGTTCTGGTTATGTGGAGGAGAATGTAGATGCACAGTCTGTGGTGGAAAGTGGAGCCTGCTACTGGCGTGTCATTCTGCCCATAATTACATCCTCAAGGACTGGTCCTTTTCACCTTCTCCCACATTCTGTGACATGTCTCACCAGTCACCAGAAAGCAGCAAAAGACTCCAATAACATCTAGCTGCCTTTCCCTCCAGTTCTCTTATCTTTTTTCAGACCTTATTTAATAATCCTTTCTTCTCTGTGTACCTTCTCCTTCATGCCACTAGTTGCATGCAAATTTCGCTAAACCAAATTCCAAATCCAAAATGACTCCCACACCATGGGCCTTATTTTCTTTCCTTTCTAAATCAACATCTGTCTCAAGTATGACACCATGTTCAAGTCATATGCCCCGTTTAAAGAACACTGCAAGCCCTGTCTTTTGGCTGTCAGTGCATGCCATTTTTGTAAAAAGAAGCAAGCACTGAGACCTTGGCGTATGGCCACATAGTGGGCAGAAGAGGTCTTTGGTGGGTGGGGTGGGCTGGCAGCTGTTTAGGTCGTTCTTGCTTCAGGGATTGCCTATGATGTCTGTGCAAAAAGCAGCTGGCCCTACTGTTTGACCAACAGTTCAGTTATACTGGACACTGTGAAACAAAATGTTGTGGGTTGGGTTTATGCCAGGTGACACAATGGGGATGACAAGTGCTACCAAACACTTTCATTCAGGCTGCAGCAGTTTGAAAGGGGGCAGAGAAAGCCATCTGTCACTCAGTGGACAATGAATTTGCTACTAGTTCACAAGCAAGCATCCAGGTGCTAGTGACACGGCGATACCAGCGTCCCTTGGACTGGATGAAGGATGACAAGAAAGTAAGGAAGGAAGGCAGTATTTGAATTCCCTTGCTTTGCTCTGTGGGTTCCAGGGGGCAGAGAGTGCGGTTGATGTAAATTAAATCCCCACGACATAGACAGTAATGGTGAATTCTGCATACAGTCAATTCATACACATCAAATATATAAAACGGGAGTGCTCTCCCTGCGCAGTGGTGCTATGAGCTATTGTACACTATATCCAAGAATGATGGTCCAAAAATGACAATAGTGGAAACAGTAGGAGAATAATGGGTATGATAAGTGTGAGAAGTTGTACCACACAGGCTGAGGTTAACATACAATACAATTTAAAAGTCAGGAGGTCTGCCAGCCAGACTGTCAATGTTGTTAAAGATACACTTGTGACTTCTTTAAAGTAGCATTTGTTAAAACAGCGGGTAATCAGTCATTTGAGATATAGCAACCTGTGAAACGTCAGTCACAAACTGCCGGTAATACACAAAAAAGTAGTAAGAGTCTTAATAAATCGGGAAACACCATGTAACAATCAAGAACCGGACATCAGAAATAACAACACATCAAATAAATGCAGGGAATACCAAGCCCCTCCTTGTTGTGATTGTGTGGATACCTAGTCCCAGCTGGAGACCTCCCCCGGTGTCCAGCAGGAGGCAGTGTACCGGAGCCTACTCGTAACTCAGTAGAAGAGTGTGAGAGTTACCTGACAGTTTTCTTTTTCTTCAAAAAGGTTACAGTTTCCTTCTGGGGCTTGAGGAATCTATAGGGCGTGAGCCCAATAATTTGTGGTAACACAACAGCTGAATTTGTGTAGGATTCCAAAGACACAATATTTTCTGCTCACCTGCATTGTTCCTCTCTATGATCACTAAGCTGTATCCTTGGATCAGGTAGGTCTTAGGTATAAAGTATTGCTGCGACTCTTCCTTATTCTGACCCAATTCTTGATACATGCTTACTGTCCACACTGACAAAAACAAACACTTTTTTTACACAATGTTTCTAACAACACACCCGTAGCTTCTATCCCGTTAGTCTAAAGAAAACATTTGCTGTTTGAAAACCTGAACAGCCATTGGATTTGGTGATTTAATACATAAAACAACTCGAAGCCCAACATCCTTCAATAACACTCGTGTATCTTGCACATACATTCTTCCAAAGTTATGACTTTCTCCATAAAACATGACTTACAAAAGTACATTCTAAACAGACAGCAATCCTTAAAGTTTAACTGATAAGTACAGCTGAATGTTTAGAATTCCATGAATAAAAGCCTTTTTGCAATGTTGCACTATACACTTAATGGTCCTCATTAGGGTGAGATGGGGAAGCACACAATGTGAAATTGAAGATTATGAAGTATCAGAAATTAACGATTAAGCACAAATTTGTTATTTAGCATTCTAGTCTATGTATATTTGAACTGGTGTGCTGCCCTAAATATTGAACCACAATAATTAAGGACAGAATATAGCAAATAAAATATTGACAGGTAAGTAGGTCTAGATTTTCTGTCCCTAACTCCACATATATGTGCCTATGCTGTACATATATCTTCAAGGCATGCAGATGACTACTTCATAGTGCTGGAATACAGAGCTCTGATGTCATGCCAAATGCTCCAATAAAGTACATAGGGAGGCTTTACAAAACTCAGGTTATTTTGATAGAAATAGTAAATCTATACTTCCCTATATGCACTTACCTTTTGATAGTTTGCCTGTCCTCAATATTCTTCTATCTCAATATTGGTGATGTTGATGTTTAGAAGTACCATCACTTCAAGTGTATCCTGATGAGTCTGCATTCCGTACAATACTGAATTTGTGTATGCAGCATTTGAAAATAATAGTACTAGTAGTCCTTAAGCAACAGGCTTTCTTAATTGTAGATGGACTCCCTACTGTGCCTTTGCATATAAAGCCCAGTAAACTACTTACATGTCGACTTTGACCACAGGAAACTGAAAGGCGTAACTCAGGTCAGAGCGTTAGGCTGTGTATAGGTTCTGTACTACTCACCAATCCCTACATTGTGGCTAGGTGCCTGCACCATCCACCTGCCCATAGAAACGGAATGAGAGCCGCAATGTAGAAAGGGCTCCTATTTCTCCTGTAACCCTCCTGCAGAACTCCACCAGACACCCTGATTCACAGAGGTAACTTACACGTTCGAGTAATTTACACTCTTTTGCTTATTCACAAGAGTGTAGGTTACTACTAAGAGACACAGAAGTTCAATACAACACATGGCCAACACACTCACATAGGAAATAATGGAGAAAAGGTATTAAAATAAAACACCATAGAAAATAATGTTGAGTTAAATAAAATTATTTAAAATAAATAAAATACTAAATAAACATAATTTAGTATTAAACCAATGTAAAAGTAGTACATATTGAATATTTAATTATAAAACAGTTCAATACCCTATTTCTTAATACCAAAATGAATGTAACAATAACTTTTATTAAAATGTAACTACATTAATTTCAATGTAATCTATGCATTACTTTTAATAATTAATAATGCACAATACATTTTTCCTATGAGAAACTGTTCATCACGCCTCCTGGCTACGGAGGAGGGAGCTTCCTATGCTGTGGTGTTGTGTAGGGCGGCTGAAGCATTGGGCCTCGAGCTACCTACGGTGGCTGTGAGGACTAACATCCTGACTGAGGGGCTTTAGCCAGCAGCATCCTCTTCAAAGCCCCGCTGCCTTTTAATGAGGCTCTCACTGACATTCCTCTTGGCACTTGGTCCAAACCCAGCACAGGGGCTCTGTTTACAGTATGATTGTCCTATGCCACCACCTGGCCCCGGGCAAGGCACTTTTCCTCTCCCAACACCCTGCCCCTGAGAGGTTGGTGGTCCAAGCCTTAGCCTCAAAAGGCACTTTCCCTACTGCTCCCCCAGATAGGGAATCCAAATAGATAGACAATCTTGGGAAGAAGATGTTTTCTTCCGCCAGCTTAGTACTGCGTTCGGTGAACACAGCATGTCTCTTTGGACGTTATACACACACAGTGTGGGTTAGGGTCACGCAAGTGCTGCCACAGTGCACGGAGGAGGCCCGGGCCGTGCTCACCCACGCTGTTGCTGAGGTCCAAGACGCAGCTAAGTTCACCATTCAGTGTGGGCTGGATATCGCTGGCTAGGGCGGTTTCCATGTCGGTAGCCCTGAGGCACCACACATGGCTGAGAATGTCTCGGTTCTCTGGGGATGTCCAATACACACCATTGAATTAACTAGCAGTGCACAGCCTCGTTTTCACGTTCAATACACACTTTTGGACATGCCCTTCGATGGCGATTGCTTGTTTGGTGACAATTCAGACAACGCATTCGATCTCTTCAAGGACTCTAGGGCCACGGCCAGAACCTTGGGCCTCGCAGCAACTTCTTGCCCCATGCAGTCTGCCTTTTCATGGCTACAGAAAGGATGCCCCACCACATTCCACCCAAAGCCACAGGGACACTCAAGCTATCCAGCCTATGAGTGGCCAGGGACGTGGGGCCAAGAGTCGCGAATCTGGGGGCCAGTGGGCGGGCTGGTCCACCAATGCCCCTCTTATGCCTCCAAACCTTCCTAGTCTGAATTTTCAAGGCCATCAGTTGCCAGTGGGTTACAGAATCCATCATCACCTCCCCCACTGACACAACATCATGTCAGACAGGTGGGTTTTGCAGATAGTACAAAGAAGCTACTCCTTTCTCTTAGAGACTATCCCTCCCTCCAAGCTACCAACACTCCATCACATGTCAGAGGATCACTTGACCCTTCTCTGCAAGGAAGTTATGGTTTTCTTAGCCAAGGGAGCTATCGAATGAGTCCCTGTGCCAGTAGTAGGTTGTGGCTGTTACTCCCACTACTTCCTGGTACCCAAGAAGGATAAAGGCCTGCATCCTACCTTAGATCTCAGGGACGTCAACCGCTTCCTCCGGAGGAAGAAGTTCAAAATGTTGACCTTGGCCCAGATCCTGTCTGCCCTCGACCCTGGAGACTGGATGGTAGCGTTGGACTTGCAGGACGCTTATTTTCACATCCCTGTCTTGCTTCCCACCGGCGTTCCATATGGTTCACAGTGGGCCACAAGCATTTTCAGTTTACCATGCTCCTCTTTGGCCATACCAGCACCCCTCGGTGTTCACGAAAGTGATGGCGGTGGTTGCAGCTCATCTGCACATATCAGGGGTTTCAGTCATCCCCTATCTCGACGACTGGCTGTTGAAGAAGGTCTCGCCCCAGGCTGTCGTCTCTCACCTCCAGGCTACGGCAGACCTACTGCATTCGCCAGGGTTCACTATCAACGTGCTGAAGACGCACCTGATTCCCTCTCAGAAGCTCCTTTTCATCTGAGCAGTTTTGGATATAGCACAGTTTCAGGCTTATCCTCCCGAGCAGGGAGTCCAGGATATTCGGGCTATGATACCCAGGTTTCAGCTCTATCCCGGATTTTGGTGAGAATGACTCTGAGGCTGCTAGGCCTCATGGCATCCTGCATCCTGCTGGTATATCATGCCACTGGTTGGAGCATTGAAACTGAAGCACCGCACACGTCTTTAGGTTCTATGGCCGATCCGCTTTGAGATACTGCCACACTGCTCTCAGAGCACATTGCGGATGCGGAGCACTGGAGGGGTTGTGTGATTACGTCCCGGGAGCTGCGGAGCGCAGCTCTGTTAGGAGATAATGAGCACAGTGCTCGAAGGTCTGGAGCACCTCCTTTGAGGGTAAGCAGTTCCGCTGAGCTGCGGATTAAAAGTCCAGAGCTTGCTGAAACATCCAGAGCGTCTTGCGGAGCCTGAGCGATGCGCTGATTTTGAACAACACGTCGAGATCAGGTGATTGAGGTGGAGTGATGAGTGAATGGGGGCTGTTCACTTGTGGTCCGTGTGACTCCCCCTGCTGACTTTGCCTCCTGCCAGTGAGGCGAAAGAGAGACTGGCATCTACCCACTTTCCTGCCCGAGCTCGCTTAGTCACCCTGAGCTCAGTTTGTTTATTACTGAATGGGCAGCCATTTTGCTTGCCTACATTTGTCACTTGGTGAGGTTAGGTATCCATCTGACCCCCTCCCTCGGGAGTTGAAATAGAGCGCCCCTGCCATGAACACTTGGTAGGCCTGCCATGGAATGAGAAATGGGACTGATCCATTCCCCGCATTTGGGTGCCATCTTGGAGTGGGTTCTTTCTCTTGTATCTCACTCAGGAGCTGGCTTAATTTGCTCCTCGTGCAGAGTGGAGATGGTTATTTCCTCTAAGGGCTTATATAAAATGGCCTGCCTGTTCTACCTACCTGCTGATAATATAATCTCCAGCATTCCTTCTACCTACTATGGGCCAGGCTTATGTCCAATGTCTTTGCTAGGATAATCTGACCTCCCTTATTTGCCTACTAAAAGATACCTGAGTTTGTGCAGCCTGCAAGTGGGTATCTATTGCGTAGTGAGCAAATGCGATGCAATTGCACACCAGCTTCCTGTCTCTCAGCCCTGGTTAGTTGGCTTTCATAGGTGTTAGTACACCTATGGTCGGCACACACATCTGCCCAGTCTTTTGCTTATCTAGACTACCTTGGTGTGGAGACATGGCGGGTGCGGTTATGGTGCAGAGATCTATAAATCGCATATCGCCCAACCTAGAGCTATCTGGCCAGAACGCATTCAGAATCATATATCCGCCAAACCTCTAAATAAATTCTGCAAAAATCTTTAAACATAGACTACTCAAAACCCATCCAGAAACCCTGATCTCAGACCCCTTCTTCTCCATTAATAAAAGTGCTATCATAAATGATCTCATCCTATACACTAAACGGCATACTCAATGGCGGAAGGCCATTTACTTCTCCTCAAAATCTCCACCTCCCATAAAATTCCTCATGGTCGTAGATTGTTAGTTGCGCCCTCCTCAGCCTTGAGAGCTGAAGCCCCCATCTTGCTTTATAAAAATGGAACCATCCTTATCAAAGCCGCTGACTGCAAACTTATGTTGTTGACAACCATTTCCCCACCCTCTTGAAGACAGTCGCCAATCTCAGTGCCGCCTCCCTTGGAGTTGATGGACCCTCAAGGGTTCCCTTGACTGTGCAAATTCTATCTCCTGCCTTTCCGCCACCAGACGTGAATCCTACATCTGTTCCGATGGGCCCTCTGCTAGTTATTTTCACTCAGATTAACAAGTCCACTGCCAATGAGCAGCGACAACACAGTCTTCACGAGAGTCCACGTGCTACTACCCCCTCACAGTTAGATGGTCCACCAGCCGCGAACTCTACATCTGTTCCGAAGGGTCCCCCGCTAGCTACCTCCACTCAGATAAACAATTCCACTGCTAACGAGCTGCAACAGCACAGTCTTCATGATAGTCCACATGCTCCCCACCCCCGCACGTTTAGATGGTTCTAAATATCCTAGCTCCACTGTACACAACGCTGCTAGGATTCTCCCCTGGATCCCCTCTCCCAGCCCAACCTGCACTCCCGTCACGGTCCGACAGGCTGACAAGGGTCCCCTGCTGTCCGTCCTCTCCCCCCATCCTACACATCCCCCCAAGCACACAGTTCCATTTACATGAATCCCATGTCCAGGGGCCAACTCATTCACCGCCTGCCCCACTTTCCCCTTCCCTCACTAGCTATCCTCTGCCACAGGGTTCCCAGGACCTAGCCTCACATCCCCATTCACACACTTCATTGGAAGCCCGACTTAACAAGATTGCACTCTCCCTACTTCAACTTAAGGCAGATGTTCAAAGCCTATCTCACATTTCTGAGGATCTGTTAGTTAACTCCCGATGAAGTAGCTCCTTTTTGACAAATCTCCATCTACGCTCGTGCCCAGACTGTGGTTGCTCTTGGCACCTTTCCCCCCACTACCCTAGGCGAACTGCATCCCACTCCACACACTCACCTCCTAGTTGGCACCCTAATGACCCCTCTCGACCCTCCAGGTATAGAGCCTCCCTGTCTGATAGCAATATTCATTCTTTACTTCTTTCATACAAGCTGGCACTTCCCTGCCCCCCTTCAAACTTGCATGCAATTGAATCAATCCCTACGGATCCCTTCAGGGTACCTAGGTCAAACTCAAGAACTTTAATTGAGAACAACCTCACAAGAGTCACCCCCACTCTACCGACAGCAAAGGAAACCCCGTCATTCTCAAATGCGCGCTCCTAAACTGCAGATTGGCTGTTAAACATGCTGCGGATATTGGCGATCTCATTCTAGCCTAGGATCTGGACCTTGTAATGCTGACGGAAACCTGGCTAAATGACTCAGCCGCTCCCATCCTTGACCTTCTAATCCCTCCCAACTTTGATATAATTAGGTTGGACAAATCCAGTGGTCCTGGGGGAGGCATTGCATGCTTACATCGTAGTAATCTTCTAGTGAAAGTCATTTAGGCTGACCTCTTGCCCTCTTGTGAATACCTTTGTATTGTAGTGATGGGGGCAACAATTACGCTTGTAAACTGCATACATTCTACCACCCCCCTTGCGACAACCGTCCCTTCACAGAACAGATCATGGATATTATTTTGGCCAATGTGGATTTCCAGGGCACTCAGATCTTCCTGGGTGATTTCAACCTCCACTGCAATGATGTAAACGATGTGCTGGTCAATAGCCTCAAATCCTTCCTACTTGACCATAATCTTATCCACAGTCATACACATATTAAAGGAGCCACATTAGATCTTGTTATTGGTAAGCCCAAATCCTTCAGCTTGGAGGCGATCCTCCCTTGGGACTGGACTGACCACAATTGCATCACCTTACTCATCCTTGAATCGGTAAGAGCAAGCAGATCCCAACCTAAGAACCCAAAACAGTAAAAAAATGTTTACGGAACATCATCGGCCAAGAGCTGACGGAGATCTGTGATAACATCTTGCCGCCCCCTTTGAACATGTATGATGTCCATGACCTGACGGCCCACTATAACCATGCAATGCTTAATGTACTTGACTCAGTGGCACCACTTCAGCTTAAAAGAGTGTCTGAAAAGCTCTCCAAACCATGGATCAATGATAGTCTTGATACAGAAAAAAGGAATTTAAGACTTGCAGAAAGGAAGTGGCGATTGTATCCCTCCCTTGAACATCTTGGTCACCTGAGATCCTTGTGAAGCATATACAACAAACACATCAGATGCTCAAAGGCTACCTACTTCAGAACTCAACCAGACCAAGCAAAAATCTGTCCAAAAAAACTGTTCAAAATCATCAAGTCCCAATCTAATAATCATCCTAACCTCTCGGTCCCGGGTCAAGGGACATTGCCGAACTGTGAAGAATCTGCTGTTTTCTTCACGGAGAAGACTATTAAGATCGAATCTGAACTACGCTCGGCCCATGATCACATCTTGAGCGGGCCGCTGATCACTCTTTGTCCCTCAGAGTTGTTTATCACTGAACTCTCACAGCCCTGCTGCCTCAAAAAAAATGCATTCTGGAATCTGTTCCATACCATGGATGAATACACTATACACAAAATGCTGGTGAACTTGAAACCTTTCAATCATTACAACGACCACCTGCCATCAAACTTGTTCCTGGGGGTGAGATCCGCCTTACTAACTCAATCGTCAATGCTTCTCTTATGTAATGGGCTATTCCGGATTGACTTAAAGCAGGTCAAGGCACCCCAATCCTAATGAAACCAAATGCGGATCCCACGGACCTTCTTAACTTTCGCCCATTCACTAACATCCCCAACTTGGCAAAACTCTTGGAGAAATGTGTGCTTGCCCAACTTTGTCATCACATTGACCATTTCCAACTCCTGGATCAATGCCAATATGGTGTCCGCCCACGTCATAGTACAGAGTCGGTGCTAACACACATCGTGGATGATGCGCTTAGAATGCAGGATCACAATGAGTCGTGCTTATTGATCCTTCTGGACCTTTCGTCAGCATTTGATACTGTCAAACATGATCACCTAATTGACCTCATAGAGCACAGGATGGGGCTGTTTGGGCCGGTATTAAGCTGGTTCTCATCCTTCCTTCAGAACAGAACCCAAAGCTTCAAGGTGAACCAATCCTTGTCCCACCCTGCTCCAGTCACCTTGGGGGTGACACAAGGGTCAGCATTGTCCCCTACGCTCTATAACCTGTTTATGGAGCCTCTGACAGAAATCTTAAAATCACCCAGCATTCGCTATCATATGTATGCAGATGATACCCAACTATACCTGAAGATCCCCTCCCCCGAAGACATTCAGTCCCTACATTCAGTCCTGCTGGAAACACAAAGATGGCTGACATGCAATCACTTGAAGCTAAATGCTCTTAAAACAGAATTCCTACCGATCTCACCACACAACCATTCACTCGTCATGGAGCAAAGGTTGAATCAGCTGACTTCCCTTAACTTCAGACAGCACCTGGCAGATTCGGCATAATCTCTGGGCATCATTCCAGACATTAGCCTGAAAATGCAGAAGCACATCAATTCCCTCACCAAAGGAGCGAACTTCCAACTCAGCTTACTTAGGAAGCTCAAACCCTTCCTCCCTGCTCATGACCTAAAGGTTGCAGTTCAAGCATTGGTGATCTCAAAGCTGGACTATGGTAGTGCAACAGTTTGTGGCATGCCCAGAGTTAGGACAGCTCCTCTTAGGGCTACCCTCAACTCCGCTGGGAGGCTCTTAACTGGCACTAAAAAATACCACCACATCTCCCCGGACTTGCGGGAACTGAATTGGCTGCCATATGAAGCTCGGATACAGCTAAAAATTGCATGCATGGCTCACGAAGCCATCTACTTCAAGACGCCATTGTTCCTTATGCAGAAACTGGAATTCTCCTGTGGTTCTAGAGCCTCCAAAAGCGCCAGCTCCCTTTAGCTTAAACCTAAAAAATTCAACCAAAAAAAGACCTACAACTGAGGGTTCTCAGGGATGGCTCAGAGGATCTGGAACTCCCTTCCCCCTGAAGTCAGAGTGAACCCGCCTACTGCCTTTTTCAAAAAAGAAGTCAAAGGACTACTGATGAAGAAATTTCTGCCTTAGCCTGGAACCTTCCTCTGATTCGGGGTTCATACCTGTTGTTCTGTTCCCCAGTCACCTGTTAATGAATTGGCCGGACAATTCTAGACTGTGATATTTTTTCACCCTCTGTTGTTTATGATATATTTTCCTGTGCCTCCACTAGATTGTTGGACTTTAACCCTCTGTTGTTTATGATATGTTTTCCTGTGCCTCCACTAGATTGTTGGACAATTTTGACTTTGTATTTGTTTTTTGGGTTATTCCATTTTGTATGCTTTTCACCTGGTGATGCATAATCTGTAAAGCGCACTGATACCCTCGGTGGTCAAGTTTGCTCTATATAAAACTTTCAAAATAAATAAATACATATGCGTGCTCTGCAGTGGGGCCAGTGGGAGCAGCATCAGGGCAATCTTTCCAATGTCATCCAGAACTTGGAGGGGACTGAGAGTCAGTTGCAGTGGTGGCTCACAAATAAAAATTGGGCCAGCGGCAGATCCCTCTCGCTTTCGCGACCAGAATTCACAGTGGTGAGGGATGCGTCACTCCTGGGATGGAACACCCACATGGGAGAGGTGAAGATTAAAGGTCTCTGGTCTCCGGCAGAGTCCGGGCTCCACATTAATCTTCTGGAGCTTCGGGCGATCCGTCTTGCACAGAAGGCATTCCTTCCTACTTTCAAAGGAAGAGTAGTGCAGGTGTTCATGGACAACACGACCGCCATGTGGTACTGAAATAAACAGGGTGGGGTGGGATTGTGGACCTTATGTCAAAAGGCTCTTCGCCTTAGGACATGGTTCAACACCTGGCGAGTATGATGGATCACGAATGGCGTCTTTACTCAGAGGTAGTGCAAGCTCTCAGTCAGCAGTGGGAAGAGCCTTGGTTAGATCGATTCACCACCGAAGAGAACACGCAATGTCAGCAGTTCTGCGAATTGGAGTTTCCAAGGCGGCATACGCTTGACGAAGCCTTTATTCGCGAGTGTAATTGAGTCCTCCTGTACACCTTTCCACCTGTACCACTTCTACCCAGAGTGCTGAAGAAGATCAAGTGTGACTGGGCGCAAGTACTTCTTGTGGCTCCGGATTGGGTGCGAAGAGTCTGGTACCCAAGCTCTTGAGCATGGCCATCGATCCTCTGATCAGACTGCCTCTTTAGGAGGATCTTCTGTCACTGCAGCGGGGGACGCTACTCCACCCGAACCTGTCCAGCCTCCACCTTCTAGCATGGAGGTTTTGCAGTGACAGTTGACATCTTTCAACCTTCCTCCTGAAGTCTGTAATGTCATCTTGGCAGCCAGGCATCCCTCCACTAAAACAGTATATGCCTGTACATCAGGTCTCGAAAAATCCACTTGCCTACTTGCATTTGCAAATTAGATTCAATAAGGACGAGCTTTTTTTAGGTCCTACTCGCCCTTACTGGTGAGTAGGAAGACAAACTGACACTCGACCTCTGCCTCTGAAAGCAGAGCAAATGTGACAAGATAGCAAGATTTAAAGGTATCTTTATTGCTCACAAAGTGAATGAGAAATAAAAATGCTTTTAAATCTTGTTAACTTGTCACATTTGCTCAGCTTTCAGAGTCAGAGGTCAAGTGCATTTCAATTAGGTCGAGTAGATGTTTTACGTTACTAGGCCTGTAAGTCTAGTGCAATTTTTATGATTTGTCGAGCCCTACAGATGCAACAAATTTGTGGCATGGTGCACAGCAAAGGCAGAGGATCCTCTTTCCGCCCCTCTTTCAGAGGATATCCTCTTCATTCCCTGTTTGGCCAAGCAGAGCTCTGCCCTGGGCACCCTTAAAGGCTATCTTTCAGCCATTTCAGCCTTTCTTAGCCTTCCTGATCAGCCTTCTCTTTTCAAGTACCCTATTGTAAACAGATTTCTGAAGGGCATTACTCATCTCTTTCCTCCTTCTCCTTTCGTAATTCCCCAATGGAACTTAAATCTTGTCCTTACTTATCTTATGTGTGTTCCATTTGAGCCACTACATAAATATCCTCCATGTCTTCTTACGTTAAAGACTGCTATCCTGCTTGCCATCACTTCTGCTCGCAGGGTGAGCGAGCTTCAGGCTCTGTCCTCCAAACCTCCCTTTCTTGCTGTCCATCCGGACAAAGTTGTCCTTCGTACTAGGCCCTCTTTTCTGCCCAAAGTGGTTACCTCTTTCCACATAGTTCACACCATTCAATTGCCTACCTTCTTCCTGCTTCCGCCCCCTTCCAAAGAGGATGTACTCTATCCTTCTACCTTGACCACACTAAAGACTTCCGGGTAGATGATTAACTCTTCGTGGGTTATGTGGGTGCCTAGAAAGGTCGGGCAGTGCACAAATCTCTCGATGGCCTGTCTTATGCATCAAGCTCTGATATTCTTTGGCAAAAAAGGAACCTCCAGTTGGACTGCGCGCCCACTCTACCGGGTGACGGCAGCCACTACTGCATTGGGACGTGAAGTTCCACTGCTTTACATTTGCCAGACAGCCAAGTTGGCATCCCTGCACACGTTCACAAAACATTACTGCTGGGACAGCCAAGTCCGGAGAGATGGGTTTTTCGACCGTTCTGTTCTCCAGGACTTCCTGGGTTGAACTTAGTTCGCAGACCCACCACCGGGGTTGGCATTGCTGGGGTATCTATTCTAAGGTAAGGAGTCTATAACTACGGTCTCTTTCAGATGATCAAGTTAGTTAGTAAGAGACATATGTAGTTATAGATTCCTTACCACCCCACCCATTCTCCCCACTCTACGAACTGACTTCTAAGGAAAGGGACTCCCTTACAGGGCCCTAGTTATGTGCATCAGTGGTCAGTGTCCGGCATGGCTCTGTGCTTCTGGTGTGGAAATTCGTGTCAGGACTGAAGTCAGCGCGCAGGGGCAGCATCTAAGTAGACAACCAAATGTCATCCCAGTGACCACGACGCTGACGACGGATGCGGAGTCGACCAACACCACCCACCGACGCACAGGGGTACTGCTACAAAAACATTTCTCCGGATTCAGTATGACGCCTGGGTGCAATTCTAAGGTAAGGAATCTATAACTACATATGTCTCTTGCAGATGCATCATAACTGAGGGTCTAGTCTAGTCTAGTCTGGATATTTGTATTGCGCAGACATATCACATCCCGTGAGGGAGTCTCATGGCGCATGCGGACAATCCCAGAAAAGAAAGGTGAAAAATCCTACGAAGAAAGACCTAGCTAAAAAGCCATGTTTTCAACAACTAACTTTTTTTTCAACAAGTAACTTGTTCAAATCGGTGGGGAACAATTAAGGCATTTAGTCAATAAATGGTTTTGGACAGTGCTTCTCAAACTTTTTAGAACCATGAACCACTTTTAGGAACAAAAAACTTTTGCAAGCCACTCAGCCTTAATAGACATGAGGCGGGTGATTTTTTAATGTAACTAAAGCATTTCGTGGCAGAGCACTGTTCGTTACAGAAAGCCCATTTCCCATTGAAATCGACATTACCTTTGCACATAGATACAGTGTTACTGATAAAATTATATTGCACACAAATTATATAATGGAAAACGAGTTTCATTGAATATTTATCATTCCTTTGCGCATTGCCAAGTGTCTTGTTGATTTGCTTTGATCCAATTAAAATATTTGTTTTCATCGTACTAGAGAATGACACATTTTTGCTTTCCTAACTGCGGAATGTGTACAATTAATTTACAGATATTTGCACTTTGTTGTTTGTTATTGTCAGAAACCAGGCCCGACAGTGGTGTTTGAGGCCTTTTTACTCCTGATATCCTGGTGCACGACCTACTATGGATCCTGAGCAATTGACTCAAGTACCCCTTCTTCACTTGACTCTCAGTGGTAGCTGTGGGTGAGATGTCAAAGGCTCCCTCTAGAAGAAATTGTAGATACAGATTTGTGAAAACAATTAATAACTCAAAGTTTACGCAATAATGTCAATAAATAAATGCCCAGTCAAATACTTGCTTTGGTATAAAAAATAAGTTTTTTTATTTCTAACTCTACACATGCAAAGAAATAACAAAATTCATAAGCAGCAACACAGTCCCATTGAGCTTGAGGCTCTAGTATTCGTTAGGCAAATCCCTGTCCCACCCTCTTTCTTTTAATATGATTGGGATTGTTCCTCATTCACTGGTGGCCACAGTCAAGGAATGCTCACTAGTAGGCTGTATTTAAGAGTTATCATTTGATTCTTAGAAATTACTCCAAAGTTTCTATGGCACAGCAGCACATTCAGCAATAGGTTCCCTGGGCCCAAAGGTTTGATTCAATTTTTACCCGCTCCTGCAGCAATGAAGCATCAGCGTGTCAGCAGGTGCCCTGACCGCAGCCGCGGGCCGTGGAGGGAGTTACGGTGGGGCAGGGAGGCGGGGAGGGGGAGGGGCAGGGTGGAGAGAGCTAAAAACCGGCACCTGGATAATTACAGGTAAGTAAACAATTTAATTAATAAAACGAATTTCATAGCGCGCACTGCATCGCATTTTGCAATGCAGGGCGCGCTACGAAATTCGTTTTATTATTGAAATTGTTTACTTACCTGTAATTATCCATATGCCGGTTTTTAGCCCTCTCCACCCTGCCCCTCCCCCTCCCCGCCTCCCTGCCCCACCGTAACTCCCTCCACGGCCCGCGGCTGCCTGACCGTGGTCCTCACAAGTTCTGATCTTGTCCAGCGAAATGGGGCCAGTCAGGAGACACACCGCAGAAGCTGGCTCTTTCCCATGCAGTGCTTGCGGCTCTCTCAGTGATCAAAGATGCTACCAGTCTGAGTAATTGCAGTAAATCAGTCTTTTTCACATGCAGGAGAGAAGGAGGTTGGTTCTCCAGCTCGCGGCAGGAGCACAGCAAGGGTGTGATGTCCTCCTCAGAATCCTCTAAGGTCCTCAGGGGTCGATCAGGGGAGGATCTTGATGTGTGGGGCTTCATCCGCAGGTAGGAGCTTCAATCTTGTCTCGTGCCACGGCCCACGCTAATTAGCAACTTAGTACCAGCAGTTCCTCCTGGCATACGTGTTGCAGCGGTACACCCGGACAAAATGCAGATTCCTCCGGTGCAATCACCTACATCACGGTGGCCCCTTCTGTCATAACTGGTTGCCACTAAGGCGTTTGCTGTCCTGGTGCACTGATCACACAATTTCCTCAATGGTGGCCCCCTCCGGGATACTGGGTCACTGCAACTGAGTCAGTACAGGCTTGGCGCTTCCCACACAGCACTCAATGCATGGCTCAATTCACAGTGGCCTTCTGGCATAAGGGGGTTATCAACTCAATCCTGAACATTGGCAATAACCTAATCAGTTCACAGCTGTATCCTCACACATGGCCAAAGGAAGTCCTCTCAGTAGGGCTTCCCTTTGTACCTTGCTTCTTCCAACGCTCTCTTCCTCACAGAGCAAACTGGTCTTGGTAAGCAAACAGATGCTGGCGCTCCAGGGCAAGTGGTCTTGGTTTCCCTGAATGATGTTCTCACAATCAGCAGAGACACTATGTAGCTGCTTGGCAGATGACAAATGTTGGTGTCTCAACCTCCCTTTCTTATAATCAATTTCCAAACACCAAATTGGATTTAGGGCGGAGTCTTTGAAGTTTTATGTTTGGGTTCTGCTGTTTTTGAAATTAAGAGTACACTTTTCTACCTCTCCTTACTTCTTGAAAGACTGTCTGTCAACAAACTGACTCCGAAGCTGATAGTTCCAAATAACAGGCCACAGGTGTGACTGAAGTTCACACCAGGATGTCTCCAAAAGTGAAATGCGCATCAAAAGGTTAACCCCAGGCTCCCATTCCTAATCTTCATGATTCACTTATCAGCCTCATCTTCTTCGTGAGAGGTGTCCAGGCCCCTTCTTCGTGATCACTGAATCAAAGAGCACCCTTTTGATGTGTAAAGTAGGAGTTTCTCTCCCTCCAGTGTTTCCCACCCAGCTCACAGGAATGCTGAAATACGCAAATCTGTCTAGGAGAATGCCTCTACTCCTAATGTCTTTGCGAAGCAGGTCTGGGCTTAACCTCAATGTTTTGTATCATAACAGACACACATACACCCAGCACACTTTCAATCAGTGCACACTGTTCAGTTCTGTAGCTTCCCTGTATTGTACTGTGGTGTGCTATTTGCACACAGCCAGCACACACACTCAACATGTGTGCATCACACAACACTTCTCTCTTCATGCATTGAACTTCTCGTAAGCACACTTTCATGCAACACATACTTTCATACCGCACACAATGCACAGCACTAGATCTCTCATGTAATGTATTCCTTACAGGCATACATTCACTGAGTACATGCACTAACCATACATGTGATACACAGCACTGCTCTATCCTTGTACTGTACCAATCCCAAGCACACATTCCTCCAGCACAGATTCCCTATTCCTGTGCTGCACAACACTGTACATCTACCTGATGTAGCCAAATGGGGAGTTAGGCACACAGTAGATGAACTTTTAAAAAGATGAGTACGCTTGAAAGCCTCGCTCCAGTGACACAGGGTAAAAAGGGACTGTTCACTCCTACTGATCAATACACAGTAAGCTGCTACCCCCAAGCTTGTGCTACTTAAGTCTTTGGTGAAGGCAGTAGCCTTCCAACACTATGAGGGTTGCGCTTTGAGCACCCTTCCATGAGATAGGCCTGTCATGGGGCTCACATATGATCCATGTTTGCCAATGAGAACAGAAATCCACATTAGGGATCGACGCAAAAGTACAGCTGGGCACTCAGGGCAGGGGCATACGTCTTTCACCATAAGGAGGACTTTTCTGTCCCAACAGTTAAAATACATCCTACAGCCTTTACTTCCACACTCCCTGTGCCCAGGGCCAGACTGGCTACCGGGCGTTTTTGTGTACTGCAAAGCTGGGGGCTAATTTCTCTGCTGTGGGGGCTGATTTTGTTGATGGGGACCTGCGTGTTCTTTGAAATAAAAAAAACAAAACGAATTTTGTTCAGCACACGCAGGTGCCCATCAACGAAATTAGCCCCTAGCGCGGCAGCACACCAAAATGCCCGGTAGCCAGTCCGGCCCTGCCTGTACCCCAGCATGATAGTCACATAATTCAGTTTACTTTCTCTGACTGAAAAGCGAGAGAGTAGTTTTTAAACACCAATCCCAATGTTGAGAAATGCAGCACTTTGTCAGAAGACATAGCTTGTCATTTGACCTCTGTCTTTCACATGCAGTAAATGTGACAGTATTAATGCAGATTTGAATGGAGTCATTATTTATTGTTTGGACTTCCATGACCCACTAAAAAAGTGGTTGGCGACCCATCAGTGAGTTGCGTACCTCTGTTTAGGAAACACTGATTCAGTATATCTGAGCAGATGAAATGTTCCTTCATTCCAGGAGTCTGATTGGATATTAGGTCTGAAGACACTTACTTTACTCTCATCAATCCATTTCAGTCTGTAATTAAGGAAAACAAAGATGTTGAATAATAGCAATAAGGAAGTTGGCATGCTCATACCTCATGATTAATATTTTGATCAATGAGGGGATACAAATCATTCTTGGAGGACTGAATGAACCAGTATGATGTCCTTATAAGACACGACAAACAAGAACAGTATGTGCTATACATATCGTTGTGTAGCCCAACAGAGGGCTGCCTTAAGGATAGATAAAACCGGGGGCGCTAGAGGGTGCACAATAAGATGGCTGCGCCTTAGTGCAGCTTTGTTTGGCTGATCCCTAATCCGCCCAATATCTGCTTAAAATCGTTGCATCACTACATCTAAAACTACGGGTCCGTAAAGCGAGGTGCTCCCGAAGTGGGCCTTGTTGTCGCGGTCTGCAGGCCCTACAGGAAACCGGCTGAAATCTGCATGGAAAGATCGGCTGGCAAAGCGTGCAAGATGGCGGCCGTCATATTGCGGTGCGGAGCTGTGTTGCAATGTTGCCCCGCCGCGAGCCTGAGACGCACGGTGACCGCTGATGGAGCTGTGGAGCGGATCGGAAGTCTGGAGATACTGGCCGAGCCTGCGTGGGGCATCGCTTACCATTGAGGCAGGATTGTGTTGCCTTGCTGGTTGCGGTGAGTGGGGGTGCTGCCTCGCCTGGGCCTGCAGCTGAGGCACCGGGTGCGGGCTTCAGTGTGGGGCTGCGGCCTGCGAGCCCTGGCTGGTGCGCAACTGCTGAGGCGTGCAGGAGTTTGTTGCACCCTTGATTTGGGCCCTATGCGGTGCTGGCACCACAGCGGGCACTGCGAGGAAGGTCTCCCTAACTTCCATGGGCCTGCTGTGCTGACGCCACAAGAGCGTGACTTTGAACAACGGAGCATACATCCCCTGCCTGCACATGTGAAAGTTGTCGGTGTGAGTCAGAGGCTTGACAGGCGCCTTCTGTCTTGGGGCCTGCAGGTTAGGTAGGCCTCTACCATAATCCTACGGTTCCCTAGTACCCCCCTCCGGATTACACTAGTGGTGTAGGCGCAGTAACTGCAAGCCCTCTGTCTGGGATATTGCTTATTATTGGGGTCCATTCACAGGCGGCCACGGTCTGAGGTGTTTATTGTCCCTGCTACCCTCTAAACCAGAGCTTTCCAAACTGTGTGTCCCAACACAGTACTGGGTCATCTGCAAATGGTAGGTGTGTCGCGGGCACTTAGCACATAACTGCTGCTAATTAAGAGGCATTCCTAGACACTCTGCTCTATGGTCTTTTAAAGACCTGTGAAGTGCTCGGGTGCGGCTACGTGTGTGCCCGGGAAGCTGGGGTGAGGTGACAGACGGTGACAGACATAGGGAGACGGAGGGAGGGAGACGGAGGGAGGAAGACAGAGGGAGGAAGACAGAGGGAGGGAGGCAGAGGGAGGGAGACAGAGGGAGGGAGACAGAGGAAGACAGAGGGAGGCAGAGGGAGAGAAACAGAGGGAGGGAGGCAGAGGGCGACAGACAGAGGGAGACAGATGAGGAGGGGCGACAGAGGGATGGAGACAGAAGGTGGAGGGAGACAGAGGGTGGAGGGTGACAGAGGGAGGGAAACAGAGGGAGGGAGACAGAGGGAGAGAGAGGGAGACAGAGAGAGGGAGGAGGGTGACAGAGGGAGGGAGACAGAGGGAGGGAAACAGAGACAGACAGAAGGAGGAAGACAGAGAGAGCGAGACAGAGAGAGGGAGACAGAGGGAGGGAGACAGAGGGAGGGAGACAGAGGGAGGGAGACAGAGAGGGAGGCAGAGGGTGACAGACAGAGGGAGACAGAGGGAGGAGGGTGACAGAGGGAGGGAGACAGACAGAGGGAGGGATACAGAGGGAGAGAGGGGGAGACAGAGAGAGGGAGACAGAGAGGGAGGGAGACAGAGGGAGGGAGACAGAGGGACGGAGACAGAGGGACGGAGATAGAGGGACGGAGACAGAGAGACGGAGACAGATGGCGACAGACAGAGGGTGACAGACAGAGGGAGGGCGACAGACAGAGGGAGGGCGACAGACAGAGGGAGGGTGACAGACAGAGGGAGACAGACAGAGGGAGACAGACAGAGGGAGGAGGGCAACAGAGGAATGGAGACAGAGGGATGGAGACAGACAGAGGGAGACTATTTGCCCACTTTTATTTCAAAATGTTCTTCCAGGGGGAGAACCCCCCCCCCCCCGAACCCCTCTTGAGGTGGTTTGGGCTCGCTCGCTACACTGCCTTACTGTGTCACAAAATGATGCATCTCCAAAAAGTGAGTCACCAACATGAAAAGTTTGGAAAGCTGTGTTCTAAACAGACAGTTGTTGGACTCTTACCTTGCTCACTTCTCAAAATGGGGAAAACAGGACAAGTCTCAGCCTTGCTTCACATTTGAGGCTCATAAATCTAGCAAGGCCCAGCAAAGAGCTACCTCAGATTCTGAGATGGATGCCCGTGGTATGGTAAATCCACGCTGGAGACAACACTCTTGGCCATGCAGTGGAGTCTCCAATCTATAGAAGGGACAATGGCCGCTCTGAATCATAGACTAGACCACATGTCCACTAAGCTGGAGAAACACAACACGAGGATGGGGAAGGTCGAGCAGCGGGTCTCTGCCACTGAGGACGGCCTCGGCAAGGTCTCTAGCAAAACACTCAATATGGAAAAAGTCCTGCCACTGATAAAGGCAAAGAATTAGAGACCAAGTCTCACCGTAATAACATTACAATCATGGGCCTCCTGGAGTCGACCAGCACTGGAAGGATGGAGACCTTCATCGAGTCCCTACTTAGGGACATATTTGGGCAGGAGAATCTGTCAAACATGATTGTTGTTGAGCAAGCCCATTGTTTTCTTGCAGTGAGACCAGTCCCAGGCGCTCCACCCCACCCTAATATTGCTTGGCTCTTAAATTATAGGGACCGCAATACTATCCTGCGCCTGGCACGTGTAAAGGACGCCAATGACCACCAGTGGAACTTGTTGTCCTTCTTCCCTGACTTTATAGCTGCAGTGCAAGCAGCGCAATGGGAATTTGGCACAGTCAAGAAATGTTTTCAAACTAAGGGAGTCCCTTACGCCATGCTGTACACTGCCTGCCTGCGAATTGGGCAGGAGGGAGACTGCAAGATTTTTACTTCCCCTAAAGCTACATTGGAACACACAAAGAAACTGAAAAAGAGACAATGAGAGGCACTGGCTGAGTTTGGAGAAGAGGAACAGTAGGGGGCAAGGGGGTAATGAAATATGTGACTGCCTGCTAATGTTACTGGGACACTCTCACCAGCACTCATTGAATGTTGCATTATTGCTGCAGTTGACCCGTGGTGACGGGATATGTCTTGCACATTTGTCTCATTGATGCACGGTGCTAATCATTTTGCTTAGAATACTCTAGCATAAATACTAGACCTGTTCAACCACCACCTGTATTGAAGGAGGCTAGTAGCACTCTGACGCTCCCCACATGCTGCAAATTGTTTGTAGTTTATGTTTGGGGATGTTTACTCAGGGAAGGGATGACTTTAGCACTTTGGGTACGCTGAAGTGGGTAGGGTAGCACTTTTCAATAGCACTTTTGATCCATCGCTACGGCTTGTCATTAGCATTGGACCTTGCATTGTTTCTCATTTTGCCCATGGATATACATCGGTGGTAACATAAAGTATCTTACCTGGAACATCCGTGGCTTAAATAGTCCCAAGAAAATCGATTCTGTTTTGGCGCATTTGGACAGGTTAGATGTCCAGGTGGCCTTTTTGCAAGAAACACATCTCACGCAGCACACCAAGAAAAATATTGGCACACGTTGGGCTGGGGTTAGGGTGGCTTCCTCTTATTCCTCCTACTCAAGGGGGTTGATGATTCTTGTTAAAAGAGAGGTCACATTTACTGTGCTTAATACAGAGACAGACAAAAAGGGCAGGTTGGCTATAGTCCATGGCAAACTTGGCGGTGTGGGGCCCTTTGAGTAAATGTGTATGGCCCCAACATTGATGAATACTCCTTTTTTGTGGATGTATGAGGCTTTATCTCTCTGTTTCCTCCAGCTGAAATATTATGGGGGGGCTTTAATACCTGCCTATATGTGCACTCAGACAGACTGGGAAGCGGGGCTGCACGACACAAACAGGCAACTGATGCTTTGTTGGGTCTGTTGGATGCGGATGCCCTTCATGATGTTTGGAGCATGCGACATCCTGGGGAGCGAGAAAGTACCTTTATTTCCACTGTGCATGGCACATGGTTCCGCTTGGACTACTGGCTCATCTCAGAGATAGCATGCAAGTGGGTCATTAACGTTAGCCACTTGACCAAAACACTGTCTGATCATTCCCCTGTAGTGCTGGTGATGCAGGTTACTGGATGTGAGCGGCCCTCTTTCATGTGGCGTTTACAACAGTCGTCGTTGACTGACCTGGTGTTCCAATGCACAGTGGGTGCAGCGATTTGTAATTTTTTTAAGGAAAATGAGGGAACCGTGGACAGCGCTGGGGTCCTCTGGAAAGCATTTAAAGTCACCCTTCGGGGATTTGTAAAGGAGCGCAGGCTGGGCTTGTGAAGGACTTGCGAAGCAGAATCAACAAGCTAGCTGCAGATATCACTACACTTGAGCACAAATATGTTCATAACCTTGCCCCAGAAAAATTGTCCGCGATACGGGATCTGGTGTCAGAGCATAATGAAACTATTGACCAAGAGCTGGCACACAGGTCTCGGCATAGCACCGCTCGCTACCATGGGGAGAGGGGAAGGCCCAGACGTTCCCTAGCTCAGAAGCTTGCTGCACCCAGCAGCAAGGACTATATTACTGAGATGTTAGATGGTGAGGGAGTAGCACACTTTAATAGTCCTAAAATTAGCAGGGTGGTGCTGGACTTCTACTCTGAATTGTACGGGGATCGAGCGCAGGTGTTGGCAGCGGACATAAATGCCTATCTAGATCATATCACGCTGGGCTGGCTGTCAGATGGCCACTGTGAATATGTTACGGAGCCCTTTGATGTTGATGATGTCAAATTGGCTACAATGTCCCTCCTCACATGTAAGGCAGCGGGCCTGTATGGCCTCCCCAGTGAGTTCTATAAGGCCTATGCCGACGACTTTGCACCCAGGCTCTTAGATGTCTTTGCGGTGGCTTATCACAAGGGAACACCCACCCCCAAGTTGAAAGAGGCACTTATTGTTATGCTCCTGAAACCAGATAAGGCTGCCATTAGGTGTGACTCTTACCGGCCTCTCACTATTATTAGCATTGATGTCAAAATATTGGCTAAAATGATAGCCAGCAGGGTCCAGCCCCTCATTCCCAACTTGGTCCTTTCGGACTAGTCAGGCTTTGTTCCCGCCCGTTCAACAACGCATAATCTGCGCACTATCTTTGCCACATTGCATTATTTTAAGGCGGATTGTCAGGCCGTTGCTGTGCTTCTTGACTCAGCAAAGGCATTCAACCCACTGCTGTTTACTGTCCTCCTTAGAATAGGCTTGCCTCCTTTTTACCTTAAATGGATTCAACTATTGTATAATGCGCCTGCATCGCGAGTACCTGTAAACGACTGGGTCTCTGATACTATCCCCATCAAACGTGGCACGCGGCAGAGATGCCCCCTGTCGCCGATGCTCTTTGCAGTGCGTTAGAGCCATTGACTTGTAAGCTTTGCCAGCGCCATGTACAGGCAGCGTTGCGTTTTAGACAGAGGCCCCTGGTGGTCTCGTTGTATGCCAGTGATATGCTGCTGTACATCTGGGAGCCTGCAATGTACCGCCCGGAACTGCTGCGTGAATACGTCAAGTTCGAGAGATACTCAGGTGTTGGTATAAATTGGGTGAAATCAACGGTGTTTCTGCTAAAGGCTGGTACACATGAGGTGGACCTGGATTTCCCACTCACATGGTCAACTGACCCTGTGAAGTATTTAGGGATCTGGCTGCTTAGAGATCCCGACGTTGTGATCTCTATGAACTAAGGCCATGTCATCGCTAAGATCACTGATCAGACAGCATGGTGGGCCAAATTACTGCTCTCCCTAGCGAATCGGATTGTAGTCATCAAGATGACGATATTGCCCAAATTGCTCTATCTGTTTGTCAATATTCCCATCTGACTTAATATTGCATTGTTTAATACGCTACAGTCAATACTACTGGCCTTTGTCTGGGGGGCAAGAAGCGTAGATGTAGTTGTGATGTGTTGGTGCTACCATTCAAGCGGGGTGGCTTTGAAGCACCTGACATGTGGCTCCACTACCTGTGCGTGCAGGCTCAGTTTGCGCATTATTGGTACTTCCCTCAGCAATTGCAGCCACATGCTGCAATTGAGGTGGATGCTGTATGTCCGATGTCCCTTGTGGCGGCTGCCTTGTCCGGTGGGGGGGGAGGGCCCTGGATCAAAATTAACCCTGCTCTCTGCACGGCATGGGCGTGGAAGATGCTTGCAGCATGGGCGCAGTTGCACTATCTTTATGCCCAAGAGCTGCCGCTTGCGGGGCATCCAGATATCTCTGCAGCACAGGAGCCGGCTGCTTTGAAAACATTAGGAGCGGCGGGTATTACACAGCTGTGTAATCTATAGTTCCAAAAGCAAAGTGGTGAGCACAAAAAAAGTGTGCACTATAGTCACAGTTCAGTACTTTTCTTTAAAGTTTCCAAAGAAAAGGCTCAACTCTCCGTAGCCCTCTGCTCCTGGCCACAATCCTCAAAATGAAATCACAAAAATGGAAAGGAACATCTTATAGTGATAGAGCAAGGTTTCGTACATAAAGAAACTTGCCCGGATTCAATCCTCTCGAATAATATGTAATAATGTAACCAACATGTTTGTGAATACTAATAATTGCATTACTCAACATTTACTTCATTTAGGCGGAGCTTTTAAATGTGCTTTACTAACCAGTAATCCGAGTGGGATAATATGGCTGCCGAAAACCCGGGAATCTTCTGCACATGCGTCTACTGCATGTACGTAGTATGAAGTCTTTCGCTTTAGTGGGAAATCTTTGCAGCTGCGCTGTAGAATTAAAAATGGCCGTTTTGAATCTCACATGCTAATGCATATGCTATGCGTAAACTAAACCTTGCATGTCTTACTAAACTGCTAAGTCAATAGTTAAAATAAATTAAGTGAATTAGAGTAGGAAAAAGTGGTATACAGTGCATTACATTATTTTCGTATTCTAACATGTTTTTCTTTGATTTTGTTATTAGTTTGTATTTGGGCCTGGAGGGTGATTGAAATCTCCATCTTGACTGAATTATGCGCAAGCGCGCTGGACACTGTCAAACTCTGTACTGTGACATTGAAACCCAGCCAAGGACACTATAACAAGAGAAGCGCCTGAGAACACCACCTCTTGACCTGGAGAGGGGAAGGAGAAGAAGTCAAATTTTGTATACATTGTAAAAGAAATTAACATGAAATGCGGTTGGGAATAAAGCATGGGAAGGTGAAATTAAGTGGCTGGAATATAGAACAATGAACCTAAGAAAATGATATTACATTAGTATAATGTGATGACCTCTCCCCATCACATTGCCCAATCACATGTAGGGCATTCACGAATATTGAAACATTGGGGGGTGGTACATAAACTGATAATAGTATAACTAAGGTAGGCTCAGTCAGTTAGTTTGTCAGACTTGTCACCGACCTGTCACCAGCCCATCATTGCTGCAGAAGACGGCGGAGGCCACAAAGGTCAAAGATGCTGAAGAACCGAGAAAGGAGAGACGGAGAGAAAGAAAAGCCGGAGAGATCGCTGAGGGAGAAGAATCTGTCCATCCAGAAGGGGGAAGAATCGAGGAGAGTAACACCAGAGAGGGGTGTAACACTGGTGTTACACTTAGAAGAGTTTACCTGTCCTGTCCTGAACTTGTCCTGAACTATTGGCTCCTGACTATTTGGGAGTCCCTTTTCCAGCTCCATGGCCAGGGTTTGGTCCTCACACCATTCTAGGTAAATATAAATCTGTGTGATATGTCCTTGTACTGTTTTCCTTTTTCACCCTTCCCATGTACCAATGTCATGAGATCTTACTAAGCCTTTATGTCTTCACTTAGGTCATTATATTCTCTTTAAAAGTTGGTGTTGTATTGGTATTTGATTCACAAAATCCTTGTATAGATAAAGTTTTTAAAAACTCTCATGATTCTGTGGTCATTAAAAAATAAAGGTAAATGTCATTTATACCTATTATGCTAACAACCTGATGTATCGACCATAGGAAAATTGAGAATTTAGGTGATAAGGTATTGGTAAGAAATGGTGTACAGGTATAATTCACTATGAGGTAAATATAAGTCCTGATTACCAGCGTATGATTGCCAGCTTATTGTATGAATGTTTTATGGGCCCAGGTAAGTATGGTATTTTAGAATAAACACAAGCTGGTAATCTCGCTGCATCAGTATTTCTTGTAGCCTGGCTATGGTTAGGTTTTAGTTAAGATAGGTAGTTAGTTGTGTATTGGAATAATGATTTATGTATTAACCAAAACCTGTATTTATTGTTTTGTGTTGTCCAGAAATCCCTGGGGATGTTGAATAGTGGGTGGTAAATGAAAGCCACACTGCAGTGAGGTTACTGGCCTTGATGAAGAAAGTGTGGAAAGTTAGGTAGAACTTTAAGCACTAATTAGGGATTATTTTCTTGTATAAAAGTGAGAGTGACTGGTAGCAAAGGTGTTCGCTGGTGAAACTTTAGTCTTATATCACCTAGAAAGGGTAATACTGAAGGAGTAACAGGTTCTTTGATGCTTGAGTGAAGAGTAAGCGGGAGAGGTTTTACTCATAGTGTATGAAGGGTAAGCGGGAAGTTTTAGTCGCAGTGGAAGAAATTGACTTTTCTTTGGAAATAGTCAATCAGGCACAGTAGCAAATGTTTTTTACGTTGTTAATTAATGAAATATGTAAGTAAAAGGGAAAGAAATTGAGTTTCGCATTACCTTTGCAAAAGAGGGGTCGGTTGCGGGGGCTGCACTGACGTCACTAAGAGCCGCGCTGGGATTGGTTGAGACTGCCGGCGTGTAGCCGAGGAAAATTTGTAAAGGAGGGGTGAGTACAGAGGAGTGAAACTGAAGTCACAGAAAAGTCGCGCAAATATTGGTAAAAGAAAATAAGTAAACCAAACGTTGATTGGTCATCAGAATAAAAGACGCACTGATATTGGAAAACGTTAGTGAAGAAGTAAACAAATGAATTAATCACGAAAATAGAAGTTTCGGTGTTAATAGACAGTGGGGATCGCATGTGGGGTGTAGATCCTACTATAATAGTGACCCATCCAGAAAGAAGATTTATAGTTTTTGCCCACAAACAGTACATTAGAAGGAATCCAAACACAATGTACGGAGGGAATAATATAATGTCATTTATGCAGAAAATTTTAAATTATTTGAAAACTGAAAAACCAATTAAAACTAGAGAAGGGATTATTATCCCTCCCCTGAAAACACCTGTATCATACGTGATGATAGAAAGAGATTACCACACCTGTGTATGGTTAGAAAATTGGATAGAATGCACAAAAGGTGGTGGAGTATTAGCATTCCCTGAGTATGGAACATTTAATGGAAGAGTTTTACATAATTTACGACTGCGCATGAATGAGTTAGAGCCAAGTCCCAGATTAACTCAATACGAAGCTTTCGAAGAGTGGGAGACTGAAGCATTTGAGCGAGACAGAACACGATGTAGTGGTAACATAAGTACATTTTATGCCAGATTTCCTCGTGAGACCCGAGACAATCAGATGAAACAATGGAGACAAGCCTTGGTGGTGGAAGGATTATATCCCGTAACGACAACAGAAGAAACGACAGGAAGCAAATGTACAGACAAAACAAAACATATAGTAACTGGTAGTGGAGATTCAGAAGATTATTTTGAAGATATTTTAATGAAAAATCCTCCACCTGATCAGCGAGAATTAAACAGAATTACCTCTAGTGCCCCGCTTCTGAAAACACCTTTGGTTCCGCAAGTTGTACATGAGACTAAGATGGAAAAGGTACTTCAAGAGAAGGAAAGAGTAGCGATAAATAAAAATAGAATTGAATTAATTCAGAAAATAACCCTGTTAAATGCAAGTCCTGAAGCACTAACGATACCAGTGACTGTAGGCCCAGTTGTTCCCTTATACAGGGATAAGCAAAACTGTCCTAAAACACCTGTTCTGACTACACCGATCACACAACCCAGAAAAGAAAAAATTATAATAGATGATCAGGCAAGTGAATGTGAATCGATAATTTTTTTAATGGATTTGCCAATAAGAGAGCCAATAAATTATACATTCTGAAAATCAACACCCGGATGCTCAAAAGAGGTACAGATTGAAACCTCAACAGGCACAAAAAGTGCCACGGTAGTAACCCCTAAAGAAGTAAAAAGATGGGCACGAGAAATAGAGACGCTGAAAACTAAGCCAAAAGTATTAGATATATTTAAATTGCGACATAATTGGAAGAAATGACAGCTGGAAATGTAGGGATAGAAAGATTAAATACTTTCAGTGAAGAAGAGTTGTTATTCATCTGCAGAAGTATCACCCGAAATACAAAAATATTTCATGAAAAATGTATGAATCTGGCTTCAGAAATGGCAATCGACATAGGTAAATCCAAAGTATTGCAGGAACCATATAGAGCAGTGTTGTGGGGATTCTGCTCATACACAGAACTGTGCACAGATACCCAGGACCTTAGTGAATTGTAGTGTACCAAAAAACTCACCTCAGGACCCAGAACCCCTAACCGACTAGCATCAGTGTCTCATTAGCGCTCCGTCCTATAGCGAAGCTACCAATGATTAGACAACCCAGAACATTCGACTTCGGGTACTCACAGGAATGGTGGGAATTAAGAATACTCTTTCGTTTTTATTCTCATACCAGTCCACAATGTAAGTAATTAGAGACACGGAAACGTTTAAAATGTTTATTTTAACGACGTGCTCTAAGATGCAGTATTTAAGCAGGCATAAACATAATACAATCAGCATTGTTACAGCTCCATAAAACACAAATAGGAGAAATCATATTATAATGATAGTGGAAACGGGTCCTATAACGCCTTGTGAACCACCCTCCGCTGCTAGGAACTAGGTTTTATAATAATAATAGAAGGTCTCTTAGGCTTGAATGGGGAACCCCATACTTCCAAGATCAGCAGAAGTGAATCACACCAGGATCAGCAAAGTTCTCTCTCTCTCTCTCTCTCTCTCAGGAAAAGGATTTTCTCCAAGTGCCCAAATCATCCATGCAGTGTAATATTGAAGGCACTAGAATTTCAGTTAGCTGCAGCTGTGTTCATGTTATGTCTAGAGTGGGGTCCGATCAACCTGAATAACAGCCTACATTGTTATCGTGACCTTGAAGGCTTCTGCACACAGTGTACAGATTGAGGTCGCGATGTAAGTCTAGGGATGTTAAAAACAAGCCATTCTCATGCGCGGAAAAATCAAGCTGTCTAACTCACAACAACAGTTACATGTAGTGTTGTATGCAAAAGCTGCAAAGTGGCAACATTTTGTTTAACTTCTAATAAGCTTATGCTAACTTAGCAATGTGTGAAGCAAGGCCCTGGCTTTACTACACCCTCCCCTGCTCGGAACACGTACAAGAAGGGAGGCAATTTGGGAACGCAGAGTTCAAGTTTGATTGAGACAGAACCAAGTTCTAAATTTGCCAAAATGGATACTTGGAAGTAGAAATTCCGATGTAGCAAAGAAAAAACCAAACAACCAAGAATGGGCGGTACACTGCCAATCACGGTAATGGAAAAATAGGGAAAAAAATGTGAGTACAGTACGCGTTGATGCTGGACATATGCCAATTCAATCTGTCAGCATATAGGCACAGTACGTTGCAACAGCCTCCAATAGGAAGTCATTATTATCATCACAAAATAATTCAGCCATCCAATGTAATAATGTGAAGGAATATACATGTTCTTCGATAGCCGGAGCCTCTAGCACCATCAGAGGACAACTCGTGTGTTCTTCGATATAACTGCGTGCCAGAAAGTCATGTGCAGCAGCACATATGTTCCAATTGCCTAGGACTCCATGCACCGCCGCACAGGCCATAATCTGGCCCACAAAAAATTCGAACTCATGAGCTACTAAGGAACTCATTAGTTGATCATAATCTGGGTTGGGAGACACCGTTTTGCAGAGACACAAATCCAGAGCCCATTCAAAACTACAATCCAGGCAATGGAAAACAGGCTGAACACATGTAAATTAGGAAAACCGGAAAGATAATCTAAATGCTACACTCAAGGTGGCGAGAGGTAGCGTTCCATAGTATTCAAGCATCCGGTTGCGAAGCTGGAGTAGCCGCAACATGTTGTTGTCTGACACAGATTGTGCAGCCATTTTTGAGCAAGCAAATCAACAGCAGTACATTGGCAGCCAAGGCGAGAATTAATGGTAAACCACTGAAGATGCTGGAAAAAATAGAATGAAAAAAAGCCGGTATCACACCACATATAGTTGGGAATGAAGTCACAAGGCCAGAGCTCACCACTTTAAAGAAATGTGCCAAGTCTGTGGTAGAAAAGGCATTGAATATAGTGTGAACCAAAGCATCGAAATGCAGGGGGAGATCAGTATTTAAAAGGGCATGCACCTCAGTGCGGGTGTTTGCCACGTGAAGGACAAATGTTTCACGGGAAGAAGTAAGGGCAACTTCTTTCTGGGACAATAGAGCCATTATTCGACTCATCTGGTTGAACTCTGCTTTCAAGGACGGGATGTAAGGCCAGATGGACACATCGAGCTTCCCATGCGGAGGCAGAAACAGCACATTTTTATAGCAGACTACACGTTGGGAGATGGTCACAACATACAAAATCCCTGCCAGCGTACTGCAGCAATCTTCATTATTTAAAAGTAAATAGCTACCGTTAGCTAGCAACGTGAATGTTGGTGTTATAGCTGGGACTGGATTACCCTTTAAAATGCAGGCTAAATTCGGAGCTTGCGTGTTACACGAGCCGTGCAATTGTATGTTCTTGCAAACCAGTGGGTGATCAGGTGTAGAAGTGCACTCTTCTCCCTTTAAATAAACCTCTTTACCCTCCCACAGGCACGTATAGGTAAATGGCAGAGACCAAACTTCATGGAGATAGGCACCTCCCAATGGTTCATATCACCCTATGGCATAGTATTTCATGCATGAACTGAATTTAAACAGGGGAAAGGGCAGTGTTATTAACCCATGAATGAGCCATACTGCTGAATTAGATTCGGCAACAGACAAAGGTAAAGGTTCCAACTTTTCAATATGCAAAAGTGAATATGCAGCATCCTTCATAGACATAATTTGTTGTTTTTCAGTCAAATTAAACGGTAAAAATAGAGAAGAGGTATTTATGTAGTCACATGTAACTTTTCCAGATTTTAAGGTTTGTAAAGTCCAAGCAAACCGCATAATGGAACGTAATTGATTTTTACCATGGTACAAAACACACACTTCATCCTGTACAATATCAACAACAGATGAAACAATATTATCTAATGTGTAAATTTGGGAAGAAAGGGTATTAATGCTATTATCAACAACTGCAAGCACATTTTCTAAATTAGCCTAATCAATAGCTCTTAATCTAGAAGCAGCTTCAATTTGAGACAGCTTCCAAACTTCGTTGTAAATAGCATATATCCATCTTTTCGACATGCCTCCTACAGGGCCTTTAACAAAGTCATTCAAATCAACATCGTCAGTCAATTTGGACAAATTAAGTTTAACTGACGCTAAAGTGGAATGTGTTAGCCAGTTCTGACATAACTTGCCTACTGAATAGGTAGTAACAGAATGGTCTCTTTCAAACGGGGATCCGCCCTAACCTGTGTATAGCCAGGGGCCAGACCAAAAAAACGATGTTGCTATGAATTTGACCTTTTTTGCCATAATAAACAACCTTGGGGATCCAAGCTAGAAATATTAAAAGAGGAATTTTGTAACAGGGACTGCAATGCATCAATGGACCTTTCGGTGTGAATGTACCATGTAGGGTATTCCCCCAAATCAGGAATGGAAGGAGCATTTCATTTTTTGGACCTAGCCAATCCAAAGCAAGTGGTTTGTGAAATAGAGGAATTAAAAAACAATATATGGTTAGGGATGAGACATGCACAATGCAAAGCCTCAGTGCCTTGCACTTGCCAGCTTTTAGAACCCCAAACAGATTTAAGATCAATAGTATCTTTCCTCAGCTCATAGCCCCCTATAGCTAATTGATTGATACAGGACTTTGAATACAGTGATTTAGTGTGGGTGAGTCTAACTTTGGAAGAGGACTTAGCAGTCATCTTAAAATAAAAGGAGTCAGGAATGGATTGATTAAAATCAGTAAAAAAAGTCAACTTTTTCAAAAGAGTTTTGAAGCTGCCTTCAGTAGGAGCTGGATAATGTTCCCACTGTGTATAATTTACCACGTCTAAATGTGTTTACTTTATGCAGAAAATGATAGCCAATTATGCAGACTTATTCTGCTATCAACATTATGGCTAAGTCAAAGTACAAATCTTCAGCATCAAAAGCAGCATAATATTTCAAATAAGAAAAAAGAGCCTCTACGGCTTGGACATCCCAATCATCAGAGCGTATGTTTTGTTTTACAACATCCCCCATTGAAACACAAATTACATTGGGGACATTTATAACCTCTGTAGGGCCGTGGATTTGAAATTTAACAGCATCCCACACAATCCCATCTAATACAGGCCAAGCTGTGATGTTGACAAAAGTCTGCTCCCTCTTCATGATGTGGTGTGAGGAGTGGGGTACCAAAGTTCCATCAATTAACCTATTGTTCTTTAACATAATGTCAATTTACCAGACAAAAAAATACAACAACAAATCCAATTGACATGAATAAAAAATTGAAAATAGCACTAGCTAAATGTAAGTCTATGGGGGTATCACATTTTTTTTTTAAACCTGACGAGAAAAATAGAAACTTTTGATGGGAACTATGATGTTGTAGAGTCATTGTCAAATGAAAAGCATGACTGGTTGACTGCACTTGTTTGCACACCAGGAAACTACACATCTGTTGGGTAAGTATACTTAGTTACACATTGGGATCCCCAGCCGGTGGATTCAATAAAGGATTAGTAAATGTATGCATCTCGATGGCAATGTCAGGCCTGTTGTTATTTGCCGGTGCCAAAACAGAAATTCTCAGCATCGCTGGACAAGAGACTGCTCGTGTCATACTATGAAGAATCAGACACTCGTTGTAATTTGACATTGTCAATGGAGATGTACCTGTTATCCTTGCGACCAGGAAGTGGAGGTAAAATGGTTCCCTGCACTCCAAGCACAGGAACTGGTGCACAATATGAGGGGCCGAACACCTTCTTGTTCTCCACCTTCTCACGGACCAGGTCACCGACTCGGGGTAGCCAGCCAACTACCGTAATCTGAGGTGTAGCATCAGTTGTGGAGGGCAAGTGTTCCTTTGCAAGACTGTCACAAGTCTTTTGTAGGTTCTGTAATACAGCAGAATGATCATCTACGTCAAAGGGTGCGGCAGACGCCGCCATGTCTAGACCCTCAAGGTCCGGAACAAACATCTTTATGCCAAAGAACATTTCGTATGGGGTCCGCCCACCCAGAGACCTTCTAGGGAGATTATTAAGTGCACGTTGAATGCTATAGAGATGGGCCAGCAAGTTCCTGCCAGTACCTAAAACCCTAGCTGTCAAGGATTGCTTTAAGTCATAGTTTATTCGCTCCACTACGCTATTACCCTCAGGTCTGTATGGAGACAAAAATTTGACCTGGACCCCCAATGAACCCATGGCATCCTTGTACGCCTTTGAGACGAACGCTGGACCCTGGTCCTAATGAAGGATGCCACATGCTAAAATTCCCACAAAGACACGCAAATCCCTTGTGACAGTTCGGGCATCAGCATTTCGTTGTGGCCAGAGCCAAATAAAGCGTGTGCACGAATTCACTGCAACTAAGATGTACTTATACGCAGTATCTGAGGGGAAAAGACTGCAGTGATCTAAATAAACACACCCAAGTGGTTTATTAGATATGTACAACTGTGTCTGTGGCAGACGCGCAGCCGTTGAAGGTTTGATCTGCTGGCAAATGTCACAAGTAAGGACAGTCAGTCAAATATACTTTTATTTGATTTCATTAAAAAAATCATAAAAGGGTGGGAAAACCACCATAGGTAAAACATGCACAAGTAAGGACATAATCATGCGTCTGTTTGTACAATCCGCGCCACCAGTAATTGTAATTGTAATTGTAATTGTAAGGGGTGCTTATAAAGCGCACTGACACCATGGGTTTCCTGGCGCAGTAACACTGCTGTAAGATAGAGACAGTCGCTGAAACGCCAGCATGTGCCGAGGCCATACCCTTGTGAGCGGCTATTATCAAGGTTTGCCTGCGGTCCACGTTGGGAATCAATCTGTCACCAACGTCGTTAATTGTCACATAGAAAACTTTATCAGGACTTAAATGATAAGAGTATTTAGAAGGGAAACCTCTAGGGTAATTACCTCCCTTCTCTGTTGCAGCAATGGCTGTCAAGATGTCATCATCAATCTTATTTTTGGAACGTGTAACTGCTGCTACTACATATGTTTCTACTGCTGTCTTTGCTGCTTCATCAGCAAGACAGTTACCAACAGCATGTACTCCTTTGCGCTGATGACCACGAGTATGAATTACAAACACGAGAAGCAGACATTCTGTAAGCACTGCCACTCAAACCCATAGCATTTTGTTTTTGATTGTGCTACCTTTGGAATCACGATATTCATTCTGTGTCCAAAAGAATACATTTGTCATCGTTAGACTGAACACAGTAGTAAGAGTCACTTACGATTAGAGTAGTCACACAAGACAAGCACCAGAGCACGTAGCTCTGCCATCTGGGCAGTACAGTCCCCTACTGTCTGTGTATCCATGAGATCGGACTTGAACTTTCCATTCAGCATGGTACCCACCACTATTGCACCGGTTGGCCAATAAGCATGCTTTGAACCTGTCCCCAGTTGCGCCGCCCCGTCAGAGTAAATGATAGAATTGAAATTCTCCAGTGGGTGCAAGGTCAGAGGAGCCGGATGAACGAATTCATACTGTAAGTACTCCTGAGTTTGCAAAGAGGTGTCAAAAATAAACGTGACATTCGGAGATGTCAAGGATGCAAAGCTTTCAAATTTGGTACACTGGCTTTTGTCACTGCCTCTAAGGCAGGATACGGTGGAACAACCAACATGCGTTTCCCCTGCGACAGTGCTCTCTCTTTCAGAATCGCCATCTGCACTGCAGTCAAAACTTTCTCGAAAGAGGAAAATCTCATTTTAGCCGAAGTGTACAAGTGTGACTTGTAAGCGATAGGGACTGTGTCTCTTTCATTAAACATCAGGTACGTGAAACTAACCGCGCCTGGCACAACTCTTATTACCAGGTTGGTTTGGTTGTCACGAGTCAGTAAGAACTTAGATTCAAGAAGATCAGCCTGCAAAGATTGCAAGATAGCTGAATGTTCAGGCAGCCAGCAAGATTTGGTAAAAGTTGGCTGTACCAAGGCATATAGCGGCTTGATACGCTGGGCATATTCAGGAATGTAAGTACGCCCGAAATTCAAAAACCCTGTAAAGATTGTAGTTTTTCAGAGTTGAAGGAGCGTGCAACTGTGCACATTTCTCCAGGAAGTGAGGTGCCAAACCTCGACCTTCATTGTTGAGCTCATAGCCCAGGAATAACACTGTGTACTCTCGATTGTGTGATTTTGCAAAGTTAAATTTGTAACCGCAGTCCGCAAACAAATAAATGATGCGGTCAACGCGACACAGATGCGGCCATAATTCGTCGTCTGTGAGATAAATGTCATCAACATACGAGCATGCCTCAGGGTTGAGTCCCTCTAAGAGAGAGACTATGTGAGCGGCAAAAATGCCTGGGCTGTTCTTGAAGCCCATGGCTAATCTTTTGAACTGTTTTTGATTGCCGCCAGAAGTGAAAGCTGTCCATTGACTACTAATAGAGGACAGGTTATGGCTAAAAAAGCCATTGGATATGTCAAGTGTGGTCTTAAATCGTTTACGCACGAGACTATCCACAAGGGCAGAACTGTGAGTATTCTGTACCGCGCAGGTCCAACAATGAGAGTTGAAGTGCTGGTAATCCAATACCAAGCAGTACGATCCATCAGGCTTGGTCACAGTAAAAAGGGGATTGTTCATTGGTGACCCACATGTCTCAATTACACCTTGATTATCCAATTGTTCAAGGATCTCTGCCACAGGAGCTTTTGCGTCACGCCGCATGGTATATTGGGGTTGAGGCTGTGGCATAGACCGCAATGGAATCTCATGTCTGTGCAAAAGTTTGTCCCATCCACATTGAGTACGGTAAAACGCCGGTGCAAGCACCTTGGCCCACCCTTCTGCAAAATTCAGCGCCTGCTTTTTCGGCACAGTGTGTGTGAAACTAGGTAGGATTACCTCCTTCCCTCTCAGAGCAGCCAGAACGAAAGGTGGGGGCCAGTCTTCCTCTGCTAACAAAATGTCATACGTAGAGGTCAGATTTTCCCCAAAAATCCCTTTTATTTTTTTTTCACTGTATGTCACCTTCAATTAAAAGGACTATCTCATATAGTCTGTCAGGGGAGCCACTCTAGTGTCAGCTGTTTCCACAGTGATGAACGTGTCAGTTGCTTTCGCCTTCAGATACGGACGCAGTTCTTGTCGCACTACTGTAACCTCTGCTGCGCTGTCTAGCAGCATCAGTGCCAATGTCAGGATCCGAAACTATGTTCTCACTATCCGTGGCATACCTCGCGGTCAAAGGGGCATCTTCCTTTTTCAGAAACTGGGGCGTTGATGCTGAAAGTCGTCCTGCTTACCTTTACCAGCCGTCTGGCGGGGCTGCCCACGTCCTTGTGGGCACCCTGGCCTCTGCCGCTTTCTCCTCCACCGGTTTGTGGGACCGATGTTTCCTGCAAAGAATGAGGAGAACGTTGATCAGGAACCTGAAAATGATCAGGTGACTTAATACTAGCGCGGTCGTGACCCCTGTTTCTGTTGCTGCCTCACCTGTTTTTTACTTTTCCAATTCTGTTTTGGAAAAACTGGACGGTCGTCTTTATTAGACTTAGCCATTTGAGTTTGCGGTTGTGCTGCTGTCTTAGCAAAAGGCTTAACACCCAAACTAATGTGGCCAATGGTCTTTTAGGCCTCCACAATGATTTTCGGTAACTGCCGGGGTTTATCAGCATCGGGACATCGCGCAAAGCATTAGACACTTGAAAGTTTACTGCATACCCCTTGACATTAGCGTGGATGAGATCGGAAACTACGTCAAGCACTCCAATGAGTCTCATTCCCAATTCAACAGCCGCCTCCGGACCGTGTTGATCTTGGGCAGGCTTGAGCACGGACGGCAGGACAGCCATGGATGGGGTGCCGAAGCACCTAGCATAGACTTTCGCAAATACTTTACCCCAGGTCTCACAATCTGATACCTCTGGTTCTAAGTCTTTCTGCAAACTAAGGGTTAGAATCCTGTGTTTCTCAACAGTAGTCGTATTAGGAAATACTGCTTCCAGTTGGTCAAATTCCTCTGCAAGCCAAAAAGGCTTATCGTTCTTATCTTGGGGGCGCTTGCCCATAACCAAATTAACCATGAAGGGACTAATTGTAATCCCGACTGGTCCAACTGGATGTGCCACATTACCAGGAAGCCCCACCTGGATATTGTGGGAAACATATTGCACTAAAACCTGATGCACTCCGACGATGGAGGCATAGAGTATACGTAACTCAGCTACAGTGACTGTTAGATAACACAGATGCAGTATAAACCCAAACAAAGCATGTCAAGTAGCCCAGGAATAGACAAGGGACCCAACCGAACCACCGTTACAGAGTGGGGATGGGCGCCATTAAGCCAAACTTGATGCTGCCAAGCCGTAATCAGAATTTCCTGTGTGTTATATGGTGTATACACATTAGGCACGGCTGTGTGAGTGTAAACATGAAACGTACCACTATCCGCATTCACTGCAGGAAAGGTAACCCATGAGTAGAAAAGCTCAAATGAGTATGCTGCATCAGCCTTCACCACAAAAAGCACCGCCATGCCTTCCACGGGTACCCCAAACGCCCGCAAATGATTGTGGACGGGCACCCGACTAAGCAGCACGATATCAATATCTCCCATCAAGACACAGTATAGAAAGACAATGCAAAAGAATTGTAGCACAAATGGGTTGGAATTCAAAGTATGAACCTTTTTTAAATATCAAGCTTGAATAAACCTATACTTAATCCATATAGGTAGGTTAATCCGTCACTACTGTCAACCGGAAACAGGAGCGAGGGTGTTGTGGACTATTATAAGCACTACTCGAGAGTCTCAAATATAAGACCACAACGTTAGGTGCGCCATGTTGCGGGGATTCTGCTCATACACAGCACTGTGCACAGAGACCCAGGACCTCAGTGAATTGTGGTGTACCAAAAAACTCACCTCAGTACCCAGAACCCCTAAACGACTAGCATCAGTGTCTCATTAGCTCTCCGTCCTATAGCGAAGCTACCAATGATTAGAAAACCCAGAACATGCGACTTCGGGTACTCTCAGAAATAGTGGGAATTAAGAACACTCTTTCGTTTCATTCTCATACCAGTCCACAACGTGAGTAATTAAAGACACTGAAAAGTTTAAAATTTTTATTTTAACACCATGCTCAAAGATGCAGTATTTTTGCTAACATAAGCAGGCATATGATTAAAAATAATACGATCAGCATTGTTTGTTACAATTCCATAAAACACAAAGGGAGAAATCATATTATAATGATAGTGGAAACAGGTCCTATAGTGCCTTGTGAACCACCCTCCCCTGCTAGGAACTAGGTTTTATAATAATAATAGGTCTCTTAGGCTTGAATGGGGAACCCCATACATCCAAGATCAGCAGAAGTGAATAACATCAGTATCAGAAAAGCTCTCTCTCTCTCTCTCTGGAATAAGATTGTCTCCAAGTGCCCTAATCATGCATGTTGTGCAATATTAAGGGCGCTAGAATTTCAGTTAGGTGCAGCTGTGTTCATGTTGTGTCTAGAGCGGGTTTCGATCAACCTGAATAACAGCCTACATTGTTATGGTGACTCTGAAGGCTTCTGCACACAGTGTACAGATTGAGGTCGCGATGTAAGTCCAGGGATGTTAAAAACAAGCCGTTCTCATGCGTGGAAAAATCAAGCTGCCCTCACAACAACAGTTACTTGTAGTGTTGTGTGCAAAAGCTGCAAAGTGGCAAAATGGTCTGACTCTTTAACTTCTACTAAGCTTATGCTAACAGAGCAATGTGGGCAAGCAAGGCCCTGGCTTCACCACAGCAGAATTCTCTGACAAAGATTTCGAAAACATGAATGTGTCAGGTAGGAAATTACAGATAAGAGAATTATTGACATTGTTGCAAAAATGGTGTGATTTGGATAGATGGAAAGTTAGGTGGACAAAGAAAAAGGAAGAAGCACAGGCAAATCGATTGACATCTGAGTATTTAATGAAAGAAGCAGAAAAGGTGCAAAGGTTGTCCCCAATGACAGAAGTACCGGGAGGAGGTTATGTACATGTTCCATGGACCCCACAAGATATTTCATCATTTTCAAATGATTTTCCAAAGCTTAGAGAAAACCCAGTAAAATGGTACAGGCAAGTCGAAAGGTTTGTGAAAGTCTCAAAAGTTTTGTTGCAGGATTTAGATGGTTTATTTGACATTTTTGTTCCTGCTGATTTATGGGCAGAATGTAAAATTACAGTAGATTGGCCTAACAATGAGTACCCAAGAGAAGCAAAAACAGGAGCCCCGTCAGAAGATCTAATGAAAAAATATCATCAAGTAATCACTTACCTGAAAGGAAAAATTCCCCGAAAAGAAACTTATTGGATAAAAATAGACAGAACTACTCAAGAAAAAGATGAGTCAGTACATGCATATTATGAGAAGCTGTTACAGATGTTCAAGCAATACAGTGGGTTGCAAAAAACATTGAAAACAAGGACAAGACACATTTTGTATACCGTTTTGTGTCTGGGTTAAGGTTAGACATATCACAAATGATTAAACAAGCGAAGCCCATAGATGGAGTCCTTAAGTATGCCAAGTACTGTGGGGATGAGATCGACAAGAGACAAAATAATTTAGAAGTAATGGTAATGTGGGCTCAAGTTAAATTAGCAGAGCAGCAAGAACTAAAGCTAAGTAATCAGGCAGAAAACCCAGGAAAGGGGCAAGGTCAAGGTGAAAATAGTGGGGGCAAACCAAGAGGGCGAATGAGCAAAGAAGAGGCTAAGAAAAGGTTTCCCTGTCACAGGTGCGGAAAATTGAGGCATTGGAAAAAAGAGTGTAAACTTATACAGAATAATAATGTCCATAATCAAAATTTAAATCCCCAGATGGAGAATGAGGTGGTAATGAGGCAACCTCAGCAGGTTATACAGAGTCAATTGCCACCTGCCCCTATGCCAGATTTTGTGAGTCAAGCCAAGTACAGTGTGGACATCGGATTCCGGGAGGGAAGTGGTAAGAAAAATTCTGTAACACCACAGTTTCTTTTGCAGGATTCATTTTTTGAGGCCAAACTACAATGACGGTGCCTGAGAGGGGAGGAAGGGGAATGCATACTTGGTGAATCCTTGCCGGTAGATCAGTCAGGTACATATACAGATTGTAAGGTTGAAGGAAATGACATCACCTTCTTATTGGAGACTGGTGCTACCCATTCAACAGTGAGAACAGCAGACATCCCAAACCTACCCCTCTCAGGAGAAACGATCCAAGTAGTGGCCTTTCTAATAAACAAATTAGGACCCCAATTACCAAACCAATGGAGGTATGTATTGGCAACTTTAGAGAAATGCACAAGTTTGTTGTGTGTGACTCGAATCCCGTAAACTTGCAAGGAAGGGATTTATTGTGCAAAATGAACTGCACAATATTTTGCACACCGGATGGTGTTGCAATTCAAACTCCTGATGAAGATGGTGTATACGAAATCATGTTAGCTAAACCGGGAACAGAAGTGAATGACATGTTTTCTATGATGACACCAAATGAATTACCAGATGAGGTCCACACTACAGTAAATCCTGATGTGTGGGATTTCAGCGCAAAATAAGTATTATTAATGGCAAATGTAGACCCAGTAAAACTAACCGTAAAAGAAGGTGCAGTTTATCCAAATACCCGACAATCCAAAATGAGCCCGGAAATTAAAGCTGGTGTTGCAGCAGAGATTGAACGATTGGTCGAGCAAGGCATACTAAAAGAAATAATGAGTAGCCCTTGTAATTCGCCTATAACCTAACGGAAAATATAGGGTGGTCCAAGACTTGGGGAAAATTAACAAAACTGTCGTACCATGTTGTCCGATAGTGCCAAATCCAGCAGTAATCTTATATCAGATACCGTAGAACGCAGGATGGTTTACTGTAATTGATTTATGCCATGCCTTTTTCTCCATTCCATTGCATCCTGAAAGCCAATTTTTATTTTCGGTCAAATTTGATGAGCATGTTTACATTTACAATCGTGTTTCACAAGGGTACACTGAAAGTCCTTTGATTTTCAATAGCAGTAAAGTAGAAAATTGATGCATGTGGAATCAACTGCCAACCTATGCTACTTGGGGGCGTAGGAACATGGGAAGAAGTGAGAGAATTACTAGATGAAGCCGGCCTGAAGGAAAAGGAGGAGTGGGAGAAAATAGGTTGTCAGAGAAGGGCTGATGATGGTGTGTGGATTTACCTAGATGGAAGACCAGTGTTACCTGACTGTATGTTTGCACCCATGGCTAGAATGTATCATGGAGACACACACATAGGCAGAGATACTATGATTAGACTTTTTCGACAAGATTGGTTTAATGCAAGGTTCAGGAATGTCGCAGAGAGTCTTTGCCAGAGATGCTTAACTTGTCAACAAATAAACCCAGGCAGGAAAACTGTAGTCTGCACAGGAACAATTGGAAAACCTAAGGGTCCATTCATAAGACTTCAGATTGATTTCATCCAGTTACATGCCTGTCGAGGGTTGAAATATGTACTTGTCATTGTTTGTTTGTTTTCAAAGTGTGTGGAGGCATACCCGACCAGAAGGAATAACAGCTTGATAGTGGCCAAACTCTTACTGAGGGAACTCATTCCACTGTTTAGTTTTCCAGTAACTATTGAATCAGACACAGGGTCTTATTTTAATAATGAAATAATTTGTGAACCATTCAAAATTGAACAAAAACTGCACTGTGCATACCGTCCAGAGGCTTCTGGAGTGGTAGAACAACTGAATGGCACAATAAAGTCATGACTGGGAAAGGTGTGTGCATCCACCCCACGGGAGTGGTCTGGTGCTTTACCTCTTGTCCTAATGGGACTCAAAAGAATCCCAGAAAAAAATACAGGCTTAAATACCCATGAGATAATCATGGGAAGGGCAATGAGGCTGTATACCAGGACACAAGCTGTTGAATATATCTGAAGATTTGGTACTGGAGCATTGCAAAGAATTGGCTGACCAAGTGTGTTTTATCTCTCACCAGTTTGGGGAAGATGCTGTTACTAAGCAGCCGAACCAAGCACATGATCTGAATCCCGGTTACTGGGTAGTAGTGAAAAATCACACTTGAGAATCGTGCCTAGCACCAAGGTGGGAAAAGCCACATCTGGTTATGTTGGTTACAACAACAGCTGTAAAATTTGCAGGCTTGCCTAATTGGATTCATGCAAGCCATACCAAGAGAGTACCAGCACCTGACAAAGTAGATCCACAACAAATTTGAGAAGTTGAGGCGGCTGATGGTTGTATAACTGAAGGATTACGAGTAACAGATCCTGAAGTAGCTGGACAAGAACAACCAAGCACTAGTCAGGATGACTGGATCCCAGGAGTGGACATACCTGAAATTATAGTGAGAACAAGAAGTCAAAAAGGATTAGAAAGACAGGACGAGAGTGAGGACGAGACAGGAATAGAAGAACGCGCTCAGATTACAGAAAATCAAGCTAATATCAAACCTAAGCAGGACCAGATAAGGAAAGAACAATATACTCAGACAGAAGAAAATAAAAGCGACATCCATGAGTCTGAGGAGGGACAGATAGGTCTTAGAAAAAACGCCCAGGCAGAAGAAAGTCAAGAAATTATAAGACCTGAGCAGGACCAATTAAGTAAAGAAAAACAAGTTCAGGAAGAAGAAGGAGGGCAAAGTCAAATCAAATAAAATCCTGAACAGGGTCAGAAAAGAGAAGAAGAAAATATCCAGGCAGAAACGGCTAAGGTAATAAGCCCTGGACAAGGTCAGATAGAGAGGAATTCAGAAGACGGAAATAATCAAGTTGTGCCACAAATCAACGAAAACAAGAGAGCACTTGCAGAAACTGAAAGCACAGTACAAGCTAAAAGACTCAAGAAAGGTGATTCTTGGTAAATCAAGAGACTGAAATATCTCCATAAGACAATAAGTGAAGAACCTGACCAGGTAAACAAAGTAACCAGTCATCGGGATCATCAACAGAAAAACCAAGAAGGAAAAGTCCAAGTTGAAAAGACTGAATAATAAATTCAAGGGTCCTGAATGGACATATGTGATTTTTGAAGATTTTGCGAATCTGGAAATAAGTGGAGATAGTGACGAAGGATTATATGCTGATCGAATTGACAAAGAAGTGAGACCAACTTGAAGAGATAACTCTCCAGGTTGTATTTTGTACAAAAGTTAAAAAGAAGGGAGAATCTCTTTAGTCTAAAATGGCTGCCAATAGAGCTGCTGGAAAACTGAAACAAAGCTGTATAAAAAGATGTTGTAGAATGTGTACATGTAGCACATTTTTTGTATTCATAATATGGTTAGCACTGATAATAGCCATTCCCTATCTAATGACCGTAAACAAACAGAATGATACTAATACACATGGAAAGGTAGCTAATATTAAGCAAGACAGAGTAGAGTTAGAAGCACCAGATGAGACAGATTTACATCTCAGTGTATATAAAAAAGATACAGATTTAAATGTTTTTGCCAATCTGTTAGTACACTATGTAGAAGCCATGGAAGTTAGCGATTGTTATGTATGTATGAAATTGCCAAAATCAGTAGCAGAAGGAGTAACATATTATCATTACCATTGACATATGGTATTTCATGTAGTATTTTAGCTAATTTATTCTACAGAACTGGGAAGTTACAATATTATTATTCAAACTATTCTGATCTTTTCTGAAATTCCTTTGCGTAAAAATATGAGCCCCTGTCCTTAGCAGTAGAGATTCACAATTCATGGGTGAATATTTCCTAACAATGAAATTAATAGATATAGCAGAAGTACATGAGCACAATTTAACATGTAAGTTACACGAAGAAGAAAATATATTTTTGATTTAGTAGAGAAAAGGAGACAGGATTTTCATAGAAGGGCCTCTGAACCGCAACCTCAGATATCCAAGTGGGCTGAGAGAGAAGACTTTATTGCAACTGGCAAGACTCGTGCTGGTATGTCCCTGGACCTTGAAAAGAAAAGGAAAATCTGTCTCCATAGGTTAAAAACAGATAATAACAACATATTTATTGGTTCCAGTGAATGCAAGCACAATTTTCTGATCATAGGGGGATGGGACGAAAAGGGGGAACAGATCCAGTATTTCCTGGAGTCTATTATGTATGTGGGAACAAAGCTTTTTTCAAGCTGCCTGACCACTGGTATGGGAGTTGCTATTTCGGAATAGTATTCCCAAAGGTGTATCATGTAAGAAGAATCACTGGAAGCAATGAAGAAAATAAAGGACTAACAAGCAAGAAAAGAGCTAGTTTTTCAGAAATTGTAGGAGATATATTCAGTGCATTGACACCTTCAGTGGGAGTAATTCTGAATGCGCAAAGAATTTGTAAATTATCTACAGTGGTTGACCGCTTATCGACTGACACTGCTGGAGGATTCTTATTGATCAATACCAAATTGGTTGCGGTAAGATTTATGGTTTTACAAAATTGCCTTGTTCTTGATATCTTACTGGCAATAGAGGATGAAGTTTGTAAAATATTGAAGGCGCAACATTGTTGCACCTACACACCTTATAAAAGTGTTGAAATTGGGAAGTATGTCAAAAATATCACAAATTTGGAAGAAGACTTAAAACCACTGGAAGTTGACAGTGTATGGAAGAAACTAACAAATAATATTTCTTCTATAGGTAGTTGGTTTTCTAATGTAGGAAGAAGGTCAAATACTGATGCCAATAATGGGAATAACGCTATTAGTCTTAAGGGTAATGGTTTGGTGCAAATGCTGTAGAAAAAGAAAATGGTATGGAGTGAATGAAAAGGGAAGGAAAACAATATATGGTGAAATTCAGCTGGAAGAAATAAAAGGAAATATTTACAAAAGAATGAAGGCTTTTCAAAATAGAAAGGGAAAGGGAAATTCCAAAGTGATAAAAGAAATAGAGATGCGAAATTGCTAAAGTTGGCATCTGGTTTAGTAATTAGTGATGGCATTGAATGCCATCAAAGAGGGGATTGATGGAGCAAGGTTTTGTACGTAAAGAAACTTGCTCGGATTCAATCCTTGCGAATATTATGTAATAATGTAACCAAAATGTTTGTGAATACTAATAATTGCACTGCACAACATTTACTTCATTTAGGGGAAGCTTTTAAATGTGCTTTTCTAACCAGTAATCCGAGTGGGTTAATATGGCTGCCGAAAACGCGGGAATCTTCTGCACATGCATCTACATAGTATGAAGTCTTTCGCTTTGGTGGGAAATCTTTGTAGCTGCGCAGTAGAATTAAAAATGGCCGCTTTGAATCTCACATGCTAATGCATATGCTATGCTTCAATTAAACCTTGCATGTCTTACTAAACTGCTAATGCAATAGTTAAAATAAATTAAGGGAGAGAAGAATCTGTCCATCCAGAAGGGGGAAGAACCAAGGAGAGTAACACCAGAGAGGGGTGTAACGCTGGTGTTACACTTAGAAGAAGTCACCTCTCTTGTCCTGAAGTGTTCTGACTATTCGGGAGTCCCTTTTCCAGCTCCATGGCCAGGGGTTGGTCCTCACACCATTCTAGGTAAATATAAATCTGTGTGGTATGTCCTTGTACCATTTTCCTTTTTTCACCCTTCCCAGGTACCAACGTCATGAGATTTTACTAAGTCTTTATGTTATTATCATTTAGAACTTTTCTATAGCGCTAACAAGACCCGAAGGTAGCAGAGCGCTTTACAGTAAAAGGAATGACAAGATGAACAAAAAGACACGTAACAAATAAAGGCGATCCTCAAAGACAGTATTGGAGGAGGAAAAGTTCGTCACAGTAGGACTTTTTGGTAGTAGGATACAGAGATAACACATAGTTCTGTGGGTGATCCTAGTTACCTAGGACCTAGGGACCGGATGAGGAACAAGGATTTGAGTTGGTTCTTGAATTCCGCATAGGACGGTATGGTTCTGATATGCGGGGGATAGAGTTCCATATTTTGGGGGCATTTCCAGTGAAGGAGCAGTCCGCAGTTTTCTTCTTTCTGGTTTTAGGTAGGATGAGCAACAGGGAGTTAGAGCTTCTCAAATTTCTACTTTGGCCTGCTTTTGTGAGCTTGTTTGCCAAGTATTCTGGTTTTCCGGTGTGGAGGGCCTTGTGGGTTAGACAGGCCGTTCTGAAGGTGCTACGCATTTCCACCGGGAGCCATTCGAGTCCTTTGAGTGCTGGGGAGATGTGGTCAAATTTTTTGCATACTGTGATCATTCTTGCTGCCGCGTGTAGTGTTGTTTTTAAGTCAAGTGCGATTTGGGGATACCTGTAAGGATTAAGTTCCCATAGTCCAGTCTAGATAGAACTAGAGATTGCGTGGCTAGTTTAAGGTCCGTGTTTGGAATGAAAGGTTTGATTTTGTTCAGCAGTCTGAGGTTAAAGAAAGCACTTTTTGCCGAGTTCTTAATGTGGTTTGTCAAGGTTAGTTTGGGGTCTAGGGTGAAACCCAGAGATTTGACGGAATCAGCTGGTGTGAGAGAGCATCAATCGTCTTCAGCCACTCAATGATTTGAGGATTGTCTTCTTTGTTTGAGATGAGAAGAGTTTCAGTCTTGTCGGGATTGAGTTTCAGGTGGTTTTTTGTCAGCCAATCTTGCACATCGTTTAAGACAGCATTTAGTCTGTGGATGTCGTTAAGTGAAGAGGTTTCCAGGTAGATCTGCGTGTCATCCGCATAGAGGTGGGAGAGGATATTGGCATTCCGGAGTAGTTTGGCGAGTGGTTCCATATAGATATTGAAAAGCTGAGGAGAAAGTACTGATCCTTGGGGGACGCCCTTGTTGACTTGCTGGGTTTCGGAGGTGAAATTCTTCATTTTTATTATTTGCGAGCGGTTGTGTAGAAAGGAAGAAAACCAATCAAGAACTACCTCGCCGAGGCCAGCTCTTGCTTGCAGAGTCTTGATGAGGAGCTTATGGTCCACCGTGTCGAAAGCTGCGGATAGATCAGGGAGTATGAGGAGGCAGCACTTGTCAGCGTCAAGAGAACCGTGAATGTCATCTATGATGTTCAACATTGCGGTTTCTGTGCTGCGGCCTTGTCTGAAGCAGGATTGGAGGGGGTCCAGTAGATTGATGTTATCCAGATGATGAGTCAATTGCAGGAGAACGCAGCGTTCCAGTGTTTTGGCGAGTAGAGGGAGGTTAGATATCGGTCTGAAATTGTTCAAGTCAGTAGAGTCAAGACCGGGTTTTTTCAGCAAAGGGGTGACTTGTCCCATTTTTAGACAGTCGGGGACCACTCCGATTTGTAGGGAGCTGTTTATGATTTTGCCCCAGATAGGTGCTAAGGTGAGCTTCATTTTTTTGATTAGTGAGGGAGGAATGGGGTCTGAGATGTGAGCTGATGGTTTGGAGGTCGAGATCAGCGAGATTATCTCAGTTTCCTGCACGTGGCGAAAGCTTAGCCAAAGGAGGGGAGAGGGGCCGGAAGAGAGGGCCTGAGGCATGGCCGCGTTGCTGATGTCTAGAGATAGTTCGATTTTTAAGACCTTGTCGTTGAAGAAGCTGGCGAAGTTGTCGCATAGTTCTTTGGATGCCTGCAGGGGTGAGGGCAGAGGCTTGGATGTTTGATGTCTGATTATGTTGTAGAGCTCCTTAGGTCTGTTTTTGGAATTGGCTAGTGCCTCTCGGAAGAAGCTGGATTTCTTGTTTTTGATATGGTTTTTATACTTCTTGCGGGCTGTTTTTAGTTGTAGGCGAAGGATGGCTGTTGGGTTGTTTCTCCACTTTCTTTCTTTGGCTCTCAAGGTTCTTCTTTCTGCATTGAGGTCCGCATTGAACCAGGTTCTAGAAGGGGTGGCACGGCTTCTTTTGAGCTTTAGAGGAGCTAGATTGTCGAGAATGGAGACTAGCTCAGCGTTGTAGTGGTCAATGAGATCGTTGGTCGAAAGGTGTGGAGAGTTGTCAGGAAGAAGTGAACTTAGCTGACCTTCTAGAATGTCTAGGGGTACTTGGGAGAGGTTTCTCGACCATTTGGGGGGGTCTTGGGGAGGTTTAAGCGGGATGATGGGGTGATTGATGTGAAATAGGATCATATGATGATCTGACCAGTCAACGGGAAGTATGTGGTTGATCGTGATTGAATTCTTTTGTGCTATGATGGCGTCCAGTGTGGCTCCTTTGTAGTGTGTCTCCTCAGTACAATGTTGAGTAAGGTTGTTGTCGGCGAGGAGGCTGGATAGCGATCTGATTAGAGGGTTATGGGTTTCATTCCATCGGAGATTCAGGTCACCAAGAATTAGGTTTTTGGAATTGCTGAGAGCGTCTTGGGCAATCAGGTTGGATAGTTGGTCTCCAAACTCGTTGTTTCTGCCCGGGGGGTGATAGAGTAGATGGCATAGTAGAGAGTCATTGTCTTTGGTTTTGATGACAGCGGATAGACATTCAAATGAGTCGTATTCAAAGGAGGAGGTTTCTGTGATTTTCCAGCTGTTCTTGTGGATGATAGCAACCCCACCTCCTCGTTGTTCTATCCTGTCTTTGGAGATGAGGGAGAAGCCAGGTGGAACCAGCATGTCTAGGCAGGGGGGAGATGTCTTGTTTAGCCAGGTCTCAGTGAGGAACGCAACGTCAATGTCGTGTGTGAGGATGGCTTCGGCTATGTCCGTTGCATGTAATGAGGCCGATCTGCAGTTGATTAGGAGGCAGTTGGTGATTTTCACCTGGATGCTGATGGTTTTGTCTCTAGCCTCTCTAGGTATAGTGGTGAGGACTGGTAATCTTTGTCGTTTGAGAGTGGGTTGATCTTTCCGGTAGCCAGTGATTACTTGGATTTTAGATTTAGGTGAGACTGAGATGGGAGAGTCGTAGGTGGTGGCTAGTAATGCTGCTTCTCTGTCTGACATAGGAGCTTCTGATCTGAGCGGTCTGGAGGTCAGGTGTTTTGAGCCTGCTAGGGTGTGAGATGAGATTGTGGTCAGGGGCCTGGTGCATGGGGCTCTGGAGAATTCAGATTTTTTGGGACTGGGAATCAGGCCCTTGGGATAGGGGTCGATCGGGTGAGCATTGAGGGCTACTGTGGGCCCCTGGGTGATGTTGGCGTTGGCGAGGAGGGGCGTTCGGGGAGGGGGATTGGGGGGTTACAGGCTATACCGAGGTTGAGGAGGGTTTCTATTAGGCCTTGGGTGATGGTGTCGACCTGCTTTTCCAGGGCTGTGAGCCGCTTAGTTATGGAATCAATGGGGGGGTTGTGGGCAACTGCAGTGGGGCCGAGCGTGTTGTAGTTCGGGAGAGTGGGTTGGGAGATAGGGATCGGGGTAGAGGGAGGGGGAGGTGTAGGAAGAGGGCTGGGTGGGAGATTGGACATGGGAGAGGAGGGGAGAGGGTCGGGAGGAGGATAGGATGGGGGAGGTTTGAGAGTTGGGGGGAGATTAGAGGGGAGGCTCGTTGGCTGAGGACTGCCTGTTGGCAGGGAGGTGCTTGTCCTAGGAAATGGGCAGTAACTGTGGGGGGTGAGGTGGTAAGGGGGGGTAGGGGGTGAGAGTTGGGTTTCCTGTTGGTGGTGGAAGGGTGGGCGTGGGTGGTGAGATATGGCGGGGGGAGGGGGAGCCTGGCGGGCTGTGTGTGGGTTGAGAAGGGGCGTGTCGCGGTCTTCTCTGTCTGTAGAGGGAGTGGACGGTGAGGGTGTTGATGAGAGGTACGGCGGGGTAGGGGGGGCTGACTTGAGAGAGGGAAATAAGGAGTCAATAGCTTCCAAGTTATCATTGTTGGCTTGTATGAGGACTGTGCCATTGGTGAAGATAGTCACGGTTGTATAGCCCCTGCCAACTGATCTGAACGGAAGAATCGTGGTTAATTTGCAGCTATGAGGAGTGGAGGTGGTTTTGGCGATGATTGTGGAGACCCAATATTCGGGTCTTTCGGTGTGGAATATTAGGTCCATCTTCATCGGTCCTATGGAGGACGAGTGGTAGATGTCAATGATTAGGGTTTCTTTATGTTTGCGGATGAGTTTCTGCTTGAAAGTGCATCGAAGCTTTGAAGAGAGGAGAGGGGGGAAGATGATGGTAAAGGAGTTCCGACTGTGAGGTTTGAGGTGGGCAGGTGGGACTGGAGGAGGAGAGGGAGGTTGGTCCTGGGCCATCGTGAGGATAGTAGAGGGTGGGAGAGTCTGGATAAGTTGCGATGAGAAGATTGGAGCTTAGGTGGCCCAGGGTGGCGAACCGTGGTGTTCCCGTAGAGTGATGAGGGTGAGGCTCCAGGCCGATGGAGGGGGTCTTAAAGCCCAGGTGGTACTGCTTAGGAGTTTGCAGGTAATCAGTCTCAATTGGCAGTTGGACTTTTCAAACTAGCGCCTTGAGAATGTTGTGTGATGGAGACTCTGGTCAGGAGAGGACATGCAGAATGCCTCTCAGACATGCATACCAACAGCCAGCTCACTGCGGGATCTGACGCAGTTCTAGGGTTGCTGTTAGTAAGCTCTAACAGCCATGATCTTTCTGAGAGAGATGCACCCTGTCTAGCGTAAAGGTAAGACTTTTAAGTTTCCGGTCCTCCTTGGTCGATTTGGGGGCAAGTGGTTGTAGATAGTAGGAGAGGACGTTCCAATGTCCCACTGTTTGACGCCCCTCACGAGTTTATCAGCCAATAACTCACTGCGAGGTCAGGCAATTTCCTCTGTGGTCGCCATTTTGAGGTCAGGCACAGGGTCGGCGGCGATGGGCAGCAGAGGGAGCCAGTGAGGAGACTTTTATTAGAATAAAAGGTAGATAGGGCTGTAGTTTTGCGCCCACGTAGTGGTCATTACCTTGTTAGGTGGAAGAGACGACTCCGATGGATTTTCGGGTCAGGCGGCGTCTTCTTTGTCCGCCATTTTGGAGACAGGCGGTGGTGGGCAGCAAAGGGAGCCGGTGAGGAGACTTTTTGTTACAATGAAAGGTGGATGGGGCTGTAGCTTGGCGCCCACGCGGTGGTTGTTACCTTGTTAGTTGTAAAAGGCGACTCCGGTGAAGGTTCGCGTCAGGCGGCGTCTTATTTGTCCGCCATTTTGGAGACAGGCGTGAGGTCTGAGGCGGAAAAGAGCATGCAGCTTCGTTGAAGGGATTGTAGGCTTTTCATGACGATCAGGGCTGTGACTTGGCGGCCACATAGTCTTCCATGAACTTGCAGGGTGAAAGAAAGCGGCTCCGGTGGAAGCTCCGGTCAGGCGACGTCCTTTTTTGCCGCCATATTGGAGACAGGCTCGGGGATTAACGGTGGCGAGAATCGCGGAGCTCCGGTGGGGGATTGAAGTCTTGAACCGTTGGACGGGCTTGAGGTATTCTTTGTTCCTGGTGAGGGGGCTGATGCTGGGATGCTGGATCCGGCGGTGATCTACATTGAGCGGGTGAGTGTCCTGGGGTCGCAAGGAGGGCAGAGGGGCGCCGATCAAAATAGAGCGAGATCGGGCGGCGGGACTCTGCTTTCCTAAGGCAGAACAGGCTGCACTTATCCGTCTTATTCTTCGGTCGCGATTCCTGGTGTTGGGCAGCGCTAGGGGGGGCTCTATTTAGGATATTTTCAGTGAAGCCAGGAGCTCAGTTTCAGAGCTCACTACCCCTGCGGCCATCTTGCTGTTAAGTGTTCACTTAGATCATTATTTTCTCTTTAAAAGTTGGTGTTTGACACGTATTGGTATTTGACTCACAAAACTATTGCATATATATATAATTAGAATTGCTCATCATTTATTTATTTATTCTTTATTTATTATTACAATTTGTAAAGCGCATACGTATGCCCGTGGGCGTCTTGGCGCTAAGATTTCACTTAGGGTTTCTGAGAGGTGGCAGCATATCACTAAAGGAGGATTTAGACTTAATTGAATGGAGTACAAGAAGAAACCAACTAAATAATTATTAAGGCTGAAATCTATCAATAGTGGTAGTAATATTTGAATAAAGAGCCCTGATGACGAAGGTATAGGACGAAACGCGCAGGCTGATCAGACTTCAAGAATATGTGACATATTGATTCATCTGCAACAATTTTGGAATAAGAATTGGAATATTTTATTGGAACTAAACCTGCTGACTGTTTGCTGAAGAAATACAGTAATAAATTGTTGATGTGGACATTACTATAAGACGTTCTTTTCCATTTTTGTGATTTCAGCTGTGTAATCTATATAAGCAGGGCCAGTTAAGGTTGATTTCTGACATTCAAGACAGACATGACCTGGGTATGATGCTAGGGTTCACTTATGTGTGTGTGCGGCATGCGATTAGAGCTATCTAACCCAACTATCCAGCAGAACCGAAAACGCTGTTGGCACTGCAGGCAGGGTAAACAGGAAAATAACGCATGGGTTTTATTAGGAAATTGTATAATGAGTAACCTTAGAGAAAGGGAACCCCTTGACTCTCCGTCATACAACAAATGGAATGTGATAATAGGGGCCTCATTGTCACTGGATGTGTGGAAGTTCTGCTGTACTTTGACGGGCCGCTTGACTGTGAATTGTAATCTCTGCATTATCCATTTTAAATACATGGACCAGTTATATTACAGACCGATTCAATTGAATCGCTTTGGTTTGTGGGAGAGTGCTTATTGTGCACGCCGTGGGCAGGATGATGTGCACTTCCTGCATCTTGCATGGAGTTGTCCTGGAATACACACATTCTGGACCCGGGTCACGAAAATGCTCACGGAAGTGGTGTTAGAACCTGTGATGTGTGCTCCTTAGGTTTGCCTCTTAGGCTGGGTAAAGAATCTTAAGCCGTGCAATCGGAGACTGGTAGCCATCTCGACTTTACTTGCCAAGATGGCAGTGGCACAACGATGGGGAGCTTAGGCTACCCCCACACTGAAAAAGTGGGTCCAGGATTTGCTTTATGCAAAGAACAGTTAGGGGCATATGCTGAGGAACTACCCGAGGCCTCGCGCCCCAAAGATTTTTGGGCTCCACTCTCAGTGTAACTTTTGGGTAATCCTGATTTGCAATAGATATGATGCATTAATGTTCTTCCTGTATTTGACTGCAGGACTGGGACTATTGTAGTGAAATGTCATCACTTGATTTATATGCTGCTTTGGGTTCAAGAATACACCTACAGTGCCAGGAAGGGGGAGGGGCAGACGGTGGATTGCTCATGGGGGTGCTGTTCATATTATGAAAAGTTGCTTGTACTGTTATGTGTATACTGATGTTCTCCTTGGTTTCTAACTAGGGGCTTGTATGCTTTTGTTACAAGCTGTTCAATAAACAAATATAAAAATTTAAAAAGGATTACTAAAACCACAAGCAAGCATAAAACACCCCTTCCCGCCCATCCCTCCCCATCTGTTCAAGAATTGAGTCAGCGCTTTGTTCCTTCGGGCTCTGCAGCAGTCAAGCATCTCTCTTAGATGGGGCTCAGTGGGGTACATGTTTGTCCAAAACCGTATGCACTGGTGGATCTGCCATTCTTAGTAGTCTCAAGTATTTAGGGCAAGTAAGCTCTGTAAACTCCAAGATCAGCAGGTTTAAGACAGGTTCCCACATATCGTGGAAGGAGGCCCCTGGATCCATGAGTGATAATATTTTCTCCATCCCAAGTATAACCAAGAGCCGGTGAAGCCATCACAGCCAAGTAGGGATAGTTCTAGTGCCCCAGTGGGAAAGAATGTTTTGTAGGGCCGCACCCATAGCTAAAGCCATTTATCTGCCTCTTTGCACCCTGAGTGGGAGGAAGGTGACCGAGTTAAGGAGGCCCAAAAGAGTGTAAGCCGGGAAGCGGGGAATTAGGGTATCAAAATGCAGATCCACGTTATATAGTATCTGTGTCCTGTAACCCGTCAATTGAGGACAGTCCCATAGCAAATGAGTAAGAGTGCTGTGAACCGCATGCCCTCCAACATTGAGGGTCATGAGATGGGTTGCCTTTGTGGAGTCAGAACAGGGTCAAATACCGATAGGTGGAGATGTTAGTGGCTGTTTCAATGCTTGCTAGATTTTGGCAAGTATGGTAAGCAATGTAGTAAATGTCTGACCATTCTTCTGTGTTAGTGAACGGCCAAGCTGGACTTCCCAGCGCACTTGGCCTGTGGATTTCCCAGCTTCAGGGACGCACTTGATACATTTTTACAAATCTGATGTTAGACGGGCATCGGTGTGTCTTGTGAGCAGCCAATTTTCAAAAGGAGTGAGGTGTCTTTCGGCCCCACCTGCACCTCTGGGTGCTCCACCCAGTGTTGAATCTGTATATAGCGGTAGCATTCCGTCTCCGGCAAGCCATGTGCCCTGCAAAAGTCAGAGAAGGTCAGGGGGCCCGTCGCGTCAAAAAGATGGCCTATGGAGCGCTGCCCCTCTCTAGTCCAATGTGTGAATCTCAACGCGTCAAGCCCTGGTGTGAAATCTGGGTTATGCACTATATGTGTGATTGGAGATGGGAAGGTAGTAAGTCCCCGGGGTCCGGCCACTCGATCCCATACTAGAAGAATGGGGTGAGTTACCTTGGAGAGGTAGAGTTTCCAGGGCCTGTCACCCTTCTTTAGAAAAGGGACTCCCAGAGGGGCCGGCTGGCAAGGGACTGATCCATGAACAGTCAGTGTTTTTCGGATTCTGGGCTAGACCTCTCAACCAACTGCCTCATCTGAACTGCCCACCAATATGCTTGCAAGTTGAGGACATCAAAACTCCCCCATCGGGATCCCTGTAACATAGTTCCCTACATAGTCGTGGCCATTGGTCCCGCCAAATGAGACTTTCTATGTCCCTTTGCAGAGAGTGGAGTATGCCCGAAAGAGGAAGCAAGGGGAGCGTCTGGAAGTGGTATATTATCTTTGGAAGTACGGTCATTTAAAGCAATCCGGCCTAGCTAGGACAATGAGTGAGGCTTCCACTTTCTAAGGCAATCCCTCACGTGCCGTAATAGTTTTGTGTAGTTCAACGTATTGGTTTCTTGAAGGCTTGCCAAGAGTTGCAAACCCAGGTACGGCCACCACATCATCGGTGTAGAGACAAATTTTATGCTCTTTGCCCCAAATCGCACCCCTGAGATCAAGGGTTGTCCCGCCCTCGCTGAGCCATGGGATCCATATACAAGGCGACCAGGAGTGGCGACAGTGAGCCTAGTACCCTGTTGAATAGAAAAGGTGTTTGAGATGAGCCCACTTACTCTTACAGAGGTGGAGGGGTTAGTGTAACTGTCGAATACCCAATCGATGAAACGCTGTATCATACGCTCTTCAGGCAAGCGTTCGGATATGTCCACTAGGTGCCGAAGGCGTTTCATATTATCAGAACAGTGGCGTCCCGGGATAAAACCAGATTGGTCCGGGTCTACCAAACCACACAGGTGAGGGGAGAGTGTCTGTGCCAGAATCCCAGTAAAAACTTTTAGGTCAACGTTAAGAAGGGCAATAGGACGGAAATACGTTCACTCTCATTTGTCCTTGCCTGCTTTGGCAATCACCAAGACCAATGCCTTCAGCATCGATGGCGGGAGGGGAATAACTGCCTCAAGTGAAATGTACACCGTCATCAGCAGTGGAGCTAATATTGTGCAAAAGGTTTTTAAGGAGATAGATGAGAAGCCATCGCTGCCAGGAGATTTATGCACTTTTAATTTAGTGATATGGCCGAGATTACCTCCTCCAACCTGACCGAGGGCTCGAGATCCTCCGCCTGACTCGTAGTCAACTTAGCAGTATTCGTCCCCTGCAGATATTGCACCGGGTTTCCCTCAGGTAAATCCTGGGCCCTATACAAAGACCCGTAGAACTGCCTAAACGTTTCAACTATTCCCTGGTCAGTGGTCTGTTCCTGCCCCTATTGATCTATTATTGTGGGGACGTGAGACGACTGTTGTTGCACCCACAGTCTATTGGCTAAAAACCTCCCACTTTTATCTCCCCCACGTAAAAAGCATTTTGAGTCTGAGGGCAGCATACTCTGCTCTGTCTATGTCCAGGTCCGCTAGTTGGGCCCTCGCTGCCTTAAGTTGTTCCCAGACCCTGAGTGCACCAGTCCGTTGGTGGATGCATTCTAGTTCAACCACTGCATTAGAGAGTTGTTCCCTATTGTCTCTCCGTAATTTATTGTCCGCGGCAGAGATCGATAAAAGCTCTCCTTTGACCACCGCCTTCAGGGCGCCCTACAAGATTGCCACAGATACGTCAGGGGTGTCGTTAATGGCTAAATAATCAGTTAAGGTTTTAGTGATTTGCTTGACTACTGAGGGGCGCTGCAACCTAGTCTCTCTGAGATGCCAGAGTCGACGAAGGGATCTATCATATTGTAAGGATAGGGAAATACGCACAGCCGAGTGATCGGACTGGGGGCATGGAAGTATCTCCACCCTTTGCATCTGTTGTGTCAATGGGTCCGATGTCAAAATGTAATCTATTCTTGCATACGTTTTATGAGAGTGTGAGTAGTACGGGTATTCCCTAGAGGTCGGGTGGTGCAGTCGCCAGTCATCCTTGAGCCCTGCATCGACCAGGAGGCGTCTCCCCATCCCAGTTAGGGCCCAGCCTGCCCCAAGTGCAGGCCTGATCTGTCCAGGCTATTGTTGAAAGCCAAGTTGAAGTCTCCACCCAAAAGTAATGCCCTGTCTGGGGAGCTAGACAGCTCCTGAATCACGTCTCTGAGGAACCCTTCTTGTCCGTCGTTAAGGGCATATACTATGGCTACTGTAAACAAGTGCTGTTACACTGTGAAGGTGTATGCTAAAAGTCTAACCTTGATCTCAGCCTGTTTAAGGCCAATTTTACCTTGAAACCTAGTAGAGACCAGGATAGCCGCCCCCTCTGTCTTAGAGGCAAAAGAGGAAACACAATTGGTGGGGGAAGGTCCTGGAACGTAATCTGTGTGTATCCTTAACCTGAAGGTGTGCCTCCTGGAGGAGACATATGTGGGCATCCACATTTTCTAAGAAAGATAGGACTGATTGCCTCTTGACACAGTTATTGAGCCCCTTGATGTTCAGCGATACAATCTGAACGTCCGCGGTCATGGGGAGGGGTACCGAAATTCTGAGAAGGGGCTTGCAGACCTGTCTCAACTCCCACCCCAGCACACACCATGCTCATGCCTAACCCATGTATCTGATGGTCGCCCTGGTATTCATGTTTCAAAGCTATTCTATGAACAGAAGGAGAAGGAGAGAACCTCAATGTCCCAACAACAAGAGAAATAGAACTGCATAACAACTTACAAAATCCGTGAATGTACTGGGATACAAATCCCAGGTTGAAGCGTGAGGTGTTCAGCTGGAAACCCCACACTGCCCCCCTCCCTCCCGGGCCCGAGTGGAAATATCCAGAAGAGACAAGCTGTCTCACACTCATCCCTCCATAGGCATTATCTCAAATTGCTGCAGCAGAGTCCACTTCCAACGTTGCGATGACCGCTTTCCTCTCCTTAGCCATCGCCTCACGATCGGGACGGAGTCACAATGGGTATCTTCCTACCCGCTGCCATTTTTCATTCCTGGATCGTCTCCCTCCGGTGTCCTCCGGTACTGAGGTTGAGCAACATTTTGGCCTTCCACAGGAAGCGCACTTGGAAGAGTCTGCTGGCCCACCTAAAGATTAGCCTGAAGGGGTGCCCCTATGAATATGTAATGTTCTTCGAGCACAGGAAGGCTGTGACTGGCCTAAACTCCCTCCGTTTCTGCAGGGTGGAAGCAGCTAATACCTGGAACAAAAGGGGCCTAGAGGAACGAAAGTCTATAGGATGCTTAGCCCGAGCCTCCTGAAGAATCGGTTCTTTCAGCTGGAAGTTGTGGACACATACTAAAATGTCTGGGGGGGCCTTACCCAATGGGTCCGGTCCAGTTTAATCTGTTGTTCCGGGGGGGAAGGGGCACCCAAAATGAAGCTGGAGTGCTCTATATCCTGCCCCTCCACCTCCCTAAGGAACAGCCCAAATGTGTATGTTGTTCCGACAGGAACGATTTTCAAGGTCCTCCACGTGGGCTTGGTGTTCCAGTTGCTGGTCCTGAAGGCGTAGGACTTCTTGCTGAAGCTGGTTAACCTCCTCCTCCCTCGCCGATGTCTGTGTCTCCAGCGTATCTACTCTTTCCCAACAGAATCGATATCCCTTCGCAATTCTTGATGATCCAGGGAGATTTCCTTCTTCATGGCATGGAATTCCCTTTTCAGCGAGGCGAAGTTGCGCTGTGTTATCTGCGTCCATGTGTTGCTCTTGCCCACATACTTCCTCTGTCCCTGGACACTCCTAGCCACTCCCCACTATGCCGGTCTCTTACCACAAACAGGGGGGGACTCAGCGTGGATTCTCTCACTTGGGGCAGCAGCGAAAGCTCCAGGCCTTCCGACCCTCATGCAGAAAGGAACCCAGGGCAGGACCTCGCAATGCACTCGGTGCGGATGCCTCCCCTCTCTCCACTCGACACAAAGCTCGCCCCAGACGCTAGCACCCTCTGTTATGTTCAGCTGCGGGGGGCCCTGGAGCGGCAGACACAATCATGCAGGTGGGAGGGGAGAGCTGATGAAGGACAGCTTGGTGCTGTTCTCCCATTCAGCTGGGCTCACCTGCAACAGGCCGCACTTCTGTCAGGCGTCTCAGTAGGCCCCGCAGCCCAAAGGTCCAGTCACAGCTCCGCCGATGCTCTCCAATCCTCAAGAGGCTGAAGTGGAGAGGCCCCCTCCATCGATCCAGTGCTCGACCACAGGTAGGGGACTCCAGCCTTTACAGGATCTCGGGATGCAGCAGTCAGGAATGCCGGTGCCCTCTCCACGGTATTTCGTATTCAGGCTGGTCTCACTCTGGCCAGGCCGCACACGCTCGTCCTCCGCCAAACGAACCCAAGGCACAGCGGCACAGGAGTGGCAGGCCCAGACTCCGGGGCCCACTTCGTGCTTCAACGCCCCTGCTGGGTCCGTATCGTCGCGGGGTCAAATGCTGGGGTTGCCAGCAGTGTTTCTGCACCTTCCTGGCTGCTTTACAAAGCTGTGGAGCTTGGGCCCAGGCAAAGGACGGGAGCCGCCATTTGGGCCACGCCTCGTATGATGTCCTTTTGAGGTACGACAGAAGACACAAGTGTTTCTCTTTATCCCCTATCCAATTCTCCTTTCCCCTGCTAGTTTGTTTGAGGTAGTCATAGCAACTTGAAAGCATGGATAGGCAATGTCAGGTAAGGGGATCCTTCTGCACAAGAATTCCCTGTAGTGGAACCAGATGTACTCGGAAGCATGAATACTGTCAAATGTGTTCCTAAACCGACAGAATGTTAATGGTATCTGTACTCAATAAAAAGAAGTTTAAAAGAATTCCCTGTAGTCGTCCTAGGGCTAACTACATCAATATAGATGTGATTCTGACAATATTTGCTTTTTATGTAATAGAAATAGTTCATCAAAATAAAATGAATTGTATTTAAATGGTCTAAATAAAGATGTCTAAAATTATATTTTGAGTGTTGTTGGGAGCTTTCAGACAACATTCCTAAGGTCCAGTTTGAGTATTTTATCATGTAACCTTTTCTGTTGGGTACCCATGCCCTAACAATTATCATAATTTAAGTTGATGTGTTTTCTTTTATACAGGTTTCTTCCATAAATAATAATGCATACAATGTGGCATAAATAATGAATGATTTGATATAAAACATCGTTTTATAATAAAACATTTAATGTAAAACCTAAAATAAAATCAATAGAAGGAAGAGGATTGATTAGTGGGTTCACATCTTAGAAAGTTAGTTAACTCAAAATATAGATTTCTTTTGGTACTTCATGACAATGTAGGATTTAATTTGAGACTAAATCAATGAGTTTCTTTAAACCATAATTCCACTGCAACAGGTAATAGCTTTGTTCCTTAGTAACCAATACATTAGAATCACTAAAGATCTCTTTATGCTTGACAACTTCTAGTCAAAATTGACAGTTTTATGTTTGCATTTAATATTGACAATAGTTGAGTTCAGTTCAGTTCAAACGTCTTTATTTCGTTTTTTTATACCATAAAAGACTTCATAAACAATCCATACAATATTCTTAAAATACTGAGCAGTTAAAAAATCCTCAATGTTCATTAAACATCATCAGTACATTAAACATTAAAACTTGATTAAATATATTTTAAAGACGTACAGAAATGCATTTGTATAAAAAGTAAAAAGTATCTTCCAGCTATGTAACTGATAGGTGCCTAGCTCTGATAACCCATGTCCATCCTAAAAATGTTGCCACACCTATGGACAAGCATTCTGAGGTATTGGATCGTAAGGTCCAGAGTGCTTCCGTGCGCCCCTTTGTCTTTATCCTTTTGCAAATGGGTTTAAGCCATTTGCGACGGGGAGCTATGTATGCTGGACAGGCAAAGAAAATATGATCTATAGATTCTTTTTGATCATTACACCATGGGCAATATTCTGCTAGATTTCCACGCCATTTGTGTGTGTATGACCTAACTGGTAATGAGCCTATCCTAAACTGATGGTAGAGTTTTCTATCCAGGCCTTTAGTGATGTTATCCCAATAGGACTCTAAACAGAAATCTACCTTATGGCTCAAGAACAATCCTGTCAGGGTTGCAGATTGTGATGACTTGACATGTTGTTCTTTTACAGTCGCCCAATACAATAGTTTAAATTCTTGTTTTGAAGGAAAGACATTGTTTCCCGGATCGGACCACTGCAAACTTAAGCCCATGTTTTGTAGTTTGGACTTCACTACCCGAAACCATGGGAGGTTACCAGACCCCAAGATTGATCTTATATCCAAGATTTCATTAGCGAATAAGATCAATTCTGGTGTGGTCCAGATACGTCGCCACAGAGCTACCATCCTATAGCATGCTTGATCTTTAATAGAATGACAGCCCAAGTCCAAAAGAAGCGGTAATATCGGGGTGGATTGTGGGAGACGGTAAACAGTCATAATATCGATTCCAAAATATAGAATGGACATAATATCGAAGTAAAAATATAGAATGGACAAAATATCGAATGGACACAATAAATTGGTTAAAAATATCGAATTTAAGGTAAGTAATATCGATTTTCAAAATATAGAAGTCAAAATATCGAAGTATACAATATAGGCATTAAATATATCGATTTTTTAATAATATCAATTTTTTTAAAGTGTTTTGTATGTTAGTATATGTGTGAAAAGTGTATATTATTTTTGTAATGTATGTTTAATGTATTTTAAGTAATGAATTTTATGTTATTTAATTTTTGCGTAATTTAATTCTGTAGCGGGTTGTGGGTTTATAGGGGAATAGGGTGGAATTAATTTAATTATATTAAATTAAATATTAATTTTTAGCAATTATTATTAATTTTTAATTAAATTTAGCTTTTTAGTTCTGTAGCGGGTTGTGGGTTTATAGGGGAATAGGGTGGGAAGTAATTTATTTGTAATTAATTAATTATTTTTATTTATTTATTGGTATTCATTTTGAATGTATTGTTATTTTTTAATTGGTAATTAATTTTAATTAATTGCCAATTAATTTGTATTAATTGATTAATTGTTAATTATGTTAATTTTCTAAATGTATTTTCTGTAGCGGGTTGTGGGTTTATAGGGGAATAGGGTTGGAAGTAATTTAATTGTAATTAAGTAAATAATTTTTTTCATTTATTGGTATGGATTTTAAATTTATTGTTAATTAATTTTTAATTGGTAATTAATTTCAATTAATTGGCAATAAATTTTTAATAATTGGTAATTATTTTGTATTAATTAAATATTTGATAATTATGATAATTGTATTAATGTATTTTCTGTAGTGGGATGTGGGTTTATAGGGGAATAGGGTGGGTATTAATATTAAAAATACTTTTTGTGTATTGATAATTCAGTTACTGTTAAGTTTTTAATTGGTATTAATTTTTATTTTTAATTAGTTTTTGTTATTGAAAATTAATTTGTTGTTCAATAATTATGAATAGGTTATTAATTTTTAATAACTAATATGTAGTTGTATTTCTAATTAATGATTACATAATATTAAATTGGTTATTAATTTCAATGAATGTTTTATTGGTATTGATATTTAATTTATTTTTAATAATATATTAAATCATTATTTTCCCTACTGTTAAACTCACTGGAGTGGGAATAGTAATTGTCACCCTCCCGCTATCCAACGCTTTCCCTACTGTTGCACTCTCTGGAGTGGGAGTAGTATTTTTTACCCCTACACTATCCAAGGCTTTCCCTACTGTTGCACTCTCTGGAGTGGGAATAGTATTTTTTACCCCTACACTATCCAACGCTTTCCCTACTGTTGCACTCTCTGGAGTGGGAATAGTAATTTTTACCGCGACGCTATGCAAAGCTTTCCCTACTGTTGCACTATCTGGACTGGGAATAGTAATTTTCACACTCCCGCTATCCAACGCTTTCCCTACTGTTGCACTCGCTGGAGTGGGAATAGTATTTTTTACCCCTACGCTATCCAACGCTTTCCCTACTGTTGCACTCTCTGGAGTGGGAATAGTAATTTTTACCCCTACGCTATCCAATGCTTTCCCTACTGTTGTACTCTCTGGAGTGGAAATAGTAATTTTTACCCTTCCAATATCCAACGCTTTCCCTACTGTTGCACTCTCTGGGGTGGGAATAGTAATTTTTACCCCTACGCTATCCAACGCTTTCCCTACTGTTGTACGCTCTGGAGTTGGAATAGTAATTTTTACCCTCCCGCTATCCAACGCTTTCCCTACTGTTGCACTCTCTGGAGTGGGAATAGTAATTTTTACCCTTATGCTATCCAACGCTTTCCCTACTGTTCCACTCACTGGAGTGGGAATAGTATTTTTTACCCCTACGCTATCCAACACTTTCCCTACTATTGCACTCTCTGGAGTGGGAATAGTAATTTTTACCCCTACGCTATCCAACGCTTTCCCTACTGTTGCACTCTCTGGAGTGGGAATAGTATATTTTACCCCTACGCTATCCAACGCTTTCCCTACTGTTGCACTCACTGGAGTGGGAATAGTATTTTTTACCCTCCCGCTATTCAACGCTTTCCCTACTGTTGCACTCTCTGGAGTGGGAATAGTAATTTTTACCCTTACGCTATCCAACGCTTTCCCTACTGTTGCACTCACTGGAGTGGGAATAGTATTTTTTACCCCTACGCTATCCAACGCTTTCCCTACTGTTGCACTCTCTGGAGTGGGAATAGTAATTTTTACCCCTACGCTATCCAACACTTTCCCTACTGTTGCACTCTCTGGAGTGGGAATAGTATTTTTTACCCCTACGCTATCCAACGCTTTCCCTACTGTTGCACTCACTGGAGTGGGAATAGTAATTTTTTACCCCTACGCTATCCAACGCTTTCCCTACTGTTGCACTCACTGGAGTGGTAATATTAAATGTTACCCTCCTGCTATCCTACGGTAAAATATTGTACATTTATTTATTAATAACTTAAAATAATGATATCTTAATTTTAAGGTTATTTGAGTATTTTTAAGTATGTTTTAGTTAATTATATTTATTATTTCATTAATGTTAAATTACCTTTAAGACATTTAAAAAAATTCGATATTTTGACTGACTATATTTTTTACAGACTATATTTTGGATTCGATATTTTTGTACTTACCTGTTTGTAGATAGGAATTCGATATTTTGTCATTCTATATTTTGGTGACTATATTTTAGTACGTCTATATTTTGTCATTCTATATTATGTCAGTGATCCGTGGGAGACTAACCAAGCTCCGCAAAAACTTGTTTTGTATTTTGTCCAAGGGAGCAAGGTCCACATATCCCCATAGATCCGCACCGTAGAGAATTGCGGATTTTATTTTTGCATTATATATTTTCATTGCTGGAGATATCCTTTTGGTATGTGAGGAACGTTGCTCCTTAACCAAACACCCCGTTAAACGGGCAGATTTCAGGCATAAGGCTTCAATCTGTGGCTTCCACCGCAACCTATAATCTAAAACCACACCCAGATAAGTCATGAGATTCACCTGTTCAAGGTCAATGCCATTCATGCTGACATGGCTACTTTGTGGCTTATTTTTTGTTAACAGCATGAATTTCGTTTTTGAGACGTTAATCTCTAAGGGCCAGATGTAGGTAATTTTATTTTACCACTTCCTAAATACCGAATCATACCGATTCGGTATTTAAGAAGTGGTAAAATAGAGGGGGGGGGGATGTAGGTATTTCAGATTCGGTAAATACCGAATCGTTAAGATTCGGTATTTACCGATTCTGTAAATACCGATTCGGTATTGCCCATTGATTCCTATGGGCCTTGCAGCCCATAGGAATCAATGGGCAATACCGATTCTGTAATTACAGAATCGGTAAATACCGATTTTAGCAAGGGTGCAGGGGGTGTCACTTTGACACCCTCTGGCACCCCAAAAATAGGCATGTGTGCCATGTGGCACACAGACATGCCCTAAGGGCATGTCTGTGTGTCACATGGCACAGGTGTGCATGCACACATGTGCATGCACACCTGGATTCGGTATTTGACCACCCAATTGGATTGGGTGGTAAAATACCGATTCTTAAAGCCCTGTGGCACTTTGACATGTGCCAGCTACATCTGCATTTACAGAATCGGTATTTTACCGAGTCTGTATTTACCGATTCGGTAAATACAGAATCGGTAAAATACCGATTCTGTAAATGCATGCCCTACATCTCAAAATCCAATTACCGGTCGGTAACGGCCGAATTCGGCCGTTACCGACCAGTAATTGGCCACCTACATCTGGCCCTAAATCATTAATTTTACAGAAATCCATGAACTTATTTATGGCAGACTGTAACCCCTTCTGAGTTTTTGCCAGGATCAACGTGTCATCTGCAAATATAAGCAGAGGGAATTTCCTGCCTCCTAAAACTGGGGCATCTGTAGGAGTGCCTTCAAGATACGGCACTACTTGATTTATAAATAGTAGGAATAAGGTGGGAGCAAGCACCCTGCCTTACTCCGCGGGCAATAGAGACAGCTATCTGCAGATTCTTTACCTTAGAACAGATACCCAAGCAATAACATTCCCAGAGGAGGGACTGCGGAAAAGTGTTAGATCAGAAAGTCGTGTAGGACCGAACGGCCAAAGAGGCATTCCCTATGTATTTGATCATCCAGGCAATAATGTTTGCCAAACATGTGCAGAGATGCCCACATGGCTGCTTGGCAGATGACAGGCGGCATGACGCTGTGCGATTGGTTCCTTGGGGCTAGATGTAGTCCCATCCCATAAAAGCTCATTGTAACTGATGGCAGTGGGGCAGGCCTAAACCTCTCTGCACGCAAATGGAAATAAGGAAAGATAAATGTGGGACAATTAAAGAAACATGATAAAGAGGTGTGCATCCCTTCACCAATTGAAAATTCATAACTATAGCCCCACCCAGGGAGAGCACCCGCCGGAGAAGAATGGTATACAAAGAAAAAAATGAAAAGCAACTTTAAAAATCCACTAGTCGAAATAAAGACCGCAGTTCATCGCAAGTGTCATTTAATTGGCACATATCATTTCGAACATGGATTGGAAAATGTGGCAGCACCTTTTAAACACAGATTAAAGAAATGATTTTGATGTAACGCTGATTGTAGACATGCATTTTGGGAAATGTGGTGGGTAAATGGGAAGAGGCATGCAAGGGGAGGCAGTTTCTAATCCTTAGCTAATTGGGAGAGAGAGCACGTGGGTAGAGGGTTTTAAACAGTGGGCGGGACCAGTTGAAGGATTTACTGTTTGAGGAAGATGGCGAGGACGGCAGGCGTTTTTAAATAAACTACCACAGCAGGTACACAGGGAATTGGGCTGGCAGAAATGTTCGTGATTCGATAATATTACGGGAAAACAGAGGAGCATGTTGTTATTGAAGTGCTCAGAGAAAAGTACAGGAAATTGTGCAAGATGCGTGTTTATAATCCTTTACAACTGTTATTTGCAGCAGCACTTTCCGAAGGAACACGTTTTCATTTGGGGATTCTTAAACGCTGACAAAAAGGGATTAGAGGAGGTTAAAGGTGAGGGGAGGCACGTGTATTGGGAGAACATGAAAAGCGTTTATTATTGGATCAGGACAGACAGTCAGGGTGAAAGATAGATGTGGATGAACGATGGGCGTGCGATGTAGACATTAGATGGAGAGAAATGAAAGGAAAAGCATGTAATAGGTGGACAGACATTGTAGCAAAAAGCGTAGCATTGATATAAGTGTGTTGCAGCAATACATGTATTGAGAACTTTAGTGTTAATAATTATTGTTTTACTATTAATTGCAGTGACCTCCGAGGAAGGGCACTCTGAGGCCCGAAATGCATTGTGATGAACATGGCATTATCCGTATTCTTTCAAGAGGCCTGAGGCACAGTTGGAATATTAGCAAATTGAAAATTGGCATTGCATTCGGTTTGTGGATTTGGACAAAAGTGAGAATAAAATGGTTTAAGTGAAATTGAAACTATGGAGAAAAACTGGAACATAAAGGAGAAATGGTTAAAAAAATGTTGGAAAAACATACATGCCAGGGGCGGCATGACGCTGTGCGATTGGTTCCTTGGGGCTAGATGTAGTCCCATCCCATAAAAGCTCATTGAACTCTGACATGTGCCAGCTACATCTGCATTTACAGAATCGGTATTTTACCGAGTCTGTATTTACCGATTCGGTAAATACAGAATCGGTAAAATACCGATTCTGTAAATGCATGCCCTACATCTCAAAATCCAATTACCGGTCGGTAACGGCCGAATTCGGCCGTTACCGACCGGTAATTGGCCACCTACATCTGGCCCTAAATCATTAATTTTACAGAAATCCATGAACTTATTTATGGCAGACTGTAACCCCTTCTGAGTTTTTGCCAGGATCAACGTGTCATCTGCAAATATAATCAGAGGGAATTTCCTGCCTCCTAAAACTGGGGCATCTGTAGGAGTGCCTTCAAGATACTGCACTACTTGATTTATAAGTAGTAGGAATAAGGTGGGAGCAAGCACCCTGCCTTACTCCGTGGGTAATAGAGACAGCTATCTGCAGATTCTTTACCTTAGAACAGATACCCAAGCAATAACATTCCCAGAGGAGGGACTGCGGAAAAGTGTTAGATCAGAATGTCGTGTAGGACCGAACGGCCAAAGAGGCATTCCCTATGTACTTGATCATCCAGGCAATAATGTTTGCCAAACATGTGCAGAGATGCCCACATGGCTGCTTGGCAGGTGACAGGGACTGGAACACCACACAGAAGAGCTGTGGTGGCTGCCCTAGCTCTGTTGGAATGAGCTCTAAGGCTATCAGAAGGCTGTTTCCTTGCCAAAGTATAACAGATATTTAAGCAGAGGATAACCCAACGAGAGATGGTCCTCTTCGGCACAGCACAACCATTCTTTGCTCCAATGTACCCTACAAAGAGTTGGTCATCCATCCAGAACTCTTTAGTGCAATCAAGGTAGAACGATAATGCTCCTTTTGGGTCCAGACAGTGGAGACGCTCTTCTTCCTCAGAAGGATGCAGAGGAGCATAGATAGTGGGCAAGGTGACAGATTGCCCTAGATGGAAAGACATCACCCATTTTGGCAAAAAATAGGCCTTAGTGCCGAGCACGACTTTGTCTGGAAAGACGGTCAGGTAAGGAGGCTGAGGACAGTGCGGGCAATTCGCTAACCCTCCTGGCAGATGTTATTGCCACTATGAAAGCTGTTATAATATTAAGAAGCTGGAGGGGGCAATTGTGCAGTGGCTTGAAAGGTACACACATAAAATAGGTGAGAAACAAGTTAAGGTCCCATTGGGGCAGGATAAATGGAGAGGAGGAAAACATATGTGTAAGCTCCTTTCGGATTTTATGTACAATAGGAGATTTAAAAAGTGGCAGTTGATCTGGCAACTGTAGAAAAGCAGAAAGGGCTGAAAGTTAAGCCTTCAGATGGCCCAGAGCAGAGCCCTGCTGGGTCAAAGAAAGAATAAAAAGAATGTCAGAGAGTGATGCAGAGGGAGGCAGACGGGGGTCAACAGACAGTTATGTACAATATTTACAACATTTCTGCCATTGGCAGGCTTATACCAACTTGATGGAGGGACGCCTGGCTAACAGAATAACTTTTCAGACTTTCGGCCAAAGGTCAAAGGCTGTTGACTGTCGCTGCTGAATCTCCACGCAAGGAGATGGAGGGTGGACATGTTTGGGTGGAGGACCCTTCCCTGTTGCTGCGACAGACGATCCTCCCGAAGAGACAACCTTATTGCAGCATCGATGCTCATCTGCAAAGCTCAGGACCCCAAACTCTCCATGCCCAGTCCGGAGCCACAAGGATGACATGGACCCTGTTGCTCCTGATCTTCTTGAGCACACTAGATAGGAGTGTTATCGGTGGAAAGGCATACAGAAGGCCTTTACTCCACTCAAGACTAAATATTTCACGAATGAGAGGCGTCTGGGAAACTCTACCATGCAAAACTGCTGACATTGCGTGTTCTCTTTGAAGGCGGACAGATCTAACCAAGGCTCTCCCTACAGCTGAAAGAGACCTTGTGCGACCTCCGAATTGAGATGCCGTTCATGATTCGCTAGGCACCGATGGCTGAGTTTGTCTGCTCTGGCGTTCAGGGAACTGGGCAGGTGTTGAATCACCAGGGACATACCCTGTTGTTCCAGGCAGGTTCAGAGGTATAGGGCCACCTGACAGAGGGTCCACGACCCCACCCCACCTTGCTTGTTGCAGTACCAAATGGTGGTGGTGTTGTCTGTGAACACCTGAACAAGCCTTCCCTTGAGAGATGTTTTAAAAAGGCTTTCAGGTTCAAGCAAATCGCTCAAAGCTCCAGCAAGCTGATGAGGAGCCTGGCTTTTGCCGGACTGAACACAGTACTTTGCTCCCCACCTCTCCCAGGTGGCCTCCCCATCCCAGAAGTGATGCATCTGTCACCACTGTAAGATCTGGTTGGGGGAGGGAGAGGGGTCTGCCTCTGACCCAATTACAGTTTGTTAATCACCACTGCAGATCTTTCACAGTGCCCTCCAAGATCTGTACTAGGTCGGTGAGATTTCCCCAATGCTGCACCCATTGGAACTTCTGGTCCCACTACAGAGCCCGCGTGTGCCATCTGGCATGATCTACCAGCAGGATGCAGGAGGGCATGAGGCCCAGCAGCCTCAGAGTCAATGTCACTGAGATCCAGGATAAAGGCTGAAACATCAGTATCATAGCCTCAATATCCTGAACTTGCCTCACTGGAGGATAGGCTTGAAACTGCACCGTGTCCAGAACTTCTCTGATGAAAGGGAGCATCTAAAAGAGAGTCAGTTCTGACTTTAGCATGTTGAAAGTGAGCCCCAGTGAATGCAGAAGGTGCGACGTAGTCTGGAGATGGGAAATGACTGCCTGGGGCGAGCCTTCCTTCCACAATCAGTCGTCGAGATAGGGGAAGACCGGAATCCCTGATCGCAGATGGGCTGCGACCACCAACATTAATTTGGTGCCAAAGGGGAGCACTGTACACAAAGTGCTCTTGGTGCACCCTAAACCATAAGAAGCACCAATGGGCAGGCATGACGGGGATACGGAAATAGGCATCCTGCAAGCCCAATGCCTCCATCCAGTCTCCCGGGTCCAGCATGGCTGAGCAAGAGTGAGCATCCTGAACTTTTATTTTCTGAGGAAGAAGTTGAGGGCCCTGAAGTCGAGGATAGGACAAAGGTCTCCATCCTTCTTTGGAACCAGAAAATAGTGGAATAGCAATCACAGCCTATTTCTGGCCTGGGAACTCTCTCTATAGCTCACCTGGCCAAGAGAGTTTTGACTTCCCCGCAAAGTAAGACAAGGTGATCCTGTCAGCTGATCATAAGCTGGAGGGATGGAAGGAGGGGTAGTCTCAAAGGAAAGGGAGTAGCCCCTATGAACTATTTGTAAAACTCCCCTGTCCAAGTTAATATCTCGCCAGTGTGGGGGGTGGTGATGGCATACCCTGCCACCAACTGGACGCCCATGAACTGAGAGGGTGGGACTAGGAAGGTTTGAAGGTGGAGAGGTTTGTGGCCTGACCTGACTTCTGGTCTCTCAACCTGAAGGGTCGGGTGTACCATTCCCATGGTCATGCATAGGTTACTGAACTTGCACAGTCCTCCGGCTTGGGTAGGGCTGGCGTGGTTGGAAGTTTCTTCTGAAGCCACAAAAGAAGTGAAAGGTGGAAACGGGACAGGATGACACTGACAGGACCAAAGAATGGGCCATAGTCTGCGACTCCTTAAAGTGCTCTAGCAACGGGTCCGCCCTGTACTTTAAAGAGAAGAAAGACATCAAAGGGCATGCCCATTAGATTGGCTTGGACATCACCCAAAAAGTCAAACGTTCTCAGCCAGGTGAGGCACCTAACGGCTACCATCAAGAAAATCACTCTGCTCAGCGAGTCTCTCGAGTCAAGAACACAGAGGATGGTAAATTTTGCTGCATCTCTCCAGTCTGCAACAGTTTGGGAGAGGACAGCCCGAGCCTCCGCCGGGACTTGTGGCATCAACTCTGCAACCAGTTCCCATAGCGAATAGGAGTAACAGCCCAAGAGGCATGCATTGTTTACCAACTGCAATGCAAGGCTGGTGGAAGAGAAGATCTTCTTACCAAAGCTGTCCAGCCTTTTTGATTCCCTATCCTGGGGTGTGGAAGGGAATATGCCGAGGGAAATAGAAGCTTGGACCACCAAGCTCTCTGGAGTTGGGTGATTGGAGAGGAAAGCGGGGTCTCCCGGTTCAGGACGATGGGGGCGGCCAATAGTTCTGTTGACAGAAGCCCCTACGCTGGGCTTGGGCCAGGTGACCGGAAGTACATCTGTCAAGGCCTCATCAAATGGCAGCAAGGGTTTTGAAGTGGAGACACTAGGCTGCAGGACCTCCATCAAGATATTGGTCTTGACCACCACCGTAGGAAGCTGCAGCCCTACGCACCACTATTGAAAATGAATCCCCCTCCTCCGTAGCCAGGTTAGGAGGAGACAGTTTGACAGGCTTTGGTGAGATTTTCAAATCACTAGGTTCACCCAGGTCCTCATACCAGTCCAGTTCTTCTTTGAAAAGTGGGATTTCTGAGGGATCCTGCTTCCCCTTCCAATCCTCATACAATCCCAGCCCTTCAGAATAACTGCTCCTACGGTGCAGGTCTCTGCGTTGGTGGAAGCCCAGCCAGCTCTGTGTCATCCTAAATAAGTATAAGGGATCTGGTGCTCGGGAAGGTCAAGGAGGTACAACCGGTGCTGTTCCGCATCTGGAAATGGATGTAAGAGGATTCCAGGGTACTGGGGCCATAGCCGGCGGCGCAGAACTTGTGGAATCTCCTTCTGATGAGCTTGTGGGGTCCGAAGACACGCTGTCAGGGTCAGGCCTCCCAAATATTCTGCATATAGCATCATAAGGGTTTTCAACTGGGTGGGGGCCAGTCCCAGCCCCGGAAAGGTAGGGAAACACAGAGCTGACCCAGTTACCCGCTCCGCAGACCGGGCCCTTGAATGCCAAGACCTCTTTGTCTTGTCAGGCCACAAACGGGACGAAGTCAAAGCATGCTTTCGACTTCTTATTTTTTTATGGTGCTTCTTACCTGACCTTGATGACTTAGAGGAAGAGGAAGAAGACTTGAATCCCCCAAAGTGGTGCTCAGACATTCCTCTTGACCAAAACTCCGAATGAGATCTCTGGGGAGACATCCGAGGTGCCGGAAGTCGGGCGCAAGCAGCTTTTGGAACTATTCCCTAAAAGCTTTCAGCACCACTGCGCGGCAATCTGAGCACAACTTTGAGTCATGGTTGTGCTCCAGGCACCAAAGACGGACAAGATGGTTATCCATGACCGACATTACATGGTTACAGTCTCCGCCCAGTTTGAACCCTGAGAACTTCTTACTGGACATCCTAAACAAAAAATCTTCAACGGATCTGCGCTGGCTGGTGTGGAAGGAAAAGAACTGACGTTGGCGCTCCAAAATGGCACCTATATAGATGATGTATGTCACAACAATGTCAAACCCGATGCCTATGATGCCACCTATCGGCACGCAGGGGTACTGCTATCAAAATCTTGTGGATCCAGCCTGACGCCTGCAAGTTCTAAGGTAAGGAATCTGTGCCTAGATGTCTTTATCAGATGGTATCTACATCATATGACTCACTTGATTCTTTCAGTTGGGCCATCCAGATGTTTGCTATTACTGCCTTGAAAGTGAGCTTTAGATTTAGCAACAGCTTGGGAGGTCTACTCTATATTTTGAGAATGACTGTAGGAAATTACACATAAATTCTGGTTTAATATATGCAACATCTTTTTTTAAAATTCACTACAGAATATAAGACACAAACTCCCATAGACATTGAATATTTCAGAAGCCTGACCTTCTCATGAGTGTTCCCATGCAGGTTGAGTGTGCCTAGATAGAAAAAGGATCATAAGCTGGTTAAGATACACCTTGCACTAATCCAGGGACCCTTATAGTGACTTTAGTGGTCTTTGATAACCATATAAAGCTCTCAAAGTGTTAGCTGTGAAGAGTAGCCTTCAGGCTTAGCTTGAAGGTGTTAAGCAGCTTGTTTTACCAGTTTAATCATGCAGAGCAGTTTAGAACGAAAAATAACCTCATAGTATTTATATACCAATTATTTTCTTTATTACACAACACAAGATAGCACAAATACACAATAATATTTCAATTATAATTAGGTAAGTAGCAAAAAATACAGTGGTCGCAAGGGGGACCACCAAACCATTATTAAGAATATGGAATGCAAACTGCATAGGAGGATGGGACTTGGTCCAGAAGGTCCAGAGGAGCTAAGGACACAAGGAACCACCCGAGGTAAGTACCCAGGAATCGCACAGCAGCTGTGTGCAGTGTGGGAACACAGCTGTGTGCCTAATGGAAGTCAGTGGAGAAGTCGTGGTTGCAGTTTTTCAGAAGAAGAACCCTTCCCAGAGGACCCAAAGAATGCCCTTGAAGGATGAAGGGTTGGAGAGCCACCCCAGCTGTGGATGATCCGGAGACCAGGTTACCTACACTAGGGAAGCCAGGTTCTCTAGAGCTGAAGAGATTTTGGAAACCCCCGTAGATGGCAATGGAAGACTTGGAGAAAAGTGCCTCTGGAGAAAAAGGGGAAGAAGTGCTACGTTGTGGTGCCTGCAGGTGCAGGGAGTGACTCCTTCACTCCAAAAGAGATTACTTTGGGTGTCCTTGATGCCCACAGGTCTGTTGAAGGTCCTGGAAGAAGCACAGGCATGAAGCACAGCGAGACCAGGAGCGGCAGGAGTCTTCCTTGATCCTGTCTCGGTTTCAGGCAAAGCCCAGTAAAGTCTAAGGTTCCGATGTAGGTAATTAGTATTTACCGATTCGTAAATACCGAATTTTACCGATTCGGTATTTACAAATTGGTAAATGCTATGTAGGTATTTTTACTGAATTAATTATCAAATCGTTAACATTCGGTAATTACCGAATCGGTATTTACCGATTCGGTAATTGCCATTGATTCCGATGGGCCTTGAGGCCCATAGAAACCAATGGAAATTACCGAATCGGTAAATACCGAATCGGTAAAATTACCGAATTGACAAGGGGGACAGGGTGTCACTTTGACACCCTGTTGCACCCATGATTCAGGCTTGTGTGCAATGTGACACACATACATGCCCTTGGGGCATGTATGTGTGCCACATGGCACAGGTGTACATGCACAGATTTGCATGTACACAGGAATTCGTTATTTACCATCAAATAGTATTTGATGGTAAATAACGAATTCTTAAGGGCCTGTGGCACTGTTTTCAGTGTCACCTACATCCCATATTACAGATTCTGTAAATCTACCGAATCGGTAAATTTACCTTTGCGGTAAATTTACAGAATCGGTAATATTTAGGCCCCCTACATCTGAAGCTACAAATACCGGTCAGTAACGGCCGAAATCGGCCGTTACCGACCGGTATCTGGCCACCTACATCTTGCCCTATCTGTCCAAACGGTTGACGACGGACGTGGTTTACGGTTTTAGTTTTGTCCCACGACAAATCTAAGGAACCACCCACAGGTAAACCCTTAAGTACCCTAGGGAAAGGGCTGAAACAACACATTATTAAGAATAAGGAATGCGAACTGCATAGGAGGATCGGACTTGGTCCAGAAGATCCAGAGGAGCTGAGGACACAAGGAACCACCCGAGGTAAGTACCCAGGAATCGCACAGCAGCTGTGTGCAGTGTGGGAACACTGCTGTGTGCCTAATGGAAGTCAGTGGAGAAGTCGTGGTTGCAGTTTTGCAGAAGAAGGACCCTTCCCAGAGGACCCCAAAGAATTCCCTTGAAGGATGAAGGGTTGGGGAGCCACCCCAGCTGTGGATGATCCGGAGACCAGGTTACCTACACCAGGGAAGCCAGGTTCTCTAGAGCTGAAGAGATTTTGGAAACCTCCGTAGATGGCAATGGAAGACTTGGAGAAAAGTGCCTCTGGAGAAAAAGGGGAAGAAGTGCTACATTGTGGTGCCTGCAGGTGCAGGGAGTGACTCCTTCACTCCAAAAGAGATTACTTCGGGTGTCCTTGATGCCCACAGGTCTGTTAAAGGTCCTGGAAGAAGCACAGACATGCAGCACAGCGAGACCAGGAGCAGCAGAAGTCTTCCTTGATCCTGTCTCGGTTCCAGGCAAAGCCCAGTAAAGTCTAAGGGCCCGATGTAGGTAATTAGTATTTACCGATTTGTAAATACCGAATTTTACCGATTCGGTATTTACAAATTGGTAAACGCTATGTGGGTATTTTAACCGAATTAATTACCAAATCGGTAACATTCGGTAATTACCGAATCGGTATTTACTGATTCGAATTGCCATTGATTCCTATGGGCCTTGAGGCCCATAGAAACCAATGGCAATTACCGAATCGGTAAATACCGATTCGGTAAAATTACCGAATTGACAAGGGAGACAGGGTGTCACTTTGACACCGTTTCACCCCTGATACAGGCTTGTGTGCCATGTGGCACACATACATGCCCTAAGGGCATGTATGTGTGTCACATGGCACAGGTGTACATGCACAGATGTGCATGTACACAGGAATTCGTTATTTACCATCAAATAGTATTTGATGGTAAATAACGAATTTTTAGGGGCCTGTGGCACTGTTTTCAGTGCCACCCACATCCCATATTACCGATTCTGTAAATCTACCGATTCGGTAATTTACCGAATCGGTAAATTAACCTTTTCGGTAAATTTACAGAATCTGTAATATTTAGGCCCCCTACATCTGAAGCTACAAATACCGTTCGGTAATGGCCGAAATCGTCCGTTACCGACCGGTATCTGGCCACCTACATCTGGCCCTATCTGTCCAAACGGTTGACGACGGACATGGTTTACGGTTTTAGTTTTGTCCCACGACAAATCTAAGGAACCACCCACAGGTAAACCCTTAAGTACCCTAGGGAAAGGGCTGGAACAACACAGGGGTCCCTCCAAGAGGAGGGGCTGGACACAGGGGAGGATACTCTCACATCCTTTGCCCAGTTTCATGCCAGAGCGGGGAGTCAAGGGCTCCCCGAACTGGCTCAAACTGAAGTATGCAAGGAGTGCATGAAATGTGCCCTTCAAAGCAGTCTGGTGGCAGTGGCAAGCACACCCACCTCAGCCCAATACACTAAATCCCATCTGAGACGTAGTGACATTTCCCTGTGACAGAATTTTTTTTTTACCTATTTGCGCGAGCTTGACTAAGCAGCAGGAGGGCAGAATTGTGTCTGTGGTCAGCTGTAGCAATAGCTTTCTGTCAAATCCTGAAAGGCTGTTACTGGGAGTACAAGGGGGCACCCCAAGGGAGCCCCCAGTATATGGGATCATACTTCCAACACTGGAATCTGTGTTGGGGGATGATTCTAACATGTTTGATACCAAACATGATCAGTTTTGGTGCAGCCTCTACATAGTTAGACAGCTCATATTGACTGACGTCTACTATATTCTTTAAAGTGGTTGACTACACTTACAAAGCCTAGGGAAATGACTGGGGTTTGAAGGGGTATCCTGCTCATGCAGGGGGACCCATAAACTGACTCAGGACTGACAAGCCTACCATAGGGGTGACTTAAAGGTTTTAAGTGCAGTTTCATCAGATATAAGGAAATATTATCTGTTTTGAGAGGCGTAAACACCAGTTCACACAGGCAGCAATAGCAGTCGTGCAATCATAGATTATGTGGATTTCCCTGGGTGGCACAATGTAAGCTGCAGCCCATGGGAGACTCCTGGTGTACCTATGCCCTTAGTACCATATATAAGGGACTTACAAGTGTAGACCAGTAGCCAATTGTGGATGTGCCATAGTACTTACCATGGTCAATTTAGCAGGATCCCAGTCAGACTAAGTCAAAAACACACTGACATAAGGCTAAAAGTGGGAGTAATCATGCTAGAAGGATTCTACCTACCTACATAAACCCCCCAAATGAAAGGAGATAAGGCTAACCCTGCCCAGTTGAGTCTTTATTTCCCATGTGGCCAAACAAGGAAAGTCCAACTGTACTGGCATGGATTCTCCCTGTGTTCTGGTCCACTGAGAACTTCTTCCCCTGTAGGGTCTTCGATCCTCTCAAATTTCTGGAGTGCCTCCCTGACAACTGTTCGAGCCAAGAGAGAGGCTTGTGGTCTGCCTGATTAGGGGAGTGAGGCCCTAACAGAGTTGGTCTCTACTTCTTCACAGCACTGACCACAATAGAGGTCTTTTCTCTTTATTAGTGACCTATACTTTTCCCTAGAAGTAAACCTTCTGCTTATTACAGCTTTTGGTTGATCTTGTCTGTCTATAGCAATATGGGGCCAGTGAAGATGTGGGACAGTCTTGTCTAGGCCTGGGCGGTAAATTCCGATCCGTTCGCAGAATTTGCGGAATTTGGGTAATTTCGCATTCTGCGGAGAACACGAAATTGCCCAAAATTGTGCGTTCGACGACTTCGCGAAATTTTTTGCTTGTTCACAAGATATTTCTCCCCGAGCAGGCAAACAGCGATAGCGAACAGTAAAAAAAGCATCGCCAACAAGCAATTCCGCATGTTCGCAGAATTTCTGCGTGTTCGTGGAGATTTTTTACCGTTTCGCTGAGAGTTGCGTAACGCAATTCCGCAAAATCCGCCCACCCCATGTCTTGTCCCAGGTCTTGCTTTGCCAACCTAGTACTACCAGGCTGGGAGTCCCTAATCTGAAACGTAGGGGATTCCTCTTGAGTAACTGTGAAAAGGCAGCAATTCTCTTGTAAATACCAAAGCTGCCTGGCGCATGACGCCTCTAATTCACTTCGTTGTTATCTATCAAATAAAGAGGCAGGCGCTGGGCCTGGAAGGCAAAGAACAGGTTTATTGCTCCAGAGGAGAGCACGTCAATTCGGACACACAGAATGTCTTCAGGAGGTGCTCTAACTGCCTCTCTTTGGCACCGCTTCTTATACATTTTTACGTTTGTTTATTGCATGGTCAAACATTCCTGGCACCAGTTTATTGCATATTCAAACATCCTTGGAATCCCCGCCTCCAGCTAGTTCTCACACAAACCCAGCAGCATTTGTCCCCTACCCCGATCTTAGGAGATGATCGCTATTGCGCAGCTGGACATTCCGGCAGGATCTAAAATGTGTGGGATCGATCAGATCTAAGGGATTGTGTCACTGATTAATTCCGGCCCCTTTGTTGGTGAGGCAAGTTCTGCCGTATGTGGGTAATAAACTATGTCCGCAGGGGTCGGTTAGTGCCTGGGACTAGCCAGGTGCAGTGGAGGAGGTTATCAAAGGGGCCTGTCCGTGCGCGGAGGATGAAAGGACAAGTGGGTTTGGCACGGGAAGTGACTCCGGGGCATTGTCGCGCTGAGGAGGTTGTACGACCCTGGCATTTTGACTCAGGTTTAGTGAGCGCCCGGGGGATGATAGCGAGGTCAGGTTGACACACAGGTGACCAGCAGTGTACGAAATGGCCGCGGTATCTAAAATGGTTGTCGCTTATGCGCTCGCAGAGGCCTTTGTTAAGCAAGATGGCGCCGGCAATGTTCATGTTATTGTTTTACATTTTAACAGTTGCCCCTTTGAACATTCCTACCCAGCTTGTCAGTTCACATTAATGTCCATAATGTCCTGTATCTCTCTGTCATATATTGCTTTCATATTTTTCAAATCGAGTGTCCAAAGTCTTAGGGCATAAAGAGTTCAAACAAAGGGAATGCATTGTATCCCCAGACAGCAGCCACATATTACAAAAACTGGCACCAAGATGATCATCAGTAGTTTCCAGCCCCAGTCTTTCAAAATGCCCCAAAATCAGCTTCCAAGTGTCCAAGTCCCTGTTTCCTGATGGATCTCTGATGCCAGCCGGTGAAGATGCTCGATTGCCTTGTAGACTGAGGGAGAGTTGTCCGGGATGAAGGTGCAGCAGCTGGCACTGATGATGCGGCATGCTCCTCCACGGTCCGCTAGTACCACATCTAGAACAAGGCGGTTCTGTAAAGCTACCAGGCGGACCGCCTGCAGCTCAGCAGTGTTGTTGGTGTGGATGCCAGCTGTGATGTTCAAGGCTGTTTCTACTGCTTGGGACAGGTGTCGAATAGCTCGGCTGTTTGCCATCGGACCCCATAGCGGTATGAGTCGAGGAACTGTGATGCAGCTATTTGTTCTGTGTCTTTGGAGCGCCTTTCTCTGTGATGATCTGCAGGTGCTATGTAGATTGGAGGTAGAACAAAGGCGATGTAGCACGTGCCCCCCCAGCCCTTTGGGATCCAGGTGTAGGCTTTTGTACCGCAGACAAAGTACATATTTGGTGATGCAACAAATGAAGGGGGGGTCGGCAGTATTCAGAGTCCCTGTGATTTGGCAAGAGCTGTGACCCACGATCTTAGTCCCGTGGCCTTCGATGCAGATAAGGCCCAAGACGTTCACCACAGATAGGGCCACTGTCAGAGTTGCGGCAGTTCGTTTCCTTGGATATGAAAAGGTAGGTCTGGCTGGGTTGTTGAACACTTGCATTTCGATTCGTTCTTTGTCGGGAATGTTCATCAGAAAGGTTGCATTTGAGGTCAGAGGGCAAAAGGGAGCAGATGTTTTTCCAGTTTTGGTCAGCCAGAACTCGTTGTAGAATTGTTGGATCGTTCTATCAGATGTGGCATTGTCTTTGTAGCTCTCTTGCAGGAGCATTAACAAAGTGAGGCAGGACCCATGAACAGAGAAGGGTGAAGGGATGAAAGGAATGGAATGTTCAGTGGCATGTAGTAGCAGCCCACAGATCCAACAGTTTGAGGCATTTGTGGCAAGATTGTGTGGGTGCAACAGTTGGACGAACGAGTTGTTCCAGAATTCTTTTTGTCATTCTCGGAGGTGTGGGGACAGACATACCAGGTAGTGTTCTTTCTTAGTGGTGGGTTGCACAGTAGGCGACAGTGTTCTGTGTGCAGGAGCACTCTCCTCAATGATCCAGACTGTGACCATTAGCAAGAGGCAGGTGAGAGATGTAGCAAAAAGTATGATTGTCTTTTTGTTGTGCAACTTGGCAGTTTTGGAGTCTTCGCGCCGGTTCTTCGGTCGTCCGGGATCTTCCATCACCTTCAAGAGGCTCGATGACTGGCAGGACCACATACTTTCGGCTAGCGCTTCTCCTGGTAGAATTTGTAATATTTGCTACCGCTCTGAGACTTTTGACTCAGTTTGTGGCCTCCTTCGTCGGAGCACTCTCCTTTCGTCGCAAGTTGTACCCTTTCTTGGATGGTACCGTGGGGTCGGGAAACTCTGCCAGTTCAAGTGTCTCTGTTTCTGGATAACAACTCAGGGCTGGTCGGTCTTTGGTCAGTAGCTCTTCTTGGGTGTCCACTTCTTCATCCGTTGCCAGTGTCGGGGATATCTTTTTGCAGTGATGAGCGTGCAGCCAATTTTTCTTTCCTTCCACTCGAAGTGCAGTTCGGGTGGTGATCTTGCCAGGGGCCCGTCCGCCTGGGTTCCAGACTCTTCGACCTCAGGAAGTTCTGCGCCAGTACAAAGTCCCCAGGTTTGATATCATGTCCTAGGCCCCTGGATACGTCTGGTATGGTTTGCTGCACCTGTTGGTGGATAAGAGTCAGTTCGCTCATCAATTTGTAAAATAGTCGGACATTAGTATGTCCGGGACATCATTAATGGTTGTCGGTTTTGGTGCCGCCCAAATGTTCATTGGTCTGCTGAAGACGACCTCGTAAGGGGTCAATCGGTGTTTGGTTGGGGTGGAGTGCATTGATAGCAATGCAAGTGGGAGGGCATCGGTTTCAACCCAGTTGTGGCAACTATTTTTGCCAGTTTCAGCTTTAGCTTGGCATTGTGTCTTTCTACTAGACCTGCCGACTGGGGGTGGAAGACGGCATGGAACTTTAGTTTTACCCCCAACCCCTTCAGTACATTTTGTATGACCTCGGCTATGAAGTGGGGGCCGTTGTCGCTCCATAAAATTCTACAAAGGCCATATCGGGGGAAGTACTCCTGTAGTAATACCTTTGCAGTAGCTAAGGCGGTGTTGTCGCGGGTGGGGTATGCCTCCACACATTTGCTGAAGGCGCACACAATCACAAGGACATATTTCAGACCATGGCACCTGTCTAGTTGGATGTAATCCATTTGGAGGATTTCAAAGGGATGGTTGGGGACCCCAAACCATCCCTGTGGTACTACTGTCCCCTTCCCTGGGTTGTGTTGCAGGCATACTGTACATTGCTATACTAAACATTTTGCTGATTCAGCTATCTTGCTGTTATGCCATACTCTGGTGATTAGTTCAGTCATGGGGGCAGATCCCATGTGTGCGGGTAAATGTGCTATGATCAATATGGGGATCAAATAGGCATTAGGTAGTAGCCATTTGTCTCTGTCTTTTGTCCTCCAGCAGCCTTCCTCGTCTTTTAGTCCCACCTGAGCCCACTCAGTCAGTTTGTTTTGTGTGCCCGTCGTTTGAATGTCCCTTATAGTAGTTCTAGCATTAGTGTATTGCTCAGCTTGTGACCTGGTCACGTACATCCGTGTCGTGGTTCTGTCTTCGGCTGTGGCTCGGGCAGTAACATCGGCTAGTGCATTTCCCTGAACAATGAGATCTGTCACTTTCTTATGTGCTTGGCATTTAATCACTGCTAGCTGCCTGGGGAGGAGGACTGCTTCTGTCAGGGCGGAGACTAGATCTCCATGTAGGATGGGTGTGCCGTGCAAGGTCAGGAACCCTCTTTCCCTCCATAGAAGCCCAAAATGGTGAACTACCCCGAAGGCGTATTGGCTGTCCGTGTATATGTTTACTGTCGTCCCAGCTGTTAAAATACATGCTCGTGTGAGGTCAATGAGCTCTGCTGCTTGTGCGGATCGTTGGGCAATGCGGGTTGTTTCTAGGATAGTTCGGGCTGTGGTGAAGGCATATGCGGCTGAGGTGGTGCCATCGGGGAGTTTGATGCACGAGCCATCTACCCATAACTGTCCATCTGGCTCTGGAAAGGCAGTGTCTCAGAGATCTACTCTAATCTTTGTCTGTTCGTCAGTGAGGGTTACACAGTCATGCAGGGGAGCCATGCCAGGGTCATTTTCGGGTAGAGGTAACAATGTGGCTGGATTGAGGGTGGTGCATCGCTTCAGAGTGATGTGTGGTGCTAGCTGGGTCAACTCGTATCCTGCCAGTCGTGCACTAGTCAGGTGTTGGGTTTTGGTCTGATTCAGGAGCGTGTCGACTGCATGGGGTACTAACACAGTAATGGGGTTGGAGAGCACTATTCCCTCACTCTGGCGTATCGATACTGCTGCAACTGCCACAGCGCGCAAGCACGCTGGCAGCGTTCTGGCTACCGGGTCGAGGGTGGCTGAGAAATATGCACAGGGACGTTGCTTGGGACCAATCGACTGTGTCAAGACAGATAATGCACATCCCTCTCTTTCGTGTGTGTAGAGGGAGAATGGTTTGGAGTAATCTGGGGGTTCCTAGAACGGGTGCCGAACAAAGGGCGTCTCGCAATTCCTTAAATGCTGACTGGCATTCGGGTGTCCAAGGGAGTGGTAATGGGATATCTTTGGCTAGGAGGGAGAGAAGGGGTATGACAATGAGGCTAAAGTTCGGCAACCACTGTCGGCAAAATGAGGTAAGGCCTATCAAAGAGCGGACTTGCTTCTGATTATTGGGAATGGGAGTGTCTAGAATTGCCTGGATCCTGTCGGGTGTGAGTTTCCTCCCTTCTTTCGATAAGAGGTGTCCTAAATATATTACCCGTGGTTTGCAGAACTGTAACTTCTTTCGGGAAACTTTTTGACCATTCTCGGCAAGGAAGTGTATGAGTTGGATGGTGGCTGTGACGGCTAGCGGAGTGGTGTCTGCTGCTAGAAGGATATAATCTACATACTGTATTAACACTACCCCGTCCGGCAACTGTACGGCATCTAACTGTCTTTTGAGCGCCTGGCTATAGATGCTTGGGCTCTCGGTGTACCCCTGGGTTGCTCAACAGAATCTATATGAGCGGGATCTTAGGGTAAATCCGAAAAGGTAGCGACTGTCTTGGTGATTGGGTATGGAGAAGAAAGCGTTTTTGAGGTCAATAATGGTGAAAGTGGTAGCAGTGGACGGGATTAGGGTCAGGATGGTGGTGATGTCAGAAACTACTGGGTACTGTGGTACTACTATCTTGTTGATCTCTCGCAGGTCGATGATGAAGCGGTAGGCTTTCCCATCTCCCTCTCCCTGTCTCTTTAAGATCGGTAAAATCGGACTGTTACAGACATTGCTTACTACCTCTTCTACCACTCCTGCCTCTATCAGTGACTGTATGATTTCGGTCAATGCTTTCCCGCCCTCTGGCGATATCTTGTACTTGGGTACTTTCGGTAAGGTTGCGTCTTGTCGTATTGTCACATGCACTGGGTCAATCATCATTCGTCCTACGTCTGAATCAGCCCTAGCCCATAAGTGCGATGGTAGAGTGTCCAGTAGGGACATGTCTGCTTCGGTGATGGGATACATGTGCTGGGAAGGGTGTTGTCTCAGATGGTGGTGGTTGTCATATAAGATGACTCGGACTCTGTCTAGCGAACATCTGATGGTCGCACGAAAATGTTCAGTAGCTCGAGACCCATAATGGCGTCTGGAGTATTGGAGGAGAGGAGGAATGACGTGTCGATAATATTATTTTCAAGATTGAAAGGGATTGGTTTGGACAAAGGGTTGGTGGAGGGCGTACCATCAAATCCTATTGAGGTTACATGTGAGCCAGACAAGGGTGCCCATGGAATCAGTCATTTGGATAGTGCACTACGTGTTGCTCCCGTGTCTACCAGAAATGGCAACTTCGTGCCCAGGACCTTTGCGGTAACATAAGGGCCTTGCTGGTCAACATAGAGCTCGACTGGATCCCTCCCTTGCCCTTGGCTGTCCTATGCAAAGTCGTAGGTGTTGTCGTAATCTGACTGTTGGTACTGATTCTGTCTGGGGTGATCAAATGCATTCGCTCTTACTGGCCTTTCCTCACTAGCGTCGTTCATGTGCTCTCTTCCGCGTCCCCTTCCTCTCTGTCCATTGACTATTTACCTTGCACCTCTTCCCCTCCCCATTCCTAACAGAACCGGACATTGGGACTTCCAGTGTTCATACTCTTTACAAAACGCGCACTGGTTCTGCCCTAAGTCTTGGCGTCCTGGGTACGGCATTGACAAAGTATTTCTGGCTGGTTGTATTCTAGGGACATTCTGCTGATATCCTCCCTTGTATTGCTCCCTCCCTGTATTGGCCCTGTCGAAGCTGTGGGATCATAACTCTTTATTTTAGGTCTTTTTTTTTCTTCTCAGTAGCCCTATCATTTTAGTTTTTCTGGTGTTCTTGGTACTGGGCCATCTGTAGGATGGCCACTGGCCTAGAGGCCTCCCAGCTGCTTTCTCTGATTTGCAGTTTCTGCGATACCTCTGGTAGCAGTTCTTTAACGTAATTCTGTATGAACAAGTGGTGTCCGCTTGCGGTGGACATGTCCTGTCCGCTGTAATCGGGGAACACTGTTTCGAATCAGGAGAAATACTCCAAGAAATCCTCTTGTGGTTTCTGGCGGCACGCGGTTACTATGGACCAGTCAATCTTTTTCTCCGGGATCATAGTCTTTACCCTTTGTACAATTTTGTCAGGGAGGTCTAATATGTCTTTTACTGGTTTCTGGCTGGGGTTTCGTTGTTTGTCCAGCACACCGAGTTGCTCCCAGGTATGGCCGAGCAGGTCTGCGTGGTCTATTTTCCTGATTTGTTTCCACACATCTGCTGTCAGACATAGCCCAAAGAATAAGTCAATGTCAGCAAGCGTCATGATGGTCGATCCCAGAGCAGTACCTAATTCTGTGTAAAATGCGGTGGGATTCTTTCATAAATCTGGCAAAGATGTACGGAACGTCAGAATGTCCTGTCTGTCCCAGGGTTGATACACCCAATTGTAGACCACCCTCCCTGTAGCGTCCTGGTGGTTTATTTCGTCATTGTTCCCTTGCCCTCTTGGGGTGACCCAATAAGGAGCAGCTTCCTTTATCGGCATCATGTTGCGTGGCTTTTTTATCGGGGGCCCTGTCTTTATAGAGGCTGTGTCCGTGACTACCCGTCCTTGCTCTATGAGGTGGCGGAACACCTCTAGAGTATACGAGAAGAGTTCCGTCACATCACAGTCGTTCTCATCTCCTGTATCTACCTTCCTATAAAGAGCCATGAGCCGTTCGGGCCCTACATCTCTGTATTTTTCTTCGTACGCAGTGAGAGTGTGGTAACAGAGGCGCACCACAAAGTGTTGCTTATGCTTCTCGACATAGGAGTTGCATATGTCGGTTATGTACTCTTCTGTCTCCTTTCTGCCTATGAGGGTTTGAACTATCTTTTCTATGCCTGCTCGTTTGTTTTTACTCAATCGCGGGACCCTAGACAACCCTTTCTCTTTGGCTTCGATTCCTGTAGGTGCTTCTTTTGATGAGGCATTTGGCGCAAGAGGCTCAGTCAGCGCAGAGGCCGTGGAGACTGAGTATATGGCGCTACCTTCGGCTATGTTTTGGGATTCCTGTCCTTGCACTCCTGGATGATTAGAGGCATAAGAAGGTGGCATGTAGATGATCGGTGGGCCTAATAACAGATCATCTACTCTTTGTTTTGTTGGTAATTCGGGGTAAAGAATCGAGGACGTTCTAACGGGGTATTGTCCCGAAATCTTTGACTCTTGTTCCTTCTTAGCGGTTTCTCTTTCCTTTATCTCCTCTTCTAACTTTTTGCACGCTAGGTGAGCTGATTTTCGCAGTTCTTTACCTAATCTAGCTTCCTCTCTCTTTCTTCGTTGGGCTGCTTCTTTCTGCCACAAACCGAAGCTGTCAAGCATAGTCGGTGTAGTTTTCTTTTTGTGAAGGGCTATTTCTAGCGCTTTCCATTTTAGCGGGTTCGAAAGATCCCGTCAGTGGCCACTGATTTTCTCGATCCTTCTTAGTGTGTTTATGCCATAGTTCACTATAAGCTACAGCAGTTAATCCGTATTTCACATACATGTCCTTATTAGGGGTGCCCTCCAGTGGAGCCGGATGACTGACCTCCAATAAACGGTCCGGGCCGATTCAATTACCAAACAATCTAGAGAAGATAGGCATGACGTATCTAACGGTCAAAATGAACATCTCGAATCTAGTATAGACAAAAGTCTGCACTACCTATCCTTCGCTGTCTGCAAAGAGGGAGAATATTCCTATTCTTCGTTGTTTGTAAGCAGGGAATGTCTCAAAATAACCAAAAAAGCGGAATACTAGTATTCAATTCAAACAATTCCAAGTCAATCAAACAATCAATCAATGACAGTCGTTTTACATGACCTTACCCGGACCGTAGGGACAGTTTGTCATCTTCCCCTTCCAGCGCCCGATCGTCCTCTTACTCCGACTTTTCCGGCACTCCTGTGGGGTCCCAGTCAGGACCGCAGGTCACTTGAGAGAGGTCCGTTCAGAACTGGTGAAGTTCAGTTTTGATCCGCAGCCAGACGAGGGTCCTCCAATCGTTTAGATGTTCACTCCGTCGTTGAGACCTGTCCACCGAACCCAAGTGTCGCTGATGGGCCCCGCGTTGGGACGCCAATTGTGAAAAATCAGCAACTTGCTTGTAAATACCAAAGCTGCCCGGCACAAGACGCCTCTAATTCACTTCGTTGTTATCTATCAAATAAAGAGGCAGGCGCTGGAGCTGGAAGGCAAAGAACAGGTTTATTGCTCCTGGGGAGAGCACGTCAATTCGGACACACAGAATGTCTTCAGGAGGTGCTCTTACTGCCTCTCTGTGGCACCGCTTCTTATACATTTTTGCGTTAGTTTATTGCATGGTCAAACATTCCTGGCACCATTTTATTGCATATTCAAACATCCTTGGAATCTCCGCCTCCAGCTAGTTTTCACACAAACCCCTGCAGCAATCGTCCCCCACCCCGATCTTAGCAGATCATCGCTATCGCGCAGCTGGACATTCCGGCAGGATCTAAAATGTGTGGGATCGGTCAGATCTAAGGGGTTGTGTCACTGATTAATTCCGGCCCCTTTGTTGGTGAGGCAAGTTCTGCCGTATGTGGGTAATAAACTATGTCCGCAGGGTCGGTTAGTGCCTGGGACCAGATCAAGTAGCCAGGTGCAGTGGAGGAGGTTATCAAAGGGGCCTGTCCGTGCGCGGAGGATAAAAGGACAAGTGGGTTTGGCACGGGAAGTGACTCCGGGGCATGGTCGTGCTGAGGAGGTTTTACGACCCTGGCATGTGTGCTCGGGTTTAGTCAGCGGGCGGGGGTTGATAGCGAGGTCAGGGTGACACACAGGTGACCAGCAGTGTACGAAATGGCAGCGGTATTTAAAATGGTTGCCGCTTACGTGCTCGCAGTGGCCTATGTTAAGCAATGATGCTGCCGGCAATGTTCATGTTATCGTTTTACATTTTCACATAATAACTGAAGAAAAAGTCACCCGTTAAGTACCCCCTGGCTTCATTCTGCAGCAACCTCGACCATTCAACATCAGGTAACTCCCATTAGAGAGCAATCTAAAAGTCAGATGTATCGCAGCCACCGGGGGACCTTCTAAGTAGCAGGAGAAGTTCCCCACAGAGGCATTACAATACGCATGCAAAGAAACTTCCTTGCAAACTAATGATCCACTTAAAGTACTCTCGCAGTCTGAATCACTGAGAGACTCTTCAGCGCCCTAATTCAACACAGAAACTGTAAATGAAGTTCCCAAGACTTATGTACAAACCCTTCTCCTAACGCTTCATATCTGCCCACTTGGTGATGTTGTAGACAGTTCTGACAATGAAATGTCGAAATTTGCAGTGTAATATACCCATGGATTAATCCAATCTGCAGATGTTATTTCAGCAACGGTTAAAGGTAACTTCTCTAGCTTCTCTATGTACAACATAGTGCATGTATCATCTTTGTGTGCCATAAGTATCTTGGGTTTGTAGGATGGTATGGGGAAACCAGACTCCTGACGTTGATATGTTGCCACAGCATGTGTCAAGAACATAATGTTTGTAATGTCCAGCTCAATAGCATAATAGTCCTAAGTTGTGACTGCCCATGTTTTAATGCGGACATGTCTTGTTGAACAAGGTCTATCGCTGAGGATACTATGCTTCCCACAGAGTACATCCTAGATGATAAGGTGGTCATACCAATGTCAACCACTGCAAGAGCTTACTCTAAATTAGCCCTATCAATTTTGCACAATCTCTCAGCCGTCTCCTGCTGAGGTACCTTCCATATTTTGAGGTGTATGGCATACAAGAAAGCTTTTGACGTGGTTTTTGAGGACCTAACAAAAAGTTCCAGGTCTACAGATATAAGGGGTAAGTGTTGTTCCACCTGAGACAGTGTTGATGTTTTAGCTAGTCAAGGCACAACTTTCTAACACTGTAAGATGTCACCGCCCCAAGTGTTCAGACTGCATGTATCACATATCAGGGTGACTTATTTTAAAACCCTAAAACCCTCAGTGTTGTTAAGGAAACATGCCTGACATCTGTTCGTGTCTAGTGGCCAAACTAACCACCCGTTCCAATCGGGGTCAAATGAATTGTGTGTGCCGTTACACAGCATGATATCTAATGTATCCTCACTGTAGCGTGGAAACCGTTGCCTGTTTTCAAAACGTGTAAATGTGGGAATTCATGGTGAGTTCAAATCGTTCATCTTAGCGAGTCCAAGACATGTTGTTTGTTGCACAGTTTTGTTCAGAAAAAATAATTTGTTTTGATATCAGACATGTTCTAAACATACCCTCACTTTCCTGAATCTCCCAGTCTTTTTTGCCCCAAATAAACTTTATGTAGGAGGCTGGATTACCATGTGGTGCACAATTATTTAAGAGAAGCACCTTGCACAAATCCAGGAAACCTTTATGGTGATTTTAGTGGTCTTTGATAACAATAGAAAGCTCTCAGAGTGTTAGCTGTGGAGAACAGTCTTCAGACTTATCTTGAAGCAGTGTTAGGCAGCTTGTTTTACCAGATCTAATCATTTAAGTTTAGTGACCTCAGATATAAGAAATTGTACCTATACCCTGGGTGCCTTTTTACGATATACTAGGGACTTATAAGTGTACACCAGTAGCCAACTGTGTATGTACAGAAGTACTTACCATAATAAATGTAGGGAGCAAGCCCGTGACTGCAGTCCTGATTAGCAGGATCCCAGTCAGAATGGTCAACAACACACTGACACCAGGCAAAAAGTGGCGGTAATCATGCCAAACTGTCATTGATGCTAAATGGTTTTTCCATTGCTACAGTGCTGGGATTGTAGAGGTCCGGGACCTGCATCTTTACCATAAACAAGATTTTATAGGGAGTTCAACCACACAGGGATTTTCTTGGCATGTTATTGAGAGCCCTCTGGACCCCATATAGGTGATGGACTCAACTGCAGACTGAGCCTAGCACCCTTTCTGTTAAAGACTACTGTAAGTCATGTTTTTCCTCTCCACAACTGCATTTCCCTCGGGATGGTATGGAGATGAGAAACACAGGGTCACACCAAAACTTCGCACAGCCTCTTTGTGAGCCCTAGAGCTAAATGCCGGAGCCTGGTTGCAATGTAATGTGCCAACTGAGTAAGTCCTCTTAAACGCCCACAGATCCTTTATCACAGTTTAGGCATCAGCCAACCGTTGTGGCCAGACCCAAAGGAATTGAGAGCAGGAATCCACTACTAACAAGATGTACTTGTAAGTCCCATCTGATGACAGAGGGCTGCAGTGGTCCAAATAGACACTATCTGAAATTAGTTGAGGTGTCTTGGATGGACGTGCTACAGTGGAATCCTTCATCTGCTGCCAGATGTTGCATTTAAGGACAAAGTCCTTGGTCTGTTTATAAAGGCATGGCCACCAATATCGCCACTGCAATCATGAAACTGTAGCAGCCACCCCCAAATGTGCGGAAGCCAGACCTTTGTGTGCAGCTAGTATTAACCACAATATGCGATCAGTGTTTGGTATTACTCTCTCCCCCACTCCAGGATATGGTATGTTCTGTGCATCTAACTTGCAGGAGTACTTGAATGGAAAGCTTTTTGTCAGGTGGGTGTAAGCAGCTTTCTGACCTCCTGGTTTTGTCTCTGTTTTTGCTGGTTTAGTGTTGCTGCACACTTTCTCACTGCTGTTCAGTGTTAAATTGCAAGTGCTCCTGTTGTAAATTGTGTTACGATTGGTGTTTCTATGATTGGCATATTTCAGTTACTATTAAGTAGTCCCTAGTACAGTGCTCTGAGAGTGCCAGGGCCTGTAAATCCAATGCTACTAGTGGGCCTTCAGCTCTGATTGTGCCATCCACAGAAGTAGCCATGAAAAAATAACTCAGACCTGTCACTGCAGGGTCTGTGCGCAGTTTGTAACTGCCATGTCAACCTGGCAATTGCACTCACTTGCCAGGCCCTAATCTCTCCTTTCTTACATATAAGTCACCCCTAAGGTAGGCCCAAGGTACCCCTATGGGCAGTGTGGTGTGTGTGAAAGATAGGACATGTACTGGTGTGTATAAAATGTCCTGGTAGTGAATTACAGTGCATTTCGTTTTTTACTATGGGTAGAATGGGAGTTTCACTTATAACATCTAATAAACATTAATTCCCATTGGGACAAGATAGGGAAGAGGAGTTTAGTATGCCTGGACTAAGAATGTAAAAATGCATCTTCTGGTAAAGATGATTTTTATGTTCTGTGTTTGAAAATTCCCCTTTTAGAATGTAGGTATTTTTCTGCTTGGCCATTCTGTGTGCCTCTGCTAGGTTTGTGGATTGACTGTATTGCTTTAGAGTGCAGGGGCTGGGTATGTGCATTCTCTTCAGACAGTCACTGGGGGGGGGGATCGAGGTGTGCCCTGCCTTTCCTGGATGAGTCAGGGTTAGGCTGAATAGACCTGGGCTGCATATAGAGTAATGGGAGGAGATTTCCTTGCTAACGAATGGGCCTGGTCTGCTGTGGAAAATGCTGTCTCCACCTCCGGTCAGGAAGCTGGCCAGATATGACCAAACTGGTGTGGACTTAGCACAGACACTCTCTGCCTGAGAGAAAAAAGGCATCTTGAGTATAAATATTGGGGCCCAGACCACAGAACGTTAGAACTCACTGGAATCAAAGATTGTGCCAAGAAGAAGAGCCAGAAGAGCTGCCAGGAAGAATACTGCCCCTTTCCTGTGTTGTTGCTTTGTTGGGTTGGCCTGCAGTTGCTGCTACTGCCTTGAGCAGAGAAAGGACTGAAGGAACTTACTTTACTTGTGCTGAGTATCTCTAAATGCTTGAAGTAGAGCATGCCTCCTGTTCTGAAGTCTCAGGGACTGCTAAGACTTCAGCAACCTCTGGGTACTGCTTCTGGAACCTCTGTTTCAGTTGCCACAGAGAAGTAAAATGCAAAAGACTATGTCACCAACTCCATTGCTGGCTCTGAGTCCTGACTGCACCACAGAGGGTACTGTTGGCATCTAACACCACAACCCTGGTCTCACCGACAATGACGACCGCCGCCACCAAGTCACTCCTTACACCGTGACCTGTGGGCACCGCACTCAATACCACCATGCTTCACTTCCTCATCCTGGTGTCACCGACGTTGTTGCTGCTGCTGACTTTGAAACCTGTGACTACATCGTTGCTGGGGGCACCGCTCGTAAGTTTCACAATGCACCACCTCGTCCCACACAGCAATCTAGGCCAACCGATGCCAGCTACCGCTAACCGGTTCTGTTGTTTGCACCGCAACCTGCCAGCACCGCATCGAGCACTGCCTCGCCCTGCACTGTAAGCCTTGGTGTCATCAACGCCATCTGGATGATCGTCACCAAGCCGCTGCCTAAACCACATTGTGAGGGCACCTCACCCTGCATAACTTACATTTTGCACCCCAATGGTTGCCACAACCGGCTCACACCAATGTGCCAGCGGCAACGAGAAAGCTACTGTTCATGAGTCTGTTTATGCTTTCGTTGGCCCGTACCGATGCGGTCAGCTGGAACTGTTAGACTTGTTTGTTTTCAGCATTGCGCTAGTCCCGGTTGGAGCTACTGACTCGTAAGAACTGTGTTTTTTTAGATATTTGTGCAATTTTGAGGATATCTGGCAAAGTATATATTTTAAAGTATTGTATGTGGGCTACATATCATTTTGGTCTTGTTTTGGATACATAAAAATATTGGATATTTTTCTAAACTGTTGTGGTGTCCTTTTGTGGTATGTTTAGTGTACTACTGTTGGTTATGTGCAAATGCTTTACACACTGCTTCTAAGATTAGCCTGACTGCTCGTGCCAAGCTACCAAGGGGGTGAGAAGGGGTTATTTTAGAAGTATATCCAACTTACCTTGACTAGGAAGAAGGGTCCCTACTTGGACAACTGCATACACTTGCCAAGTAGAAACCCTAATTTCTAACAATGCTAGAATGAGTAAGTACAGCAAACTCAGCAGTGTGAACTGTTGCTTTTGCTGCTTCATTAGCCATGGAGTTCCCTGCAACATGAACACCAACACATTGAGGACTCTATATGTGGATTACATGAGTCTTTGGCAAGCCATCTTTCAGCTTTACCACCTGTTCCCAAAGCATCTAGTAATTTATTATGTAACCGTTTGAATCTCTGAATCCATTCTGGCTCCAATAGTGTAGGTATTCATTATAGGATTGGACATAGTAATATGAATCTGTGGGGATCCTGTGGGGAATCCAGGATCTGCATTTTCTACTGCCAGAATTAGAGCCTTTAGTTATGCCAGCTGTACTGTGCAGTCATCAAGTGGCTAAATGTAGGTTTTTTCAGTATGGAATTCTCCATCCTGCATGTGCCCTTTCACAATTGGGTAAGCTGCTGAGCATTGGTGTTTAATCGCTATGGCAGGCTGGGAAGAACCGTCAATATATATGATGCATTCATAGCAATCTAGAGGCATTATTTCATGAGGCAGAGAATATTTCTGTTCGTATTGCAGAAAATCCTGTATTTGTAGTGTAGAATCAAATCTGTAGTCTACGTCTGTTACCATGAGTGAGTTAGCCCATTGTATCCATTGTGCATGTAAAGCTTTAGCATTTGAATGCTTGCTTTGGTGACGGCCTTTAAGGTCAGCACCGGGGTCACAACAATTATTTCTTTACCCTGTGCTAGGGCTCGCTCTCTCACCACAGCAGTCTGCACTGCCGTCAGGATTTTTTAAGTAGGTGAAAAATTCATTTCAGCATTAGTGTATAAATTGGATTCATATCCATTTGGTACTGAGTCACCTTGGCCGGGCCTGATTCACAGAACTAACTTAACACAAAATCCTAAACTTACTACTTTTGGTATTCACAGAAGGCATTTAGTAGTAGTAAAGTTAGTATTTTGTCTTAAGTTTGACTTAAGACAAATTTAAGACAGACTTAAGACAGACTTAAGACAGGCTTTAGACAGACTTAAGTTAGGATTTTGTCTTAAGTTTGTCTTAAGTTTGTCTTAAGTCTGTCTTAAGTTTGTCTTAAGTCAAACTTAAGACAAAATCCTAACTTTACTACTACTAAATGCCTTCTGTGAATACCAAAAGTAGTAAGTTTAGGATTTTGTCTTAAGTTAGTTCTGTGAATTGCTCCCATTGAATGCAATGTAAGTGTATCCTGATTTCCTCGCGATGATGCGGATCACCAGGTTTGTTGTGTTCACACGTTTGTGTAAATATTTGGAAGCAATCATGTCAGCTTGTACGGAAAGTAAAATATTTGTGTGTTCATGTGTCCAATGTCTGCTTGAAGATTCTGGACATACCAAGTCTTAGAATGGTTTAACCCATTCTGCGTAATCTGGAAAGCATGTTCTGCCAAAATTTAGGAATCCAAATATGGATTGTAGTCTTTCAATGTTGTTGGAGGTTGAAGCAGAGCACATTTCTCTAAGAAGTGTGTCACAAGGCTTTTGCCTTCACTTGACAACGCATATCACAGAAAAAGTATATTGAGTTGGGCAAGTTTTGATTTTCTAAAATTGAATTTGTAAGCCCATGTGACCAAATCCTAGAATTATGCAATCTAGGCTTGCCAGGAGTTCCATGAGGTCATCATCTGTCGGATATATATCATCAACATAGGACAATACCTGATCATCAACATTTTATAGAAGCGCTGTTACTCTGGCTGGAAACAGCCCAGGGCTATGCTTTTGCCTGGAGCAATTGAAAAAATGGTCTCTGCGAGTCTAGCGCCAAAAATTCAGTCAAATGTCACCTTTGAGATGCTATATTTTGGCACAAAAATACATTTAAGGTATAAAGTGTTGTTTTGTATTTCTTACACACAGTGGTGATCATTAGTGTGGCACTGTGTACATTCTGGACTACAAATGTGAGACTAGCTGAGCTTAAGTGTCTGTAGTCTAATACTAGACAATATGATGGGGCTGGTTTCATTACAGGAAACAAAGGATTATTCATAGATGAGGTGTAACTTTCTATTACACCTTAGTATTCGAGTTGTTCTAGGATTTCCCTAATTTGTTTATTAGCTTCATGTTTAATTGGATAGTGTTGTTGAGGTTATGGGGTCATCCTCCGTGTGATCTCAATATAAGGGGAACCGTCATCCCACTCCACATGGTTGCAATATAGCGCAGGAGCTTGGGCAATCCAGTACGAATTCAGGTGGCCAATCCTTTTCAGCCAAAAGAAAGTTGTAACTGTGAGTCAAGTCCTCCCAAAAGAGAATATTAATGAATGTTGGTTTGTCCCTCTCTAATCAGAGTTGTATTTTGTATAAATAATGTGTGATAGTTACCCTAGTATACAGTGTTTCCACCGTGATATACTCACTCAGCGCTACTCCTACCTGACATTTGTCACTGCCCAGTCCCCGGTCAGAAGCAAAAGTCCTTAATATCCAGGGCATGTCTGACCTTCAGTCCCGCTACCTTCTTCTTTTTGACCTGCGGCTTGGAAGTGTTTAATTTCTCTCCCTGTTTATTTTGTCAGTCAGATGATCATTGTGCGTCCTTCTGTTTCACATGCCCTTCAGATCTGCGCTCAGACTGCCCACTTCTCTACGAAATGTATCGGATGACTCCTGAAAGGGAGGAGATGAACGTGTATCAGTAGCCTGATACCTATTGGGTGGTCTAATATTATCACAGTTTCAAGGATTATAATGATTTCAGTGGCTACCTGTTGAGGAGACCCACCCTGCGATTTTGACACGCCTTGAGACCCTCACGGGTGAGAAGTGCGCTTCACAAATCCCTGATTGATTTGTCTTTATTTTTTTGTTTACTGTCCCACTTATTCTTTGTTGAAGAGTCGGGTGCTTTCTTGGAGTTATCCCTTTTTGAATTACTCTATAATTGTGGTTTACCAGGTCTGGCTCCCAAATTATCTCTACCTAGAGTAGCATAGATTTATTTGATAATTTTAGGTAATATGTGCGCAAATCCCATATACACTCGCATATAGCCATTGCTGCTGCTTCCTCCCTTATGATGCTTAACTTAATGGCAGGTACTGCGACAAAATTGCCCATCAGTTTCATCCACAAATCCAGGGCAGGTGCTGCCCTGTACTCATTCTGTTGCTCTTTCAGCTCATCAGGCAAAGCAGCCTGGAAGGGGCACTATGCGTTCTGGTGCAGCAAAGACTATACCCCAATATGTGTAGTCTTCCACAGGAGGAACCATCCCCATTGGCAAGAAAATAGTTAATATTCTGTGTTTTTCCTGCAGGCCCTTATGGGGAACACAGCTTTAAGCTGGCTTGTTTTTTGTGCAATCCAGAATACAATTTCCTCCCATCTGACAGGAACATTTCCCATGACTGCATTTAGCATTTGTGGCCTGATGCCCAGGGTAGCCAATTATGGTTGTGCAGCGTGAGCAGTTTGCGCAGTGTTAACCGCATGCGCGCTAGCGGTTTTCCCGCTGTGCGCTGGGTTTTTACAAAACCCATGTTACATGACAAGCTCAGCTCGTCATCAGCGTACGAGCGCCGTAGCTCATGACGAGCTGAGCTCGTCATGAGCGTCGAAGGGGTTAATATTCGGATAACAAACTTATTTATATATTGTTGCTAAAACTTTGTATTACGTTCGCAGCTCTACTGTTGGTAAATTATCAACGTTAGGATACAATTTGTAGCCGGCTAGGACAGGCCATGTTGCTCCCTTATTGCTGAGAGGACCAACCTAATGATTGCTGTTGTATTTGCGAGGGTGCTTTAAACCAATTTATGTGTTGTTGGTAGGTTAGAGGTATTTCTATCTCTTCCTATGGAGTATAGTTATCTGGTATTTCATCCTCAGGGCAGGTGTGAAATAGTTGGGTGATGTTGTATGCAGCCGGGAAGGTAACCCAAGAATAGCACACCTCTGTCGCAAATGCTTTGTGTGCGTCAATCATGAATGAGACATCTCCACCGCTGTATGTGAGACCATGGTGTGAGAGTTTCAGAGTAACCCCATGTCTTATAATCAAATTGGATAGGACACTTGTTACCGCTTAGCCAGGAGATGTATTACTGGGAAACCCTCATAAACGCCGTGTTGTTCGAGTAGCGGTGTATCTTGTTATCCGCCCCACACAAGCGTTGTGGCAATAGTCATAGGGTCTCTCAAAAGTAAAGTGCCAGCCTCACCCGAGGCAATCTCTGGTGTATCATGGCAGTGTCCAGAGATAGGTGGTAACCAACTGGTAGGTATGTACAGTAGCAGATAAAAATAGTCTCAATCTACAGACCAAATTTTTATTCAGGTAGTTGAGTGGCTAAATTAAAAATTATTGGGGTATGCTAGTAGGACTGATTAGGGGGTCCTATGCATATCACTTCATCATACGTCGACATGTTTCAGCTCTGCGGCCCAAAGGTCTATGGAGCTTTCGTCAGGACAAGTAACACAAAACACAAAACAAATTAAAATTAAACTATCACTATTTGTGAAATAGTTCATTGGTTTTGAAACCTGGGGTGCTTACCCTCTCTGAGTCAGGCTTATTCACCTAAAAAAGAAAGATGAAAAGGGGAAAGCAAAGCAATATCTGGCTATTAGCATATACTTGTGGTATGTATATATATTAAATAGTATGAACTCTCAAAGTGTCTGTTATAGCACTGAAATTTAAGGCTTGCACCACTATTATCAAATTTAATGCATTTGATAGACTCATTGGGGAACATTCATGGCGAATTAAATAGAAAAATAGCAAAAGTGAGAGACGATTAATATAGCGGTCACATTCTAGAAATACTCGACATAATCGAGATGCAAGTTGGAACAATCTTATGTTAAACATGGTGCGTACCTTTCAGAAGGGTAAGAAAGTCTTGAACCTGTATTGTAAAGGAGTGCCGGCAGTTAGTACAGAAATGGCGGCAGGCACTTATGTCCGTAAAAAAGGAAAATACCTCATATGAGGTCTTACCTTATTCGCCCCTCGGAAGGTCTAGGACAAATAGTCGTAGGCTAAGGAAAAGGTAGTGAAAAGACATTACCGGTATTGTTTAGTTGAGCAATTGGGACGGGATTGGTAGCGAACCCTTTCTTACCCGCGTCGGAAACAATGTCCGCGTCTTGTGCTGGCTCTGCCTTGGGAACACAGAGGACGCATTTCCGGTGAAGCTATATCGGGAAATGGTAGGAACAGAAAGAGGACTGGGCTCCGTTGTAGCAGAAATGAAAATAAAAATAAAAATAAAAATTGCTCCTACTTAGAAGCTGAAACAGAAAATATAACCAATTTCGTAAAAATTGAGGTAAACAACTGATCATGCTAGTTATGTATGTCAGTAATCAGGTTATTTAAAATATTACGGAAGGTGATGGAAAAATGCTTAGTAGTGGCGGTCATGAATTAACACTCAAGAGTAGTACACATCATCTGCTGAAGTGGTGCCATGAACTACTTAGAAGCTGAAACAGAAAATATAACCTATTTCGTAAAAATGAGGTAAACAACTGATCATGCTAGTTATGTATGTCAGTAATCAGGTTATTTGAAAAAGAAAAAAAAATTACGGAAGGTTATGAAAAAATACTTAGTAGTGGCGGTCATGAATTAACACTCACGAGTAGTTCACATCATCTGCTGAAGTGGTGCCATGAAATGTCATCATTTAATCCTTGTTTATTAGTCATCAGACGATCGACCCAACGCTGTTCCTTCTCATATAGTACTTTTTCAACGTTGGGGATATTCTCTGGTACTCTCTCAATAACTTTCCATTTCAATTCTTCAATGCTGTGTTTGTACTCTACGAAGTGGGAACAGAGTTTTGTTGTGGTTTTTTGAAGGCGAATATTACTCTTGTGTTCTCCTATCCTGAGTTTCACCTTTCTACATGTCATGCCTATATATTTCTTGTCGCATGGGCAGGTCACCATGTATATCAGGTGAGACGAATTACAATTGCTGTGTTGTTTTTGGGTCCACTTCAGGGTAGGTGTCAATTGTAGGGTTTTTGATTTGCTTGTGGAAGTGCAGGCTATACACGAGCCGCAAGGATAATGTCCTGTTACAGGCATCATTTGAGAATCCCTTGTTGGATGATCACTTCTCAAGTTTTGGGGGCGAGTATGTACCAGGAAATCACGTAGGTTTCTTGAACGTCTGTTGGCAAAACGAGGTTTAGGCCAGTCAAATTTGCCAGTATTCAAGATATGCAAGTTTTTATTGATAAGTTTGTTTACTTGATAGGTCACTGGACTGAAGGTTGTTACACAAGTCATCAGATCTTTTGGTGTTGTTTTCTCATAGGTTTTTAGGAGGTTTTCTCTCGGTTGGTTCATGGCCCTCTTGCGACATTTCGATATCATGGATGGCTTGTACTGTCTTTTGACAAGTCTGTCGCTCAGTTCTGTGGCTTGGTCTTGATCATCCGTTATTTGACTGCAGTTCCTTTTGAGACGAAGAAACTGGCTGTAGGGCAAATTGTCTCTCAATGGTTGTGGATGGAAGCTCTGGTACGATAAAAAGCTGTTTTTCGCTGTCGGTTTTCTATAGGTTTTGGTCTTGATGGTATTGTCTTTTATGTAGATGGTCAAATCCAAAAAGTCAATGCTCCCATTGGCAGCTGTATGTGTAAAATGGAGCCAGCGATCTCGTGTATTTAGCCACTTCATGAATTGGTTCAGATCTTGGGTATTGCGCCAGATTAGTAAAACATCATCTATGTAACGTTTCCAGTATACAATACTGGAAACGTACGGATTGTCGGTTGTTAAGACATGTTGTGTTTCAAAATTACTGACGTAGAGTCCCGCCACCGAAGGAGCAAAGGCACTCCCCATGGAGGTACCATGGCTCTGTAAGAACAGCTGGCCATCATGTTCAAAGTAGTTCTCGGTTAGCGCCAGCCGGCAGCATTCAAGAACAAAATGTCTGGGTGTTTTGAAATTCCAGTCTTCCATAAAGAGAACATCCTCCAGCATTTCAAGGGTCTCTTTTTGTTGCAAGCTAGTGTATAAGGCTTCTACGTCCAGACCCACTAATAACATTGTATTGGGGTCGAACGGTTTATCCTTCAGATCGTTTACCAGATCTCTTCTGTCCTTTAAATAAGCAGGGGTCTTTTGAACCAATGGTTGCAGAAATTGGTCTGCGAATTTTGAAAGTGGTTCTAGTACAGAACCTATTCCTGAAACTATTGGGCGTCCAGGAGGAGGGACTTTGTTTTTGTGTGTTTTGGGAAGGGAATAGAAATAAGGTATTTTTGGGTCCATTATTATAAGATATTCCGCTTCCTTTTTACTGATCCATGCATGTGCTTCAGCTTCATAGACCATCATTGCAATCTCTGTCTTAAGTCTCGATGTTGGGTCTATTGTAATTTCAGTGTAGAATTTTTTATCAGACAGTAACTTCAGACATTGATCTCTGTATCCCTCTTTTCCAAGAATAACAATTCCTCCACCCTTATCTGCGGGCTTTATAACGATGTTATCGTTAGTCCGTAGTTCTTCTAGGGCTTTGTGTTCTTTTTTTGTTAGGTTCTGGAATGGTTTTCTGGCATTTTGTTTGATGTCTTCAATTCCTGAAAAGATAGCTTGCTCGAAGGCTTGCATTTCAATAGGAACTGTGCTACTTGGTGGAGTGAACGTAGACTTTTTCTTCAGGGTAGTATCTCCTTCATTTCCTGTTGGCAAGGCATTTGAGAAGTGGGCTTTCAATTTTAATGTACGACAAAATTCGGACAGTTCACATTTCAGTTTGAAAAGGTCACAATTGGTGGTAGGTACAAAACCCAGTCCTTTATTGAGGATATTTTCTTGTTCTCTCGATAGCATAACTGGGCTTAGGTTAACAATTAGTGACTCGTTTTGCTCGTTCCTGGTTTGGCTGTTGTCATACTCCGAGTTTGTACATTTGGTTGCTGGTCTTGCCATGTTATATTTCTTCTCCTTCCTCGTTGATTTTGACCCCTCAATAAAAAAGGATCCTGGTTTTGGTTATTGATTCCTTGTGTAGGCATCTCCATCATGTTCTGCATCTGGTGTACGCCTTGGCCATAAGGGTTCATCCATCCTGGGAATGGTTGCATAAATGGTTGAAAAAAGGGCATGGGAGGGCCCATGTAATGTTGTCTGGGCCATCTATTCCCTCTCCTTTGGGGTCGTGATCGAAAATTACCTCTTACATCTCCTGGCTAAGCGGTAACAAGTGTCCTATCCAATTTGATTATAATACTACGTTCTGGGGAACAGATAGGACTCCCTATTCCCTCCCTGGTGATAAATAACCCCATGTCTGCCATTCTCAGCAATGTTTAATGCCCGAGGATTTTCATTGTCAGACATAATTATAAATGAATTACAGAGAGGGTAGCACAGTGGAAAGTAGATCCTTTAAGAGTTGAAGCTTGAACAGCCTACGCCCAATACACAGGAGTTACCTACTCAGCTGAAGAATATTTTCTCTACCACCATGGAAGTATACGGTTAAGAGGTAAGTAGGGGTCCCTGAGAAGCTACGATTGAACTAGTCAGACAATCCACAAACATAAGAACCCAGCCAATGTTGGCGGCGCCATGTCGTGTAGTTTCCACTCTATGGTAGGAACTGCACATTTGTAGACAGCATAACCGTTGGGATGGTGCCAGACTGATTCCAAGCACCCCATCAGGATATGCCGTCCTATAGACCACCTAGCCCACAGTGCCACCATAAGCCCCCGTAAACCTAGGTGAGTAGCAAATGGTTCTGGCCATGCCTGAACATGACAACCCTCACCCCCAGGAATCTTGGTAACAGATCTAGAACCCCTTTTTCTCAGTCACTCGTGCTCTCTTTCTCTCAGAGAAAAAGACAAGGAATACGTGATACTTGTATAACATATATGTGCTGTAATGATCAATATACAGAAGCAAATAAGTTATTAGATGTACTAGGACAGTGAACAGAATGAAAAGTTCCACCATAGTGCTAAAACAATGCATGTATGCGAGCATATAAAACAATTAAGAAATTTAGCATACTCCTACCATGAATCCCCTAACCTAAGTGTCTAGGATGTGTGTTCTAACCATACTGGATGATCCATCCCCTGTTACCTGAAGGGAAACAATGTAGGTCCCCATCGTGGTCACAATCGGGACACCCCTCGTAGAGATATCAGCAGGCTGCTGGGCTGAAATATCAACATATAGAGACCTCGCAAATGACAGCAAAGTGCTCCTCTGCCAACACCTGGAAACAGATGTATATCAACCTCTCAAACCACACTTTGAGAGGTCTGAGGTCACCATGTTGTTGGTGACAGATGGTGGGGAGGAAGAGGAGAGTGAACCTCTCCCTGATTTCCTAGCATCTAAAGAGAAGAAGGGGTCAGTGGAAGGTATAAGCCTATCCCCTACTTTGACTTCAGAATAGAAGAGGGATTGTCACCAGTTGCTGGGACAATTCTCCTCGCTGGTTTTCCTCACTTCTGGGACTACCAATTTGTGCACTCATGATATGGACACAGGAGACAGCCTTCCTGTCAAGAAAGACATTTATAGGCTGTCGGACAAAGTATGGTTCAGCATCAACGATGAGGTATCTGAGATGTTGAAGTTGGGGGTGATTGAACCCCCCAGTAGTCTCTGGTCATGTGCAGTGGTGCTGGTACCATAAGCTGCACAACACCAGAACTCCGGTGCTGTGTGGATTACAGGGGGTTCAATTTAGTTACAAAGATTGATGCTCATCCCATCCCCGGGCTGATGAGTTGATTGCCAGGCTAGGGGCTGCCCTGTTCCTGAGGACTTCTGAACTTGCTTTAGGATACTGGTAGGTAGCCCTAAAGTAAGGAGCCAAGGAGAGTTCAGGCTTCTTCACACCAGAGGGCGCCACTAATTTTGTTTGATGCCCTTTTGACCAAAGAATGCCCCTGCCACTCTCTAGAGGTTGGTGAACCAGGTCCTCACTGGTATGGAAGACTTCAGTGCTGCTTACTTGGATGGCAAAGCTGTCATCAGTAGCAGCTGGAAGGACCATGATTTTCACCTATAGTAAATGCTTCAGGCCCTGCAGAAGGCTAGAATGACTATCAATGCCAGTCAGTGCCAGAAAAGGCAGGGGTCTTTGGTGTACTTGGGCCACCTGGAGGGCAGGTGTAAGGAGCAGCCACTCCAGGGCAAGATAGAAACCATCATGGCCTGGTAGCTCCAAAAACTACAAACTGAAGTGAGAGCCTTCCTAGGCCTCACAGGTTACTACAGGAGGTTTGTTATGGGATATGACTTTTCCAGCAAATTCATCGTGCAGACTGATGCTTCAGAACATGACATAAGGGTAGTTCTATCACAGTTGAAACAGGAGGGCCTAGATCAACCTGCAGATTTCATCCCAAGGAGGTTATTTGCAAGGGAACAGTGGTGGAGTGCTATTGAAAGAGAATCATTTATTTTGGTCTGGGCACTGAAGAAGTTGAGACTATACATGTTTGGGACTCACGTTCAGGTCTAGGCAGACCAAAGACCCCTCAAGTGGCTAATGCAAATGAGGAGTGGGTATCCAAATTTGCTGAGGTAGTCCATATCCCTACAGGGAATAGAGTTTATGGTGTAACACCGACCTGGGGTAGACCACGCCAATGTGAATGGTCGTTCCAGATTCTTCCGCCTTAGTGAGAGAACTCCCAAGAGGTTGGGTAGCTCTGATCACTTTCAGCTAAGGGGGTCATGTGCTAGGCCTAACAGCTTTGCGGTGGTGTTTCCCCCCAAACATTTTCCCTGTTTGCTTCATATTTTGCTGATTCCTTTTTGTTGGATTTAGGACTCTGAGCACTCTACCACTGCTAACCAATGCTAAAGGGCATGTGCTCTATCCTCTAAACATGGTTTCATTGATGTATCTACAATTGGTACATTTAATTTACTTATAAGTCCTTAGTAAAGTGCACTACATGTACCAAGGGCATGTACATTAAATGCTACTAGTGGGACTGTAGCACTGATTGTGCCACCACTCAAGTAGCTCTTAAACCTGTCTCAGGCTTGCCATTGCAGAGCCTGTGTGTGCAGTTTACACAGCTATGTCAACTTGGTATTTAAACTCCCTTGCCAAGCCTTAAACTCCCCTATTACTACATAATCTTTAAGATAAACCCTACATAGCTCATAGGGCAGTGTGTTATGTGATCAAACGGTAGAACATATACTTGGAACTTTGACATGTCCTGGTAGTGAAAAACTTCCAAGCTAATTTTTCACTATTGTAAGGCCTATTCCTGTCAAATGTTTGGTTAACATTGGGGATTCCTTAGTATATTATATAAGCTGTAATTCCTAATAGAGAGACAGTAGATCTATCATGTTTAGTACCTATGGAATGACAATGATAAAACCTCTTTAATGGCAAAGTTAGATTTATTGTTTCTATTTAGAAAGTTAGGCATTTTCCTGCTCACAGCCATTTGATATCTGCTGCCTACCTCTGAACATAGGCTGGGCTGGGTGACAGCTGGAATTTGCTATTTCCCTCTAGACATCCACACACAAAGGGAACATAGGTGTGAGTTGATGAATCTTCCTGGGAGGATGAGAGGGAGAAGCTAGGCACAGCCTCACACCTATACCTGAATAGGCTGTGTTCTGTTCACACACAAAGGGCTGCATAGTCCCCTGTAGTTAGTCTGGAAGCAGGGCAGGAAGGGAGGAACTATATGACTTCAAAGACCCGTTGTTGAAGTCACCCGCACTTCAAAGGCACTACTGGGTATAAGTAATGGATCTCTGACAAATCAGTTCACTTCTGGACCTGAAACGACCCAGCCAGGAAGAAGAACTGCTGTGCGTAAGGCCTCCCACTCTGCTGGACTGCTTCTCTGGAAGACTGCCGCCTGACACTGTTGCCCTGCAGTCTGCTACTCTTTGTCACTTGGTAAAGACTGGACTTCAATCACCTAAACCCAGAGTGACTACGAGGGCTTGCTGACTAATCTCCTGATTTGAAGACTCAGGGACATAAAAGTCATTCACCCTGCTCCTGTGCCTTGCCCATTGGAAGTGAACGCAGGTGCTTGGCATATTTATTTATGAAGAAGTTTTATATAGCGCTGGCCAGACTCGAGGGTTTCGGAGCACTATACAACAGTTATAATGCAGGTGTCACATAGTAAGGCATAGGTTTACATATTGGCTCGAAAGTCCCAGCATGCAGTGCCACATTGAGGTGTGGAAGTCCTGAGTTAACCTCGATGAGTGCACGTTGTCTTGGGCTGAACCTCTTTCAGTTTCAGAGAGGGGGGAACGAGGAGGGGATTGGGGAGCTGGAAGGAGGTTGGTCTTAATGATACAGTGTCGGGGTGCTGCAGAGCAAAGGCTTGTGCGTTTTGGCGGCGACTGTCAGTTCGGGAAGGCACGATTGAGGAAGAGGTATTTTAGGAGTTTTTTAAATTTTACAAAGGAAGGGATAGTCCTGATATCAGCTGGGATGGAGTTCCAGATTTTTGGTGCATTTTCAGCGAAGGGTCATGCAGCGTTGTTTTTGTTTGCGTGTTTTCATAGGGATGAGTGGTAGGGTGTTGGAGCTTATAAGGTTCCTTGTTTGACTGGCCTTCTTGAGTTTGGAGGCCAGGTAGTCAGGTTACCCTGTGTGCAAGACTTTGTGAATGAGGCAGGAAGTTCTGAAGCTGGCACACATTTCTACTGGGAGTCATTTTAGTTATTTGAGTGCGGGTGAGATGTGATTGTATTTCTTAACCCTGGTGACCATTCTGGCTGCTGCAGTGAGAGTTGTTTTGAGGGGAGCTAGGTGGGATTTTGCTGTACCGGGGAGGACTGCATTCCCATAGTCGAGTCTAGATAGCACCAGTGATTGGGTGGCTTGTTTGAGGTCCTTTTGTGGGATGAATGGTTTTATTTGTTGGGTAGCTTCAGATTGAGTAAGGCACTCTTTGCGGAGGTCTTAATGTGTTTGGCCATGTCAAGATTTGGGTCTAGGGTGATTCCTTATGATTTTACAGAGTTAGCCACAGTGAGATTACCGTTGAGAGCATCGATAGCTTTTAGCCATTCAGTGATTTGAGGGTTTTCTTCTGTTTTGGAGATGAGGAGGATTTCTGTTTTGTCTTGGTTGAGTTTAAGGTGGTTTATTGATAGCCAAAGTTGGACTTCTTTAAGAGTGTCATTGAGTCTCTGGATGTCTTCAATGGAGGAGGTTTCCAGATAAATCTGGGTGTCATCTGCAAATAGGTGGAAGGGGATATTGGCTTTTTTGAGTAGGGTGGTGAGGGGTTCTATATATATGTTGAACAGTTGAGGGGAGAGAACTGAGCCTTGAGGGACACCTCTGCTGACGGGTTTTTGGTCAGACATAAAGGTTTTGATTTTTATCCTTTGGGAGAGGTTGTGTAAGAAGGAGGAGGATCAGTGTAGGACCACCTTGTATTCACCTACCCTATCATGGAGAGCCTTGATGAGTAGATTGTGGTCAACCATGTCAAAGGCTGCTGACAGGTCCAGGAGAATGAGTAGGCAGCATTGGTCAGTATCTAGAGACTTGTGGACGTCGTCCACGATGTTAAGGATCGCAGACTCGGTGCTAAAGCCTTTTCTACAGCCTCATTTGTGGGGATCTAGATGGTTGATACTGTCCGTGTGCTGAGTCAGTTGTAGGAGAACACTCTTTTCGAGGATTTTGGATAGAAGGGGGAGATTGGAAACGGGTTTGAAGTTGTTCAGATCGTTGGTGTCAAGGCCTGGCTTTTTCAGTAGTGGCATGACGTGGCCAACTTTGAGGCAGTCTGGTATGACGCCGGTTCTCAAGGAGCTATTTATGATCTTGCACCAGAATGGGGCTGGGGAGAGTTTCAGCTTTTTGGTCAATTGGGTCATATCACAGTCGGATCCAGCGCATTGCCATCAGAACAATCTCATTGCTGCCACTGCAGAGAGATGAGTGATGCAGCTCCTCGACTGCGTGGAGAAACCCAGTGCATCGGATTTGGAACCAGTGCAACTCGGAACTGGCAATTCGTCTTTGGAACCAGCCCATTGATGCATGGGAAAAATGGACGCATCACCTCGGCTGCAGGATCAACACCAACGCAACGCTTGGCAGCACCCTGCATCTAAACTGTTGTGACAAGGATGAAGGTACTTTTGTTCAGCTGGTCTTGGGGGTCCCTGTTTCCGCCCTGTGCTCCATCGAAGTGGACTGTAAATTTCGCCCCGGTACGTCATGACCAGCTATCCCAATAGGCCCATATTGCTTCTAATTGCTATTTTCACCCTTATTCTTACAGAATGTATATCTTGAATTCTACTAATTGGATTTTTGTAGTTTTGGTCTTATTATTTTTTATTAAATCAAGAGCTGTTTTTCAAACTTGATAGGGCATCGTTTTGTGTGTCACTGTTTAACTGTTTAATGTGTCCCACTAAGACATTACACATTGCCTCTTCAGTTAAGCCTGACTGGTCAGTTTCAAGCTATGAGAGGGGACCACTGGTTAATTTAAGGTGTAATTGTGACTTACACTGACAAGGATTCTGAATCCTGCTTAAACAAGGTGTATACCTCTGCCAAATAGAAACTTAATTTAAAAAAATTACTTTTTACTTTACTGGGTATCATATGTGCGAACAGTTTTTAATTGACCAATGCATAATTTACACAATTGTTGTCAGTATGAAAGTGTATTGTATAAGAAGAACACACTAAAGGATGTCATATTCTAGCGGCGAACTATAACTCTAATGTATGGATGGAGCAATGTACGACTCTAGAAAGCAGTCATTACCAGCAACCTCTAGCTCCTGCTAATAATATCACACTTGAGTGAAGTGTAGTTTTAAGAAATGGCTACCTCAGATCTAAAACTGATTCTGGTAGCACACAGTGAGACATGATGAAGCTCACTGAACTGTTGATGCAATCATTTACTGATTTTGACCTTTCTCCATGGACAATACTTGGGGTTAAGACCCCTCTGAAGTATAAGAAACTCAGACTTGGATAATGTGCTGCATAAATAAGGATAATTGATTAAAAGTTCTATTTTAATATGTCTTGTGTGAATGAATATCTTGATTAATGAACAATGAGAAACGATGTCTCTTTTCAATCAGTGTCAATGTAAAAAAACTACAAACCCAGATTCACAAAACTAGTTTGTAAATCTTCACTTGCAGGGCAAACCATTGCACGGGCGTCGATGTAAGATTTCAGGTAATTCACAAAGTTTTCTCAGTGTATATATTGAAGTCATCAAAAGCTGCATGGGGGAGGGCCTAGTTAAAGCATTAAGGATGCTGCACTGTCATCCATTTTGAGCTCCCTCCAGCCCATGGTAGTTTGGGAATCAAATAACGGATGTTTGTAAAGCGCACATCTACCTGAGGATTTCTTGGACTTAAAGGAAATATTTTTTGTTACTCAACTCAGTGGCACTCATATTTGCACTGCCCTAGGATGAAAGGTTGAGGAGGCCAGTGAGGATATTTGCCTATGAATGGGGTTAACAATTTTAATATTATATAGCAGTGCTTTCCAAACTTTTTAGAACCACAATCCAATTTTTAGGAGGCAAACATTTGCAACCCACAAGCTTTGATGGACATGAGGTGGTGTATTTTATTATAATTTATGAATCATGTGGTAGCGGACTGTCATTTACCTAGACCACAATTTCCTTTGAAGTGCCCACTAAACTACACGTGCATACAGGTTTAATGATAAAACTATATTCCACACTAATGATAATCTGTGGTCGGGTTTCAGTGAATATTCATCATTTTTGCATCACCAAGAAAATGCTCTTGATTTGTTTTATCCTATAAAAATATATGTTTCCACTGCACTTCAGAATTACAAAAAATGTGCTTCCTTTGAATGTGTACAGTTCATTTACAGGTATTAACATTTTGTTCTGTTTAAATTAATGACATACTACAGCCTTTTTTTCAAAATCCCCATACCCCAGCAAGATTTACAAATAATTAATTTTATTTTTCTTTCTCTTACGGGAAATTGAAAGGAGTTTGTAAACACCAAACGCCCATGTTAATAAAATAAGCAGCAATTTATCAGAAGACAAGCCAAATATTTGAAATCTGTCTTTGATGGACAGGAAATGTGTCAAAATGAATACAGAACTAAACAGCATTTTTATTGCTTGTACGTTTATGACCCACTAAACATCAGCTGGCCACCCACCAGTGGGTCATGAAACACAGTTTGAGAAACACCGCTCTAAAGTGAAAATGGTACCACTGAAAAACCTGGGTACATAATTGAGTATAACGGAGGAAATTAAGGGCCAGATGTTGGTAAAATCAAATTTGTGAGTCCTTAATAGCGAATTTTACCGATTCGCTATTAAGGACTCGCAAAATTGAACGAAGGTAGGAATCGCTAAAATATTAGCGATTCCTTAATATTCCTTAATAACAAATCGCAAAGTGAGATTCGTTAATAAGGAATAGCTACCCATTCATTCCTATGGGCTAGGAGGCCCATAGGAATGGATGGAAAGATATTCACTATTTGTGATTCGCTATTAAAGAGTCACAAATAGTGGGAGCTATTTCAAGGATGCCAGGGTGTCAAAAGGACACCCTGTAGCACCCCTGAAATGTGCATTTGTGCACATGTGGCGCACATACATGCCCTAAGGGCATGAATGTGTGCCACACTTTAAAAAAAGCAAAAAGTGCTTTTTTAAAGGAAATTGCTAATTACCACCAACTTGAAGTTGGTGGTAATTAGCGATTCCTTAAGGGTAAAGTGCATTTTCTTTTGTGCTACTTACATTGCATTTAAGGATTCGCAATTAGCGATTCCTTAAATGCAAGAGCAAAATAAAGAATCGCAATGTTGCGATTCCTTATTTTGCTACTAGGTTTAAAGTCACCTACACTGCTCGCAGCCAAATACCGGTCGCAATAACTGAAATTCTGCACATTTCAGCGTTAGCGCTCGGTATTTTGCCACCTACATCTGGCCCTAAAATATCATAAAGCTTTATGGGCCAAAACAATAAATCTGTTTTTCTGTTTCTCCGGTATTTTTATTCCAGACTTGTTGTGATAACTATGACATGGACGATGACAGTGACAAGGTAAAGAAAAAACATTGATTGGACGGCTCATTTATTAACTCTACTACTCAAAGCACATCAACAAAAGAGTGTTTTTTCCAGGTAGTTTTGAATGAATGTCACATTAAAATCAACAGCAACATTCTAGTTGTATAACAATTTGGAGACTGTGTGGAGAGTGAACACAGTAGATAACATTTAATGCGATCTCATAATGACAAACAGAGGGTCGGATGTTTTAGTGATATAATAACACAAGAAAATGTCATTGCTAAATTTGAAAGAATACTAAGATAGCATTTTAAGATTGTAGCATTTACCTTGTTATGAAAGTCTGATTAATACACACAAATTCGCAATTGGTTTTAGTCAAGAACCCATGTGAGAAATGATATCCAAATGTTCCTAATGGTATATTCCTGTTTTCAAACTACATTCTCTTCTACTTTATTCTGTGTGATTCCAGTTGACAAAACACCCATTCCAGTATTGTTGTCAATAAGAAAGTGCATCTTACAAGAAAAACACACTGAAGGATGTCATATTCTACGCAATGAATCATAACTCTAATGTGAGGCTGGAGTATTGTATTGCTCCAGAAGGCAGTCACTGCCATTAACCTCAAGCTCTTGCTAATATCCTACTTAACTGAAGTGTAGTTTTAAGGAATTACTACCTCAAATCTAAAACTGCTTCTGGCAGCACACAAGACCTCCTGAAGCTAACTGAACTGTTATCACAATAACATACTGATTCTGAACTTTCTTCAGGGGCAAAACATGGGACTATGTCTTCTCTGAAGTATAAGGCACTCAGATAGGGATAATGTGCTGCATGAATAAGAATAATTGATTAAAAGTCCTATTTTAATGCATCTAATATGAATTAAAATTTTAACTAATGAACACTGAGAAATGATGTCGCTTTTCACTCAGTGTCAATGTTAAACAACTATATATACCAGATTCATGTAAGTAGTTTGCGAATCTGCACTTCCAGGGCACATCTTTGCACAGGGGGTAATGTAATATTTCAGGTAATTCACAAAGGTTTCTCAGTGTATAGAGTGAAGTCAACAAAAGCTGCATGGGAAATGGCCTAGTTAAACATTAAGCATTCTCCACGGTCATGCATTGTTGAGCTGCCATGCATTCTCTCACTCCTAGCAATGGTAGTTTGTGAATTAAATAAAGTGTGTTCGTAAAGTGCACATCTGCCTGGAGATTTCTGGGACTTATAGGAGATATTTTTTGTTGCTCAACTTAGTGGGACTCATTTTTGCACTGCCCATGGATAAAATGTTGAGCACACCAGTGAGGATATTTGCTATGAATGGCGTGCTAAGTAAGGAAAGGTCACTGCAGTAGACAGGTTTGTCGGATGCCTGTAAGTACAATGTGAAGAGGATTACTTACTTTGTCTTTCCTTTAAGTTATCATTTTAATATTATATAGCAGTGCTCTCCAAACTTTTTAAAACCACAAACCAATTCTTTGAAAGTAAATATTGGCAACCCACATAGCATTAATGGGGGTAGCGCGTTGTCATTTACATAAAGCACATTTTCTTTTGAAGTGGCAACTAACTTACAGACGCATACCGTTTTACTGATAAAACTATATCAAAAACAGATAATAATGTGTGGTCGGGCCCAGTAAATATTTATCATTTGTGCATCACCAAGTAAAGGCTCTTCTCATTTGTTTTGATCCTATTAAAATATTTTTTTTCCGTAGCACTTCACAATTACCAAAAAATTGCTTCATTCCTGTTTCCTAACTGCTGAATGTGTACAGTTCATTTACAAGTATTTACATTTTGTTGTTTATTACAAATAAATGACATACTGAATCCTTTTTTCAAACTACCTATACCCTAGCAAGAATGTCAAATAATTAAATTGTCTTTTCTTTCTCTTACAGTTAATTGAGAGGAGTTTGTAAACATCATTCCCCATGTAAACAAAATAAGCAGCAATTTCTCAGAATACATAGAAAAATATTTGAACTGTCTGTTTGATGGACAGCAAATGTGACAAAATGAATACAGAATTTAAAGAAATTTATATTGCGTGAACTTTTATGAGCCACCAAACAACCGGCTGACAACTCACCAGTGGGTCCCAAACCACAGTTTGAAAAACAACTTTATATATTCAAAATGGAACCACTGAAGAACCTGTTCACATATTTGAGTATAACGAGGAAATGAAATTTTCATAATCCATTATAAGTCAAAACAATAAATCTAGGTTTTCTGTTTTTCCAATATTTTTTATTGGTGATGACTGTGGCATGGATGGTGACTTTGACCGGGCAAAGCAAAACCATTGCTTGGAGCGCTCATTTATTAACTGTACTACTAAAAGCACAGCAGCAAAAGAGTAGTATTTCCAGGTGGTTTTGAATGAATGTCAAATTAAAATCAACAGCAAATTTCTAGATGCGTAATTATTTGGAGAAAATGCATAGTGGATAACAGGTAATACCATTTCATAATGACAAAAAGAGGGTTTGATGTTATTATAGTAATATACTAAAACACGAGACAATGTCATCACTACATTTTAAAGAATGCTAAGATAGCATTCCAAGATTATAGCATTTACCTTGTTATTAAAGTTTGATTAATACTCACAAATTCTCAATTAGTTTTAGTCAAGAACCCATGTGAGAAATGATCTCCTAATGTGGTTATTGGTACATTCCAATACTCAAAGTACATTCTCTTCTACTTTATTCTTTGACACATTTGTTTCTGTGTGGCAACAGTTTCCAGTTAACCAAAGCATCGATTCCACTATTGTTGTCAATACGAAAGTGTATCTTCCGAGACAAATCTACAAAAGCATGTCATATTCTCCACAGTGAACTATAAACATGCAAGGCTGAAGTATTGTACAACTCTAGAAGATCGTCATTGCCATCAACCTTGGTAATATCCTACTTGGGTGAAGTGTAGTTATAAGGAATTTCTACCTCAAATCGAAATCTGCTTCTGGCAGCACACAGTGAGACTTCCTGAAGCTCACTGAACTGGTAATACAATAATGTACTGAGTCTGACTTTTCTCCAAGGAGAATACCTGAGACTACAACTCCTCTGAAGTAAAAGGCACTCAGATTGAGATAATTAGCTGCAAAAATTAGGATAGTTAATTAAAAGGGTTCAATGACACAACATCAATTTAAAAAATATCGAGGAAAAAGTAGATGGCAAAAATATCTACTTCTATACTTAAACAGGTGAGTACAAAAATATTGACAAAAAATATTGATTTAAAAAATATAGATGTATATAATATCAACTTTTATATAACTATAAAATAAATACAATATATTACATATAAGTTTAACAAAATTAAATAATTTAAGATACATTTTAATAATATATAACAAGCTTGATAAAAAAGATAAACACACAAACATATTAGTTAATACATATATATTTACTTTAAAACAATTAATAAACTATTATTTTTAATTTATATTAAAAGATTAACATATAAAATATAAAAATATAAATTAATGATTAAAAAACATATTTAATAAATTAAAACAAACTATTAAAACATATTTAAACTTACATTTCAAAATACAATCAATGCAACAGTAGAGAAAATATTGGATAGCAAAGGGGCAAATATAACTAATCCCACTACAGTAAGTGTAACTGTAGACAAAGTGTTGGATAGCGGGGGATAAAAATGTCTTATCCCACTCCACTGAATGCAACAGTAGGATAAGTGTTGGATAGCAGCGAGGTAAAACATGTTATTCTACTCCAGTGAGTGCAACAGTAAGGAAAGTGTAGGATAGCGGAGGAGTAAAAATTACTATTCCCAGTCCAAAGAGTGCAACAGTAGAGAAAGTGTTGGATAGCGGAGGGGTAAAATAACTATTCCCACTCCAGTGAGTGCAACAGTAGGGCAAGGGCTTGATAGTGGAGGGGTAAAAAATCATATTCCCACTCCAGTGAATGCAACAGTAGGGAAAATGTTGGATAGCAGAGAGGTAAAAATTGCAGTGCTTTGGTAAGATGGCAAGCATACGCTGTCTCCAACCCATGGTAGTTTCAGAATGATATTACTTGTGTTTGTAAAGCGCACATCTACCTGGGGATTTCTTGGACTCATAGGACATATTTTCTGTTACTCATTTTTGCACTACCAGAGGACGAAAGGTTCGGTGGACTAGTGAGGATATTTGCCTATGAATGGGGCGCTAAGTAAGGACAGATCCCTGCAATAGATACGTTAGTCTACTGCCTGTAAGTATAATGCAAAGAGGATTACTCACTTTCTCCTTCCTTGAAGTTCAGAATTTTAAACTTATATAGCAGTGCATTCCTAGCGTTATAGAAACACAACCCAATTATTAGTAGGCAAATATTGGAACCTACCTAACTTTAATGGAAATGAGGAGGTGTTTTAGTGGAGTGGTGTGGCTCACTGGTTAGAGGCGGCAGACCCGTAAGCAGAGAACGGCCCGGGACCAGGGTTCAATTCCCGACGCCGCAGGGTCGTGGACCAGGGTCAAAACGGACTCGATAATTCTCGCCTCGGTGCCTACTCTAACCAGGGAACGCACTCTGCAACTCTGGGCATTAAGCTTGCCTCATCTCTACAACGGCCCCCCACAAGCGCCGGGGATGCCTGGTTTCACCTTGGAGATACCCAGAGAGGGACCATCTCACAGGGAAAACCAGGACGGGTTCCCCAGCGGTCTTCAGCGCCAGGATAATTCTTGAGTCGCAGTGCGCTTTACAAGAACACCCACATTTACATTTACATTTTTTCCATGTAATTGAAGTATCGAGTGGTAACACAGTCATTCACTAATAAAAAAAATATTGCATTCAAAAGATAAGGTATGGTCTTGTTTCAGTGAATATTTTTCATTTGTTCATCACTCTGTAAATTGTCTTGATTTGTGTTGATCCTATTAAAATATGTGTTTCTATCACATTTAAGAATTACAAAACATTAGCTTAATTTTTGCTTTACTAACTGCTGAATATGTACAGTTCATTTTATAAGTGTTTACATGTTGTGTATTACAAATAAATGACATACTACAGCCTTTCCTTCCACACTCCCAGTACCCCAGCAAGATTGTCAAATAATTAGCTTTTCTTTCTCTGATGGGAAATTGAGAGGCTGGCAATTTTGACAGAACACATAGGCAAGTATTTGAACTCACTCTTTGATGTGCAGTAGATGTGACAAGATGAATATTTAATTTAAAGGTATCTTTATTGCTTGGGCTTATATGACCCACCAAACGTCGACTGGCGACACACCAGCGGGCCACGACCCACAGTTAGCAAAGCACCTTTCTATAGTGAAAATGGTACCACTGAAGTACCTGTGTACATATTTGAATATAACTGAGGAAATTGCAAAGCAAACCCATTGCTTGGAAGGCTCATTTATTAACTTAACTAATAAAAATACTTCAGCAAAAGAGTGATTTTTCCAGGTGGTTTTGATTGAATGTCACATTAAAAACATCAACAAATGTATTGTTGTATAACTATTTGGAGATAGTGCACAGTGTATATAACCTTTAATACCGTCTCATAAAGACAAAAAGAGGATCTGATGTTCTAGTGATATAATCTCATCAGACAATGTCATCACTACATTTTAAAGAAAGCTAAGAAAGCATTTTAAGATTATAGCATTGACCTTGTTATCAAAACCTGATTTATGCTCACAAATTCTCTATTCATTTCAGTCAACAACTTATATAAAGCATTATCTACAAATGTGGTTGATGGTATATTCCAGTACTCAAAGCAAAAATCTGTTTTACTTTATTCTGTTTCATATCTGTGTGTGTGTGTGTAAACAGTTTCCATCTGACCAAAGCATCCATTCCACTGTTGTTAATAAGAAAGTGTATCTTCCAAGACAAATAAACTGAAGCATGTCATATTCTATGCAGTAAAATATAACGCTAATGTAAGGCTAGAACATTGTAAGTAGATAACTCACAAAAGTTTCCATGTGTATATACTGAAATCAACACAACCTGCATGGAGAACGGCCTAGTTAAAGCATCAAGCTTTGTATACTGTCATGCATTAAGCTGCCACGCATTCTCTCCCTGGAACCCACGGTAGTTTGGGAATTAAATAACATGTGTGTTTGCAAAGCGCACATCTACCTGTGGATTGCTTGGACTTAGAGGAGATATTTTTTGTTACTCAACTCAGTGGTACTCATGAGGCACTGCCCAAAGATGAAAGGTTGAGCGAACCAATGAGTTTTTTTTCCTATGAATGGGGTGCTAAGTAAGGACAGTTCCCTTCGGTAGATGAGTTAGTCTACTGCCTGTAAGTACAATACAATGAGGATTACTCACTTTCCCCTTCATTGTGGTTAATCATGTTAATGTTATATAGCAGTTCTCTCCAAGCTTTTCAGAACAATAATCCAATTTTTAGAAGACAAATATGCATCTAGCTTTAATGGACATGTGGCGGTTTATTTTAATATAATTAAAGGATCATGTGGTAGGGCCCTGCCATTTACAGACAGCACATTTTCCAATGAAGTGGCCACAAAATTTGCACAGACATGCAGTTTTACTGATAAAGTTATATCGCACACAAATGATAATGTGTGGTCCGGTTTAAGTGAATATTTATCATTATTGAATCCCAAAGTAATGTGTTTTGATTTTTATGATCCTAGTAACAAAAATGCTCTACACTTCAGAAATTGTGCTTTGTTTTATGTTTGACTAAGTGCTGATTGTTTACAGTTAATTTAGAGGTAGTTACACTATGTTCTGTGTTACAAAAATTAACATCCTAGATACTTTTCTTTCACACTCCCTGTACACTCCCTCCACCTCAGCAACATTGCCGCATAATTCACGTTACGTTTCTTTCTCTGCCTGCAAAGTGAGAGGTGTTTGTAAACACTAAGTCCCATGTCAAAAAAATAAGCAGAAATTTGTCAGAAGACATAGCTTGACATTTAGCCACAGTCAAAAAGTGCAGCAAACTGTGGGAATATAAATACAGAATTTAAAGGCATCTTGATTTATTGCTTGGAAATTTGTGACCCAACCAAAAGTAGGCTGGCAACCCACGGTTTGGGAAGGAGTGTTCTATAGTACAAATAATACCACTAAAGTACTTAGGTACATATTTAAATATGAAGGAGGAAATATATTTATCATAATCCATTATAGACCAAAACAGTGAAGCTGTATTTAATGTTTTGTTATAATTTTTTACTCCAGATTTGTATTTCTGATGACAAAGACATGGACGACGACATGGATCAGGTAAAGCAAACCCATTGCTTGGACTGCTCATTTATTAACTCTTCTTACAAAAAACAACAGCAAAATTGTGATTTTTTGGTGATTTGTACAAATGTCTACCACTAAAATCACCAACACCTTTATACTTGTATAGCTATTTGGGGATGGTGCTCACCATAAAACATCTTTAATACCATCTCATAAAGACAACAAGAGGGTCTTCGGTCCTAGTGGTGAAACAAAACACCAGACAAAGTCAGCAGTACATTTTAAAGAACCCTAAGATAGCATTTTAAGATTATAGCATTTACCTTGTCATAGAGGAAATGTCTGAGTAACACTCACAAATTCTCAATTATTTTTTGGCAGGAATGGAAAGGGGGGACCACACGGTCACCCCGAACGTATGACTGGGTGCCCCGCCCTCCCGGGAAACCTGTTGCAGGCGTGGGGCGTAGCCCCGGCTGGTATATCCATAGTGATGTAGCCGGAGCACGCCCCCGCCGCATGAGGGGTTGTCCTAAAACCCCCCGCCCGGAAGTCTGTGCACTTGGGGCGGGAGGGGGATGCCGCCCCGCCTACCTGGGGAAGGTTAAAAGGCGCTAGACCCAAGCAGGCGTCCTCTTGTTCCCGCGCTCTGAAGGTTGCACCACTCGTCGCTCGTGAGCCCTCAAGGGAACAAGTAGCAAATTTTTTAACGTGGAAATTGTTGTTCTTTCTGTTTCAGTTGCCCAGGCGTGCTCAAGGGTTCCAAGGAGCAAGAGAGGAGAGCAGATCAGCAGATATGCCTGGAAAAAAGAATGGAAAGAGCTCCGAGATGGAACGGATGCTTCGTACACTGGTAACCCGCGTGACGGCGATGGACAGAAAATTTGGTAAAATAGACCGAATTGATCGCAGCTTAGCGGCGCTTCAGAATAAGGTGGAAGCGCAGGGCGGGCCAGCAGGGAAACGTAAGAGGGTTGAGGGGCCTGATTTGCCGAATGGCACTCCGGGGGCGAATAAGCGTAAGTTAAGGAAAGGGAAAGCGATCCCTAGCGAGGCCCCGGTCCCGATGGAGGTCCCGCCTGTCCCTGTGTCCCCGACGGCCGACCCGGTGTCCGCACCGGTAGGGGGATTACCAATCCCTGTGATTATCACACCAATCGATAAAGAACAGATACCCCCCGAGCTGGCGATGCACTTGGCAGCGGTATTACCTTGGTTAAAGAAGGGAGCGGGGGAGGCCGCGGCTGGGGAAGATCCAGCTGCGGAGGCCAGGCAAATCATCGAGGAGCTCAGACGGGCAAGAAGCTCTGGGGCTGGGAATTTGCCTTCTATCCCCTTACAGGTGACGAGCCCCGCTGCGGGAGAGAGTCGGAATAAAACAACAGACAAGACCGGAGTACCGGCGGAAGATGGTAAGAGATCGCTCCCAATCATGGGGGAGGGTGCTATACCGTCAAGGCGGGAAAGCCTGGCACAACATGGGCCGATGGCTACGAAAGAAATGGTTTGGGCCGACAAGTACATTAATATGTTTTCGTTGTTGACGGACAATAGGGAATATGAGTATGCCAAGACCCAGAAGGATTTCTTACATCCAAGCGAATGGAGGGCCAAAATGGCGGATTTCAGGGTGGAGGAGACCTTGACGGCTTGGATCAGGGCCTTCACTGTGTTTGGGGCAATAATACATGAACGCACACCGGAACTGTTGGGAGCCCTGAACTGCTATCAGAGCAGGATCGTGGGCTACCATGAGAAATACGGGGGGACGCATGGAAAGGGTACGATGTGTCTTTTAGAAAAGCAAAGGAGTTTAATGAATCATTGACTTGGGATTGCTTGGACACGGTATCTTGGCATGGGCATTTCGCGCCAGACCCGGCAATAGGCACGGGGTTGAGCACGAATGGTTTCAAGGCGGTTTTACAGAAGCAGCTGCAGCCCTTTCGGCCAACCCACGGGGGTGACTTTCAGTCGAGACCGGGTGGGAATGGAGGCAAGCAAAGGTATGTTGGGGTTTCAACAAAGGTACATGTAGTAGGCCGCAGGGAACATGCAGGTTCAGGCATGCCTGCGCAAGTTGTGGCAACACCTCCCACCCCGAAATTAGCTGCCGATCCAAGGGCAATATTTTTGGAGGGAAAGGGGGTGCTCAGCAGGAGTGACACGGGGTCACGGAGGATTACCCAGTCACCCGTGGCAATTTTGGCAATGACCCCCTGGCTAAGCATATACCCTGATCGAGCGTCCGCCGGGATCCTGTGGGAGGGCTTCGCAAGGGGCTTCAGGATCCTGGCGGGTGACTTTCAGAGCTCCACATTGTGCAGGAACCAAGCATCTGTTACGCACAACCTGACTGTGGTCGCTGCGAAGATTGCAAAGGAGGTTCGCTTGGGGCGGGTTGCGGGACCATTTGAAGAGGTACCGACGGCCAATTTGTGTGTTCCCCGTTAGGGGTTGTTCCCAAGAGGGAGCCGGGCGAGTTCAGACTCATACATAATCTGTCTGCACCAAGAGGGGCTACTTTAAATGAGGCAATTGATCCTGGCGTATGCTGTGTGAGGTATGCATCGTTCGATGACGCAGTGGCCATGTTGAATGACCTGGGTCCGGGGGCACTGTTAGCAAAATCAGACATTGAATCTGCATTTAGGCTAGTGCCGGTTCATCCCGAGGATCAGCATTTGTTGGGGTTTTCCTTCCAGGGAAGGTATTACATAGACATGTGCATGCCGATGGGTTGTTCGATTTCCTGTGCTTATTTTGAAATGTTTAGCTCGTTTTTGGAATGGGCATTCTCAAGGGCCTCAGGGTATCAACATATAATGCATTATCTGGATGATTTCCTGTTCCTCGGCCCAGCTGGCTCTCGGGACTGTGCAAGGGCATTGCAGGAATTTTGCGTGCTCATGCGGGGTTTCGGAGTGCCGTTGGCGCCAGGGAAGACGGTGGGGCCGACTACATCCCTGGAGTTTCTGGGCATCGAACTAGACTCTGTGGAGGGCTGCTTCCGGTTGCCGTTGGAAAAGGTCGCCAAATTCAGGGCCTCCTTGCAGCAATGTCTTAAAAGTAGTAAGGTGACACTACACCAGTTACAACAAACGGTCGGACAGCTGAATTTTGCACTGCGGGTGATGCCGATGGCTCGCCCTTTCTCACGGTCCATTGCACAGGCCATGGTGGGCCTCAAGGAAGGCCACCATCGCACGAGGCTGTCGGCCGAGGTTCGTCAGGACATGCTCATTTGGCTGGCATTCCTGGCGGACTTCAATGGCCAGGTAGTATGGACCAAGGCACCGGCCTCATCAGCAGAGTTGGGTCTTTGGACGGACTCGGCGGGCAGCGTAGGGTTTGGCGCCATCCTAGGAAATCGCTGGTCGGCCCAGAGGTGGCCAGCATGGTCGGCGACAAGTGGCCTGACGAGCAACATTGGTTTCCTAGAGTTGTTCCCGATCTGGGTAGCATTACTGGCCTGGCCGGAAGAACTCAGGAATAACTCGGTGGTATTCTGGTCTGATAACATGACTGTGGTTGAATGCATTAATCAACAGGCAGCACGCTGCAATGGATATTGCGATTGCTAAAAGAAATTGTGTTACAGTGCTTAAAGCTGAATGTGAAATTCAGGGCAAAACATGTGCCGGGTATACTGAATAATGCAGCGGATGCGCTCTCTCGTTTAAAAATGCAGGCATTCAGGGAGTGTTTACCAGCAGCGGAGCTAGCGGCAGCGCCATTTCCCGAAGCATTGTGGCAAATTGGCGTGCCGGATTACAAGACCTCGTGGCAGCCAGTCTAGGGCTCAGGACAAGGAAAGCTTATGAAGGGGCGTTCCGTGCGTACTGCGCCTTTTTGGGTCCCACATGGGAGCATAAGTGGGGTCAGGAGGGCTCCTTCGCCCAATTTTTAGTGGCCCTTCATGAGGAAGGCCGGTCGGCGGCAACCGCCAGTCGGTATAAGGCCGCCATATCGTTTATGGCTCAGCTCCGAGGGGTCGGGGACCCCACAAGTTCCTTCATGGTCAGGAAGGCGCTACGCGGCTGGCGGCGCCTGGAAGGGCGCAAGAAGGATACTAGGCATCCAATAGGATTTGACAGGTTAACCATCTTACTGGCTGCGCTAGAGGCGACATGCTCCTCACCTAGCGAAGTTGTCCTATTCCGGGCGGCATTTGCGCTGGCATTCTATGGTGCCCTGCGAATAAGCGAACTAGTGGCTGCCAATAAAAGGGATACCGAGGGGGGTCTGCGGAGGGACCATGTACAAGTGAGGGGGGATTCCCTGCTCATCACGATTGCCAGGTCCAAGACCGACCAAGAAGCCCAGGGGAGTAGCATTGTGTTGCAGCGCGCTCCTGGTAGTCCTTGTTGTCCGGTGGCGCACGTAGAGGCTTACCTACAGCAAAGGGTGGCGACATGGGGTGGGGCCTTGCTGCGGCATATGGATGGCACCCCGTTGACAAAATTTCAGTTCCAAAAGGTGCTAGCAATGACAATTGCAGAGGCGGGCTTGAACCCGGGTGATTTTGGGACTCATTCTTTCAGAATTGGGGCCGCTACAGAAGCAACGGCCGGGGGTCTGCAGGCAGACAAGGTTAAACAATTGGGGCGATGGTCTTCGGACTGTTTTAAACGGTACGTGCGGTTGCATATGTTGTGATTCATTAAGGATGTGCACTCACGTTGTTTCTCTTTTGTTTGAATTACAGTTTCACGGGCCTGTGACGCAGGGCTGGAACTGGGACCGGCCCAGTATCAGCTATCCACCACGTCCGGAGTAAGGAATGGACAACGTGTGGTCTGGGTCGTGGGCCACTCATACGTGAGACGGGCCGCGGACGTATTCAGAGCAGGTGATGCGATTCACACATCTGAGGGATACGGTTTTTGGGTGTCCTTCCATGGACGGGGCGGTTTGGGCATTGACCAACTGCAAGGTTTTGTTGAAGAATTGTTAGGGCGGCACAGGTCACCGCCATCAGTAGTCATAGTGCACATTGGGGGCAATGACTTGGTGAGATTGGGCAGACGGGCCTTAATCGGGCACATACTGACAACAGTTAGTTGGTTGGCAAAAACCCTCCCAGAATGCACACTGGCTTGGTCACACATTGTTCCGGGGAGGGTATGGAGGGGGGGGCGGTCCACAACATCATTGAACCATTCGGTAAAGAGGGTCAACAATAAGATGGAGAAGTTGTTTCGGTCTGCCCACCTTCACAGTATACCTCACGGGTGCATCTGGGGGGATCACTGTTATTCTCATGATGGCGTACACCTGTCCAAGGCGGGGAATGACATATTGACAGGGGATCTTCTAGCCTGGCTAGTGGGATTGAGGAGACATGACCTATAGGAGTTGTGGGGGGGCCAGATCGTCGGTCAACTATCTGGCCTGTAGCGATAAGGTCATGATCGGTGAGCAATTTTTAAGGTCCCTAGTGGGGGCGCCACCCAGTACAGATGGGAGCGCCCGGGGGGAGGCGGCCATTGGCCCCTCCCACGGGGGGCGGCACCCAATACGGATGGGATCGCCCAGGGGGAGACGGCCATAGGCCCCTCCCAGGGGGAGACGGCTATATGCCCCTCCCAGGAATTTCCCGGGGGCCGGATATCCGCTGCGGCGGAAGAGAGTGCGGGGAAAGGGGGGGAGTCTACGCTGTCCTTCTTACGGTTACCACGCACGGGAACTCGGACGACCTTAAGATGGCGCAGAGTGGAAAAGGGGCCCCCATGACAAGGGAAGTTACGGTTGGTTACGAGGGTAGAACCCTCTGCGCAGGCGCCACTACGAGAGGGCGAATTTGGTGATAGGGATCTGACACCGGTTAAGACCTTGCCGTTGGCCCTTAACGATAGGATGTACAAAATTCGTATACAATGCACAATGCCATGATGTTAGACTCGGCTAGGAAAATCTTTGTATTAGAGATTTGTTAAGGTTAGCCTCAATACCTGTCTTCATCAAGTGTAATGGAAGTTGAATTTTGTACATGATAAATGAAACGTTTTTATTTAAAAATTAAAATTTTGTTTCATATTTTAATAAATACGGCCGGGGGGGTCATGAGGCCCCCCTGCCTTCCAAAAGCTCAAAACTGTGTCTGTCTCCTACCATTGGGATTGATGGTGGAAGGGGTGGCGGGCATCCTGGACCATATGGAAAGGGGGGACCACTCGGTCACCCTGAACGTATGGCTGGGTGCCCCGCCCGCCCGGGAAACGTGTTGCAGGCGTGGGGCGTAGCCCCGGCTGGTATATCCATAGTGATGTAGCCGGAGCACGCCCCCGCCGCATGAGGGGTTGTCCTAAAACCCCCCGCCCGGAAGTCCGTGCACTTGGGGCGGGAGGGGGATGCCGCCCCGCCTACCTGGGGAAGGTTAAAAGGCGCGGGACCCAAGCAGGCGTCCTCTTGTTCCCGCGCTCTGAAGGTTGCACCACTCGTCGCTCGTGAGCCCTCAAGGGAACAAGCAGCAAATTTTTGACGCACCCACCAGCCCCTGAGGCAGAAGTTCGTGAGAAAGCAAAGTATAGAACAGCGTTCGAGGAGGGCACGTGAACGTCGTGTCCGGGACCGAGTCCGAATTTGTTTACGCAAAAGACTACCTGTGGATAGGCCTCTTTTTCCTTTGAAGATTTGTATTAACAGTATCATGTGACCCCCATTTCTTTTGCAGTGTTTAAAGGGGGACTCCTGCTCCGCAGGGACGGGAGTAAGGGGAGAAATGCACCTAATTGTGTGTTTCTTTTGTATGAATTGTTTTCCCCAGTTAATAGGTTCTTAAAAACTGTCGTATTTATTAGTCTTCGGTCGGGCGGTAAGGTCATGTTCGGTGAGCAATTTTTAAGGGCCCTAGTGGGGGCGCCACCCAGTACAGATGGGAGCGCCCGGGGGGAGGCGGCCATTGGCCCCTCCCACGGGGGGGCGGCAACCAATACGGATGGGATCGCCCAGGGGGAGACGGCCATAGGCCCCTCCCAGGGGTAGACGGCTATATGCCCCTCCCTGGAATTTCCCGGGGGCCGGATATCCGCTGCGGCGGAAGAGAGTGCCGGGAAAGGGGGGGAGTCTACGCTGTCCTTCTTACGGTTACCCCGCACGGGAACTCCGACGACCTTAAGATGGCGCCGAGTGGAAAAGGGGCCCCCATGACAAGGGAAGTTACGGTTGGCTACGAGGGTAGAACCCTCTGCGCAGGCGCCACTACGAGAGGGCGGATTTGGTGATAGGGATCTGACACCGGTTAAGACCTTGCCGTTGGCCCTTAACGATAGGATGTACAAAATTCGTATACAATGCACAATGCCATGATGTTAGACTCGGCTAGGAAAATCTTTGTATTAGAGATTTGTTAAGGTTAGCCTCAATACCTGTCTTCATCAAGTGTAATGGAAGTTGAATTTTGTACATGATAAATGAAACGTTTTTATTAAAAAATTTAAATTTTGTTTCATATTTTAATAAATACGGCCGGGGGGGTCGTGAGGCCCCCCTGCCTTCCAAAAGCTCAAAACTGTGTCTGTCTCCTACCATTGGGATTGATGGTGGAAGGGGTGGCGGGCATCCCGGACCATACACACAGGTGAAATGATCTTCAAATGTGATTAATGGTATATTGCAATACTCACATTACACTTTAATTTATTCTGTATTGTATGTCTGAATAGTTTCTATTGTTGCAGAGCATTGTTGCCAGTGGAGTGGTGTGGCTCACTGGTTAGAGGCGGCAGAGCCGGAAGCAGGAGTCGGCCCGGGACCAGGGTTCAATTCCCGACACGGCAGGGTCATGGACCAGGGTCAGCGGACTCCAAAATTCTCGCCTCGTGCCTACTCTAATCAGGGGTCTCACTCGGCAACTCTGGGCATTAGCTTGCCTAATCTCCACAACGGCCCCATCAACGCCGGGGATGCCTGGCTTCACCTTGGGGACTCCCAGTAGGGACCATCCCACAGGGAAAGCCAGGACGGGTTCCCCAGCGGTATACCGCGCCAGGATACTCCGGTAGTAATTGAGCGCGTTACAAAACAGCTTATAACATAACATAACATAATTTGAAAGTGTATCCCCTGAGAAAAACACACTGAGCAATCTTATATTCTATGCAGTCAACTATAACTCTCAAATAATGATGGAGCATTGTACGTCTCTAGAATGCAGATATTGCCACCAGCCTAAAGCTATTACTAATGCCCTACTTGAGTGAAGTATAGTTTTAAGGAATTACCAGCTCAAATCTAAAACTGCGTTTGGCAGCACACAATGAGACACGCTGAAGCTCGGGTAACCGTGAATATAATCATATACTGATTCTGCGACCTGATTGCCGGTGCTCTACAAAATAGGATAATTTATCATAAATACTATTAAAATACATCTTTTATAAAAAAGAATATCTTGATTAATGATCACTGAGTAATTCACAAAGGTTTCCATATTTATATTTTGAAGCCTACAAAAGTTGAATGGAAAGGGTCAAGTTAAAGCATTAAGCATTCTGTACTATTGCGCATTGTTGAGCTGCCACTCATTCTGTAGCTCCTACTCATGTTAGTTTGGGAATCACATAAAATGTGTGCTTGTAAAGTGCACAAGCACCAAGGATTTCTTGGAAAAATAGTAGGCCAATACTCTAAAGCTCTGTTGTCGGTTTCTCTTTTATGTTTTATTCCATATTTGTATTTGCTGACGGATCAGAGATAAACATGGAGCTGGATCTGGTAAAATATAAAATAAACCCATAGCATAGACAGTTCATTTATTACACAATAGATAACCTTTAACTCCATCTCATAATGATAATAAGAGGGTCTACGTTTCTAGTGATGTAATAATGCACCAAGGATTTTTGGCGAACAAGCCGATTCCCACCAGGAAGACAGAATTTTTTACCCCGTCGCCCCAGTGGATGTCCTGACTGCCAAGTGTATAATGTCCATCTGGAGGGTGAACATTTAATGCATTGTCAAAAATCGCCATCAAGGCGGTTCCTGTCAATGTATTGTAACTCTGCTGTATAGCGGTGTCAAACCTGGATGAGACATAGAGCAAAGTCACTTTATTTTATTTCTTAAAACAATATGCCAAAGTAGGACTTTGTTTTTTTTTTTTAAATTAAAAAAAAAACTCACTATAGGGGTTATCTTATATTGCGAGGGAGCCATTTTTCAGTTTTTACTGCCCCTTTCTCTCAGGGTTTTCCTGGCAGTACCAGGCAGTGAATACCGACCTGTATGTCAGACCATCTAAATTAGGTTGGCGGACTTTCAGGTCAACCTCCACCCACCCTTACTCCATTGGACTGTCGGAGGGCTCTAACCGTGGCGCAGATGGAGTAGTCACTGCCGTGGTTATAGTAACCGTCCACCTGATTTGAAATCTGGCGTAGCACATTGCATTGGCAGGATGCATACTTTATCACCATTGCGACAGAGCATCCTTTCAGAGTACCAGTGTAAATTCATGGTGAAGGGGTTTACCAGCAGGATACAGAGTTGTGAGCTGCTAGATATTTGAAGGTTACACCATGGAATGACAAAGGATTTTTTATCTTATTCTAGCTTATATGATGTCCAAGAGCTCCTCGACAGAGCGTTATGCTTGAGCCAGCTGGGCCCATCCTTGGTGAGTCCAGAGTACCTGGGGAGAAAGTATTTTGACCATAATCCCCATGTAGTGACATGGCAGGGAACTGGATGCTGAGTTGATTTGGCTGGACATGAGTTAGAATTGGAGGTGGCTGAAAACCCAAATGCAAAACAGTGGCTTTATAGTAGCAAAACTGAATGTACAAAACATAGTGACAAGCTCCAATGTCACCATTACTGAGAATATATCACCTGAGTACATGAAAGGGAGAGCAAGTCAGGGAGACTGCTGGCTTGGCTTGTTAGACTGGTGTCAAGAGGCTCTCTAATATCACACGTCCAGGAGACCGGAGGCTCCATGATTTATGAGCAGGGCCAAATTAACATCTCCTTCTTAGACTACAATAAGAATCTATATGGTGCACAGGAAGAGGCTACCCGAGAGGTAGCAGAAGCTTTCCTTGACAGGGCCCCATTCAGAGTACTGGGACAGCGAGATAAGAAGGACCTGGGTAGCCCACTAACCTAGAATGAAATACGAGGTGCCAATAAAAAGCTAGTCAGAGGAAAGAGACGGGCTAAATGAGCTGCTGGTTAAATTCTATGATACTTACTCCAACCTCCTAGTTCCACAGTTGACTAAGAGGTATGCTGCTGCACTGGAGAAGGTAGAGCTCACTGAGACAACACAAGAGGCACAAATGGTCTCCCTACCAAAGCCAGGTAAACCTAAAGATGCAGTCAATCAATCAATTCGTATTTTATTTGGCTGTTAGGCCACAAAAGTCAATACATATACATACATAAAGGTTATTTGATAATAAGCATTTACAATAATTTACAATTGACAAAAAAAAGTGTAATGCACCAAGTAATACATTTTCTGATATTATCTAAAATACACGGACAAAAAATGTAAAAATCAGGTACATCAGCAGAGAAACACCAACTTCGAAAGACTCAGATACGGTCAGTTCCCACCAACGGCTCGCTATACTGGACCCTGATTTTAAAATTCTAAGCAAGATACTGACAACACGCTTTTCCCATCACATGCTGACTTTTATTCATGAAGATCAGAATAGATTTATACGGACGCGTAGCATGTTGCACAATTTGAGTAGACTCTGTGGTTTCTTGGACAAGATGGATGTGGCTGCTCTCCCCAGGTGCAGGTTGCTTCCGCGGAATTGGAGAAAGTTTGATATGGTACAATGGAGTTCTCTTAGATTGAGACACATTATGCTAATCTGTGGGCAAGGGTTCAGATGAAAGAGTGAATCTCTTCTTAATACCCAATATATCATGGCACCAGACAAGTCTGCCCATTCTCTCCACTGCTTTTCTTTATAGCAATTTCTGTAAGCAGCGGGTAGGGCAGAGGGTGGGGGTAGAGGCTCTCTACAGTTGACGATACCCATATAATATCCTTAAATGTTGACATCTTATTCTACATCAAAAATGGAGAACCTGACTTGACTCAGACTCAGTTCCTGCTAAGGGACATTAAAGAAATCTAAAGGCAGGAAGAAAACAATTCCAAAATGTATCTCTTCCACCTAATACCGGAGTGAGGGGAAAGTAATATAGAGATGTTGGGAATGCTATGGACCCCGCACCTTTAAATAGTATGGGGTGAATATATACCATTTTCCTTCTGACTTGAGAAATGGGAATTTGGGGGTTGTGTTCTGGGCACTCAAGGGCTCGATAGCCTTTTGGAGATAACGACAGCTCCCAAATATGACAAGAATAGCCTTAACAAATTTGACTTTCTTCCCAGGCTGCACTATGTCTTTGTCAATTTGCTGGTGTGTGTTCCCTGGCAATGGTTCTGGTAGTTGGATTTCTTGATACGGGATATGATCTGAGACACCAGGAGGTAGAGAGTTTCCCTAGACACACTTAAGTATCTATTTCCCTCAGGAGTCCTCAGTGTTCTTGATTTAAGCTATATTACCTAGCTGCACAGCTACAATGGATTGCGCATTGGTTATATGTACGGAGAGGAGACTGGGGATATGGGAGAAGTCTGAAGGGAGCTTAATTAAAGAGCTCTGACAGCCCTCTTGCTCAAGAAGGTGACACCACCCCAGAAAATGCAGACCTTACTCACCATAGCCTTGAAATGCTCCAATAGGTTCATCAAGCTGACTGAACACTATTCTCTCTATACTTCCCTACAATACCACATGCAGGTCTACCACAGAGGGCAAGGGCAGGAAATAATCCATTGTTTGTTAAAGCTCACCATCTGGCACTATGGACTAAACTTTGCTTTATTACATTGGGAGACTATTATGCTGTTATGGAAATGGTATTGTCATATCTTTGGAGCAGTTGATACAAGACTTTGGACTGGCCTAATTCCTGACATATGGAACATTCACATATTCATTCACCACATAATTATGGAACTTGACATTGGGAGAACCCACACAACACGCTGTCCTGCACCTGCTTCTAACAATAGAAAATGGAAGATATTTGTTTGTAAAGGGCACTCAACGGGGTGATGCGGGTTGGCCAACTAAAGGCAATGCATGGATGGAAATAGGAACTAGGTCATGCCATAGTAGAAAGGTAATGGGACAGGATACTGAATTACACAAAGAGTGTGTCCCACAACATGAGACTGAAATGTATTCAGTTTAATTCCCCACACCAAACCTACCTCACCCCCAAGAAAATAGGGGATATATATGGTGGAGACCCAAGACTTTGCCCCAGATGTTTATCTCAATCTGCTAATTTCCTAAGATTGAATTGGAGCTGCCCTAATTTACAAACTTATTGGCTGAATATTTTCATACAGTTAGGAGTGACCATGGGTAGGGACATTGAGATGACTCCGGAGATTTGCTTATTAGGGGTGGTTCCATAGGGCACTGAAAAAAAGAGCTGGGAACAGCATTTTGGACATTGCTCTTGCTATGGCCATAAAACTGACTGTGAGGGCATTGCAATCTAAACAGGGCCCGACCAACATGAGATGAAAAGCTGAGGTAGAACATTGGTCTAGGGCTGAGGAAGAAGCGATTCTAAGAGAAGAAGCGAGTGTAGTGCGCTTGAGGCCCCTATCCGATTTATGGAGTAAAGTGCTCCAATCTTTCTTGAAGTACCCCAACCAAGCCAGTTCTCCAAGGAATACCGCCATAGTTTCCACAGTCAGTGCCCAAGAGAAAGGGAATAGAGATCCCCAAGATTGATAATCTCAACACTTACCAAATCGGAGGGGGTGGAGAGGAGGCCCCCACAGCAGCCGCCACCGCCAGGAGTCACGCTATTGTTGCTTACAGCGCCGCCGCCCCGGGACTACATCTCCGCTCCCGGTGTCAGCGGCGGCGCTGCCTTCTGACACCGGGACAGCGCCAGGAGGCGCCTTAAAGCAGCGCTCCGCTCCGCGGGACGCGCGCGGGAGCGCCCGGGGTGAAGCCCGGGCAAAGGGCGGGCCCTCTGTGGCCCTCAGAGGACCTGAGGAGGACGGGGCGGGCCACCCCACTTGGCCCCATCAAAAGAGGAGGTACAGAGACATTTTACTCTATTTATTATTGTGTTCGAACTGCCCAGTGTCGTTATCGGGCCTTTGTAGTCCAATCACTATGTCTATTTGGGAAGAGCTTAATGCCGTGTGTGGCACAAACTATGCCCCTGACATATTAACTCCCCCTACAGTGGGGATAGATACTGACCTTATAAACTGCACTACCCAGGATGTACCTTTATCTCCTGAAATAATCCTGTTTCAAGCTAATACACTGCCCCGGGAGTCACCCAGCAAAAGGAACAACGAGGAGATCCCATCAAATGTCGATCGAATGTGCTGTAGCTCCTCATTCTCCCCCGCCAACCCAACTGTATCAATGCCATATAAGGCGGGGACTACATCAAATGACTCTGTATTCCCCCTCCAATCGACCCTACTGGCCCAAATTGAGCGATTGTTGAATGCAGCTCTATCACCCCTGGTCACAAAAATTAAGGATCTGGGAGACAGGTTGACCAGTGTTGAAAAAATAGTAAAAAGGATTTACCCATCAACTGTAAATACTGCTGTTCCTTCACGATCTACGCTCTCTACCAATCTTGAGAAGCCTAAATCCATTGAACACAGGAAAGCACGAACAATTGATTCCTCTCTGAGCACACCCATTTCAAGGGGCCGTAATGTCACTTCTAAGCCCACTCGTGTCCCTTTCAAAGCTCCTAGGTTTCCCCAAGAAAGAAGGCATCGAATTAACTTACCCCCCGAAGCTGCCCCCTACGTGACTGTTCTCTCCGGGGTCCCTGAACTCAGTCAGGGCAAACTCGAAACAAGCGAGGATCTGCTGAATAAAGCCATCTTTTGGCTTAACAACAACAGACCGCTGCCACCTGAACTAGATGGCGGAATCCTGAGCGTCAGGAGGGTGGGGTGGCTAGGCATGTTGCCCAAAGACATTCCGGGAGACCTGATATTAATTAGATTCAAACACAGGAACATTGTCCCCTATTTAAGATTTTCTCACCCAAAACCTGGAGATGGCCCTATTTCTACTTGGGACTTGTTTGATTTTTACCCCGGCCCCAGAGTATTGAAGAATAACACTTGGTGAAAGGGGACTCTGTCTACCATGTGATATTACTCCGCACCAGATTGATTTTAGTTTGTTTTAAATAACTGTTGAGTCTTATATACATGTATGTATTTCCTTCTGTTGCTTTTTTGGTTTTTTAACTTCAAGAAATCAATAGTGAGACCTCTATTAAAGAGATGGGGCTTGAGGTCCTGTAAGGACGCTTTTGAGCGCTTACAAAAGTTAGAGGATAGAGAAGTTATATGTATCATGGCACAGTATTTAAAATTGTTGATCAAATTTCGGAAAACGCTATAAGGGCCAGCGTAAAGATGCTGTTTACCATAAAAATTTTGTATAATACTTTTTACTTGCGATAAGTTTGGTTCCCCTAACTCTTATAATTTTTAAAAATTCTAATCTATTTTTGGAAATAATGAATTGTTTAAATGTATTGTTGTATATTTTTATTTGTTATGAATGCTTGTATGATATTTTTTGAAATATCGAATAAAGCTAAATTTGAACATTTGATAATCTCAAATAGGCCTTGGCGGACCCTGTCAAAGTAGGCCTGGCAGAACCTTTGTAACACTCTGCTATAGCCTATGTAAATGAAGACCACCTCCTGTGAGAATTAAAGTGCAGCGACCAGTGTGTGCAACTGTTTTGTTATAAGTTTGCTTATTCATAATTAAGAAACCACAATTCGAATGACTCCTTTGTTTATGTAAACCAAAATGTGAATAAGATAGGAACAGTGGACAGTTATTGTACAGATTACTCAACGTAACCAAGAAGAGGTTTAAAAACTGGGGGTGGAGAGAGCTGATGTTGGCTGGCCAGTGTAGACAATGAACCTTCCTGCCAATTAATTTCTCTGTGTAGAGCTACCGGCTGATCCACAGTCACCCCAACCCAGCTGTAGCCCCCCCGCAGACCTTCAAGATGGTATAGACCTCCACTTTCACCAAGCATACAGTCAGGGAGAATTTGAACTAACGCACTAGATGCGGCTGGTGGCCTTCCGCTCATGGGCCCTTTGTGTTCCTTGAGTCCTTCCTATTTTTTGAGGCAGTAGCCTTAGGCTGAGTTCAGGGCACCAGTTTTTGTTATCAATGAATGCTGGTAGTCTGACTACTATATCTCTCCAGACAGCCAGACAGGGTTTTTTGGCGTTTGCTGTGTTTTTTCAGCCCAGCTTCCTTCCCCCTGCAGTATGAGTTAGAATAACTTTGGGGATATCGGTTTGTTGAACATTTACTACCATCTATCCACTAAAAAACATTCAGAAAACAAATACCTGGCTAGTAACACCTCCAGCATTTTCAGGGAAGTCCAGTGATTTACATAGTTATACATTACAAACTAAATTAAATTAAATATACAACCTGTGAGCAAAGCCATTGGCACATTAACTGACACCTCTACCATACAAGTACTCTGGCTATGTTTAAGTGCCGACTTAAAGGGCACAATAAACAAGAAAGCCAACAATCCAGAGAAAGGTCCACATGACATAAGGACCAAAAGCAGCATTCAGGTAAACTGGCACCAGGCTGTGCAGTAAAACTAAACAAATTAGTGTAGTTCAATTACATAATATGCAGTACCTTTACACTCAACGCTGATCGTCCAGGCAACAAAATCAAGGGCTATTCACAAAAACTTAAATGAGAGAACAAGCAGCTCTTCTACTGTCCTCAGCACAAGAGCCAGAGTGGCCCGACAAATGAAAGGCTTAATGTATACTTAAAACTTCAGATCGAAAAATTACCTCCCCCAATTTTTGGGAGCATAATGGAAAATTAAATATCAAAGAAGGAAGACACTTCTGTGTTCCCCACAGCAAACCATTATTTTTATCCCCTTTCACAGCTCAGAGACAATTTATTCCTGCTACCCAGGGTGCAAACTGATCACACACATATGTAAAGGCTCAAGTAGCACGGGCTATGAAGCAGACCTTAGTCAACAACCTGCACTAAATAGGCTCTCCATTTTTTTAAGCCCATCTCCCATTTACACACAAATGGAATATCAACCGAGAGAAAATCACCCTGTCATGCTGAAAAGGATAGTGAACTGGATTGTTGCCAAAAACGTACATCCACCACTTTAAAAAAAACCTAAGCAATGGAAGCACACCCTTCATTGAGTGTTGTGGAGGACATGAGGAGGCAATTATTTATCACACTTACCACCACAGCAAAGGGAATTGACTATTGATCCAACAAATGTGATCTCCCAATATCTCTACTTAAAACCTTTACTTTGGGAACCATAAAATCAAGCTCCTGTGTGATGGGTGTCAATAAAAAGACTCTTAACTAGTACTCATATATAGGGATTGTGGTATAAAATACATGACTTTGCAATTAGCTGAATGTAGGCTCAAACAATTACTCAAGTTTTCTGTAAATATACTAATTTTTTCATTTCCCCTGATGTATCCCATTTTCACCACACTTCTTTTGGCTATCCTAAATCATTTTCTGCCATAAATATCTCTCTATCCACATATTCTTAATCTTCCTTCCCTAGTCGTACTTATGACATTCAATTGCGGATCTATATTAATTGCTTCCATTGTAAATAAAATCAAATGTGTTTGCTCAGTAGTTCAGAATTTTTTGGCCCACTGCTTCAATTTTATCCAGGATACTTTGGGATTACAATGGGGAAAATATGAGGGTATTGTGATTTAAGGACATGCATAGTCCTTTCCAAATATAAAACATTTTTGTGATTGTTGTAACCTTTATAAACAAAAGGGTTAAACATTAAAATGCTATGTTACTTAATTTCAAAGTTTATTTAAAAGTATGAAAAACCATATTTTTCTGCCTATATTATACCTTTACTCATAGGCACATCTGTTCTAGGTTAAGAGAATGCACATCTCCAGGAGTGACATATAACCATTAACCATATATTCCATCGGCTGAGGACAGAGAGAGTATGGGCCTGATTCCAGAGAAGTTTTAGGGTATGGACAAAGTGTGCAATTGCCCAGGGCCCCCACCTTCCAAGGGGCTCCTGTGAAAGGGGACGCGCCTTTCTGAAAAACATTTACCTTGACCTTTTGAAGGAAGTTTGCTGCTGAGCCTCGCCTGTGAGGGTGCCCTGTTGCTCTGCCCGAGTGTTGCCCTGCCTTTTGCTCCTCTCCAGACACGGACCACGCACTACCCAGACCTCAAGACCCAGAGGGCAGCGTGGTCTCGCAGGAAGGGAGGAGCCACCACACGTGACACCGGCCATTTAAACCGGTCAGGGCTACCACGGCGCAGGACGCGCCTTTCTGAAAAACATTTACCTTGACCTTTTGGAGGAAGTTTGCTGCTGAGCCTTGCCTGTGAGGGTGCCCTATTGCTCTGCCCGAGTGTTGCCCTGCCTTCTGCTCCTCTCCAGACGCGGACCGCGCATTGCCCGGACCTCAAGACCCAGAGGGCAGCGCGGTCTCGCAGGAAGGAAGGAGCCGCCACACGTGACACCGGCCATTTAAACCGGCCAGGGCTACCGTGGCACAGGACGCGCCTTTCTGAAAAACATTTACCTTGACCTTTGGAAGGAAGTTTGCTGCTGAGCCTCGTCTGTGAGGGTGCCATGTTGCTCTGCCCGAGTGTTGCCCTGCCTTCTGCTCCTCTCCAGACAGGGACCGCGCACTGCCCGGACCTCAAGTCCCAGAGGGCAGCGCGGTCTCGCAGGAAGGGAGGAGCCGCCACATCTGACACCGGCCATTTAAACCGGCCAGGGCTACCGCGGTGCGGGACGCGCGCGGGCGAAGCCCGGGACAAGGGCAGGACCGTCTGCGGCCGTCCGAGGCCGACAGAGGCTGGGCTGGGCCACCCCCCTTGGCTACCAAATTGGAACTGGACCACAAATATTGGGTACGAAGCGCGAACCTTAAAACACTGTTGCAATTGGCCCACATGTGTCTTTGAAATACGCAGTTAGGAGCCTAAGGTTGCAGAGGCGACTCGTAAGGGTGGGTGGGCAATCAAGCGTGTAAGCGCTAGTCCACAATTGTCTGTTGGTTTTTGCAGGGCTGACAACGGAGTGTGTTTATCTACCAGTTGAAAGTATAAATCTGAGCAATTGGGAGTTTGTTATCACTAAGTTATCCCCGAGTATTGCACCATGAGTAAGCAAAAAAGTATAACGGGCACTCTTGATAATTTTATAATACGTGCAGTCTATTTTATCTCACGAAATTGCACTTGTGGAACGTAGATTATCGCTTGATCCCTTAAAACTCCCTATTCATCAGGATCTGGTTCAGCCGAATTCCCCAGCTATAGCCCAAGTCTCTTTGATCAATCATATCACTACTGTGTCACCCCTGTCTTCCTCGTTAGCTTGTACTACTGCATCTGGTATCCCCTCTGTTGATGTACAGCTTGTAGAGGGCGGGCCCTCGCCCCCATCCTCCATTGCCTCAAGATTAAGGGGACTTAGGCAGGGGGGTTCCATTGTGAATGTGAAATCTAAAAAACTACTAGCCCAAGCAAAACGGAATGGGAAACAAAACGGGGATCCAAGACGGTTGGGGGTCATTAACAAGGGCGGCATTCAGCTAGCAGAATGTAAATCTATCGGCACACAGACCGATTTTGCTGGGCCCTCAATTTTGAACTCAACCAACGGTATGGCTGAAACTTTTGGAAGATATTGTCGTACACATTCTCAAAGCCACGGTAAACTCTGTTGAAACCCGAATCAATGACACCCTGGTTACCAAATCAAAAGAACTAGATACAAAAATTGATGAAATAAACAGGGCTATACACAATTTTGAAATTATGGTTGATAAAGAGAGAACCAACAATGTAGAGGGGGCTAAGCTACTCGATGAATATAGGGACAGTATACTTACTAAAGGTGCGGAGGGGAGTGCTGAAGGGACTACAGCTGCCCAATTAAGATTAGCCCTCAGGACTCCCACTGATGGGGTGGATGATAGAACACTCATCAATAGAGACCCTGAATCCCAAGCGAGGACCAATTGTGGTAACAATAGAGGGACAAGGCATGAGCACAACAGAATAGATCACCCTGAAACTTGTAATATTAGGGGAATATCATCACATGTTGGTGTAAGGGATCTTTCCCCCAATCAAGATACTTTATCCCTACCCCCGGCTGCATGCCCATATGTCCTAATACTAACAGGGGTTCGGGCCTTAAAAAAGAATCAAATTGAATCTTGGGAATAAGGTGGTAGACTGGCTTCAGAGGCACAGAAAATTTAGCTCATATCAAATGAATGAAATCATAATGGTACGTAGGGTGGGCTGGGTAGGGACACATAAGAAAGATACTGAAGGCGACTGTATAGTCGTAAATTTTAGACGTCCCCATATAGTTCGCAATCTCCTAAGAGCACAGGAGGAGACTCTGAGGCAGAAATGTAATATCCATGCTCTTCCCCTAGGTTACTTCTATAGACCGAATGGAGCAGAAACATCTAACCATCATGTTATTCCACCCCCCTTCACATTTTTAACAGGTTCCAGGTATTCTCTTCCCTGGAAGCAGTCGATTGACTGAATAAGACGTTACCAGGAACGGGGGGGCTAAAGATGGGTTTAGTCATTGGATTACAGTCGGAACTGTCACTGTCATGTAGGTCAAATATTGATGTGAGTGGGCAACCTAGTGTATTAACCGATACGAGCGAAGGCAACAGTGTACCCCAAAGATTAGATACCTTGTGCACCACAAACATTGTGTCTAATGATTCCCCCGTTGAAATGTGTGTCATCTCTCACCCAAGAATAAGGCTCATTTCATGGAACCTAGCTGGCCTTAGGAAAAACATCAGTGACCCTGAATGGAATGAGTATATAGAAATGAGCGATGTTTGCCTCCTCCAAGAAACCTGGGCGTTAAAAACTCCACACAGAGTAGGCTAAAATCATTCCACGTGGATGCAGTCGCTTCCATTAGAGGTAGACTATCGGGGGGTCTTGTGATTTGGGTAAAAGTTACCCTCAATATAAAAATATCAGTTTTAAAGATTGATTCTTTGGACATACTGGGAATAAGGATAACGACAAGGACAGGAAGGTTACTATATTTATTCAATGTGTACAATAGGCCAGGCCCCTTATACAAAGAGTCTATAATAATTGAAACACTGGATTCATTCCTAAACTCTCTGGAGGAGAGGCCAAGTATAATATTGGGTGGAGATTTAAACTGCAATTTCGAGCCCATCTTAGGGCTGGATGATATCTTTGAGGAGGAAGACAGTGCTAATAGTATTCCTTCAGTCCATAGTGCAAACCCTGTCCTCTGCACTGTACTAGCTACCCAGATCATGAGATTAACAGCAACTCATGGCCTGCGGGCAGGAAATGGAAGATTGCCATCGGACTTACTGTAAGCCCCCACCTTTAATAGAAATGATTCCCATAGTAGAATTGACTTTTTTAAGGCTTCTCTCGACATTTGGAGTTATGTACAGGTTCTAGAAATTAAACCCAGGACTGAGAGTGATCATTATCCGCTCGAATTGTCAGTTACTAGTGGACTATTGTTCAATACACCTATCGAAGAGAATGAAGAAGGTACGCCTAATAATGCAAGCAATGATGTGGTAGTTGCGACCAACAACCGTCGCTCATTAAAATGGGTCCATATTTTGGAACAGGGACCAGTGCTTGCTGAAATCTATAACTTATTGGCAGACACTTTTGTTAGTGTTCTGAACACCTTAGTTGAAGGGAACTCATTTATTAAATTACACAATAGGTTTTTCAAACTATTAGTGCCACTGATAACAAGGATGCCGAGAAAGGTAACTAAAAATTCAAAAACTATGGCTCATACAAAACCCTGGTATGATAAGGATTGCCAGGAGGGAAAATCTAGATTATTATTAGCTATCAAAAGGAAAATCGCATTGAGATAAAAGAGGCTAGACATAACTATAAGGTAGCACAGCAGAAGGCAAGAATAGCCTGGGATGAGGAAAGTTGGGCAGATCTGCTTAGGGCAGCAAAAAACAACGATCAGGCGGGGTTCTGGAGACTGGTGCCGAAGGGGAACCGCACAGGAGGAGTCGTAAGAGATGTCTTCCTTGATGAAACTACTTGGGTGGAGCACTTTACCCAACTATATAGTGCTCCGGTCAATGCTGAGGTCCCAGATTTGGATGAGTTCTTATTAATTGATAGCACTCAAAACCAGATGTTTGAGTTGGAAGAGACAGTGTCTGCTATCAATGCAGTTAAAAATGTAAAAGCTCCAGGTCCTAATAAGGTTCCAGGTGACCTATATAAACATAACACCGATGTCTGGGCTCCCTATATTAATTGTCTATCTAATATCCTATCGGCCGGTGCAGACCTGCCTGACAGCTGGAGAGGGGCGGAAATCATTTTTATTTTTAAGAAGGGCGATAGGTATAATCCAGGGAACTATCGCCCAATTAGTTTAATGGATATCATAGAAAAAATGTATGCAAGGCATATTTTAGCCCGTATGAATACATGGATCGATGAAAATTCATTTCTTACAACATTTCAGGCAGGCTTTAGAACAAGAATAAGCACTGTAGACCAGGTATTCAGATTCTGCTGCCTTTTCTGGAAATATGTTAATCTTATGAAGGGTCATTTATATGTGGCATTCGTGGCTCTCAAGGCCGCGTTCGACCTTATACCGTGTGGGCTACTATGGAAGTCATTGCATTCCCTAGGACTCCCTGACGGTCTTCTGCATCAGATAATAAGATTACACGATAACAATTTTGCTAGAGTAGGTTGGGGTCCTAATGGCGAATTATGAAATGCCATACCAATTAGGAGGGGTGTCCGAAAAGGATGCGTTCTGGCCCCACCAACAACAAATAGCAGTAAGTCAACACAACTAACTAAAGTATGTACCTGTGTGTGAACCTTGATATATATAAAAGCAGAAAGTGAGATCTTGCCTGTGGAACTTCCAAATGTGCGAGTTCCCATCAGTCAACTAACGAGACCGCCCTTCATCATCTGGGGACCCTCACGTTTAGAAGGTCGAGTATCCACAATAGATTGGCAGGTGTTATAAGCCTAATCTATACCAAACGTATCGTGAGCGAAGTTAAGAGTGTCTGTGGATGACTGAGCAGCAGTGCAAAAGAAAAGAGTGAAAGTGAATCAGTGAACAATAAGGAAAGACTATGTTAAAATTGGGTAGTGACAGGGGAAATAAACATTCATTCTGTACCCCTTCAATCCCAAAGTCAATAAAAACAGTGCAGGTAGTAGTGTAACAAATAACTACTAGGAAGTATCTTAGGTCGACATGTTTCTGCAGACAAACGGAGCCAGGTGGTCTCCTGCTACTTCTTCAGGACCATTAATGCTACTGCTGATAATGAAAAGAAATAATATCACCTTGTACGTGATCTGTTACCATCTTCCTGACTTATTAGCAGGAAGGAATAGCCCCACCTCACCTGGCTTCAGCTCAGGTACATGGAGCACCGCTCTCTCCGTCGGTACCCCGGACGTCCCTCTGGGCTGTCTGTTGGGGAGCGTTCTGGCCCCGACATTATTCTCACTATTTGTTAATGACATCCCATCGTACCTAGAGGGTTGTAAAACGATGCCCCTAATTTAAATGGTCAAGGGGTATATGCCCTTTTATTTGCAGACGACACAATATTAATTTCTCAAACTCCTAGTAGACTGCAAGCCCTTCTGAACACATTCCAGCAATATTGTAATAAGAAGGGCCTTGAAATTAATTTAAATAAGACCAAGTACATGGCCATTAATCCGCATAAAACTTTCAGGGGGAACCTAATGCTAAACAATGAAAAATTAGAAGCGGTACAGAAATATACATACCTGGGTGTTGCACTTGATGCTAAATTAACGTGGAAAACACAATTAGATAAAAGTAGAATGATTCTAAAGCAGAACATATTGCCTATTGTAAAAAAACATGGAGCGAGTACTAGTAAAGCACTTTCACCTGCACTAGCAGTCTTTAAGGCTAAGGCGCAGTCAGCGGCACTTTACGGGGCTGAAATATGGGGGCTCACGTGTAAGAGTGCCTTTGCAACAAGTGAAAACAAGTTTTTCAGGGCCATGTTGAGACTACCAACAAACACCCCACTAACACCTGCAATGCTAGATATAGATGTGAAGCGCACTGACCATTACGCTATCCTGCGCCCATTATCATTTTGGGTAAGACTCTGGTGTACACTGGAGCAAGATGACTACAAAAGAGGTCTTCAGGAAGTAATGAGAATAGATCATAACATCTCGAATGTTTGGCTAAAGCATGTGCGCATGTGGCTAAACAAAATTGGTCTGTCTCGGCCCAGGGAAGAGCCATCAACACTGACTAAAGACTCGAAAAAAAACCTAAAAACTGCTTTTTGGGCATATATTTACAGCAGTATTGTCAATAAGTGTTTCGCGGAAAAAGATAGGTTTGAGCCTATAAGGAATCAATGCCATTAGGTCCCAGAACAATCTAGAGATCGATGATGGAATAAAGTGATGAAGACTGAAAATTTTTGCTGCAATTGTGTTTAGAAACCATATTATCCATTGTATTTTGTAATAAGGAATGATTTAAATAGTTTTATTCACAGGATTTTATGTATTTTATAACTACATGCCTTTTTAGACTATTTATGCAAGTTCTTTTGTTTCTTTTATATATATGATTCCAAACCTCAACTGTGTTATTCTAAGTGTGTTTGAAGTATCTTCCTTGTCTATGAATTGTATGTATGTTCGATGTATCTTTTATGGCTCGATTGAGCCGAAATAAAGATTATTTGATTGATTAATTGATTTCTTTCTCTATCATAATTCTGTTCAATTATTGAGCCCACGTTTGCTAAATGATTCAACACTGGCATCATGGGGCTTGAATAAGCGGCAAATGGGTAGTAAAATTCAAAGTGTTTTTGAACAAGGACACCCATGATATTTCATGCCTGGGCCCCTAAAATCCTTAGGATGACATTGTTAACAAAATGTGAGTGTATGTTACTGCTAAAAAAACAGTAGTGAGGGCAGCACCATACATGGCCAACCACCGGCACTGCAACACCATCCTATAGAAAATTAAGTAGAAATAGTTAAAAGAAAGGTTTTTGGAATTGTTGACATAAATGGGATTATAAATACAATGTTCAATGTATCCTTATCACACTTATAACCATGTTCTACTTTCTACATCCTTAAAGGGAAGTCTGCTTAAAGAGTCCTATCGAACACTATTTGAATACTATAGTAGCTGACTTTTCAGGTGGTGTCTTGAAAATTCTGGAACAGACTAATAAAGGGCTAAATTAAGCACACTATGGCCCTGATTTACTAATGGTTTGCCATAGTGTTTGCACAATGGAAAGTGATACAAAAAGCAGAGGTGATTCCCATGTAAAAGCAGCTTTTGGCCAAAAGTTGGTCCTCATTCAGCGCCGACACCTCTTTGCGTTAGCTCCCTGTGTATATATGAAAGGGGTATGTCTGAGCCAGGTAACCCAAAAAGTTGATATTGGTACAAAGCAATATCTACTAAAGTAGCATTATATATGGCTTTGCATCCAATCCTCATGCTTAGTGTACTCAGGTGGAAGCAAGGGGTCAAGCGGTATATAGCCCAGTGTACCCACATGTAACATGCATGCTTTGTACTAAAGCTTATATCTTTCTGTCCAACCCATGTGAGAGGATTCACACATGAGAACTTCTACTTGAGATTGCACCTACTGCACCAGTACTAGGCTACACACTGCTGATTCGCCTCTGCACCTTACTGCAAGCCTGAACTTCATGCACAACATCCAGATGTTCATGATTACTACTGATTACATAATTGGCAGATGACTCTCGAAGAATATGGTGCTGCGCTACTGTCTGTCCTCTGCACAGCGCAGTGCTGTACTTCAATGGTTAGGTGAAAGGATGGATGGATGGGTGGATGAAATGATGGATGGATAAGTGGGTGAAAGATTGGGTGGATGAAAGGATGGATGGGTGGGTTAAATGATGGATGGGTGGGTGAAAGGGTGAAAGGATGCGTGGGTGAGATGACAGGCGAATGAGTGAATGTGGATGGGGATAGCTAGGTGAATCGATGGGTGAGGGGATAGGTGCATGGGTAGGTGAAAGGATATCAGAGTAAATGGAAATGAGAGGATGGATGGTGGGTGAAAGGATGTCAGAATAAATGAAAATCTGAGAGAATGGATGAATGAATGGATGGCTTAAGGATGGCAGAGTAAATGGAAATCTGAGGGGATAGATGGATAAAAGGGTGAAGGGATGGCAGAGTACGTGGAAATCGGACATTAATGGATGAATGAGTAGATGTGTGGGTGAAATTATGGGAAAGTAAATGAAAATCTCAGAAGATGTTTGATGCGTGGGTGGGTGAAAGGATGGTATAGTTAACAGAAATCTGAGATGATAAATTGATGGATAGAAAGATGGTGGAATACATGGAAATCTGAGAAGAAGGACGGATTGGCAGGTGGTTGAAAAGATGGCAGGGGTAAATGGAAATCTGAAGAGAAGGGTGTATGGCAAAGTAAATTGTAGTTTGAGAGGATGATGGATGGCAGAGTAAATTGAGATTTGAAAGGATGGACAAAAGGATCAATTGATGGATGGAATGCTTTATTGATGGATGGACAAGGTAAATCATTGGTGGATGGATGTATGCATAGGTGAAATGAATGACCAATGGCTGGATGGAATGGTGAAAGATTAAATGATAGATGAAAGAATGACTGGATGACAAAATATAACTTTGAAATGGTAGATATCAGATGCCTGGATGGATGAGACAAGGGGGCACTTCTAGGGGGGACAGGCTCACTTGCTTTGGTTCAAAGTGAGGGGTATGTTCATTTTCTGGCTACTCCCATGTGCTCGAATACAGAGCTCAGATTTCATGCCTAGTGGCACAACAAGGTACACATAAAGACTCTAAATGACTTGGTGTATTTTGATAGCTAATACAACTACGCTATTAGTCAAATGCTCATAATCTTCATAGGTGTAGGCTTTATTTAACCTTTGCCTAAACATGTTTAATAATTCCTGATTTGTTTACAATATTTTTTCAATATCATTATAATGCATAGGTGTTAAACACAAATAGTGTATAAAATAATCATGTTTTGTAAAATTCCAACAATTATGGGTGCAGGCTGATTTCAGGGTGCAGGAAGGGGCTCTGTACGTAACCCCTGTCAATTAAAGATTCTCTGACAATGTTGAATGACTCTAAAGGACCCCCTACTTGAGCGTAACTCAGTAGAAGAGTGTGAGAGTCACATGACAGATTTCTTTTTCTTCAAAAAGGTCATAGTTTCCTTCTGGTTCTTGAGAAATCTATTGGGTGTAAGCCTCATAATTTGGTTGGAGCACAACAGCTAAATTTGTGTAGGATTCCAGGGACATCTTATTTTCTGCTCACCTGCATTGTTCCTCTCTGCGATCACTAAGCTGTATGCATCCTTTGGTATCCTTGGACATGGTAGGTCTTAGTAAATAAGTATTGCTGATGCTCTGCCTCATGCTGATCCAGTTCGCGATACATGCTTACTGTTCACACTCACAAAAACAAACAGTTGTTTACACAATTTTTCTAACCACACACAAGTAGCTTCTATCCCATCAGTCTACAGAAGATATTCATTATTTATTACCTGAACAGCCATTGGATTTGCTGGTTTAACACGTAAAACAACTCATAGCCCACCATCCTTCAATAGCCCTTTTTTATCTAGAACATATATTCTTCCAACAGTTATGACTTTCCCTATAATACATGAGTTAGACAAATACATTCTAAACAGACAGCAATTCTTAAATTTTAACTGATAAGTACTGCTGAATGTCCAAAATTCAGTGACTAAAAGTATTTTTGCAAGATGCAGTAGGCAGCATGGTTGCCAGAGACACCTCATTCGGGTGAGAGGGGAAAGCACACAGTGTAAAACTGAAGATTGTCAAGTACTGGAAATTAAAGCTTAAGCACAAACTGTGAGACCGAGAGGCCTGGGATGTATTATTTGGCTTCCTGATCTATGTATATGTGTTTGAACTGGTGTGCTTACCTGAATATTGAAACAACAATATTGATGGAACACAATATTGAGGACAGAATATCGAAAATAAAATATTGACAGGAAAGTAGGTCTACATTTTCTGCACCTAAATCCACATATATGTTCCTAGGCTGTACATATATCTTCAAGGCAAGTAGATGTGCTGGAATACAGAGCTCTGATGTCATGCTTAATGGCCCAATAGGAAACACAGAGAGGCTTTACAGGACTTGGGATATTTTGAAAGGAACAGTAAACCTATACTTCCGTATATGCCCTTACTTTTTGATAGTTTGTCTATCCTCGATATTCTTCTATCTCAAAATTGGTGGTGTTCATATTCAGAAGTGCCATCATTTCAAGAGTATCCTGACCAGTATGCAAACTATACAATACTGAATTTATGTATGCAGCATTTGAAATTAATTGTAATAGTAGTCCTCATGCCACAGGCTTCTTAATTGTAAATGGTCTCCAGAGTGTGCCTTTGCACAGAGCCCATTAAACTACGTACATGTCTACCAGCAGTGGTTTCTGTGTATGGGCGTCGAGGCGTTGCCTCTTTAGATTCACATAAAAATTAAGCAAAAATATCAAAGCTTAAAATCTGTTTTTTATTTAAGAGAATACCCTTTGTAAGTTTCTGGAACGAGGGTGGGGGGGGGGGCACTGCAGCTTCACTCACCCACACCAGCACGGCGTTGTTGCTGTGGTATGTGCACATGTGACGGTGCTTTACCACTTGCTCCCCTGTGCAGGCCCAAAGTCTAAGTATTTACAGAGTTGACAATTGTAAAGCCAAAAGCTTGGGAGGTAATCAATTTGGCAAAGACCTAGCATCAAGACCCAGTCTCCACATGATGGCGTGGAGACAAAAGTTAGCTGCAGGTGTTTTAATGCAAGCCCGATAGCGCTAAGCCTCCAAGTCAAATCAGAGAGTGGAGAGCATTATTACCCCACCCTTTACCAACTTGTTACAGGGACCCCACCCCCCACCCTGTGACGAGTTGGGAAAGGGTATGGGAGGTGGGTGCCAAGATCGATAGCGCTAAGCCTCCAAGTCAGTCAGAGAGTGGAGAGCATTATTACCCCACCCTTTACCAACTTGTTACAGGGACCCCACCCCCCACCCTGTGACGAGTTGGGAAAGGGTATGGGAGGTGGGTGCCAAGATCGATAGCGCTAAGCCTCCAAGTCAGTCAGAGAGTGGAGAGCATTATTACCCCACCCTTTACCAACTTGTCACAGGGACCCCACCCCCCACCCTGTGACGAGTTGGGAAAGGGTATGGGAGGTGGGTGCCAAGATCGATAGCGCTAAGCCTCCAAGTCAGTCAGAGAGTGGAGAGCATTATTACCCCACCCTTTACCAACTTGTTACAGGGACCCCACCCCCCACCCTGTGACGAGTTGGGAAAGGGTATGGGAGGTGGGTGCCAAGATCGATAGCGCTAAGCCTCCAAGTCAGTCAGAGAGTGGAGAGCATTATTACCCCACCCTTTATCAACTTGTTACAGGGACCCCACCCCCCACCCTGTGACGAGTTGGGAAAGGGTATGGGAGGTGGGAAGCCAAGATCGAGTCTACGCAGACTCAACATGTGGCATGTCTGGGACTGCTTCCCGTGCGGCTTGAGTTAGTTCATTCTGGTGTGGTGGCACGCGCATCTGTAGTAACGCAGTCAGACACATGAATGATTACCGGCAGTATCGGTAGCTAGTGAGCTAGACTACGAATGGTCGCTTGGGCACAGCAGTATTGGAAATTAAAAATGAAGCTGCAGATGCGGTTCCTGCTGTGACTGACTCTTGTTTGTGGACATATGTGAAGGAGTCAGCAGGCAGTTCACCACCAGATAAGGTCACAGCACAGGACTATAAAAAGATATTGACAGCACAAGCCCATTTGGTTAGTTCATGTAGTTGGGCCCATTAAGGGTCTTGCCAGGAACTGACACAGGATAGTGGATGACTGTCACCGGAATTAAGGCAGATCCTTGACAAAGCCTGGATGCGGGTGTGTACTGCAGGCCTTCGGGGGAGAAGGGCATTTTGCCTCAGGAGTCGAGTCAGACTATGAATATATGGGTCTCTCTGGGGCCACTTAAGTTAACACTTTTTTACACTATCTATACACTGACAAATACATTGGCGTTGTCTTTCTGGGGACATTAGCACTATAATGTAATATAATTCTGAAATGGCAAAAAGAGGTGAAACACGTAAAGCAGCCTGGAATCAATGCAATATTCAGCTCTTTTAAACATGCTTTATATTCCAGAATAATCTTGAATCCTTCGGTATAGGGCAAATGACCGACCCCCCCCAAAATAATTTGGAGGCACCTTCTGGCGACCTCTCTATTGGACAGATGCCGCTGGTTTTTAACGTCTCATGATTTGCACTGCATTGTAGCTACATTTACATATCCATTACACTCTGATGAGGTTGCAAAGCCTGGGCCTCGTGGCAGCATTCCACTGCACAGAAATTGCCTGTCCGTCAACGTTACCCGGCGCACACACGGCAGGAGAACTTTGAATACCAAGGGCCCCTTCTTCTCTGGGTCCATGGATAGGCGGACGCTATCTCATCCCTTTGGAGACTCCAGATTGCTGTCAATGTCCAGCTCCACCTGCCGCCTCTCGTTACTGCGCTTGGTCAGTGTCACAACGAGAAAGCCATGGTTGGATTGGGATCAAAAATAGGCTTGGGCAGGCATGCTAAAAAAACATTTGGGGATTGTTTTTTTAGGTTTTATGTCACACAAAAAATGGAGAGGGGCCCCTTCAAACCAAGAGGAATAGGGCACCAAATAGACCTTAGTCAAAAAATAAAACGCCCCAGGGACAACTTATTTACACTTCAACAGACACTCTCACCATTATACTTATACACTCAACTATATCAATACAAATATACACATTAGAAACATTAATTTACATGACATTCACTATTTATACAATCTATTAGAATAAAAGAAAGAATGTCTGTCAAAATCTATGGTATGCCCGTTGACAGTAGGCGTCGATGCTTTTTGGTGGGTATAATCGCTTTAAACACCACCTTCTTTAGGACAAAAGAGAATATCTCCCAAAGTACAGTTTGAATCTGTATAAAATTACAAAAAAAAGCAAATTTTACACACATAATAAAATAAATAAAAAAATGCTAACAGTTGGCCTATGATGAGCCCGTCTCTGTCTCAATGTTTTATTCCTGGTGATATCACACACAAATACATCCAACCTTTAAACTAATACCCTGGACACATACTATTATATTAAAGTGCATATTCTCGCAGTCATAGACCATATAAGTATGTTGTGGTGTGAGTGAAGCATGCTGTTGTGGGTGTTAGTCTGGTCTATGACTGTGAGGATATGCACTTCAATATAAATAGTATGTGTCAATTTTTTAATGTATTTTATTATGTGTGTAAAATTTGCTTTTTTGTGTAATTTTATACAGATTCAAACTGTACCTTGGGAGATATTGTCTTTTGTCCTGAAGAAGATGGTGTTTAAAGCGATTATACCCACCGAAACGAATCGACGCCTACTGTCAACAGGCATACCATAGATTTTGACAGACATTCTGTCTTTTATTGCAATAGATTGTATAACTAGTGAATGTCATGTAAATGAATTTTTCTAATGTATTTGCCTGTTTAGCTGATTAGAAAGTATGTTTTCTTGCTTGTTCTCCCAATGTGTCTATTTGTATTTCTGGGGTGATATTCTTTATTCTGCTGATTAATTGCTGAATCACTGTTTTTACCTTTTTATCAATTGTTTTTAATTCTTTATGATTAATACATTTCTATAGCTATTCTTCAGCACTTGGCCTTTGAAGGAAATGTGTTTTGTTCTGGTGATATTTTTGAGTATATAAGTATGACGGTGAGAGTGTCTGTTGAACTGTAAATAAGTTGTCCCTAGGGGAGTTTTATTTTTTGACTAAGGTCTTTTTAGGTAATATGGGCAAAGAACCCGTAGACTCACTGTAAACAGCGAGCCCTTAGGGAAACACTGCAGGGAGGGGAGGGAGATGGTGAGCGAAACACAAAGCAGACGGGACAAGAATCGGAGTTAAGATAGCTGTGAGTTTAATGGATGTGCTGTCAACAAAATGGCATCCACTTTAAGGTTATAGACTTGAACAGGGACAGAGAGAGGGTACTCAATTTTTCATCTTGTGATAAAAATTCAAGGAGTTGGGTCAGAGAAAAATCTCAATTCAAACACATCAATGGCACAATTATGCATGAATGTATTAATGCAGGATTTCACACCAGGTTTAAAAACACTATGAGTGCCACATGGCTGGCTGTTACAAGATTTTGGTTCCTGCTAGCTCGCTCCTAAATGTATAAAACGTCTGCACTGCTCATGCCCATCCGCCATTTTGTCTCCACATGCCAGGCCAGGGCATATATATTAAGTTGTGGCTCAAAGAGCAAAGTTTTGCTGCAGTCTCTCCTTCACCTAGTCCACAATATCTGTTTTATTAATATAAATAGTGCATCCCCCTAACATGGACATATAGTCGCACTCAGAAGCCAGCCACCTCTATAGACGAGCAAATGCCAGATCATTAAAGTAAATGAAAACACCAGTGCAGAACCCAAGACATACTGAATCGATGGAAAGGATTCCAACCAGACACATGTCGAGGAAAAGAAAAAAAGCACAAAAGCAAACAACAAAGGGTGTTGGCCAATTGCTTGTTTTTGTTGGTTAAATGCATTGCACGTATTGTTTTATTAGGCGAGGGAAGGTCATTCTTATCCTGAGTCTCATGACATCACCAGATCGCCTCAGAACACCATCCGCAGTACAGGTCCACTCTGCACTGACCTCCTCCTCGGGTTGCACTTCTTGGTCAGTAGCGCTTGCTCTCCAGGCAGCATTTAACAGGACAAGATGATGGACAAGTGGCGTAGGGTGGTGGGAGCTCCCCTGGGATAGAACCTGAAAAGAAGGGATACCGTTTCTTGCACCCTGTGCCAGGGAACCATTGTACCTGGAGGCCGCCTTGGAGCAGAAGGAGGAGAAGCTGCTACTGGCCGCACAATTTGGCAAAGCGCTCCTAGAGGGGAACGAGGAGCCAAGCTATGAGCAGAGAACAGGAGGGTGACAGAGCGAGCCGCAAGCGGCCGAGGCACTGCCGGGTACCAAGCCAGCGAGCGGTATAGCGCATAGTACCACCTGGTGAGAGAAATCCGCTGCTGCATATAGAAATACGCGTGGAAATTGCACCTCTGAAAGTGGAAACTTGGCAGGACTAAGTTTCCATTACTTGGCCTGACATTTTTCTGATGTCTCTTCAACATGTCATTATCAGTTATCCAAAACTAAGCTGTCCATCTATTGTCTAGTTTGGCCGTTCTCATCCAGCAACTTTGTACAGTATACTGTGACATCTGTGATACTTTTTGAATGTCTGGATATGATGTGTAATGGGAATAAAGGGCCAGTTTTCAATGCAGACAGGCTTGTTGTTAAACAAATAAGGTTGTGTGCACAGCACCTTTGTGTATTCTCACTTGGATGTTTGCAATTTGTGTATTTAACAAAATATAATAACACTGTTCATTATATATATGATGTGTAACTCCTGTAGCCTGATTTTTCTGTTGTTAAAAAAATGCATTTATACCAGCAGGTCTGTAACCCCCCATTTTGTAGCATTTGATATGGTAGACGGAGTGAAAGAGCTTACTGAGTACCAAACAGTATACTTTCTTCTGTGCACCTTGAAGGCTGATGGCAACTATGATACCCTCAGGACACTGAAAAAACATGCCTTTTCATTTGTAGTGCTATAGTAGCCTTGGATGCAAAACCTCAAAGAGAAAATAAATCTTGTGTTCCTTCCTGAGCACCTGTCCAGATCTACACTGAGTTTGACAACCATAAAATCAAGCATTTGTGTGATGGGTGGCAATAAACAGACTCTCAACTAGTACTCATATTTAAGGATTGTAGTAGAAAATACATAACTTTGTAATTAGCTGAATGTAAGCTCAAACTATTACTCGAGGTTTCTGTAATTATACTAATTTTTTTCATTCCCCTTGATGTATCCCATTTTCACCACACTTCTTTTGGCTATCCTAAATCACTTTCTGCCATAAATATCTCTCTATCCACATATCCTCAATCTTCCTTCCCTAGTCATACTTCTACCATTCAATTGTAGATCTATATTTACTGCTTCCATAGTAAAAGAAATTCCAATCTGTTTGCTCAGTAGTTCAGATTTGTTTGGCCCACTGCTTCAATCATCTTCATTCAGAACGTAACTCCAACATTTTCTTTCACTTACATTCTCAATGTTCTATTGGTTTTGGCACCCCTAATCGCTTTCTTTCATCTCTTTACTTTTGCAAACTCCATTCTGTCCATCTCCAGCCAGCACAGATCCATTTAACTTCAGAAATAAATATGCTGCTTTTAAAGAACTATTGCCATGGTCATTTACAAAGAGCCCTGCAAGTGAAGGACCGTTGCCATGCATTTTCACGGTGCCCCAAATGTAAAATACATAGGCACATGCCTGTATGTGAACCAGGCATCGTTATGGCTATTTCCACAACTAAGTCCTTGGTATTAAGAGATTTTTGTAGTGCCATATTGCTCCTCATCCAGGGTCCAGTATCCACTCACTCATTGGTAGCACAAGGCAGGAAAGGTTGTCATTCTGAGTTCGGACTGAAAGGAATCATTGTGACTTGGTCACCTGGTTTAGGTAAACAGATGAAGAGCGAGCAGGAGGGCAGATGGGAAGTGTAACTGCCCAAGTGTAAGGGAAAACGCTTTGCTTATTGACACTGTTCTAAGCCCACACAACACTTCTTCTCCTAAACAAAAGTAGCTTGTCAGTGCGTAAGGCAAGGTCAGGTGAAAGCTACCTAAGCAGCAGTCACAGCGCGTGCTTTCTCCTGGACTGCTATATAAGGAAAAACAACGGTTCCTGTGGATTGATAAGATACCTTTGTAACAAAGGAGGCAAAATTGCATTTTAGAGGGTACCTCAATGACAGAGGGCGAAAGAAACACTAACACAGGAGAATTCATGTAACATTTTTATAAATGTTTGGACCAAAAGCAATATAAACATAATTTGAAAATCAAAAAACTCTAGTGCATTGTGTCCCAAGTGAGAACGGGAACCCAAAGTTAAGTGACAGTGTGAATTTCCATATACAAGGTTTCCACCATTTTTTAAGTTTCCCACGCCACGGCTGTAGCGAAGTACGCCCTGGGCCCATCTGGCCGCATTCCAATACTTTTACTGGCAGTTCTCCTGTGTTAGTGTTTCTTTCGCCCTCTGTCATTGAGGTACCCTCTAAAATATTGCAATTTTGCCTCCTTTATTACAAAGGTATCTTATCAATCCACAGGAACCATTGTTTTTCCTTATATAACTATTACCCTGGTTCCATAGTGAGTAGGGTTCCCCTGTTTTCCTTCCTTGTTCTCCTGGACTGCAGACTGCAGGCAGCAATAACCAAGTGCCAGTCTCTGAAAGCATGATTCCAACTTGTGTGCCCCCGTCGAAATTGCCATTTTCGTACCAAGGCTGGTGACTGCTGAACAGTGATGTAATGATGGGGGCTCCATGAAAGGTGCTTTGAGAATGCTAGCGCTCCCCGGATACTCCTGTTTTTGCCAATTGTCTTATGCCCCCCCCCCCCGAGTCTGTATCCAGGAGAGTAGGTTTCTATTGTTCAGCAGGTGCAGCCCATCATGTCTCAGGAGTGCCAAAGGGTACTATGCGAATGCGTATGTCCTTACACATGCTTCTACCACACACCCCAGCGTCAATGTACATGAAACCTTTTAGAAAGCATTTTACACCTTTATTTTTTATTGTATGCGCACGTGAGTGTGTCTCCTTGTTTTCATAGTGAGCCATAGAAGTCATAAAGTATTATTTCGACCAACAGGCTGATGAGCCCACAAACAAGGCCCTTCCACCATCAGCTCAGCTTTAACAGATGGCTAAGCAGTGACTGAAAGCCACCAGCTGAAAGAGAGAGCACAATCTGGGTACAAAGTACAGGTGCTGCATGAGTTGTTAGGAGCAGAGTGAGGGGTTGAGGCAAAGTGACCGGTTTGGGGGAGGATGAGGTCTTGCATGTAAATTCATTTTAGATGCAGCTGTGGTCCCAACATGGCATTTGGGTGTGAACATGGCAGAAATCCCCCAAAAAAAGAAGCTGGGGACTAACTTAGGCAGTACGTAAATGACATCATGGCAAGTGACATAATAGTGTGTGGCATTAAAGGACGACATTTAGCACGTGGCATCACAGGAACTAGCATCACAACCCATAACCTCAAAGGAAGTGACATCACAAGAAGTGTCAAAAATTGGAAATTAGCTTAATTGGTTACAAAGTCTGCATTTTAAAATATCTTATGGGGTTAAGGCACCTGCTGCAGAGATGTTTGTGTGCCCAGTAACTCTCAGTGAATAATAATAATGGTAAGATAACTCTGGAAGTTAACATATTTGCTTGAGAGACCTGTGTTTAGTCTACTCCCAGTTTTGAATTAGAGTAGCATAGAGAGTTAAGGTGTTTCCTGCAAACCATATCATGTAACGTGCAGATGACATTTTTATTTTAGGTAGATAGGTAAGTGATTTATTGCTTTTGCCTTATAACACACAGATCCTTTGTTACGTGCAGTTCATAAATTGTAATCCTTCTAATATTACACAATGAGCTAAGAAGGACATGTGGCTCTTACTCCTTGTAACCCTCAGTGCCTGATGTAACACATCCTGTACATTGATTTACAGATTTGTATCAAGTATTGTCAATGTTGAATGTGTAAGAATGGTGTAAAGTGATGATGCGTGGGCCCCCTTGAAGCCAAAACCTCCCCATAACTGCATCCAATCATTCCATGGCAATGTAATATCTTTCACCCCACCCCACAAGAAGAGCACGAAATCTGAGCTGTCGGTATTGCAAAGCCTCAAGCTCTTATTGTGTTTTCTTTGGTCTAGGTTTATCTTTCGTGCCAGATTCCTGGTACAGTTCCATGGGACACTTGCCTGCCCTGTAACCCTCAAATTGTTGCCTGTGTCTGCTTTTGAGGAGTCAAGCGGTGGGGTGTTTCAGAACTGTTCCCAAATTTTATGCATTGATAGCCTGCAGAACGTGGATGCAGGCGGTGTTCTCTGACCTCTGCCTTCCTCCTTCATCTGACTGGATGCAGGCGAGAAAGGGTGTTTAATAACGTCAGGGAACTGTGAGTAAGAATGATGCCAGGGTTGAAACGTACATAAGGTAATGGCAATTTTGCACATGGCTTTATTGTGGGCATATGGTTTTGCTGCAAAATACGGAATTAAGAGCTGTTTTAACATGTTCAAGCTTTTCAGTGGTTTCGGCAATGTATCCAGCGGACACTGGTCTCATAGCTTATGTCATATTTTAATTATCCTCATGCACCAAGGAAGAAGTCAGCAGGTAGTTAATGACAGGCAGCAGAGAGGAAGTCAGCAGAAATGTTTTCTACAGGCACCAGAGGAAATCAGAGGATAATTTTCCAAGCGCCAGGGAGGACATCAGGAGATAGCTTATCAACAGGAATGATAGGCATCAGAGAGGAAGCCAGCAGAAAGGTTTTCTACAGGCACCAGAGTAAATCAGCAGTTAGTTTAACAGGCACCCGGGAGGAAATCAGCTGCTAGCTTATCAACAGGAACAAGAGAGGAACTCAGCAGGAAGGTTGTTTCCAGGTTCTAGAGGAACTCAGCAGATAGTTTAATAGGAAGCACCATTTACTAAATCAGATGAAAGTTCATCACCTATCGCTAAAAAGGAATTTGAGGTACAGCTGCAAGTCCAAATCACAAGTGATAGACAAATAACAACTATCTACTGCTACTTGTGTTTACTTGATGACATTTCTTATTGGTATATCTACGTTATTTTAAATAAAATAAATGGGTGCTTCCTCTTAGGTGATACATCTATAATCTAAGTTAGGCTTTCTCTCTACTGTTCATTTTTTTTGCCTAAATAAACAAAGTCAACATTTTACTCACAAGCTTTCTTTAGCACCTAGTCTGTGGCAATTTAAAAACTATTCATTTACGTCGATAGCGCATTCGAACCCCAACGGTGTCCACCTGTCAGAGTGGACCCACTGTGCTGTGGGGTTAGCACTCTAGTTTCTACGCTCAGTGTCGACCGTGCCTCATTGACTCTGGAAAAATACTGTGACTGGGAGGGCTGTACGAGCGGAGCTCTTTTTAAAGCGTTTAACACTGTATAATTGTTGTTTTGAATTTTAGCTTTCTTTATCACCTAGTCTGTGGCAATTTAAAAACTATTTATTTACGCCAATAGCGCATTCGAACCCCGGCGGTGTCCATCTGTCTGAGTGGGCCCGCCGTGCTGTGAGGTGAGCGCTGTAGTTCCTACACTCAGTGTCGACTATTTAACGTCAAACTGGAGCGTCCGCGCCAGCGGCGCCCCAAAAGCAAACCCGTCTGCGCCCGTCCGCGCACCGGCAGCTTGGCACTGCCAGAGATGCTGCCGGTTTATGCAAAGTTGTGATGGATAATACTGTCCGCAGCTACTCTGGGGAACAACCGCGCGAGATAGGCAAACGGATAAGCGTGTTTTGCAAACTGCCACTAGATAATGCAATAGGGATTGAGCTTGGCATTGTAAATAATGATAGACTAAACTGTGGTTTTCTCAATATAGGATCGCTTCCTAAGCATTCCACAGAGATTCAGCTACTGCTAGAAATACATGATCTTGATGCTCTGTTTATGACAGAGACATGGACGACGGCAGGGCTGGAGTTAGAGTTGGGATTGGCCTGTCCAACGGGTTATAAGACTTTTCATAAACCAAGATCTAGGGGTCGTGGTAGAGGGATTGGAGTTATTTTTAAAGAGGCCTGGAAAATTACTCTGTTGGACATAGATGAGATCACCTGTGCGGAAATTTTGGGCTTCTCCGTTAAAGATCAGATGGGACCCCTGACCCTGCTTGCAGGCCAGGTCACCCCCCTGCTGCCGAACAGCTCCACCGGCTGCCTGGCCGCTCCTGCTTGAGCGTGAGTTTGAGTCGCTGTGTCCTTTCTGCCGCTGATCACCGCCTTGACCTTCCGCATTCATACTGCTCCTGTATTTTGTTGTCTCCTTTGATTATTTTGTGCCCCCTGTATTTTTTGTACCTTTTGCCTTTACGACCAGCTCGTTACCCCCACACCCCCTTCTCTCTTTTCTGTACCCCACTCTTTCCCGCCGCTGCCCCCTGCGGCCAAGCCCCCTTCCCGCCCCGCTCCCACCTCCCAGCTGCTCCTCCCTCCCTCCCTGCCTTAAATGGCGGCCGCTGCCCGACAGCGGGAGTGACCCCTGACCCTGCTTGCAGGCCAGGTCACTTCCCTGCTGCTGACCAGCTCCACCAGCTGCCTGGCTGCTCCTGCTTAAGCGTGAGTTCGCGCCCGCTGTGTCGTCTCTGCCGCTGATCTCCGCCTTGACCTTCCACGTTCGTACTGCTCCTGTATTTGTTGTCTCCTTTGAATATTTTGTGCCCCCTGCATTTTTTTTACCTTTTGCCAAAGGCAAGCCTGCCTGCACCTGTCCGCACCTGGACTGCGCCCAGTGCCAGAACCCCGCGCACGCCACAACGCCAGACTCCGATACGACGCCAACACCATCCATGCTCTCAACACCTGCCGAGACGACCACTGCTTCCAAGCCGTCTCGAAACGCACCCACGGACCTTCCTCCTGCCACACCGGCAACTTCACATGTGACCGAACCACCTAACCTCCTAGGACCGGACCCAACCACCTCTGCTGCCTACTCCTCGACACCCGCTCTGCACGCAAACACGCCGTCGAGCCTCGGGACCTGCTCAACACCTCTGCCCCAGACGTCGCCTTCCTAACCGAAACCTGGTGGAATGACTCCTCAGCACCTGACATCACCATAGCCATCCCGGATGGGTACAAGATCTCCCGCAGAGACTGCACCAACGGAATTTGACGAGGAATAGCCATAGTCCACAAGGCCACCCTCCAGGTCCACACCCTCGCAGACGACTCCCTCAACTCCGCCGAACACCTACACTTCCGGATCCACACCGACCCCAACACACTCAGAGGATCACTTGTCTACAGACCTCCCGGACCCCGGGCCCTCTTCAGCAACTCAATCGTTGACCTCGCCAGCACCCACGCACTCGCCTCCACAGACTAAGTCCTCCTCGGGGACCTGAACTTCCACCTCGAGAACAACAACGACACCAACTCCGTCACCCTGATAATCAACCTCACCAACCTCGACCTCCAACAACTCGTCACCGAACCCACCCACACCGCCAGCCACACACTCGCCCCCGTCTTCTCCACAAGCACCCACATTGCTATCAAACACACCACCAAACTCCACTGGACCGACCACCGCTGCATACACTTCACCTTCAAGAAACCAACTACGTACCACCACACCCAACAGCTCCCTCGCCGCTGCTGGAGCAAAATCACCAAAGACAAGCTGACCTCCACCCTCGCCCAGAACCCACCTTCCACCCCCACCGACACAGACGCCGCCGCCCATAACTTCAGACAGTGGATCGATGACTGCGCCAACACCCTCCCCCGCCCAAGAAACCCTCCATCAACCACTCCAGCAGGAAAGCCGCCTGGTTCACTGAAGAACTCCAGACCGCCAAACGTACATGCCTGAACCTGCAGAAGAAATGGCTCCACTCCAAACAGCCACTCAGCCTACAAGGACGCCATCTGCAGACATCACCACCTCATCAGAACAGCCAAGTGGTTGAGAAACAGCTGCCTGAAGCTGAACTCAAACAAGACAGAAGTCCTCATCCTCGGCCCCACCCCCTCTGTGTGGGACGACTCCTAGTGGCCGTCCACTCTGGGAACAGCTCCAACACCCACAGACCACGCACGCAACTTAGGATTCATCCTTTGCTCCTCCCTCTCCATGTCAAAACAGGTCAACGCCATCTCCTCCTCCTGCTACAACTCCCTCCGCATGTTTCGCAGGATCTACAAGTGGATCCCGACCAAAACCAGAAGAACGGTGACCCAAGCCCTCGTCAGCAGCAAGCTGGACTACGGCAACGCACTCTATGCAGGACGACTACAACGCATCCAAAACGCCTCCGCCCGGCTGATCCTCCACATCCCCCACCGCAGCCACACCTCCTCCAACCCATAGACCTGCACTGGCTCCCCGTCAACAAGAGGATCACCTTCAAGCTCCTCACCCATGCACACAAAGCTCTCCACAACACCGGACCAGCCTACCTCAGCAACAGACTCAAATTCTACACCCCCGAACGCCAGCTCCGCTCCACCAGTCACTCCCTTGCCTCCGTCCCACGCATCCAACGAACAACCTCCGGTGGCAGATCCTTCTCATTCCTCGCCACCAAGACCTGGAACACCCTCCCCATCCATCTGTGGCATACCCAAGACCTGCTCACCTTCAGGAGATTGCTTAAGACCTGGCTCTTCGAACGGTAGCAGCAACCCCCCTCCCCCAGTGCCTTGAGACCCTCACGGGTAAGTAGTGCACTTTACAAGTTCTTGAATGATTGATTGAGTGACACTCTCTCACGGGCATGGTCTGGTATAGACCGCAGGGGGCAGCTAACGTTCAACAACAGCAGGATTTTATCGATGCAATTAATATTATGGCCCTTACCCATAACAGGTTATTAGTTTTGGGAGACTTCAATTTGTGTGCACATGGGAGAATGGACACAGCATACAACAATATCATTCAGTCCTGTGCAAACCTGAGCCTGATACAATGGGTGTAAGAACCAAAGCACAAAGAAGGCACATCCTAGATATGATATTCGCCGAAGAAAGCCTTATTATAATAGGGAAAATACTGCCGGTTGGGTGGTCGGACCATCATTTGGCCAGTTTTAGTGTGGCATTTATAAGTAAGATGAGGCCCTTAACCAGGGAAGAAAGGACTTATCGGGGCAGGGGCTGGAACAGACTGTTAAGGAAGGCAAAAACTGCCCCTCTATTTCAGGTAGAGACTTTTCTTTCACCCTGCGAAACAGGTAACAGAGAATTACACAGCTCTCTGTGAGCACTTAACTAGGGGAATCAACCGACTGGCACCTCTAAAGGACATTAGGAAAAGAGGAAGCCCCTCGGCTCCATGGTATACGGAGACATTAAGGAATTATAAGTTGGATTGTATGATGGCTGAAAGACAGTGGAGAAAGGACTACGCTGATAATGATAAAATCAGTTGGAAACAAACTTTAGTTAAATATAAGAGAGAAATAGCAACTGCTAAAGCAGAATATTTTGCCATCTCCATCCTTAAGTCATTCAATAAATCTAAGAACACCTTTAGGATAATAAGTGATATGACACACCCTGACTGCACAAACAGTAAAATTCCACCTACCCAGGAGCTGTATGATGGTTTGGCAATTTTCTTTCAAGAGAAAATAAACAAGATTGTGGAAGGTTTGGAAGATGTGACCCCACCTGGTTCTTTGGACCAGGAAAAGGGAGAAACATCAAAGAACAACCTCAATAGGGATAACAACCCTAATTCACTTACCCCTGAGCTCACCTTGGATGAATTTAAGATGCCCTCAGATGAGGAGTTTGCTCGAGTGGCTTTAGGAATCTCTTCAGGGTCACCTTTGGATCCTATCCCCCACAGGATATTAAAGGAACTAGGATCAGTGATCTTTCCTAACCTGCGTCAGCAGTGTGGCCAGTCACTTAGTAGCGGAGTGGTGCCACCCGGCTGGAAGCAGGCAATTATAACACCGCTCCTGAAAAAATCCACACTGGACCCAGGTAGCCATAAGAACTATAAGCCAATCTCCCTATTACCATACCCAGTTAAGATCATGGAATGTTTGGTAAGCAGGGCATTGTCTCTTTTCTTGGAGACAAATAGTAAACTACAAGATGAGCAATTTGGGTTCAGGCCTGGTCGCGGAACAGAGACAGCCTTGGTGACCGTCCTGGATAACCTTCGAATGCGGGCGGACAGGGGACAATCGGCAACCTTAATACTGCTATACCTGACCGCCGCATTTGAAGAGGTGAATCATGCCATTCTTCTCACAAGGCAGAAAACTCTGGGAGTGACAGGTCTGGCATTGCGGTGGATGCGCTCTATTTATATGATTGATACGGAATTTGTCAAAAATGAACATGGGGTACCTCAGGGGTCCTCCATGAGCCCCATACTGTTTAATGCATACATGCCACCACTTCTGGATATCATTAAAAAGCTTAATATTAGCGTGGTCAATTACACCGAAGACACCCAGTTTATGGTGTCTCTGGACGGCGACCATGCGGACTCTCAGGAAAGTTTCCATGCGTGTATGCTAGAAATTGTGAAATGGCTAAGGGCCATCTCGCTTCAATTTAAGATTGAGAAAACAGAGATGTTCCACTTTAAGGTGGGTGGTGTCCATTTAGGACTACCAGCTGACTTCTGGCCCATACCTACAGATGTCCCTCTGGTACCAGTGAGCACAGTACGCAATCTGGGGTCAGTTTCAATGAACAGTTGAATTTGGAATCCCATGATGAAAAACTGGTGGGAGGTTGCTATACTCTCATCCGGGGGCTCCGGAAAGGGCTACCATTACAGTGAGCTCACGCAAGAATCACTGTAATGAGAAGCAATATTTTGAGTTGCTTGAATTACTGTAATGCCCTGCTCTTGGAGTCCCTGGGATATCTGATTGCTAGACTCCAGAGTATCCAGGCGGCAGCAGCAAAGCTTGACCTGACCCAGGCACGCCGCTCCTCGAGAACACAAGTGCTGGCAGACCTGCACTGGCTTCCGGTGAATCAAAGGATTTTATGTATAGTGTTTAATGCACTTCATGGACAGGGACCTAAACTGCTCCAAGGAAGATTCAAATGGTATGAACCTGCACGCAATCTTCGCTCATCTTCTGCTAGTCTTGCAAGGGTTCCCAGGATAAAGAAAGCAACTCTGGGGGGAGAAGCGTTCGACGTGGCAGCTGCCCGCCTTCAGAATTGTTTTCCTTTGGAAATTAGGAGCACACAGGAGCTAATGATGTTCCGTAAGAAAGTTAAGACGTGGCTCTTCCCAAAAGTATGACCCTCTGGGCCAGCTCTGTAACCTCTCATATCAGTTCTTATTTCCCCTATGTCATAGCGCCAGGATGCCCGTAGGGTTGCAGTGTGCTCTCCAAATGTTAAAATAAAAAAAGTTTAAAAATATGGTTTAATATATACTCAGCCACTGAAGAGTAGAGTAGATTATTTGACACCATTGGATATCTTTAGATCTACACTTGACGCATTACCTCAAACTTAATTGCTTAACACATCGTAAAAAAGTTCAAACAATGTTATAAGGGTGGAATCACTTCATTTTGATCAAGTGCATATGTCAGTGAAAGCTGACTGTAATCCCCCAATTGAAGTGATGCAGAAACTATAATGGTGCCAGGCGTCTGACTGGTGACTCATTTAGGATTGATAAATGATGATATAACAATGTTTGATTGTATGTTGGCTCATGTAGAATTTTCTACAAATAAGATTTTATTATGACTTCCTGGGTGTCAGATAATATAAACGTGTCAACCCATACAACTTTGGGAAAGTTATGTTTCTTCTTTACACAAATACATATTTCATTTCATTATTTATATAGGTTTTCTAAAGTATTGGTTAACCGGAATCCTTATCAGAGATGTACAAAATATTTAACCTTAAATAGATACATTTACTTTTGAAGTATTAAACCTTCCTTACACATAGATTTTGGTAATCTTTCTCTTAATAACATATTTTAAAAAGAATTTAACCTTACTTGGGGCCTTATTATACAATTGGCATACTTTCACTGTTTGCTCCCAGCACAAACATGAAAATGTGGCATATTAACATGAACGTACTTCCCCCGGGGCAGCTGTAAACATGTGCTACCCTAGGGTCAGCGCATTCCTGTGAAAAACGAAGCGGATGCTTTGAAGCTGCTCCTTGTTTTCACAGTACAGGCGGCAACCTGCCTGCACTTTGAAGGGGGACTAGAGATCCCCTTGCAGGCGAGTGCAGTGAGTGACTGCACCCACCTGCAAGAGGATGTCTGGTGGGTTCATGGAACCCTCTTTTCCCCCTTCAGAGGGCAGCCATCAGGGGCACACTGACAGTGCACCACCTTTTAGGTGGCACACAGTCAGTGTGCCTCCTGACAGCTTCTTTGCCTTTGCGCCATCTCCCTGCTCCCCTTCCCGGCGAAGGTCATTGAGAAAATCACCAACTTACAGCTGACCCGCCACCTCGAGGACAACAACATCCTAGACCCATCCCAGTCCAGATTCAGACTGAACCACAGCACCGAGACAGCCCTCATCGCCGCCACAGAGGACATCAGGCACCAACTAGACAACGGCGATACTTCTGCCCTCATTCTCCTGGACCTGTCAGCCGACTTCGACACGGTCTGTCACCGCACACTAAGAACACGCCTCCAAGAAGCTGGAGTCCAGAAGAAGGCCCTGGACTGGACCACGTCCTTCCTCTCCGGCAGAACCCAGCGAGTCCGCCTCCCACCCTTCCGCTCCGAAGCCACTGACATCATCTGCGGCGTATCCCAGGGATCATTCCTCAGCATGACCCTGTTCAACGTCTACATGGCCACCCTCGCACAAGTGGTCCGCCAGCACAACATGAACATCATCTCAAACGCCCACCATACCCAGCTCATCCTCTCCCTCACTAAGGACCCACACACCGCCAAAACCAACCTCCACGAGGGAATGAAGGCCGTCGCCGAGTGGATGAGAAACAGCCGACTGAAGCTGAACTCAGACAAGACAGAAGTCCTCATCCTCGGCCCCACCCACTCTGCGTAGGACGACTCCTAGTGGCCGTCCACTCTGGGAACAGCTCCAACAGCCAGGCACCACGTACGCAACATAGGATTCATCCTCGGCTCCTCCCTCTCCATGTCAAAACAGGTCAACGCCATCTCCTCCCCCTGCTACAACACCCTCCGCATGTTTCACAGGATCTACAAGTGGATCCCGACCGAAACCAGAAGAACGGCGACCCAAGCTCTCGTCAGCAGCAAGCTGGACTACGGCAACGCACTCTATGCAGGAATCCCGGGCAAGCACCTGCGACGACTACAACGCATCCAAAACGCCTCCGCCCGACTGATCCTCCACATCCCCCACCGCAGCCACAACTCCTCCCACCCGAGAGACCTGCACTGGCTCCCTGTCAACAAGAGGATCACCTTCAAGCTCCTCACCCACGCACACAAAGCTCTCCACAACACGGGACCAGCCTACCTCAGCAACAGACTCAACTTCTACACCCCCGCCCGCTAGTTCCGCTCCTGCCAGCCTCTCCCTTGCCGCCGTCCCGCACATCCAACAAACAACCTCCGGTGGCAGATCCTTCTCATTCCTCGCCGCCAAGACCTGGAACACCCTCCCCACCCATCTGCGGCAGACCCAAGACCTGCTCACCTTCAGGAGATTGCTCAAGACCTGGCTCTTCGAACATTAGCAGCACCACCCCCCCTCAGTGCCTTGAGACCCTCACGGGTAAGTAGTGCACTTTACAAGTTCATGAATGATTGATTGATTGATTGATTGACACTCTCTCAAGGGCATGGTCTGTTATAGACCACTGGGGGCAGCTAACGTTGAACAACAGCAGGATTTGATCGATGCAATTAATATTATGTCCCTTACCCATAACAGGTTATTAGTTTTGGGAGACTTCAATTTGTGGGCAAATGGGAGAATGGACATAGCATACAACAATCTCATTCAGTCCTGCGCAAACCTGAGCCTAATACAATGGGTGTCAGAACCAATGCACATAGAAGGCCACATCCTAGATATGATATTCGCTGAAGAAAGCCTTATTATAATAGGGAAAATACTGCTGGTTGGGTGGTCGACCTTCATTTGGCCAGTTTTAGTGTGGCACTTATAAGTAAGATGAGGCCCTTAACCAGGGAAGAAAGGACTTATCGGGGCAGGGACTGGAAAGGACTGTTAAGGAAGGCAAAAACTGCCCCTCTATTTCAGGTAAAGACTTGATTTAACCCTGAGAAACAGGTAACAGAGAATTAAACAGCTCTCTGTGAGCACCGGAAGAGGACCCAGCTACATCCAGAGCATGTTTAGACACTACACCCCTCCACGAGATCTCAGATCTGCAAAAGCCAACCTCCTTACCATCCCTAATTTCAGATTGAAAACTAGAGGAGGAAAGGCTCTGGGGTTTCTGGGCTCAAAGGCCTGGAATAAATTACCCCTGCCCCTCCGCCAAATCACATCGGAAGCAGCTTTCAGGAAGACCCTCAAAATATGGATATACAGTCTATCCGATGTTTTATGTAAAAGCTTAGTCTGAATCAGTATACTTGATCTGACTCTCAGCTGACTCAGCACGGCCTGTCACCACTGCCTAGTCTTTCTAAGCCCTAAGATGCTCCCTGGAGTGAAGGCTGCGCTATATAAAAACCCCTTTACATTACATTACATTACATTACATTACTTAACTAGGGGAATCAACCAACTGGCCCCTCTAAAGGACATTAGGAAAAGAGGAAGCCCCTCGGCTCCATGGTATACGGAGACATTAAGGAATTATAAGTTGGATTGTAAGATGGCTGAAAGACAGTGGAGAAAGGACTACGCTGAAAATGATAAAATCAGTTGGAAACAAACTTTAATTAAATATAAAAGAGAAATAGCAACTGCTAAAGCAGAATATTTTGCCATCTCCATCCTTAAGTCATCTAATAAATCTAAGAACATCTTTAGGATAGTAAGAGATATGACACACCCTGACTGTACAAACAGTAAAATTCCACCTACCTAGGAGCTGTATGATGGTTTAGCAATTTTCTTTCGAGAGAAAATCAACAAGATCGTGGAAGGTCTGGAAGATGTGACCCCACCTGGTTCTTTGGGCCAGGAAATGGGAGAAACATCAAAGAACAACCTCAATAGGGATAACAACCCTAATTCACTTACCCCCAAGCTCACCTTGGATGAATTTAAGATGCCCTCAGATGAGGAGTTTGCTCGAGTGGCTTTAGGAATCTCTTCAGGGTCACCTTTGGATCCTATCCCCCACAGGATATTGAAGGAACTAGGATCAGAGATCTTTCCTATCCTACGTCAGCAGTGTGGCCAGTCACTCAGTAGTGGAGTGGTGCCACCCGGCTTGAAGCAGGCAATTATAACACCGCTCCTGAAAAAATCAACACTGGACCCAGGTAGCCATAAGAACTATAAGCCAATCTCCCTATTACCATACACAGTTAAGATCATGGAATATTTGGTAAACAGGGCATTGTCTCTTTCTTGGAGACAAATAATAAACTACAAGATAAGCAATTTGTGTTCAGGCCTGGTCACGGAACAGAGACAGCCTTGGTGACCGTCCTGGATAACCTTCGAATGCGGGCGGACAGGGCACAATCGGCAACCTTAATACTGCTATACCTGACCGCCACATTTGAAGAGGTCAATCATGCCATTCTTCTCACAAGGCAGAAAACTCTGGAAGTGACAGGTGTGGCATTGCGGTGGATGCGCTCTATTTATCTGATAGATGGCAGGCAGTAGCGCTTCCCCGTATCAATCGGAATTTGTCAAAAATGAACATGGGGTACCTCAGGGGTCCTCCATCAGCCCCATACTGTTTAATGCATACATGCCACCACTTCTGGATATCATTAAAATGCTTAATATTAGCATAGTCAATTACACCGATGACACCCAGCTTATGGTGTCCCTGGACGGCGACCATGCGGACTCTCAGGAAAGTTTCCATGCGTGTATACTAGAAACTGTGAAATGGCTAAGGGCCATCTCGCTTCAATTTAAGATTGAGAAAACAGAGATGTTCCACTTTAAGGTGGGTGGTGTCCATTTAGGACTACCAGCTGACTTCTGGCCCATACCTACAGATGTCCCTCTGGTACCAGTGAGCACAGTACGCAATCTGGGGTCAGTTTCAATGAACAGTTGAATTTGGAATCCCATGTTTAAAAACTGGTGGGAGGTTGCTATACTCTCATCCGGGGACTCCGGAAAGGGCTACCATTACTGTGAGCTCACGCAAGAATCACTGTAATGAGAAGCATTATTCTGAGTTGCCTGGATTACTGTAATACCCTGCTCTTGGAGTCTCCGGGATATCTGATTGCTAGACTCCAGAGTATCCAGGCGGCAGCAGCAAAGCTTGACCTGACCCAGGCACGCCGCTCCTCGAGAACACAAGTGCTGGCAGACCTGCACTGGCTTCTGGTGAATCAAAGGATTTCATGTATAGTGTTTAATGCACTTCATGGACAGGGACCTAAACTGCTCCAAGGGAGATTCAAATGGTATGAACCTGCACGCAATCTTCGCTCATCTTCTGCTAGTCTTGCAAGGGTTCCCATGATAAAGAAAGCAACTCTGGGGGGAGAAGCGTTTGACGTGGCAGCTGCCCGCATTCAGAATTGTTTTCCTTTGGAAATTAGGAGCACACAGGAGCTAATGATGTTCCGTAAGAAAGTTAAGACGTGGCTCTTCCCAAAAGTATGACCCTCTGGCCCAGCTCTGTAACCTCTCATATCAGTTCTTATTTCCCCTATGTCACAGTGCCAGGATGCCTGTAGGGTTGCAGTGTGCTCTACAAATGTTAAAATAAAAAAATAAAAATATATGGTTTAATATATACTCATCCACTGAAGAGTAGACTAGATTATTTGACACCATCGGATATCTTTAGATCTACACTTGACGTAATACCTCAAACTTAATTGCTTAACACATCGTAAAAAAGTTCAAACAATTTTATAAGGGTGGAATCACTTCATGTTGATCAAGTGCATCTGTCAGTGGAAATTGACTGTAATCCCCCAATTGAAGTGATGCAGAAACTATAATGGTGCCAGGCGTCTGACTGTTGACTCATTTAGGATTGATAAATGATGATATAACAATGTTTGATTGTATGTTGGCTCATGTAGAATTTTCGACAAGTAAGATTTTGTTATGGCTTCCTGGGTGTCAGATAATATAAACGTGTCAACCCATACAACTTTGGGAAAGTTTTGTTTCTTCTTTACACCAATACATATTTAATTTATATAGGTTTTCTAAAGTATTGGTTAACCAGAATCCTTATCAGAGATGTACAAAGTACGCATTACCTCAAACTTAATTGCTTAACCCATTGTAAAAAAGTTCAAACAATTTTATAAGGGTGGCATCACTTCATGTTGATCAAGTGCGTCTGTCAGTGGAAGTTGACGGTAATCCCCCAACTGAAATGATGCAGAAACTATAATGGTGCCAGGCGTCTGACTGTTGACTCATTTAGGATTGATAAATGATGATATAACAATGATTGATTGTATGTTGGCTCATGTAGAATTTTCTACAAGTAAGATTTTGTTATGACTTCCTGGGTGTCAGATAATATAAACGTGTCAACCCATACAACTGTGGGAAAGTTATGTTTCTTCTTTACACCAATACATATTTCATTTCATTATTTATATAGGTTTTCTAAAGTATTGGTTAACCAGAATCCTTATCAGAGATGTACAAAATATTTAACCTTAAATAGATACATTTACTTTTGAAGTATTAAACCTTCCTTACATATAGATTTTGGTAATCTTTCTCTTAATAACACATTTTAAAAATAATTTAAACTTACTTGGGGCCTTATTATACAATCGGCATACTTTCACTGTTTGCACCCGGCACAAACATGAAAATGTGGCATATTAACATGAACGTACTTCCCACGGGGCAGCTGTAAACATGTGCTACCCTAGGGTCAGCGCATTCCTGTGAAAAATGGAGCGGCTGCTTTGAAGCTGCTCCTTGTTTTCACAGTACAGGCGGCAACCTGCCTGCACTTTGAAGGGGGTATAGAGAGCCCCTTGCAGGCGAGTGCAGTGAGTGACTGCACCCACCTGCAAGAGGATGTCTGGTGGGTTCATGGAACCCTCTTTTCCCCCTTCAGAGGGCAGCCATCAGGGGCACACTGACAGTGCACCACCTTTTAGGTGGCACACAGTCAGTGTGCCTCCTGACAGCTTCTTTGCCTCTGCGCCATCTCCCTGCTCCCCTTCCCGGCGAAGGTCATTGAGAAAATCACCAACTTACAGCTGACCCGCCACCTCGAGGACAACAACATCCTAGACCCATCCCAGTCCGGATTCAGACAGAATCACAGCACCGAGACAGCCCTCATCGCCGCCACAGAGGACATCAGGCACCAACTAGACAACGGCGATACTTCTGCCCTCATTCTCCTGGACCTGTCAGCCGACTTTGACACGGTCTGTCACCATACACTAAGAACACGCCTCCAAGAAGCCGGAGTCCAGAAGAAGGCCCTGGACTGGACCACGTTCTTCCCCTCCGGCAGAACCCAGCGAGTCCGCCTCCCACCCTTCCGCTCCGAAGCCACTGACATCATCTGCGGCGTGTCCCAGGGATCATTCCTCAGCATGACCCTGTTCAACGTCTACATGGCCACCCTCGCACAAGTGGCCCGCCAGCACAACATGAACATCATCTCATACGCCAACCATACCCAGCTCATCCTCTCCCTCACTAAGGACCCACACACCGCCAAAACCAACCTCCGCGAGGGAATGAAGACCGTCGCCGAGTGGATGAGAAACAGCCGACTGAAGCTGAACTCAGACAAGACAGAAGTCCTGATCCTCGGCCCCACTCCCTCTGCGTAGGACGACTCCTAGTGGCCGTCCACTCTGGGAACAGCTCCAACAGCCAGGCACCACGCACGCAACATAGGATTTATCCTTGGCTCCTCCCTCTCCATGTCAAAACAGGTCAACGCCATCTCCTCCCCCTGTTACAACACCCTCCGCATGTTTCACAGGATCTACAAGTGGATCCCGACCGAAACCAGAAGAACGGCGACCCAAGCTCTCGTCAGCAGCAAGCTGGACTACGGCAACCTACTCTATGCAGGAATCCCGGGCAAGCATCTGTGACGACTACAACGCATCCAAAACGCCTCCGCCCGACTGATCCTCCACATCCCCCACCACAGCCACACCTCCTCCCACCCGAGAGACCTGCACTGGCTCCCTGTCAACAAGAGGATGACCTTCAAGCTCCTCACCCACGCACACAAAGCTCTCCACAACACCGGACCAGCCTACCTCAGCAACAGACTCCACTTCTACACCCCCGCCCGCCAGTTCCGCTCCGCCAGCCTCTCCCTTGCCGCCGTCCCGCACATCCAACAAACAACCTCCGGTGGCAGAACCTTCTCATTCCTCGCCGCCAAGACCTGGAACACCCTCCCCACCCATCTGCGGCAGACCCAAGACCTGCTCACCTTCAGGAGATTGCTCAAGACCTGGCTCTTCGAACAGTAGCAGCACCATCCCCCCCCCTCAGTGCCTTGAGACCCTCACGGGTAAGTAGTGCACTTTACAAGTTCTTGAATGATTGATTGATTGATTGACACTCTCTCACGGGCATGGTCTGTTATAGACCACTGGGGGCAGCTACCGTTCAACAACAGCAGGATTTGATCGATGCAATTAATATTATGGCCCTTACCCATAACAGGTTATTAGTTTTGGAAGACTTCAATTTGTGGGCAAATGGGAGAATGGACATAGCATACAACAATCTCATTCAGTCCTGCGCAAACCTGAGCCTAATACAATGGGTGTCAGAACCAATGCACATAGAAGGCCACATCCTAGATATGATATTCGCTGAAGAAAGCCTTATTATAATAGGGAAAATACTGCTGGTTGGGTGGTCGACCTTCATTTGGCCAGTTTTAGTGTGGCACTTATAAGTAAGCTGAGGCCCTTAACCAGGGAAGAAAGGACTTATCGGGGCAGGGACTGGAAAGGACTGTTAAGGAAGGCAAAAACTGCCCCTCTATTTCAGGTAAAGACTTTGTTTAACCCTGAGAAACAGGTAACAGAGAATTAAACAGCTCTCTGTGAGCACCGGAAGAGGACCCAGCTACATCCAGAGCATGTTTAGACACTACACCCCTCCACGAGATCTCAGATCTGCAAAAGCCAACCTCCTTACCATCCCCAATTTCAGATTGAAAACTAGAGGAGGAAAGGCTCTGGGGTTTCTGGGCTCAAAGGCCTGGAATAAATTACCCCTGCCCCTCCGCCAAATCACATCGGAAGCAGCTTTCAGGAAGACCCTCAAAATATGGATATACAGTCTATCCGATGTTTTATGTAAAAGCTTAGTCTGAATCAGTATACTTGATCTGACTCTCAGCTGACTCAGCACGGCCTGTCACCACTGCCTAGTCTTTCTAAGCCCTAAGATGCTCCCTGGAGTGAAGGCTGCGCTATATAAAAACCCCTTTACATTACATTACATTACATTACTTAACTAGGGGAATCAACCAACTGGCCCCTCTAAAGGACATTAGGAAAAGAGGAAGCCCCTCAGCTCCATGGTATACGGAGACATTAAGGAATTATAAGTTGGATTGTAAGATGGCTGAAAGACAGTGGAGAAAGGACTACGCTGAAAATGATAAAATCAGTTGGAAACAAACTTTAATTAAATATAAAAGAGAAATAGCAACTGCTAAAGCAGAATATTTTGCCATCTCCATCCTTAAGTCATCTAATAAATCTAAGAACATCTTTAGGATAGTAAGAGATATGACACACCCTGACTGTACAAACAGTAAAATTCCACCTACCTAGGAGCTGTATGATGGTTTAGCAATTTTCTTTCGAGAGAAAATCAACAAGATCGTGGAAGGTCTGGAAGATGTGACCCCACCTGGTTCTTTGGGCCAGGAAATGGGAGAAACATCAAAGAACAACCTCAATAGGGATAACAACCCTAATTCACTTACCCCCAAGCTCACCTTGGATGAATTTAAGATGCCCTCAGATGAGGAGTTTGCTCGAGTGGCTTTAGGAATCTCTTCAGGGTCACCTTAGGATCCTATCCCCCACAGGATATTGAAGGAACTAGGATCAGAGATCTTTCCTATCCTACGTCAGCAATGTGGCCAGTCACTCAGTAGTGGAGTGGTGCCACCCGGCTTGAAGCAGGCAATTATAACACCGCTCCTGAAAAAATCAACACTGGACCCAGGTAGCCATAAGAACTATAAGCCAATCTCCCTATTACCATACACAGTTAAGATCATGGAATATTTGGTAAACAGGGCATTGTCTCTTTCTTGGAGACAAATAAACTACAAGATAAGCAATTTGGGTTCAGGCCTGGTCACGGAACAGAGACAGCCTTGGTGACCGTCCTGGATAACCTTCGAATGCGGGCGGACAGGGCACAATCGGCAACCTTAATACTGCTATACCTGACCGCCACATTTGAAGAGGTCAATCATGCCATTCTTCTCACAAGGCAGAAAACTCTGGAAGTGACAGGTGTGGCATTGCGGTGGATGCGCTCTATTTATCTGATAGATGGCAGGCAGTAGCGCTTCCCCGTATCAATCGGAATTTGTCAAAAATGAACATGGGGTACCTCAGGGGTCCTCCATCAGCCCCATACTGTTGAATGCATACATGCCACCACTTCTGGATATCATTAAAATGCTTAATATTAGCATAGTCAATTACACCGATGACACCCAGCTTATGGTGTCCCTGGACGGCGACCATGCGGACTCTCAGGAAAGTTTCCATGCGTGTATACTAGAAACTGTGAAATGGCTAAGGGCCATCTCGCTTCAATTTCAGATTGAGAAAACAGAGATGTTCCACTTTAAGGTGGGTGGTGTCCATTTAGGACTACCAGCTGACTTCTGGCCCATACCTACAGATGTCCCTCTGGTACCAGTGAGCACAGTACGCAATCTGGGGTCAGTTTCAATGAACAGTTGAATTTGGAATCCCATGTTTAAAAACTGGTGGGAGGTTGCTATACTCTCATCCGGGGACTCCGGAAAGGGCTACCATTACTGTGAGCTCACGCAAGAATCACTGTAATGAGAAGCATTATTCTGAGTTGCCTGGATTACTGTAATGCCCTGCTCTTGGAGTCTCCGGGATATCTGATTGCTAGACTCCAGAGTATCCAGGCGGCAGCAGCAAAGCTTGACCTGACCCAGGCACGCCGCTCCTCGAGAACACAAGTGCTGGCAGACCTGCACTGGCTTCTGGTGAATCAAAGGATTTCATGTATAGTGTTTAATGCACTTCATGGACAGGGACCTAAACTGCTCCAAGGGAGATTCAAATGGTATGAACCTGCACGCAATCTTCGCTCATCTTCTGCTAGTCTTGCAAGGGTTCCCATGATAAAGAAAGCAACTCTGGGGGGAGAAGCGTTTGACGTGGCAGCTGCCCGCATTCAGAATTGTTTTCCTTTGGAAATTAGGAGCACACAGGAGCTAATGATGTTCCGTAAGAAAGTAAAGACGTGGCTCTTCCCAAAAGTATGACCCTCTGGCCCAGCTCTGTAACCTCTCATATCAGTTCTTATTTCCCTTATGTCACAGCGCCAGGATGCCTGTAGGGTTGCAGTGAGCTCTACAAATGTTAAAATAAAAAAATAAAAATATATGGTTTAATATATACTCATCCACTGAAGAGTAGACTAGATTATTTGACACCATCGGATATCTTTAGATCTACACTTGACGTAATACCTCAAACTTAATTGCTTAACAAATCGTAAAAAAGTTCAAACAATTTTATAAGGGTGGAATCACTTCATGTTGATCAAGTGCATCTGTCAGTGGAAATTGACTGTAATCCCCCAATTGAAGTGATGCAGAAACTATAATGGTGCCAGGCGTCTGACTGTTGACTCATTTAGGATTGATAAATGATGATATAACAATGTTTGATTGTATGTTGGCTCATGTAGAATTTTCGACAAGTAAGATTTTGTTATGGCTTCCTGGGTGTCAGATAATATAAACGTGTCAACCCATACAACTTTGGGAAAGTTTTGTTTCTTCTTTACACCAATACATATTTAATTTATATAGGTTTTCTAATGTATTGGTTAACCAGAATCCTTATCAGAGATGTACAAAGTACGCATTACCTCAAACTTAATTGCTTAACCCATTGTAAAAAAGTTCAAACAATTTTATAAGGGTGGCATCACTTCATGTTGATCAAGTGCGTCTGTCAGTGGAAGTTGACGGTAATCCCCCAACTGAAATGATGCAGAAACTATAATGGTGCCAGGCGTCTGACTGTTGACTCATTTAGGATTGATAAATGATGATATAACAATGATTGATTGTATGTTGGCTCATGTAGAATTTTCTACAAGTAAGATTTTGTTATGACTTCCTGGGTGTCAGATAATATAAACGTGTCAACCCATACAACTGTGGGAAAGTTATGTTTCTTCTTTACACCAATACATATTTCATTTCATTATTTATATAGGTTTTCAAAAGTATTGGTTAACCAGAATCCTTATCAGAGATGTACAAAATATTTAACCTTAAATAGATACATTTACTTTTGAAGTATTAAACCTTCCTTACATATAGATTTTGGTAATCTTTCTCTTAATAACACATTTTAAAAAGAATTTAAACTTACTTGGGGCCTTAATATACAATCGGCATACTTTCACTGTTTGCACCCGGCACAAACATGAAAATGTGGCATATTAACATGAACGTACTTCCCACGGGGCAGCTGTAAACATGTGCTACCCTAGGGTCAGCACATTCCTGTGAAAAACGGAGCGGCTGCTTTGAAGCTGCTCCTTGTTTTCACAGTACAGGCGGCAACCTGCCTGCACTTTGAAGGGGGTATAGAGAGCCCCTTGCAGGCGAGTGCAGTGAGTGACTGCACCCACCTGCAAGAGGATGTCTGGTGGGTTCATGGAACCCTCTTTTCCCCCTTCAGAGGGCAGCCATCAGGGGCACACTGACAGTGCACCACCTTTTAGGTGGCACACAGTCAGTGTGCCTCCTGACAGCTTCTTTGCCTCTGCGCCATCTCCCTGCTCCCCTTCCCGGCGAAGGTCATTGAGAAAATCACCAACTTACAGCTGACCCGCCACCTCGAGGACAACAACATCCTAGACCCATCCCAGTCCGGATTCAGACAGAACCACAGCACCGAGACAGCCCTCATCGCCGCCACAGAGGACATCAGGCACCAACTAGACAACGGCGATACTTCTGCCCTCATTCTCCTGGACCTGTCAGCCGACTTTGACACGGTCTGTCACCGCACACTAAGAACACGCCTCGAAGAAGCCGGAGTCCAGAAGAAGGCCCTGGACTGGACCACGTCCTTCCCCTCCGGCAGAACCCAGCGAGTCCGCCTCCCACCCTTCCGCTCCGAAGCCACTGACATCATCTGCGGCGTATCCCAGGGATCATTCCTCAGCATGACCCTGTTCAACGTCTACATGGCCACCCTCGCACAAGTGGCCCGCCAGCACAACATGAACATCATCTCATACGCCAACCATACCCAGCTCATCCTCTCCCTCACTAAGGACCCACACACCGCCAAAACCAACCTCCGCGAGGGAATGAAGACCGTCGCCGAGTGGATGAGAAACAGCCGACTGAAGCTGAACTCAGACAAGACAGAAGTCCTGATCCTCGGCCCCACTCCCTCTGCGTAGGACGACTCCTAGTGGCTGTCCACTCTGGGAACAGCTCCAAGAGCCAGGCACCACGCACGCAACATAGGATTCATCCTCGGCTCCTCCCTCTCCATGTCAAAACAGGTCAACGCCATCTCCTCCCCCTGTTACAACACCCTCCGCATGTTTCATAGGATCTACAAGTGGATCCCGACCGAAACCAGAAGAACGGCGACCCAAGCTCTCGTCAGCAGCAAGCTGGACTACGACAACGCACTCTATGCAGGAATCCCGGGCAAGCATCTGCGACGACTACAACGCATCCAAAACGCCTCCGCCCGACTGATCCTCCACATCCCCCACCGCAGCCACACCTCCTCCCACCCAAGAGACCTGCACTGGCTCCCTGTCAACAAGAGGATCACCTTCAAGCTCCTCACCCACGCACACAAAGCTCTCCACAACACCGGACCAGCCTACCTCAGCAACAGACTCAACTTCTACACCCCCGCCTGCCAGTTCCGCTCCGCCAGCCTCTCCCTTGCCGCCGTCCCGCACATCCAACAAACAACCTCCGGTGGCAGATCCTTCTCATTCCTCGCCGCCAAGACCTGGAACACCCTCCCCACCCATCTGCGGCAGACCCAAGACCTGCTCACCTTCAGGAGATTGCTCAAGACCTGGCTCTTCGAACATTAGCAGCACCACCCCCCCTCAGTGCCATGAGACCCTCACGGGTAAGTAGTGCACTTTACAAGTTCATGAATGATTGATTGATTGATTGATTGACACTCTCTCAAGGGCATGGTCTGTTATAGACCACTGGGGGCAGCTAACGTTCAACAACAGCAGGATTTGATCGATGCAATTAATATTATGTCCCTTACCCATAACAGGTTATTAGTTTTGGGAGACTTCAATTTGTGGGCAAATGGGAGAATGGACATAGCATACAACAATCTCATTCAGTCCTGCGCAAACCTGAGCCTAATACAATGGGTGTCAGAACCAATGCACATAGAAGGCCACATCCTAGATATAATATTCGCTGAAGAAAGCCTTATTATAATAGGGAAAATACTGCTGGTTGGGTGGTCGACCTTCATTTGGCCAGTTTTAGTGTGGCACTTATAAGTAAGATGAGGCCCTTAACCAGGGAAGAAAGGACTTATCGGGGCAGGGACTGGAAAGGACGGTTAAGGAAGGCAAAAACTGCCCCTCTATTTCAGGTAAAGACTTTGTTTAACCCTGAGAAACAGGTAACAGAGAATTAAACAGCTCTCTGTGAGCACCGGAAGAGGACCCAGCTACATCCAGAGCATGTTTAGACACTACACCCCTCCACGAGATCTCAGATCTGCAAAAGCCAACCTCCTTACCATCCCCAATTTCAGATTGAAAACTAGAGGAGGAAAGGCTCTGGGGTTTCTGGGCTCAAAGGCCTGGAATAAATTACCCCTGCCCCTCCGCCAAATCACATCGGAAGCAGCTTTCAGGAAGACCCTCAAAATATGGATATACAGTCTATCCGATGTTTTATGTAAAAGCTTAGTCTGAATCAGTATACTTGATCTGACTCTCAGCTGACTCAGCACGGCCTGTCACCACTGCCTAGTCTTTCTAAGCCCTAAGATGCTCCCTGGAGTGAAGGCTGCGCTATATAAAAACCCCTTTACATTACATTACATTACATTACATTACTTAACTAGGGGAATCAACCAACTGGCCCCTCTAAAGGACATTAGGAAAAGAGGAAGCCCCTCGGCTCCATGGTATACGGAGACATTAAGGAATTATAAGTTGGATTGTAAGATGGCTGAAAGACAGTGGAGAAAGGACTACGCTGAAAATGATAAAATCAGTTGGAAACAAACTTTAATTAAATATAAAAGAGAAATAGCAACTGCTAAAGCAGAATATTTTGCCATCTCCATCCTTAAGTCATCTAATAAATCTAAGAACATCTTTAGGATAGTAGGAGATATGACACACCCTGACTGTACAAACAGTAAAATTCCACCTACCTAGGAGCTGTATGATGGTTTAGCAATTTTCTTTCGAGAGAAAATCAACAAGATCGTGGAAGGTCTGGAAGATGTGACCCCACCTGGTTCTTTGGGCCAGGAAATGGGAGAAACATCAAAGAACAACCTCAATAGGGATAACAACCCTAATTCACTTACCCCCAAGCTCACCTTGGATGAATTTAAGATGCCCTCAGATGAGGAGTTTGCTCGAGTGGCTTTAGGAATCTCTTCAGGGTCACCTTTGGATCCTATCCCCCACAGGATATTGAAGGAACTAGGATCAGAGATCTTTCCTATCCTACATCAGCAGTGTGGCCAGTCACTCAGTAGTGGAGTGGTGCCACCCGGCTTGAAGCAGGCAATTATAACACCGCTCCTGAAAAAATCAACACTGGACCCAGGTAGCCATAAGAACTATAAGCCAATCTCCCTATTACCATACACAGTTAAGATCATGGAATATTTGGTAAACAGGGCATTGTCTCTTTCTTGGAGACAAATAATAAACTACAAGATAAGCAATTTGGGTTCAGGCCTGGTCACGGAACAGAGACAGCCTTGGTGACCGTCCTGGATAACCTTCCAATGCGGGCGGACAGGGCACAATCGGCAACCTTAATACTGCTATACCTGACCGCCACATTTGAAGAGGTCAATCATGCCATTCTTCTCACAAGGCAGAAAACTCTGGAAGTGACAGGTGTGGCATTGCGGTGGATGCGCTCTATTTATCTGATAGAGGGCAGGCAGTAGCGCTTTCCCGTATCAATCGGAATTTGTCAAAAATGAACATGGGGTACCTCAGGGGTCCTCCATCAGCCCCATACTGTTTAATGCATACATGCCACCACTTCTGGATATCATTAAAATGCTTAATATTAGCATAGTCAATTACACCGATGACATCCAGCTTATGGTGTCCCTGGACGGCGACCATGCGGACTCTCAGGAAAGTTTCCATGCGTGTATACTAGAAACTGTGAAATGGCTAAGGGCCATCTCGCTTCAATTTAAGATTGAGAAAACAGAGATGTTCCACTTTAAGGTGGGTGGTGTCCATTTAGGACTACCAGCTGACTTCTGGCCCATACCTACAGATGTCCCTCTGGTACCAGTGAGCACAGTACGCAATCTGGGGTCAGTTTCAATGAACAGTTGAATTTGGAATCCCATGTTTAAAAACTGGTGGGAGGTTGCTATACTCTCATCCAGGGACTCCGGAAAGGGCTACCATTACTGTGAGCTCACGCAAGAATCACTGTAATGAGAAGCATTATTCTGAGTTGCCTGGATTACTGTAATGCCCTGCTCTTGGAGTCTCCGGGATATCTGATTGCTAGACTCCAGAGTATCCAGGCGGCAGCAGCAAAGCTTGACCTGACCCAGGCACGCCGCTCCTCGAGAACACAAGTGCTGGCAGACCTGCACTGGCTTCTGGTGAATCAAAGGATTTCATGTATAGTGTTTAATGCACTTCATGGACAGGGACCTAAACTGCTCCAAGGGAGATTCAAATGGTATGAACCTGCACGCAATCTTCGCTCATCTTCTGCTAGTCTTGCAAGGGTTCCCATGATAAAGAAAGCAACTCTGGGGAGAGAAGCGTTTGACGTGGCAGCTGCCCGCATTCAGAATTGTTTTCCTTTGGAAATTAGGAGCACACAGGAGCTAATGATGTTCCGTAAGAAAGTTAAGACGTGGCTCTTCCCAAAAGTATGACCCTCTGGCCCAGCTCTGTAACCTCTCATATCAGTTCTTATTTCCCCTATGTCACAGCGCCAGGATGCCTGTAGGGTTGCAGTGAGCTCTACAAATGTTAAAATAAAAAAATAAAAATATATGGTTTAATATATACTCATCCACTGAAGAGTAGACTAGATTATTTGACACCATCGGATATCTTTAGATCTACACTTGACGTAATACCTCAAACTTAATTGCTTAACAAATCGTAAAAAAGTTCAAACAATTTTATAAGGGTGGAATCACTTCATGTTGATCAAGTGCATCTGTCAGTGGAAATTGACTGTAATCCCCCAATTGAAGTGATGCAGAAACTATAATGGTGCCAGGCGTCTGACTGTTGACTCATTTAGGATTGATAAATGATGATATAACAATGTTTGATTGTATGTTGGCTCATGTAGAATTTTCGACAAGTAGGATTTTGTTATGGCTTCCTGGGTGTCAGATAATATAAACGTGTCAACCCATACAACTTTGGGAAAGTTTTGTTTCTTCTTTACACCAATACATATTTAATTTATATAGGTTTTCTAATGTATTGGTTAACCAGAATCCTTATCAGAGATGTACAAAGTACGCATTACCTCAAACTTAATTGCTTAACCCATTGTAAAAAAGTTCAAACAATTTTATAAGGGTGGCATCACTTCATGTTGATCAAGTGCGTCTGTCAGTGGAAGTTGACGGTAATCCCCCAACTGAAATGATGCAGAAACTATAATGGTGCCAGGCGTCTGACTGTTGACTCATTTAGGATTGATAAATGATGATATAACAATGATTGATTGTATGTTGGCTCATGTAGAATTTTCTACAAGTAAGATTTTGTTATGACTTCCTGGGTGTCAGATAATATAAACGTGTCAACCCATACAACTGTGGGAAAGTTATGTTTCTTCTTTACACCAATACATATTTCATTTCATTATTTATATAGGTTTTCAAAAGTATTGGTTAACCAGAATCCTTATCAGAGATGTACAAAATATTTAACCTTAAATAGATACATTTACTTTTGAAGTATTAAACCTTCCTTACATATAGATTTTGGTAATCTTTCTCTTAATAACACATTTTAAAAAGAATTTAAACTTACTTGGGGCCTTAATATACAATCGGCATACTTTCACTGTTTGCACCCGGCACAAACATGAAAATGTGGCATATTAACATGAACGTACTTCCCACGGGGCAGCTGTAAACATGTGCTACCCTAGGGTCAGCGCATTCCTGTGAAAAACGGAGCCACTGCTTTGAAGCTGCTCCTTGTTTTCACAGTACAGGCGGCAACCTGCCTGCACTTTGAAGGGGGTATAGAGAGCCCCTTGCAGGCGAGTGCAGTGAGTGACTGCACCCACCTGCAAGAGGATGTCTGGTGGGTTCATGGAACCCTCTTTTCCCCCTTCAGAGGGCAGCCATCAGGGGCACACTGACAGTGCACCACCTTTTAGGTGGCACACAGTCAGTGTGCCTCCTGACAGCTTCTTTGCCTCTGCGCCATCTCCCTGCTCCCCTTCCCGGCGAAGGTCATTGAGAAAATCACCAACTTACAGCTGACCCGCCACCTCGAGGACAACAACATCCTAGACCCATCCCAGTCCGGATTCAGACAGAACCACAGCACCGAGACAGCCCTCATCGCCGCCACAGAGGACATCAGGCACCAACTAGACAACGGCGATACTTCTGCCCTCATTCTCCTGGACCTGTCAGCCGACTTTGACACGGTCTGTCACCGCACACTAAGAACACGCCTCGAAGAAGCCGGAGTCCAGAAGAAGGCCCTGGACTGGACCACGTCCTTCCCCTCCGGCAGAACCCAGCGAGTCCGCCTCCCACCCTTCCGCTCCGAAGCCACTGACATCATCTGCGGCGTATCCCAGGGATCATTCCTCAGCATGACCCTGTTCAACGTCTACATGGCCACCCTCGCACAAGTGGCCCGCCAGCACAACATGAACATCATCTCATACGCCAACCATACCCAGCTCATCCTCTCCCTCACTAAGGACCCACACACCGCCAAAACCAACCTCCGCGAGGGAATGAAGACCGTCGCCGAGTGGATGAGAAACAGCCGACTGAAGCTGAACTCAGACAAGACAGAAGTCCTGATCCTCGGCCCCACTCCCTCTGCGTAGGACGACTCCTAGTGGCTGTCCACTCTGGGAACAGCTCCAACAGCCAGGCACCACGCACGCAACATAGGATTCATCCTCGGCTCCTCCCTCTCCATGTCAAAACAGGTCAACGCCATCTCCTCCCCCTGTTACAACACCCTCCGCATGTTTCATAGGATCTACAAGTGGATCCCGACCAAAACCAGAAGAACGGCGACCCAAGCTCTCGTCAGCAGCAAGCTGGACTACGACAACGCACTCTATGCAGGAATCCCGGGCAAGCATCTGCGACGACTACAACGCATCCAAAACGCCTCCGCCCGACTGATCCTCCACATCCCCCACCGCAGCCACACCTCCTCCCACCCAAGAGACCTGCACTGGCTCCCTGTCAACAAGAGGATCACCTTCAAGCTCCTCACCCACGCACACAAAGCTCTCCACAACACCGGACCAGCCTACCTCAGCAACAGACTCAACTTCTACACCCCCGCCTGCCAGTTCCGCTCCGCCAGCCTCTCCCTTGCCGCCGTCCCGCACATCCAACAAACAACCTCCGGTGGCAGATCCTTCTCATTCCTCGCCGCCAAGACCTGGAACACCCTCCCCACCCATCTGCGGCAGACCCAAGACCTGCTCACCTTCAGGAGATTGCTCAAGACCTGGCTCTTCGAACATTAGCAGCACCACCCCCCCTCAGTGCCATGAGACCCTCACGGGTAAGTAGTGCACTTTACAAGTTCATGAATGATTGATTGATTGATTGATTGACACTCTCTCAAGGGCATGGTCTGTTATAGACCACTGGGGGCAGCTAACGTTCAACAACAGCAGGATTTGATCGATGCAATTAATATTATGTCCCTTACCCATAACAGGTTATTAGTTTTGGGAGACTTCAATTTGTGGGCAAATGGGAGAATGGACATAGCATACAACAATCTCATTCAGTCCTGCGCAAACCTGAGCCTAATACAATGGGTGTCAGAACCAATGCACATAGAAGGCCACATCCTAGATATAATATTCGCTGAAGAAAGCCTTATTATAATAGGGAAAATACTGCTGGTTGGGTGGTCGACCTTCATTTGGCCAGTTTTAGTGTGGCACTTATAAGTAAGATGAGGCCCTTAACCAGGGAAGAAAGGACTTATCGGGGCAGGGACTGGAAAGGACGGTTAAGGAAGGCAAAAACTGCCCCTCTATTTCAGGTAAAGACTTTGTTTAACCCTGAGAAACAGGTAACAGAGAATTAAACAGCTCTCTGTGAGCACCGGAAGAGGACCCAGCTACATCCAGAGCATGTTTAGACACTACACCCCTCCACGAGATCTCAGATCTGCAAAAGCCAACCTCCTTACCATCCCCAATTTCAGATTGAAAACTAGAGGAGGAAAGGCTCTGGGGTTTCTGGGCTCAAAGGCCTGGAATAAATTACCCCTGCCCCTCCGCCAAATCACATCGGAAGCAGCTTTCAGGAAGACCCTCAAAATATGGATATACAGTCTATCCGATGTTTTATGTAAAAGCTTAGTCTGAATCAGTATACTTGATCTGACTCTCAGCTGACTCAGCACGGCCTGTCACCACTGCCTAGTCTTTCTAAGCCCTAAGATGCTCCCTGGAGTGAAGGCTGCGCTATATAAAAACCCCTTTACATTACATTACATTACATTACATTACTTAACTAGGGGAATCAACCAACTGGCCCCTCTAAAGGACATTAGGAAAAGAGGAAGCCCCTCGGCTCCATGGTATACGGAGACATTAAGGAATTATAAGTTGGATTGTAAGATGGCTGAAAGACAGTGGAGAAAGGACTACGCTGAAAATGATAAAATCAGTTGGAAACAAACTTTAATTAAATATAAAAGAGAAATAGCAACTGCTAAAGCAGAATATTTTGCCATCTCCATCCTTAAGTCATCTAATAAATCTAAGAACATCTTTAGGATAGTAAGAGATATGACACACCCTGACTGTACAAACAGTAAAATTCCACCTACCTAGGAGCTGTATGATGGTTTAGCAATTTTCTTTCGAGAGAAAATCAACAAGATCGTGGAAGGTCTGGAAGATGTGACCCCACCTGGTTCTTTGGGCCAGGAAATGGGAGAAACATCAAAGAACAACCTCAATAGGGATAGCAACCCTAATTCACTTACCCCCAAGCTCACCTTGGATGAATTTAAGATGCCCTCAGATGAGGAGTTTGCTCGAGTGGCTTTAGGAATCTCTTCAGGGTCACCTTTGGATCCTATCCCCCACAGGATATTGAAGGAACTAGGATCAGAGATCTTTCCTATCCTACATCAGCAGTGTGGCCAGTCACTCAGTAGTGGAGTGGTGCCACCCGGCTTGAAGCAGGCAATTATAACACCGCTCCTGAAAAAATCAACACTGGACCCAGGTAGCCATAAGAACTATAAGCCAATCTCCCTATTACCATACACAGTTAAGATCATGGAATATTTGGTAAACAGGGCATTGTCTCTTTCTTGGAGACAAATAATAAACTACAAGATAAGCAATTTGGGTTCAGGCCTGGTCACGGAACAGAGACAGCCTTGGTGACCGTCCTGGATAACCTTCCAATGCGGGCGGACAGGGCACAATCGGCAACCTTAATACTGCTATACCTGACCGCCACATTTGAAGAGGTCAATCATGCCATTCTTCTCACAAGGCAGAAAACTCTGGAAGTGACAGGTGTGGCATTGCGGTGGATGCGCTCTATTTATCTGATAGAGGGCAGGCAGTAGCGCTTTCCCGTATCAATCGGAATTTGTCAAAAATGAACATGGGGTACCTCAGGGGTCCTCCATCAGCCCCATACTGTTTAATGCATACATGCCACCACTTCTGGATATCATTAAAATGCTTAATATTAGCATAGTCAATTACACCGATGACATCCAGCTTATGGTGTCCCTGGACGGCGACCATGCGGACTCTCAGGAAAGTTTCCATGCGTGTATACTAGAAACTGTGAAATGGCTAAGGGCCATCTCGCTTCAATTTAAGATTGAGAAAACAGAGATGTTCCACTTTAAGGTGGGTGGTGTCCATTTAGGACTACCAGCTGACTTCTGGCCCATACCTACAGATGTCCCTCTGGTACCAGTGAGCACAGTACGCAATCTGGGGTCAGTTTCAATGAACAGTTGAATTTGGAATCCCATGTTTAAAAACTGGTGGGAGGTTGCTATACTCTCATCCAGGGACTCCGGAAAGGGCTACCATTACTGTGAGCTCACGCAAGAATCACTGTAATGAGAAGCATTATTCTGAGTTGCCTGGATTACTGTAATGCCCTGCTCTTGGAGTCTCCGGGATATCTGATTGCTAGACTCCAGAGTATCCAGGCGGCAGCAGCAAAGCTTGACCTGACCCAGGCACGCCGCTCCTCGAGAACACAAGTGCTGGCAGACCTGCACTGGCTTCTGGTGAATCAAAGGATTTCATGTATAGTGTTTAATGCACTTCATGGACAGGGACCTAAACTGCTCCAAGGGAGATTCAAATGGTATGAACCTGCACGCAATCTTCGCTCATCTTCTGCTAGTCTTGCAAGGGTTCCCATGATAAAGAAAGCAACTCTGGGGAGAGAAGCGTTTGACGTGGCAGCTGCCCGCATTCAGAATTGTTTTCCTTTGGAAATTAGGAGCACACAGGAGCTAATGATGTTCCGTAAGAAAGTTAAGACGTGGCTCTTCCCAAAAGTATGACCCTCTGGCCCAGCTCTGTAACCTCTCATATCAGTTCTTATTTCCCCTATGTCACAGCGCCAGGATGCCTGTAGGGTTGCAGTGAGCTCTACAAATGTTAAAATAAAAAAATAAAAATATATGGTTTAATATATACTCATCCACTGAAGAGTAGACTAGATTATTTGACACCATCGGATATCTTTAGATCTACACTTGACGTAATACCTCAAACTTAATTGCTTAACAAATCGTAAAAAAGTTCAAACAATTTTATAAGGGTGGAATCACTTCATGTTGATCAAGTGCATCTGTCAGTGGAAATTGACTGTAATCCCCCAATTGAAGTGATGCAGAAACTATAATGGTGCCAGGCGTCTGACTGTTGACTCATTTAGGATTGATAAATGATGATATAACAATGTTTGATTGTATGTTGGCTCATGTAGAATTTTCGACAAGTAGGATTTTGTTATGGCTTCCTGGGTGTCAGATAATATAAACGTGTCAACCCATACAACTTTGGGAAAGTTTTGTTTCTTCTTTACACCAATACATATTTAATTTATATAGGTTTTCTAATGTATTGGTTAACCAGAATCCTTATCAGAGATGTACAAAGTACGCATTACCTCAAACTTAATTGCTTAACCCATTGTAAAAAAGTTCAAACAATTTTATAAGGGTGGCATCACTTCATGTTGATCAAGTGCGTCTGTCAGTGGAAGTTGACGGTAATCCCCCAACTGAAATGATGCAGAAACTATAATGGTGCCAGGCGTCTGACTGTTGACTCATTTAGGATTGATAAATGATGATATAACAATGATTGATTGTATGTTGGCTCATGTAGAATTTTCTACAAGTAAGATTTTGTTATGACTTCCTGGGTGTCAGATAATATAAACGTGTCAACCCATACAACTGTGGGAAAGTTATGTTTCTTCTTTACACCAATACATATTTCATTTCATTATTTATATAGGTTTTCAAAAGTATTGGTTAACCAGAATCCTTATCAGAGATGTACAAAATATTTAACCTTAAATAGATACATTTACTTTTGAAGTATTAAACCTTCCTTACATATAGATTTTGGTAATCTTTCTCTTAATAACACATTTTAAAAAGAATTTAAACTTACTTGGGGCCTTAATATACAATCGGCATACTTTCACTGTTTGCACCCGGCACAAACATGAAAATGTGGCATATTAACATGAACGTACTTCCCACGGGGCAGCTGTAAACATGTGCTACCCTAGGGTCAGCGCATTCCTGTGAAAAACGGAGCCACTGCTTTGAAGCTGCTCCTTGTTTTCACAGTACAGGCGGCAACCTGCCTGCACTTTGAAGGGGGTATAGAGAGCCCCTTGCAGGCGAGTGCAGTGAGTGACTGCACCCACCTGCAAGAGGATGTCTGGTGGGTTCATGGAACCCTCTTTTCCCCCTTCAGAGGGCAGCCATCAGGGGCACACTGACAGTGCACCACCTTTTAGGTGGCACACAGTCAGTGTGCCTCCTGACAGCTTCTTTGCCTCTGCGCCATCTCCCTGCTCCCCTTCCCGGCGAAGGTCATTGAGAAAATCACCAACTTACAGCTGACCCGCCACCTCGAGGACAACAACATCCTAGACCCATCCCAGTCCGGATTCAGACAGAACCACAGCACCGAGACAGCCCTCATCGCCGCCACAGAGGACATCAGGCACCAACTAGACAACGGCGATACTTCTGCCCTCATTCTCCTGGACCTGTCAGCCGACTTTGACACGGTCTGTCACCGCACACTAAGAACACGCCTCGAAGAAGCCGGAGTCCAGAAGAAGGCCCTGGACTGGACCACGTCCTTCCCCTCCGGCAGAACCCAGCGAGTCCGCCTCCCACCCTTCCGCTCCGAAGCCACTGACATCATCTGCGGCGTATCCCAGGGATCATTCCTCAGCATGACCCTGTTCAACGTCTACATGGCCACCCTCGCACAAGTGGCCCGCCAGCACAACATGAACATCATCTCATACGCCAACCATACCCAGCTCATCCTCTCCCTCACTAAGGACCCACACACCGCCAAAACCAACCTCCGCGAGGGAATGAAGACCGTCGCCGAGTGGATGAGAAACAGCCGACTGAAGCTGAACTCAGACAAGACAGAAGTCCTGATCCTCGGCCCCACTCCCTCTGCGTAGGACGACTCCTAGTGGCTGTCCACTCTGGGAACAGCTCCAACAGCCAGGCACCACGCACGCAACATAGGATTCATCCTCGGCTCCTCCCTCTCCATGTCAAAACAGGTCAACGCCATCTCCTCCCCCTGTTACAACACCCTCCGCATGTTTCATAGGATCTACAAGTGGATCCCGACCAAAACCAGAAGAACGGCGACCCAAGCTCTCGTCAGCAGCAAGCTGGACTACGACAACGCACTCTATGCAGGAATCCCGGGCAAGCATCTGCGACGACTACAACGCATCCAAAACGCCTCCGCCCGACTGATCCTCCACATCCCCCACCGCAGCCACACCTCCTCCCACCCAAGAGACCTGCACTGGCTCCCTGTCAACAAGAGGATCACCTTCAAGCTCCTCACCCACGCACACAAAGCTCTCCACAACACCGGACCAGCCTACCTCAGCAACAGACTCAACTTCTACACCCCCGCCTGCCAGTTCCGCTCCGCCAGCCTCTCCCTTGCCGCCGTCCCGCACATCCAACAAACAACCTCCGGTGGCAGATCCTTCTCATTCCTCGCCGCCAAGACCTGGAACACCCTCCCCACCCATCTGCGGCAGACCCAAGACCTGCTCACCTTCAGGAGATTGCTCAAGACCTGGCTCTTCGAACATTAGCAGCACCACCCCCCCTCAGTGCCATGAGACCCTCACGGGTAAGTAGTGCACTTTACAAGTTCATGAATGATTGATTGATTGATTGATTGACACTCTCTCAAGGGCATGGTCTGTTATAGACCACTGGGGGCAGCTAACGTTCAACAACAGCAGGATTTGATCGATGCAATTAATATTATGTCCCTTACCCATAACAGGTTATTAGTTTTGGGAGACTTCAATTTGTGGGCAAATGGGAGAATGGACATAGCATACAACAATCTCATTCAGTCCTGCGCAAACCTGAGCCTAATACAATGGGTGTCAGAACCAATGCACATAGAAGGCCACATCCTAGATATAATATTCGCTGAAGAAAGCCTTATTATAATAGGGAAAATACTGCTGGTTGGGTGGTCGACCTTCATTTGGCCAGTTTTAGTGTGGCACTTATAAGTAAGATGAGGCCCTTAACCAGGGAAGAAAGGACTTATCGGGGCAGGGACTGGAAAGGACGGTTAAGGAAGGCAAAAACTGCCCCTCTATTTCAGGTAAAGACTTTGTTTAACCCTGAGAAACAGGTAACAGAGAATTAAACAGCTCTCTGTGAGCACCGGAAGAGGACCCAGCTACATCCAGAGCATGTTTAGACACTACACCCCTCCACGAGATCTCAGATCTGCAAAAGCCAACCTCCTTACCATCCCCAATTTCAGATTGAAAACTAGAGGAGGAAAGGCTCTGGGGTTTCTGGGCTCAAAGGCCTGGAATAAATTACCCCTGCCCCTCCGCCAAATCACATCGGAAGCAGCTTTCAGGAAGACCCTCAAAATATGGATATACAGTCTATCCGATGTTTTATGTAAAAGCTTAGTCTGAATCAGTATACTTGATCTGACTCTCAGCTGACTCAGCACGGCCTGTCACCACTGCCTAGTCTTTCTAAGCCCTAAGATGCTCCCTGGAGTGAAGGCTGCGCTATATAAAAACCCCTTTACATTACATTACATTACATTACATTACTTAACTAGGGGAATCAACCAACTGGCCCCTCTAAAGGACATTAGGAAAAGAGGAAGCCCCTCGGCTCCATGGTATACGGAGACATTAAGGAATTATAAGTTGGATTGTAAGATGGCTGAAAGACAGTGGAGAAAGGACTACGCTGAAAATGATAAAATCAGTTGGAAACAAACTTTAATTAAATATAAAAGAGAAATAGCAACTGCTAAAGCAGAATATTTTGCCATCTCCATCCTTAAGTCATCTAATAAATCTAAGAACATCTTTAGGATAGTAAGAGATATGACACACCCTGACTGTACAAACAGTAAAATTCCACCTACCTAGGAGCTGTATGATGGTTTAGCAATTTTCTTTCGAGAGAAAATCAACAAGATCGTGGAAGGTCTGGAAGATGTGACCCCACCTGGTTCTTTGGGCCAGGAAATGGGAGAAACATCAAAGAACAACCTCAATAGGGATAGCAACCCTAATTCACTTACCCCCAAGCTCACCTTGGATGAATTTAAGATGCCCTCAGATGAGGAGTTTGCTCGAGTGGCTTTAGGAATCTCTTCAGGGTCACCTTTGGATCCTATCCCCCACAGGATATTGAAGGAACTAGGATCAGAGATCTTTCCTATCCTACATCAGCAGTGTGGCCAGTCACTCAGTAGTGGAGTGGTGCCACCCAGCTTGAAGCAGGCAATTATAACACCGCTCCTGAAAAAATCAACACTGGACCCAGGTAGCCATAAGAACTATAAGCCAATCTCCCTATTACCATACACAGTTAAGATCACGGAATATTTGGTAAACAGGGCATTGTCTCTTTCTTGGAGACAAATAATAAACTACAAGATAAGCAATTTGGGTTCAGGCCTGGTCACGGAACAGAGACAGCCTTGGTGACCGTCCTGGATAACCTTCGAATGCGGGCGGACAGGGCACAATCGGCAACCTTAATACTGCTATACCTGACCGCCACATTTGAAGAGGTCAATCATGCCATTCTTCTCACAAGGCAGAAAACTCTGGAAGTGACAGGTGTGGCATTGCGGTGGATGCGCTCTATTTATCTGATAGATGGCAGGCAGTAGCGCTTCCCCGTATCAATCGGAATTTGTCAAAAATGAACATGGGGTACCTCAGGGGTCCTCCATCAGCCCCATACTGTTTAATGCATACATGCCACCACTTCTGGATATCATTAAAATGCTTAATATTAGCATAGTCAATTACACCGATGACATCCAGCTTATGGTGTCCCTGGACGGCGACCATGCGGACTCTCAGGAAAGTTTCCATGCGTGTATACTAGAAACTGTGAAATGGCTAAGGGCCATCTCGCTTCAATTTAAGATTGAGAAAACAGAGATGTTCCACTTTAAGGTGGGTGGTGTCCATTTAGGACTACCAGCTGACTTCTGGCCCATACCTACAGATGTCCCTCTGGTACCAGTGAGCACAGTACGCAATCTGGGGTCAGTTTCAATGAACAGTTGAATTTGGAATCCCATGTTTAAAAACTGGTGGGAGGTTGCTATACTCTCATCCAGGGACTCCGGAAAGGGCTACCATTACTGTGAGCTCACGCAAGAATCACTGTAATGAGAAGCATTATTCTGAGTTGCCTGGATTACTGTAATGCCCTGCTCTTGGAGTCTCCGGGATATCTGATTGCTAGACTCCAGAGTATCCAGGCGGCAGCAGCAAAGCTTGACCTGACCCAGGCACGCCGCTCCTCGAGAACACAAGTGCTGGCAGACCTGCACTGGCTTCTGGTGAATCAAAGGATTTCATGTATAGTGTTTAATGCACTTCATGGACAGGGACCTAAACTGCTCCAGGGGAGATTCAAATGGTATGAACCTGCACGCAATCTTCGCTCATCTTCTGCTAGTCTTGCAAGGGTTCCCATGATAAAGAAAGCAACTCTGGGGGGAGAAGCGTTTGACGTGGCAGCTGCCCGCATTCAGAATTGTTTTCCTTTGGAAATTAGGAGCACACAGGAGCTAATGATGTTCCGTAAGAAAGTTAAGACGTGGCTCTTCCCAAAAGTATGACCCTCTGGCCCAGCTCTGTAACCTCTCATATCAGTTCTTATTTCCCCTATGTCACAGCGCCAGGATGCCTGTAGGGTTGCAGTGTGCTCTACAAATGTTAAAATAAAAAAATAAAAATATATGGTTTAATATATACTCATCCACTGAAGAGTAGACTAGATTATTTGACACCATCGGATATCTTTAGATCTACACATGACGTAATACCTCAAACTTAATTGCTTAACACATCGTAAAAAAGTTCAAACAATTTTATAAGGGTGGAATCACTTCATGTTGATCAAGTGCATCTGTCAGTGGAAATTGACTGTAATCCCCCAATTGAAGTGATGCAGAAACTATAATGGTGCCAGGCGTCTGACTGTTGACTCATTTAGGATTGATAAATGATGATATAACAATGTTTGATTGTATGTTGGCTCATGTAGAATTTTCGACAAGTAAGATTTTGTTATGGCTTCCTGGGTGTCAGATAATATAAACGTGTCAACCCATACAACTTTGGGAAAGTTTTGTTTCTTCTTTACACCAATACATATTTAATTTATATAGGTTTTCTAAAGTATTGGTTAACCAGAATCCTTATCAGAGATGTACAAAGTACGCATTACCTCAAACTTAATTGCTTAACCCATTGTAAAAAAGTTCAAACAATTTTATAAGGGTGGCATCACTTCATGTTGATCAAGTGCGTCTGTCAGTGGAAGTTGACGGTAATCCCCCAACTGAAATGATGCAGAAACTATAATGGTGCCAGGTGTCTGACTGTTGACTCATTTAGGATTGATAAATGATGATATAACAATGATTGATTGTATGTTGGCTCATGTAGAATTTTCTACAAGTAAGATTTTGTTATGACTTCCTGGGTGTCAGATAATATAAACGTGTCAACCCATACAACTGTGGGAAAGTTATGTTTCTTCTTTACACCAATACATATTTCATTTCATTATTTATATAGGTTTTCAAAAGTATTGGTTAACCAGAATCCTTATCAGAGATGTACAAAATATTTAACCTTAAATAGATACTTTTACTTTTGAAGTATTAAACCTTCCTTAAATATAGATTTTGGTAATCTTTCTCTTAATAACACATTTTAAAAAGAATTTAAACTTACTTGGGGCCTTATTATACAATCGGCATACTTTCACTGTTTGCACCCGGCACAAACATGAAAATGTGGCATATTAACATGAACGTACTTCCCACAGGGCAGCTGTAAACATGTGCTACCCTAGGGTCAGCGCATTCCTGTGAAAAACGGAGCGGCTGCTTTGAAGCTGCTCCTTGTTTTCACAGTACAGGCGGCAACCTGCCTGCACTTTGAAGGGGGTATAGAGAGCCCCTTGCAGGCGAGTGCAGTGAGTGACTGCACCCACCTGCAAGAGGATGTCTGGTGGGTTCATGGAACCCTCTTTTCCCCCTTCAGAGGGCAGCCATCAGGGGCACACTGACAGTGCACCACCTTTTAGGTGGCACAAAGTCAGTGTGCCTCCTGACAGCTTATTTGCCTCTGCGCCATCTCCCTGCTCCCCTTCCCGGCGAAGGTCATTGAGAAAATCACCAACTTACAGCTGACCCGCCACCTCGAGGACAACAACATCCTAGACCCATCCCAGTCCGGATTCAGACAGAACCACAGCACCAAGACAGCCCTCATGGCCGCCACAGAGGACATCAGGCACCAACTAGACAACGGCGATACTTCTGCCCTCATTCTCCTGGACCTGTCAGCCGACTTTGACACGGTCTGTCACCGCACACTAAGAACACGCCTCCAAGAAGCCGGAGTCCAGAAGAAGGCCCTGGACTGGACCACGTCCTTCCCCTCCGGCAGAACCCAGCGAGTCCGCCTCCCACCCTTCCGCTCCGAAGCCACTGACATCATCTGCGGCGTATCCCAGGGATCATTCCTCAGCATGACCCTGTTCAACGTCTACATGGCCACCCTCGCACAAGTGGCCCGCCAGCACAACATGAACATCATCTCATACGCCAACCATACCCAGCTCATCCTCTCCCTCACTAAGGACCCACACACCGCCAAAACCAACCTCCGCGAGGGAATGAAGACCGTCGCCGAGTGGATGAGAAACAGCCGACTGAAGCTGAACTCAGACAAGACAGAAGTCCTGATCCTCGGCCCCACTCCCTCTGCGTAGGACGACTCCTAGTGGCCGTCCACTCTGGGAACAGCTCCAACAGCCAGGCACCACGCACGCAACATAGGATTCATCCTCGGCTCCTCCCTCTCCATGTCAAAACAGGTCAACGCCATCTCCTCCCCCTGTTACAACACCCTCCGCATGTTTCACAGGATCTACAAGTGGATCCCGACCGAAACCAGAAGAACGGCGACCCAAGCTCTCGTCAGCAGCAAGCTGGACTACGGCAACGCACTCTATGCAGGAATCCCGGGCAAGCATCTGCGACGACTACAACGCATCCAAAACGCCTCCGCCCGACTGATCCTCCACATCCCCCACCGCAGCCACACCTCCTCCCACCCGAGAGACCTGCACTGGCTCCCTGTCAACAAGAGGATCACCTTCAAGCTCCTCACCCACGCACACAAAGCTCTCCACAACACCGGACCAGCCTACCTCAGCAACAGACTCAACTTCTACACCCCCGCCCGCCAGTTCCGCTCCGCCAGCCTCTCCCTTGCCGCCGTCCCGCACATCCAACAAACAACCTCCGGTGGCAGATCCTTCTCATTCCTCGCCGCCAAGACCTGGAACACCCTCCCCACCCATCTTCGGCAGACCCAAGACCTGCTCACCTTCAGGAGATTGCTCAAGACCTGGCTCTTCGAACAGTAGCAGCACCATCCCCCCCCCTCAGTGCCTTGAGACCCTCACGGGTAAGTAGTGCACTTTACAAGTTCTTGAATGATTGATTGATTGATTGACACTCTCTCACGGGCATGGTCTGTTATAGACCACAGGGGGCAGCTACCGTTCAACAACAGCAGGATTTGATCGATGCAATTAATATTATGGCCCTTACCCATAACAGGTTCTTAGTTTTGAGAGACTTCAATTTGTGTGCAAATGGGAGAATGGACATAGCATACAACAATCTCATTCAGTCCTGCGCAAACCTGAGCCTAATACAATGGGTGTCAGAACCAATGCACATAGAAGGCCACATCCTAGATATGATATTCGCTGAAGAAAGCCTTATTATAATAGGGAAAATACTGCTGGTTGGGTGGTCGAACTTCATTTGGCCAGTTTTAGTGTGGCACTTATAAGTAAGATGAGGCCCTTAACCAGGGAAGAAAGGACTTATCGGGGCAGGGACTGGAAAGGACGGTTAAGGAAGGCAAAAACTGCCCCTCTATTTCAGGTAAAGACTTTGTTTAACCCTGAGAAACAGGTAACAGAGAATTAAACAGCTCTCTGTGAGCACCGGAAGAGGACCCAGCTACATCCAGAGCATGTTTAGACACTACACCCCTCCACGAGATCTCAGATCTGCAAAAGCCAACCTCCTTACCATCCCCAATTTCAGATTGAAAACTAGAGGAGGAAAGGCTCTGGGGTTTCTGGGCTCAAAGGCCTGGAATAAATTACCCCTGCCCCTCCGCCAAATCACATCGGAAGCAGCTTTCAGAAAGACCCTCAAAATATGGATATACAGTCTATCCGATGTTTTATGTAAAAGCTTAGTCTGAATCAGTATACTTGATCTGACTCTCAGCTGACTCAGCACGGCCTGTCACCACTGCCTAGTCTTTCTAAGCCCTAAGATGCTCCCTGGAGTGAAGGCTGCGCTATATAAAAACCCCTTTACATTACATTACATTACATTACATTACTTAACTAGGGGAATCAACCAACTGGCCCCTCTAAAGGACATTAGGAAAAGAGGAAGCCCCTCGGATCCATGGTATACGGAGACATTAAGGAATTATAAGTTGGATTGTAAGATGGCTGAAAGACAGTGGAGAAAGGACTACGCTGAAAATGATAAAATCAGTTGGAAACAAACTTTAATTAAATATAAAAGAGAAATAGCAACTGCTAAAGCAGAATATTTTGCCATCTCCATCCTTAAGTCATCTAATAAATCTAAGAACATCTTTAGGATAGTAAGAGATATGACACACCCTGACTGTACAAACAGTAAAATTCCACCTACCTAGGAGCTGTATGATGGTTTAGCAATTTTCTTTCGAGAGAAAATCAACAAGATCATGGAAGGTCTGGAAGATGTGACCCCACCTGGTTCTTTGGGCCAGGAAATGGGAGAAACATCAAAGAACAACCTCAATAGGGATAACAACCCTAATTCACTTACCCCCAAGCTCACCTTGGATGAATTTAAGATGCCCTCAGATGAGGAGTTTGCTCCAGTGGCTTTAGGAATCTCTTCAGGGTCACCTTTGGATCCTATCCCCCACAGGATATTGAAGGAACTAGGATCAGAGATCTTTCCTATCCTACGTCAGCAGTGTGGCCAGTCACTCAGTAGTGGAGTGGTGCCACCCGGCTTGAAGCAGGCAATTATAACACCGCTCCTGAAAAAATCAACACTGGACCCAGGTAGCCATAAAAACTATAAGCCAATCTCCCTATTACCATACCCAGTTAAGATCATGGAATATTTGGTAAACAGGGCATTGTCTCTTTCTTGGAGACAAATAATAAACTACAAGATAAGCAATTTGGGTTCAGGCCTGGTCACGGAACAGAGACAGCCTTGGTGACTGTCCTGGATAACCTTCGAATGCGGGCGGACAGGGCACAATCGGCAACCTTAATACTGCTATACCTGACCGCCACATTTGAAGAGGTCAATCATGCCATTCTTCTCACAAGGCAGAAAACTCTGGGAGTGACAGATGTGGCATTGCGGTGGATGCGCTCTATTTATCTGATAGATGGCAGGCAGTAGCGCTTCCCCGTATCAATCGAAATTTGTCAAAAATGAACATGGGGTACCTCAGGGGTCCTCCATCAGCCCCATACTGTTTAATGCATACATGCCACCACTTCTGGATATCATTAAAATGCTTAATATTAGCATAGTCAATTACACCAATGACACCCAGCTTATGGTGTCCCTGGACGGCAACCATGCGGACTCTCAGGAAAGTTTCCATGCGTGTATGCTAGAAATTGTGAAATGGCTAAGGGCCATCTCGCTTCAATTTAAGATTGAGAAAACAGAGATGTTCCACTTTAAGGTGGGTGGTGTCCATTTAGGACTGCCAGCTGACTTCTGGCCCATACCTACAGATGTCCCTCTGGTACCAGTGAGCACAGTACACAATCTGGGGTCAGTTTCAATGAACAGTTGAATTTGGAATCCCATGTTAAAAAACTGGTGGGAGGTTGCTATACTCTCATCCGGGGACTCCGGAAAGGGCTACCATTACTGTGAGCTCACGCAAGAATCACTGTAATGAGAAGCATTATTCTGAGTTGCCTGGATTACTGTAATGCCCTGCTCTTGGAGTCTCCGGGATATCTGATTGCTAGACTCCAGAGTATCCAGGCGGCAGCAGCAAAGCTTGACCTGACCCAGGCACGCCGCTCCTCGAGAACACAAGTGCTGGCAGACCTGCACTGGCTTCGGGTGAATCAAAGGATTTCATGTATAGTATTTAATGCACTTCATGGACAGGGACCTAAACTGCTCCAAGGGAGATTCAAATGGTCTGAACCTGCACGCAATCTTCGCTCATCTTCTGCTAGTCTTGCAAGGGTTCCCATGATAAAGAAAGCAACTCTGGGGGGAGAAGCGTTTGACGTGGCAGCTGCCCGCATTCAGAATTGTTTTCCTTTGGAAATTAGGAGCACACAGGAGCTAATGATGTTCCGTAAGAAAGTTAAGACGTGGCTCTTCCCAAAAGTATGACCCTCTGGCCCAGCTCTGTAACCTCTCATATCAGTTCTTATTTCCCCTATGTCACAGCGCCAGGATGCCTGTAGGGTTGCAGTGTGCTCTACAAATGTTAAAATAAAAAATAAAAATATATGGTTTAATATATACTTATCCACTGAAGAGTAGACTAGATTATTTGACACCATCGGATATCTTTAGATCTACACTTGACGTAATACCTCAAACTTAATTACTTAACACATCGTAAAAAAGTTCAAACAATTTTATAAGGGTGGAATCACTTCATGTTGATCAAGTGCATCTGTCACTGGAAACTGACTGTAATCCCCCAATTGAAGTGATGCAGAAACTATAATGGTGCCAGGCGTCTGACTGTTGACTCATTTAGGATTGATAAATGATGATATAACAATGTTTGATTGTATGATGGCTCATGTAGAATTTTTTACAAGTAAGATTTTGTTATGGCTTCCTGGGTGTCAGATAATATAAACGTGTCAACCCATACAACTTTGGGAAAGTTTTGTTTCTTCTTTACACCAATACATATTTAATTTAATTATTTATATAGGTTGTCTAAAGTATTGGTTAACCAGAATCCTTATCAGAGATGTACAAAATACGCATTACCTCAAACTTAATTGCTTAACCCATTGTAAAAAAGTTCCAACAATTTTATAAGGGTGGCATCACTTCATGTTGATCAAGTGCATCTGTCAGTGGAAGCTGACTGTAATCCCCCAACTGAAGTGATGCAGAAACTATAATGGTGCCAGGCGTCTGACTGTTGACTCATTTAGGATTGATAAATGATGATATAACAATGATTGATTGTATGTTGGCTCATGTAGAATTTTCTACAAGTAAGATTTTGTTATGGCTTCCTGGGTGTCAGATAATATAAACGTGTCAACCCATACAACTTTGGTAAAGTTTTGTTTCTTCTTTACACCAATACATATTTAATTTAATTATTTATATAGGTTTTCTAAAGTATTGGTTAACCAGAATCCCTATCAGAGATGTACAAAATATTTAACCTTAAATAGATTCATTTACTTTTGAAGTATTAAACCTTCCTTACATATAGATTTTGGTAATCTTTCTCTTAATAACACATTTTAAAAAGAATGTAACCTTACTTGGGGGCCTTATTATACAATTGGCATACTTTCACTGTTTGCACCCGGCACAAACATGAAAATGTGGCATATTAACATGAACGTACTTCCCCCGGGGCAGCTGAAAACATGTGCTACCCTAGGGTCAGCGCATTCCTGTGAAAAACGGAGCGGCTGCTTTGAAGCTGCTCCTTGTTTTCACAGTACAGGCGGCAACCTGCCTGCACTTTGAATGGGGAATAGAGATCCCCTTGCAGGCGAGTGCAGTGAGTGACTGCACCCACCTGCAAGAGGATGTCTGGTGGGTTCATGGAACCCTCTTTTCCCCCTTCAGAGGGCAGCCATCAGGGGCACACTGACAGTGCACCACCTTTTAGATGGCACGCAGTCAGTGTGCCTCCTGACAGCTTCTTTTCCTCTGCGCCATCTCCCTGCTCCCCTTCCCGGCGAAGGTCATTGAGAAAATCACCAACTTACAGCTGACCCGCCACCTCGAGGACAACAACATCCTAGACTCATACCAGTCTGGATTCAGACGGAACCACAGCACCGAGACAGCCCTCATCGCCACCACAGAGGACATCAGGCACCAACTAGACAACAGCGATACTTCTGCCCTCATTCTCCTGGACCTGTCAGCCGACTTTGACACGGTCTGTCACCGCACACTAAGAACACGCCTCCAAGAAGCCGGAGTCCAGAGAAGGCCCTGGACTGGACCAGGTCCTTCCTCTCCGGCAGAACCCAGCGAGTCCGCCTCCCACCCTTCCGCTCCGAAGCCACTGACATCATCTGCGGCGTATCCCAGGGATCATTCCTCAGCATGACCCTTTTCAACGTCTACATGGCCACCCTCGCACAAGTGGCCCGCCAGCACAACATGAACATCATCTCATACGCCAACCATACCCAGCTCATCCTCTCCCTCACTAAGGACCCACACACCGCCAAAACCAACCTCCACGAGGGAATGAAGACCGTCGCCGAGTGGATGAGAAACAGCCGACTGAAGCTGAACTCAGACAAGACAGAAGTCCTCATCCTCAGCCCCACCCCATCTGCGTAGGATGACTCCTAGTGGCCGTCCACTCTGGGAACAGCTCCAACAGCCAGGCACCACGCACGCAACCTAGGATTCATCCTCGGCTCCTCCCTCTCCATGTCAAAACAGGTCAACGCCATCTCCTCCCCCTGCTACAACACCCTCCGCATGTTTCACATGATCTACAAGTGGATCCCGACCGAAACCAGAAGAACGGCGACCCAAGCTCTCAGCAGCAGCAAGCTGGACTACGGCAACGCATTCTATGCAGGAATCCCGGGCAAGCACCTGCGACGACTACAAAGCATCCAAAACGCCTCCGCCCGACTGATCCTCCACATCCCCCACCGCAGCCACATCTCCTCCCACCCGAGAGACCTGCACTGGCTCCCTGTCAACAAAAGGATCACCTTCAAGCTCCTCACCCACGCACACAAAGCTCTCCATAAGACCGGACCAGCCTACCTCAGCAACAGACTCAACTTCTACACCCCCGCCCGCCAGTTCCGCTCCGCCAGCCTCTCCCTTGCCGCCATCCCGCACATCCAACAAACAACCTCCGGTGGCAGATCCTTCTCATTCCTCGCCGCCAAGACCTGGAACACCCTCCCCACCCATCTGCGGCAGACCCAAGACCTGCTCACCTTCAGGAGATTGCTCAAGACCTGGCTCTTCGAACAGTAGCAGCACCCCCCCCCCCCCCAGTGCCTTGAGACCCTCACGGGTAAGTAGTGCACTTTACAAGTTCTTGAATGATTGATTGATTGATTGATTGACACTCTCTCACGGGCATGGTCTGTTATAGACCACTGGGGGCAGCTAACGTTCAACAACAGCAGGATTTGATTGATGCAATTAATATTATGGCCCTTACCCATAACAGGTTATTAGTTTTGGGAGACGTCAATTTGTGGGCAAATAGGAGAATGGACACAGCATATAACAATCTCATTCAGTCCTGCGCAAACCTGAGCCTGATACAAGGGGTGTCAGAACCAATGCACATAGAAGGCCACATCCTAGATATGATATTCGCTGAAGAAAGCCTTATTATAATAGGGAAAATACTGCTGGTTGGGTGGTCAGACCTTCATTTGGCCAGTTTTAGTGTGGCACTTATAAGTAAGATGAGGCCCTTAACCAGGGAAGAAAGGACTTATCGGGGCAGGGACTGGAAAGGACTGTTAAGGAAGGCAAAAACTGCCCCTCTATTTCAGGTAGAGACTTTGTTTAACCCTGAGAAACAGGTAACAGAGAATTAAACAGCTCTCTGTGAGCACGGGAAGAGGACCCAGCTACATCCAGAGCAAGTTTAAACGCTACACCCCCCACAAGATCTCAGATCTGCAAAAGCCAACCTCCTTACCATCCCCAATTTCAGATTGAAAACTAGAGGAGGAAAGGCTCTGGGGTTTCTGGGCTCAAAGGCCTGGAATAAATTACCCCTGCCCCTCCGCCAAATCACATCGGAAGCAGCTTTCAGGAAGACCCTCAAAACATGGATATACAGTCTATCCGATGTTTTATGTAAAAGCTTAGTCTGAATCAGTATACTTGATCTGACTCTCAGCTGACTCAGCACGGCCTGTCACCACTGCCTAGTCTTTCTAAGCCCTAAGATGCTCCCTGGAGTGAAGGCTGCGCTATATAAAAACCCCTTTACATTACATTACATTACATTACATTACTTAACTAGGGGAATCAACCAACTGGCCCCTCTAAAGGACATTAGGAAAAGAGGAAGCCCCTCGGCTCCATGGTATACGGAGACATTAAGGAATTATAAGTTGGATTGTAAGATGGCTGAAAGACAGTGGAGAAAGGACTACGCTGAAAATGATAAAATCAGTTGGAAACAAACTTTAATTAAATATAAAAGAGAAATAGCAACTGCTAAAGCAGAATATTTTGCCATCTCCATCCTTAAGTCATCTAATAAATCTAAGAACATCTTTAGGATAGTAAGAGATATGACACACCCTGACTGTACAAACAGTAAAATTCCACCTACCTAGGAGCTGTATGATGGTTTAGCAATTTTCTTTCGAGAGAAAATCAACAAGATCGTGGAAGGTCTGGAAGATGTGACCCCACCTGGTTCTTTGGGCCAGGAAATGGGAGAAACATCAAAGAACAACCTCAATAGGGATAACAACCCTAATTCACTTACCCCCAAGCTCACCTTGGATGAATTTAAGATGCCCTCAGATGAGGAGTTTGCTCCAGTGGCTTTAGGAATCTCTTCAGGGTCACCTTTGGATCCTATCCCCCACAGGATATTGAAGGAACTAGGATCAGAGATCTTTCCTATCCTACGTCAGCAGTGTGGCCAGTCACTCAGTAGTGGAGTGGTGCCACCCGGCTTGAAGCAGGCAATTATAACACCGCTCCTGAAAAAATCAACACTGGACCCAGGTAGCCATAAGAACTATAAGCCAATCTCCCTATTACCATACCCAGTTAATATCATGGAATATTTGGTAAACAGGGCATTGTCTCTTTCTTGGAGACAAATAATAAACTACAAGATAAGCAATTTGGGTTCAGGCCTGGTCACGGAACAGAGACAGCCTTGGTGACTGTCCTGGATAACCTTCGAATGCGGGCGGACAGGGCACAATCGGCAACCTTAATACTGCTATACCTGACCGCCACATTTGAAGAGGTCAATCATGCCATTCTTCTCACAAGGCAGAAAACTCTGGGAGTGACAGGTGTGGCATTGCGGTGGATGAGCTCTATTTATCTGATAGATGGCAGGCAGTAGCGCTTCCCCGTATCAATCGGAATTTGTCAAAAATGAACATGGGGTACCTCAGGGGTCCTCCATCAGCCCCATACTGTTTAATGCATACATGCCACCACTTCTGGATATCATTAAAATGCTTAATATTAGCATAGTCAATTACACCGATGACACCCAGCTTATGGTGTCCCTGGACGGCAACCATGCGGACTCTCAGGAAAGTTTCCATGCGTGTATGCTAGAAATTGTGAAATGGCTAAGGGCCATCTCGCTTCAATTTAAGATTGAGAAAACAGAGATGTTCCACTTTAAGGTGGGTGGTGTCCATTTAGGACTGCCAGCTGACTTCTGGCCCATACCTACAGATGTCCCTCTGGTACCAGTGAGCACAGTACGCAATCTGGTGTCAGTTTCAATGAACAGTTGAATTTGGAATCCCATGTTAAAAAACTGGTGGGAGGTTGCTATACTCTCATCCGGGGACTCCGGAAAGGGCTACCATTACTGTGAGCTCACGCAAGAATCACTGTAATGAGAAGCATTATTCTGAGTTGCCTGGATTACTGTAATGCCCTGCTCTTGGAGTCTCCGGGATATCTGATTGCTAGACTCCAGAGTATCCAGGCGGCAGCAGCAAAGCTTGACCTGACCTAGGCACGCCGCTCCTCGAGAACACAAGTGCTGGCAGACCTGCACTGGCTTCTGGTGAATCAAAGGATTTCATGTATAGTATTTAATGCACTTCATGGACAGGGACCTAAACTGCTCCAAGGGAGATTCAAATGGTCTGAACCTGCACGCAATCTTCGCTCATCTTCTGCTAGTCTTGCAAGGGTTCCCATGATAAAGAAAGCAACTCTGGGGGGAGAAGCGTTTGACGTGGCAGCTGCCCGCATTCAGAATTGTTTTCCTTTGGAAATTAGGAGCACACAGGAGCTAATGATGTTCCGTAAGAAAGTTAAGACGTGGCTCTTCCCAAAAGTATGACCCTCTGGCCCAGCTCTGTAACCTCTCATATCAGTTCTTATTTCCCCTATGTCACAGCGCCAGGATGCCTGTAGGGTTGCAGTGTGCTCTACAAATGTTAAAATAAAAAAATTAAAATATATGGTTTAATATATACTTATCCACTGAAGAGTAGACTAGATTATTTGACACCATCGGATATCTTTAGATCTACACTTGACGTAATACCTCAAACTTAATTGCTTAACACATCGTAAAAAAGTTCAGACAATTTTATAAGGGTGGAATCACTTCATGTTGATCAAGTGCATCTCTCAGTGGAAACTGACTGTAATCCCCCAATTGAAGTGATGCAGAAACTACAATGGTGCCAGGCGTCTGACTGTTGACTCATTTAGGATTGATAAATGATGATATAACAATGTTTGATTGTATGATGGCTCATGTAGAATTTTTTACAAGTAAGATTTTGTTATGGCTTCCTGGGTGTCAGATAATATAAACGTGTCAACCCATACAACTTTGGGAAAGTTTTGTTTCTTCTTTACACCAATACATATTTAATTTAATTATTTATATAGGTTGTCTAAAGTATTGGTTAACCAGAATCCTTATCAGAGATGTACAAAGTACGCATTACCTCAAACTTAATTGCTTAACCCATTGTAAAAATGTTCCAACAATTTTATAAGGGTGGCATCACTTCATGTTGATCAAGTGCATCTGTCAGTGGAAGCTGACTGTAATCCCCCAACTGAAGTGATGCAGAAACTATAATGGTGCCAGGCGTCTGACTGTTGACTCATTTAGGATTGATAAATGATGATATAACAATGATTGATTGTATGTTGGCTCATGTAGAATTTTCTACAAGTAAGATTTTGTTATGGCTTCCTGGGTGTCAGATAATATAAACGTGTCAACCCATACAACTTTGGTAAAGTTTTGTTTCTTCTTTACACCAATACATATTTAATTTAATTATTTATATAGGTTTTCTAAAGTATTGGTTAACCAGAATCCCTATCAGAGATGTACAAAATATTTAACCTTAAATAGATACATTTACTTTTGAACTATTAAACCTTCCTTACACATATATTTTGGTCATCTTTCTCTTAAAAACATATTTTAAAAAGAATTTAACCCTACTTGGGGCCTTAATATACAATTGGCATACTTTCACTGTTTATTTATTTATTTATTTATTTATTTTCACCCGGCACAAACATGAAAATGTGGCATATTAACATGAATGTCAGCGCATTCCTGTGAAAAATGGAGCGGCTGCTTTGAAGCTGCTCCTTGTTTTCACAGTACAGGCGGCAACCTGCCTGCACTTTGAAGGGGGAATAGAGATCCCCCTGCAGGCGAGTGCAGTGAGTGACTGCAGCCACCTGCAAGGGGATGTCTGGGGGGCTCATGGAACCCTCTTTTCCCCCTCCAGAGGGCAGCCATCAGGGGCACACTGACAGTGCACCACCTTTTAGGTGGCACACAGTCAGTGTGCCTCCTGACAGCTTCTTTGCCTCTGCGCTCGAGTCTGTAATAAAGCGAGGGCACAGAGGGAAAGGGCATCCTTCATTTGCCTTGGGCCACGCCCCCATGCAAATAAGTGAACGCCCTCTGAAGATAGCACTGTTGTTTGTTTGTGTTACTGCGCTATCGGCATTACAGAAGGGGACACACAAGCGTCTGCGGCCCCTTCTGTAATACCAAAGTGCCCCTGGGGGAGCGCAAAGCGGGCTCAAACATCTGTTGCGCCCTGAGGCACTGCTATAATACAGCCCACAGCTTTTTAAATGTAAATATAAATAAGGTAAATGCAATACAAACAACCTCTTATCTGGCCTATCTAGTTTATACAATGGTGTTACTCAAAGTAGACATTTCCCTAAGAGAGACAAAATCTCAGCACAGAAATGAAATTCTTTCCAGTTTTATTTATTTAAAAAATATATTTTTTAGTTTTCCGCATTTTCATATACTTTTTAAATAAATTTGTGTTAGACTCATGTACTCATACATTTTTTTACAAATAAGAGACAAATATATCACATTTCAATTGGAAAGAAACCTAGATTGGAATCTCACAGTTTCGACACAATTTATAGTAACCCCCCAAAAAAACACAAAGATTTTCACACCATCATCCTTCCATTCTCATCTTGTATTCTTCTCACACATACCATCAATCATACAGCACAGAAGAATCACAATAAAAACACATCTAAAATGGAATCCTGCTCACTAAACCTATCCATCATAGTTTTCAAAATCACGGTTTAGGTGTTGACACATCCATCACATTTGTTTTTCGATTAGTTCTTCTCTTGATTTGGTTCTTAGGTAGGACTCCAGATGTGTGATGACAGGCCTACGCACGTTTCGGTGGTGACAAATGATTTATATTACCTTCTTCAGGGCCAAATGGGCAATATAATTTTCATCTGTATAGCAGTCTGCAGGTCTATATTCCTATTAAGTCCAGGACATTGTCATCCGAAGAGGGATTCTCTGAGGGAATAATTCCTTAATAAGATAGTTATAATTCGGGAGGAATATATTCCTTAGTTCCAAAGCAATCTGAACTGGAAAATATTTCACTCATAACATGTCTTTGACCGAAAATCCAACTCCATCAAATTTAAAAAAAAATCTGTTTATATCACCCATAACTATTGTGTGTCTTGGCTTTTATCATGGAAAAGTTGACCCTTCAGTTTGATCAATCACATGAGCTCAATCCATCTCTCTTCACTCGCGCTACACATCTTCCGACAAATTCAAATAAGGTATTCTACAGTAATCGGTGACCAACTGGCTTTGGTGTGATGGATATTTACTTTTTGTTATTGAACTATAAAGCTACCCTGCTCAAAGTTTGGTTGACTTTCTAGAAGATAAAAAAAAAATCTTCGTATGGCTATTTCTTCCACCTGTAGCCTATGATATAAATATTTTTTTCACCTCCTGTGTACTAGGCTTTGAACAAATGATTCAGAAAAGAAACAGACATGCAGTAAAGGTAAGGAAAACATTTTGTGTGTTGCAAGTACATATTTTATCTCAGCATGTTTCTATGTGTTTTTTGATTTATGTAAGTTGCCTTTAGGCATGATATTGAGTTTCAAAATGTGAACACTAACCAATAAATTATTCTATGGAATAATTAGGCATTTGACTCTGTTCGACCATTCTGAATGCCATTTTATCACCTGCATGCACTAGCTCAGTAGACAGCTCCAACCTATGTATGCAACAGCACCTACATTACAAATGTGATTAGTAGCCCCTAGCCATTTTAGTATCCTCAATATATCAGCCTGAAATGTATTCACATGACAATAAGTGAACTAACTTTACAATCATGTTGTGAGGGAGATGATAACCCCAAAACGTCTTGACTACTCTGCACTTCGCTAAAGAAGGAGGTCAGGCCTGTCTAACAACCCAGCCTATGTTCTTTTGATTCTAAGAAAATTGGGCTAAAAAGACAGCTTTTTATTCAATTTTTGTTTCATAAGATTTGTACAGGAAATGGCAACTAACCTGTCGAAACAATGCTGTGCCCCCGCAAGCCCCTGGCCAGTGCCCCGCCTCCCCACTCACAAACCTCACCAGCTGCCACTGAATTGTCTACTTTGTTCACAGGAAACTACAAGGCGTAACTCAGGTCAGAAAGTTAGATGGTGGATTGTTCATGTACTTCTTACCAATCCGTAAAGTATGGCTAGGTACCTGCACAGTCCAACTGCCCATAGAAACGGAATAGAAGCAGCAATGTAGAAAGAACACTTCTTTCTCCTGTGAACTTCCTGCAGAGCTCCATCAGACCCCTGATTCACAAAGGTAGCTTACACGATTGAGTAAATTACACTTGGGAGTAAGGTTACTATTTGTTTACATATTCATAAATTCAGAATGTAAGTTACTACTAACAAACACAGATCAAGATTGAACTATGAAGAAGCAATGCCAATGTATAGTCCACACTATGTAATCTGATGCAATGCTATTGTGTTGCTCGCATTAGCTGACTATGCCGTTCACTCCTCTCCACCCCCCCCCCCCTTTTTTCCTCCTCTGCCTCCAGCCTATTTTTAACTGTTGGAGACACTGGTCTTCAAATGTAATATTGCACTAAATGCCAATAAATAAAAAATTGTACACTTTTCTGTCTCGCCTTTCCTCTTCAAAGACTGTCTGTCACTGAAATGACTCAGAAGCTGATAGTCCCAAAACACAAGCCATGGGTGTGACTACAGTTCAGACATGGATGTCATCAAACGTTTAATTTTAGGCTCCCATCCCTACTATGATTCCCTTATCAGCCCCATCTCCTTCGTGAGATGTGTCCAGGCCAGTGCTTAATTTGTAAAATAATAGGTGCCGGTGCTCACAATTTTTCTTAGGAGGCCACATCTACTTCTCCGGCTCCTCCCGTTTTCTCCAAGTGGCTCCACCCAGATCTGCCACTGGAACGGCTGAACACCAGCTGTAATACCTGATTGGAATTTCTATTAGTGAACCTTCCTAAAGTAAAGGAGGTTCTCACCCTGATTACATTTTAGGGGGAAAATTAAAGCAAAAAGTGCAATTTATAGCACAAATTTGGTAAAAAGGTAATGTTGTGAAATAAAGCTAATCTATGATCACATGATATGGGCAAGCAAGGTAGTTGTGTTTGACCTCAGGTGACTCTCAGGTTTCACACTGTGTACTTAGGGCAGAGGTGACAAGCAGAATCCGTATTTTATTTCTGGAGCTTTGGTGTGATGAGATGTGTGATGAGATCCCAAAATGAGGGCAGAAAAGCACTGCTCAACAATCGAGACTACATTATACTTGTTTTCATGCAATGGGAGATTTATCAGATTCACATTGTGTTGAGCCCAGGCATTCCTAGCGGGTCCCTGTGATTCATGGTGGGCAGCTGCAGTCACTAGGCCACGGATCATCTCTCCTGAAAACTCACTTTGTTTTGTGTGGGCACATGACTTGAGCTTTGAATAAATTAAGAAAAAAACACCCAATGTTTGTAAAAGTTTAATTTATTCTGAAATTCATCTGTTGTTGTGGCTCACATAGATTTTCATATTTTAAACAAAAATTGATTCTGCAGAGAATGCAGCAACAATGTGGAATTCACATGCTAAAATACTTTACTGCTCTTAGTTAACCTCCTTCAGCCCTTTTAAATTAAAAAGCATTTCAATTTGTTTCTAGAAGGTGAATGCCGTTTTTACAAGCTCTTTTTTCTGTTTTTCATCACCCCCATCAACCCGTCTCTTCACTTCAATACATTTAAAAGCAACTGGAACATTAAAAACAACCTTCTCATACAGATATCTGCAATTCCTTTTGACAATTTCTTCTTTAAGTTTTGAAAGACACTTTATTGAAAGAAAGATTGCCTCAAATAAGGATACAAAATCAGTAATATGGAATACAAGCAATCAGTACATAGAGAGGTAGAATAATACAATATGGAAAGGAGAAAGAAGAGGGGAGAAAGAGAAAAAGAAAGAAGAAAGAGAGAAAGAAAGAGAGGGAGGGAAAAAGACGAGAAAGGAAAAAGGAAGGAAACAAGTCATGTGAGAAGAGTATCAAAGGCATAAAATATTACAAGCAGGAAGTACGAGAGAGGTCTACAGTATTGCAAAATAAGAAGAAGGCAATCTGTTCATAAAGAGAAAAAAGGCATCATAGCAAATCAAGGAGGTTTAGGAACTTCTTCATGGGAAGGGGTATGTAAAGGACGGGATTGTGCAGACATATCTAGAAAAGTAGTAACTTGCAACCACAATAAATCACGTTTGATAGCAAGTTGAGTACATAAGCTCTGTCTAGTCTGTGATTATAGCAAACACCATACCACCAAGCCTGAAAGGAGACATTCAAAGTATTCTTCCAGGACTTAGTAATTTGCTGAAAAGCCAACGCTAGAAGAAGGTCGATAATGGAGGTAGTGGAAAAGGGAATCTGGGAGGACCAGATGTCAGAGAGGCTACCTAGAAAAATATGGGTGAGTGAGAAGGGAAATTGTGTGGAGAAAATAGAATTAATTTGTTGCCAAACCTTGGTCCAAAAAACTTGAATGAGAGGACAAGTGAAAAGCATATGTTTAAGGTCAGCAGAGGCATTGGGACAAGACCAACATGTAGAGGGAATAGAAGGGTTAATAGCATGCAGTTTAGAAGGAGTGATTAAAAGTTGGTTATAGATAAAAAATAAAGTCTGGGTGGTGTTAGCTGCTCTAGACGATTTCCGTAATTTGTTCCAAATGTTATGCCATACAGGGATAGTAAAAGAGGTGTCAAGATCAGATTCTCAATCTTGTTCCGTCTTGGATTTATCACGGAGAAGAGGAACATCCTGTAAGTGTTTATAAATTTGGGAAGCGGAAGGAGAGGATAAAAGAAAGGGAATAGTAAGCGAGGAAGGTGCAGGAGGAGCGGGAGAAATGGTAATAGAATCATAACAAAATTGAACGGCAGCACGTAATGAATTGTATTTGAGGAGAAAGGAAGGAGGGAGAGAAAAGCGAGATTGGAGAGTTGAAAAGGGAAGACAACGACCATCTTGAAAAATTTGATGAACCCAAAAAAGACCGAAGGAGTACCAATCCTGCCAGAAAAAAGTTTTGTTTTTGATTTTAATAAGAGGGTTGTACCACATGGAAGATTGCAAAAAGCGGGCACTGTCATCAAGACCATGAACAAAGAGGGGAAGAAAAATGTTCCTGGAATTTTTAAGAATAGGGAGCGACAACTTGGGAGGAATATGTGAGAAAGAAAGAAATTCTTTAAAGGAAAAAGGATGAAAAAAGGAGGGCTCCAGTGCACACCACAATGGAATAGAAGAAACATCCTCGGTGGGATCCAGAAAAAAGGAGGATGAGTGGGAGAGGAAAAAAGAAGAGTGGTACGAGGAGAAATCCGGAAAATTAACACCACCTAGGGATTTAGGACGTTTAAGTTTGGCAAAAGACATCCTCGCCTTTTTGTGTTGCCACAGGAATTTGGAAAGGATAGAATAAATGGATTTAAAACAAGACTTTGGAATATTAACAGGTATATTAGAAAGAAAAAATAAAATTATTGGAACCAACATCATTTTAATGGAGTCTAATCTCCCCCACCAAGATAAAAACAAAGAATGCCATCTAGTAGTGGAGTCAGTTAAGGTGGTGAGCAGAGTTTTAATATTTAAGGCAACCGTGTCTTTAATGGAAGGAGTGAACCAGAGGCCCAAGTATTTTATTTTAGAAGGACTCCAATGAAAGGAAGAGAGTAAAAAATCAGCATGAAAACAACATTTATTAAGGGGAAGGATTTCACACTTATCGACGTTGAGTTTATAACCAGAAACTTTGGCATAAGAAGAGACTTCAGATAAGAAAGCCGGAATAGAAGTAAGAGGGTGAGAAAGAAATAAAAGAATGTCGTCTGCATAGGCAGAAAGCTTTAGCTGTGTATCTCCATATGGAAAACCAGAGATCTCAGAATTTAATCTAATCCGAGACAAAAAGGGTTCCAAGGCCAAAATAAATAGAAGAGGAGAAAGGGGACAACCTTGACGGACTCTTCTAAAAAGAGGGAAAGAAGAAGAAACAAGACCATTAGCAAAAATAGAAGACTTAGGAAAAGAATATAACAAAGAATATAAGAAATGAATTTAGAGCCAAAACCAAACCAAGGTAAAGTAGAAAGCATAAAAGACCGGTTGACCCTATCAAAAGCTTTCTCAGTATCTAAAGCGATAGCAGCCAAAGAATGAGAGATAGTAGGGGACTTACTGAGAACATTGAAGAAAAGACGAGTATTATCCGAAAGAAGTCGGCCTTTGATGAAACCAGATTGCTCTTTGCCAATGAGCTGGGGAAGAATTTTATCGAGACGTAATGCTAAAATTTTTGCAAAAATCTTATAATCTACATTAATTTAAGAGATGGGCCTATAATTTTTACATAAGGTGTGATCCTTGTTATCTTTGGGGAGAAGACAAATGAGGGCTTCCTGAAAAGAACCTTCCGATTTCTGAGAAGTAATAAAAAAGGAAAATAATTGGTGAAGCTTAGGAACAAGAAAAGATGAAAAATGGGAATAAAATTCAATCGAGAATCCATCAGGACCTGGGGCCTTGCCTTTCTTAAGAACACGAATGGCCTCCAAAATGTCCGCAGGGAGAATGTCCTTATCTAGAGAAGAAAAGTCAACGTCCGATACCAGGGGGGAGGGATGGAGGAGAGATACGCATCAATGTCCAAGGAGGAGGGAGGAGATTCTGGGGTATAGAGGGTCTGGTAAAAATGAGTAAATTCTCAAAATATCTTCATCTTTGTGGAGAGTAATGTTTGAAGAAGAGACAATCGAATCAATTTTCGTCCGCTCTTTTTTAATTTTAAGGTAATTAGCAAGAACATTTATAGCTTAATTTTGTGAAGAATAAAACTTAGCACTAGATTTAAGTAAGATCAAATTGGCAGAGTAAGTGGATAGCTTATTAAAGGAAAGTTTAGCATTAATGAGTTGAGTAAGGACAGAAGGGGATTTGGTAGAAAAATAAGAATGTTCAAGGTGTTTGATTTGGGACGTTAACCCCTTCGACGCATGGAGTTTCCATTGATTTCAATGGAAATTACATGGAAGATTATCATGGACCTTAGCATCCAAGTGGTTAAAGTAGATAAGGATTGCCGGGCAAGACGACGTTTTTTGGCAACATAGGAAATAATGAATTCTCTAGAGGCAGCTTTGAAAGTGTCCCAGATTAATTGAGGAGAAGTGTGAGGAGATTCATTTTCTGTAAAAAAGCGTGGAGCAAAGTCAAGGAAGGCAGAAGTAAATTGTGTGTCTAAAAGAAGGGAATTATTAAATCTTCAGCGACGAGCACCTTTAACAGCAGGGAGTAAATCAACACCTAAGGAAATAGGGGCATGGTCAGAGATAAGGATGGAGCCGATGTCTGAATAAGTAATGTGTTGTGTCAAAGCTTTGGAAACAAAAAGATAATCAATTCGGGATTGGGAGGAGAGTACAGGGGAGAAAAAGGTATATTCTTGTGAAGTAGGGTGGCAAAGTCTCCAGGAATCGACAAGGGAACGTTGTGATATGGTAGTTTTAAACTGGGAATGGGATTGGGATGGGGAGAAACGGAATGAGGACTTTCTATCTAGAAAGGGATCTATAACCATGTTGCAATCCCCACCAAAAATAAAATAATCATCAAAGTGTTGCATGGAGGAGGAAAGAATTTGAGGCCATAATAACTTGTCATGCACAGTGGGAGCATAAATATTGAAAATAGTGATAGGAATTTTGTTAACCAATAATGAAACAATTACCCATCTTCCTTCAGAATCCACATATTGAGTAATAAGTTGGACAGAAAGGCGTTTATGACACAGAATTGCAACCCCATTACGCTTACCCGAACCAGGGGAAGCAAAGACATGGCCTACCCAGTTTCGACGTAACTTAGAAACCTCAATATCCTTAATATGAATTTCTTGAAGTAAAACTATATCTGCTTTCAAATGAGCCAAATGAGAACGAACACGTTGTCTCTTAATAGGAGACCCCTAACCTCTAACTTTCCAAGAAACTACATTAATCGACATCTAAAACTTTTAGAATAGAGCAATATGCATGAGAACAATGCAACATTATAAGCAAAAACATAAGAAAAACAAGGAAATACAATACACCATATAGGAATAAATGAAGAGAGAAAAACAGGAAAGGAGAGGAGGCAGAAGGAGAAGAAAAGGTAAAGGAAACTGCAAAGTGAGAAAGTGAAAAGCAAAAAGGAAAAAAGGTGGGAAAAAAGAGAATAAAAGCAGGAAAAAGAGAAAGCAAGAAAGAAAAGAAGAAGGGAAAGAGGAGAACACAGCTGAGGAGGACAAAAAGAGAAAAGTACTCAATAAAAAGTAAGGCAACCAAAAACATACCACAAGAAAACGAAAAGAACAGGGGTGGTGGAGCCACATTAGGGAAATGGAACGCCGAACAGGAAACTCCAAGATGGGACCATGAGGAGAGGAACGACCCTCAGGAGGGAACAAAGAAGGTACGAAACACTGAGGGACCAGAAAATCGCTAACTACGGAGGAAATGGGGGAAAAAAAGAAATCAGAAACTACAACGCAATATAAATGCAATTAGACACAGACTAAACAGCAAATAACATGAAAACTACAAAAAATGGCGGGACAATGAAACACAGAATATGAGCAAAGGAGCAAAAACAAGAAGGAGACACAACAAATTGAACAAGGAAGGAGTAACGGAACATTAGGGTGGAGGAACTTCCATGCAGCTGCCATTGCAAGTGTCCAAGAAACGCTGAAGTAAAGCAGGATCTTCATACGTGGTTGTCTTGTTATTATAAGTCACTCGGAAGAGGCAGGGGTGGAAGAGACCATAATGGGCATTCAAACTACGCAGAGCAGGCCTCATCTTCAAGAATCTTTTCCGACGATCCGCCGTAGCCTTAGCATAGTCCTGGGCAAAAAAGAGGTTAGCACCATTCCAAGTAAGTTTACCACGTTGTTTAGCTGCATGAAGGACTTTGAGCAGTTCCGTGTACTCCAAAAAATAAAGAATAACACCTCTTGGCTTTGAGGAAGATGAAGCAGAATGAGGAGGTGGACCAAGGCGGTGAGCACGTTGAATGTTCAATGGTGGAGTGTCAGGGAGACCCAGAAGAGGTGGCAGGAAAGACTGAAAAAAGGATATTGGATTGGCGCCTTCAAGATTTTCTGCCAGTCAGTAAATACGCAAATTATTGCGTCTATTGCGAATTTCCAATTGCTCAATTTGCTGTTTAAGAGAAGATATCTCTTTAGACATGAGGGGGACTTGGTTGGTGAGACCTTGAACCAAGTCCACACGGCCTTCCAACTCTCCAATTCTCTGCTCAGTAAGCGACCAGGAAGATTCTAGATTCTGCAAGCAGGTATTAGTTTCGTCCATGTGAGGCTTAAGAGCCCGAATCTCCTCAGGAATGAGATCCATAGAAATTGTGGAAGACGAGTTAGTAGGAGATGGCGGGTTCGTTTTCACACGCTTTCCAGAAGGAGCCGTTGATGTTGAGGGCACTTTAGTAGTTTGTTTGGAGCTGGAACGGGAACTTGAAGCCAGATGGAGAGGATGTAGATGTATTGGAGTCAGTAACATCCCCATCTATGTGTTCTTGTAAAACGCTGAATGGATTGAAGTCATCCAAACCAGCTTGTTTAGACTGAGTGGAATTGCTACGATTGTGTCGAGACGCCGCCATGAAGAGACGCAAAAAGTGGAAGACCTTCAGGGAAATCGTGAGGCGTCTCGAAAAAATGAAGTGGTAAAGGAGAGATGGAAAGTCAGTCAGCAGAGGGCAATATAAATAAATAAAGCTGAGAGACCAGCAAGTTGAGGATGGTCACAAATAATCAGCAATGAAGAAAGAAGTAAACAGTTCCAAAAAGGAAAATGGTCCTGAGAGGAAGATTCATGTCGCAGAGACAGAGAGAGAATCAGCGGGAGCGCCGAAAAACAAAATGGCGGCCGCGATTTTACGCTGAGGGGCAGCAACAAAGCGGAGAAAAATCAGTCATAGGGCTCACCATGAATGCCGTTTTTCGCTGCATTAGAAGCAGCCTTGGTTCCGGCACACAAAAAGGAACAAATTCAGGTCCGGACGACAGAAATAAGTCCTGGAGCCGATCCAAACTCTCACGTCGCGGCGGAGCTCCCAAGAACCGCGGCCATCTCCGAAGGCTCCGAAGCCACGCCCCCTTGACAATTTCTTCTAATAAATGTGATCTTGTACCCTTGCAATCCTGTTTCCCCACATGAGGTCAGCAGACAGTGTGAACTGGTAAAAGGCGTGGTTAAACAAAAACCCTACAAAAATGCACAGTCCTCTTTTTCAAGGCCAACACAAAAACACATGCATACATATGGCACACACACCCACACCACCCCCTTCCTCCAAGCGCCCAAAATTATTTCCTCCACTTACCTGATCCATGAGGGTGATTCCTGGTCACAGTGGGACACCGGATGGGTGCTCCAATTAGAATGTGCACACCAGGTGTTAGTTTGCAGGTCAGAATGCCCTGCAGTGCCTCCGGCTCACCTGCTCCCAGTAATTATGCCCCGCTCGTGCAGCACATCTATTAGAGGACTGGCAGTATTTAAAGTTTACAGAGGAACAAGTCCAAACCTGCATCTGACAATTACTGAAGTTGGTAGTGGCCCTGATCACAAGAACATCAAATGCAGGATTTCAGTTCAGTGCGAGGTCATTAAAGAAAGGCTGCTGCTACCCACTTCTAATTTGCTCTACGACATTGTGGAAAGTTTGTTCTGAAATTTCCCAGCCTGCCTCAGCCCACCTCAGCCATGAGCCCGCCCTCAGCCACAATTATCCAATAGAAATAGCATGTGAAGGGCAGGCATGCACTGCTGACCTCCCGAACGTGATGATGACACACGTTCTACATGCCTGGGCCAGCGTGGGCCAAGAAGAGCAGGTACATTTTTGTTAATAATTACTGGTCCTGCTGCCCAGGGGAAAAACTTATAGACCCGGCCCTTTAAAATAAGTGCCGGTGCTGAGCACCAGAAAGCACCGGCACAAATTAGGCACTGGTCCAGGCCCCTTCCTTGTGATCTATTACTGAATCAAAGAGCATCTTTTTGAAGTGTAAAGGAGGAGTCTATCGTTCCCTTTTTCCAGTGTCCCACGCAACTGACAGGAATGTTGCTAGACACATATCTGTCTTGGGGGATTCCTATATGCCTCATGTCTTCTGGAGGCAGGCTTGGGCTTCCCAAAATGTAACCCAGGATCCTCCATGTAATGTAACAGTGCAGAGTACATACACAGCACATATACTGTCCAGCAATGTTTACCTCCATGTATTGAGCCACAACATACACACATTTAGCACATACATGCACTCTGCACGCACTGTTCAGCACAAACGCTTCTCTGTATCTTACTGTGGTGTGCTTTTTACACACACACTCTGCCAGCACACACACTCACCATGTGCGCACCACTTCGTCCTTCATAGATTGCACTTCTCACAAGCACACTTTGACTCAGCACATGCTTTCATTGCAAACTCACTGCACAGCACTACATCTCTCATGTAATGTACTTCTTGCCAGCATACATACACTGAGTACGTGAACTAACCATACATATAATACGCAGCACTGTTCTATCCTTGTACTGTACCTTCCATGCACTGTGCAACCTTTCATCTACTTGATGTAGTCAAATGGGGAGTTAAAACACACAGTAACTGAACTTTTTAAAAAGGTGAGTGAGCTTGCAGGTCTCACTCCAGTGACACAGGGTACAAATTACCTGTTCACACCGACTGATCACTACATCGTATGCTGCTACCACCAAGCTCGTGCCCCTTAACTCTTTGGTGAAGACAGTAGCCTTCCACCACTATGAGGGTTGCTCTTTGGGCACCCTTCCCAGTCCAATAAGACTGCAATCCGTGAGACAGGCCTATGTTATGGGTCACACACATGATCCATATTTGCTAGGACAGTGATCCAGACAAAAGTACAGTTGGGCAGTCAGGGCAGGGGTATACGTCTTTCACCATGCAGAGGACTTTTCTGTCCCAACAATTACAAATACATTACACCCTACAGCCTTTCGTTTCACACTCCTTGGACCCCAGGAAGATAGTCACATAATGTACTTTAGTTTTATTTCTCTGACTGCAAAGCAAGAGAGTAGTTTGTAAACACCAATCCCAATGTTAAAAAAAGAAGCAGCAGTTTGTCAGAAGACAGCTTGACATTTGACCTCTGTCTTTCAAGCGCAGCAAAAGTGACAAGATAAATGCAGAATTTAAAGAGTCTTTATTTAATGCTTGGACTTTCATGTCCAACTAAACAATTGGGGAATGACCCACCAGTGAGTTGCGACCCACTGTTTAAGAAACCCTGATTTAGGAAATTCTCTGAACTGATGTAATGTTTCTTCATTCCAGGAGTCTGACTAATATTAGGTCTGAAGGCACATTATCTAACTCTCATCAATCCAATTCAGTCAGTAATTAAGGGATACTAAGATATTGAACAAAACTAATAAGGGAGTTGGCATGTTCATACCTAATGATTAATATTTTGATCACTGAGGGGAGACATATCAATCTTGGAGCACTGTATGAACCAGTACTATGTCCTATTGAGGTACGATAGAAGATGACAGTGTTTCTCTTTATCCCTTATCCAATTTTCCTTTGTACTGCTGGTTTGTTCGCGGTAGTCATAGCATCTTGAAAGGGGATCCTTCTGCACAAGGAATCCCTGTAATCGCCTCAGGACTAATTACATCAATATCGATGTGTTTGCTTTTTATGTAATATAAACTGTTCATCAAAATAAAATTTATTTTATTCCATTAATCTAAATAAAGATGTTTCAAATGATATTTTAGGTTTTGTTGTGAGTTTTGATTTTGAAATCCCCAAGTTAGAGCATTTCATAATTTAAGCTTTAATGTCAGGTACTCCGCCCTTAACAGTTATCATAATTTAAGTAGATGTATTTTCTTTAATACAGCTTTCTCCCATAAATAATAATGCATACAATTTGGCGTGAATGATAAATTATTATATATAGATCACCATTTTATGATTACATCTAAAACCTAAAATAAAATCAATAGAAGGACGATAATTGATTAGTGGGATGATTTCACATCTTACATTTTACCAAGCTAGTGTACTCAAAATGCAGATTTCTTTTGCTACACCATCACAATGTGGGATTTAATTTGAAACTGAATTAATGAGTTTCAGAGAGCACATGCACGTTAGCACTAGTTGGCAGTGGTAAAGGGCACAGAGTCCTAAACCCAGCAAAAAAGAGATCAGCAAAAAAATGAAGGAGGAAGGCAAAACGTTTGAAGGAAGCCCACCCTAACGCTGACAGATCTAACACTATGCCTAGCCATATGGCTAGTTAGAATATGCCTAGGGAATGCGCAAAAATGCCTGATTTATGAGATTACAGAATGATGAAGGAATTCCTATGATAGCTACTGTTTAGTTTACATCTTTTGATTAGATGCTGAGGATTTAAAATGTAATTGCTGTCTATTTTATCAGGAAACAGTATTTCTCAACAATAAAGCAACCATGTACAAATAGTTTGCACCTCAATACACAAACCTCCCTCGTTAACAACACAAGACTGTCTTTAAGACCGCAGCACACAATAATGGGGATAAGAGTTTAGGAAAGGGGGAGCAAAAATATTTCAACATGTTTACCTCATGGATTAAATCTTCTATAAATTAGTACTTTAAACCCTTATTTGGAGGCCATACTGACACTTCAGGGTTCAAATAAAGAAAATCACTGTGTGCCTCAGGGCCACATCTCTCAGATTTTGATTAAGTCTCAAGTTGACTGCTCTCTTGTTGCTTCACAGTGAGAAACTCCCTGACTGCAACTGGGTTAACAAACAAAGGGCCTTGATGATGTCATGCAATCTCAGTTTTGCATGACACCAGAGGGTCTCTTCCAAACATAGAAAAGAAAGCTCCTTCTTCATGACCTGCAGTTCCTTCTTAAACATCAGGGTTACTAATCTTTGGTCTGTTCTTCACCACAATACAGAGTTTATTTGCTACTGCCTTGATAAATCTCTTATGCTGAAGCTGGCCCATCAAGTCATCAAGGACTGTTCTTCTACTTGCTCCCTCTCCTCCAGTAGGTAAGGTGTGGATGTGGTCTAATGGCCAGAGCTGCAGACTTCAGTTCTGGGGATCCAGGTTCGAGTCCCGGCATCAGCTCAACATCCTGTGATTCTGGGCAAGTCACCCGTGCCTATGGGCAGTGCCTGTATACTCTCATGGATGATAAGTGCGCTCTACAAACCCCAGTATTAATATTATTATTATAATATAGCCACTTTCAACTGAAACTAAAAGACAATGGTTGTCCCCCTAAGACTTTCTCATTAAGAAAATGTTACACCTCCAGCCCCAGGTGTTCAGTCTGTGCTTGGGCTGGCAACCCCTGGACACATGTTATTTTATTTAAATGGAATGTGGAATGTGGAATGCTTCCTTTCAAACTGTGTGGGTATAGTTGCTTCTGAGCCTGCCCCCTGCTGGCCATAGTTCTAATCTCCAGATAAAAGCTTACTTTATAAGATAGTGTCATTGCTTCCAGGATGCGTATTGTCCGTCGCCAGCTTCATTCCAGGTACAAGCCAATGGAGGAGATTATTTTTTAAAGAGAGGTGTCTAATCAAAGAAGTGCTCAGGGGATGTATGCTGACATCAATATACATTTCAGAACAGGGCTTTTGGTGACATCAGCACCATGCTGTGTTTCATCAGTGCCATCTTCCAGCCTTGTTGTCAGGATAACAGATGATGCACTGAGGTCAACGTGCCCTGATGTATCTGCTTGTTGCCATTGTGTGTGCTGTTCTCTCCACAACACTGAGGACTGTTACCTCACCAAGGCTAATTATCCTGCAATGCCTTGTTTCATAGGTTATGTCAGTGAATGTGCATCATTCTTACAGGTGCCTATTTGCAAAGCCTATTCGATTATGTGCACACCTTGCAAAATACATGGTAAAGTTAAACCTTTGGCTCAATTGGGTGCTCATTACCATTGGTGGTGTGAATGTCTTTTTTTATTGTGATTTGGTAAACATCAAGTCGTGTTTACCAATCAGTGAAGCGCACACACTCCTAATATGCTCATATTCATACAATAAAATCAAATGGATTATAGGACAAAAGCTGTGAGAGAATGTGTATTTTCTTTTGCTCATTAGCTATCTCTGATGTGCCCACCATTATGTTGATTCTACATTGAGAACCTAATGAGAGTTGTATAGGAGCCCTAAGGGTTTTAGCCAATCCATGTGAATATAAGAATTTTGAGCACAATATGATTACGGGCCAGGAGGTGAAAAAAAACTAACAGTATAAACATCCAAGAGGCTCTATTGTTATCTCTGAATCTGACTTTGGGTTAGGGTATGGAGGTTTTATTTTTTTATTTTATTTTACAGATTTATAAAGCGCATGGCTGCCCGTAAGCGTCCCAGCGCTGATGTCACAGAAACCAAGTGCGAGGGAGGCATTACGGGAACAGCCAAGTCTTGAGTGCTCTGCGGAATGCGAGTAGGTTGGGCTGGGCTCTAATGTCTGGTGGTAGTCCGTTCCATAGCTTGGAGGCGTTATATGAAAAGAGTCGACCTCCAGAGCGGGCTTTCTTAATTCTGGGTATGGAAGCCAGGTTGCAGTTGGTCGAACGCAGTGTCCTCTTAGTGGTGTGGGGGGTAATAAAGTTTTTTAGGATGGGTGGAGCCTTCCCATGCAGTATTGTATGTGTCGTGCAGAGTGCCTTAAATTGTATTCTTTCCTGGATGGGCAACCAATGCAGGGCTGGTTTGGCCGAGCAGCGACGATGGGTTCCTGTAAGAAGTCGGGCAGCAGTATTTTGTACTATCTGAAGCTTTGATATTGCTTTTTTCGGGGCCCCCAGATAGAGGGCATTGCCATAGTCCAGGCGGGATAACACTAGTCCGTGAATCAAGAGTTTTTGGGATTGAGTTGGAAGTAGAGGTAAAATTTTCCTTGCGGTTCGTAGAAGGCCATGGCACACACCAGCAGTTTTCCTTGCTTGAGTGAAAAAGTTAAGGCCTTCATTTAGCCATATTCCTAGACTCTTGATTTCCTGCTTTGGATTAGGAGGTGTGCCCATGCAAGGTGGCCACAGGGATTTAGGTTGGTAGAGTGACTGGTTGCCTAGAACCATTATCTCTGTTTTGTCATTATTTAGTTTGAGATGTGAGATGTTCATCCATTTCGTTATGTCGCTAAGGCAGTTGTGGAGATTGGTATGGGATTGGTCTTGCTGACTTAAAGAGACTACCAGTTGAGTATCGTCACCGTATGTTAAGAGCTTGATGCCAAAAGGGGTGACGATCTTTTCAAGGGGGGACATGTATACATTAAAAAGGATCGGGCTCAGGGACGAACCCTCAGGGACCCCACAACTGATAGCCGTGGGCCTGGAAGCGAAGTTACCATCTGCTACCTGGAAAGTCCTTTCATTAAGGAAGGATTCCAGCCAGGACAGGGCCGTTCCTATGATACCAAGATCTCTGAGCCTATGGACCAGAGTCGAGTGGTTTACGGTGTCGAAGGCCGCACTCAGATCCAGGAGGATCACTGCCACTGATCCTCCTGAGTCCATGATTTTTCTTGCCTCTTCGACAACCGCCAATATCGCAGTTTCTGTACTCTGGCCAGGCCTAAATCCCGTCTGGGACGGCTCCAGGAGACCGTTGGTTTCAAGGTAGTCGGAAAGTTGTCGATTGACGTATTTCTCGGCAATTTTGCTGATACCTGGGAGCAGGGAGATCGGCCGAAAGTTGCCTAGTTCTCGTGGGTCCAAATGCGATTTTTTAATGAGGGCTTTGACAATTGCTTTTTTCCAACTAGGTGGAACAACGCCACTGGTAAGTGAGATATTAATCAGTTTTTGCATGTAAGGAAGGATGGTGGGCTCAGCCAACTTTAGGATATTAAAAGGTACGGGGTCAGTAGGTGATCCACTTTTAATTGAGGACAATATTGAGGATAAAGTGTCAGTTGTCAAGGGGGCGAAGTGAGACAGTTCATATGCTGAAGCCTGAGGTGTAAAATTGAACGAATTAGGGGTAGGGGGCGTCCGCAGTTTGAGGTGGAAGAGAATTGAGGATATTTTTAATCTTTGAATCAAAGAATTCTGCCAATTCATTGCATCTATTGGCTGATGGTTCTACTAAAGGGGGGGGATCCGGTGTTTTGAGAAGTTTTCTAGCAATTTGAAACGTTTCCCTTGATGTGTTGGTAGATGAGTTGATTATTTCCTCGAAATATTTAGCTTGGGCGATTTTAAGTGCCTTTTTGTAGTTCAGAATGGTCTGTTTATATTCGCTTTTTTTAATGGGATCAAAGTTTTTTCTCCAGTCTCTTTCTGATTTTTTGCAGGCCTTTTTTAGGAGTCGCATTTCCTGGGTAAACCATGGGGAGGTGATTTTACCTCGGGTTTTACAAGAGGATTTTTTAGGTAGGGTTTTGTCTAGTGATTCTCCTATCCATTTTGAAAACTCTGCATCGGCGTGAATAGGGTTGGAAGTAAGTTTAGGGGGGGAGTGCTCTAAATTTAACTTCCATATTACTGGGTCTAGCGTAGCCCAAGAACGAGTGGGTTTATTGGGTAGAGATTTAGGGCGTAAGATATGGTCTAGCTGCCAGTTAAATGGGATTAAAAAATGGTCAGACCATGGTACAGGAATATGATTCGAGATAGTAAAATTAGTATTGGAAAAAATAGGGTCCAGCAAGTGGCCCAGTGAATGGGTCGGTTGTCTGCTTTGTAGCCTGAGCTGAAGAGTTTCAAGGTCTGCTATTAGGTCAGAGGCTAGTTTGACTTCATTTTTGTCTAAATGAATATTCAGGTCTCCTAGGATCATGAAAGTGGAGTGAATTGCAGCCAATGTACAGGTGTTTTCCCTGAGAGATTCACTGAACTGGCCCATGGGTCCTGGTGGGCGGTAAATAAGAATACCGGACAAAGATCTACTTGGGGAGACTTGGATTGAGAATAAGACATTTTCGCAATCTAGGAGGGGGCTGCCTTGTAATCGGCAGGCAAGATGATCTTTGTAGATTATAGCAACACCCCCTCCCTTCCCTTTGGATCGGTCTACGTGTTGAATTAAGAAGCCCGGAGGGAGGGATTTAGCGATGTCTGGGTCAGAGTCAGGTCCCAACCAAGTTTCTGTTAAGAAAAGAACGTCTAACTGACGATTTTCTAACATTTGATGGATTTCTATTGAATGCTTGGGGAGTGATCTGCAATTAATCAGGGCCATGCGCATTAGAGTGGAAGAGGAATGTTGAGACACAGTAGGTGAAAATTTAAACGGGCAGTGAAGGCAACGGTTGGAGGAGTTGTCCCCAACTACAGAGTGTGAACTACAGGAATTGAAAGAACAGCATCCTATATGGAGGAAATGTAATTAGCAGAGCAATTTCCAGGAGAATCCACTGTTGCTGCTGCTATCAAACCTAAAAAGGAGTTGTTTTCCAATGGTAAATCCAAGGGTTTGAAATGGTACTGTTGTGTCAGCAGCAACCACAACGGTAATGCCCAGTGTTGTCCAGCTACTGATCAAACATAACAAATATAAAAGGAAAGGTCACTTTGCCAAAGTGTACAGGGCTATCGAAAGACTCCATAGCAAATCAATAATACTCTTGTAAAGCGCAGAGGGAGTCTTAGGAGTCTGACTCAAGTGAACAAAGTGTGGTGCTGTGTGTAAAGTCACTTTCCATGGTCAACAATAAGAATGAAGTAACCAACTCTTTTATGTGGCTTTGAATGTGATCAGTAGAGCGCAATGTCTAGTCAGAGTAGGTGGCCCCGATGTACATAAGATGGCAGTTTCTAAGTCTTCTTTTTCTTTGATTGGGCTGCATGAATGGAGTACATTTCACAATATTACTTTAAGTGAATCCTGCGCTGCGGAGAGACTTCACAGCCCAGAAGGTCGGATCGGGGCTCGGCGGGGATCCAAAGCCGCCGGCTCATAGCCACCCCTGCTTGGGTGCCAAGCAACGCATCCAGAGACTTAACCGCTGCCTTCTTTGCCTGGCCCTAGCGGGACTGCACCGGGGGGTCTTTGGAAGAGGCCGATCGAGGCCCCGCAGGCTTTAATCACCGCGGGAGAGCAGGAACAGTCCAGAGGAAGCCAGAGGAAGCCTCGGAGTGCGGATTCAGTGGTGATCGGAGGGGGAGAGGATCAAGCCAGCAGGCGGAAGTACGCTTTCTTAGGGTTACCAGTCATCTTAGCTGCTTGGCCTTTACGAGACTGCATCGGAGGCTTTCCGAGACACTGAGGTGAGGACCCGCAAGAGGAGATCACCATAGACAAATGTGAAAACGCCGGAGGGGCCCTTGAACTGCGGGACTGCCAGTCGGCCTGCAGGTGATCGAAGGAGGAGAAATTGGCGCAGGAGGGCGAGAGGGAAGCTGCCATTTTGATGCGGTGGAGGATTGCAAGCCTCGCCTAGGCAGCGCTGACCAGCGGCCAGCAGAGAGATCCAGAAGTACAGAACTCATACAGGTACAGGGGTGGGGGGTGCCGTCACCGCCGCTGGGGGGCATCCTTCGCAATTTGGGCCTTCTGAGATCCCGTCCGCCTGCTGTCATTTTGGAGCCTGGCCCATACCCCGGCGGCGGAGCCCCCTGCCCTACTGCTTCCTGCTACCAACACCGCCACAAGGACCAGGCCAGTCCACTGCCGGCCACCGGGGCGCAGGATCCCAATCGGACACCACTGCCGGTGACTTTAACTGGTGCCCCTTGCACAGTGGCCCTTCCCTCCTGAACCCCAAACTGAGCTCTGGGCCTACACTAGCAAGCCGGCGTGGGGAGACAGAGACGCTGGCGGATGCCCCTGGGCAAATGATGGGACCATAAGTCTCTTGGAGGGCCGATTACAACCCTTTCCCCCTGGGGAGAACCGGCGAACTGTTACAACACAGAGGGGAGCTGGGTTGCTGGTTTGGGCCTCCGCTTATATATTCTATCGAGACAGTGCGGATCCCAGTACCGCATTGCCCCTCCACAGTCAGTTTCCACACACCCCCACTACCAGAGTCACGGGTGCTGCTATTCCTATTGCTGGCTAAGCTGGTCCCTTGAACGGAGGGTCTGCGGCCCGGCACTGCCCTTCTCCTGACGCCGGAGTGGCCACCGCATTGCAACTCACACCGGGGATGCCTCATTCTCAGCAGGCTGAGTCACCGGGCCCCATTGGCACCACGTCCATAGAGGGGTGACACCGCAGTTAGGCTAGCCAGTCCCTTACTCTGCTTGTGACCTACACGCCCTGGAGACCGGTAGTTCCTGCAAGGCCCCTGAAACAGCACTCCACCTCACTGCGACACTGGGACTGGTACTCTCCTGCTGCAATCCACATATCGTCCCCAGGGCCCGGTGAACTTGGGCACGGCTGAGAGTAGACAGCTGTTGGTGGGGCGAACCTCCTCCACGATCTGCAACGAAAGCCACCAACAATCCCTGAACATGACCCATTCTAAATCCAGGAAAGAACCTTCAACAACCCCCAAAGACACTACGGTCATGGCCCTGTGGAACAAGCCAGGATCGGTCCCGGCAACTGACGCGACGCTGGCAGCCGGAGGCCCCTCGGAGCTGGTTAGACAACCCTTTATGACCCTCTTCATGCAGGAACTTAAATCTGAAATAGGATCTCTGCACACTGAGGTCCAGGCATGTGTCAAGGAACTCCGTAAAGATGTAGGGGAGTTGGGTGGATGAGTGGATGACCTTGAGAAGACTCTCGACGCCCGTACGGAAGACCAGGAACACCTATGGCAGCGGCTGGCCACACTGGAAGAACAACATATCGAGCTACAGATCAAGCAGGAAGACTTGGAATAGAGGAGGCGCCGGAACAACATATGCCTACGGGGGATTCTGATTGGGGTAGACGGCACTGACATAATGACTTTTGTGGCTGAACTGCTTCCAGACATTAGAGGTGATGACGACGCCTCGCAGTCTTCCCTAGATCGAGCACACTGAGTGTCTGGACCATCTGGGAGGCCTGGTCTCGTCCCTGATATCTTGACTCAGGTCCACTTTTTACCGAGAAGGAGGCCATCCTCAAGGCGGCTAGGGACAAACCTGAGATTATATGCAAAGGCACGCCCATTTAGTTATTCCAGGATCTGGCCCCCACGACACTTTGACGCCGGAGGGACTTCCGACCCATCACAGACAAGCTCCGGGAGCTTAACATCCGCTACAAATGGTGGCATCCCTTCGCTCTCATATTTCAGTGGGTGTCCAAACGTCGCATGCTGAGATCATACAGAGAGACGGCCCAACTACTTCAAATCCCTGACACTCCCCCGGCAAGTCCTACACGCATGCCTCCAAAAGCTAGAGTCCCATTGAAGCCACAGTGGCCCACGGTACGTCATGCCAGAGATCCATCCTCCCGAGAGCGCAGCAGTTCATCCCAAGAAAAGCAGGACATAATCCAACACATAAGATCCCTGGAGGGAGGCCCGTCGCCTCCAGGCTCGCAAACATCTGCCAACAAATAACTCACCTCAGTGCTTGTTGATCTACTGGACGTACATCTTTTACCCTGGGGTGGATCCTTGACCATTACTCTGCAGCCGCTTCATCCTCCCTATCATCACCCCAGAGACTCCATCCTTTGAGGCCTAGCCTCTGTTAAAGAGACAGTGGACCTAGGCTGCGCTTCAGAGGTACCGATTTGATACACAACGCGATGGCCGACCCCCATTCCTATTTCTGGGAGAGTGACATCTCCGGGACAGCCTGTGCCATTGCGTCTGGCTACTCCCTGAACTGGAATAGGCTATGTTGGCCATGTTGGCCCTTGAACTATTTGAATTGTTTTATTTGTACTTATCCCTTTCCCCCTCCTTTCCTTCCCCACCCTGCGGGGGAGCCACTTCAACACTCGGAGGAGCCCCCAGTGGTCACTATGCTCCTCAGATCACCTGCCCGAGACAGTGCTTACTCCTGATGATAGGGGACTATGACCTCTGCACCCTGCCTGAAGATTATATCCCTTAATGTAAAAGGACTCAACTCCCTCAACCATAAATATGAAGATACTTGCTGCCAAATCCCTGAAATTGTTTTTTTGCAGAAGACCCATCACCTCAGGGCTGCCGTAACGCACATGTCACACCCACGCTTTCCTCTGCAGTTTTTGTCCTCGGCGCCCACTAGGACATTAGGTGTAGCCATCTTCTGCCGGGCAGGCATCCACCAGGGAGACTATAAGGTGATCCGTGGCACTGAGGGCAGACTTCTTGAAGTGGTGGTCAAGCTGGGGCAACTCACACTCACCCTTTGCAAAATCTATGCACCAAACCAGGGCCAGGAGACTTTCTTGCGTGAGATGCTACGAGAACACATAGAGCATGTGAACTCGGACCTTATAGTAGGGGGGATTTCAATCTAGAGTGGGATGCAGGCCTAGATCGCAGCGGGGGCTCATTCCATGGGGCGGGCACCATGTCGGCAGCAATGAAAAAATGCCTCATTGGTATGGGACTTATAGATATTTGGTGTTACCACTCCCCCCAGACCAATGACTACTCTTACTATTCCCATGCACTCCGCTGCTACTCACGCATTCACTACCTCCTCGTATAACACTCTCTGGTTTAAGATACACTTTCAGCCACTATGTCCGATATCTCCATCTCTGACCACTCACATGTAGAACTACTCATTCATGAACAATTTTCTCGCCACATGAAACCTACTAGATGGCGATTGCCCCCTCACATTCTCAGAGACCCAGTGGACAGGGCGGAACACTAGGCTGCTATCTTGTCCAATTTTGAAACTAACGACCTCCCGGAATCACTGCTTTCGGGTCTATGGAACGTGTTCAAAGCAATGATTCGCGGCACCCTTACATCTATTGCCATTTCTGGGACATGGGACGCCCGCCTGTTTGAGAACAAACTCACACGCGAAATCAAAACGCTCGAGCGACTAAATCATGAACGTCCGTTTGGCGATACATAAGAGGCGCTTGGGTATACTCAGGGGCCAACTTAGGGCACACAGAACAAACAAGGATGAGCACGCTCTTCTCAAGTTACAACAGCGTTACTACGACAGAGGGGATAGGGTGGGTACTGTCTGGGCACGCCGTCTGAGATCACGCGCAGCCAAAGCACACATTGCTAAACAAAAGCCTAGGGACGAGCCTTGGGCCACAACTGAATCCGCTAAACTTCAAGCATTTCAACACTACTATGCATCCCTTTATGCACGTGACGTGCCTGCTCCGGGTCAAATATAGGCCGCCTTAGACGCTTGCGACTGGGACCCCCTGAACGAGTACCACTCCAAACTCTTGGAGGAACCCATCACATTACAGGAATTAACTAGTGCTCTTAAGGAATTTCCCCTCGACAAAACACCGGGCCCAGATGGACTCCCAGTCTCGTTCTATCGCGCTTTCTTACCACAACTTCAACCATATATGCTACGCCTTTTCAACTCCTTCACAAATACAACTGGGCCTTCCACGGATATGGCGAGGGTCGAAATAGCTCTCATCCAGAAGCCCAGGAAAGACCTCACGCTCTGCTCTTCCTTCAGCCCCATTGCCCTATTGAATATAGATCTCAAACAACACCAACATTCTTGCCAAACGCCTTAGCACACACCTACCCGGCCTCATTTAACTGGATCAGGTGGGCTTTATTTAACAACATCATAGCGCAGACAATGTGCGTCGAGTTGCGCTCCTGGTTGGGAGGGCGAGGCACTGGAAGATACCCACCTGCTTACTCTCGCTGGACGCTGAAAAAGCGTTTGATAGGTTGAATTGGGTGTTTCTCCATGCCGTCTTGCAGAAAGTAGGACTGGGCCCACAGATGATAGCGCGCATTATGGCTCCTTGCCTTTCGCCGCTTGACATGGTGTGAGTTAACGGACAACTTACGCAACCTATCTCCATCCTTAGGGGTACCAGACAGGGCTGCCCTTTGTCACCCCTATTGTTCGCCCTCGTAATAGAGCCACTCGCTATTATGGTTCGCCAGTCGCCCGATATTCACGGCATTACCCTCGGGGGCATCGAGCACAAGATTGGCCTTTTTGCAGACGAGTTACTTCTTACTTTATCTGACCCGATCCGCTCGATGCCAGTGGTGCATACCCTGCTCCAGTCTTACGAACAAGTCTCAGGGCTTAAAATCAATCATTCGAAGTCGTGGGCTCTCAACCTTACGATTCCATCTGATGAGATCGCGACCCTGTGAGCCCTCGTCCCTTACCAATGGGCAACCAGTTCTGTTAGATATCTTGGGCTTAAATCTGACATTAGATTTAGCTACCTAGTCCCAGGCTAATTGGCAGGAATATGAAAATTCAGTTGTAGCCAACCTACGAGCGTGGAGATCTTTGCCGCTCAACTGGTTGGGGCGTCTTAATACAGTTAAATGGTCCATCCTCCTGAGGATACTCTACTTATTCCAGACCCTACAGACGCCCATCCCAGAACACCAAATTCAGATCCTACAGGGTGAACTAGTCACCTTCATATGGGGAGGGAAGAAACCATAATTTTCTAGTAAAATCCTAATGCTCCGTGACAAGGGTGGACTCGCTTGCCCGAATCTGGAAGAATATTATTGGGCGTCTCATCTTTGCTTTATATGAGAGTGGGCTGCCTGGGAGAGCGAGAAGCTATTGTTCACATGGACATGGTTGTTACCTGTCGCCCTGTTTGGGACTATGCGTGGCTTCCTCGCGAGGCACGCCGTCATAGCGGTCCCTACCAAAACTGTACTAGAGATCTGGGACAAACTGGCTGTCCGCAGGGGCCTCACCTCCTTTCCGTCCCCACACATTCCAATTGCTCGCAACCCACAATTCCCTCCTGCCTGTTGCCTGCCTTACTTTGCAAACTGGACAGACAAGGGCTGTAGGACGATACGAGACCTATTCCTAGGGGATAGCCTCAAAACCTTTGCCCAATGCAAACAGGAATTCCGGTTAACAGAAAAGGAGAGATACCAATATATACAACTCCGGCACTGGATACATGGGTCCTCGCTATCACAGGGGGCCACACAACCTTTCACACCGCTTGAATGGCTGGCGCATAGATTTGACAATTCCAAGGGATTAATCGCTCGCATATATCAAGTTCTTCAACACTCACAACGCCTTAACCCGCACCCATACCAGCAGCAATGGCAGGCTCTATCCGATGCCGACATTGCCCCCACACAGTGGGCACGTCTTTGGCGTGATATCCCGAAAAAGTTCCATAGCATCACCCGGCAGGAATCAGCCTACAAGGTAATGACCCATTGGTACTATACTCGCCTTAGGCTTCAGAAAATGTTCCCCAGCACATCACCCCTCTGTTGGCGCTGCACTCATGCACTGGGAGATTTTAATGTGAACTCAACTACCCAGGCATACACATTGATTACTGGCGCATTCAGTTACAAGACATAGTGTCTACAAAAACTGTATAAAACTGCTTTCAAGTATAAAGTGGATTTTAATATCTTGAAGTTTTTCTTTTATAAAAAATCATTTGATAAAATCTTTTGTTCAATATTGAGGATTAATGCAACCTTCACTGTTATTTTACATAAGTGTACATGATTTGACAATTAAAAAATTAGTCACTAAACAATATAAAAATGGACGGGTTCCTGTCGACGCGTTTCGACACGTGGGCTGTGTCTTCATCAGGACTGTACCATCAGAATGCTGTAAATGACATTGTAAACATACTTTTACTATTTATTATTTTTATACAGAAGCAGTGTATATAGTTTGACTGTTCATTGCATAGTTGATAACGCCAGTAAATAATTCATTTGTTACGATGTACCGCTTATTTCTTGTTATTTGTGCTCAAGACTAGACATGTACCTTATTTACACATTTTGGCACATATAGACCACATGTTTTAAAACACATTCAGGGTAATTTAGGGATAAGCTCAGGGAAACATTCTGCTGTTACATACATTGTTGATCATCGTTTATAACTCTTCTTGTCAGACATTATCGTATAACATTTTGTATGAGCATATAATATTAATTCTTATCCAATGGTGAAACTTAAAAAAGACACAATGTTTCTCAAAAGATGTGACATTCAGATGACCTATACTGTATAGTTCGCCAAAGTGGGTTTTTGAGGAATGGCGATTTCGCAGAAGAAACACACTCGCATCTAGATCCTATACTGGTTTATAAAGGTATACATTGGTCTTTTTAATTCAAAGGTATTCCGTTATTATCATTATCTAGGAGCGGTAAACGCTAAACTTGTGTACTTGGCTTTATGTTATACTGTTTTTATATGCTCCATATGTCTATAGATTTTTGCAGTTTTATTACCATATTGGTGCTGAGGTTTGGTCAAGTTTTCTTTTTAAAGTGGGCCACACGGTTTTTCAGCTTATACTAAGTGGCGTACATTCATTGTATTTTAATTTGGTTATCCTTATCTATTCATGTTGGTCCCCTTATTTGGATTTTCTGCTCTCACCTGTTAAAGTGTGGCGAGAATTGTACTTCTGCAATGAAATTAGACTTTTCTGCAATGTGACATCCGAAATAGATTGTGTGGCAACTGTATTCCTAGATAATCAAAGTTAGGGACAATCTTTATTTTATCTACATAGTTTTGAGTGAACTGGTGAACGAGCGAGGAGTCGAGACGAGTCGAGGCGAGGAGCCGAGGTGCCGAGGAGCGAGGCGTGAGGCGAGGAGGACGCCATCTCACCTACCTTTGCTTCGGTGGGGGGGCAATTCAGCGTCCAGCCTCTGGTCCCCAGCCTCTGCGGCTGTCTGTGTGCTCTCGGCGGTGGCGAGTCCCGTGTGCTGGCGGCCGCGGCCACAGGTTCCCGAAGGAGAAACAGCGGCAGGCGGAGGGCAGCGGCAGGCAAGCCCCCCGGCAGAGGTCTCGGCTGCCTCACGTGGCTGCGAGCCGCGGGAGCCTACGGCGTCGCACGGTGGGGGTCCGCAGCGACAGGAGCCGCGAGGAGTGCCCCTCCCCCCGGCCGCGGGCGTTCTGTGGCGGCGGGAGTGGTAGGAGAGCTCCACAGCGAGGACTCTATGGCGGCAGGACCCGCGAACCACCACACCCTCCAGTGCCCTCTAGCAGCGGTAGGAGCTGCAGGCATCTTCAGCGTATTAGCACAGTGGCACGGGGCAACAGGGGCAACAGGAGCAGCGTGAGGAGGCAAGAATAACAAGAAAAAAAATGCTGCAGCCCTTGTCAGTGGCTGTGTCTGTGTCAGTGGCAGAAGAAACGGCCGCATGAGACACCCCCACACTGGACGGAGCAGTGACAGCAAACACAGCAAGACATCCCAGCACCAGCACCAGCACCAGCAACCTCCCCGCATAAGTCAAGGTAAGGCACGCCGGTCCCCCAGGATGTGCACCAGAGGACCAGGAGCCCCTGGAAGTAGTAGTAACATGCCACCAGCCTAGCACCCCTAAATCAGAAATCTTTTTTGCACAAGAATACGCAATAGACCACCATGAGGTCAGGGAAAATAAGGGGGGTACCAGGCACCCAGTGCCCAAAACCTGAAAAAGAGGGAAAGGTAGGAGAGGACTTAATAGAGGACCTAACCGAGTACAATCAGAATCGGAAAAGCTCAGTAAGCCAAGAGAAAGGGAGCAGGAACAGCTCTAGGAACTAGACCATAAACAGGATACGGGGGGCAAGAAAAAAGAATCAAACACAATCAAACAACAATACTCATACCCCCACCAGGGCAACCGGCTACCCTATTAAAACTGACATCAAAAGCAGCAAACGGGCTCTCATTACCGATTTCTTAAAAGTATGCCGCAGCTTATCCCCAGGGAAGCAAAAGACACACAAGGCAGCCAATGAACCAAAGGAGGCAAAAGAAGCCAAGGAGTACAAGTACAGGGGGGGGGGGCGCAGACAATGAGACACATAAGGACAAAGTCAGCAGGTTAATAAACACTAAGGACCCAGAGCATAAGGCCCTTAAGTTGTCCCTATCAGAGGATGGAAGTTGTACTAATTCCATCAAGAGCCTATCACTCGTTCATCAAGGACTCCGCCAACAGGCCATTCAGGCCGTAGTACACAATGAACAGGGATTCAAACCGGAGTCGGAACTTGCACCCAAACAAGGGACCTGCCAAGCACAAACAAATCAACTAAGGCAGCAAAATCAACAGCTCCAAATAGCCCAACAAATTGCTTGGCAGCCTTGTGAAGAACAGAGCCAGGATGGTAACCTGGTGCTTGAGCAGGACAGTGATGTCAGCCTTGATAGCTCGCATGTAATATTAAACAAACCTGTAGACCCACAACCAGATCTACCACCTGAAACTACTAAGCAAGCAACCTCAAATAGCACAGCATTTAATGCAGACGTCATGCCAAAGTGAGATAAATGGATCACCTTTCAGACTACCCTATGAAGCTGAACCAACAAAACAACTCAGCCACCCAGGACCCCAAAAACCACCCTCACCGGGACGATGCACCAAGAAACAAGAGGGACAATACCCCAAGGAACATCAAGAAAGCCCATCAACAGGACCCTTTTAGGACCAGTTACTTGGCACCATGAAGACGATAGGATCAGCAGCAACCTATCACGCTGACAAGTTGGACACTCAAGTTGAGCTACTAAATGCAGTAGCTTTATATGTGCAGGGAATAGATAAAAAACGATACGATCTAAACGCCATGATAACAAAGGTACAACAAGCACGGGATTTCACTTATCACACGTGCCATTGCCATCAAATAATAGACAAGCTTGCAACCGTCCCGACTATAATGTCAGAGCTGCTGGGGGTAGTAAGGGACACACAATTAAATTCCACAACGTCAATGGAAGGAGAGCTTCAGGAGGTAGACGGAATTAAAAAGGATACTCTCATCTTTAATATTAAACAACTAAAAGAGGGAAATAACCTGCCAGTCATAGAGAAAGACTGGGAACGAACAGAAGAACATCTGCTATCAGAAAGCTCAATACCTTTCCCAAATCAAAGCATTACATTGAAGGAACCGGCACAAAGCAAGGAACAAGAAAGCTTTGCAAAACCCCTTTCAAAACGGGAACGCAAACGCTTGAAGAAAGCAAGGAAAAGAAAAATAAATAAAGTCACCGCACAAGCTTCACCGACACCAACTCAGAAAAGACAGGATGAAAACAACGAAAGTGGCAGTGAGCCATCCAGCACGACGAGTCATAAAAACTCGTCATTAAAAGAACCCGCAGCCACAAGAAATCAAGACGGCAAAAACAAAACAAAAAATGGAAATGTGTCAACTAACAAGATTTACGACATATTTAAGTTAGCGGCTGAGAAGGAAAAGGACAAAGAAAAAAACAAAGAACTCGTAAAAATTGACACAACGAAAACCTCAAAGAACCAAATTATGAAGGAAAAAGAAACCAAGGCACAAGATATAGTAACAAGTGGGAAAGGTGAAACGCGGACAAGAAATCACAATAATGAAATGCAAAACAACCCAAAGTTCCAAAGTACAATAGAGCATATTGAAAAGATACAACAAGACCAAGTCAAATCAGTCCAGTTCGGCAAAATACATCGACAAGACCCAACAGAACTATTATTAGGGATTCCGATCGATTATAATAAAAAACAATCATCCACGGCTCAACGTCAGATAGAATTGATTCCACACTATAAATCGAGAGGAACCCATGACATACTAAATTGAAGTACAATTATAAAGTTACTCAAATCCGTATCAGCCCTGAGCCATATAACATCCAGTGACCTGGAAAGAATTGAATTCAAATCTACCAGTAGTCAAATAGGAGCCGAAAAAACAATAGGTACCTGGATAAACTACTCAGTCGCTGAACATATTTTGAGGCACAAGGAGGCATTCGCGGAATGGGGTACGAAACTAAAAGAGGTAGAACCTCCCCGTTACCCAAGTCCCCTACAACCCCACCACCGCACAGAGGACATCCTAAAAGGAGCAAAAGGTCCATAGACTCACGATCAAATAAAGGATGAAGTTAAATTCACAAGACAAATCACAATTACAATCTCACACCCAGACAAAATTCAACAAGAGGTAAACCAATACTGGAGATCACCAACTACACAACAAGGAGCCGCATGAACAAAATCCCAAACAAAATCAATCACAGCGCAGGACATTAATATCTGTTCCTGGAACGTGAATGGCCTAGCATCTAAAATCGGGGAAACTGACTTTGCTGACTTTATTCTACAGTACGATATACTGCTGCTGCAAGAAACCTGGCAGACAACACACACTCCGTTTGTAGGCTATAAAGAACATCTAAACCCAGCTAAAAAGGAGTCAGCACACGGAAGAGCCAAGGGTGGTTTATCAATATATATTACCACAGTAATCCGATGGGAAGAGGAAAACATTGACTTAGACTCGAGCTGGATGCAATGCATTAAATTCGAAGTTAACATCACTTGCATATTGATAATAATGAACATCTACATCCACCCAGCTCAGAAGCATAAGGGGAGACACATTCAACAACTGGCCGCCACCATCAAAACTCTAAAGGCAATACATCCATACGCCAATATAATATTGTCCGGTGACTTTAACATAACCTTGATGCAAGCCCAAGAGAAAAACCTACCAAATGGAATAACAGTCAGGAGTAATAATACAAGAAGACGTGACACATCGGGCAAGAAATGCGCCGCACTGTTAGACAAACAAGCACTATACACTTTAAACGGTCAAGGCCCGCAAGACAGCCCCGCAGCCTTCACAAGAGTGACGGCAAAATCAGGAGCAACCATTGACTTCACCTTAGCTGACCCAGATTTATTTCCCAGTATTACAAACTTTGATATAACAGAAAGCGTAGATAGTGATCACTATCCCCAATCATTCACATTAATTGACTTCAGGAAAAAATCTTTGTCATCAAGTGCGCTGACGCATTTCACTCAACTATACAACTTAAATCGGTTAACATGGAATGAAAACAGTGTAGATAAAATCATGGAGTCTTGCACAACTTTCCTGGCCACTACTGGCGCATTGGGAATAGAGACTTGGGAGTCCTTAGTTAACCGCTTGCACAGAATGTTTATATACAGCTCCAATAAATAAAAAGCGGTTCGGATCAACGTGTCAGTATGGTACACAAAAGCGTTAAGGACAAAAAAACAAAAATTAAACAAAGCATTGAGACAACTGCGAACTCATGGTCAACAACCTTCCCGGGAAGCCCTTACAACAATTAAACAAATGAAAAGTGACCTGAAAAAAGAGACTCGGGACGCTAAACGTAAATACAAAGAGCAGCGCTGGACAAAAATGCTCTATGTAAGTCGACAACAAAATTCTAAGCAGTTCTGGGCCCAGATTAATGTTTTATCTAATGGAAAAAATCAGCATTTCAACTCTGATATAACCGAGCATGCATGGCGAGACCACATAGAAGCTACATATAATTCACATACAGGCCCAGAGCTACCATCGAAAACGAAACAGGGAAGGCGATACAAACTCACCATAGCACCATCAGTGAGATTCCAACAAGAAAGCAGAGGAAGGTAGAGACACTGCTACAAACCTCGCAGGCCCCAAACCATACGACGGGCAACCCGTACCCGAAGCATCATAGCGACTCACAAGGAAAACAAAAGGAAGGAAAATTGCAGCAAAATAATCCGGAAACATCAGGGTCAGACCAATCAGTTGTCGACAGACAGATCTCACAAAAACAAGTAATGAATATCATAAAAAAGCAGAGATCAGATGGGGCACCGGGACCCAATGGTCTGCCGAACGCCCTATTTAAAAAAGACTTACAATTTTGGTCCAAACATCTAGCCATACTGTTTGACAACATTTTGGAATCCCACACTATCCCTGACTCCTGGCGAGGTAGCATATTGCACCCAATATTCAAATCAGGGGCTCGTGCAAATCCCTTAAATTACAGGTTGATAGCCCTCATAGATGTCGAGGCAAAAATCTACGCTGCAAACCTGCTTAAGGATCTAGAAGACTGGGTAGATAACATCAAACTGATCCCCAATACACAGACAGGCTTTCGAGCCGGAATGGGCACTTTAGCAAACATTTCTGCCATTACACTCTTGGCTAATCAATCCATCACAAATTCCAAAGTATTGTATGCGTGTTTTGTGGACCTCAAAGCGGCCTTTGATAAGGTCCCTAAACAAGCCTTGTGGGCAAAAATGGAATCTTGGGGCGCACCTACAAACTTATTGAATGCAATTGTAGACCTTTATTCGAAAACATGGGTTCAAATAAAAATGGTAGATGGTCGAAGCCTAGAAAACAAAATCACTACCATCAATGGCCTAAAACAGGGGTGCGTCTTGGCCCCCTGTTTATTTAATATATATACAGCTGACCTAGACAACCACCTATGTTCAACATTAGGCAATCCTCCAAAACTGGGGAATGCGAGAGTAGCAAGTTTGCAATACGCAGATGATATTGCGCTCCTCTCTCAAACGCCCCGTGGCCCACAACGACTAATAAACAAATTGACAGAATACACAGATCTAAACCAACTAAAGATACACTTCAAAAAAACAAAGGTCATGTGTTTTTCCAGTCCACAGAAAAAAATACCAAAATTAATTTGGACGATTAATAGCAATAGATTGGACCGTGAGGAGACATACAAGTATTTGGGATTAACTCTGGATAGCCATCTTAATTACATGAACACCTTGAACATCGGAAAACAAAAGCCAAACAACTACTGTTTGCATTTAAAACCTTGCAAAAAAAACTTAGTGACAGCTCCACTACCCACTTATTAAAGGTTGTGGCATCAAAATTTGTACCCGCAACTACATACGGTTCCGAACTATTAAATGCAAAGGATGCAACATCCCTGAATATCGCCCAAACCAGCCTCTTAAAAAAACTGTTTAACATCCCACGCCACATCTCACAAGACCGGATAAGACTTGAATTTGGGCTAAAGAATCAGACCATGGCAAGACAGGGAGCACTGGTCAAATATTATTGGAGAATGCGAGCAGCAGAGGACGACTCCCTGGTACATTACTGGAGGTTGAAAAGCAATCAAAATTGACTAATTCGGTTCATTTGTTCTTAAAACAATCGATTGAGGCTTTAAAGTTAGAGGAAGCATGGCATACTACACCGTCCTACTCGGAGTTTAAACAATTGGTCAACAAAACAGTTAACCAAATGTCCCAAGACCAGGATAAAGCCACATTGTCCAAGAAAACAAACGCATGGACGGTGGTCCCCACATATAAAAAGCTAAAGCCCCAACCATACCTTTTGGAACACTTTGCAAACCGATTGAAACAGCAATTAATTCTATTGAGACTGGGAGTGTACCCAACCAAAGATTTAACTCCCAAATGGAAACGCACCTGGCTTTCAATGGACTGTCGCCTTTGCGGACAAGGTAATGAATCAGTGCTCCACCTACTTTGCATTTGTCCGGCACTATTATCCGAACGAAAAAAACTGCTGCGGCCGTTGCTGAAAAAAGAGCAAATAAGGACATGCAGATCCGCACTAATAAAATGTTTAGGAGGGTCAACAGTGCAATTGGCATGTAAATCATTAAAGCTTTTAAGTCAAGCTGCAAAAGCGCTAGAAAAGAAAGACACGGAACTTGATTCAGAAAATGCTTAGACATTTACTTCAAAACAATATAAGTAAAGAATCAGATTCCCTAAGCCAGAACAACTACATAAGACTAAAAGGCACCAACAGTACTATTTTTCTTTGCTTTCGTTTGTTTTTTTATCAAATGTTTCCAACGGAAAGTTTACTAACTAACCAGTGTTTATACGTGAATTTTAAGTCACAAGTGTTTACGTGTTTTTAGCGGTTAATCCACTCTTTGTATGATTTAAACCAAATCAAATAAAGTATTTTACTCTCTCTCACTCTATACATAGTTTCATGCTAGATATAGGACTCTTTTTGCTACAGCGATGAAAAATAATGTATTTGTTCTTACTGGTATTAAGTTCCAGTCCTTTCTCCTGAAAGAATAGCTAGAAGGCATTTAAAGGCTGTTGCAAGCCCTGAGCTGTTTTTGACAATGAGAGAGTATCAAAAGCATATTGGAGGGCAAGGGCCTTTTGATCTCCCATTCCGAGTGATTCACAGCCATCCTTGTCCAACCCATTCACCACATTGTTAATACAAAGAGAGACGAGTATTGGTTCGTACAAGGAATTGGGGGTATACCAATGTCATTCAAAAATATACAGAGCTTGTTCCATGGAATCAGATCAAATGCTGAATATAAATCAACAAAGGCAACAAACAAGTGGCCCTTGTTGATTAGCACAGTCTTCCAGAAAATGTTGCAGAAAAGGAAGACCTGATCAAACGTGCTTTTCCTTGACCTAAAACCTGCCTTTAGTGGAGAGAAGATATCTTCCCCCATATTCCAATCCTGGATTTTACTGAATACCTGCCTACAAAATATCTTCTGCAAGCTGTTTATGAGACGGATTGGCATATAAATATTTGGCTAATCACAAGAGTATTTTCTGTAGATTGGTATAATTGCTGCTGCCAGGGCCGGACTGGGAACCAAAACTGGCCCTGGCAAAGTGCTCAGCTGTCCCCCCCATCCCCCCCAGAACTCTTTGCCAGGGCCGGTTTTCGGACTATTTTGTTACAGTGCTGATTTTGCAGCTTTGCTGCAAATATGGCCCTCAAACGAAAACGGCCCCCAGTGGCCCAAAACAGACCCACACCCGTGCGGCGCACCGGGGGATTTACCTGTGCCCGCTACTGCCCTGGCTACTGCACTCTAGGATGTAGGTATAACGACCCTTTTGAAATAAAGTTGGAAATGCAATTTATATAAGTTACCCATATGTCTGAAAGTGAAAGATGAAGGTCTCCTATGACCCTATCTGGAACATTGGCCTTGTTGCTCTTCGCCCTTTTTTATAGCAGATCATGTATCTTGCATTGAAACGAATATAGTGGGGCTTTTGTTAATTATAGCCTGCAGTGTTAAATCCAAATCCTCATTGTGTTGCTTAAATCTTGGGGCTAAATCAAAAATGTGTGTTGTTGGGCTGAGCAGTAGAGCAGCGAGCGACTATATCCCCAAACAATTTGTTATTGGATTTAGCAGCAGCAATCAAGTCCTTTCTTATAGAATTCTCCCAGTCTCTACTCCTAATGCAAGTACCTTTATATGCTTTCTGAGCAAGGAGGATATCGGCTCTGTTTTTATTTCTCAGAGCCTGAACTAGTGTTATCTTTGCTTTCATACACATCCTGTTATGTCATGTGGTTTTCAGAGTTTTTTTGGACTTTTGGTTGGTGCACCTGGATAATAATTCCCTGATGTTATTCTTAAGAGAAGTGTGCTGCATACATTTCAATTCACCAAAAAGCCTGGCGTAACAATAGTGAGATCACATGACATCACATGATATCACATGCCCTTTGACCTTCAATTTCACTCACACACACATAGTTACACATACACACACATTCACACTTACACACACACTCTATCTCTCTCTTTCACGTAAATACACCCACCCACCCACAAGCATGCACACTGCATACACATAAAAGCTTTTTTTTTTTTTACTTACTGCTGTGCGAGCGTTCTAATTAAACGGGTGTGGTCATGACGAGCGGAGCTCGTCATGAGCACCGGGGTGCTTTGCGAGCCCTCTCTACCCCCAGCACGGCAGGGGAATGACCCCAGCAGCCAAGGGGTTAATCAAAGGTGTCACAAACCGGTAAAAGGAGCGGCAAGTTACAAAGTGACAAGTTGATATGCTGCTTTTTGTCAAACTTTTAGGATCCAGAAAGCTATTTGTCTCTCCACAGGGCCTGGGTCTTGGCGCTTCAGCCTGTAATTTCCTCCATCTCTGAATTAGTAGAGGTAGCTGGAGAATCAGTGTCAGTTTGTGATGCCTCTTCCACTGGAAAGCTGCTTTTGGCTTCTGGGCTCACAGAAGGCCATGTAGCATGCAGCGTGTACCAGGGGGAAGGCAAGTGTGTCTGCCTCCATGCCAGTCAGGTGGCCACTGAAGCTTGCACCACCCACTGCCTCTGCCAGCTGGACTGGGAACAGTATCCAGCCCTGGCAGATTGCTGCTCGACCAACTTCGAGAGCGGGCGAGGGGCGGGCAGTGGTGAGAAGCACTGCTCCTGCTTTTGTTACAGGGAGTTGATATTGCAGCACTGCGGCAAAACCGGCATCCAGTAACAAAACTGGCCCCCACCCCTCCGGCCCACCGGAAGAACACCTGTTGCGCGCTACGGCCTGTCCTGCCCTGGAGCCTGCCAATGACAGTACCAACACAACTACTAACAATCACAGTCCTTCAAGTGTAATAATTAAAAAAAAAATGTTTTTCTTTATTAAACAACCGTCAGCATGGTACAAGTGACTATCAGCAGGTACAATAGAGTACATCATCATCATGAGCAAATAAAGAATTATGTTCATCAAAAGAGGAGTTCTGTCATTCAAAATGCAGAGATATCAAAGAGCAACAAGTTACAGCACAGGCATTTGATAATAGTAGGAGTAGCGATGGCGTAGCATTCTGTACATATCGGCACATGTAGCATGACAGAGTTGAGGTTCACATCACGGGTATTGCAAATGCGAAGAAAAAGAAGGAGAGGGGCACCTCCGGACCATGTACCAATTGTGTGGCTTAGGAGTCAGCAGCGACAGGGTGTTCTAGCAGATATGTCTGCAGCGGGCCGCATATGTCCCGGGGTCGTGAGGAGCAAGTTAGCATACGTACAAATTTGTTCTTGCCAAAGGATCATATCGCCTAACCACTCCTTAAATTTAGGTGCACGGCCGCGGCCCCATTTGCAGGCCACATGATGCTTAGCCAGGAACAGAAAGGAGGATATAAATGTTCTGTATGTGACAGGGATATGCACTGTATAGCCTAGAAGGGCAGTGAGTTGAGATCTGGGAATAGGTGTAGAGGTCATGGAGTCAAGGGCCTCAAGAACTTGTTGCCAGTAGTCATACAACCAAGGGCACGCCCAGGCAAGGTGTCGGAAATCTGCCTGTCTCGCCTGGCACCTAGCGCAGCTATCGGATTCACGTAGGCAATACTTGTGTAGCTGCACTGGAGTATAGTAGTAGCGTTGGAGATATCTATAGTGAATGATACGCAGTCTGCTATTTAAAGAGACCCTTTCGATCTGTTGACAGCAGTAGATCCATTGTTCGTCAGTTAACTCTTGGCCTAGATCCATCCCCCATTTAGCCCGGGAAGCACAAGGCAGGTAGTCGTGGTCAACATACAGTGAGTGGTAAATTGTAGATACTAAGTGACAAGCGGTATCCGCCTGGAGTACGCCATGTAGAGGTAGCAGAGTGGGTGGCTCAGAGGGGAACTTTAAGTGGCACGCTCGCAACCCATGTCTTAGGCGAGCGTTTATAAATGTGTCCATTGTAGAAAGTGGGGGATCATGACACAACTGTTGGAGAGTACGGAATTTACCCTTAACGAAGAGATCTCCCCAGGCATGAATGTTTCATGTGCGTGCCATGTTTTTAAAAAGACCTGCAACAGTGCCACATCAGGGTGATAGGTTAGAGGGAGAAGAGGAGAATAAACACTGGATGCTGCCGTGCATATCAAGATGTGGGCCCAAGCTTTGTTTGTGCAGTCTACGGAAGTAGGATCTCTTTCTCGGGGCGCAACTCTGGAAAGTATGACGCCATCCGATGGAATTGGGTCCGATACCCAATGTTCAGTGGCGAAGTGGGGTGTGTAACGGGGCGGGTGGAACCAGTAGTGAGCACAGTGCACCTGCGCAATCAGATAATACAACTCAAAGTTTGGAATGTCCAAACCTCCTTGCTCGTATGGTCGTGTCAACGTGTCCCATTGGATACGGGGTTGCTTACCGCCCCACACTAATCTAATCAATTCTGAACGGAGAGTGCAAAAGGAGTGTTGTCCGGGAACGTAAGGGATATTGAGGAATAAGTAAAGGAATTTCAGTAATATGACCATTTTGTTAGGAGATATACATCCCGCCATAGTTAGAGGCAGCGCTATCCAGCGGGTAATGCAGCCAGCGATATGTTCCATGGCACATCCATAGTTAATATGCATAAGTTCTTCGCGATCTGTCGTGTCCCGGATCCCCAGGTACTTGACTTCATCATCACACCATACAATAGGATAATCCATCTCGAAGGGAGTAGCAGCGCTAGTCAATGGAAAGATTTGTGATTTTGACCAATTTATATTAATGCCAGAAAGGCCACTGAATTTGACAAATTCACGCATGAGTGGATTACAATTTTGGCGGGGCTCTTTTATATAGAGGGTAACGTCATCGGCATAGAGGGATATAAGCACAGGGCTTAGGAGGCAACGTAGACCCACATGATGGAAGTGTTGTGTAATCCTTCCCGCCAATGGTTCCATTACAAGGGCAAAAATGAGAGGGGAGAGGGGACATCCCTGGCAAGTGCTGCGGGATAGGGAAAAGGATTGTGAGGGGTGTCCGTTAATCAATACTCTCGCTGTAGGTGACATATACAACAGTCGGATCCAGGAAAGGAAACCGATAGGGAGCCCCATGCATTGAAGCACAGTGAACAGGTAATCCCATTCCACCAAGTCAAAAGCCTTGAAGGCATCTAAAAAGACTGCCGCCAGTGCTAGCTTGGGATCAACTGTTTTTAAGATGGAAAACAGTGTACGAAGGTTATTGGACGTTGCTCTACCTGATATAAAATCTGCCTGATCCGGAAGGACTAATTTGTCTAAAAGAAGGCATAAACGACTCGCCAACAACTTGGCAAGACTCTTGGTATCGGTGTTCAGTAGGAACAATGGTCGATAGGATTCACACCGGTCAGCGGGCTTACCCAGCTTTAACAGTGACGTAATAAGAGCTTCCCTCATCGAGGGTGGAAGGATTTTGCGACTCGTGGGCTTCCAGAACAACTTCATTCAACATGGGGAGCAATTGTTCAATGTATGATTTATAAAAATCGATGGGTAGGCCGTCAGAGCCAGGAGCCTTGCCCGACCTCATCTGCATTATGGCCTCCTGCAGCTTGTCGTCCTCAAATGGTGCGGCCAGGAATTCATGTTGCGTGTCCCCTAGCGATCCCAGGGTTATGTCGCCAAAAAAGGGAGGGAAATCTGGAGGAGAGGTACGTTGTGTTTTATACAACTTCTTGTAAAACATGGTAAATGTGTTCAGTATGTCTTGGCTATCCCTGTGTCTCGTGCCTTCATCATCGACTACCTCCAACACATAATTAGAAAAATGGGGCTGTTTAATATCATTAGCTAAGGCCCGGCTGGGTCGTTCCCTCTCCCCGTAACAGCTAGCAGTGAAGTATTTGCCTTGGAATTTTACTTCGCAGTCAGCAGTGGTTATATAGTCTGTCAGTTTTTCCCGAGCAGTGCTCTGTGTGAGCCAGACCTTTCCCTCCACATGTCAGCCTCCAGGTGTCGTATCTCAACCTCCAGTCGCTGTAGATTCCATCTAATGTTCCGGAGGACCCCAAAACCTTTGGACAGTGACTTTAACAGCCTTATAGAGTGAGGCCAGCAGATCTACAGAGCCTTTGTTTCTGTCGAAAAAGTCTTTGATTTCTTCCCCGAGTTCAGCCTGGAAGACCATATCTAGAAGGGTCTCTGGTAGCAGCAACGAGAAATGGGGGGTAGCCATTGCATTGGGAGGGGCTATCTCAAGGCACACAGGGGCATGGTCTGAGTATGTGCGGGCAAAGTGAGTTGCAGACTGAATCCAGGGAGTTGTGCCCAGTGAGCAGAGCCAGTAGTCGATGCGAGACCACGTGGCGTGTCCCGATGTGTAATACGTACCCTCTCTCCCAGTTGGGTGTGTATACCTCCAGGCATCTACGAGCCCATATTCCTCCGATATCCCCAGTAGTGCTTCGCGTGTATTAGTGTATTGGTGAGGCAGGGGGTTAGAGCGGTCCACCGCTGGGTGCAGTGCCGTGTTGAAATTACTCCCCCATAGCACATGTGAGGAGCCTATGTCTAATATGCGCCCCCATAGAGTGGAGAAGTAATTTGGGTGGTCATGATTAGGTCCATAGCTACACGCCAAGGTAACCAACTGTGTGCCCAGGGTGCCCACTTCATGCAACTGTGACCAGAGTTGTCACTGTATGTGCCGCCCATTAGGAATGGTGTATTTTTTTTTACCAGATTAAGTGTTCCCCTAGAATAAGTGGAGTAAGAGGAAAATGCACGGGCGGAGGCCCATCTGTTGCCATAGCTTGGAGGCGTGTGGGGTCCATGTGTGTTTCTTGAAGCAGTGCGATTTGCACCTGGTGGCGATCTAAGTAAGCCAAGATCTGTCTCCGCTTCCGAAGGTCGCGTAAACCTCTGACGTTCCATGTAAGCATTTTTACACTAAGGGGCTTAGGGTGTGTTGTCACAAGAAACTGGGAGAAGAGGAAATGTTGTGAGTGTGCCTGCAAAGCAGTGTTGCTAGTATGTGTGCCCTAATCGACATATCGAGAGATTTGTACATTACGCATGATAGAACAGTAAACAAAAAAAACCCCAACCACCGCCTTCCCGAGAGTTATTTCAGCAAAGTTGACATCCGAATAATCAGCAATACATGGACCCCTCCCACCCACAACGGCCCCCAATCGTGCCAGTGATCAACCACCCGCCCAAAAAAGTGCAATGAGTCAATGAAAGTTCGCAAACCCAGTAATACTAGGATAGGACCATGTAATGCAAATAAATCCCAGCCCAAAAAACAACCATACAAGGGGGAGCTCCCATTAGGGGGGCTCCAGGTGAGCACGAAACCTCTCCCATGAACCCTCATCGCTGTATTGTAATCCCATAGGGAAAGCGAAAAAGAAAGAGGACCCCCAGAGGGGGGATACCAGCAATGTAAGGGGGGAGGGTGCCCGGTGAAGTATCGAAATTATCTACTAATCATACATATATTGTAGAGCCAAAGATGTAGCATTGAAAGATATAACAACTAAGCGCACAGGGCACTTATCTGACCAAGTCTGGACTACAGACACAAAGGAGTCTCCAGCATGGAAATGGCACTAGAGTACAGCAAAAAAGTTTTCATGTCCAAGTGTTCACAGCATAGTATTTGTGGAGTTCAAATCGCCATTGTCTTGTTGCTAATCAGCTGCCAGAAGGAGAGGGTGATCTGGAGTAGCGGTCCCGCCTTGGAGAGGTCCTTGCTATCTTCTTCAGGAAGTCGTCTACCTGTTGCGCATTTGTAAAGATGATTTGCTTGCCTCCATGGAAAATCCGGAATTCAGCGGGGTACAAAAGGGCATACTCAACGTTGGCTTTATGTAGTTTTTGTTTCACAGGAAGAAATTTCCGATGTGCCTCCTGAACTGCGAGGGTAAAATCTGTGTAGACAGAGAAAGTGTTCCCTTCAAATTTTAACGGCTTGGTCTTTTTTTTATTTTATTTTATTTTTCATTCCTCATATTGCGGTTTATGCAGATAAAAAGGAAAAGTATTTGGGAGTTTGACAGGCTTTGAGCGATTGTACCTCCAAACTGCCCCTAATCGTCTATCTATGGATCCAAGGGGAGTTACTCATTCTTTGTTCTTACCAGTCAAATTCCTTCCATACACCTTTATCTTGCTTCAATAATTCCATTGTTTCTGGGGATGTTTGGCCCTTGGGATGTTTGACCGACTTCAAGTCATGCCTGGAATTATTGTTCCGCTTAATCACTGGAATAGAAAAAGAAAAAGGAAGAAAAAGAAAGAAAAGAAAAGGAAGCCAAAAAAACTTCAATCAAGGATAGGTTCTATTTTGTCATCTGGAGGTGATATAATTTTCCCAGATCTCCCAATACTTCATTCTTTTGAGTTGTTTCCCTTTTCTATCCAATCTGCTAGTTTTTATTACAGCATTTAGCCAATTTTCATGAGTTGGTGGAACCGGTTTTATCCAGTTAATACAAATCTCTCTACGTGCTAGCAGGATCATAACAAACAATAAGTTTTCTTGCTATTTACTTAACTTAAGCAGATTTGGTTGAGTAGTACAGTGAATCCCAAAGATAATTAAAAGAATACTCACAGTTATAGGTGTTGCCAGTACTGCAGTTAGTGTCTTACCAATTTCTTGCCAAAATTGCGTAAGCGCTGAACAGCCGCAAAACATGTGTATATCATTCACCTTTTCTTCGCCACATTTGCTACACAATTTTACTGCCGAGCCTTTAAATTTTGATAGTCTTTTGGGTGTCCAATACGCTCTATGTATAGAGAAAAGATGGTTTCTTTTTAGGGCTGCGGGCTTTACATACCGCCAGCATTTCTCTACTGATTTTTTCCAGATTTGATTTAGATCCAGAGCTTCGTTTGGTAGATCTTTCCTCCATAATTTTTCAGGGATAGTAAAATTTTCTTCACCGGATTCAATTAGAGCCCAATACCATTTTGAGACTTCTTTTTTTAATACCATTTCATTCGTCATTTCTGTTTCTAAGTTATTCGGGTCTGTTGCTCCTTTCGGAATGGTATTTGCCCAACTGCTCAATTGGTAATATTTGAACTTTGAAATTTTTCGTTCTGTTATTGTTTGCAGATGTTCCCATGATATTAAAACATTTTCAACCAGGAGTTGTCCCCAATTTTCAATTCCAGATTGTCTGAGTGGGCTTGATAATAAGTCCTTTAAGCATTCTGGGGTGCCTGGCGAGTCCCATATTGGAGCCATACTACTGTAATACGGGATCTTTGTAGCAACTCTTATCTGATTCCAGAGCTTAACGGCGTTATTCAAAACCTTCAATTTTACTTTTTTGAAAAATTTTGGGTGACCAAATTTAAAGAGGAAATGATCATCACCGTTTGTTAAATGTTGTAAGTAAGTTGGATAGGCATGATGTACCTTTAACAAGACTCTAAAATTTTTAAATTGGAAGGATCTATAGTATTCATATATGTCAGGGCTTGCTATTCCTCCTTGTTCCTTCTTTCTCCTGAGCTTGTTCCATGAAATTCTTGTGCTTTTTGCTGACCAAATAAAGCTAGATATTTCTCCTTGTATTTTTTTTAGGGCTCCTTTTTTAAATTCTAACGGAATGTTATTGAAGAGATAAGTGAATTTGGGAATGATTGACATTTTTATTATATTAGATTTCCCTTAAAAAACTTAACGGCAGACTTGACCAAATTTTTATGTTTAAGTTAGTTTCCGATAGTTTACCAAGATCTTTTGTTATAATGATACCTAAGTATTTCATTTTATCCTTTAGAAGAGATGAGTTTAAATTGGTGTTCCAGCTCATTACCTCTGTTTTATCGATATTTATCAGATAACCTGAGACCTTACCAAATTTATTCATTACGTCCTCAATCGCTAATTTAGAGAAGTTATAGTTATCAGTGAACACCATAAGATCATCAGCGTAAAGCGCAACTTTCTTTGTCCAATTTTGATATCTAAAAGGTGTTATAAGCGGTTGATTTCTTATAGAGCAGGCCAAGGGCTCGATATATAAATTAAAAAGTAGCGGAGACAAGTGGCAACCTTGTCTTGTGCCTCTCTGGATCTCGATATTGTCCGTGAGGTTCCCGTTGACTGCTATCTTAGCTCTTGGGTTAGTGTAGATTTCTTTTACCATGTAGCTAAAATTGGTCCCTAATTTGTTTTTTTCTACGATTTTATTTAGAAAGGCCCAATTAACACGGTCAAAGGCTTTGGCAGCATCGTATGTGACAATCGTTAGAGGTAGCTTTTCGCAAACAGCTACGTCAATTGTTGCCACTAATTCGTGCGTGATTTCCTGGATTTGTCTGCCCTTTATGAAACCCTTTTGATCCGGGTTGATTAATTTAGCCATAACCTTTGATAATCTTTTAGCTATTATATTCATAAACAGCTTGTAATCACAGTTTAGGAGTGATATTGGCCTATACGATGCGCAATTCTTTGGATTTTTCCTGGTTTTAATAGGATGCTGATCGCCGCTTCATTCCATGAGTCCGGTATCATTTCGTGACCCAGATAGGTCTTATTCATTATTTCTGTTAGGTGATCAATTAATGGCTTGGTCTTGCGGGCTTTTTGCAGTGCAGTATCTCAGTTTCTGAAGTTAAGAAGCCTGGCGACAATGGGTCTCGGGGGCCCCAGATGGAGGGCGGGGCCCCAGAGAGTGGTGTGCGCGCTCTGGCTGCGAGGATGATTGACTAGGATCCATGTCCGGCGATTCAGAGTCCATCGAGGCGGAGCGTGTCGCAACCTTCTTGGTCTCAAATGTCAATCTGGGCTGATGGTTATCAGTTTTCCCTACGTCGTCCTGGCGCACAGCAATGGTTCGTGCCGCAAACGCCGCAGCCCAGGATTGCCTGGCATTTCCTCTTCCTCTATGTAGTTATATTGTGTAGGCAGCGGCCCAAAAATTAAGGGATCCAAAGCGCAGTCAGCACCAATCGGGCAAAAGGACAGATCGCCAACAGCGAGGCAACCAGGGCGGGTTAAGTAGATGGAGGTTACTGGGGACCGTAGCAACTGTACGGTAAGTCAGGCAAAAACCCTTGGCAAAGTTATGTGCAGGGAAAACGATGGGGGGTGGGGCGCACCCCTGCAATCGCTGCCCCGATCCCCCAAGACGAGACTCAGTATAGCCAGTTCGGGCACATGACGCACCTCGTATGGAAATATATGTGGATTTAAATGGCAGTCGAGCTAGCTTGGACAAATATGTAGTTCCCCGTGCAGTCACCATGCAATGCACCGATGTGGCATCTAGTAGCTGCAACCAGTATTCAGGTGTATAGAAGTAGCAGCAACAGTTCCAATCACTCCGTGTAAAAAAGGGAGATGGAGGGGAGGCCACTCAGCACGCATCCAGCCGCAACAATCGTCTATATGTGCCCCTCAAAGTGAAAAAACACAGCGCTTCCCAGCCTCTTAGCCGGTTCAGTCCCAAATACCTGCGTTTGTCATTCTGTCTGGGGGGTGGTGAGGCCGCGTGGGGAGGAGATCACCTGGCCGGTGTCTAAGAGCCTCGGTGAACGGGCCGAAGGGCGGTGAAAATAGCGGGCCGCCTCCGTCACATGCAGGCAATGATGGCGGCTTGCTGGGGAGACAAGGATCCCAAAGGGAGAGGAGGATCACGGACCGGTCTCACGCAGGCCCTGCAGAACTTGTGGAGACTGGAAGCTGTTGGCGCTCCGCGGCTCGCTACGTGCCGCCGATATCGGAGTTCTTCCTCGGGCAGATAGCAGCTAGCTGTACAAGGTGGCCCCCCACTGTAGACGGAGCATGTGGTGTGATTGCAGAGCAGCCCCGGCCTTTGACCACGAGGGGAGCTGGGATGCTCGCGTGAGGTCAGCCGCCCAGCGGGAAAACAGCGGAGAAGCGCGCCTCAGAGCCGATCAGCAGCGAGGTAGCGCAAGGCCTCCAAGTGACTCTCAGAGCTCTGAATTTCCTACTACCACAGCAGAAGGGCTTTAGAAGCAGGCGGATGGCATCAGCGGTCGAGGAAAATAGGTAGATGAGCGGATAATTGACGGATATTTTCACCAGGTCTCCGGCGCCTCACAGGTGTGTGACCATCTTGGATGTGCGCCACCTAGCGCCCCCTCCAAGTGTAACAATGCAGATTATTCCAGGCCCCCAAAGTTACATGAAGGGCTTGTGTAGCAGGTATTAGTAATTTTTAATGTGTATTTAATTAATAATAAGGAACTGTTGTAGTTCTCATCTCTAAATTATATCAAGATTGTAATAAGTGGCAGTACACCCAGGACATGCCAGTGCACAGCAGACAGTCTACCTATATTAAAACACAATAAAAATAATTGCATAAAATACTTCCTTTATAGGGAAGCTATGGTTGTGTGATCACATCCCAAACTGAAATGTGTTATAAAATCATGTAAGTTCTCATGAAACCCCTGTTAAAGAGATGCTGTAGTAACAAGGTTATAATTATAATACAAAAAAAAAAAAAAGCCACCAAAAAGCATCTGACATCACAGGACCTGTGATGTCATCAGCAGTGCAATCGGTGAAGTTACCAATGACATCATATCAGGAACAGTGCTTTGGGTTGGAGTTATGGTTAAATAGATCTGTTTAATGGCAAATCTCTGTGGATTTTAGAATTTGAATTATAACCATAATGTTTCTTGTACTGAAGGTATTTACGAAATTTTATGTTTTAGCGTGGGTGACCTTCAGCATGTCTTTTCTCTCTATTTTTAGTTCATTGGATTCATTTCCAATAACATATCTCATCATGCAAGACACTGATGCAATGAAATGAAAAATAAACCCTGCATAATAGGCGGCCAGAAGGGACTTCTTGCAATTTATATTTATCAGATCTGGAAAAGCAAGATATTTCTGCTGCCTGTCTCTTGAACGAACCGCTCTAAGAGCATATGTTTTAAAAATGCTAATTGAAATTGAGACCATGCTAAAACCTAAACTTATGGGTCAGTGTGGGTGCATGGCGGGGCTGTCGACAGAAGACTACGAGGGAAAAAAAATAAAGAAAAACACTTATCTTGAGCTCCTTCGTCATCGTCTGTCGACTACCCCTCCTCCCCCCTGCCCCGCCGCCCCCGCGCTCTTACCTGCACCAGACGCGACTGCACACAACCTGATTATTAGTGCCCGTTAATCCTGATGAGGCCAGTAGCAGGAGTTATAGGCCCGATGGAAACTGCCAGATCTCAGACATGTAACTTGCTCAAAACAGTTTAAATGTCCAGGTGAAACACTGCCTGAATATGAAGAACATCACCTGTGAATCAGAGCAGAAACACTAATTGGAGCAAGAGAGTGGGAAAGGAAGCGAGAGGCATTAGCAGCTGTGGGAGAGATGCCGACGCCGAAACACGGCTCGCCTGAGCCTGAGCCTCTTCTGATATTGCGACATTGTGACAAGTAGAGGCGGAAAGCAGGAAGCGGGAGAGAATACTTCGGCTCTTCTGAAAACACCTCTGAACCGCGAACAGTGCCTCCTTCTGACTGTGTCGGGTGTGGTGAGTAGAAGCGGGAAGCAGGAGCCCTGCTGATACCCCTGCTGCCCCCGTTCTACAGCTGTGGCACTTGGAGACTGAGCCGCGCTGATCCCACGAATCCCGCTAGGACAGGCTGCCTTTCTTCTGCCATTTTTACCCTAACCAGTTACCAGTGAGCAAAGAAGTAAAGGGGCTTCAAGTGAGCGGAATAGAGCGGAATAGAGGCGAAGAGCCTCTCTTGCTCGCTCGCTCGCCCCCCCCCCTACCTACCACATTGCGGATCCCGACGTTGGAGTTCTAGTAAACAGCAAACACAGTAATACTGCGGCTGTGGTTTACCTGTGTTGCAGTGCCGTGAGAGTGTTTCTCTCTGGGGGCGCTGTAGGAGCACCATTATTGAAACGTGGTGAAACGCTTCGAGATCCTCAAGGATGCTAGCATCTAACAGCAAGTAAACAGCTGCCATCTTCCATCTGCCATTGCCGTACTACCATTTGTTACTGACTCAGGGGTTGTGGGGTTAGCCAAACAGCTTAATGATGGTAAAGGATTTTACTAACCCACTGCTTGTATTGCACTTCAAATTGAAAAAGTATTAGTGGAGTTTGGAGCTTGGAGAAGGTTGGAGGTGCTGAGTTGTTCAACACCCAAGCTCTTACACTAACTCAAGGGTTAATCAAGTGGCTGCGGCTGTCGAGGCAGTGGCGCTGAGCAGGAACAAGCTCCAGCCGTTACCGGCTATCCAGCTATTGACGGCTGCGGCTGTGGAGGCAGTGGACAAGCTCCAGCCGTGGAAGCCCTTATAAGCCGATAAGCCGAACGGCCGAAAAGACGCTGAAAAAAAACCGCTGATGTCCGCTTGAACGGTCACGGAAGCAGCAGGCAGGCAGATGAGGTGAGGGTGGAGATACGTGGCCCCTGAGTTCTGTTGCCATCATATCCATACCCTCTACCCCCTGCCTTATCCCATGCCTTACTGCCAGCAGGTGAGGTGAGGCAAGGTGAGGGTGAAGGTTCGTGAAGCTCGTGGCCCTTGAGCTCCGTTGCCTTACAGCTGCCTTACCCTCAGCAGCGGTTTATCAGGAGCTCAAAACAGGAACTGACGGAGCAGTGCACCGTGTAGTCCTGGTGGCCAGACAGGGGTCGGCGTGCTGTCGAATCACCCAGGTGCCTGGGGTGCCGGTGTGTGTGCTCTGAGAGGTGCTCTGACCCCCCGTCATCAGATCAGATCAGTAAGGAGCACCTGTGGAAGGGTAGTGGTGTTTCCGTGGGACCGATTATTAGGAAGCTTGATTTATTTCATCCTCATCCTCCCATCAATTGGTGGTGAATTTGTCGAACCTGAACGAGTCTAGGAAACTAAGCTAAGGACCTCACGAGAGAGGAGGAGGAGGTGTTTGTGCGAAGTGGATTTTGTGCGATCTTGTGCGAGGTGGATTTGGCGTCCCTAATGATGAGGTCTGGTCGCCAGGGTGGGGCTCTACAAAACATTAAACAAAACCAGAATTCTGTAGAGATAACAGAGACAATAGAAGCTCCAAAAAAACTCCAACCCGACTGAGTAGGGACAAGGAAAATGGAGAACAGGAGGGAAACATGCTAATTAACAGAAGAAGGGCCTGTTCAGAGGAGAAACTGTGTACTCCAGCCGAGGAAAAACTTTTTCCGTTTCTCTTAGTAAAGACTGTGGTCATACGAAGTCTTCATGTGTGGCGCAGTCGTCTATAGAGAGCTATTTTTTTAAGTATCATCAAATTCAGTCTGACAAAGATAATCATAAAGATAACCATAAAAGAAAGTCCCCCGAAAAGGAAGAACCTAGTGGGAGTGCTAGTGAATGTTCATTTCTCTCTCCTTTGCTCTCCCCTCTGTGTAAAAAAGAGAAAAAAAGTTGCTCTGTTGGTGATCTAACCCAACCTAAGTTGCCTGAAAAATCGGATGCTGTAGTGGTTAATCAGGACAGGAGGGCATTAGGCTAAGAAGTTGTAACAGAAAAAGTATTGGCACTTGTTCCAACACCCTCACCCCATCCTTTAACTGTAGCAGGGCTGTTACAGGCTCAGGCGCAAAGTTACGTCTGTGACCCTGTAACTCAGAGGGTGATTCGTCCGGCATGATGATCTCCAAATTACCAGTCAAGTGTTGGATTATAAAGGGTCGTTTGGAGTGTGTGATTTGTCTCCTTGTAGGTCTATGAACGAAAATAAATATGATATTGTGTATGACCCTGGAGTTGAAGTGGGTCCCGAAGTTGGAAAGTCAGCTCTCAAGGGCGGATCCAGTGAATCAATTCTAGTTACAGAGGACTTACTGCCTAATCCAAATAGTTGTACAGTTAAAGGTGGTAATGTTAGCTTTTTTAACCTGGACCAGTCAAGTATAATAATGGAGAATAGCCCTATTATCAATAAATCATTATTCGATCAAGGTGCTGGCAGCTTTGAGAAGATTACTAATATAAATAAACAATGTAGCTTAGACCTTAATGGGCATTTTAAAGCAGTGAATACATTGTCATTATCTAAAGCAGAGGCTAACCCCCAGACATCCCCAGGTGACTCAAAAGGGAGTGAGTTTAGCACGGAGCAGGGTTTATGGGAATGCCTATTACATACCATGGGTTCAATTACTAACGCGCTTAATTTCCACTCAGACAAACTGGATGTTCAGGTGGATATTTTAAAAACGCTAGCATCCCACGTGGCGGGTATTGACACAAAACTCTTGCACCTGACTAACTTGATTATGAAGGTGCAAGCAGATAAGGATAGCCCATTTATATCCTGCACCTGTGCACAGTTGATTGATAAGATCTCTGATTTGCCGTCAATAGTAAGTTCTATGGTGCAAGAAGTTAAACAGTTGTCGAGTAGAAAAGTGCATGGTAGTAATGATAGCGTTGTACCATCAAATAGTTTAAGTAGATCAAATGATGTTGATAAGTTGCCACCTGTAAAGGATGATAGCAATATACAAGTTACTGAGATCCCTTATTCAAAATCTGAATGTGACATAATTAATGATAGCTTGGTAATAGAAGGTGTGAGTAGTGATTTTTCAAGGCTAACCGATGATTCAAGAGGTACGAAAAAGCCATGCTCAAAACAACGCCAAGATTCAAGCGGCCCAATAAAATCAACAAATCTTTCGAAAAGGGCTAGGAAAAGGTTTAGGAAAACTCACAACAAGAAAGCATATGTATTAAAAACTATTGGTAAGAAAATGAGTGAAGATCCTAAATTCTTGAAAATATAGGAATCTGAAATGAAATCATATTTCCCAATTTTTGGGTCCAATAAGAAATCGGGATTTAAGGTAAAGGTGAATCAAATAATGGAATGTGACATTAAAAAACTAGGGGGCGTCGATCCCAAATTTAGTTCTGGCCACATAGGTGAAGTTCCAATAACAATAAAAGAAAAAGCATCTGATCATTTGATTAATGTAAGGGCGGAAGTCCATAGTGCGCAATGTATTCATATTGAGAAATTAGTTGACTCTAATGGTCAAGAGGGCACTATGAGTAATGAATTGGGGACTGAATTAGGCCGGAAACAATGTAATGAAGTAGTGGTCGACCAAGGTGCACAAAATAATATTGTAAATCAGAATTTAGTAAATCATACTCATCAGCAAGGTGATAATAGAGCCGATCAACTGGTCCACTGTGGGACACAGGAGTGATTAATAAAGGAAGTTAAAAAAGTCTATTTGCCGACTGAAAGGGTTGTTGTGTCTGTTATGGATAATTCATGCCCACCAGTTATTATTGAGAAAGATAATATTGAGCATTTAAATTTGTTGACTGATATGAGGAAAGTAGCCTTCAGTTCCCAATACATTTCCAGAGGCCCACACGATATTTTAAACCGCGGTAACATCCTAAAATTATTACATGCTATTACAGATCTTAAAGATGTGGTAGCCATGGATTTGGAAGCCGTGGAGTTTAAGAAAGAAAGTGAATATCTTGATAGGGAGATAACAATTACTACTTGGTTAAATAAGGAAATTGTTGATAAAATAATGGCGAATGGTAGCGTATTTGAGAAATGGGGCATTAAAGTCTGGCGAGCTCAAGCTTCTTGCTATCCAATGTTGCTGATTCCAAATGAACTGAAAGGGGATGACAAAAAATTATCTTCCGCTACTAAAAAAATTGATGATAAAAATAGAGCCATAGTAGAACATGTTAGAGTTTTAAAAAATGCGTCAGGCGCATCTAAGGAATTAAACTTAGCATATGGCATAAAGATAAGGAGTAGCCAGTCTGGTTTGCGAACCTGTGAGGCGTTAAAGAAAGTCCCAGAGTTAGTAGATGACTGGAGTTGGCTTCCAGGAATATTAACAAATCAAAATCTTGAAAAGAATGATTGATGTCGGAGAAATTCATTGACTCTTTGTTCCTGGAACTCCAATGGCTTAAAACTATTAATCGAAGACCAATATGTAATTGACCTTTTGAAGGCCTTCAGTATATTAATGTTTAAGGAAACTTGGACCACGTTAAAAGAACCTTTTAAAAGTTATATTGAATACTGTTATGTCGCAACATGAGAAGCCAACTCAGGTCGCCCCTGTGGTGGTCTTTCTATATATATTTCTTCAAATTTAAAAGCTTCCCATTTTGAAATTGATCTTCATGTAAAATGGCTACAGTGTGTTAAACTAATAGCAAGTCATTCGATTATTTTAATAAATGTGTATTTAAGCTGCAAAAAAAAGGTTAGATCCACACAAATTACTCAGCTATGGGGGACGGTAAAAACATTATATTATGAGCATTTGGATTCAGTATTTATTATTTCAGGTGACTTTAATATGCATTTGGTTTCGTCTAAAAAGCAGACACCTGACTTAAAATGGTTAGCTCAATGGACAGATTGTGAGTTTAAAAAATACAATTTAAAGATTATGCATGACCTTGATAACATCCCGACTTATAACAAAGCAGATAGCACCTCTGTAATAGACTTTACTATAATGTCTGAGAAATTATATAAGTTAGTAAAAAGCTATTTGATTGCCCCAAGTATTGAAAGCGATCACAACCCACAAGTGATAAATTTTGATATAGATCTGGACTATCTACCAGCAACCAGGACTCTGGTTAAAGCTACAACATCCTTTAATCTTAAAAGGTTAACATGGAATGAAAAAACTGAGGATAACATTTTGATAGTGCTTGACTGTTTAATTCAGGATGCGCATGGTGCTTATGAGGAAGGGAAACCTATGGTTGACCTATGGGCTCACTTGTGTGAAGAACTATTGGCTAAATCTGTTAGAGATGAGCCCTCCAAAGGCATAATGTTAAATTCCAGGAAACCAGGATGGTATTCTTCCCATTTACTAAATCAAAAAAGAAAGCTTAATAAAGAAATACGATTATTGCACCGGAATAAAAACAGGCTATCGCTTCAAAGTGCATCGCTTAAAATCAGAGAGTTAAAACAGAGATACAAGAGGGAAATCTGGATGGCTAAGCAAGCATATTATGAATCAATATGGGCAAAAGTCCATCATGCTTGTAAATCCAAAGATCTACGGTTATTCTGGTGCATTATTAATGACATCGAGAACGGTAATAATAGAAGCAATAGTGCTAATGTTGATGAAGTGAGTTGGGTGAGCTTTTTCAATAAAAAAATCGATTCCCAAAATCTAGATAATGATAAATGTTTTAATGATAGTCCAATTGATAGGCATACAATAATAGATAGAAGGAGTGAAGGCTGTATTCCCTCTCCTCAATGTAGAGTGGATATGGAGCCCTGGTCACTTGAGAAAGTGAAAAAAGCGATAAAGAGGATTAGATCCAACGGAGCACCAGGCCCAAATGGTATCCCGAACGCAATATTCAAAGCTGAATTAAGTAACTGGCCAGAGTTACTAATGCTTTTGTTTAATGAAGTCCTTAAATCAGGTCTTATACCGTTATCTTGGCATGGGAGTATTATACAACCAATATATAAGTGTGGCCCGCAGGATAATCCGGCTAATTATCGTTTGATTACGCTCACTGATGTAGAGGCAAAAATGTTCGCTGGTAGCCTGTTGGAAGAGCTGGAGGCTTGGGCCTCAAAGGAAGAGCTGATCCCTAATTTTCAAACAGGGTTTAGAAAGGGAGAATCTACCCATACCAATTTGATGTTATTAACATTATTAGAAGAGAGAGACAAAACCAGGATGCAAAGATTATAATTGTGCTTTATTGATCTAAAAGCCGCTTTTGATTCTGTGCCGCGAAATACTCTCTGGGGTAAATTAAGGAATTGGGGTATTCCGGAAATACTATTAAAGATGATTATACTTTTATACTCCAATACCTGGGTGCAGATCAAATTTGGCGATGGAAAACATACGACTCGTCGTTTGGATACGAATGTAGGATTGAAACAAGGCTGTGTTTTGGCTCCTTGCCTTTTTAATATTTTTATGGCCGATTTGCCAGCTCATTTTAAAAATATTAATTCACATTCGCCTTTTATTCATGGCCAAGAAATTAAATACCTGCAATATGCAGATGACACCATTTTATTGAGCCAACCAGAAAAGGTTAATTGACTCTTTTAATGGCTATGTCACACAAAATGGACTAACAATTAATATAAAAAAGACAAAAATAATGACTATAGGAAAAGGTAGACCAAGGATTAAAGAGTGGCATATCAATGGCCTGGTAATCGAAAATGTGAAATCATATAAATACCTTGGGATCATGTTCGATGATGCATCGATATTTAGACAACATTTTAACAATCTTGAAGCCAGGGGCTGCTCTCTTGCATTTATAATAGCTAAGCTCTCGCAACCACAAAACAGTGTGACAATAAAGATAAAAGTGACCAAAACAAGTAACAGAAAACAGCAGATCTTTGTGTTCGTGTTCTATTTTCAAAGGGATGTTTATTTGAATCCGCAATCAACCTCAATCAGCCGACACGTGTTTCATCGTGTTGAAGTGGAGTCAACACGACTCTTCAGGGCTGATGAAATAAAATAAACACATGTATAATACATTTCACTGTAGTACATCTGGTACACTTCACAGTGAAAAAGACGTGCACTATAGTGGAAAGTGACCTAACCTTACGTGCCTGGTGGCCGTTTAGTGATCATGTGCCGTGCACATCCACACTCGCACACTATTAGTGGTGGTAAAGTGCGTGGGTGGCAATAGTACCATCCCCCTGTGTTTCATCAGTTCATTCACTATTGGTGTAAAATCACAATCACAAAGTTTCTAGTCTCACGCTCACGTGGAAACTGCGTTCAGTGAAGGTTCAGGGTCCAAAAAGTGTTGCTTGATCCATTCCATTTGGCATGCAGTGAGTATGTCATGCTCAATCCCAAGGTAGGTGCATGTGCGAAGGAACAGTTTTATGCGACTAAATGAATCCCAAAGTCTTTTACCTAATAGCCTACCTGGTAAAAAATTCCAGGTATTGTTTCGTCGATGGGGAATTATTTTGAGCAAGTAGAACGATATATCTAAAATTATGACAGGTAAATAAAAAATACAGTTAAAAAAGGGGAGAACATAACTAAGGAAGCAAGTGGAAAAGACTACAGGGTGCAGTATAGCAGTGTTAGCTGTCACTTACCCTGAAAGAAAGATTGACGGGTATGTCAATCTGAAATTGGCGTAAACCACCCTGGTAACGGGTAAGAGGTCTAAGTAATCACAAAGCTGTATTGGACTGTAGAATGCTGCTCGTTTATTCCGAAATGAGACTGCACAAGAGAAAACAAGAAAATATCCAATAATCAATGAGAATATCCAAAGTGAATGAATTACTCACGTTTCTGAAATGCAGAAGTAATACATCGTAATAGTAAGCTAAAGAGTACATACCTAAACACCTGTATGTGTTTAGCCATACCGGGAGGGGATCCGAATGTCTGTAGTGTAATCCGGATAGGAATTGGGTGCAATTCTCCGTAAGTAAAACGTACTAGAAGAGGAAACACAAATAGGGGAGCGTGAGACTAGAAACTTTGTGATTGTGATTTTACACCAATAGTGAATGAACTGATGAAACACAGGGGGATGGTACTATTGCCACCCACGCACTTTACCACCACTAATAGTGTGCGAGTGTGGATGTGCACGGCACATGATCACTAAACGGCCACCAGGCACGTAAGGTTAGGTCACTTTCCACTATAGTGCACGTCTTTTTCACTGTGAAGTGTACCAGATGTACTACAGTGAAATGTATTATACATGTGTTTATTTTATTTCATCAGCCCTGAAGAGTCGTGTTGACTCCACTTCAACACGATGAAACACGTGTCGGCTGATTGAGGCTGATTGCGGATTCAAATAAACATCCCTTTGAAAATAGAACACGAACACAAAGATCTGCTGTTTTCTGTTACTTGTTTTGGTCACTTTTATCTTTATTGTCACACTGTTTTGTGGTTGCGAGAGCTTAGCTATTATAAGTTTATGAGAATCCCTGATTGTCTTTGAACGGTTTTAGGGTTTTCCGTTCGCTCTTCACGCACCACGCATCTGAACACTTCTCCTTACAGGTTGTAACGTTTACTTCAGGCAGAGCACCGTTATCTGAAAATTCTCTCAACCCTATTTAGCTGTTTTCCTGTTATTTATTCAGATTGGTTGCCTCCACGTTACCTTCACTAGTTTGATTTTCCCGTTCAGTGTTCCCTATCATGGATAGGGATAAGGTAGCAGCAGACCTTTTCGACAACTTAGCAAAAGGAATGCCTACACACCAGGCCTCTGCCACTACAGGTCCTGCACCTGTGGAGGGACTCAGGGCCAAGTTTTACAAACTTGAAAGGCTAAAAAAACAAGAAAATTCTCGGTGGTGGGATGGGACCACCCTAAAATATTATAGAAGAAACAAACAAATCCCTAGAGGCTTACGATCCCAGACCTTTCCCACATATGACAATCTTGATATTGACCTAATGGTCAAGTGGGAGGAATCCTTAAACCAGAATTCCATGACTCTAATGGATATATTAATAGAGAGTGCGGAACGGAAGTCTGCCAAACTTTTATTAGAAATATCCACTTTGGAACAAGAGATCAAGGATCTCAACAAACCTGAATCCACTGTCAAAAATTATACAATTTTGGATGAAATACTCCTCAAACACCAGGCAGATATCAAGACCAGAAAAGCCCGACAAATCAGAAGTGATGAGGCTGACTACAAGAATGGGAGGGTTTATACTTATGAACAGAAATACGATTCCTTGATTCCAAAATCTAGACAAGGCTCCCAGACAGGTAGATCCACTGTAGCCAGCTCAGTAACTTCAAGTACCTCCTCACTCAATTCTGCTGGACTCACAGAATCGGAGGATGAAAGAACAGATAATACAGATTTGATCAATATGCCATTTTTTTTAGAAATGGAACGCATCAGAAAGGGCAACAGGTCAACCCTAACCAGGGGCGCCACAGACCCAAAACCCACAGGGGGAGGCGCAGCCTCAAACGAGGAATATCGAAGGAAACTCAGGTCAGGGACACAGAGAAATTAACCAACTCAGAGGATACGGTCCAAGTAATTAATCTGTCCTCCTTTCCCCTAACCACTGACATGGTTTCCTTACTTGGCAAAGGTCTCAACTTTAACCCTTACAACACTGGTGATATCTGTCAGAGTAAAATTGATATTTTCAAGTTCATACGGAATGTAAAATTGAAAAAACATTTTTCTTGTAAATCTAATGTAACTAGTGATTCTAGACCCTCTCCCACTGTCTGTGACAAAGAAGTTTTGACTATTAAAGATGTTCAAGCAACCCATCTGCTTCTTTCTTTGACAGATAGAGAGGACAGCCCTTACGACATGGAGAGGCTTTTAGAGGAACTAGATATCGAAACAGATTATGGGCAGACCAGTGGTCTGAAAAACAAATCTAGGTGGACCCCTACTCTATCAGGGGGCAATGCCATAGACAATTTCCATAGGCATGTCCTGGATGACATAAATAAAGTTAACGTAAAAAACCTAAAGGGTAAATTTAGATATAAGGACAACTTGACTAAAGGCGAACGTCTTTCACTCTCCATCCTTAGTGATAATTCTAACATCGTTATCAGGGAGGCTGACAAGGGGGGCAATGTGGTTGTGATGGATCTCGTGGACAACAATAACGAGATTTTGACACAACTGAGTGACACTTCCTGTTATGAACCACTTTTTCAAAACCCTATGGGTCCTTTAACCATCCTTATCAACAAACTGTTACTTGAATGGAAACAATCTGGTCTTCTGGACAATGACGAATACCTATATCTGAAGGTTTTCAGACCTACTTTTCCCTGGTTGTATACTCTTCCTAAAATACACAAAAACCTACCATTCCCGCCCGGCAGACCCATTGTTTCGGGTATTGGGGGTCCTACAGAGAGACTAGCGGAGTTTGTGGATTTATTCATAGGCCCTTTAGTAAAGAATTTACCATCTTATATACAAGATTCTAAACATATTTTAGGAATGATGTCAGATATTGAGTGGCAACCTGAAACCACAATAGTGACAATGGATGTGGTGTCCTTGTACACCAGCATCAATCCTGAATTAGGAATGCAAGCAATGGAGAAAATACTTTCCAATCGACCAGCTTCGCTGTGGGCTCACACGAAGATGTTATTACGCATGATGGAAATCATTCTTGATAATAACTACTTTATCTTTGACCGTAAATGGTTTAGGCAAATCAAGGGGGTAGCTATGGGTTCGAAATTCTCCCCTTCCTTTGCCAATTTGTTCATGGGGGCTCTAGAATCGGACCTCATTTGGGGCCCTAAAGGCTCAACATATATCGACTCCATTTTATTTTGGGGACGTTACATTGATGATTGCTTTCTGCTTTGGTCTGGCACAATAGACTCGTTGACTGCTTTCTATGAACATCTGAATAACAATACATGGGGCATACAATTCACTATGCAATCTAGCAAAGAAAAGATGGAATTCCTTGACTTGGAATTTTACATTATAGATAATGAACTTCACAGCAAACTATATAGGAAACCCACTTCCTGTAACTCTGTTCTCCACGCTTGCAGCTCCCATCCTACACACCAAATACAGGCTATACCCTATGGTGAATACCTGAGAGCAAAACGTAACTGCAGTGAGCCTAGAGAATTTGACAACTGTCTAAGCAACATGAGAAACAGATTTCTTAATAGAGGTTATCCCCTCCAAACCCTGAGATCAGCAGAGAATAGGGTTCGTCGCGCCTCAAGACCAGATTGTCTAAAGAAACGTGCCGCCAGTGAATCCTCCACCCAAAAAATTAGACTCATTACTGAGTACAATGCGCTACATCACGCAGTCTCCAAGAGTTTCAACAAACATTGGAAACTGCTAACTGCAGACCCAACCCTAAGGGAGTGGCTACCAGAGAGACCCGCCATCACATACAGAAAGGGATGTACACTGAAAAATAAGCTTAGTCCTACGGTCCCACACAATACTTCAGCCTCAGATTGGCTGACCACACATGGCCTGGGTTTCTTTAAATGTGGCTTCTGTTCCTTGTGTGTTTGGGCCAAACATGGCACCAAAACGTTCAGAGGTCATGACGGTGTTTTATACACTATCAGACATAACATCACATGTCTAACCAGATACGTGGTGTACATTATTGAATGCCTTTGTGGAAAAATTTATGTGGGCAGCACAATCAGACCCCTTAAAGAGAGACTAGCTGAACATATACGGGCGATTCAAAAAAGGGATCCCAAATACCCGGTTGCACTGCATGTTGCGGCATGTCAACCACTTGAGGATGAAGTGAAGGTACGTTTCTTTGGCATTGATGTAATCCCCCAAAATATTAGGGGGGGCAACAGAGAACTTACTCTGAGACGTAGGGAAGCTACGTGGATCATGCGTTTGCAATGCGTGGAACACGGGCTGAACTATGACCCGGAGCTTCAATTCTTTTTAGGGAACTAATGCCCTATCATCCTAATGAAATGCTGTACATGATTGATGAATACGTCATTGGTTTATACAACTGCAAACAGACATGAAATCGTGGAGTTTGAAATGAGAACTGCAAGAACTAATGCATTTGGAGATATGGTCATTTAATTTCTGGGGAGGTATGACTTGTTTACGATCCTCCAGGGATTGTGACTTACCGTATGTTTTTAATGTGCTGTTATTTTATACTGGAATGCAATGTATATATTATAAGGTACCAAACTGCAGCCTTAAATTTGCCTTCGTGAAATGTAATCTTATGAATTTGTATTAAGGAGGCTAGAAATTTGATATACAGATTGTGAAGTCACCAATTCACTATGCCACTTTACCTTTCACGTATGGGTGCTTTAGTTGAGGGTTTCTATATTTACAAAACAATTTTGCAGCATTTTCTGGATCACCATACACATTTCTCACGTGATCACGGAACTTATGGCTCTAATTAAGGTATGGACTGACTTTTGGAGCATTACTAGAGGACTTAGCTCTTTATTTTTACTCTGAACCCCCTTTTTCAGGATACTTTGAAATTCGTAAATAGTTGACTCCACTGGACGAGCGAGGTACTCTTCGCTTTCCTTTTTTGAACTAATACTAGCCACGTACCAGACGGATGGCCAGTGGATCTACATAGATCTATAATTCTATTAAAAGCACCGATTAGACACACTTAACGAGAGGCTCAACTAGAGCACCTCGGAATACTACTGGGACTTGATTTCCCTCCGTACGCACAATGTCTTGATAATCGATTCTCAGTATTAATTAAACGGTGACTTGCGTTGTATGTTCCGCTGTGCAGGTGACTTACAGCGAACATTTTCACTACCAAGATGGCGGTCATGTTGTGGCGCTTGAGCTGACGAGCTCTTTGCGAGACTATATCTCCCTATTTTGTTTCCGGTCACGTGTCCGTCTTTGGAACACGGCGACCGGGAACACACAGAGGAGGGATACCGCGCGGCAGGTAAGAGAAACGCAATTCTCCCTTTTACTGAGGTTAATTCCGATATTAGGGTTTAAGGCGGATAGAGCTAAACACCACCGCCCCCCTATTTGTGTTTCCTCTTCTAGTACGTTTTACTTACGGAGAATTGCACCCAATTCCTATCCGGATTACACTACAGACATTCGGATCCCCTCCCGGTATGGCTAAACACATACAGGTGTTTAGGTATGTACTCTTTAGCTTACTATTACGATGTATTACTTCTGCATTTCAGAAACGTGAGTAATTCATTCACTTTGGATATTCTCATTGATTATTGGATATTTTCTTGTTTTCTCTTGTGCAGTCTCATTTCGGAATAAACGAGCAGCATTCTACAGTCCAATACAGCTTTGTGATTACTTAGACCTCTTACCCGTTACCAGGGTGGTTTACGCCAATTTCAGATTGACATACCCGTCAATCTTTCTTTCAGGGTAAGCGACAGCTAACACTGCTATACTGCACCCTGTAGTCTTTTCCACTTGCTTCCTTAGTTATGTTCTCCCTTTTTTAACTGTATTTTTTATTTACCTGTCATAATTTTAGATATATCGTTCTACTTGCTCAAAATAATTCCCCATCGACGAAACAATACCTGGAATTTTTTACCAGGTAGGCTATTAGGTAAAAGACTTTGGGATTCATTTAGTCGCATAAAACTGTTCCTTCGCACATGCACCTACCTTGGGATTGAGCATGACATACTCACTGCATGCCAAATGGAATGGATCAAGCAACACTTTTTGGACCCTGAACCTTCACTGAACGCAGTTTCCACGTGAGCGTGAGACTAGAAACTTTGTGATTGTGATTTTACACCAATAGTGAATGAACTGATGAAACACAGGGGGATGGTACTATTGCCACCCACGCACTTTACCACCACTAATAGTGTGCGAGTGTGGATGTGCACGGCACATGATCACTAAACGGCCACCAGGCACGTAAGGTTAGGTCACTTTCCACTATAGTGCACGTCTTTTTCACTGTGAAGTGTACCAGATGTACTACAGTGAAATGTATTATACATGTGTTTATTTTATTTCATCAGCCCTGAAGAGTCGTGTTGACTCCACTTCAACACGATGAAACACGTGTCGGCTGATTGAGGCTGATTGCGGATTCAAATAAACATCCCTTTGAAAATAGAACACGAACACAAAGATCTGCTGTTTTCTGTTACTTGTTTTGGTCACTTTTATCTTTATTGTCACACTGTTTTGTGGTTGCGAGAGCTTAGCTATTATAAGTTTATGAGAATCCCTGATTGTCTTTGAACGGTTTTAGGGTTTTCCGTTCGCTCTTCACGCACCACGCATCTGAACACTTCTCCTTACAGGTTGTAACGTTTACTTCAGGCAGAGCACCGTTATCTGAAAATTCTCTCAACCCTATTTAGCTGTTTTCCTGCTCTCTTGCATTTGCTTTTAGGAAATTAAGAGACAAATTAGTATGCCCTAATTATGACCATTTGATGAAGGTGATGAAAGCAAAGTTAATTCCATCTTTGGACTATTGCTCAATCATCTTTCGGGGCAAAGACGCGAAAGTGCTCGACGATATAGAAATTAGAACGTATAAAGCTGTGTTTAAAATCCCTAAATATATCAGTCGAGCAAACATAAGACTGGAATTTGGACTGAAAAACCAATTTGTGGCGCGTCAATCAGCATTCTTGAAGTCCTTAATATCATTAGCCCGCTCGGATGAAGGATCTTTAGCAAAGCTATGTTGGCTAGAAATTTCAGAGGGGGAATACTTAAAAAACTGGCAGCTGTACCTAAATGAATGCTTATGTAATTTTGATTGCTCTAATTTAGAAGATGAAATGAGGAGTAAAGTAGTTTTAAAAAAACAAATGAATCAAAAGGCCGCACTGCTAACAATTATAGCTGACAAGGAGGAATTAAGGAAAAAAAATCATTTTTGGACAATTGCTAATTCCTTTGGTAGGGTGTCGCCTCAACCTTATTTGGCATATCATATACAACCTAGGCATATCATATAAAACCTAGGTTTAAATTCATGCATTTAAGGTTGGGAAGATATCCGACAAAGGATGGCATACCAAAATGGGAGAATCAATGGTCATCAAGCATTTGCAGGCTTTGTAGGCAAAGGGAGGAAACAATAATTCATAAAGTAACCTTATGCCCAGCTCTGGCAGACGCCCGGAAGTCCATCCTAAAACCGATCTTTAATGAACTAGGAATTAGAACATGTAGGCAAGCTATTATTACCTGTTTGAGTGGAGCCAATATTAAACTTACTTATTGTTTTGTTAAATTTATCATTATTGCAGAGAATAAACTAAAAGTAGTAGAACGGGTAAATAACTGTATTGCGATATAAAATACTTAAGAAACATAATTTAAGATTCATTGGAGGCAATGTGTTAAGCTAGCTTAAGGGACTATGAGTATAATTTAATATAGGCGCGCACATTGCGCTTTATTACCGCTTGTAAATGAAAAACAGCTAAAATTTGTATTTGTAATCCCAACTGTTAACATAAGTCACTTTAGGTAAATGCTGCTATAATAGTTCTTGGTGCAAATTATAAGGCATTTTAGTAAGTTTTATGTATTTTAATTATTGTGTAATGTTTTAATGTTTTTATTGAATGGTCATCTATTATCGCATTATTGGTGGATCATTTTAAGATGTTAATAACTCTGTGTCTAGTATATGCTTGTTTTTCTTGGTGGCACTTATTTTTTTTCTTGCTTGTAATGATTTTAATTAATCAACAAATAAAATGCTTACTTACTTACTTACTTACTTACACTAATTGCTGCTTGTGATTGCCCAAAATCTTGCATTAAGTGGCAATCCCTGCCTCCTAAAAAATATTCATTGCCTGGACATTGGTAGTGAGGGCTGTCATTGAGGAGGTCAGGTTGCCCCCTTGTCTCCAATAAACATTTCACATTCTGCATGATGAGTGCTATGCTGAGCGACTGACTAAAGTACTGACCATGACCATTTAACTGTCAAAACAGACTGTTTATTGGACCATGAGTGGTTACATGTCATCCTTTTAAAGACTAAAATATTGATGTGAGAAAGTGTTATGGCCACAATATCGACTATCACTAAATAATGAGAATGAGTAAATACAGGTGTATGTATAGGTAAGTATAGATTTTATTCCAAACAGTTGAAAACAACTTAATATGCGCAGTTAAGAGGCCACATTGAAACAAACATTATTACAGCCGTGGCAACTGTGAAGGGTAAATTGTTTGCACTTTAGTTTTTTAGCAAGCATATGCCACAAAACAAAAAGAAGAAAAAAGAAAATATGCTGCCATCGAATTATGTAGCTATATGCTTGGAAGGAAAAAATAACTATGACATATAGAACAGTGCCAATGATTTCATGGTCAAAAAGAAAAGGTACTATTGACTTTTATTTACAGTAACATTAAGACACACTAAGATGACTAAAAAACTAAAAGGGATAAAGATTGGGAAACCTTGGCCCACCAACCCTAACACTGAAGTGCACTTCTTTATAGGTGAGTGTACTCATCAGGCAAAAGCCCCCACACACTGTGCAATAGAGCCAAAAACAGAAGTGGTCTTACCCCTTGCCCCATGCTGTTTGTTTAGTTGACAGAAACAAAATGTAAACAACAGTTATACTGACCACTAGTTCAAGAGTGCTGGCCCAAAGCCCCTCTTTGCTGTATCGCCAGATTCATGTAATAAAAAAGAACAAATAAAAAATACTTACATATATGTAGGCATATATGTATTTTTTTATGTTTTTTGGATTACAGGACCCCAGCATGACAACAAGATCTGTATCTAGGCCAGGCCTAAACATTGCCTACTGCCACCATTGATGAAGAGATAAAAACATTTGCCCCTGTAGGGCAATAAATATCAGGCATCTCCTGGCCTAGACGACCGCAATGCAATATGAAATTTGTTTCGCAAGCAGCTGAGGTAAGACCTCCTATTGTCTGCAATTCGATCCATTAGCTAAACTGTGGCAATGAAGCCAAATAATATGAACAAATCTACTGCCAGCCCTTGCATCAGGAGAAATGCAGACCCCATTGGTTCCCGCGTCCTCAGGTCTATTTCACTTTACCTGTGTTCCTGTGCAAGGGTATGCTATAATTTCAACGGCAAGGGCATTAAGTGGTGGTTGAAGACGCAAGCGCAGAGTCTAGAAATGTTCACATAAAATACACCCCATTCAACTACCTACATAGAATGTACTTGACACTATTGTGTAGTTCCTATAAATCTATATAGGATCTGCGCATTTAGACAACATAAATTATGGGATTGGTGTCCAAACTAATTCCAGACACCCCCACAGGATATGTTCACCTGTAGACCAGCTAGCTCATGGGGCCACTATGAGCCCCTCTTAACAAGGAGTAAATAGGTTCTGGCAACTATCGAGCATGATAACCCTGACCCCTTAGGTATTGTGAAAACAGTACAGTACTTTTCGCTCAGTCACTCGTGCTCACTTTGGCCCAGGGAGACACACAGAATAAACTGTGGAGACGTATTCAATAAGCATTTATTGAACCAGCGTCATTCTATTGTAAAATACGTGTGCTGCAACAACTATAAGACAGAAACTGATATCAATGATGTCAAAGACCAGTAGAGTAAACAGAAGGTAGAATTCTACCATAGTGCTAAAACAGTGAATAAATGCAGGCGCACAATTGTGTACTCCTACGATGCAAACCCTAACTAGATGTCCCTAAGTGTACCTAGAATGTATGTAGGTGTATAGCCAAGAATCCCCCTAGAAAAGAGCCAACCCCATTACCTGATGTGAGAAAATGAAGGAGGGCATCTTGGTCTCGAGTTGGACACCCGCGAGGGATGTCAGACCACTGACTGCTCGAGTGTCTGCATGCAGGCACTTCCACGTCTCGTGTCAGCATGGACGTTTTCTCCTCTGGCTTGCCCAGTGAAGATGTGGTACTGATGTACCCGAAAGGTACCCTCAGGGGATCTACCTAGATGTGTCATGGTACTGTGGGCATGTTGGCCAAGGATGGCAATAGTGATGACCCTTGTACCCTAGTTATTATGCTGAAGATGGTAATCCTGCTGTGATACTAAGAATCCTTATTCATAATAAATGAGGCTAGTTTTCGTAGACAACCACACAACATTTATTCACCACCTAACTAGGTAAAAGTACAGCGCCAGAACCGTTATGTAGAACAATGGCAGGACAAATGTAGGTGAAAGGTCGTGCAAGTACATAGGCCTATATTGGGGTACATTGGTGTTCTTAACAACATGATGAAATACTAATTGAACCCATCCACCTGAAATAGGTGTTCTGAAGGAGGCAGAGGATTTTACTACATGCTATGGGAGTGCCCTGTTATAAATCAATCCTGAAGGCAATCTACACACGTCCTGTAAGAGGCCACAGAATGTGAGTGCTTCTTGATGAGTTATGTTCCACAGCTGAAAGCTTAACAAGTAGGCAATGGATTTATCAACTTGACACTTTTGTTGGCAAAGAGAACCAAGTTGTTGAAATATACCAATGCCCCCCAGCAAACAGTGATGACTGGTACAAAATTGGCTAATACTGTGGCGATGGCACTCCATGGGAAGGAAGCACAAGGGCAGGTGCCTAATAGCCCACTAGTGGCACAAAATAAAATTGTCATTTTCAAGGCTATGGGAGAACCCCAATGAACAGGCTAACAACAGAAAAACACCCAACCTGGTCACAGAACTCACATGATCGAGGAATAGATTTAAACAGATGTGGCTTATGTAAAAGTGGGGTGACTTGAGGTAGCTGAAGGTTGCTGGAAAAACTTGCTGTTAGGAAGAAAAAGTCCTCGGCATGTTTGAAACACGTACCCCTGCTCTGAGTGCCGACTGTACTGTTGTCTGCACCCCTAATGCTGATTTTTTTGTCATAGATGAACACAGATCATGCAAGTGCTCCATGACATAGGCCTAGCTCATTGATTGGTGTCTTGTTGGACCAGGAGGGGCTTCCCAAAACTACCCTCATATTGGTGGAAGGTATCGCCTTTCCCAAGAGTGAAGCAGCACAAACACAGTGGGGACAGCATATTGTGGAGTCATCAGCAGTAGTGAACTGGTTCTTTTTAACCTGTGTCACTGGAGTGAAGCCAACTGGCTACTCACCTATTTAAACATTCCGCTCCTCTGTTCTTAACTTCACCTTGGCCTAAATCAGGTAGATTTGGAATGCTGCACAGCGCAGGAGTAAGGCTATGGCTATGAACATTGCATTGTGTTTTTTATGGTTTTTTTTTAAGAAATGTCACATAAAGAAATAAAAAAAGGAAAATAATTTCTCACAAGAATTTGAAGATTTGATTCATTCATTTGGGAGATAATTTCATGTTTGATTTGTTTGTCAGATGTTGCACTGCATTATTTTTGTTGTTACATATTGACTTTTAGGTAGGTGCTGAACTACTGTGTATCTTTTTGGTCATCCAAATTAGTGGGAACTTGGAGGGTCAAGTTCTCAGCTCTTAGCACTACCCTCTTTGCCCGATTTCTCAAAACTTAAGACTTACTGCTGCAGGCCTTGAGTGCCCTGACCTTCTATCTTGTGCTACAGTGCAGGAGTAATGACTGCGCTGGATGCATGTGTGCCTGGGAAGGGAGCAATACAAGGATAGAGAAGTGCTGTGCTGTACATGTGTGCTGCCTAGGCTAGACTATGGTAGTTCCACGCTCTGTGGACTACCCAAAAATAGCTTGGCACTACTAAAAGCGGCCATCTATGAAGCAACTAGACTGCTCACTGGTTCAAAAAGAAACTAGCACATCACCCCACCCCTCAAATCCCTAAACTGGCTGCCATACAAGGCCAGTATACAGCTAAAAATAACCTGCATCACTCACAAAGGTCTACATCTCAATACACCCACGTATCTGGCTATAAAACTAGAGCTGTCTGGAGGTTGGAGTAGTGCAAGTTCACGCCTCTTAAAACCACACATCTTTCACAGAATGAGAACGAGTCACAGAGCACAGAGCCTTCTCTGGCACTGCTCCAAAGATCTGGAACTCTCTTCCTCAGGAAGTCCGACTAGTTTCCTCCAAGACTACCTTCAATAAAGGAAGTAAAAAAATTCCTAATGGCTAACTTCCTGCCTTAAATAACTCTGGCCCACTGATCATTGATTACACCGGATTGACAAAGAGATTGCTGGACACCTTTGAATCCCAGTACTAGCCTGCCTTGCTAATTTTTGTAGCGAAGATTATTGCATTTTCTTCTACATGGTCAGTACCCCACATACCTTAACTATGTTGCACGACTATTTTGTTGTACAATGTATACTCTTGTAATACCCACCCAAAATTGTAAAGCGCTCTGATACCCATCTGGTTCAAGTTTTCACTATATAAAGCTTTCAAAATAAATAAATAAATGTGTGGTTAGTGAATATACTTAGTGTATGTACGCCTACTGGTAATACATTAAAGGAGAGATGTAGTGCTGTGCAGTGCATGGGCAATGAAAGCACATTCTGGATGTACGTGTTCTTGTGTGAAGCACAGTACACGAAGGATGAAATGTTGGGCAGCACACACATGGGGAATGTGTGGCATGGCAGTGTATATGTTTGTAAATAGCACACCTTGGTATAATATGGACAAGCTAAAGTACTGACCAGTGCATGCAAACTGAATATGTGTACTGAATGCATGTGGAACTACAGTTGCAAATTGCAGGGAGGTAACAGTACTGGACAGTAAGTGGGCTGTGAACACACACTGAATAAGAGTGCCTGAAATGGCACATTACATGGAGGAACCTAGGTTTCATTTTGGGATGTTCAGGCCTGTCTATTGAAGAAATGAGGAGGAGAGGAATTCCCCCTAGACAGAATCGTGTATTGCTGCATTCCTCTGAGCTGGGTGGGGCACACTGGAGGAAGGAAGGAAGAGACTCTCCCTTGAAAATGTTGCTCATTGATTCAGTGATATATCACAAGAAATGGACCTCAACACAATTCCGGAAAGAGAAGAGGCTGATTAGGGAATCATAAAGAGTAGAGCTAGGCACCAGGATTTAACTTTTGCTGCATTTAACACTGTGGCCGAATCCCAGGTGTGAACTCTGGTCCCTCCCTTGAATTGTGCTGTGGGTCAATCAGCCAATCCATTTTGGAGTCTTGCTTGCTGGAGCAGACATCCTGTTAAGGGGTAAGAAGAAAAAGGTAAGTGGACACTAAATCACATTTTGCTCTCTAGAAATAGACAATAAGAAGTGGAGATTGGGACCCCAAACTTTGTCATCTGCCAAGCAGCCAGATGGGACGCTTCAGGAGATGAAGCCCTGCAAGGCTTTGGGCTGTGAACAGGAGCTGGGGTGAAGTCCTGCTAGATGAGGGGACATCACCCACAATTTAGCCAGTCCCCTCTTTTGTGTCAGTAGACAGGCTGGCATCTCTTCCACATGTAAAATACCTGTTGTGAAGTGGTTTTATAGCAGGAGTGCCCTGAGCTCCACACAGGGGAAACATACCGGAGTCATCTTGGATTCAGGCAGAGAAGGGTACTCTGGGATTATTTCTGGTCAAACCCCCAACAACTGATGTAAAGTGGGAAGTAAGGTCCTTTGGGAACAGTTGCCTCATTGGCTAGTAAGTCCTCTCTCCCACAAATACAAAGATGGCATAAAAGTGGCATCCTTGTCATACAGTCCTCAGATCCTTACTGGACTGGAAAGAAGACAGAAGGGCTGCTCTGGTGCTTCCTGGACCCCGAAGTAATCAGGTATTGCAACTCAACCTGCACTGGACTCCACTGGTGCATGGTGGGGAATAGAGTCCTTAGACCAGAGACAACCCCTGGTGTGTTTTGGACCCAAGGGCAGCCCCAGGAATACTCACAACACCTCTTCAGTATCTTCAGCAGCTTTAGCATCGTCAGCTTCATCAGCATCCTCAGCATCCTGTATCCTCACCATTAGGACCTCTTCTTTGTTGGATCTGAATAAGGAATAAAAATACAGTGAGTTCCCTGAGGTAGCTGTCTCCCTGGACCTAAGTGGTCCCTATGTATGGTTACTAACCAATTTTTGCTCATCCAAGAGAGTTACATAGCCGTTACAGCCCATTGGTTCAAAACCACTAAGATACTTGCACAGATTTATTGCATTTTAAAGATGATTTATTTTAACTTTGAAAGATCATTTCTCCGGTTTCTCTCAAAGATTTTTGTCATTTGGTGGCTAACTAAAGATAGTAATACAATCTATTTTTTATAAATGGGTGTATTTTTATTGGCTTGTGTTTCTTATAGACTGTTTTGGAACTTCTAAATCCTTTACACTAGTTCTTTGATTAAGCCTGACTGCTCTGTACCACAGCTACCCAGGACTGAGTTAAATATTTTATTAAATAACGTAACTGGACCTGATGGAGACGATGATATTATTACATGGTGAAGTCTCACAAGAACACCACATAACAATCCACCTTCTATTTCATCATGACTGATCCAGTTTTAAGCAAATTAAAAAATTACAATGCTTCTCCTTCGACAAATGTATATTCTTTTTCCCAAAAAAGAAGCAATTGAAAATGTTTGCTCCCTCTTGTGTAAGGAGTATATCTTGTGTCAAAAATACCATTTAAAAGCCATGAGTGTTAAGTCGTTTTACCCTGAGTGGTAAAGGACCCCTAATTGTTTACATAATAGTCTGCAAACTATTTTAAAAATTAACCCGGCATTTTTTTAATAGAAGGAAATCTGAGCCAAAAAATCTTGACCAGCAGACAATTCATAATATATGTTTAGAATCATTCAAAACACGTTGGCTTTCATTATGACGCAGGAAATACACATCAGCAATTCTGCATCTAGATATCTTGGGTAGGGGTAATTCCAGGGAGGCAGGAATTACTATAGCATTCTAAGTTTTTTATTCGGGAATGAGGTTTTACCAAAGGAATCAGTGTTTGTGCACCAAATCTGATTGATGGCTATTTGATCAGGTCTCATATTGTTTCTGCATCATTTTTCTCTGCCCCTGTGCCGCTATGGATAACTAGCTGTTGAGGCATTACCACGCTGATATCCCTTTTGGCCACAATGAGGGTAGTGTGAGGACAGTAGACCTTACTAGAACTGGGCTAGGATACAGCCTATTCACAAGTGGGGCCCATTTGTTATTGATCTCCAAGATGTTCGGTAAGGGGCCGCAGGCACGCCCTGGACCGCCGCAAATCTACACTTTTGAGTATGGGGCGTAAAGACCTCAAGCAAAGCACCCTGTCCTTCAAAGCACCGGCCCCCAGCACTGCTTCACTTCAGATCAACATGGCGGAGGGAGGAGAGACGCACGCAACGGAGGTAGCGGGGCCCAACAGATTGTTAGCGGAATTGAGGGCAGGTTTCAGAGCCCTGGACACTCACTTTGATGCCCTTGACAAGAGGCTAGACTCCATGGGGGCCCATCTGGATCAACTGGAGGGGCTTCTGACTGTGGCAGAGGGTAGAATCTATGACCTGGTGATTGGCGCAGCACAGACCACTAAGAAATATGAGAATGGAAAAGCTCCTTATGGCAGTCACCATTAAGAATGAGGACTTAGAAGCTCTGGGGCGGAGGAACAACATCCGCATTATGGGGGTACCCAAATCTACCAACACTGGGCGACTGGAACATTTCATAGAAACAATCCTTATGGATCTACTTGGCCTTGAGTCCTTCACCAATACATTTTTCATCGAACGTGCGCACCGCATCCTGGGCACGTGACAAAATCCGGGGTGCCCGCCTAGACCAATCATTGCCTGTCTCCTGAACTTTAGGGACAGGGATACTGCACTATGACTGGCACGTGAGAAGGGCTAGCTTGAATGGCAGGGGTTAAGTTCTGTACCTGGACTTCGCACGCATGGGTAAAATCGGCCTTGCGAAAGATGGGACTACGATATGGCATGCTGTATCCAGCACGGCCTTGCAGTAAGCGTTAAGGCTTCATTGGCATCGAGTTGGGGTGCACATAAATATTTTGCAGGATATAGTTCATATGCCAGAGGGGTCGCAGTGCCATTTCAGGGGGAGGAGGTCTATCAGGATGCGGGGGTCATTAATTATTGGTTAAGGGCTCTATGCTTGAACATACTGTGCTATTTATCAATGTATATGGCCCGAATGCAGACGACCCTGAGTTTTTTTACACTATCCACACCCACAAAGACCACATGGGGGCAGACTGTATTTATTTGGAGGGGGATTTTAATTTGATGCTTGATCCGGAACAGGATAGCACAGCCCAAATGACAGCTATAACACCAAGGGTGAGACATGTGTGTTGGACACTATAGAAAAGTTTGGGTTGGTAGATGCATGGAGGTACCACTGCGCGGACCATGAGGGGTACACTCATTATTCTGTACCTCATAATACCTGGACACCTTTAGACTACTGGTGCCTATCTGCTGGGGTGGTTGTATGGTTTGAGGCAAGTACCCACCTGCCGTGCACATTATCTGACCACTCTCCTGTGATAGTGCAGTTGCAGATCCCTAGAGCAGGGGGGGCGGGGGGGGGTAGAGCAGCCTGGGGGGTTCTCGGACATGGCTCTGAAAGACCCTGTCTTTGCAACAGAACTTGGGGAAGCAATTGTCAAATACTTCACGAATAACGTCGGGTCGGTGGATTCTAAGGCTACCGTATGGGAATCTTTCAAGGCCTATGCAAGGGAAGTGTATTTCGAAAAATGCTGGGGTTCTTAGGGCGTTGGGCCATACGCTTGCGCAGATTGAATCACAGCTCACTGAGTTAGATAATGGTGGGGGTCACATTGGCCCCCCTGACCTACAAAGACATGCGGTACTGCTGACCGAATTTCGTGAGGCCGCGGAACGTGAGGTGCATTTTTTAGGTAAATATGCTGTCGCTAGGCGGTATGGGGAGGGTGAGAGGCCTGGTAGAATGATAGCCAGACTGATGCAACAAACCCGTAAACCCACCAAAATAGCTGAACTAGTTGGACATGATGGAGAGCGTATCACTGGCAATGTAGGTATACTGAGGGAGGTTCTTAAGTACTACATAAAGTTATATACATCCAGGACTACCGAACTCCCTTCAGACTACAGTGATCACCTCAATGAGGTCTCACTTGCCTGGATGGACAAGGCCCACCAGGAATTCTAGGCGGAGCTCTTTTCAGAAGATGAAGTAACGGAGGCCATAAATGCGTTGGATGGCTCTAAAGCACCAGGGCTGTACGGATTTACGGGCTGTTTTAACAAAAAATATAAAACTCTCCTTATACCCCACCTTATCGATATGTATCAGGAGGCCATTGAGGCTGGAGTACTTCCATCCACATTGAGAGACGCTGTTATAATTTTAATAACCAAGCCTGGTAAAGATGTACAGAAATGTAGCTCATATCGTCCACTGTCACTCCTCAATTTTGATATTAAAATCCTAGCTAAAATGCTGGCGATGAGACTTGCATTAATTGTAGAAAAATGTATTTTGTAAGCGCAATCAGGGATCATTCCCCATAATTCCACAGCCCTAAACACTTGCACACTATTTGCCAATTTGAATAGGATTTCGCCAGCGGTTCCGGCAGCCACCATTCTCCTTGATGCTGAGAAAGCCTTTGACTCGCTTGAGTGCCCCTTTTTATATGCCACAATGGAGAAACTGGGGGTGCCGGAGCGGTTCCTGGCAGTGATTCGGTTATTGTACACATTGCCTATGGCACATATTCGATGAATGGCACGTTGACCAAGGTGTTTCCTCTTACACAGGGAATGCAACAAGGATGTCTTCTATCCCCCCCAGTTATTTATAATCACGCTATACCCCTGGTGCGTCAGTTACTAGAAAGGCATAGTCATAGGGGTTTGTAATTTAACACCGGGCCCTTATTACTCACACTATATGCAGATGATATTATTCTATATGTACAGCACCCGGACGATAATTTAATGCCATTGCTTTGGGAAGTGATGAGAAACGGCACATAGAGGCCTATTAGGATGGCGGACGGAAACGTGTTCCGTCCGCCATGGTCGCGGCACAAATACTCCCGACCGCTCCGCGGATAATCCGCGGTAGCGATTAGGATATTCCTGACATTAAACACCGACCGCGGCGAACGGATCACATTAATCACCGACCGCGGCGGACGGATCACATTAAACACCGACCGCAGCGGACGGATCACATGAAAAACCGCCGCAAGCAGACGGTACCACAGAAACACCCTCCGCCGTGGACGCATTCACCGCGGAAACAGGCCCAACCGCCGCAAGACCTGCACATGGTCAGGGCCGCACGATTAGGATAACCCTGCCATCCCAATGGAACTCACCACCTCCCTCGACCGCCACGGAAAAAAAATCGACAAACGGAGCATGACTGCGGAAGGACCAAACGAACATCACCCCTGCCGTCAAACCATTTCAAAATTGGCGGACGGAAGTAAATAGAAAACACACAAAACAGGACACACACCCACCTGAAACACCCACCCCCAACAACTAAACGCCCCAATGACATCCCCCCGCAGCACAAACAAGAGCACCCAAGTCACCACACCCACAGAACACCTGACTGGCAACAACCATTGGGACACAACAACCACACAGAGTATAAAATGAATCCCTCCCATTACCACAATCCTTTGCATCACAGCACAGCAGGAAAAAAGAGGCAGAATAGCACAAACAGCAGACGCAGACACACACAAACACACATACAACCTGCATACCAACACACCCACCACACAAAGCCCCACAACACCATCCCTACATACCACACACCTGCATACCCCACCCCACCCCACCAACACCTTGCACATCACACACCATGGCACCCAAGAAAAAACCCAAGTTCACAGAGAGTGAGTTGAAGGTCATGGTGGATGAAATCATCCATGTCGAACCACATCTATTCGGTACCCTAGTCCAGCAGACCACCTTGGCAACCAAAACCAACATGTGGGACAGGATAGTGACCAGAGTGAATGCACTACAACTCCCAACAGGCCCCCATGTCCGCAGGGAGGGTGGGGGTATGAGAGACCAGCACTACAACTCCCAACAGGCCCCCATGTCTACAGGAAGGGTGGGGGTGTGGGTGAGAGACCAGCACTACAACTCCCAACAGGCCCCCATGTGTACAGGGAGGGTGCAGGTGGGTGGGGGTGTGGGTGAGAGACCAGCACCACAACTCCCAACAGGCCCCCATGTCCACAGGGAGGGTGGGGTGGGTGAGAGACCAGCACTACAACTCCCAACAGGCCCCCATGTCTACAGGGAGGGTGGTGGTGGGTGGGGGTGTGGGTGAGAGACCCGCACCACAACTCCCAACAGGGCCTCATGTCCACAGGGAGGGTGGGGGTTGGTGGTGGGGTGGGTCCAGCACTACAACTCCCAACAGGCCTGCATGTCTACAGGGAGGGTGGGGGTGGGTGAGAGACCAGCACTACAACTCCCAACAGGTCCCCATGTCTACAGGGAGGGTGGGTGGGGGTGTGGGTGAGAGACCAGCACCACAACTCCCAACAGGCCCCCATGTCCACAGGGAGGGGGGGTTGTCCAGCACTACAACTCCCAACTGGCCCCCATGTCTACAGGGAGGGTGGGGGTGGGTGGAGGTGTGGGTGAGAGACCAGCACCACAACTCCCAACAGGCCCCCATGTCCACAGGGAGGGTGGGGGTGGGTGGGGGGTGGGTCCAGCACTATAACTCCCAACAGCCCCCAATGTCTACAGGGAGGGTGGGGGTGGGTGGGTGAGAGACCAGCACTACAACTCCAAACAGGCCCCCATGTCTACAGGGAGGGTGGGGGTGGGTCCAGCACTACAACTCCCAACAGGCCCCCATGTCTACAGGGAGGGTGTCGGTGGGTGGGGGTGTGGGTGAGAGACCAGCACCACAACTCCCAACAGGCCCCCATGTCCACAGGGAGGGTGGGGGTGGGTTGGGGGAGTGGGTCCAGCACTTCAACTCCCAACAGGCTCCCATGTCCCATCCCAGAGCAAGATTGACTCCGCACACCGTTTGCTGATCAGTGCATCTCCTCCTTCAAACCTACAGGTAGGTAGCCATATTCACAGGGGCACCATCCAATAGCAGGCCCGGACCCCACGTATCCAAGTATTGTCTCCCCACCTCCACACCACCATAATGCCCAGTACTGTCTACCACACCAACATGATGACACCAACAACCATGTCCTGATTCCATAGTAATTTGTAATGTAACAACAACAAACCTGTCATGTCCACAGCATTGATTATGAAATTCTTGTCCCTCAGGTGATCGCAACTTGACAGGCGAAACCAGCAACCGACAGCACCAGTCACCCCCCTCACAGCCAGGATTCTCCGGTGAAGATTCCATGGACACCTTGGGTGCAGAGGACGATGCTGGCCCAAGCACACTTCCAGGGCCATCAGACTCCCAGGACATCCCTGCCTCCACCCCCTTGGCCAGTGTCTCAACAACAACACCTGCCATTGTGAGCTGTGCAGCTACCACCACCACCACCACCACCACTCCTGCCTGTGCCACCCTGCCTGACCCATCGTCCCGATGATGGGCCATCGACATCTCAGGCTTGCAGGGAGAGTGGACGGGGGAGGACACAGGTGAGGCCACAGGTCACAAACAGGAGTACAGGTGCAAGGCGAGGTCGGGAACAACACCCAGCCCATCCTGGGACCGAGACCCTGGATGCCATTGCCAGAGTGGAAGCCTCCTACGAGCGGTCGCAGGCACAGGCGGATCGGGCACACCAAAACTCGCTACAGACCTGCCAGCTGTTGCGGTCCATGGACACCAGAATGGGACAAATTGTTGACCTCATGGGGCAGCAAACAGCTCTTTGGAGGGAGTGGTTATCCTGCGCCACACCACCTCCCCCTCTCCCAAGTGGCCAGCGGGACAGGGCACCAAAACCACCTCCCCCTCCCCCAAGTTGCCAGCGGGACAGGGCACCAACACCACCGCCACCATCACCTGAGGCCACTGACAGGGATGTCGTCACTGAACAACCTGCCCCCAAAGCTGGTCCCGCTCCGGCTCCAAGACGGAGGGGCCGTCTGAGGCTGGATCCAGCTGAGAGCAGTGGCAATGCACCATCCACCCGCTCGAAGAGGCGCCACCACTGACTTCACCCTTCCTTGAGCCTGGCATTCACTCTGCGAACTATCTTGCCCCACAATGCCAAGCATTGGCACACGTATGTTGGACTAGGTGTACATCACACAATGTGGTGTCCCCACGGTGTTTGTATATAGAAGAGTTCCCGGGACCCACAAGTTAAGCACAGAAAATCGGACTATTGTACAAACAATTCATTTATTAAGAATATTCTTTGAATTAAAATCACAGTAATTACACAATATCATCAACAAAATTTAAAAACATTGTATTCAAAATTAACAAAAAGTGACAGTTGTTGTAAAAGAAAGAATTCACAAGGTAAAAATAACCCACAAAATTGATCACAGTTAACAGGAAATCATTATGATAGACAGAAAACCATATGACATAAAATTCATCAATTCCTATTTGTACATCCAAATTTTACTCTGAAATCCTGTTTCTTATACACAAGAAATTGATGTTTTGAAACAGAAGATTTGTTGAAGGATTGTACTACTGAGTGCGTCGACGCGTTTCGATGGTTCCTTCTTATTTATACCATCTTTATCAAGACAATATTATTTGTTCTGTCTTCAGGTACAAGTACACTTTCTTTCCCTTTTAAGTTGGCCAACGGATCTTCCCTTATAATTTTTGATTCGGAAGGTTAAAATGAATCCGATATTCCTTAAAATACATGGAGTTCTCGCATTGATCCCAAATCCAATGATAGGGGAAGTGTTTCTATTAAAATCAGAGGTTGCTTCTCTTTCACTTGCAAAAGTCTAAGTGATCTGCAAACTCCCTGTAGGGCAGTAATTCAGGGCTGTCTCCTTCAGTAGGAGTCGGGATGGTTATTGATAGCCTTTGTACATATCCGGCTATTACTGGACCACGTGATTTGGGTCTGTTTTCTACCGCCGTGTTATATTTCCGCCTTGCTGGTCCCCACGGTGTTTTCATCTGGCATGACCTTCAACTCTCACCTCCCCCCAACACCTATTTGTAAATATGCACAAACAGTTATCCACACCCTGTAAATAAACACCACGTAAACACTCAATGCTGTGTGACCTCCATGTTTTAAACACAGGTTTGTCTTAGTAGTTGTCATTACCAGGTGCAGGGATCAATGTTCTTGAGAATCATGCCTCTGTGGAAGTGACCTAGGGATAATGAGAGAACAACAAGCACAGGTCAGGAAACTGAATCACACCCATCACACCACACCGTACTGCAACATCCCACAAACCACACTCATCACTAATTAAGCGGATCACAGGACACACATCAAGGAGCATTGCATGTACACCATCTCCTACACCCATTTGCGCACAGAACATACCAGAACAGGCAGCATTCACACACCACATCCACACATCACCAGCAAACATACATCACGCTTTGAACACCAGCACAAGAGGTAGTTACTCATATTCAAGGAAAGTAGTGAGCAATGAGCTGACGCCTCTGCTCCACACCTTCTTCCTCCCCACTCTCCTCATCACTGGACATGGGTGGTATGGGAGGCGGAGCAACCTGTTGGTCTGCAGGGTCCATGATCAGTGCAATATTATTGCGTAAGGCCAGGTTGTGGAGCATGCAGCAGGCAATCACGATTTTGCATACTTTGCCGGGTGAGTATGGCAGGGCCCCTCCGGTTTTATCCAGGCAGCGAAACCTAGACTTCAGCAGTCCAAATGTACGTTCCACCACCCGACGTGTCATCCCATGGGCCTCATTATAGCGCATTTCACCTGGGGTAGTAGGATTCCGTAGGCGGCTCAGCAGCCACGGTCGGTTTGGGTACGCAGAGTCGCCTAGGTGGGGGGATGACGGACACATACATCATTACCCAGATTAGTGGGAACAGCATGGCACACATACAACACAGTAGTCATCACAGCACACTCACCTACAAGCCACGCACGTTCTTGACGCAGATTAGCCATCAGTTGGGGGACAATGCATGCCCCCCAGGATGTGGGAGTCATGTGCGGACCCAGGAAATCTTGCACACACATGGGAGATGATGTTGTGAGCCAGGCACACCACTTGCACATTGATAGATGGTAGTGCTTCCGATCGCGATAGACGGGTTCACGTGCCTGGGGTGGAATCAGAACGATATATGTGCCATCAATGGAACCCACTACGTGTGGGATCTGGCCCAGGTCATAGAAGTCACCTTTCACTGCAGCCAGCTCTGCCGGACGTGGAAAGTGGATGTAATCATCCTTGTAACGCATCATGGCATCCAGCACATCCCGCAGTACCATGCTGAACATGGATTGGGACATCCCCCCGGCATGACCAACTGTGTACTAGAAAGTGCCTGTCGCGAAGAAGTGAAGTGCCTCCATCACCTTTGCTGTGGGTTTAATTTCTCCTGGATATGGCCTGCGTGGCTGCAGATGAGGTGACAATTGAGCTACAAGGTCCTGCAATCTCCGTCTGTCAAGCCAGGATTTGCAGATTACCTCCTCTTCAACCATGTCCTCCAGCACAGTGTATGGTCGATGCACATTTGGAGCCCTCCTGTGTGGGAGTAGATGGGAGCAGATGTCAATTGACCAACAACGCACAGCTGTGCCACACTATCACATCTTGACCAACATAATACAAATAATATGTTGCAGACACTGATTGTATCTGTGACGTGACCGAAATATATGATTAATTCAGATGCTCCGTCCATCACCACCCCCTTTTGTACCACTTGTGACCGAAATATAAGGCACTACAGCTGACTACACACACAATGTTCACCCACAAACAACATCCTGTGTGCAAACATGTCCAATGTTACGTGCACACATGTTGAAAGAACAGCCAACATCACATGACTGAGTGCCCAAGTGTGGAAAAGCGTCCCCACAGACACACATGGACGTGCACACACAATACGAATATGGACCACACCCTCCTTGTCATCATGCACCCATGACCCCACCTACAATGCTCTGCATCCTCACATGACAGGCATGGGCATACAACAGGCAACACACATACGCATACACAGAATGCATGTATACCCCCATCAATGCTACTTGCACACACAAACCACACACTCACGACAGATTCAGAATGTGGATACACAGCCTTGATGTACTGTGTAGATGTGTACTAATAGAAACGTGTGACCTCAAAACCAAGACGCCAACACATAGCCAGGCACATTGGACGCAACTTGGGCTCAAATCACTGGCCTTTCTTAACCACTGGCAAGGTCAATAGTATGACCACACATGTAAGTAATGGACATAAATGAGACACGTGTACACTGGCCATTGACATGACAAAATGATTCTTGACGCATTCCGGACATGTCCTGACACACATGTACAGCTATGAACATTACATGTGTGCGGAGACATGCAGTGTGTGTACACACGCCCTCCAGGTACACCTTCCCCCAACACAGAAGATGATCCTTGATACTGCAATAGTGCATAACATTTGCTGCATGGTCAAGGACCATCACGGTCACACCCCGCAAACCGCATGTGCGCACTACCGCGACGGTGCATCTTTTGAAAATCATCACTCACTGGCATCGCTATGGCGGAGCACGCATTCCGCGTAGGCCGGGCAGGCTAACACATACATTTGAGTGTACAAGTTGTAATGCCAGTTGGTATCCCCCTTTCAGTCACATAGCAGCACCCACCGCAGACCGCCGGGTGCGGGCGGTCACCCACCGCTGGGTGCGGGCGGTGGGTGACCGCCAGGTGCGGGCGGTGGGTGACCACCCTCTGTATTGATGTTACCCTGGCATGGATGGCCCTAGCCAGTCACCCACCGCCGGGCCTGGCCGGTCACCCACCGCCGGTTGTGGGCAGTCACCCACCGCCGGGTGCGGGTGGTGGGTGACTGGCCAGGGCCGGTGGTGGGTGACCGGTCAGGGCCATCCATGCCAGGGTAACATCAATACACAGGGCAGTCACCCACCGCCTGCACCCAGCGGTCACCCACTGCCCGCACCCAGTGGTGGGTGACCAGCCAGGCTCGGCGGTGGGTGACCGGCCAGGGCCATCCATGCCAGGGTAACATCAATACACAGGGCGGTCACCCACCGCCCGCACCCGGCCGTCACCCACCGCCCGCACCTGGCAGTGGGTGACCGGCCAGGCCCGGCGGTCTGCGGTGGGTGCTGCAATGTGACTGAAAGGGGGGTACCAACTGCCATTCCCACTTGCACAATCAAATGTATGTGTTAGCCTGCCCCGCCCCCGCGGAATGCGTGCTCCGCCATTTCGACGCCAGTGAGTGATGAATTTCAAATGATGCACCATCGCGGTAGCGCGCACATGCGGTTGGCGGTGTGTGACCGCGACAGTCCTTGCACATGTAGCCAATGGAAAAAGGTAACGCGCGGCGCGTAAGCGATTTCAAAAATAGCGGAAACCATGCACCGCCACAGCAGGGCCAGTCATTGGCTCATTTTGAATGAGGCAGCCCGGGAAAACCAATTGCTGCAGACGTGTGCCACTGATATCAGCTCAGGGCCCTATAAATGTATGAATTTCTGCAGCACGCATCCACTGCTTCCAGCCACTGCTGCCTGCACCCATCACCTCGACCTGCTGCTGCTGAGCAATCCACCAACTGCTGCCTGCACCCATCACCTCTACCTACTGCTGCTGAGCAATCCACCAACTGCTGCCTGCACCCATCACCTCTACCTGCTGCTGCTGAGCAATCCACCAACTGCTGCTGTTGGACCACAATCCTGGACCTTGCCATGCTGAGAGTGTGAGAGATCCGGTCTCGTCCCTTCACCGCAGCGGAGCTGGATGTCCTTGTGGACGGTGTGCTCCGCCACTATGAATGGCTCTACGGTGCCCCCGGACAGGTGGTAAGTGCAGTGGGGGACATGTTGGTGTGCATGAGGTGGTCACTGACTCCTGGCTTCTGCCATCTTGGCGGTGTGCTGTGGGACCTTCCCATGTGCTGTACTGTGCATGGCTGCTGAAAGATACGTGTTGCTCCTATCTGTGTGAATGGCCAAATGTCCACTGACTTTCCCCTCTTGTCTCCCATCATGATAGGTCAAGCTGCACCTTCGCAAGGCCGTGTGGAGGACCATAGCACGTGATGTACGGGCAGTGGGGGTGTGCAATAGACGACACACACACTGCCACAAGCGCTGGGACGACATCTCCAGGCTCAGCAAGAATGTGGCAGAGATGACACTGGGGTTGATTCCAAGATCATCCCGGCTTGCACGACGCACCATGACCCCTCTAATGCTCCGTATCATTGCTGTGACGCATCCTGACCTGTCTGCCCGGTTGAGAGGGGAGCAGCAGCAAACTAGCGGTAAGCACACTGAATGTGTATGTGACTTGTGAGTGCATGCATTTATTGCTGCTCAGACACAGTAGTGACATCCGTGGTGTGTATGTTGTGCTGCAATTGCATGTTGGTCAGTCACATAGCAGCACCCACCGCAGACCGCCGGGCGGGCGGTGGGTGACCGCCAGGTGCGGGCGGTGGGTGACCACCCTCTGTATTGATGTTACCCTGGCTTGTATGGCCCTAGCCGGTCACCCACCGCCGGGCCTGGCCGTTCACCCACCGCCAGTTGCGGGCGGTCACCCACCGCCGGGTGCGAGTGGTGGGTGACCGGCCAGGGCCGGTGGTGGGTGACCGGTCAGTTCCATCCATGCCAGGGTAACATCAATACACAGGGCAGTCACCCACCGCCTGCACCCAGCGGTCACCCACTGCCCGCACCCAGCGGTGGGTGACCGGCCAGGCCGGGCGGTGGGTGACCAGCCACGGCCATCCATGCCAGGGTAACATCAATACACAGGGCGGTCACCCACCGCCCACACCCGGCGGTCACCCACCGCCCAGCGGTGGGTGACCGGCCAGGGCCATCCATGCCAGGGTAACATCAATACACAGGGCGGTCACCCACCGCCCGCACCCGGCCATCACCCACCGCCCGCACCTGGCGGTGGGTGACCGGCCAGGCCCGGTGGTCTGCGGTGGGTGCTGCAATGTGACTGAAAGGGGGGGTACCAACTGCCATTCCCACTTGCAAAACCAAATGTATGTGTTAGCCTGCCCCGCCCCCGCGGAATGCATGCTCCGCCATTGCGACGCCAGTGAGTGATGAATTTCAAATGATGCACCATCGCGGTAGCGCGCACATGCGGTTGACGGTGTGTGACCGCGACGGTCCTTGCACATGTAGCCAATGGAAAAAGGTAACGCGCAGCGCGTAAGCGATTTAAAAAATAGCGGTAACCGTGCACCGCCACAGCAGGGCCAGTCATTGGCTCATTGTGAATGAGGCAGCCCGGGAAAACCAATTGCTACAGACGTGTGCCACTGATATCAGCTCAGGGACCTATAAATGTATGAATTTCTGCAGCACACATCCACTGCTTCCAGCCACTGCTGCCTGCACCCATCACCTCGACCTGCTGCTGCTGAGCAATCCACCAACTGCTGCCTGCACCCATCACCTCTACCTGCTGCTGCTGAGCAATCCACCAACTGCTGCTGTTGGGCCACAATCCTGGACCTTGCCATGCTGAGAGTGTGAGAGATCCGGTCTCATCCCTTCACCGCAGGGGAGCTGGATGTCCTTGTGGACGGTGTGCTCCGCCACTATGAACGGCTCTACGGTGCCCCCGGACAGGTGGTAAGTACAGTGGGGGACATGTTGGTATGCATGAGGTGGTCACTTCACATGTGCTGTACTGTGCATGGCTGCTGAAAGATATGTGTTGCTCCTATCTGTGTGAATAGCCAAATGTCCACTGACTTTCCCCTCTTGTCTCCCATCATGATAGGTCAAGCTGCACCTTCGCAAGGCCGTGTGGAGGACCATAGCACGTGATGTACGGGCAGTGGGGGTGTGCAATAGACGACACACACACTGCCACAAGCGCTGGGACGACATCTCCAGGCTCAGCAAGAATGTGGCGGAGATGACACTGGGGTTGATTCCAAGATCATCCCGGCTTGCACGACGCACCATGACCCCTCTAATGCTCCGTATCATTGCTGTGACGCATCCTGACCTGTCTGCCCGGTTGAGAGGGGAGCAGCAGCAAACTAGCGGTAAGCACACTGAATGTGTTTGTGACTTGTAAGTGCATGCATTTATTGCTGCTCAACACAGTAGTGACATCCGTGGTGTGTATGTTGTGCTGCAATTGCATGTTGGTGCCATTAGCGAAGTGAGCGTTAGCATCCATGTCAGCCAGGTGGACATACCAGTTGCATTGTAGTGCAGGGTCCCAGGACATGCCGTTGAGGTCTGTGGTCCCATGGCATCACTTGTGTGGTGGGCTGCATGAACTTGCCCTGTTTGTTTGATGTACATTGTTCACAGGCACCCCCGGTTCTTTGACACGAGGATGTCTGGTAGGGGTGGTTCGTGTGCAGGATGGGTGCTAAATGTTGGTCAGCAGTCAAGGAAGTTTTGATTTTGTAACTTACAGTACGTGAGTCTGGTACCTCTTTTCTCTCTCTTTCAGCTTTGGCTGAGGGCACTGACCCACAAACGACGGAGCTCAGTGGTGGCAATGCATCCGGATCCGAGATCACACACACGCAGACTGAGACTGAAGAGAGCAGCCCCGGAGAGGGGGACAGAACTGTCCCTGAGGACTCACATGTGGAGACACCATCGTCCTCATCTTCAGACAGTGGTGGTGAGTCAGCACTGTTGGTAGACACAGGGCGTGGGCAATCTACACCTTCAGTCAGTACACAGCACACAGGGCCCACACTGCTACCAACTGCAACAAGTACTGCTCGTGCTCGCCAGAGTAGGGGGAGCAGAGTGGCCTTCGGTGCAGGCACCGCTGCCGTTGCCCCTGCGACACAAAGTGCCCTTTGTGCTGAGGCGGTTGATCTGCTGTGACAGCTGTGTGTAGGGCAGACCAACATGATCAATGCATTCCTAAACCACGATAGGAAGTTGGGGCAGGTGGTACCATTCATGGAGGGGATGCATGGCGATGTTGCTGGTCTCCACAGAACAGTTCAGTCATTATCCAACACAGTGTCTGCAGCCACTCAAGAGTCGCATGGACAAGGTTCTACTTCAGTTCCCCCATCCACACCACTTGATGTCTCAGCGGAGAGTGACATTAATGACCATGCCTCATTTTTGGGGTATTGCACTAGAAGCAGCCACAGGCAGCAAGGCAGGGCACGGAGGGCACAGACACCATCCCCTGGGACAGGGAAATCTTTCACAGAACACACCATCAGCTACCCTGGCGTTGACACACAGGATCCTCAAGGGGTGTTGGGGGACAGGGATTCACATGTAACACAGGAATCCCACTCAAAAGGTACTCCCAAGGCAAGGGTACCTCCCAAGGCCAGGGACACTCCCAGGGACAAGGACACTACAAAGGAAAGGGCACCTCCCAAGGCCAGGGACACTCCCAAGGACAAGGACAATACAAAGGAAAGGGCACCTCCCAAGGCCAGGGACACTCCCAAGGACAAGGACACTACAAAGGAAAGGGCACCTCCCAAGGCCAGGGACACTCACAAGGACACTACAAAGGAAAGGGCACCTCCCAAGGACAGGGACACTCCTAAGGACAAGGACACTAGAAAGGAAAGGGCACCTCCCAAGGCCAGGGACACTCCCAAGGACAAGGACACTACAAAGGAAAGGGACACTACAATGGACAGGGACACTACAAAGGACAAGCCAACTCCCAGGGACAGGGCACCGCCCACGGATCAGCCACATTCCAGAGACAGGACACCTCCTACGGCCAAGGCACCTCCCAGGGCCAAGGGTTCTCCCATGGACACGAGCACCACCAAGGACAGGCATACATCACCCCTGAGGCTGATGTTGGTGAAGGAACGTAAAACACATGTGTCAGCGGTGGAGTCCCCCCATACCTCTACTCCAAGCCACACCCCGCTGAAGCAGAGGAAGGAGTACACTGTTATTGCATACCCCATTACACATGATGCAGAGGGCAGAAGGCAGTGCCACAGCAAACGTCAAGCAGGGTCCAGCACGTCCCCAGAGAGCAGATCCCCACCAGCACATGATCCACCCTTGATGGGTGATGTTTCTGATGAGGCCACACCACTTACCAGTCCAGTCATGTCCAGTGTGCCCTTACATATCCCAAAGAAACGGAGACACACACCAGTGACACATGACCACCCCAATGTCGCTCCAGTACAGCTGTCCCCAGCTCCCAGAGCCACCCTGCCTCCTGGACCATACAGCCCTGTGGCTCATCATTTCAGTGGTCCTAGTGGGTCAGCTGCAGTTCACTCTCATGTGTCAGATAGTGGCACTGTGTCTGTTGTTCGCTGTCATGCCTCATGTTGTAGCACTGTGTCAGTTGTGCCCTCTCCTGTTTCAGGTACTGCCAATGTGTGTGTCTGCCACTCTCATGTCTCAGATGCTGGCATGGTATTTGTTGGTCACTGTACAGGGACATGTCCTGACAGTGTGTCTGGGTCTATGGCTCATGTGTCAGTCACTAGAGCTGTGGCTGTGTCTCACACTCCTGTATGTGGGTCTATGGCTCATGTGTCAGTCACTAGAGCTGTTGCTGTGTCTCACACTCCTGTATCTGGTGCTGGCAGTGTGTCTGGGTCTATGGCTCATGTGTCAGTCACTACATCTGTGGCTGTGTCTCACACTCCGGTTTCTGGTGCTGGCAGTGTGTCTGGGTCTATGGCTCATGTGTCAGTCACTAGAGCTGTGGCTGTGTCTCACACTCCTGTTTCTGGTGCTGGCAGTGTGTCTCGGTCTATGGCTCATGTGCCAGTCACTAGAGCTGTGGCTGTGTCTCACACTCCTGTTTCTGGTGCTGGCAGTGTGTCTGGGTTTATGGCGTCAGTCACTGGAGCTGTGGCTGTGTCTCACACTCCTGTTTCTGGTGCTGGCAGTGTGTCTGGGTGCATGGCTCATGTGTCAGTCACTAGAGCTGTGGCTGTGTCTCACACTCCTGTTTCAGGTGCTGGCAGTGTGTCTGGGTCTATGGCTCATGTGTCAGTCACTAGAGCTATGGCTGCATCTCCCAATCCGGTATCAGATCCTGCCACTGTGTCTGAGGCTACTAGGTCAAGCAGTCCACCAGATTCTGTGCTGTGAGGTGTAGTTCCCATCACTCACATGTCATTGTACTTGGTGTGTAGATAGTCCATTGTAACCACCCTTGCATTATTAATGTCCATGGGACGGGGCGCTTGACACACGTCCTTGTGCTGCCTCAGATGTACCTGTTCTTTTAGGAACACTGTCCTGTTGCTGTTAGGATGCTGCATTGTGCCCTCTCATGTGCTGCCTCAGATGTACCTGTTCTTTGCCATAGACTGTTGATGCACTTAACCCCTCTCATGTGCTGCCTCAGATGTACCTGCTCTGTGCCATAGACTGTTGATGCACTTAACCCCTCTCATGTGCTGCCTCTGATGTACCTGCTCTGTGCCTTGCCATGGACTGTTGATGCACTTAGCCCCTCTCATGTGCTGCCTATGATGTACCTGCTCTGTGCCATGGACTGTTGATGCACTTAACCCCTCTCATGTGCTGCCTTTGATGTACCTGCTCTGTGCCTTGCCATGGACTGTTGATGCACTTAGCCCCTCTCATGTGCTGCCTCAGATGTACTGCCTCAGATGTACCTGCTCTGTTATGAACACTGCCCTGTTGCTGTTATGATACTGCATGGTGCCCTCTCATGTGCTGCCTCAGATGTACCTGCTCTGCTATGAACACTGCCCTGTTGCTGTTATGATACTGCATTGTACCCTCTCATGTGCTACCTAAGATGTACCTGTTCTGTTCTATCCAGTGCCCATGCTCCTGCCTACTCTAGGAGTCATTTACTAATATGTGCAATAAAGCAAGTTATTTGTGTGTAGTGGTTTCTCAGTGTCATTCCTGGTTGTCTCCTTGCATTGTTGATATATTGGTGCTATCGTAAATGCTGTTTCCCCAACATGCCCCTCCCCTCCCCACGTCACAGCCCCGGCAGGTACTTCCCTTCCGACAGCGATTGGTGTGTTTGCATACCTGCGTCATCGTTGGCGACGGTCCATGACTTGCTGGTGGTGGAGCATGAAGAGGAGCGGAAATGCGTGTAGAGTTGGGTCCATGACGGAGATCTGCCTGTGGTGGGTATCTCTGGAATGTTTTGCCTCTCCGCTGTGGTGTATCCGCCGTGTTCAGGCTGGTGGTTTTTCCGCAGCGATTTTCTGTGTCTTTTCCGCCATCGTGATTTGGAGGACGGTCGGAGACGTCATTCCGTACGGCGGTGTCTCTGGATTGTTTACGACCGCTGCAGTGCATGTTCTTCCGTGGCGTACGGAAATTTGACCGTGCTTCCCATCCTAATATGGCGGACGGACTGCCCGCGGCTGGCGGACTGTAATAAGGCATTTTCCGCCTACTCAAGACCGGCGGTCGTCCTTCCGTCCGCCATCCTAATCAACCCCATAATTGGGTCTTCATATAAATGAGGAGAAGTCGGAGGTACTCCAATTGACCGTAGCAACCTGTGTTTGAACGTTGGATTACACACTGACCTGGTGTGAAGTATCTAGAAGTCCACATCCATTGGGGTAAAAATCGTATCCTTCAACTGAACTATGACCCGGTGAAAGAGAAACTGGGACGCAACATTGAACGTTGGTTGAAATTGCCCTTGTCAATGGCCGAAAGGAATGCTATCATTAAAATGGTGGAACTTCCACAATTTTTGTATCTCTTTTTAAACATTCCCATACCGTTATATATCAACTTTTTTTCCAACTTAAGCACGCTGTTGACGCGGCTAGTGTGGGGTGGTAAACAGGCCTGCATTGGCTAGGACACCTTAATACTGCCGTATGAGATGTACCGAAATTTCAGATCTATTATTAGATAGCACAGGCGAGCTTTGCTCGACACTAGTACTGTGCCGACATCAGGATCTCATACTAAAGACCTGAGGCTGACTTAGTGCTTCCGGCTCTGCTCAACACTTTGTTGCCATGTGGGTTCCCTCGGGACCCGCAGGACATTCAGACGGTGCCCACAACCAGCTGGGCATGGCATAAGCTACGACGTATGACGGGTGCTCGTTTATTATACTAACCACACTACCGCTTGCAGGAAATGGTTGGGGTCTCATCCTACAGGAGACATTAGTGAAGTGAAAATTGGCTAAATTTCAGTTGATAACGTTTGGTGATTTGTTTCCTGGAGGACATATTTTTTTGTGCACCGAGGACCCCCGCTTTAGAACCGCTACTACAGTGGACCATTTTGTGCTGCTGAGAGTGCAGAGGGCCTTGCGCATGGATAGTTACCCTTTGGAACCCCCTGAATTTTCAATTTTAATAGGGGTTATCAAGTGTGGGGATGGGAGCCATTTGGTGGCGCAGAGGTACAAGGCGCCAATGGCACTGCTTCCGCGCCACGATACGAGAGTGTGGGCAGCATGGGAAACTGCTCTCGGTTACCTATTGACAGTTGTGCAGTGGGGTAGGTGCTGCGCACAAATATGTCTGGTGTCTCCAAATCATCGGCACAACTTGTTGTATTTGAAATTTTTGTGAAGGGCATACATGACCCCCAGTAAACTACACCGTATGGACCCCTCTCGCTCACATATGTGCCTGATGTGTCGCTCTCCAGATGCCAACTTTGCACACATGACGTGGACCTGCACTAAACTAGAGAGCTATTGGAGATCGATTTTTGGGGAAATATCTAAGATGGTAGAGGTTGAGGTGCCGCCGTCGCCCTTGTTGGCACTGTTAGGGCATGTTCATGATCTTCCCAAATCCAAGCGCTGTTTGTTGCCATAGCCCTTCTTATTGCTAAGCGTGAGGTGGCTATCAGATGGGCCTGTGTGCAGCCTCCCACATTCAATGCATGGCTTCATAGTATGACATATTGTAACACCACGAGTGACACCTATGCACAATTGCAGCCACCGGCTGCTAGGCCTGTGCACATTTGGCAACCATTTCAGTCCTACCTCCTGGCAACCCGGGTTGGTAACAACACCCTCACACAAGACCAGCCTACAATCTCTGGACCTGAAGCTTAACATAGCCACAATGTAAAATATGTGTACCATTGTAAAATCTGTTGTGTCAAATAACTGGCTATGCTGCTGGATTTATTATGGTACAGATTTGTATCTGGTATTTATGGATCTAGCTATGACCACACTTGGATGTACCGTCATATACGATGCTGTTATATGTTTTTTCTTTATTACCCATATCGCTGCACTGTAATGCTATGCTCTTTTTATGATTCTCCTTTCTGTTTTGTTGCAATATTGACAATCTCAATAAAAAAAATATAAAAAATAGAGTAAGTCTACACTTGCGTATATACACTTCTGGTCATGGTATGAAAATTGATATTCCGATTATGAGATTTTTGTAGGACGATATTTAGAGCTCGATATTGTGGTAGTATACACATGCACTGACTAAAGGAAGTAAAGCTAAATTATGGCTACACCCATGCTTTTAACATGGTCAGCCGCAGGTGACCCATATTCTTGCTGACCGTGTGAGTGATTACAGTTCATCAAGACTAATACTTTGCAGTACCCACTCCCCATCTCTTGCCTGAGGTTTACCTGTGTGCAATATCATGTGATCATGGGGGTGATATTATGTGAGAGTAAAATGAGTTACAATTGTAAGGTCACCATGTACGAATTCCTTGCAGTTGCTAATACAACCATATGAGCTTGTAAGTCTAATTTATGGGCGTTAATGACTTTGCGATCTGGGCTTTCATGCTTTCTGCAGACCAATGATGACCGGAAGTCATTGGAAGAGGATCTATCTGCAAACATATCGATGTGTGTGCTGTTTCTCCCTTGCAACAAGTTAACATAATTCAACAAGATCATCATATACACTGAGATAACAAGTCTCAAGTGCACATTCTGCTTTAGTCACACCCATGAGCAGACTGAATCTCCATTGTTCCCTGAACGGGACCTAGGAATTCATAAGTCAAGGCACAGTGCTGAGACCATGTCTTTACTTTGGTCATCTGCCACCTATGGAACACATTTATCACATAACAAACTTACAAAGTACATGGATTTTCCCTCTCCAAGTGTGACAAGCACAGCTATTCCATCAAATCTCGTAGGGTTGCTAGTGCTCTAATTTTGGGAACCATCATAGATGTGCCTGACTCAGCCGCTGCCCACAAGCGCTGGTGTCCTCATCCTCGTGGGTTATCAGTAACATGCTTTGTCTGATACTCTTGTACTGAACTTGATCATTAATGCTGGTGAGTCCTCCAATGTGCTTACTTGTGGTCCCAGAAGCCTCTCCATCTTCCTATTCACTCATGGCTGGTGGGCATCCAACACCACCTTCTGGTACCATGTGTCCGATTTGCTCAACTGTGGTATTTAACACTGAGCTGTGAGGCCATCTACTATATTGCTCTTCGGCACATGATCACCTGCACATGGCATCATAGCAGTATTATCTCTGGGATCAGGTAGAATAAAAGAGCAACTTCAGTGCTGGTGTATATCATTGAAAAGAATGTGCAGATAGGATATAGCGCCACCTCATAACGGGCTCATTCTGTCAACCTTTTAGGAGCAGTCAGTTGTGGCTCACATGCACTAGAGATGGTGTTATGGATCTTTGTGTGCTGTGGTGTAGCTTCTGGCTCTGGTCCTCCCAGCCGGCCACCTGCTTGTTGGGACAGGTGATGTATGGAGCTACTGTGGGGTGGTAATATCATTGTCTGTGCTACTCGTGTCCCTCTCCTATTCATCTTGATTGCATGGATTTTAGGTTGGTCTCACATTTGGGAGTGTAGCAGGTTCCTGCATGAGCTGATGGTTTCAGATTAGTGACAAACTGACAACGCACATGAGGCTGGTGGGTACACACCGAGGTAAGGTTAATTTTCCAGGCTGTGGCCAGGTTTGTGGGACTAGAAGTATGATCCATTGGCGTTATGCATGTTAATATGATTCCCTATGCGTTTTGTATCAAGTAGGTATCAGTCCACACTTTTTCTCCCGTAAAGTGTGGTATGAGCAATAATGTGTCTCCTGTGTTACTTCTTGGTTAATGAATGCTGTTGTGTTCACCTCTCCTTCCCAGAATGTGTTGCATGGTGAATTTGTCTGTTTCCATATGATTGTTTATTGTTTTCTATGTGTGTGGAACAATGTGTGTGTTGTTCGCAATTAATGTCGTATTATCCTTCACTTCCGTTCGGTTTCTGGGAGATGTCCCACATCTGTCCTTCCTTTTAGGTGATCCTATGTATGCTTTTGTGTTCAAATATTCTACTGAATTTTGATAAGTAATAGAAAAGACCATATGGATAAGAGCACAGGAAAGAGGTACAATTAATTCACAACTCAATAACAAATGATGCATCTAATATTTAAATATCAGTTTAATACTAGGTAAGAAACACTTATTTACCAATAAATACAATTGGAATATATAGAAAAAGAAACAGAGAGAAAAAAACTATAGAAAGAAAATCAAACAAATTGTCAGTACCATAATAAATCTTCTTCATCATCATCATCATCTTTATTTCGCATTTCAAAAAATAAAAAGCATAAAAGTACATTTGACAAAATTCATTCCATACATATAAAACATTAAAAATTGTTACAATATAATCCAGAACAGTAACCAGATCAATTGGAATTTTATAAAACATTATTTAAAGGAAGGGTTCATTATTAAAAAAGGACCATATAAAACATAAAATACCACTATTGCCATTCAAAAACATTGCCTCCAAATCATTACAATTTAAAATCTGACATACTTTAGATTTTTATATTCAGCGCGTGTTTTCAGCATAGGGAGTCCTTTTAAAGCAGTCAATACGCTCAACCCTTATTTGTGACTCCATGCACTAAGATAAGAGGCGATTGCATGACATACAAACGGGGTATTTTGAAGAACCAATAATGCCTCCTTAAAATAACGCAGATTAAATTTCCTGACCAATGAGACAATACATTTCTTCCGTTCAGCTGTATAAAGAAGACAGAGAAATAACGTGTGCAAAATAGTTTGTTTAGACTTTCCATCACAGGGGCAGCGGGAAAGCTGTCTTATTGAGTATACATTTGGAGGATAGCCCAGTATAAGCAGGAATATGGTTCAGACGAAATCTCGTCAAAACAAAATGATGCCGGGAATTCTCTACAAAGGAAAGATATGACAAATAGCCACATTGTGCTCTCGGTAAGGTTTGATATAACAAAACTGTACTTTTCCCTTTGATGACACTCCCATCTGTCCCTTTTACATTTCTCCATGAAAATGTATTTCAACTTACTTTTAGGGAAGCTTTTGCACAGTGTTGGTGTTAGTATACAGATTCCCCAGACCCCGAGAAATAAAAGAATCTTTAACATATAATATCCATGGAATTATAAGAAAATAATCGAACTTCATCACATCTTTTAAAATCATTTGGTTTAACGGTACTGTAATGCGTTGCCAGATTGATAACCACAGTAAGAGCGGAGCCATTTTGATAGTGTCACAAATAAAAGGGAGATCTAATTCTTTATGAGATGAGAAAGTTTAACATGCCTCAGGTACAGACAGTAATCTTTTCACCAATGTATCTTCCATATTTTGTAACCCCCCCACATCTACTTACTGTCCCCCAAATCGCTCCCCCATATGTACCTATCGATTTTGCTTTTGCAAGATAAACTTTAGCCATTTCTTGTATGGGTTTGGCTCCCAATTTTTTTAGAAAATCTGAAAATTCCAGCTATGCTCCTACCAAGATGGTTTATTCTGTCTTGAACCTTCTCTTTCCATCTCAATTTGGAATCGAAATGTATGCCAAGGTAACTAAAATGATCAACTTCTCCAACCTTATTCCCATCTAGATAGAAACTAGGCGGCTTCTTTACAGTTCCTCCTATGGTCATAAGGAAGGTTTTCTTTTTGTTATCCTTCAGGTCTAAATCGGCCTCTATTGTTCTATAAGTGACTGAAGAGCCAATGGGGTGAGAGCCAATAAGATAGCGTCATCCGCATATATATAGAATAGGAAGGGTGGTTTCCTGTACTTTTGGAACTTCATTAATCTTTTCCATCAGGGCTTTATTCAGATTGTTCGTGTAAAGAGTGAATAAGAAAAAGGCCAGTTCACAACCCTGACTCCTTTCTCTATCTGAAAATATCTAGTATACTACCCTTCGATCCCTTACCGAACTGAAGCTGTCCCATCAGTGTAGAGTTGTCTTATAAAATCTATTATCAATTTCTCTACATCCATTGTCTCCATAATTGAACACAATTTACTGTGTGAAACACAATCGAAAGCGGCAGACAGGTCCATAAATACCATGTAGAGATGGCCTGTCTTTGCGATTGTGTATTTTACCGCTACTAGGCTCAAGTTCAGGCTTTGGTCAAGGGTTCCCCTCCCCTTCCCTTCCTCAAGCCATACTGAACTTCAGCCAAATGTTTTGTTTCATCTTCCCAGTTCTCGAGCCTATTTAATAAAACCCGACACATAAGTTTCGCCATACTATCTATCAATGATATAGGATGGTAATTAGCCGGGTTAGCCGGATCACCTTTTTTATATACTGGTATTATCAATGAATGTTTCCATGAAAGTAGCGGCCATTTTTTGGCTACTGAATTAAAAACAGTTGTAAGTAGAGGTGACCATAGCTCAGTATTTGCAGAGAAAGCATCTGTCAGAGATTCAGAAAGATAGTACTACGTACCTGAATACAAGATCTTCCACAGGGACAGCTGACCTTAGAAAACTCGAATATGAAGAGATTTTCCCAACTCCCTTGCCTCACTACAGTGAAATGTAATTCGCTCCAAGCAAGACGAGGGAAAGGGGAAATGGGATAAACAAGAGAGACTCCACTACTATTCCTACTTCTTAATGTGAGCTTTTCTGCATCTGTAAGTATAAATAAATAACATTACTAATTCTTTTAATGATTTTCTTTCAAAAAATTACTTTCTCTCACTCTTCTTTCTTTATAACCTTTTACCTGAATATACAGTGTAATTGCTTCTCTCTATTTGTTAGATTTGTAGTTCATAAAGATTGTTGAACCGAAGACTTGCTGTTGCTTATATAATTAAATTGTAGAATTATTTTGGAGGTAAGTAAAATATATATATATATATATATATATATATTATTTTTTTTTATTTTTTTTTGCTGAGTTACCCCTTTATTGGGCGGCACACCCAGGACTACTCCATTTCACAGGGTATCCTGTTCAACACCAGCTGCACGCTCAGACAGCCGGTGGACCCACGAGGCTGCGAAGGTGGGATTCCTCGCAACTGACGCTCCGTTGGAATCACCGCTCCGTGTGTCCAATGCATCCAGAGGCACACGGACCTCCGAGGCACAGGTGGTGGTACCAGACCGTGACCAAGGGCTGGTCACTATTGTATTTTTGCTGAGTTACCCCTTTGTTGGTCGGCACACCCAGGACTACTCCATTTCACAGGGTAGGTATGCAGGCACTATTACCCATTTGGCCGACGCGTTTCGGGCAATAAACGCCCTTCATCATGGGCAGGGTGAGGCAAATGACGGCAAGGAAGCACCAAACCAGTATAATCCCTCTTTTATTTCCATTATTACACCTATTGATTACACCCAAGGCATTCTGGGACTGGTAGTGTTCAATTCAAAATCCAAATGGGCGCCATCACAAAGTTACTCCCTCAAACAATCATAGGGAAAACCATGTCCTGCAACCTCCCGGTGTCATTATCCGGCATCTCCTGTTCAACACCAGCTGCACGCTCAGACAGCCGGCGGACCCACGAGGCTGCGAAGGTGGGATTCCTCGCAACTGACGCTCCGTTGGAATCACAGCTCCGTGTGTCCAATGCATCCAGAGGCACACGGACCTCCGAGGCACAGGTGGTGGCACCAGACCGTGACCAAGGGCTGGTCACTATTGTATATTTGCTGAGTTACCCCTTTGTTGGTCGGCACACCCAGGACTACTCCATTTCACAGGGTAGGTATGCAGGCACTATTTCCCATTTGGCCGACGCGTTTCGGGCGATAAACGCCCTTCATCATGGGCAGGGTGAGGCAAATGACGGCAAGGAAGCAGCAAACCAGTATAATCCCTCTTTTATTTCCATTATTACACCTGTTGATTACACCCAAGGCATTCTGGGACTGGTAGTGTTCAATTCAAAATCCAAATGGGCGCCGTCACAAAGTCACTCCCTCAAACAATTATAGGGAAAACCATGTCCTGCAACCTCCCGGTGTCATTATCCGGCATCTCCTGTTCAACACCAGCTGCACGCTCAGACAGCCTGCGGAACCACGAGGCTGCGAAGGTGGGATTCCTCGCAACTGACGCTCCGTTGGAATCACCGCTCCGTGTGTCCAATGCATCCAGAGGCACACGGACCTCTGAGGCACAGGTGGTGGTACCAGACGGTGACCAAGGGCTGGTCACTATTGTATTTTTGCTGAGTTACCCCTTTGTTGGTCGGCACACCCAGGACTACTCCATTTCACAGGGTAGGTATGCAGGCACTATTTCCCATTTGGCCGACGCGTTTCGGGCGATAAACGCCCTTCATCATAGGCAGGGTGAGGCAAATGACGGCAAGGAAGAAGCAAACCAGTATAATCCCTCTTTTATTTCCATTATTACACCTGTTGATTACACCCAAGGCATTCTGGGACTGGTAGTGTTCAATTCAAAATCCAAATGGGCGCCGTCACAAAGTCACTCCCTCAAACAATCATAGGAAAAACCATGTCCTGCAACCTCCCGGTGTCATTATCCGGCATCTCCTGTTCAACACCAGCTGCACGCTCAGACAGCCGGCGGACCCACGAGGCTGCGAAGGTGGGATTCCTCGCAACTGACGCTCCGTTGGAATCACCGCTCCGTGTGTCCAATGCATCCAGAGGCACACGGACCTCTGAGGCACAGGTGGTGGCACCAGACGGTGACCAAGGGCTGGTCACTATTGTATTTTTGCTGAGTTACCCCTTTGTTGGTCGGCACACCCAGGACTACTCCATTTCACAGGGTAGGTATGCAGGCACTATTTACCATTTGGCCAACGCATTTCGGGAGATAATCGCCCTTCATCATGGGCAGGGTGAGGCAAATGACGGCAAGGAAGCACCAAACCAGTATAATCCCTCTTTTATTTCCTTTATTACACCTGTTGATTACACCCAAGGCATTCTGGGACTGGTAGTGTTCAATTCAAAATCCAAATGGGCGCCGTCACAAAGTCACTCCCTCAAACAATCATAGGGAAAACCATGTCCTGCAACCTCCCGGTGTCATTATCCGGCATCTCCTGTTCAACACCAGCTGCACGCTCAGACAGCCGGCGGACCCACGAGGCTGCGAAGGTGGGATTCCTCGCAACTGACGCTCCGTTGGAAACACCGCTCCGTGTGTCCAATGCATCTAGAGGCACACGGACCTCCGAGGCACAGGTGGTGGCACCAGACCGTAACCAAGGGCTGGTCACTATTGTATTTTTGCTGAGTTACCCCTTTGTTGGTCGGAACACCCAGGACTACTCCATTTCACAGGGTAGGTATGCAGGCACTATTTCCCATTTGGCCGACGCGTTTCGGGCGATAAACGCCCTTCATCATGGGCAGGGTGAGGCAAATGACGGCAAGGAAGCACCAAACCAGTATAATCCCTTTTATTTCCATTATTACACCTGTTGATTACACCCAAGGCATTCTGGGACTGGTAGTGTTCAATTCAAAATCCAAATGGGCACCGTCACAAAGTCACTCCCTCAAACAATCATAGGGAAAACCATGTCCTGCAACCTCCCGGTGTCATTATCCGGCATCTCCTGTTCAACACCAGCTGCACGCTCAGACAGCCTGCGGACCCACGAGGCTGCGAAGGTGAGATTCCTCGCAAGTGACGCTCCGTTGGAATCACCGCTCCGTGTGTCCAATGCATCCAGAGGCACACGGAACTCCGAGGCACAGGTGGTGGCACCAGACCGTGACCAAGGGCTGGTCACTATTGTATTTTTGCTGAGTTACCCCTTTGTTGGTCGGCACACCCAGGACTACTCCATTTCACAGAGTAGGTATGCAGGCACTATTTCCCATTTGGCCGACGCGTTTCGGGCGATAAACGCCCTTCATCATGGGCAGGGTGAGGCAAATGACGGCAAGGAAGCAGCAAACCAGTATAATCCCTCTTTTATTTCCATTATTACACCTGTTGATTACACCCAAGGCATTCTGGGACTGGTAGTGTTCAATTCAAAATCCAAATGGGCGCCGTCACAAAGTCACTCCCTCAAACAATCATAGGGAAAACCATGTCCTGCAACCTCCCGGTGTCATTATCCGGCATCTCCTGTTCAACACCAGCTGCACGCTCAGACAGCCGGCGGACCCACGAGGCTGCAAAGGTGGGATTCCTCGCAACTGACGCTCCGTTGGAATCACCGCTCCGTGTGTCCAATGCATCCAGAGGCACACGGACCTCCGAGGCACAGGTGGTGGCACCAGACCGTGACCAAGGGCTGGTCACTATTGTATTTTTGCTGAGTTACCCCTTTGTTGGTCGGCACACCCAGGACTACTCCATTTCACAGAGTAGGTATGCAGGCACTATTTCCCATTTTGCCGACGCGTTTCGGGCGATAAACGCCCTTCATCATGGGCAGGGTGAGGCAAATGACGGCAAGGAAGCAGCAAACCAGTATAATCCCTCTTTTATTTCCATTATTACACCTGTTGATTACACCCAAGGCATTCTGGGACTGGTAGTGTTCAATTCAAAATCCAAATGGGCGCCGTCACAAAGTCACTCCCTCAAACAGTCATAGGGAAAACCATGTCCTGCAACCTCCCGGTGTCATTATCCGGCATCTCCTGTTCAACACCAGCTGCACGCTCAGACAGCCGGCGGACCCACGAGGCTGCGAAGGTGGGATTCCTCGCAACTGACGCTCCGTTGGAATCACCGCTCCGTGTGTCCAATGCATCCAGAGGCACACGGACCTCCGAGGCACAGGTGGTGGCACCAGACCGTGACCAAGGGTTGGTCACTATTGTATTTTTGCTGAGTTACCCCTTTGTTGGTCGGCACACCCAGGACTACTCCATTTCACAGGGTAGGTATGCAGGCACTATTTCCCATTTGGCCGACGCGTTTCGGGCGATAAACGCCCCTAATCATGGGCAGGTTGAGGCAAATGACGGCAAGGAAGCACCAAACCAGTATAATCCCTCTTTTATTTCCATTATTACACCTGTTGATTACACCCAAGGCATTCTGGGACTGGTAGTGTTCAATTCAAAATCCAAATGGGCGCCGTCACAAAGTCACTCCCTCAAACAATCATAGGGAAAACCATGTCCTGCAACCTCCCGGTGTCATTATCCGGCATCTCCTGTTCAACACCAGCTGCACGCTCAGACAGCCGGCGGACCCACGAGGCTGCGAAGGTGGGATTCCTCGCAACTGACGCTCCGTTGGAATCACCGCTCCGTGTGTCCAATGCATCCAGAGGCACACGGACCTCCGAGGCACAGGTGGTGGCACCAGACCGTGACCAAGGGCTGGTCACTATTGTATTTTTGCTGAGTTACCCCTTTGTTGGTCGGCACACCCAGGACTACTCCATTTCACAGAGTAGGTATGCAGGCACTATTTCCCATTTTGCCGACGCGTTTCGGGCGATAAACGCCCTTCATCATGGGCAGGGTGAGGCAAATGACGGCAAGGAAGCAGCAAACCAGTATAATCCCTCTTTTATTTCCATTATTACACCTGTTGATTACACCCAAGGCATTCTGGGACTGGTAGTGTTCAATTCAAAATCCAAATGGGCGCCGTCACAAAGTCACTCCCTCAAACAGTCATAGGGAAAACCATGTCCTGCAACCTCCCGGTGTCATTATCCGGCATCTCCTGTTCAACACCAGCTGCACGCTCAGACAGCCGGCGGACCCACGAGGCTGCGAAGGTGGGATTCCTCGCAACTGACGCTCCGTTGGAATCACCGCTCCGTGTGTCCAATGCATCCAGAGGCACACGGACCTCCGAGGCACAGGTGGTGGCACCAGACCGTGACCAAGGGTTGGTCACTATTGTATTTTTGCTGAGTTACCCCTTTGTTGGTCGGCACACCCAGGACTACTCCATTTCACAGGGTAGGTATGCAGGCACTATTTCCCATTTGGCCGACGCGTTTCGGGCGATAAACGCCCTTAATCATGGGCAGGTTGAGGCAAATGACGGCAAGGAAGCACCAAACCAGTATAATCCCTCTTTTATTTCCATTATTACACCTGTTGATTACACCCAAGGCATTCTGGGACTGGTAGTGTTCAATTCAAAATCCAAATGGGCGCCGTCACAAAGTCACTCCCTCAAACAATCATAGGGAAAACCATGTCCTGCAACCTCCCGGTGTCATTATCCGGCATCTCCTGTTCAACACCAGCTGCACGCTCAGACAGCCGGCGGACCCACGAGGCTGCGAAGGTGGGATTCCTCGCAACTGACGCTCCGTTGGAATCACCGCTCCGTGTGTCCAATGCATCCAGAGGCACACGGACCTCCGAGGCACAGGTGGTGGCACCAGACCGTGACCAAGGGCTGGTCACTATTGTATTTTTGCTGAGTTACCCCTTTGTTGGTCGGCACACCCAGGACTACTCCATTTCACAGGGTAGGTATGCAGGCACTATTTCCCATTTGGCCGACGCGTTTCGGGCGATAAACGCCCTTCATCATGGGCAGGGTGAGGCAAATGACGGCAAGGAAGCAGCAAACCAGTATAATCCCTCTTTTATTTCCATTATTACACCTGTTGATTACACCCAAGGCATTCTGGGACTGGTAGTGTTCAATTCAAAATCCAAATGGGCGCCGTCACAAAGTCACTCCCTCAAACAATCATAGGGAAAACCATGTCCTGCAACCTCCCGGTGTCATTATCCGGCATCTCCTGTTCAACACCAGCTGCACGCTCAGACAGCCGGCGGAACCATGAGGCTGCGAAGGTGGGATTCCTCACAACTGATACATATATATGTACATTAAAATCTTTGTTATAGAAGCTCTGGATTCTGCTTTCTGTCCTTTACACTTTCTTGTTCAGCAAATCTTGACTTTCTCTCAAATTCTGCTCTATTCATAAGAAATTATCTCTAGATGTGGAGCTTTGGAAATCACCATAAAATCTCTGATTCAATATAATGTCTCTTTAAAGTTTCAAAGTCGTAGATTCGTTGTAGAGCTCTAAGTAGATTATTTACTCAAAATCGTAAGCGTTGCTAGTCTTTGCCTGAAGTTTTTAAGCGCAACTGAAGTTTTAAGTCTGAAGTCTTTTGCGTTAATAAATTTGCTTTCATTTGAAGTCTCAAGCGCTTTTAGAACACTCTCTGTTTATTGTAGAAAGAAGCGCCACTCAAGTCAGTCCTTTATTTTTGTAGCCTTAAACACAACTGAAGTCTAAAATCTGAAGTCCTAAAGCTCAAATTTATCTTCTTTTATCGAAGGTCTCTAAGCGCCTATAAATATACTCGTTGTCAGCTACAAGAGAAGACGCTTCAAAAGTAGTTGACTCACCGGTAGATGATCTCAGAGGATGAAGCTGCCTCAATTACAGTAAAAGAGGCTAATCATTGGCAACTTGAAGGTACTGTAATCCAAGGTTTATGAGGTTGTTCAACAGTGAGGTTTTCTACCTAAAACACTCACCGCTATGAAAAAATACTGAAGAGGAGAAGACTTATCAACCTCCTCACGAGAAAATTCAGTTGAAGTGCGACGCGTTGTGTGGACGCGCGCACGAACTAGAAAACTGCCAGAAACACTAGCCTGCTAACTACTTGCCCACTCCGAAAACGGGTGCCATGTTGGAATAGGCGAGCAATTAAATTTGTCTCTTTAAAGAACGTCTCTGGGAAGAAAAATGAGGGAGCCTATTCCAAGGGTAATTGAACTGCTTTCTTTTATAATGAGTAAATGCTGCCACTACAGACGCTCTCTGATTATAATTCCTGACAGCATCTGCTGGGACCCCCATCTGGGTTGCTGCATTCATTGAAGGGGACTGTGAGAGAGCAACTTCAATTTATTCTAGACTGAAAAACATAAAATGTCTCTCCTTAATAGGGACAGCTAACACAATTGGAGCAGGATATTTATCTTTTTGAAATATACCTTGGAAGTAGGTTACCCAATTTTCTTCATTTATGTGCACATCGAGGTTTGGTCCCTCCTTTTCCCAACATAAAGGGGAATTGATCACAGACCAGAAAACTTTACTATCATTATGAAGTGAAGCATACTTTAAGGTATCCCATGCCTCCGCCTTCAGTTGCTTCTACCAATTTGCTCTAGCCTTTTTATAATTTGCCCTTAAAGCTCGAATTAGATGTTTTTCTCTTGGATGGGTTTTTAAGGCTTTCTGTAAATTTGCTGACGCTTCAGAGCTGGCTTTATCAAACCAGTGACATTCATGGCCCGCGTGGGTAGGCCTTGTGCGGGTTAGTTGTAATTTTAACTTTTCTAGGATCTTTTTAAATGCTTCAACCACCTCTGAGTCATTTATCAATTATTCTAAACACAGCAATATCTCATTATACTTAATATTTATAGTCTTAGTGATTAAGGAGGCCTCCTTAAAGCCCCCTTACAATGCTCCTTATCTCCCCTGACAATTGATCACTGCGAAGCAGCCTCATTTACTATCATACTGGGGCCCCAACACTCCCTATCAGGTATTCTGATTTACAGACCCCCAGGCACGCTGTGTGACTTTATAGCTAGTCTAGTAGAGGCTACTGCACACCTCGCCTTAAGGAAATCCAGACTTATGGTGCTCGGCGATATGAACATCCATTTTGATGATGTTCTAGACAATGATGCTTCCTGCATAAAAGCTGAACTACTCTCCCTGCAACTCACTCTAAAAAATCTGGACCCTACTCACAGACAAGGCCACTTACTCGATCCCATATTTTGTAACTGGAACGGAGCGGAAGTGCTTTCTCCTATCCCCGTTCCCTGGTCTGACCACTTTGTCATTCCCATACACATAAGGATATCTGAGTCTGAGCTTAGAAAGGAGAATACGCAGGTATATTTAAATCAAAAGTGGAAAAACTTTAATTTACCCACTTTCGTGGATGAACTTGCAGCAACTGGACCTCCCGGAGGGCTTGCTTGTGAGACTGCTTATACGTGCCTGAAGAATTGTGTCCAAACTGCCCTAGATAAGACTGCTCCGATTCGTAGGTCACGTGTCAACAAAAAAATGAGAAAATCCTCCCCTTGGTTCACGTCAGAACTTCAGACTATTAAGACCGTCTGTAAAAAATTGGAACGCGAATGGCGCACCAAATTCTGCCCTATAGCTAAAAAACACTATAAAGAAGCCCAAGCGCGCTACTACAAACTCATTCGCTCCGCTAAAGCCCTCCACTACAAATTCCGCATTGGAGAAGCGGAAAACTCTTCAAAGGAGCTCTTTAAAATCTTTAAGGAAATATCTGTGGTATCCAACGAGAGTATTGCTCTGAATGACTCAGTCGATACGTGTAATAACATCGCCACATACTTTGCCAGCAAAATTACAAACATCTATGCCAACTTCTCACCCAGCCACCATCTGGTTCTGACTTCATGGAGGACGCTGAGATTACTCATGCTAGAACTTGCCTAAACTGCTTCTCGGTCCCTCCGACTCCTAATTTAACCAGTATCTGTAAAAGCATTAATTCTGGCTCTCCCAGGGACCCTGCCCCCCCGAAGATTCTGGCAGCCAGCCTTGAAGTCTTAGAACCTCATTTCAGGCATATCCTTCAGTTATCCTTTGCCTCGGCCACTCTCCCTGTGGAATGGAAGAAAGCTATTGTTCTTCCAATAAAGAAAAAGCCTAATGTCAGTCAAGACACCCTCGAGAACTTACGGCCCATCTCGCTGCTACCTTATCTGGCGAAAGTAGCCGAGAAAATAGCGAATAAACAACTTATGGCTCACCTTGAGTCTAATGACGCTTTCCATATTTCTCAATCTGGTTTTAGGGCTGGATACTCCACAGAAACTGCCCTGCTGAGAGCAACTGAAACCCTACGGGCGGGTGCTGATCAGGGCCAGACTATGGCACTAATTATGCTGGACCTCAGTGCTGCGTTCGACACTGTAGCACATTCCATCCTGCTGCAGTGTCTGAACAAAGCCGGGGTCACCCAAGAAGCACTGGGCTGGTTGAAAGCATTTCTCAACGGCCGCTGCTTCCAGGTTCAGAGAGGCGTACACCTCTCTGATAGCATACCTCTAGAACAGGGGGTTCCTCAGGGCTCTGCCCTGAGCCCTACCCTGTTCAATCTTTACTTGGCTCCTCTGGCTGTTGTGGTCCAATCGTTCGGCATTGAACTAGTTTCATATGCCGACGATACCCAACTTCTCATCTCCTTGACCCAATCACCCTGCAGGGCAGCCGACAACTTTAAAACTTGCATGCAGGCATTGGCAGGCTGGATGAACCAACACTGCCTGAAACTTAATGGCTCCAAAACGGAGGTTCTGGTGATTGGTGGCAAGGACACGAGTTGGACCAAGGAGTGGTGGCCATCTTGTCTGGGTCCATTACCCACCCCATGCCAATCAGCCAAAAACCTGGGGATCTGGATTGATCCCAGACTTTCCTTCGACAGCCATGTGCACAAAATGGTGGGGAAGTGCTTTGGTGTTATGAAGACCTTAAATCGCACCCTTGATCTCCTTCCTCTTGAAGCAAGGCGCACTATGACCCAAGCTCTTGTGACCTCGAGGATGGACTATGGCAATGTGCTTTTGCTCGGAACAACGCAGAAAAACATAAGGAGACTTCAAGTGCTCCAGAATACCGCTGCACGCCTAGTCCTTAGACTTCCTAAAAGAGCGGCTTCTAAACCTGCCCTTGCCACCTTGCACTGGCTATCTATAAAGAAGAGAGTCCTATTTAAAGCCCTCCTTATGTGCTACAGGATCCTAGCACATTCTGCCCCTCCCTACTTGACCGACCTAGCTATCCCCTATGAACCCACTAGAACTCTCCGGTCTGGGGGAACAGGTCTGCTGAAAATTCCCCGTGTAAACAAAGCCAGAATGGGAGGCCGCTCCTTTCGTGTAATGGCAGCCAAAGAGTGGAACCAGCTCCCGATGAGCATCAGACTAGCTGACTCTGAAGCTACCTTTAGAAAGCTTCTGAAAACTCATCTGTTTTCCCTGTAATCTCCTTTCCGGTCTCTTGACTCTTCTTCCACAGCGCGGGGACACGCCGGGATGGCGTCACCAGGCGCTTTACAAGCCCCTTTATTATTATTATTATTATTATCCACTTTGTCCTACTTTAAAGTATAGCCATTTTTTTTTTGCGAAAATGGGTTTAGGTACAGATTTCCTGATCTTTTTGCCTTCATCCCTCCATGCCATATTACCTGCAAGCATCCCAAGGTCACTGAATTCTGTCATTTTAACCTTAGCTTTCGTAATACTACTTTTAAACTTATCACAGGTAATTATATAATCGATCGTAGACCTGTGATATGATCTTTGAAAAGTAGGGGAAAGTTGTAAGGTAGGAGCCCTATTAATAGTATCTAAAGTTTGCTCGTTCCTAGGTTCTAATATCCAAGTCATTAAGATAGAGTTTAATGAATTTCCATAAAGTGAATGCATAAAGTGGAATATTTGGTAACTTTTTTGGTCCACGACACCACAAAATCTAGGTTCTTCGCTTGGACATTTCCATATATTAAAATCCCCTACCCAGATGATTCGTAATGGCATCGGGTGACGAAGGATTATGTTTTCCATAACCCTATCAAGGCATTCTGGCAATAGTGTGGGATTCTCAAAGTTGTTATTATAGAAATGTATTAATAATAAATCTCAGTTGTTATATCCTTTTATTATCAATATAAGAACATAGGGAGAGTCATTCCAGAATGTCAAAACTTTAAATGTAATTGTATTTGCTAGCATAGTAAGAATATCCCCCCTTCGCTCTCCCTCCTATCGATGGAAGGGGTGGGGTATTAAAAGACTGCTATCCATTTAAATACATTGGTTCCACTTCCCAAGTTTCCTGGAGACATATAATCTGTAATGTAGCTGTTTCATTTAGCCACTCCTTGTTGTCCTTTTTGCTTTTGTATCCTGCTATATTCCATGATACAAAAGAGTAATTGAGCTTAGAATTCTCTGTTTCAGCTACCTCAATCTCCTTGTATTGTCCAACTTTTAATAGCCCACTAGCAACCACTGCCTCTAAGGACTTGTGAATTACATTACTAATAACTACAGAGTCATCGGTTTCTATGTTCTTTCTATGGGACCCTAGTAAACTAGTTGAAGTAGACAGTAAAGAAGAAACACTTGCAAGTCAATCACAATAATCCAGATTTTCTAAAGGGAGAACTCTATTTGTAATAAGGATTGTTGAATTATCTTTTGGAATATAACTGCTTCTGTCAGTGGTGGGACCAGTATTTGACCTATAAGGCCGTGGTTTCAGATTATGAGCTGGTTTATAAAAATAACCAAGAGGAACAGGATTTATCTGAGACCCTGATGGTAATGCTTTTGGAAGTTGTTCTAGTACCTTTCCCACAACCTTTGCATTATTAAAATTAAGTACTATACAGACCCCGTGCTGGTCTTAGATGTTTGGCCAACCCATGGTGGTCTCCTAGCCATAATCAGTTGGTCTTGAATGTAGGGCCCCATCCTAGCATGCTTAGTTAGCCAGTGCCTTGCTGTATTCATAGGTTGGGCAGAAGTTTCGATTTGTGCCAAATTCAGGACTGGGGCATTAACCAATACAAGCATAAGAGAGCAGGCAGCTGGTGGAAGATGTAATGCCTGACAGCTACTTCCCTTCATACGCTCAGAAACAGGGCGGTGCATTTGATCCCTAGTAGGAGGATTTCTTATTTCTTGGGCTGAGCTAGCATCTGCCTCTCCTGCTAAGTCTATGGCAATTGGATGATCAGCGTCTGGTACCGCATAAGCCCCTAAGTTAATGCATTTATTTGAAACCACAACCGGAACATTTATCCCCTGTGCTCTAGGCAATAGATCTAATGTAAGCTGGCTCTTAATAGTATTTGCCCCTCATTTCCCTTGTTTCCTTTGATTGGTTATAGTAGGTTCAGGTTCCGATATAATAACTTGGGATTTTAAAGATAAATTCTGATCTGGGTGCATTTGTTTTGCATAACCATCTAAATTTCGCAGAACAAGTAAACCGTTTTCCACTATATTCTGAATTTTTGACTCGATAAGAGTCTAACCTTTGCCTTTTAGGTTGCAAGGTTAAGATCAGTTTGTCCATTAAAATATCCAAATTTGTCACAGGCTGTGTCGTTTCCTGTCTTACTGTCTGAGAATTGGGAGTGGTCTGGATAGCTTAAGTCTTTCTGAGTCTCTTAGGTTTCTTTGATAAAGGCTCTTAAGGAGGTCCTCTTTTTCTTTTACCTGATACATCTTTAGGCGGGGGTATTTGATCATTGCCTGAGGGAATAGGAGGAAGCAAATCACCAGGGGGTATACTATCATCTCCCGTTCACCTTTACTACTTGGATTATCTTGAGATATACTGTCCGTATCAGAAGTAACATTCATTATATTGGTCAAAGTCCAATCCCTGCCAAGCGATAACCTCCTTTCACTTAGTGCATTCTCCTTTGAAATGGCAGTGGTAGCTTTAGCCCAAAAAGAATCAAGCGCTGTCATAGTTACCCCATCTGGTTCTATCACGATTGCTTTCTTCCTCCCCATTTAGGAGGCATATCTAATAGTTCGGAACCCCTAAATATTAGGCTTTGAGAGGGGGGGCAGCCCAGCCTTCTCCAGGCGAAAGGGGAGGGGCAGAGATGGTAACAGCAGGCAGAGGCAGCACAGAGACAGTGGCTGCCAATGGACCAGGGAGGGAGGGAGAGGTGTATGCACACAGAAAAGAGGGGCAAGAGCTAGGGCCAGGGCCAGTAAATTAGGACTTTTCAGGAAAGGGGCAGTGGCAGATCTATTTCAGGCTGATTCTTTTCTTTTTGTGTGTATTAATTAATGAACTGTATTTGCAGACTTTACCCACACTAGCATGATGGATTAATGTAACGATTATTGCATTTTATCTGCGTCTGTTGCTTGTTGTATTTTGTTTGATATTATGGTCTGCATCTGCTCAATAAAAAATAAAAAAAGTAAATAGGTTAAGATCAGTTTCTTAATGTTTTTGTGACCAAGATCTCCTTTTGGAAATTGGCCTCATTGCCTATCACATTTTCCATAGAGAACAAACAATGTTTCCTATTTGAATAGAATGCTAGTGTTTTACCTTTTGTAAGTAAAAAAACAAGGGCTACAATTCAAACAAAATGTCGGGGCATGAGTTAAAATAATAATGCTGGCCCATGTTGATTCTTGTTTGGAGTTCGTTTTCAACCCTTGCATGGTAAAATAAATGTTCATGACCTTGAATGGGAAATGTTTTATTTCAAGTTAGATTATCAGATCACGTAGGATATCTAAGATTGAATGTGTGTTGCTACCCCAAAGTTCTCAAATAGAAAGGTTTTTATTATGATTCTCTGAAACAGTTCTCACTCTGAACATTGGCACTTGTTGGATGAATGAATATGAATATTAGCTTCATAAAGCACACACTTTTCCCAGAGGCGTCAAGGTGCTGCAGAAAGGGCAGTCAAACAGAACTACATGTAGGGCTCACACTGATAGACTGGTAAAGACTGGTAAAGAGCCAGGTCTTTAGGGCCTTGCAGAAGAGAGAGTGAGACCTTTGTCCAGAAATTGCATGGGGGAGGGAATGCCAGATCCTAGGTGCGGCAACAGAGAAGGCTTCCCCCCCCCCCATCTTACTCTCTTAAACCTTGGGACTACCAACACATTTTTACTAGTAGATCTTAGCTGTTTGATCGGAACATATCATCGAAAGATCCCTTTAATACCTTCCGAACTTAGATTGTGAAAAGCCTTGTGAGTAAGACAAAGAGCCTTAAACAGAATTCTCCGATTTAGAGTGAGCCAATGCAGTTCGCTGACAGAAGCCGAGAATGAGTGGTATTTAGGAAGGTCCATCACCAGCCTGGCCGCCGCGGTCTGCACCAGCTGCAGACAATGAACAAGCCCTTTGTTGATACCTATATATAGGGCATTACAGTAGTCCAGTCTAGATAACTTTAGAGCGATGACTGCCTGCTTTCGAGAGGTGAAAGAGAGGAATTGAGAAATTTTCCTAAGAATCCTGATGGTCCCAAAGCATGAGGACACCGTTCTGTTAATCTGAGGGCCCAGGGAGAGAGAATTGTCCACAAAGACACCAAGATTTTTTCCTTGGGACACTGGGCAAGGGCAGGAGCCAAGCGTATCAGCCCACCAGGCATTGGACTAGATATGCTGTTGGTTTCCAAAGATCAAAACCTCTGTTTTCTCCCCGTTAGGTCTAAGATAGTTCTCAACCATCCAGGAGGAAACTGCCTGCATACAGTTTTAGAAATTAATGGCAGATGTCTCAACGCTGTTGGTAATAGACACCATAAATTGGGTGTCATCAGCATAGGACAGCACCTCCAATCCAAAGGATCTAACGACCCTGGCCAGAGGCCCAACATAAATATTAAAAGGGTGGTACCATGTAGACATCACCATACAAGGTGCTACATTGCTTGGGATGGAAAACTGATCTAGACCAATCAGGGCCTCACTGCATCTGCCAAGTCATAAGGGTCCAACAGCCTCATGATATTTTTCATTTCTTTACTGGTATCGTGTCATTATAGGTGTATATAATGTCGAGGGCATTAGTAATTCACAACTTATTTAATCATCGGTGTGATATATTTCTGGACTAGCTAACCTTATGCAGATGGTAATCCCATTTGGTTACCGATAATCCAAAGGTAATTTTCTACAATATCCTTTGAATTTCGCAGTAAAATAGGAACATTTTCTAAGGCACTATTGGGCCAATTCATGAGTCTTTTTTCTCATATAAGTTATGTGTGAAAAAACTGATAACTTTGCAGGTAAAGTCAGGATAAGTGAGAGTGTGCATATATTTATGCCCTGAGGTTACCTAAAACTGCAAAAACCACATTATTCAAGGATTTATCCACAATCAAATGTTCACATTTAAACATTGGGGATGTGATTGTTGTCAAGTGAGAGTTGGGAGAGTTGTGAGAGCAGACAATGTAAATGGCATGACCACCATGAGAGTTGAAGATATGTCACTATTTCCAGACATTCACAATGAACTAACCATACTTATCTGCACAGCAATTTGAAGGTGCTTGAATGGATCTGTAAATTGCAGAAAGTATATGCAACAACAATTTTCCTACTCTAAATCAGCAGGAAATGTAGAGGAGTAATGTATTCATGCTTTTGGGTATTTCCTCCTGCTTTAGCAAAGATCTCCAAAGGAGGGAGTGTATAGACATTGAACTTTTACCTAGAAGCAAAAAATATATTGTATAAAAGATGTAAATGTTATCTCACAAGGAATACAGTTTGATTTGGAAATATGCAATTAGCCTATGCCCTTGTGCTAATTTGTAACAAGGCTAGGTTTAATTTCATTTGGCCTTGGTTTGAAATAGAGACAAGTGTCTTTCCAATTTGAGGACAATAATAAGCAGATTTATGAATTGCAAAAATGTAACCTACAATCTGTGTTAAACTTAATGTGATGACGTTTATTCAGTTCAAATATGCCCTTAATTTATTTTACTATAACTGCCTTAAGTGTCTCGGTTGAGGCACATTTGTATATGTGTTTATGTATGTATGCATGTATGTATGCAGTGCTTTATTTGTAAACGAAAAATTACCCGGGCCCACAGTTTTGGTTAGATGCACAAGGCCAGTGTTACCGAACATCAGGGATGCTGAATCCAAGGTTTTCTAGCCTTGATTACAACTCATGCTTCTTTCATCCACCACTCTACATTCCTTGCCCCTTTACCTCACTCTTGCAGGTTCTTCTCAATTCCCACTTCCTCTCTTTGCCACTCCTTTTCATCCTTTTCTTCCTCCTTTCTTTCTTTATCTCTTTTCTTCTGGGTCAAAGTCTGATCATGAAATATAAGTCCAGTTCCCAATAAGTGAGTGATGGCGAGCCCCACCTGCAACCATCAGCTCTAATTAAGCCCAGTATGTATGTGGTATTTGAACAGCCTGAAACTAGCCAATAGGCAGCAATACTATGTGCAGGGTCAAATGTTATTGGAGGGATGGCTGGTTTCTATCAGTGAAAAAGGCAAGTTCATGGATTGTGGTATAGATTTCTTTAACAAGTTGTGCCATCAGCTATTTATGAAAGTGATGCAGTTTTGGACCGTGCTGAAGCATATGACTTTGCCCTCCCAGATCCAGGGTGCAATTGTGGAGAAGTTCTGTTTTTTAACTGAAAAAAATACAAAACATCTGTTTGCATAATAGAGCAGATTTGGCAGAGTGGCATTTATCAACTTTGAGAGGGTGGACGATTCTGTCAGCCGGATGCCACTTAAAACCTGTTGCCCTGTATGGATCTTAAAACCAGAAATTTGTGGGTTATATTATATAAAGTTGGGAGTACTGAAGAAACTCATTTAAGACCCATCTCTGCCACAGTTTCAATCGGAATGGTTTGTCAAACAGCCAAAATGATGTAGGGGTTGAACTGTCAATTTAGACAGTGGTTGATGATCAATAAATGTTTCAAGAAATGTGCAGCTTTTTCCTGGAATTATAACAGCTTTTTAAACATTTCTCAAGTTATTATTGGGTTCAACAACTACCCACAGTAATGTAACACAAATACAATTAATAACTGAACAAACCCATAATAGCTTCCCACAACACAAACCAACACCCGAGAAGAGCACAATAGTAACACAATGAAAACGACTGGGAGGCACCAGAGGCACCAAAGGGGGGCAGGGGAAGCACAGTGATAGTGGCAGCTCAACAGACCATGGAGGATGGGGAAATGGGCACACACATGGAGAATAGGGACAGGGATTGAGGCAGGAGAAGATAAAGGGGGCAATCACAGGTGTTGGGCAGTGGCAGCATAATATACCAGGAAAGAAGTAGGCATGTGCATGCACACAGAGGAGAGGGAGGAATAGGGGAGAGGCAGCAAAGGAGTGGAGTTCGTCACAGGAGCAGTGGCAGCACAACAGAAAAGGGAGGAAGTGGGCAGGGCATGCAGATGGAGAATGGGGGCAGGGTGGAGGGACGGGACGGTGGCGCACCAGGTGGAGTAGCAGGCAATGGAACAGGGACAGAGACAGGAAGGTGGGGCACATAGAAAGGGTAGTGGGGTCATGGAGGGGGTAAGTGACAAGGGCAGAAAAAGAGGACAGTGACAGCACAGTGGACTAGTGAGAGATGTGGCAGGGGCATGCGCACAGATAACAGGGGGCATAGGAATGAAGGTGGTGGCTGTAGCAGCAAAGGAGCGCATTGGCAGCACAGGCACAGTGGCAGTTTACAGACCACGGAGTGTAGGTGCAGGTGCACACATGGGGAGACCAGCGAGGCAGTAGGGGCAGCAAATGAGGTCAGTACAGCACAGGGGTAGCACAATAAACTAGAAATGGAGGGTGCCAGGGGCAGCAGAGGGCAGTAGCACTGAGGCAGTGCCAGCACAACCGACCAGGGTGGTAGGTGGCAGGGGCATGCACACAAAGAATGGGGAGGATGGAGGAGGGCAGGGGGCATCAATATAGGGCAATGGCAGCACAAGAGACCAGCGAAGGAGGGAGCAGGAGCATGCACCCGGAGAACATTGTGCAGAGGGAGGTGGTCATGGGCATGAGAGGGCATTTATGCATAGGGACAGTGGATGCACAGCAGACCAAGGAGGGTGAAGGGGAATGCACATGGCGAAAGGGGAGAGGCAGAGATGGTAACAGCAGGCTGTGGCAGCACAGAGACACCCATAACCTGGGTCTTCAAGCAATAGAATCCTCTTTGCTTCAAACTCAGAAACCATTGGATCTTCAAGTTTTTCTCATGGAATTGATGCAATTCACGTTACTTCACAGTTACTTCAAATGTTCAGGCAAAATCTTTGTCCAACTTTCGGGAGTAGCCATGGGAAATTGCGCCGCTCCAAACAGATTTATCATCGATACATTGATGATATTTGTTTAATGTGGACTGGCTCTGAAACCCAACTAACCACAGCCATAAAACACCTCAATCAAGTAAATGAACGCATCCAATTTACCCATACCATAAGTACGTCCAGGAAATCTTTCTTAAATGTTGACATCAAAATTGTGAATTCCAAACTTGAAACATTCATGTATACGAAGCCCACAGATCGCAATATTTACCTTCATTTTACCAGTTTTCATGAAATGAGTTTGAAGAGACATTTACCTTATTCTCAACTTTTGTGAGCCAAAAGAATAGCTTCCTCTGAGGAATCTTACAAATCTGACAGCACTACAATTACAAACAAATCCCTCCAAAGAGGATATCCCATCAACATCTTCAAGACAGCAGTAGACAGAGTTGAAACAACTGAATGTACTCAATTGCTCACTAAAAAAATCAAAAGAGACAACACAGAGACACGTTGTGTATTTGTTTCGAAATATTCTACTCACAGTAAAAAAATAAAATCAAACAATCTATCATCAAACATTGGCAACTGTTACAACTTGAAAACGACTTTAATAACATTTTTCAAAATCAGCCGATCTTTGCTTACCAACGCTCAAAGAACTTACAACAGATGTTAAAACCACGTAACATCCAACTCACCACATACAAGGGTACCATCCCATGCCACAACTGTGGGAATTGCAATAGCATTATACCAGGTACCACCGTCATGCATCCCACTCAAGGTACCCTAATCCATCTACAGGTTAATGCCACATGCGACACGGCCAACGTTGTATACTTACTAAAATGCCCGTGTGGCTTGCCCTATGTGGGGAAGACCGAGCGGAAAATTAAGGTTCATCTAACAGAACATCGCAGTAACATTCGGACCAAAAATCTAAAATCATGCGTAGCAGCTCAGTTCGTGAACGCTGCCCATAATGTCAGTCAAATTTGTTTTCAAATATTGGAAGTAGTCAAGAGAATTGAAGGTAGAGACTCCAGAAAATTTCTCTTACAACAGGAATTATATTGGATGCAAAAGCTGAACTCTCTTCACCCGATGGGACTAAATGAGAGGCTTGAATAGATTAGCTTTCTGTGAACTTTTTTTGACTGTTTTGATTATCCCCTTGTTTGCTCTCTCTCTGGCTTTGATACAACCCTCCATCCTATTCCAGTCTATCCATCATTACATTTGCTTATGTTCATGATCTTCTGAACATCTTTTTCTTCCTACTACAGTTTTTTCCATGCTTGCTCTCTAACTGTTCTCTTGCTTTTGCACTGTTCATTACCCCTTTACCACCACTCCCACTATTGTTCACTGCTGTCCTTTAGTTGTTTTCTTCATAGGACACTTTCCCTTTTGCTTGTCTTATTCTTTCTTGCTTATACACCTGATTTTACTTTGACTTCATTCATACACTTACACACTCTCTGATCTTATCTTCTCATTTTTTGCGATATCTTCATGTTTGGTTCGCGTTTGCATTTTTTACACAGACTGCTTGCTTCTTTTTTTCTTGTTGCTTATTTTCTGTTTTCCTACCTTTTTGACCTAAGAACATTTTTCCAGTTTTCTCCATATGTTCAGGCCATTTATCGTAATAATTCTAGTGTATATACTATCCAACATTACTGTTACTATTTGGCATCTTTCTGGTTATTTTAGTTCTCCCTCTTGATTACTATTGTTGCTTTTCACACTGCTTTTCTAACTCTTTTTTCATCGTCTATTTTGTTTCCCACATCGACATTCCCCCACACAACTTTATTGACGGGCCGATACACGCACAACACTCTCTAGTCCTCTTTCTATGACACTTCTTAGATCATATATTGCGCATGCTCATGTTTCACCGCGTCGCTTTCCATACTCCGGAATGTTACACACGGCGTTCGAGTGGGCGCTACATCACTTTGTGCACAGTGAGTTCTCTTTGATGCTTTTGAATTCCTTTCTTACTCAGGGTATTACATTAGCTGAGCACACTTTGAGTGACCAACCGCATGTACGCGTCACCTTTCTCACGCCTATCAGCGCTCTTTACCGGGGCTCGGTAATCTGCACGGATACGTCTCCACGCTCTTCCTTTCGGTTATTCCGAGTCACTGCCCCAACTTTCTGGTTGTTTTCTCCCGTACGTGATATGATTTTGTATGTTTCACAATGGCTTTCCGGTATTCACACAGCTCCTCCGAAGAATTCCACTGGTTAGCTGAGATTCTTACTGCGGTATCTGTACACAGCATTTCATTACCTTCTTCCGATTATCTTTTCACATCAGCATGCTAACCACTGGACATGATGGTCACACTATACCCAATTGCCCTTTTTTCAGATGTGATGCAACTTTATCTCGGGCTTCTTGCTACATTGCACTTATTTCTATTTCTTTCCAGACACATGCCCCCTGAAGAAGAGCCCACGGCTCGAAATGCATTGGGGTGTTTCTTATGAAATGATGAATTGATTACATCTTGACACCAGTGATTGTACTGCTATCACTAGAATTGATGCATTGGAGGGAATTTTGAATCATATGAAGAAATATGACTCGTCGTACTGATTGAATTAAAATGAGAAATACTCGTCCTATTACTTTTTGACTACTTTTTTGCAATTGATTTTGCCTATAGGAGTGCTCAAGCTTATATCCTTACACTTGTAAGGTTCATCACAGCACAGAGACAGTGGAAGCCAATGGGCCAGTGAGGGAGGGATAGGGGTATGTACACAGAAAAGAGGGGCAAGAGCTAGGGCCAGGGCCACAATGTGACGATGTTTATTCAGTTGAAATATACCTGCATTAAATGTCTCGGTTGAGGCATATTTGTATTTGTATATGTGTTTATGTATGTATGTAGTGCTTTATTCGTAAACAAATAAGTGCCAGGGCCCACAGTTTTGGTTAGACACACAAGACCAGTGTTACCGAACATCAGGGATGCTGAATCCAAGGTTTTCTAGCCTTGATTACACCTCATGCTTCTTTAATCCACCACTCTACATTCCTTTCCCCTTTATCTCACTCTTGCAGGTTCTTCTCAATTCTCACTTCCTCCCTTTGCCACTCCTTTTCATCCTTTCTCTTACTCCTTCTTTCCCTCTTTATCTGTTTTCTTCTGCGTCAAAGCCTGATCATGAAATATAAGTCCAGTTCCAAAAACGTGAGTGATGGTGAGCCCCACCTGTAACCATCAGCTTAAATTAAGCTCTGTATGTAGGTGGTATTTGAACAGCATGAAACTAGCCAATAGGCAGCAATACTATGTACAGAGTCAAATACAAAGATGCGTTCCATATGTTATTGGAGGGATGGCTACTTTCTATAAGTGAAAAGGGTGTGTTCATGGATTGTGGTATAGATTTCTTTAGCAAGTTGTGTTACCAACTATTTATGAAAGTGATGCTGTTTTTGACAGTGCAGATGTACATGACATTGCCATCCCAGATCCTGGGTGAAAATGAGGAGAAGTTATGTTTTTTAACTGAAAACAAAATATAAAACATCTGTTTGTAAGATGGAGCAGATTTGGCAGAATGGCATTTATCAACTTTGAGAGGGTGGACGAATCTGTCAGCCGGATGCCACATAACACCTGTTGCCCTGCATGGATCTCAAAACCAGAAAATTGTGCTTTATAATATATAAAGTGAGCACTGAAGAAACTATTTTACGGCATCTCTCGGTCACAGTTTCAATCGGAATGGTTTGTCCAACAGCCAATATGATGTAGGGTTTGGGCTGTCAATTTAGACAGTGGTTGATGGTCAATAAAAATTTAAAGAAATGTGCAGCTTGTTTCTAGAAATATAACAGCATTTTATAACATTTCTAAAGTAATTGTTGAGTGCAACAAACCACACACAATAATGCAATACTAATACATTTAGCAACAGAACAAACCCATAATAGCGTCCCATGACACAAACCAACAACCAAAGTCAGGGTATGCTCAGACGTGGGTCCCTTGCTCACTTTGCCAATTGATTCAAGCTAGCTTGGCTGATGAGGAGTGTTACCCTGAAACCGATCACGAGAACGCTTGTTTCTGGTCCAGGGAAGACAGCTTGGCAGTTCGGTCTGAACTGTTCCCATGGGGCACAGGGTCAAGCCTGATTTGCACATGGCTGGGTCTGAACTGGGGTGGCAAAGTGAGCTAAAGAATGATTATGGATTCAACCCAGATCTGTGGCTGGAAGTGAGTGTCTGAAAAGTTTCAGCACTCCATCCATAGTCTCTTTGTGTTTGAATTACCATACAGATGTAGGAATGGGGACACTGAAGTTTTTCGCAGTGGTTTGAACTGTGAGACTACTTTTAGTGGATCTCTAATTTGCAGGAAGTAACAATACACAGAGCTTGTAATGCGTCAGTTGCAAACCTGTCCTGTTATTTAAAGTGCTCTCCAGTTGCAGTGTTTCATCCAGTGTTTGAGTTACTTTCTAATGGGAATTACTTAATGCTGAACGATCAAGGCTGCTGTGGGATGGTACCGTGCATCCCGTATCTCAAAGCAGTAAGTTCCAGGGTTACTTGTATGCAAGTATTGTTTTACACTGGCCCACACAGTGAGGGAGGAACAGCTATGGCCTTCGCTAAATGTTTCCTTTATACGGTTTGACTCTCGAGGAGACTGAAAGCCATGCTTTTTCAGACAGATATGGCCTTAACCTCAGCCCGAGAGACTTTTGATCTCCAGGTTGCAAGGTATTCATCTGAGACACAAGCAGTAGTCTGTACAAACTTCCTGCTCCATTTCGGGGAAATGGTACATTGCATCTTTAACATTTCTGAAACAAGGGGGATCGTAAGCCTATTTAAACATAAGGGTTCAGGACTAGTTAGCATCTTTCAGACCATTATCGGAGTAATTTCATCTTTGAAACACTCTATTTTGGAAACCGTTTTTGGAGGGCTTCCGCTGGTCCTGCTGCTTACAGTGGGCATCCTGATTTTAATATACCTGCTTCACAATGGACGTCCCAGTTCATCTGGAGATGAAAAGGGCCCTAATAGATCAACATTGTCGTGAGCACCTGTTGCTTCATCTGGGCACACCTCGGTTTCGAGAACTGAGTGAGCATTGGTTCCTAATATTCAGAACAGCCTGGTTTGATAGCATCCTACATGTTTTCTGCTACCTCTTCTGCGGATTCAAAAGAGTGTGGGACCTGTGTCTGGCACTTCCATCAGTTGCACCGCCCGACATAGACGTACTGCTGGACCCCTTCAAGGCCCACGTGTATCGTTGTTCCAGTGTATTCCCATGTTGATGACGGCATTCTTAGAGCCTCCACGGGAAGTTTCAGCTCCTAGTGGATCCGACAACGACTCTCCAGCTGTCACGCAGGTGTCAATTGTGACTGATGTGGGAACCGGAGAGGAACAGGTTTGCTCGATCGACCTGATAAATGAGGTGCTGGAGGGACCATCATATGCGAATGTGAGCGACAGTGATGTTGCGTCTCCCAAACAATTCTCTGTGTGATGGGAAGAATTCGTCCTTCTTCAAAAACATTCCAAATTCATTAAAAATATCGCTTTGTTTTGATTTCTGCTCTGCACTGAGCACCATGGCTTTCGATTTGCTCAGTGAGCCTGATCATATATTGACTTTAAAAAGGCTTTGAGAAAACACTTTTTAACTTTAGCAGCATTACATTTGAACACTTTTTTTCTATGTTTTTAGATATTTTTAGAAATTGATTTTATAAATGCTTATATGCTTTTAGCTAGCTTGTTTTTAGCTACAGATGACCTTATCGCTCTCCGGATGAGGAGTGTGTGATATACTTTAGAAGCTAGGCCTATATAGTAAGGCAACCTTTCACCTACATTCGTCCTACCTTTCTCCATTTAACGGGGTTAGCGCTGATCTTTTGCCTACTTATGCGTTGAACAAATGCTGTGTGTTTTCTCTGAAAACTCCCTTCATTTGTTATGCATGAGAATTCACAGTATCATATCTTAATACCCTGCACACTCTGTATAATATGTCTGTACGTAGGTCACCACCATCATCATCCTTGAACGACAAGAATGATGCTGGTTCAATTAATCCATATTGAAAATGCTCCATCATTGATTCTGTGTGTACTTCTCTGAGTATAAGTGAGCACAAGTGACTGAGTGAAAAGTACTGTACTGTTTCCATGATCCCTGATGGGTCAGGGTTGTCATGTTCATTGGTTGACAGAAACTATTAACTCCTCTGTGAGTACTGGGGGCTTATAGTGCCACTGTGAGCTAGCTGGTGTAGAGGCTAACATATACTGCCGGGTGCAGAATAAATCTTGGCACTAATCCCTTAGGTTATGTGTCTAAACGCACAGATCCTATGTATCTATAGGAACTACACAACACTAGATGCTGCTAAGGTACTGAGATCCAGGAATCCCAGACCACTGTAATTAGAGGGCCTCCCCAACTGAAGGCATGGTGACTATGTGTAGTGTGGTGTTGTACCTACCTACTCTAGTGAAAACTAAACTTCCAAAGATTGGAGATAGGGTTGCGCTAGACTCTTGACTGACAGTTCAGTAGAACTTATTACTTACAAAAAGTGTTTTATGTGTGCCCATGCTATTGATGGTTTTTCATCTAACCACACCCAGATTAGCTGGTAAAACAGTGCAGGCTTAAATCCCAACCGCTGTACACCAATGTAGGAGGCTGGCTTAGTATATGGTGTACACTTATTTAAGTGAAACAACTTGCACTAATCCAGGCAGCCCTTATGGTGATTTTAATGGTAGAAAGCTCTCAAAGTGGTAGCTGTGGAGAGCAGCCCTCAGTGTTATCTCGAAGGAGTATTAAGCAGCTTGTTTCACTAGATCTAATCATGTAATGTAGGTTAAAGGGAAAAAACATACAGTGTATATATAAAAATATGTCTATTTATTACACAACATTCACTTACACATTAGTATATCTCCTACCTGGTGATATAAACACAAATACACAATACTACTTCAATTGCAAATAAGGTAAGTAGTACAAAATACAGAGGTGTCCAGGGGCAGACCAAATCATATAGTAAAATGTGGAATGGGACATGCGACCAAAGTCAGGACTTGGACCGGGAGACTCAGAGGAGCTATGGACACAAGGAACCACCCAAGGTATGTACCCAGGAGCCCATGAAGGCTCTGTGCAGAGTGGAATCACAGCGTGTCAATAGAGGTCAACAGGAAAAGTCCTGGTTGCAGTGTTAAAGAAAGAAGAGTTAGAGCAGACTCGAGCAAGGAGGGGAGACCAACGAAGCAAAAATAAGACTGTTGAGAGGAACCACAGGCCGAAGGCACAGGAGTCACAAAAGGACCTTGAGCAGCTCCCCAAAGATGAAGGCCCACGGTGCAGAGGTTTTGGTGAGGACGCTGATCTTGGCAGGAAGAGATGCTGGAGGCTGGAGATTCAAGTAGCCCAAATATCTCTGAAGTGCAGAGCCAACAAGCGTTGGCAACACCAAATCAACGCTTTGCACAGAGGTTCGGTACCAGTGGTTCTGACAAGGAATACTGGCCTCAAAGTTGCAGAGAGGATAGGTCAGGCCTCGAAGGAGATGCAGAACCACCACTTGTATTGCTGAGCCTTTCAAAGTCTGTGGGACATCAGGTGGGAGTGACTCCTTCACTCCAAAGGAGATAACTTCAAGTATCCTTGATGCCCACAGATCTGTTGAAGATCCTGGAAGAAGCATAGATACAGACAACGAAGAAGACTTACAGAACAGCGAGACCAGGAGCTGCAGGAGACTTCCTTGATGTAGTCTCAGTTACAGGTGAAATCCAGCAAAGTCCAAGTGTCCAGACAGTTAAAGAGTGATGTGGTGTCAGGCTTGAGTCTTGTCCCACAACAAATCTGAGGAGCCACCCATAGGTAAGTCCTTAAATTCCCGAGGAAAGGGGTTAGGCAAATCAGGGGTCCCTCCCAGAGGAGGGGATAGACAGAGGGGATGATACTCCCATGTCCTTTCTCCAGTTTTGCATCAGAGTGGGAGCCAAGGGCTCCCTGAAGTGGCTCAAACCGGAGTATGCAACGAGGGCACCAAATGTGCCCTGCAAAGCAGTCTGGTGGCAATGGCAAGAACCCTCACCCCAACACTATATGTCCTGTCTGTCTGGTCCTATCGGTTAATTCACCTGTCATTCGTTGTAGGAGGTTGAGAACCGAGAGCAGTGAAGTGGTGGTTATTACAGCGAGCGGGTACGCGGTGGAGTACTATCTGAGTTCAAGGTAAATGAGTTAGTTTAAGGTAAATAGGATTTGTTGTTTCATTATCAGATATTGGAGTGTTTCATGAGAATGCAATTCACTTTGTAGACTGTTCAAGGCTACAATAACTGCACAAGAACAGAAATAGTTCATCACGTATGCTTTATACGGATCGGAGTTTACCGGTACTGAAAGTTGTAGAGCCTGGCTGTATTTAGAGACAACTAGTACCAGCAATGTTATCGTTTAAACCAATGCGAGCGCTATGATTTACTAAGTTCTCATTTGGATTTACAGGGCTCTTTTGTTTTTGATTACGTGCCACTATAAGGTATGGCGGTATGTCGACCGAGTTCCTTTGAGTGTGATTGCTATTGTTAACAATATGGATTACCATGCGATTGGTTGTGTTTCTTGTACTTAATCTAAGGGTAGAGAGGGTGGAATTCAGTTGTTTTTATTTAGACTTATAAGCTTCAGAACTCGGTTGCGCAAACTAGCCTGTTGATGAAGATTGTTGTATTTCTGCAGACATTGTTCGTCATTAGCCGAACCCACAAAGGCATTTGATTTTGACTCCGATATTGTTGGTAAGTAGATTTGATGACACTGGTTCTATAAACATAGGATGCACGTTTTTTTAATTTATTCTCACTTTTTTTGATTTTGTTCACTTGGTGTTGGTCACATCACTAGATGCAGTCTAGCAACTCTGGTATTACACATTATATACAGATGGTGACTGTTTCTGCCATTCAATGTGCTGAAGAATAGTATGTTCTGAAAAAATATTTTTTCTAATATTTCTTTACAGTTCCCCTGAAGAAGGGAGTCGTTCCCAAAATGAATTGGGATTTGCAACAGCAGCAATATTGATTTAAAAATTAATTATGGATATATGTTTATGTACATGAATAGGTGTTCTTATGTTAATTGAAATGTTAATGTTTTTTGTAATGGATATATTCAAAAGGTTCATAAAAAGAGGATTGTGAACACATTTTGTACATGCCTCATGTTCTAATGAGTGTTTAAATGATAACGGAGTAAAGATTAAACGGTTGATTAATTCATGCAAACGGAAGCTTGCCACTAGCTGTGCGGGTAGAGTCAAGAGACTGTTGTCACTTGAAAATTTTTGTCTATAGTTTAACACGGAGGGTAGCATTTTCCATCCTGCCCAGCACGCCCAGAATAACACTGGATTACTTAGGTAAAAAGATTTTTTAGTTGAGCTTTAGATTAGGTGTGCACTGCACAATCTCCTTATTTTAACTGTCTGGGAGAAGGTCACACCTCCCTGTTACACAAAACCTATTGTTCTACCTTCCCCAACTCAGATCATCTCAGCAGCAGGAGGGCAAAATTGAGCCTGGACTCGGCAGCAGCACTAGCTAGCTGGCAGACCTTGAAAGGCTGTTACCGGGAGTAATGAGGGCTTCCTGGAGGAGCCCCGCATTGAATGGAATCATACCTCCAATACCGGTAACAGTGTTGGGGATATGATTCCAACATGTTTGATACCCACCATGCCCCGGTTCAGCACAACCACTACTTAGCAATCCATCGCGTAGTGACGGATGGCCACTATATGTATCAAAATGGCTGGCGGACCGACTCCAAGCTTTTTAGAGGTGTCCTGCTCATGAAGGGGCACCCTAGCACTTAAAACCCAGCACCTTGCCTTCAGGACTCAAGGCCTGCCTTAGGGGTGACTTATAGGTTTTAAGTTTAGTGACCTCAGATATAAGAAAATATATATCTGTTGTAAGTGGTGCTAGCACCAGCTTACACAGGCTGCAATGGAAGGCTTGTAGTCACAGTTTGAGTGGTCTCTCATGGCTGGCCCAATACATGCTGCAGCCCATTGAAGACCCTTGGTGTACCTATGACCTGGGTATCATTTTGCGATATACTAGGGACTCATAAGGGTACACCAGTAGCCAATTGTGGATAGACAGAAGTACTTACCACAGCCAATGTAGGGAGAAAGCACAGTGATTGCGGTCCTGATTAACTGGATCCCAGTCAGACTAGTCAAAAATACACTGACACCAGGTAAAAAGTGGCGGATCCTATCTTCCTACACTTTATATCTATAGTATCCTTCTAAAAGTCAAAACCCTGTACGGACAGCTGGCATAGAAAAGAATCTGAATATATCAGATTTGTGTCAGTTAGCATATTTGTCTTTGCGGATGATGGTGTGAGCCTACAGAAATATAAAGCAGGGTCAGATATATTGTAACCAGAAAAATAAGCAAAATTCTGTGCAAATGTTTTTAAACTACCCTGCGGCTGCGTAGGGCAATTTCCCATTTTGTATAATTGTAAACAGCTAGTTTAATACTTGCTTTATGCAGAAAATTATGACCGCAATGTTGAAAACAAAACATGTCATCATAATTAGATGCTCCATCATACAATTCATCAGAAGTTGTGTGCTGTAGATCTTCTGGCAGTTCATGCAGTATATCGATGTACCAATTATCAGAAATAGTACTAGGGGTAATGACATTATTCAAAGAAATTTTGAACAGGTATGGAATTTGTAGAAGCTCAGTTGGGCCATGCACATCATGTAATACCCTATTCCAAACAATCCCATAGGGAACTGGAACAGCTGTAATGTTCACCAGGGAAAGGTTTCTTCATTCTTGGCGTGATGAAGAATGTGGTTTAAGAATCAAGTTTACCAGTTGTACTGTGGAGCATTCTGGGAGGAAAGAAGCAGGAAAAAGATGGTCACAAAACCAAGCCAAAGTTCAAGGAAAAGTAGTGCAATTGTAATCCAAAGATGTATCCATGCAGAAACGAAATATGTCCTTTTCAGCTAAAGATAGAAGACATGCATTTTCAGCCTGAAAGACAGAGGCAGTGATGGGTCAGTTGAATCCGATGAGAATTTGTCAAATTTGATGAAGTAGCCAGAGGCCATCCGATCTAGGTTTGTAGAACTGGGACATGACTTGATCTGTGGTACATTGACGTAGACAGACCATGTTCTTTCCAGGTTTCCAAATTGGAATCTCTGTATCTGTATAAGTTGACTGTACAGTTGATGTAGTTGTAACAGGTAGAAGACATACTTCATTGTTGTTGATTGTTGTCTCTCATTGGAGAAAGGATGCTTCTTCAGTTATTAAAGTTTCTACCTGAACTTTCTGTACGGTAGTGGGAGGAGGCAGGCAGCTTCCCAGGAGCCCCCATGGCTTACTGATGAGATTTAGCCACAGAGTGTGGTTTGATCAGATCAATGGAGAGAAATCTTTGTCTTTCTGACCAGCATGGGGCGGAAGAAGCGCAGCTCTGGTACCTTCAACAGCCAGGATACAGGCGCTCTGTAGGATGGCCCAAACTCTTTCTTGACCACAATTTTTCCCTGACCAGATCCCCAACCTTTGAGATCCAGCCAGGCCTCGCCAGGACTACCTTCATTTCTCCAGTGGCGGCGCATTTACTTTTTTACATTGTTTTGTCCATCCCGGAAGTTGTTCAGTTCCTATAAAACAGCCAAACTTTCATTGATGTCAAATGGTGTTTCTGCTGCTACTGTGCTGGGATTATCAAGGTCTGAGAGTTGCATCTTTATCATAAACAGGATTTCATAGGGAGTCCGATCACTCAGGGATTTTCTCGGCATGTTATTGAGTGCCCTCTGGTCCCCATATAGGTGATGGACCCAACTGCCACCTAAGCCTAGCACCCTTGCCGTTAAAGACTGCTTTAAGTCAAATTTTTCCTCTCCACAACTGCATTTCCCTCGGGATGGTATGGAGATGAGAAACACAGGGTCACACCCAAACTTCCCACAGCCTTTTTGTAAGCCCTAGAGCTAAATGCTGGAATCAGGTCGCAATGTAATGTGCCAACTGCGTAAGTCCAGATAAAGACTCGCTGATCCTTTATAATAGTTTATGTTATGTTATGTTATGTTATAACATTTTGTAGCAGGCACAGCTGCCCCTTCGAAGGGGCGTCCCGGCGCTAAGCAACAGAGAGGAGAAGCTGAAAATAAATGGAAGACCTACGTCGGAGGGAAAAGATGGGTTGTGATGGCCTTATGAAAAGCAAGGTAGTTGTTAATGCTGTGGATGGAAAGAGGCAGTGAATTCCAGAGTTTAGATGCCAGAACACAGAAGGAAAGCTCACCAACACACTCCCTCCTTACTCAGGGAACAACCCCCGTATCTCGATAAGACAGAGGCTTGGACAATAACCTGTCTAGTGGGCGGATCAAAAAAGCATAAAAGCGGTTTGAGACCCCGCAGTATGCCAAAGCACGTCCCTGACACTTTCTTGTTTTTTAACTTGAATTTAGGGCCGGATCTACCCAAATTCCGAGGTTTTTCACCACCTGTTTAGGGCCGGCGCACAACCAAGGCCAGCAGGCTACCATCGCTCACTCCGTAGCTCAGGATTTTTTCCTACCAGCAAGACCTCAGGCTTGCTGGTATTGAGCTGGAGACAGTTAGCAGTCATCCACTCAGAGACGGCGGCGAGGCCGCTTTGAAACTTTTGGACATCCCGCAAAGAGTCGTTGGAGAGCGCCACAACCAGCTGTGCATCATCTGCGTAAGACACAACTGTAAGCCCTCTGCTTCTGGCCACTGCTGCCAGTGGTTGCACATAAAGATTGAAAAGAGTAGAGCCCTGTGGCACAACTCATTTGAAGGAATGGACCGTAGAGGTGAAAGGGGGGGCCATTACCTGGAAGGTCCTATCTGAAAGAAAGGTGGTAAACCAATCCAGTGCAGGGCCCACAATTCCTCCAACCTTTACAGCAGGATCTGGTGGGAAACGGTATCAAACGCGGCACTGAGGTCTAAAAGGATCAGTGCCGAAGTTTTCCCCACATCCACTGATGCCCTCAGATGTGACCAGGCCGAAACCATTCTGAGAAGGGTCCAGTATGCTGTTCTCCTCTAAAAAGCCTGTCAGGATGGAATTTATGTGGGCCTTGGAGATCTTATGGGCCCAAGGCAAGAGAAAGATAGGACGAAAGTTCTCAGGTTTGGCTGCATCGATGGTTGGTTTTATTTAGCAGAGGAATGACCCTAGCTTGCTTCCAGGACCTGGGGACGATAGCAGTGGACAGAGACATATTGATCACCTGACCTAGTGGTGTAAGAAGCACGGGTAGCAGTTTCATTCGTTGTTCGGGCTTCACAGGGTGAGCAGGAGAGCCCGATTAAACTTTGCTGCACAGAGCACGCAGCTTGTCCTGGCCGATCGGCGGGATTGTGGTGTCAAGGGGCTGCTCATATACAGCCAGTAACCACACAGGAGCAGAATGCCGCTAAGTCCCAATGCCCCTCTCAGGACCCCCCTGCCAGGCTGGTTGGTTACTCCTTGCAGGTAAGTACTAAGGGGGGAAAAGGGAATTGGGATAGAGAAGAGAAGAGAAGAGACCGCTCCAAAACTCTTGCCTGTTCTGATTCTTCCGTTCTTCTTCTTCTGTTTATTAGGCTAAACATAAGTACTCATATAACCGTTTCTGTTTGCAGTACACTTACTTCCTTATTAAGCATATGAATAACTTATCTTACCAGAGGTTTGCTTTGGGCCTTGCCTCTCTTCTTATTTGTCTTAATGTAATGTCTGTTTCACCAAAAGAAGCCTTCACTAGTTTCTTGTTCTTTTCTTTACAGGTCGTTCAGCTTCCTGATCTGCTCTGTCTAGTATGGAGAAAACAAGGTGTGTGTTCTTCCTTCAATTCTAGTGTAATTGCAAGAGTTCCTTCCTTATTAATACTTATATAATACAAGTAAACGTATTGGCTTTTAATGGGGGTCTGGAATGCTGTGTCGAATCCTTCACTTCTCTCCAAGAAACCAGTTCTCCCTGCCTATGTTTGTTATTTCTTTTTAAAAAGTGAGAAGAAATGATTTTCACATTTACAGATGACTTTCAAAGCTGAAAATCACTGCCTTGTGAAGTTAAAGTTTGACTTTCTAATTGAGCTCAGAAGGATATTTAAAGTGATAAACTGAAGAGCTCACACATGTTCCTATTCCTTAATTAAACACAGTGAGCAACTGTCAAATAAGATGAATAGCAGGCTTTACTCAAAACACGGCAAGATATTATTGTGCATGTGTTAATATTTAATCATTCTTTTAACTAGAAGGTAAAATGCAGCACGAAAGGAGGAAGTGCTCACATAAACCTTCAATTGAATTTCTGCTTGTTACAAGCCTCAGAGATTTCTTCTCAGACACTGCCTGTTGAAAGGTCATGCCAGTGTCAACTCTTAACTGGAATATTTTACTAAGCTTTATTCTTTAGAAATTAAAATGTTCTTTTATTTCACTGCAACAACATTTCCCGGACTTTTAAACAATGTTATTTCTTTCTTCGAAGTCAAGGTTATTTTTGACAAGGGAAAAGATTAATCATTTAGACTCCAAGAATACATAGAATATTACACTAACCTTCAGTTTTTAACCTGTGATAATACTGACGAAACTAAACCCGGATATTTCAAGTCTATCCTGACTAACTTCCAAGATGCTCCATTTTCAGATGCTCTCCTAGTAAATTCTTCAGTGAAGTGCGCAGTAGAATGTTGAAGCACACTTCACCAGGCTGTGATTGCTTGGAAGACTTGACTGCTAGACAGCAGTAAGCTGTTGCAGTATCAGGATGTTGGCAGCCATGTTGGAGTTTCTGCGATGCCAACAAGCACTCCAACTCAAAGGATGAATTACTCTCTGAGTTTGGAATGGGAGGGTAGGAGCCACCGAGGAGGTATGAGGAGGAAACCTCCCATGATTACTGACACGTGGCCAGCGTGTGAGTAGATAAAGATCAACACATAGGGTCATGGCACGTCGCGGCCGGAGGGAAGATTTTATAGATGTTTTCCACCTTGTTGACAAAAAAGGTTGAGTGAGTAAGGCCTGGGCGGTAAACTCCGTTCCATTCGCGGAATTTGCGGAATTTGGGTAATTTACGCAAAATTGCCCAAAATTCTCCGCTCCGCGACTTCGCGAATTTTTTGCTTCTTCGCGTTCTCAAATGTGTGTTCGCGAGATATTTCCCCGCGAGCATGCAAACAGCGATTTCGAACAGTAAAAAAGCCTCGTGAACCAACAATTCCGCGTGTTCGCGGAATTTCTATGTGTCCGCGGAGATTTTTTACCGTTTCGCGGAGATTTGCGAAACGCGATTACGCAAATTCCGCCCACCCCTAGTGAGAGCCTCACAGTGCTCGTCCAACGTGATTGAGGGCGCTGTAGATACACCTGCGGATTTCAGTTCTTTGAGTATAGAAAAAATACTCTTAGTGGGGTTCCTGCTGCTCCTAATCTGGGCAGCAAAGTAGGCTGCCCGTTCGGACTGGATAACCCTATGATATTATTTAATGGCTGCCTGATAGCATCCCTCCGAGATCGGATCATAGTCCTGCCTCCAAGCCCACTCCAGCCTCTTACATGCTTAACGCATGGTGGCAATTTTGTCATTATTCCAGGGACTGGATTTAGTGTTAAGACATTTAGACCATTTTGCAGGAATAAGTGCATCTAGCGGGGAGAGTAGCCAATCCGAGTGTGTTATATGCAGTGTCTGGATCCTCTGACAGACTGGGCGTGCTCCTCATAAGGATTGCAAGAAGATTGATGTCTAATTTATGCCAGGGGCATTTAAAAGAGAGGTTGTGGTGGACCACACTCTGTGGGGCTTCAACCCCCGAGAGTGTCATGGAGACCAAAAAGTCGTCAGACGAGCTTATAGGAATGGGGTAGCGACTAAGAGATGGGGGAGATTGGAGAAGACCAGGTCTAGCAAATGGCCAGCAGAATGGGTAGGGCCAAGAACCATTTGGAGCAGCTGACATGCCGCTAGATCCGCAGAAAAATTACCAGCTTCTGAATCATGAACATTTTCAAGGTTCAGGTCGCCAATTATGCTGAAATTGGCAAATCTCATTGCTATGGAACTAACTGTCTCAATTAATGTAGCCCTAAACTCCTTCGAGGGTCCTGGCAGATAATAAACCAGTAGGCCAGACATGGTGAAGTTAGCATTAGAAGAGATCCCAAAGTGCACACATTCGTAGCCCACCAGTGATTCTTTAACCCAAGTGCAGGTGTAGTGGGATTTAAAAACAAGTATAATGCCCCCCCCCAGCCTCTCTATTGAGAGTCATAATACTATAGCCTGGGGGAAGAGCCAGACCTGGCTCAGCCACCATGTCAGCTGACAACCATGTCTCCATCAGAAAGAGAGCATCGGGAGTCTCATCCACTAACAAGTCGTAAACATCAGGAGAATGCTTGGCTAGGGAACAACAGTTAAGGCTAAGTAGTTTAATAGTCGGCCCAGCACAAGGAAGTGAAGTTGGAGGTAACAGGATATTTGCGCAGGAGTTCAAACCACAGTTCCCGCAGCGAAACGGGCCATCCAGCATGCTACATGGAGAGGAACTACAAGGGAGCCTCTCTAATGGCAAAAAGCTCGTCGCCAGAGTAGGCAATTTTAACGTTATCCAAACCAGCAGCATGTCTGGCATCTGGCGGCGTCCACGGGCTTGCCTTAGGCGCGCCCCCTGCGCGTGTCCGCATTCCAGGCATGTTCAAATGCAGAAGTGCTCAAGTGGTGCCTCCCCTGGAAATACGTTGGCTCAGCAGCCCAGCCCAGCAGTAAACAATCTAACAGCTGACCGCCCTCCACACAAACAGCATCAAGAGCCGTGGTGGACCGGAGCGGTAAAAAGGTAAAAGAAGGTGACAATGCGCATTAAAAGGTAAACAAAGTAAAAGTTAAAAGGTTAAAAGCAATTCCGCAATACTGGTAGAACATGTGCAGTGACACGCAGCCTCACCATTCATATGCTGCGCGTCCGCATTTCCGGCATGTTTAAATGCAGAAGTGCTCAAGTTTTGCCGCCCCCACCGCCCTTGGAAATAAGTCGTCCCAGCATCCCAGCCCAGCAGTAACCAATCTAACAGCTGACCGCCCTCCACACAAATGGCATAAAGAGCCGCGGTGGACCAAAGCGGTAAAAAGGTAAAAGTAGGTGACAATGCGCATTAAAAGGTGAACAAAGTAAAAGTTAAAAGCAATTCCGTAGTGCCGGTAGAACGTGTGCAGTGACACACAGCCTCACCATTCATATGCCGACCATTGTAGCAAGAACCATAGGAATTGAGAGCAGGAATCCACTACTAACAAGATGTACTCGTAAGTCCCATCTGATGATGGATGGCTGCAGTGGTCCAAATAGACACAGTCTTGGTCTGTTTATCAAGACCTGACCACCAATAGCACTGTTGCAATAATGAAACTGTAGCAGCCAACCCGAATGTGCAGAAGCCAGACACTTGTGTGCAATTAGTATTAACCTCAATCTGTGATCAGTGTTTGGTATTACTTGCAAGAAGTTTGCCTGGCATATGCTGTCCACTATTCTAGTGGGCACCTTGCACCAGTCCAAACAACCCCTTATTGATGGTAGGTTAAAGAAAACCTTATAGAAAGCTACCCATGTGGTAGCTGTGGAGAGCAGCATTCAGGCTAAGTCTTGAAGGAATGTAAAGCAGCTTGTTTTACCAGTCTATAATCTCAAGAATGACCAAATGAAAGGAGAACCACACCAGGTATATATATGAAATATATGTATTTATTCGAAACACATCCCTCTAGTCTGTTTATGAGACTAGAGGGAAAAGTACATTCAGTAAACTTAATAGCACACAGTAAATTAGCACAATATACGTTGAGCCCTAGGGGCGTACCAAACTATATATCAATAAAGTGGTATAAGAACCACGACTTGCATAGATACAAGGCCTAGAACCTTTAGAACCGCTGGGCCACCAGGAAGCACCCTAGGTAGTGACACAGGGGACAAACGGGAGACGCGTGCAGTGTCTAAACACAGCCACGAATCACCATTAACTTCAACGGGGAAAGTCACGGTTGGAAAATTAAAAATAAAGGACAGTTAGAAGAGGACTTGGAGCAAAACCTTTAAGAACTAGGAGGTTCTAGAGTCAACACCCACGGGAGCACCAGAGTACTCGAGTTACCTCACCTAGGGAAGCCAGGTGCATAGGTTTCTTTTTGTGTCGGGTGTTGTCGTCGTTTTCAATGACGATCTGCTGCTGCCGTCAAAGAGGAAAGTGTCCGGGTGGATCCAAGCCTGGATCGGAGATGTGAAACACCTGAAAGCAGAGGGGACAGAGTCTGGGTCACTTGCTAGTGACCAGGGGCATGATAGTTGAATGCCCACCGATGTGGGGTGATTTCAGGTGAAGAAGGTGAAGCTTGACTCTTCAGCCACGAGGTCTTGGAGACGTCGACGACAACCAGGAGCTGGATTCGAGCTTTCCCACTAAGGATGTCAAGTGCTGCGGTGTTGGTGCCCGGATTGGCCCCAACAAGCCTTGGCAACGCAGAAAGCAGAGATAGGCTTGGGTGCAGGCCAGCAAGGTCTAGGCAACTCACCACTTGGTTCAGAGTCAGTGCCTGTCTGGAGCACCAGGGAAGCCCAGGGAAAAGTAGAGTTACCTTCAAGGGGACCCATCAGTCAACAGACTAGGGATCGCAAAGGAGCCTCGAGCAGAAATGCAAGAAGCAGGTCCACAGAACACTCGTGGAGTGTAGGCCCACAATCTTCGGTGCAGATGATGCTTGGGGCTTGGGCTACAAGTAACCCAACGCACAACTTCAGGAAAGCTTGGGAAGTTAATGCACTTAGCAAATATGCACGGTGTCAGGAGTTCCGGTTCCCCATTACTCGGTAGGGCTGTGGGTCTCAGCTTTGCTGGGGACTCGTGTAAGCCTTAGAGAAGTCTGGAAATCCTCTTCCTGGGCTGCAGGTACTTCGGAGTCAGGCGGGAGCTTCAAAGATGCAGACCAGCAAATGCTTCATTGGTGCCTGTTTGAACAGGGGAGTCACTCCTTGACCCCAAGGGAGTTCCAGGATATATGTTGCAGAGTTTCATCCAGGTGTAATCTGAAGTCCTAAGTACTGGGTTCCCATACTTATACTAAGAAAGGGGGTTGGACATACTCTGTGGACCCACCTATGGGAGGGTCTTGAAAGAGGGGTGGTTACACCCATTTTCTTTGTCCAGTTTCGGCCAGAGCAGGGGTTGATGCCCCTGCAACCGGTTTGAACTGGACTATGCACAGGGACACCTAATGTGCCCCCAGCACTGTCTGCAAAACACTCTCTGAGTGTCCCTACCCAGCCCCAATACACTAAAGCCTTCCTGGGAGGTGATTACACCTCCCTGTGACAGGAAACCTATTGTCCAGGCCTCCCCTGCCGGAGTTTCGTCCAGCAGCAGGAGGTCAGACCCGTGTCTGTGGCTGCAGCATCCATTTTGTGATGCTAGGGTTCTTTTAAATTATTACAGGTCAGATCAGTGTGTACATGCCTCTCCCTCGAGAAGGGTGGAATTCTACCCCCGCCACCAGGACTAGTAGGGGGTAGGATTCCAAAGTGTTTGACACCAAACACAACATGTTTCGATGCAGCCATTCCAAAGTTAGCATTTACCGCAAGGTTATAATGCACTTAAGAGTATATGGTCTGGCTGCATCACAGAACAGCTTTAGAGAATATATTCTGAAGCTGCAGAGGGGTCCTGCTCATACATGGGCACCCTCTCACATAAAACCAAGCACTCTGCCTTCAGGATTGATAAGGCCTGCTATAGGAGTGACTGATAGGTTTATATGTGTCAGTGATTAAAGGTAGATATAGGTAACCTATATTTTAGTAAGGGGTGCATGCACCACCTTACCCAGGTGGCAGTAGCAGGCCTGTGGTGTCATTTTGGAAGGCTTCCCAGGGGCGGCTAATACATGCTTCTGCCCCTGGTAGGTCTCTGGGGTACCTATGCCCTTAGTACCTAAGGTACCATATACTAGGGACTCATAAGGGTGCCCCAGTAACCAAACTGGAGTGTTCCTAAAGTACATGCAATCATTTTGGAGATAAAGCAGCTACGTTGGGGTCTTGGTTAGCAGGGCCCCAGCCAGACTAAAGTCGAAAAACAGTGAAACACCAGCAAAAAGTAGGGGTAACTATATTAAGCAGATCCTACTACCCTACATTACTCTCTCCCCCACTTCAAGAATGAAAGCATATGGTATGTTCTGTGCATCTAACTTGTGGGAGCACTTGAGTAGAAAGCTTATCGGCGGGTGGGTGTAGTTGTGATCAGCATTGATAGCCACCATGATGTCTCTGTCTATCCTCATGCTAGAACTAGTAAGTGCAGCAACCGAAGCAGTGTGAACTGTTGATTCTGTGGCTTCATCAGCCATGGGATTCCCTGCAATGTGAACACCAAATCATTAATGACTCAATTTGTGGATTACATGAGTCTGTGGCAAGCCGTCCTTCAGCTTTACCATCTGTTCCCAAAGCATCTTGTCATTTATTGTGCAACCATTTGAAGCTCTGACTCCATTCTGGCTCCAATAGTGTAGGTATTCATTATAGGACTGGTCACAGTAATGTGAATCATACACTATAGGTGTAGGGAATCTGGGATCTGCATTTCCTAATGCCAGAATTAGAGCCTTTAGTTATGCCAGCTGTGCTGTGCAGTCACCATCTTACTGCTTATAGGTTTTCTCAGGAAGGAATTCTCCATTGTGCATGTGCCCTTTTACAATTGTGCAAGCTGCTGAGCATTGGTGCTTAGTCCTTAACTGCAGACTGGGAAGAACTGTCAATATATATGATGTAATCATAGCGATCTTGAGGAATTATTTAATTAGGCAGAAAATATTTCAGTTTGTACTGCAGAAAAGCTTGAGGTTGTAGTGTAGAATCAAATCTGTAGTGTACATCTGTTGCGGTGAGTGAATTAGCCCATTGTATCCATTGTGGATGTAAAGCTTTAGCGTTTGGAACACTTGCTTTGGTAACAGCCTCTAAGGTCAGCAACGGGGTCATGACAATTATGTGTGTACCCTAAGCTAGGGCTCGCTCTCTCACCACATCAGTCTGTAGTGCTGTCAGGATTTTTTCAGTAGGTGCAAAACGCATTTCAGCATTAGTATATAAATCCGATTCATATGCAATTGGTACTGAATTATCTTCATTGAACTCGATGTAAGTGTATCCTTATTTCCTCGCAGTGATGCGTATCACCAGGTTCATTGTGTTCACACACGTGTGTAAATGTTTGGAAGCTATTATGTCAGCTTATATTTGTGTGTTCCTGTGTCCAATGTCTGCTAGAGGACTCTGGACGTATCATGTTATAGAATGGTTTAAACCATTCTGTGTAATATGGAATGCATGTTCTGCCAAAATGTAGGAATCCGAATATGGATTGTAGTCTTTCAATATTGTTGGAGGTTGAAGCAGTGCACATTCCTCTAAGAAGTGTGTCACAAGGCTTTTGCCTTCACTTGACCGTTCATATCGCAGAAAACAGTCATCGAGGTGGGCAGGTTTTGATATTTCAAAATCGAATTTGTAGCCCATGTGAGCAAATCCTAGAATTTTGCGATCTACTCTACACAAGTGTTCCATGAGGTAATCATTCATCAGATATATATCATCAACATACGACAATGCCTGATCATCAAAATATTGTAGTAGCAGTGTTACTCTGGCTAAAAACAGCCCAGGGATATTCTTATACCCCTAGGGCAATGGAAAAAGTTGCCTCTGAAAGCCTAGCATCAAAAATGCAGTCACATTTTTTCTGCGAGTCTCTATATTCTGGCACAAAAATCCATTTGGGGTATCAAGTGTTGTTTTGTATTTCTTCCATACAGTGTTGATCATTAATGTCACTGTGTACATTCTGGACTCCAAATGTGCGACTAGCTGAGTTTAAGTGTCTGTAGTCTAATGCTAGACGATATGAAGGGTCTGGTTTCATTACAGGAAACAGAGGATTATTCATAGATGAGGTGCAACTTTTTATTACACCTTGGTATTCAAGTTGTTCTAGGAATTCCCTAATTTGTGTTTTAGCTTCTTGTTTAATTGGGTGGTGGTGTTGATGTTATGGGGTGGTAATGTAATCTAATGATAAGGAAACCGTCATCCGCTCCCACATGGTTGGGCTATAGTGCAAGAGCTTGTGCTAATGCCCGCTCATTGGCGTATGAATGTTTAACTGATTCTGGATTGAGTTCAGAGAGTTTTTTTATTAGGGAAATCTATTAGGAATTCAGATGGGCCATCCTTTTCAGCCAAATGAAAGTCGTAATAGTGAGCCATGTCCTTCTAAAATGGAACATTAATGAATGTTGGTTTGTTTCCCTCCAATCGAAGTTGTATTTTGTATAAACGATGTTGGGCACTTACCGTAGTATCCGGTGTTTCCACCGTGATATACTCACTCAGCACTACTCCTACTAGACAATTGTCACTGTCCATTCCCCACTCACTTCTTCTTTTTTAACTGAGGCTTGGAAGTCTTTCGTTTTTCTCCCTGTTTAATTATGTAGTCAGGTGATCATTGAAGCCTACCGTCCCATCTCGCTCCTCCCGTTCCCGGCCAAAGTCATCGAGAAGACCGTCAACAAACAGCTGGCCGCCTTCCTCGAGACGAACGGATCCCACGACCCCTCACAGTCTGGCTTCCGAGCGAACCACAGCACCGAGACCGCCCTCATCGCTGCCACCGATGACATACGAACTCTGATGGACAACGGAGAAACAGCGGCCCTCATCCTCCTGGACCTCTCCGCGGCCTTCGACACTGTCTGCCACCGCACCCTAGTACAGCGCCTTGGCAACATCGGAATCCAGGACAAGGCACTGGAATGGATCACCTCCTTCCTCGACGGAAGAACACAGAGAGTCCGCCTACCACCGTACAAGTCAGAGGCCACCAAAGTCATCTGCGGCGTGCCTCAAGGATCCTCACTGAGCCCCACCCTCTTCAACGTCTACATGAGCCCCCTCGCGGCCATCGCACGCCAACACAACCTCAACCTAATCTCCTACGCCGACGACACCCAGCTGATCCTCTCCCTGACCAACGACCCCGCCACTGCCAGAGCCAACCTGCACGAAGGGATGAGAGAGGTAGCCGAATGGATGACGACCAGCCGCCTGAAACTGAACTCAGACAAGACGGAGGTCCTCATCCTGGGCTCCTCGCCCTCCGCTTGGGACGACTCCTGGTGGCCCCCCGCCCTGGGCACCGCACCCAAACCGACGGACCACGCACGTAACCTGGGCTTCATCCTGGACTCCTCCCTCTCCATGACCAGACAAGTAAACGCCGCCTCCTCGTCCTGCTTCAACATCCTGCGCATGCTACGAAAGATCTTCCGGTGGATCCCCACCGAGACGAGGAAGACGGTCACCCAGGCCCTCGTCACCAGCCGACTGGACTACGGCAACGCCCTTTACGCCGGAACCACCGCCAAGCTCCAGAAGAGACTCCAGCGGATCCAGAACGCCTCGGCCAGACTCATCCTCGACATCCCCCGACGCAGCCACATCTCCGGACACCTGAGAGATCTGCATTGGCTCCCGGTCAACAAGAGAATCACCTTCCGTCTCCTCACCCACGCGCACAAAGCCATACACGACCAAGGCCCGAGCTACCTCAACAACCGGATCAACTTCTACACTCCCAAGCGCCTCCTCAGATCAACCAGCCATGCCCTCGCCGCCGTCCCTCGCATCCGAAGAGCGACAACAGGAGGAAGGTCCTTCTCCTACCTGGCCGCCAAGACCTGGAATTCACTCCCAACCGACCTACGCCTGACCCAAGACCACCTCTCCTTCAGGAAGAAGCTCAAGACCTGGCTGTTCGAGCAGTAACGGCACCCCCCCCCCCCCCCAACCCAGCGCCTTGAGACCCTACGGGTGAGTAGCGCGCTCTACAAATGACCTGATTGATTGATTGATTGCACATCCTGATTCTGTTTCACATCATGCCCTTCTGATCTGCTCACTGACCTCCCACCTCTCTCTGAACGTTTATCGGATGACTCCTGAAAGGAACAATATGAACGTGTATCAGTAGCTTGATACCAGTTGGGGGGTCTAATATTATCACAGTTTCAAATACTATATAACATTTTTCAGTAGCTACCTGTTGAAGAAACCCACCCCATGATTTTGTCTTGTTTTTGTTTATTGTCCCACTTCTTCTTTGTTGAAGAAATGGGTGCTTGTTTAGAATGATCTCTTTCAGAATCACTCTTTAATTGTGGTTTACCAGGTCTGGCTCCCAAATTATCTCCACCTAGAGTAACATAAGTTTCTTTGATAATTTTAGGAATCTGATAGAGACATCTAGCCTTACCTTTGACCTGGCAGGTGTCAGGCTGGATATGGAAGATTTTTCTTAGCAATACCCCAGCACACTGGTAGGAGGCGGTGGTCAACTCTGCGTGACATAGTCGGCATCATGTTCATCGGGACGTCTGCATCATCAATATAACCGCCACTCCGGCACACTAACGTAATTTCTTTTCTTTCCATGCCAGTCAGCACCGATCCGTTGAAGAGAACTATTCCTGTCCATTTTTGACAGAGTTTTTTTTACTTTTGTCAACTTCTTTTGGTGTGTAGGTATATCAAGTAAGAAGACCCTGGGGTTCAAGCCATGTGGCCCTTGCCAACGTGCCATGTTGGTCACAGACCCCCACTTAGTGTGTCTTTGGTGCCTGGTGCACGACCATGACTCAAAGTCGTGCTCTGATTGCCGGGCCATGTCGCCGAAGGCTTTGAAGGTGCGATCCCTAAAGCTGCCAGCGGCCCACTGTAAAGCACCGCGGAGGTCTCCTAGTCGAGTTCAATACAGGTCCAGGTCTTGGTCGAGAGGAAGGTTCGAGCACCGCTCCAGTGAACTGAAGTCCTCTATGTCGAAGTCATCAAAGACAGATAACAGGTACCACAAAAAGCACAAGAAGTCGAAGCTTACTTCGACTTCATCCCATGAGGTGGAGGAACCTCAGCTTTCAGGAGCCCGCTCCATTGGATCCGGGATTCCCTGCCTTTCAGGGACCAGGAGCACCCCCCGTCCAGCTTAAAGAGTTCTATGACGCAAAGTGCGCCATATTTGGGCAACCTGACCCTGCTGGCGCACCTTCGGGCCCTGCAGGCTCAGATTATGGAGGAGTTCCTTCCTGTGGGTTCCACGCCTGCAGCTCCCGCCCCAGCATCATGGCCTCCAATTGGACCCTTTCCCAGGTCCGGACTGACACTGGTTGCACCTCCACCGCAACCTTCCCCAGCGCTGCGTCCAGCACCGAGGCTCCCGGCATCGCTAGCGCTGACCGGCGGCACCTCCCCGATCTTCATTCCAGACGGCACAGAGCTAGTCAGGCATCTTCCGGCGCCGACGGAGCCATACGGCTCCATGTTGTTCAACCTGCCCTATTCTGAAGGGTTAGGGATGGATGAAGAGGATTGGGAGGGGGAGAAGATACCCTTAGAAATCCAGCTCCCACAATGCATGGACTGGTATGAGGAACTGGTCTTCAGCTCAGATCCCTTGAGCCCTTGACGGATGTCCTCCTGGGCACCTGGTCCACATCCAGCACAGTGCTCCTGTGAATAGGACAATTGCCTTCCGCCATAGCCACACGTCGGTCGACCCAGCTTTCCTCACCGTCCACCCCACTCCACAAAGCTGGGTGATCCAGGCTTCCACTTCCCATTGCATGTTCCCTTCCTCACCTCCAGACAGGGAATCCAAGAGACTGGATAGCTTTGGGAAGAAAATATTTTCTTTTGCCAGTTTTGCATTGTGGTCGGTGAACACCGCAAGTTTTTGGGGCTGTTATTCCCATTCTATATGGGTTACCGTTGCACAGGTGCTGCCCAGAGCCTTGGAGGAGGATCGCGCTCTACTATCCCAAGCTATTTCAGATGGAAGAGATGCAGCAAAGTTTGCCATTGGAGCACAAACTCTTGAGGAATACAGGAGCGGCTACTTGCTTTCAGCAGTTGGGAAATTATTACATAGGGAAAGAGTGAACGCCAGGGCTGGACACCATAGTGCGCAGTACACTTAACAACCGAGAGGTGACTGAACAATTTTTTACGGAAGCAATATTATTCTCCCCCGGTAAGGTACCGTTTTACTAGACCTCACACACAAGAGCCTGAATTTGTTAAGGCCACGTTGGTTCCTTTACCCTTGTCCTGATGAAGGCCAGAAGGAATGGGGGCTGCAAAGCGTCAACAGTTTTGTTGGGAGGAATCCACTAGAAAACTAGATTCATAATTGTATTTCAAGGCACATTTAGAAGATGTTTGTAGAGGTGTAACATCAGGTGCAAAGAGGATTTCCTCACAGTGTATTGCCTAGATTGAGCGTGCGAACATGGACTGATTGTAAAATATGTGGGTATAGGCAACCAAAAATGCTTTATGTTTATGTCTAGAAATGTGTGTTTTTCCTATAAATGTTTATGTAGATGTTTATATATGTATAATTCTAAAAATAATTGTTGATTTTTTCAACGGAAGTCATTGTGGTATGTGTATGTTTTGAATTGTTTAAAATAATTGGAATGGGACAGTGACCATTTATTGGGTAATTTGATGTTGATAGATTTATTCCTCCATACCAATCTTTTGCACAAAATCTGTAGTTTTATTTTGCCCAGGTACAGGATGGTCTATCAGCCTATCATGGGCTTATTAGAAGGGCAAAGGCAGCCTACTTTGCAAGGAGAATTGGGTATGCGGAAAACTCCGCAAAGGAGCTGTTTAAAATCTATAAGGCCATTTCCTCTGCCAAGTCCTCCACTGCTCCCGTGGATTGCTCTGTTGATTCATGTAACCGGATTGCGGAATTTTTCTCTGAAAAAGTGGCCAGGATTTATTCTTCCTTTCCGGGACAAACTAAAATAGGGTCTGAGTTTGTGGAAGCCGAAAATGAAGTTAGGGGATCGTACGCTCTTGAAAATTTCACTATCCCTTCCCCAGAAGTATTACAACAGATTTGCAGATCGATAAAGTCGGGCTCCCCTAGAGACCCTGCCTCACCGAAGCTGCTAATAGAAAGCCTACCAATCCTGGAGCCCTATATAAGACATCTGCTGGATGTATCCTTCAGGACGCATACGGTGCCCGAAGGGTGGAAACAGGCGGTAGTGCTTCCCCTCCAGAAGTAACCTAACATCAGCTTTGAGAAAATGGAGGCCCTTCGCCCTATTTCACTGTTACCCTACCTGGCTAAAGTGGCGGAAAAAGTCGTGAATATCCAGCTGATGAAATAATGTGGAGGAAGCTAATCTCCTACACTCTACGCAGTTTGGGTTCAGACCCCGCCACTCCACGGATTCAGCTCTGCTTATGGCTGTTGAAACCATCAGACAGGGAGTGGATGAGGGCCAAACTATGGCCCTGATCCTCTTAGATTTGAGCGCATTACACCTTGCTACAGTGCGCTGAAATGGATCCAGTCCTTCCTGTCGGACCAGGGTTTCCAGGTCAGGCAGGGGGACTGCTATTCCAGAGTGATCAGCTTGGGTCAGGGCGTACCACAGGGTTCGTCCCTGAGCCCAACCTTATTCAATCTTTATGTCTCCCCGGTAGCATCTATAGTTGAGGGCTATGGGCTGCATATTGTGTCTTATGCCGATGACACGCAGTTGGTCATCTCCCTGTCGCCTGCGCCCGGTCTTGCTGCGGACAGCTTCAGAGCATGCATGCAGGAGCTTGCCTCCTGGATGTTGACCAACTGCCTGAGGCTGAATGGTGGCAAGACAGAGGTTCTCGTGGTGGGGGGGGCCGTCAGTGTGGTCGTCGGCATGGTGGCCTTCCTGTTTAGGTACGGCTCCTACGCCATGTCAGCAAGCAAAAAATGTGGGCGTGTGTCTCGATGCTGACCTGACTTTTGTGCCCCAGATCAGTCGGGTGGTCGGGGTGTGCTTTGGTGTCCTGAAAGGCCTAAGGAAGGTCTTGGAACTCCTTCCTACGGAGACTAGACGGACACTGGTGCATGCCCTTGTCACCGCATGACTGGATTATGGTAATCTCCTCTATCTGGGTGCTACGGTGAGGAGCCTTGATCACCTACAGGTGATACAAAACGCTGCTGCCCGTCTGGTCCTGAGGCTGCCCAGAAGATCGGCCTCAAAGGCCGCGCTGCAGGCTCTTCATTGGCCCCCGGTGAGGAGTAGAATTGAGTTCAAGGCTCTGTGCATATGCCACGGGATTATTGGCGGCAAAGCACCGGAGCCTTTACAGAGCCTCTTACTCTCTATAAGAGTGCTCAAGCCCTAAGATCCTCTGGCTACGGTCTTTTGGTGCTTCCCAAAGTAAAAAAGGCACGCATGGGGTGCAGGTCCTTTCGATTTTTGGCTGCTAAAAGTTGGTATAAGCTCCCGATGGATCTGCGCTTGGAACCTCTAGAGTCTCGGTTTAGGGGAAAACTTAAAACAAATCTATTTGTTCAGTAGACTGGCCGTGAGTTGCTGTGGCAGTGCTGTTTCCACCCGCTATAGCGCGGGGACACGCCGGTGTGCGTAACCAGGCGCTTTATAAGCTTCCCTATTATTATTATTATGGTGATATGGGCAAAACCCGTTGATTTTGCATCATCAGATGTGGCTTGTACATGACAGACACACTGAGTAGAGTGATTTCCATGACGGTGGTCGTACGTCGCCATACCTGGCTGAGAAGGTCTGGTTTTTCGGGGGATATCCAAGCTAATCTCATGGACATGCCCTTTGATGGCTGACGTCTCTTCGGAGATAAAGCAGATGCTGCCCTTGAGCGTTTCAAGGACTCATGGGTTACGGCCAAGTCCTGGGGCCTTAACACAACTTCCCGGCCTCCATCTGCTTTTCGTTCCTTTGGTGGCTACAGAAGGGGATACAAACCGCGCCAACCCCATTGTGCCCAGCGGGTCCCGCAAGTTTAGCAACCTCTGCGGGGCAATGGATGCGATTCGACCCGACCCCACAGTTTGGAAAGCCAAAAGTCGAGCCAAGCCACGATCCCCTCCTCAACTGCCAAACCTTCCTAGTCCGATCCTTCTAGGATCATTTACGGCCAGTTAGTACAGAGTACGCCATCATCTCCACCACTGGCGGAATATCACATTGGACAAGTGGGTATTGCAAATAGTCCAAAGGGGCTATTCCCTCACCTTCAAGACTACCTCTCCATCGATGCCTCCAGTGTACGATCGGCTGATGGAGGATCTCCTTGCCCTGCTCCACAAGGAAGTAAAGATTATCTTGACCAAGGGAGCTATAGAGGTGGTTCCTGCGCCAGAAATAGGCTGTGGTTGTTATTCCCACTATAATCTGGTCCAAAAGAAGGATGGAGGCCTTCACCCTATCCTAGACCTCAGATCCCTCAACTACTTCCTCAAAAAGTAGAAGTTCAAGATGCTCACTTTAGCTCAGGGCCTGTCTGCCCTGGACCCGGGAAACTGGATGGTAGCACTGGAGTTGCAGGTTGCCTGTTTCCATATTCCCGACCTGCCTGCCTTTCATTGCTATCTACGGTTTACGGTCGGCATCAAGCACTTTCAGTTTGCAGTGCTCCCCTTCAGCCTCACCAGTGCCCCTCAGGTGTTCACAAAGGTGAAGGCTGTGGTCGCAGCCCATCTGCGGAGATCAGGGGTTTCAGTCTTCCCCTATCGCGACGACTAGTTGTTGAAGGCGGACTTGTCCCAAACAGCTGTCTCCCACCTACAGACTACGGCGAGCCTCCTGCATGCGCTGGGGTTCACTATCCATGTGCAGAAGTCACACCTGACCCCCTCTCATATTCTCCCTTTCATTGGAGCAGTTCTGGACGCAGTGTAGTGTCGGGCCTATTCTCCCGAGCGATGAGTCTAGGATATTCAGGCTATGATATCGTTGTTTCTGCCTCTATCCTGGATTTTGGGGAGAATGCCAACAAAAATATTTGGCCTCATGGCCTCCTGCATCCTGCTGGTGGACCATGCATGGTGGCACATGCAGGCTATGCAGTGGGACCTGAAGTTCCAATGGGCACAGCATTGACATATCTCACCGACCTGGTTCAGATTTCATAGGGCACTGCGAAAGCTCTGCAGTGGTGGCTAACATACGGCAATTGTATCCAGGGCAGACCCCTCTCCCTTCACCACCCAGATCCCACAGTAGTGACAGATGCATCCCTTCTGGGATGGAGTGGCCATCTGGGGGAGTTGGAGATCAGAAGACTCAGGTCTCCGGCTGAAGCCAAGCTCCATATCAATCTGTTGGAGCTTCGGGCTTTGGACTTGCAATGAAATCCTCTTTGCCATCAATAAAGGAAATCTGGTACAGGTGTTCATGGACAACACTACCGTCATGTGGTACTACATCAAACAGGGTGGAGTGGGGTTGTGTACTCTTTGTCAAGAGGCCCTGCGTCTCTGGACTTGGCTGGAACAGCAGGACATTTTCCTGGTGGCTTAACACCTGTCCGGTTCTCTAAACGCCAGGGCAGACAAGCTCAGCCAAAGGTGCCTTGTAGATCATGAGTAGCATCTCAATTCAGAGGTGGCACAAGGTCTCTTTCAGCAGGAGGGAGAGCCTTGGCTAGATCTGTTCGCCTCCGAAGAGAATGCACAATGACAGCAGTTTTGCGCATGGGAGTTTCTAAGGCGGCTCTCACTCGCCAACGCTTTATGCCACAAGTGGAGCTCAGGCCTCCTATATGCGTTTACGCCCACACCACTCCTACTCAGAGTGCTCAAGAAAATCAGGAGTGACTGGGCACAATGTATTCTTGTGGCTCCGGATTGGGCACAGAGAGTTTGGTATACCGAGCTTCTAGATATGAGCATCGATTCTCCAATCAGGTTGCCCCTTTGGCAGGATCTTCTGTCGTAGCAGCAGGGGAGGATCTTCTACCCGAATCTGTCCATTCTCCGCCTACTTGCGTGGAGGCTGAGTGGTGATAGTTGACAGCTTTTGACCTCCCTCCCGAAGTCTGAGAATTTATTCTGGCAGGCAGGCGTCCCTCCATGAAATCGGAATACGCCTGGCAATGGAACAAATTTGTAAATATTGTACATACCTGTATATTGACCTGCTCTGGGCACATTGAAGGGCTATCTTTTGGCCCTTTCCTTTTTCTTTGGCTGCCTGATCAGCCTGCTCTTTTCAAATCCCCTCTGGTGCAGATATTCTTGAAGAGGTTAACAAACTTGTTTCCCACGTCACCCTTTATTATGCCACAGTGGGACCTTAACTAGGTTCTTAATTTGCTGATGTGTGCACCATTTGAGCCGCTGCACATCTGCTCTCTCAGCTGCTCACCATCAAAACAGCCTTCTTAGTGACAATAACCTCTGGAGGGTGGGCGAACTGTAGGCACTGTCATCACAGCCTCCGTACCTGATGGTCTTCCCGGATAAAGTTGTGCTCCGCTTGTTATTCCCTTTCATATGGGGCAGTCGGTTACTATACACACCTTCTATGCACCTCCACACCCTTCCAAGGAAGAGGAGCATCACCAACGTCTGGACCCAAAAAGAGTGTTATTTTTCTATCGCAATCGAACCAAAGAATTCCGGGTAGATGACCAACTCTGTATAGGGTATGTGGGTGTGAAGAAAGGGCATGCTGTCCAAAAGAGGACACAAGCCCACAGGGTTATCCTCTGTTGCAAAACCTGCCACGCCTTAGCCAAGAAACCATTCCACCAGGGCAAAAGCAGCCACCACGACTCTCCAGCGTGGTGTTCCTGTTTCTGATATCTGTCAAGTGGCCACGTGGGCACCACTGCACACGTTTGCCACACACAACTGCCTGGACTCTCAGATTTGCAAAGAAGGGCTATTTGGTCACTCTGTCTTGCAGGACTTCCTGGTCTAACCATTCAGCAGTCCCTCCTCGAGGGATAGTATTGCTTGGGTATCTGTTCAAAGGAAAGGAATCTGTGGCTAGATGTCAGTTTCAGATAGACAAGTTACTTACCTCGGGAACGCCTTATCTGGTATGATCTAGCCCAATAGTAACTTGGTCAATATGTGCTCTTGCTGTGTAGAAGTTAAATCCAGTATGCACTGGCATATAGCCAATGTGGCTGCTTCCTCCGTTATGTTCCTTAACATAATGGCAGATACTGCGCCACAATTGCCCATCAGTTTCAATTACAAAATCAGGGCAAGTGCTGCCACGTACTCATTCTGAAGTTATTTCAGCACGTCAGGCAAAACAGCCAGGAAGGGGTACCATGCATTCTGGTACAGCAAAGACTTTATCCCAATGTGTGCAGTCTTCCACAAAGAGAACAATCCCCATCGGCTAGAACATAGTTAATATTCTGTTTTGTTTCTGCAGACCCGTCTGGGGAAACAGAGCTTTAAGCTGGCTTGTTTTTTGTGCAATCTAGAACAGAATCTCTTCCCATCTGACAGGAACATTGACCATGGCTGCATTTAGCATTTGTGGGCTGAGGGCCAGGGCAGTTAATTGTGGTTGTGCAGTTTGAGCAGTGTTAATCATTGCATAACGAACTGTGTAAGACATCTATATATCGTTACTAAAACTTTGTATTGTGTCGCAGCTCTGCTGTTGGTAAATTATCAACATTAGGATACAGTGTGTATTCGGCTAAGACTGGACATGTTTTTCCCTTATTGCTGAGTGAACCAAGCCAAACGTTTGCTGTTATGTGTGGGAGGGTGCCTTTAAACCAATGTATGTGTTCTTGGTAGGTTAGAGGTATTTCTATCTCTTCATATGGAGGATAGTTATCCAGTATTTCATCCCAAGTGTAGGGCACATGCACACACCTTCACAACGCTGGAATCCAAGAGAAGGTCCTGAACTGGACCACCTCCTTTCTCTCCGGCAGAACCCAGCGCGTCCGCCTCCCCCTTTCCACTCTGAAGCCACCAAGATCATCTGCGGCATACCCCAGGGCTCGTCCCTCCGCCCAACACTGTTCAACATCTACATGGCACCGCTCGACCATGTCACCCGACTGCACAACATCATCTTCTATGCCGACGACACCCAGCTGATCCTCTCCCTCACCGGAATGAAAGCTGTCGCTGAGTGGATGAAGACCAGCCGACTGAAGCTGAACTCGGACAAGACGGAAGTCCTCATCCTCGGACCCACCCCCTCGGCCTGGGACGACTCCTGGTGGCCGACTGCACTGGGAACAGCTCCAACACCCACCGACCATGCACGCAACCTAGGGTTCATCCTTGACTCTACCCTCTCCATGACAAAGCAGGTCAACGCTGTCTTGTCATCCTGCTTCAGCACTGTTCGCATGCTCCACAAGATCTACAGGGGGATCCCCACCGAAACAAGAAGAACAGTCACCCAGGCCCTCGTCAGCAGCAGGTTTGACTACGGAAATGCCATCTATGCAGACACCTCTTTCAAACTCCTGAACCTACTTCAACGCATTCAGAACACCTCTGCACGCCTGAACCTCGACATCCCTCACCGCAGCCACATCATACACCACCTGAGAGACCTGCACTGGCTCCCCGTCAACAAGAGAATCACCTTCAAGCTTCTCACCCACGCACACAAGGCACCCCACAACACCGGACAAACATACCTTAACAGACAACTCAGCTTCTACACCCCCAACCGCCAGCTCCGCTCCGCTGACCTCGCCCTCGCCACAGTCCCCTGCATACGAAGAGCAACCTCCGGCTGGAGATCATTCTCCCACCTCACCGCCAAGACCTGGAACACCCTCCCCATCCTCCTACGTCAGACCAAGGACCTGCTTACCTTCAGAAGACTCCTCAAGACCTAGCTCTTCGAGCAGTAGCAGCACTCCCCTACGCCCCCAGCGCCTTGAGACCCTCACGGGTAAGTAGTATGCTTTACAAATGCTCTGATAGATTGATTGATTGATTCAATGAGAACTCATTCTTCTGGTCTCAAAATGATTATTGAGATTCTAAAGGCAGCACAATTAAGCATAAAACGCTTTGGGCTCAAGTGGCAGATTTTAAACAACATTTGCCACTCACACGTTATACATACTCTTGGCCATCAGCGTGTCGGGGCTCACACTGTTGGGAATAGTTTGGCTGATGAAGCAGCCAAATCTGTAGTAGCCACGTGTTCCATAGCAGCCGTTACTAGATCCATGACGAAGATTGATAATGACATTTTGGCAGCGAAAGTTGCAACAAAGGAGGGCCTAAATTACCCGCAGGGTTTCCCTTCGACATATTCTTATCATTTAACTCCCGAACAAGTTCCTTTTGCTAGAATACCTGACGTTGGAGATCGGCTGATTCCCAACGCGGACCACAGACACACTTTAATTAAAACCGCACAGGAAGGAATGGCCTCGGCACATGCTGGAGTGTCTGCTACTGTCTCTGTTTTGCAGCAGCGGTACTGGTGGCGTGGTTTATATTAACAGACCCGCACTTATGTGTTTTCTTGTGACATTTGTCAGCAGATTAAGCCATATGTGGTAATACGTCCTCCACAAAGACCGCTTTGCATTGCTAATCAGCCTTTTGCTTGCGTGTATCTTGATCACTGCGGTCCTTTCTCTTCAGATACTGCATATAAATATATTTTAGTTGCAGTGGATTCATGCACCAGATTTCTTTGGGTGTGGCCACAATGCAGTGCTGACGCTCGAACTGTCATCAGGGATTTGCATGTTTTTGTAGGGATTTTTGCCTGTGGCACCTTTCATCCCGACCAGGGTCCAGCGTTCGCCTCTAAGGCGTACAAGGATGCTATGAGGTCTTTGGGGGTGGTGGTGCAATTTTTGTCTCTATATAGGCCTGAGGGCAACTCAATTGTGCAGCAAATGAACCGTGACTTAAAGCAATCCTAGACAGCTAGAGTCTTAGGTACTGGCAGGAACTGGTTAGCCCAGTTGTATGGCATTCAATGTGCATTTAATAATTTCCGTAGAAGACCTCTGGGTGGGCGGACCCAATACAAAATGCTCTTTGGCATAAAAATGTTTGTGCCAAACCTTGATGGTCTAGACATTGCGGCGGCTGCTGCAAACTTTGACGTAGATAATCATTCCGCTATGTTACAGAATCTACAAGAGACCCGTGCCAGCCTTGCTACTGAACATTTGACTTTAGCATCTGACGCAGCGCTACAGAATCCATTGGTCGTCTGGCTGCCTAAAGTTGGAGATCTGGTCCGAGAAAAGGTGGAGAACAAAAAAGAATTTGGTCCCTCTAATCACTCACCGGTTCCAGTCCTTGGCCTGAAGAGTACTCAAGCAGTAATTTTACTTCCTCTACCCAGTCACAAAGACAACAGATACATGTCAGTGGACAATGTCAAATTACAACATCTGGCCAATTCTGAATAGTGTGACACCTGCTGTTTCCTGTCCCGCAATTTCAAGACCTCGAGATACTATAACATCTTCTAATTTGCCAAATGACACTGTCATCGAGATGGTCGCTGTTAATGAGCCTCTACCGTCCCTCGTTTATCAACAGATACGACAGATGATGAATACACATATCCCACAAGTGACTCTGTGCATGATTTGCCGGATACTCCTTTACACCGTGACAGATTTTCATTTGACACATCCTCCACATCATCAGGTGACCTGACAAAATGTAAACATTTTTTATCTTGGTTTAAAAAGTTTTATTTGGTTCCTCCATGGACATACATTTGGTTGACTCTGTTTTTAATTTTTCTTTATATGTTCATTGGGTTTTTAACTGTATTTTTTCAACTCATCAATGGTCACTACTTGCCTGAACGTTCTGCTGCGAACTTTGTCGATGGAATTTGGCCCCACATTCATCTTCACACATCATGAAGCGTGACCAGACTCATGTTAATATTTCAGCGTTCCCTGTTTCGGATGGTATCGTTTGGGATAAAGTGGGTTACCAAATTCACGGTCCGACAGAGCTGATTAACGTACTGTACGTCTTTAGAGTTTCTATGGGTGATGTGGTTACATAAGACATTTGTTCAGATGATTGGGATGTGCATGCAATTCAAGCATTGTTTTCCGATTTAAAATATTATGCTGCTTTTAATGCTGAAGACTGGTATATGAATTCTGCTAATTATGCTGACCTCTTCTGTTATCAACATTATGCGCATCATTTCATACACAAGAGTAGTACATTACGTCCTGTCGTAAATTACACTCAGTGGGAGCATTGCCCTACGCCAGTAAAGGGCAGCTCAAAAACAAGAAAAAGTTTATGTACTTTACAGGATTTAGCCCAACCAATCCTGAATCGTTCTATTTCAAAATGAATAGCCCCTCCTCTCATAAACTCATGTTGACACATAGTAAATAATATTTTCTTCTTCCTTTCACCATAATCTGGCCATAAAGTGTTATGAACATTGGAAGGAAACTATTGATTTAAAGTCAATTTTGGGTTCTAAAGACTGGCAGGTGCGAGGCTCCGAGGCCTTACATTGTGCGTGCCTCATCCCCACTCAAATGCTAGTTTTGAATAATACTATTTACCAAACCACATGTTTTGGTTTGGCAACTACTAAACACATGAACGCTCCAGCCATTCCGACTTTAGCTGAATATAATAATAGATGCTCACCCACAAATTACACCATTGAAGATTTACAGAATGTATTGAAAAATAATAAATTTAATGAATCTGCCATGGATACCCTAGGTTGGTTAATCTGGCCTAATAGTTCGAATTCCTGCCAACTACGTTTTCTTAACTCTAGTTTAGGTTATAAGCAAAACAGGCCAGACCCTAGATTTTCTGATTCACATACTGTCACAACCTACTCTGTTGGTAAACTGTGTCAACAATGGTTAACGCATTCAACACTTTTGTCTGTCAAACAACATTTATCCTTGCTGTCCAATAATATTAATGTGGCCGACATTGTGTTAGGACCGAGAGCTCCTAGAACAAAGAGATGGATATGTGCTGCTTACAATGAAATGTGTAAACTCTCACAGATAGAAGCAGCATCCCGTTTACGGGAAATAGACCAGGCAAACTTGTAAAAAGTTTTAGCTGTTGTCAACAACAGCAATAATACACTGTCTTCCCGCATTTATACATTAGAAAATATTGTTTTCTCTGTTATTGAAATTGTGCAAGAAGATGCTTCTCTGTAATATCATGGTCAAGATCAATTATGTTCAGTAATGCAATTTGCATGGATTTTGCAAACATTGAAAATGGGAAAGGTGCCATGGGATTTTTTGAACGCTACCTCTTAGTTTTCCCCGTTTAATTTGACATACAAACAAAAATTGATGTCCATGCCACTTATACTCTTTTGCACATTGAAAAATAGACCCTTTACCCTTTTCTGTAGCGGAATTAGATTCTGTGGTTTGGCTAATCCATGGGGTTATAAATGTACTGTTCTCACTGTTTCAATTTACATCCTGTATGAAATATTACCCTGTTGGCCGTTTTGAACCTCTTGGAGGTGCTTTTTTACATGAACTATGGTTTCTGCCTTTCACCTATTGATGATTAAGGGACAACACCGAGGTTTACCTAACCAGGGAGGATTGGGATTCCACTGTGGGACACTTCAGTTCCAAATCTTGCATGTGTTTTAAAAGGTAAACCAGCTCCAGCCATAATTCCAATGTTCACACTGCTTGCTAATGGAAGCTATCTTACTTTAAATAACCAAAAATGCTGCAGCTTTCTTGCTGTCAATCCTTACATTTTAACGGTTTCCCAGCGCGTAATTTGTTGCAATAATGTGCTTTTCCCACCCCCGCATGGGCCGCTGGATAGTCCAGTGTGGCCTTCAATTCAAGTTGCATTGACTTCCGCATGTGAAACCTTCACGCTCCAGGTCGCTCTTGTGGCGTCTGAAATTCAAACACTTTTAAACACAAACCTCCCACTACATTTTGTTGATTCATCGCATTTTCAATGCGTCTCATACACAAGGCCTGGCTAATTTTTTTAAACATGTGTTTTCTGGTCTCATTACTTCGTTTCGGACTATATTTGGTGTGATACGGCACTCATTCATTCTAACTTTTCCAGCGTCTTTGGCAGTTTACCATTACTATTCACATTGGCAGCGGGTGTCCTGCTTCTGTTGTGCCTGCTATGCAATGGCTGCTCCTCTTGTGGTACTGTGCAGGCCAGGCCGGCTGCAACTGCTTCGTGACTGGAAGCATGAACGCTTCGGTACACTGCCTCTTGCGACACTCAGTGTGTCTTATGGATTATCATTTTGCTTTGCTTACTTTACGTGCGTGCAACCTGCGTTTTCGTGCCTCCGCTGTGACTTTACGTGGGCATTGGAGTTATGTCTCACCAACTCTTCTTGTCCAGTCCCGGATTTTGATCGGCTAATGGGCCCCTTAGTTGCTCATGAGCAGGAGTGTACTGGGATTGGCTTGATGGCGCGGCTGCTGTATTTGGTATTTTGGGACATCTGTGAGGCTTCTCACTGAATCTCATACTACAGAGCTACATTGAATATCGCACAAGTTATCCATCAATGTTAATGGAGGCACCCGACTATGAAGAACATTCTTGTTCCTTCATCTTACTAAATTAGATGGCATCTCATTTTTCCACCGACCAAAATGATGTCCTTCTGGAGGGTATTGCATTATTTTGCACTTACATATTGGTGGATTAATCAGGTACATTTCAACTGGGTTTCCAGATGCCCTGCTTTCAACAATTTTTTACCATCACTTCCTCCTCTCTTTCTCGTCTTTTGACTTCTTCCACAACTTTTTTTTTCTGCTTTTGCACGAAATTTCATTTTTGATTTTCTCAAATTTTATGGACACACGATTGATATCTGTCAGGCTTTTTGAAATTTGCTTTCTTGCATGATCTACATACGATGGCCATATCAGGGGGAAGGAGTAGTAAGGCTTATCGGTCCAAGGATTTCCATTGTTAGACATAATTATAAATGAATTACAGAGAGGATAACACAATGAGATCCATTAATAGTTCAAGCTTGAACAGCCTACAGCCAATACATAGGCGCTACCTTGTAGTAAGGCTTATAGGTCTATTGTCGACAATTGCTAAATAAGCATGAGCTTCGCTGCCATGAGGCTGCTTTTGCGCACGACACGGCAAGCATTTATTTCGCAAGACTTTATTTGTGCCCCTTTACACATGAGAACTGTCTACTTCACAGGTTCTTTGCTGTGCTCTGAGGTTTAGTCTGCACACAATGTTCAAGGTTAAACAACAATGCCCCTTGTTATTCAGGTCTGATCTGCACCTCGCTCCTAGACATAACAGGCTACACACAGCTGCACTCTAGAAATCGTGTACTTTAAAATTCCAACAACAACCCGTTTTTACACACACGGAGAGACACCTTTCCAGAGAGAAGACCCGTGTTCCTCCTGCGATGTGAACATTTCATCTAGGCCTTGAGGTATGGGGGTCTGCTGACAAAGCCCAGAGGTCTTCTGTTTTATAATAAACTATCTCCTCTCACGGAGAGGGTGGTTGGGTCGTTCAGTCCTTTTCCATTGTTTTTTATAACATGACATCCCTGTTTGTATTCTATGGAATTGTAACAATGCTGACAATATTGTATTTATGCATTCTGCTGCTAGTATTGGCTTGTGTACTCTACCATAGAGCGTGTTAGTTGAAATAACATTTTTAAACTCTACTGCGTCTCTGATTACTCGCATTGTGGACAAGTATGAGTGGCTAAGCGAAAAAGTGTCTGGCTCCCGTGATTCCCAAGATAGAGTTACGTGTTCTGGGTTGTCTAATCATTGGTAGCTTTGCTGTAGACGGAGAACGAATACGACACTATAGCTAGTTGGTAAGAGATTTTGGGTACTGATGTGGTAGGTTAGTACACCACCTATTCACTGAGTTCCTGTTTTCCTGTGCATAGTTCTGTGTATGTGCAGAATCCCCACAACAACCTACTCAGCTGAGGAGGATTTTCTCTACCACCATGGATGTCTACGGTAGGAGGTAAGTAGGGGTTCCTGTAAAGCAAGATTGAACTACTCAAGTGATCCATCAAAATAAGAACCCAGCCAATATTGGCTGCACCATGTCACGTAGGTTCCAATCTATGGTCGGAACTGCACACATTTATAGACAGCATAACCGCTGGGATGGTACCAGACTGATTTCATGCACCCCCTAATGTTATGTTGATAAATAATGGCGGTGGTGCTGCATTCGTCTGTCTGAAAGATTTCGGGTTCGCTGGGCGAAGTAAGGAGGAATATATATATATATATATATATATATATATATATATATATATATATATATATCTATCCAAAACACCGTTCACCAGCCACCGCTCCTCTTTGTTGCGGGTGCGTCCTCTGCGCGCGGTGACACGCGCCAATTAATTCCACAACTCTCGTCTCTCAATTCAAAAGAAACGTTTCCAAAAGAGTGCACTCCTGAGCCATATATGATTTTCGAAGCGAAAGATAAAATGTATTTAGCCGTTTTACAGCAAAAATTGACAGACGCGTTTCAGCGTTGCCGCCTTCGTCAATGTCAATGTGCACTTTACTCAACAGTGTTTAAATAAAAAAAGGGAGTATTCATTTCATAGACCTAGAAAGTGTCCATGCAAATCACAAAAACCATAAAAGGACTTATTTGTCGTCGGCCATCTTGAAATGGTGTTTAACGTTACATATACAACAATCATAATGACACCAAATTACACCAATATTTACATGTGATGAATTCTCAATGCATATTACGGTTAGCATATGGACTCTCAACTTTCTGATTTCATGCTTACTGTGTGCTAAGCATTGCATTTTCATTCAGTCATTACACATAATGATATTTTATGACAATGATATTATCTTATTCGTCTTTTATGGGCGATGCCTTACAATTAAGCCCTGAATGGGCTAGCTTGAGTTCAACTGATTTGTAATATTTCAAAAAAGACTCTACAGTGTGAAATTCGACATACAATTCGACATTCCAGTCCATTTCAATGCATATATATACAGAAAGCGTTTTCTAGTTGTCTCCATAAAAAATATGATCTACAGGAATTAGCCTACATGAACCCACATATCCTCCTCATTATTGAGTCCCATTGGTATCTTAGTTTGTAATTTGATAATATACCTGGATTCAAGTGTACGGAGTTTCCTTACATTGTCACCCCCTCTTTCTGACTCGATTTGATCTAAACAGAAAAATTTCAGGAGGCTACTATTGCTGTCATGTTTCTCCTCAAAGTGACGGGCTACACGATAATTATGGTCTTCATTGTTTATTGCCCGTAGATGTTCCACGTGGCCCCGGAGGGTCATTTAAGTTTCTTTTGTATCGAAAGGGCACATAGGATCCCTACCGGCAGGCCGACAGTGGGTGCCACACCCTGCCCTCCGATCGGCAAAATACTAAACTACAGAGACAGGGATATACTGCTGCAGAAAGCAAGAGAAGTATCCCAAATCCAATACGAAAACCAGAGGGTGTCGCTATACCCAGATGATACTGTCCTGGTGCAACGAAAGCGTTCTCAATACCAGGATATTAAGAATAAACTCAGAGCACTGGATATCAAATATGCATTGTTGTTTCCGGCTACATTAAAAGTGATTCATGAGCAGTCCACACAGTTCTTTAATATCCCGGAGGACGCGGAGGAATGGCTGGGGGTCACGTTCCCAACGCCGTGGTCCGGGCCCTCCTCGCAGAGTACATCTGGCACACCGAGAGCAAAAAGGAGCTGGCGGCTGCGGTGCCGCACGTTGAACACGATGCCAAAAAACAGGAATCCCCCGCCGAACCTGGCACATAAAGGTCGAGCGGAGGCGCTGCTGACCGCCAACATGTTTCGTGAAGGTACACATCAAATATCCTCGGAAACTTCTGCGGAACATACCGCCCATTCAGAATCTGACCAAAGCATGATTTTATTCAGTGGCATCACTTCACAAACTGCAGAAGGTTTTATAGGGTAGGACGGAACCGAGGTGGCGGGGAAAGTTCACCATAAGGGCTGTACCCCATCAGTATAATTTATGTAACCAGAGAGCATCCTCTTTTCAGAAGCACTGATCTAAATGCATAACGAATACAAAACGATCCGGGTCGTGATGATCTTGCATTGTCTTAGTTCAAGTATGCCACGTATTTGGGGAAGACTTTCACTGACTTCGACCCCTTAGAGGTCAAGCTAGCCTGGGGCATAGTTCCCACCAAAGTGTCTACCTGGCAGCTATAGCCACAGATGCTGGAGGATGCGGTCTTAAGTAACACTCTAGCTGAGGTAATCACAAACTACTTCACTGAAAATGCAGGCACTGCCTCCTCACTCCAGGTGAAGTGGGATGCATTTCAGACGGTGATTAGGGGAATAGCATTTGGCACCACAGCAGGAGTAAGGAAAGAGATACATAACAAAGTAAAGGAGGTGGAAGACTCGCTGAACGAATTAGAACAGGAAGCAGCAGTAGACCCTACCAAGGGCGTACCATTGCAGGATGCTCGCTTTAAACATGCGGAGCTACTGAAAACTTTAAGTCAAACTGATTACACTGCTTACACGCACATCAAACATGCTGAAGCTGACAAGTAGGGCCCACTCCTGGCACACATTATTCGAGATTACCCCCCACACACTCTAATACATTAAATAAATATGGTACACTGAACCACTGTTGACACACAACAAGACGTCAACACCGCCTTTTGCGAATATTACCAAGCATTGTACCAGACACCACCACCAATGGCTGTTGACTCCCTCCAAACCTTTGTAAAATATCTAACATTTCCAAAGCTCACTCAGTTAGAATCTGGATAACATTTTGATTAGTAAAAGTAAGAGTTAAGTATAAGTGGGTCGCTCCCAGTCCTTTGTTCTTTGGTTCTTTGATTTTGATTGGTTCTTAGTTTGATTTGTCCTTAGTTTTTATTTGAATATTGCAATGTTCAAAAACCGAGGGTCTTGTATATTTACAAGTGTATCGATAGAGATAGCCCCTTGAAGTTTGAAGCTAGATTAGTGAGCTATAAGATGCCTGATCTTAGCGAATTTGGAGATTTGTGTTGGCCAACTTTGTATACGTTTGGATTAGCCGGCTTCCCCTAAAGGGGATATCTAAATAGGTTTAGATTTAAAAAACATATTTCTTCCTTGGTGATTTTGTATCCCCAGGGAACTAAAATATGACATAATACAAAACAAGGATCCTTTGTTCTGTGCAATTTTATGAATGGAGATATGCAGAACAATTTTTGGTGTTCTGCCAGCCAAAGCTAGTGAATTATTGTGGCTTCGTGCACATACAGCAGTCTGTTGGGCTGTGTTTTTCAGTCTTTTGGAACCCTATTGAGACGTGTTTCTTGTAAATATGACTTACAGCTAGTATTTACAAATGGCTTTGTTTTCGTCGTAAGTGTCGATTTGTGGGTTCAATGTGTGTTTCAATGTCTATGTGGTTTTTCTCATTAGTGTAACTTCAGTAATAGCTACAGCGCTGAATTGTGTGTCCTTGAGTGTTTGAATACTTTCTCTTTATGTCTGCAATGAGCTCTCAATATGTGTTTGTAGGTTTCTTGATGTTTTCAGTCTGTTAAGTAAAATGTCAGATTAATTAATATTAAGTAGAAATTAAATAACACTCCAGCAATTTACTATGTCACATGCTAAAATCGCTATGTGTTGCTATTTAAATTACAGACTAAGCAAAAATGCATATGTGCAAACTGTTAAATGCTTAAAATAGATAAGTTAAAATTCACATTCACTAGCAATATGAAGGGCCTCAAAAATAATTGTGCCTTTGGTAGCAAAACGAATTTGTAGCGTTTTTTTTAAAGGCAAACACTTCAGCTAAAGTGAATTTTTGCTAGATTTAAATGCATCTTATTGCACGCGCATTTTTTAAAAAAAAACTTGAAATGTCTGTTTTCAGTAAGACTGAAAGCGTGCTCAGGTTTCAGTTTCAGCCCTGTGCAGGGCCTTTCCTGCCGTTAAGGCAGCATCTGTTGTTTTTCAAAGGCCATGAATAATATTGGAATGTTTATTTAGCCCAGGACTTAGCCGTTAGTTAATCACAGTTGGACTTTTTCATTTCAGAATAGTGTTTTAGAGGGTTACAAAGATAAGGTTCATCACTTTGTATCACTGAAAGACATTCCAATTGTGATTTTCCTCTCTTTAAGCAATTTTTTTAAAGTATATTTTTGGTTCTTTTGCTAAATACTGATTGCCCTTTAAAAATGGCGCGAAAAATGTCATGTTTTAAGTTAGGCTTTTTGTGCGTAAGCGCATAAATGAATACATCTAAAAATGATAGGCAAGGGATGCAGCTTACCTTTATATGTGGAATTATCATAAAAACAGATAATTAGTTTCATTGAACGGAAAATTATTAATTATGGAAAAATTATTTGAGAAAAAAATAAGTGCTTTTTAAAATCGTTTTCTGATATTTATAAAGCTTAATACTCATACTATGACCTCCTAGTATTAAAATTTGATTTAAGTTATGTGTTACTGTATAATCAGGTAATTTGCATGTTGGTTTTCAAATGGCGCAGGCGTTAAAACTCATTTTTCAAGGGAATTAGATGTGATATGCTTAATGTCCAATCTTTGCAGTCTGTAAAGCACATTCTGAGGATGATTAATGAGTAATATAATTGTAGGATTTTTATAAGTGTCCCAAAGATAAAAGTCGAAATTGAGTTAAATGGGTTTTTAACACAGCATTCTTGTCATTTGCCATAGCTTGAAAGTGTCTCTGGCTTCAGTAAATGCATACATTTGTGTATAATACACATTTGCACATTTGCAGCTTGTCCCCATTTGGGTTTACTTTTAAATGGCCCAGTGAGATCCAATTAAATTTGCTGAAATGAGTACCATTGCAACAAACATTTGTTCTAAAAACTGGTCTGTCTTTGTCAGCCTAAAAAAAAAATTAGCAGAAACTGTGGGCTAGGAGAACAGGTTGCTCCGGTTGCGCTAAGATGCTATCTTTAGTTTTCAATGGATGAGGCTGTCATGTTGACATTTGTGACCTTTTGAATTTGAGCCTTGTCTCTGTGAAATGCAGAATGACTTTGCTAAACAGGCCTCTGAAAGGTGGAATTTCTGGTTTCTCCATAAGAACATGAATAAAATTACAGAACTTAATTCCAAAGGGAAATATAACAAAGGTTTCTTTAAAAGTCCCAACATCATGACATTTGTATTTTTATGATACTTTCAGATTGCAGTAATGTACCATGGACCCCCATTTTATGTATAACTCCCTGTTGCATAACTAGACTGGTTTCTAAGAATTTTCTTTAGGCCTATTCTGATGTTTTTCCAGTCTGACTGTTAGGACTGTTAGGACTGATTAACTGACTCAATACTATAGTAAGATAAGCTTTCCACCTCAATAGGAGACACTTTACGCATTCTTTTGAATATGACAAATCCAATGCCTATTCTAATTTGGTTTTTAGTTCCTTTTTCTGCTGCTTTAATTTTAATGGACCAGATGTATTTTAAATAATGGAAATACTAGGACTCTCTAGTTCTTGTCTTTTGTTCCCACATCTTGATCATTAGCTTTTGCATTGCATAGTCCCACCTGATGCACAATTATTATGATAACATGTATGTGATCCCGCTTTTGAGATGTTCTAGATGAGGAATTTAGGAACACCTATGTGTATCATTGAGATAAAATGTGTTTGCCCCATGAGACATGCCACTATGTGTGAGGACATCCATTCAGATAGAATTCCCATGTCGCTATGATGATGAAAGATATGCTCTCACACGGAAACCCAATCGAAGAGCCTAGAGGGACTGTTTTGCCTATTGCCTTTGTTTTTGTATTTGCCTTTGAGAATGACAGTGTATTTAAACACAGAATTGTCCCATGGCGTGTGGCCACTCCTTTGAAGATCGCAGGCCACCTGTTTGCAGTCTCCTTGTTGTACAGTGAACTGTTTAAAGCATCGCACTTGCTTCATCAGAAGGCGTTCAACATCAGAAAAGAAGAAGGAGCTGGTTTTGCCACAGTCCCTTGAGATTTCAGTGCAAAAGAGCGCCTGTCATGTGCTGGTTAACCTCTGACAGTGTGCAGTCCCTTGCGATTTCAGTGCAAAAGAGCGCCTGTTATGTGCTGGTTAACCTCTGACAGTGTGCAGTCCCTTGAGCCCCTTGGCCTGAGTTTTGGCCACGCACTCCTTTTTCCCTTGCTTCAACGGAAGTGCAGTGCACCGGATGATCCAAGAGTGGCAAAAGGCACTCCATTCTGGTGCCCATGAAAGAGCGGCCTGAGCGTCCTCTGACACTGAATGATGAGTGTTGGAGTCTGAGAATGGTCCCGGGTCTGCACGAGATGATCTGTGCCCATTGACCAATGAAGAGCACAATATCTGTAGTGTCTGCCGCAGAGGAGAGATACGGTGCACTGCCTTGAGACATTGAGACTTTTTGAATGAGCTATGAGTGTTTGCCAGGAGGGCACTCCAACAGATACTGAGCATCAGAGCATGGGAGGCTTGAATCCAAAGGCCCATGCAACAACGGGAGCAGACTTGATTGGACAATAGAAGCCTGTCAGAGATGCTTTTTGAACAGACTCTGGGCATAGTTGGTTTCACAAGAGGTTTCCGTGTGATTGTATAGCCTAAGTGTTAGGAGAATGATTTTATTGTTCAACTGGCATTATTTTTAAGTAGTATTCTGTTTAGTAAAAGCAGAATTAAGTCCATTTCCTGTGGAAGAGTATCCCCTTTTCACCTCAGAGCATTAATGAGGGTCTCCACTGTTTCACTTGAACATATAATAAATTACAGAAAATGCATAGGAAGACCTACAATGTTACTAGATAATTTTAGGATTTACCTTTTGCTTAGGGTTGTGAAAAATTATGATTTCATTTGTAATAGCGGTCACTACTTTGTCTATATGTTCTTAATGACGTGTTTTCTAGTGTTTTATAAACATGGCATTGTCTTTTATGGGTGGGATTGTTTTTGCTGCCCAATTCACATCTGTACCCACCTCCCAACCTATGTCTCTTCCTACTTCTACTTCTTTGCATTCTTTCCAGATTTTACCTGAACATGGACTAGTTAGGAGGTCAGAGTTTACTGATAATTCCTTTTGTACAGTTTCTGCATCAACACCAGTTAGTAGTGAACATCACTAATTGTTGGGTACTACAGATAGAGGCATTCCCTATTTGGTCCTGCCATATATGGCCTTTGTGCTACTGCGTGTGTAAGGAGACCTGTCCCGAGAGAGTCGCTAAGTAATAGGATTATGCTTCAGCAACATCTTGATGATTTGATAAATATAGACCTGGACTCAGACTAGCGTGAGTATAGGTTATTGCCTATGTAAGGGCAAAAGGAGCGTCTGTGGTACTGAAAATTCTGGACTCGTGTAATAAACTTTGTCGTAGCATGACGATTTTTATATCAAAAGACCGAGAATGGCTAGTACACTATGTACAAGCATTTTCGTCATATTCCAGTAACGATTTCACCTCGAAATCGTCATTTTCGCCCTGAACCCTTGGCTTCCATTTTGTGTACAGCAGCCATTTTGTGAGTTGCCCTCACATAGGCTTATAACTACAGCCAAATTCGATTCCAAAGGACACGTACACCTTAATTGACTTCTCTGTGACCTGGGCAAGCTGAAACCATTGCCCCAGGCCGATCCTGCCCGGCCAGTTCCTTTCCCAGTGGCCGAGCGAGATAGCATCAAGGCACAACATGCCATAAACCTTTTCATCGCACACACACCCTGTCTTATCTTACTCACACCTGTCTCTGCTCCCTTCTTTATGGCCTGTTTACGATGGGGATGTGCCGGGTTTTTATTATGGTTTTCTGCAGCTTGTGTAAGAAGGAATGTTGGGTTTTTGCATGCTTGCAAAAGCTAGAACTGCCCCTTTCTTTTTTGTACTGAGTCATGTAACACTAAAAACATATAAAAGGCCTCTGTCCTCTGTGTTCCTGAGACTACCTCATTCACTTGCTACGGCTTCTGGGTGACGTGGCCTCACTATGTTAAGTTTAATAAAGATGTCTTTTCATATTACAGCTTCTGTGCCAAGTTTTTGTTATATTAGTAAGTATTCCCTGAGAGCGAAATTTTCCAGTTCTTCACTCAGATGCCCTAATCTTGCAGCTAGAGCGACTGCACAACACCATCATCGACAAAGGTCTGCTGCCCCACACTACCATGCAGGCCTTAGTAATCTCCCTTCCTAAACCGGGCGATTCACCGCTCAACTTTTTGGGATATAGGCCTCTATCATTAATCACAACCAAATACAAAATACTGAGCAAGGTCCTCTTGCGCAGACTACTCCCCTACTTACACAGCTAATACACCTGGACAATGTGGGTTTGTGCCTGCACGAAGCACATCGCTTAATATTAGGAGGTTATGCCATGTTATGGGATCTGTCCCCCCATGACCCAATTTTTAGAGGGCACGCATATGCAATCCACCTAGCTTTAATGGACATAAAGCAGTGTTTTTATATATAATTGAAGCATTGTGTGGTAATGTACTGTCATTTAAAGAGAGCACATTTCCCGTTAAAGCGGACACTAAATTTACACAGACATATATGTTTACTGATAAAGATATAGTGCACATAAATGATAATGTGTGGTTGGGTTTCCGTGAACATTTACCATTTCTGAATCTCAGAGTAAAGGCTCTTGATTTTTTTTCACCCCGTTAAAAAATGTGTTGCCATTGTACTTCAGAATTAAATACAATGTGCTTCATTTTTGTTTTCCAAACTGCTGAATGTGTACAGTTCATTTACAGGTATTTACATTACTTGTGTACATATTTGAGTAAAACAAAAGAAAATAAATTATCTTAATCCATTATAGGCCAAAACTATAAATCTGTATTTTCTTTTTCTCCATTAGTTTTTATTCCAGACGCCAATGGAAGTTGATGAGGTAAAGTAAAACCATTGCTTGGACAGCTCATTTGTTAACTCTACTAATAAAAGCATATCAGCAAAAGGGTGATTTTTCCAGGTGGTTTTAAATGAATGTCACACTAAAATCAACAGCAACTTTATATATGTATAACTATTTGGACACAATAGATAACATTTATTCGATGTCATAAAGCTAAAAAGAGGATGCGATGTTCTAGTGATATAATAACACAGGACTATGTCATCACTGCATTTAAAAGAATGCTAAGACAGCATTTAAAATTATAGCATTTACCATGTTATGGAAGTCTGATTAAATACTTACAAATTCTCAATTAGTTTTAATCAAGAAACCATGGGAGAAATGATTTCCAAATGTGGTTAATGGTATATATCAGTACTCAACGTATATTCTCTTTTACAATATTTTGTGTCATACGTGTGAACTATTTCCACTTGACCAAAGTATCCATTCCACTATTACTGTCAATAAGAAACTGCATCTTCCAAGAAAAACACACTGAAGGATGTGATATTTTACGCAGTGAATTATAACTAATGCAAGGATGGAGCATTGTATGTATGACTCTTAAGAGGCAGCCTTAGCCATGAACCTCAAGCTCTTGCTAATATCCTACTTGTTTGAATGTAGTTTTAAGGAATTACTACCTCAAATCTAACACTGCTTCTGGTAGCAGACAATGAGACTTACTGAAGCTCTCTTAACTATTAATACAATAATGTACTGATTCTGACCTTTCTCCAACAACAATACTTGGGACCATGACTTCTCTGAACTGTAAGGACATTCATATTGTGATAATGTGCTGCACAAGTAAGGGCAATTGATTAAAAGTCTTATTGTAATATACTTCTTTGGTGAATTAATATCTTGATTAATGAACACTGAGAAATCATGTCTCTTTTCACAAAGTGTCCATGTCAAGCAACTACAGACACAGATTTATAAAACTAGTTTGAAAATCTGGGGGGCGTGGCTAACCGCCAAGCATGGCGGACGCAGTGTGAGCGAGCTCCGTGCCCAAACCACTGAAATCCTGTCCCAATCCTTCTAGATCAGTGATACCGACCCAAAAAATTGCAGTGGGTGCTCTGCTGAGACTCCGTGTGCCCCTGGCTGAATTTCAGTGTTCCTGGGCATCGATGTCTCTGCTAAAGCCGACGATAACTGGGCAGGCGGGCGGGGCCCGCATGAGCCGCGGCCTGCTCAGACGGAGCAGGGGGAGAGCTGAGGCGGCTGCTGTGACCGGCGCAGACACTGCAGAGACTGTGAGGAATACATCCGTACCCTCGTATGTGCACAGTGCATAAAGAGACCTGGGTTGTCTGAGAAGTGCGGTGGCCCGGTCTCCCTGCGATGGAGGAGGGCAGAGATCCCTCCAAAGATTCACTGAGCCCCACGTGACCTAGCCCCAGGGGAGGAAGTTCCAAGATCGCGGTGCACCTGGGAGTTGATGGGAACCCTGGGAGGTGCAATTCAATGAACCATACGAGTCCCTGGGTGCATTGCGGTGCAAGAGAAGAGAGGTGCAACGAAAGCGTTCTCAATACCAGGAAATTAAGACTAAACTCAGAGCACTGGACATCAAATATGCATTGTTGTTTCCGACTAGATTAAAAGTGATTCAATAGCAGTCGACACAGTTCTTTAATACCCCGAAGGATGTGGAGGAATGGCTGGAGGTCACGTTGCCACAGCCAGGGTCCCGGCCCTCCTCCAAGAGTACATCTGGCGCACCGAGACCTAAGAGGAGCTGGCAGCTGTGGCGCCGCACGTTGAACACGATGCCAAAACGAGGAATCCCCCGCTGGACCTGGCACAGAAAGGTCCAGCGGAGGCACTGCTGACCGCCAACATGTTTCGGGAAGATGCACATCAAATATCCTCGGAATCTTCTGAGGAATATACCACCCATTCAGACTCTGACCAAAGCATGATTTTATTCAGTGGCATCACTCCACAAACTGCAGAAGGTTTTATAGGGTAGGACGGAACCGGAGTGGCGGGGAAGGATCACCATAAGTGCTGTACCCCACCAGTATAATTTATGTAACCAGAGAGCATCCTCTTTTCAGAAGCACTGATCTAAATGCATAACGAATACAAAACGATCCGGGCAATGATGAGCTCGCAACGTCTTAGTTCAAGTAGATAACTTGCTATGACCACCTATCCTAATGCCGAAACCAACAACTTCATTGTTTATTGTTAACAATGTTATTTATATGTATGGTTTGGACCAGCACAGTTCTGATGTTGGACCAAGTATTTTATGATAAAGTTCGACAGTTGGCACAACTTGGCCCAACCTACCCTTTAACTGTTTGACCTACTCTCACTGGATATCTACGGACCACCGACACATCACACTTACACATGCAGGATAGATACACAATAATTACCTGGAACATGAGGGGACTCGGTCCTTATATAAAAGACGTAGACTTAATGCGCAGCTAAACAGGTGACAGGTGCACATTTTTTTTTGCAGGAGTCCCACCTCACTACTGCTGAGGCAGCCAAATTGCGTAGGAAATGGAAGGGCCAAGTTTGTTTTCTCTACTTCTTATTCTGCCTTTACCCAAGGTAACTCCATCTGGCTTAGGAATAGGGTTCCTTTCAAAGTGTTGGAACAACGGACAGATCCACTGGGGAGATACATTTTAGTCAGGGGAACCTTAGATGGCACACACGTAGTGTAGGGAAGCATATATGCCCCTAGCTTTGAGCAGGATACATTTCTGTTGAGCCTCAAACCCGCACTTGAGTCCTGGGCGGCATATCAGTGGATTCTGGGTGGAGACTATAATGCAGTGCTAGGTATTGGTAAGGAACGATCGCACCCACCGCTACAGGGTGCTGGCGCTATCAAACATGCTGAAGCACTTTGGAAACGGGTGGAGGGTTGGTCCATAGGGTTGTGTGGCGGCTGAAATCTCCCAACGGTAGAGAATACTCCTTGTTCTCGCATCTGCACCAACTACACACTAGAATGGACAGGATTCTGTGTTCTACTACTATCTCCACCCAGTTAACGCATGCCACGTATTTAGGGAAGACTTTCACTGACTTCAACCCCTTAGAGGTCAAGCTAGCCTGGGGCAGAGATCCCACCAAAGTGTCTACCTGGCAGCTATGGCCACAGATGCTGGAGGATGCGGTCTTAAGTAACACTCTAGCTGAGGTAATCACAAACTACTTCGCTGAAAATGCAGGCGCTGCCTCCTCACTCCAGGTGAAGTGGGATGCATTTCAGACGGTGATTAGGGGAATAGCATTTGGCACCTAAGCAGGAGTAAGGAAAGAGATACATAACAAAGTAAAGGAGGTGGAAGACTCGCTGAACGAATTAGAACAGGAAGCAGCAGTAGACCCTACCAAGGGCGTACCATTGCAGGATGCTCGCTTTAAACATGCGGAGCTACTGGAAACTTTAAGTCAAACTGATTACACTGCTTACACGCACACCAAACATGCTGACGCTGACAAGTAGGGCCCACTCCTGGCACACATTATTCGAGATGACCCCCCACACACTCTAATACATGAAATAAATATGGTACACTGAACCACTGTTGACACACAACAAGACGTCAACACCGCCTTTTGCGAATATTACCAAGCATTGTACCAGACACCACCACCAATGGCTGTTGACTCCCTCTAAACCTTTGTAAAATGTCTAACATTTCCAAAGCTCACTCAAGAAGTGCCGAAGAAACTTTCACAAGGGTGGAAATTAAAGAAGCCATGCGTGACACACCACGGAATAAGGCCCCTGGTCTAGACGGCCTCCCAATTGAATTCCTCACCACATACTCAGATGCCCTATCTTGCAGCTAGAGCGACTGCACAACACTGCCATCGACAAAGGCATGCTGCCCCACACTACCATGCAGGCCTTAGTAATCTCCCTTCCTAAACCGGGCCATTCACCGCTCAAATTTTGGGATATAGGCCTCTATCATTAATCACAACCAAATACAAAATACTGAGCAAGGTCCTCTTGCGCAGACTACTCCCCTATGTACACAGCTAATACACCTGGACAATGTGGGTTTGTGCCTGCACGAAGCACATCGCTTAATATTAGGAGGTTATGCCATGTTATGGGATCTGTCCCCCCATGACCCAATTTTTAGAGGGCACGCATATGCAACCCACCTAGCTTTAATGGACATAATGCAGTTTTTTTATATATAATTGAAGCATTGTGTGGTAATGTACTGTCATTTAAAGAGAGCACATTTCCCGTTAAAGCGGACACTAAATTTACACAGACATATATGTTTACTGATAAAGATATAGTGCACACAAATGATAATGTGTGGTTGGGTTTCCGTGAACATTTACCATTTGTGCATCTCAGAGTAAAGGCTCTTGATTTTTTTCACTCCGTTAAAAAATGTGTTGCCATTGTACTTCAGAATTAAATACAATGTGCTTCATTTTTGTTTTCCAAACTGCTGAATGTGTACAGTTCATTTACAGGTATTTACATTACTTGTGTACATATTTGAGTAAAACAAAAGAAAATAAATTGTCTTAATCCATTATAAGCCAAAACTATAAATCTGTGTTTTCATTTTGTCCATTAGTTTTTATTCCAGACGCCAATGGAAGTTGATGAGGTAAAGTAAAACCATTGCTTGGACAGCTCATTTGTTAACTCTACTAATAAAAGCATATCAGCAAAAGGGTGATTTTTCCAGGTGGTTTTAAATGAATGTCACACTAAAATCAACAGCAACTTTATATACGTATAACTATTTGGACACAATAGATAACATTTATTCAATGTCATAAAGCTAAAAAGAGGATGCGATGTTCTAGTGATATAATAACACAGGACTATGTCAACACTGCATTTAAAAGAATGCTAAGACAGCATTTAAAATTATAGCATTTACCATGTTATGGAAGTCTGATTAAATACTTACAAATTCTCAATTAGTTTTAATCAAGATACCATGGGAGAAATGATTTCCAAATGTGGTTAATGGTATATATCAGTACTCAACGTATATTCTCTTTTACAATATTTTGTGTCATACGTGTGAACTAGTTCCACTTGACCAAAGTATCCATTCCACTATTACTGTCAATAAGAAACTGCATCTTCCAAGAAAAACACACTGAAGGATGTGATATTTTACGCAGTGAATTATAACTAATGCAAGGATGGAGCATTGTATGTATGACTCTTAAGAGGCAGCCATAGCCATGAACCTCAAGCTCTTGCTAATATCCTACTTGTGTGAATGTAGTTTTAAGGAATTACTACCTCAAATCTAACACTGCTTCTGGTAGCAGACAATGAGACTTACTGAAGTTCTCTTAACTATTAATACAATAATGTACTGATTCTGACCTTTCTCCAACAACAATACTTGGGACCATGACATCTCTGAACTACAAGGACATTCATATTGTGATAATGTGCTGCACAAGTAAGGGCAATTGATTAAAAGTCTTATTGTAATATAATTCTTTGGTGAATTAATATCTTGATTAATGAACACTGAGAAATCATGTCTCTTTTCACAAAGTGTCCATGTCAAGCAACTACAGACACAGATTTATAAAACTAGTTTGAAAATCTGGGGGGCGTGGCTAACCGCCAAGCATGGCGGACGCAGTGTGAGCGAGCTCCGTGCCCAAACCACTGAAATCCTGTCCCAATCCTTCTAGATCAGTGATACCGACCCAAAAAATTGCAGTGGGTGCTCTGCTGAGACTCCGTGTGCCCCTGGCTGAATTTCAGTGTTCCTGGGCATCGATGTCTCTGCTGAAGCCGACGATAACTGGGCAGGCGGGCGGGGCCCGCATGAGCCGCGGCCTGCTCAGACGTAGCAGGGGGAGAGCTGAGGCGCCTGCTGTGACCGGCGCAGACACTGCAGAGACTGTGAGGAATACATCCGTACCCTCGTATGTGCACAGTGCATAGAGAGACCTGGGTTGTCTGAGAAGTGCGGTGGCCCGGTCTCCCTGCGATGGAGGAGGGCAGAGATCCCTCCAAAGATTCACTGAGCCCCACGCGACCTAGCCCCAGGGGAGGAAGTTCCAAGATCGTGGTGCACCTGGGAGTTGATGGGAACCCTGGGAGGTGCAATTCAATGAACCATACGAGTCCCTGGGTGCATTGCGGTGCAAGAGAAGAGAGGTGCAACGAAAGCGTTCTCAATACCAGGAAATTAAGACTAAACTCAGAGCACTGGACATCAAATATGCATTGTTGTTTCCGACTAGATTAAAAGTGATTTAATAGCAGTCGACACAGTTCTTTAATACCCCGAAGGATGCGGAGGAATGGCTGGAGGTCACGTTCCCACAGCCAGGGTCCCGGCCCTCCTCCAAGAGTACATCTGGTGCACCGAGACCTAAGAGGAGCTGGCAGCTGTGGCGCCGCACGTTGAACACGATGCCAAAACGAGGAATCCCCCGCCGGACCTGGCACAGAAAGGTCGAGCGGAGGCGCTGCTGACCGCCAACATGTTTCGGGAAGATGCACATCAAATATCCTCGGAATCTTCTGAGGAATATACCACCCATTCAGACTCTGACCAAGGCATGATTGTATTCAGTGGCATCACTCCACAAACTGCAGAAGGTTTTATAGGGTAGGACGGAACCGGAGTGGCGGGGAAGGATCACCATAAGTGCTGTACCCCATCAGTATAATTTATGTAACCAGAGAGCATCCTCTTTTCAGAAGCACTGATCTAAATGCATAACGAATACAAAACGATCCGGGCCGTGATGAGCTTGCATTGTCTTAGTTCAAGTATGCCACGTATTTAGGGAAGACTTTCACTGACTTCAACCCCTTAGAGGTCAAGCTAGCCTGGGGCAGAGTTCCCACCAAAGTGTCTACCTGACAGCTATGGCCACAGATGCTAGAGGATGCGGTCTTAAGTAACACTCTAGCTGAACGAATCACAAACTACTTCACTGAAAATGCAGGCACTGCCTCCTCACTCCAGGTGGAGTGGGATGCATTTCAGACGGTGATTAGGGGAATAGCATTTGGCACCACAGCAGGAGTAAGGAAAGAGATACATAACAAAGTAAAGGAGGTGGAAGACTCGCTGAACGAATTAGAACAAGAAGCAGCAGTAGACCCTACCAAGGGCGTACCATTGCAGGATGCTCGCTTTAAACATGTGGAGCTACTGGAAACTTAAAGTCAAACAGATTACACTGCTTACACGCACACCAAACATGCTGAAGCTGACAAGTAGGGCCCACTCCTGGCACGCATTATTCGAGATGACCCCCCCACACACTCTAATACATGAAATAAATATGGTACACTGAACCACTGTTGACACACAACAAGACGTCAACACCGCCTTTTGCGAATATTACCAAGCATTGTACCAGACACCACCACCAATGGCTGTTGACTCCCTCCAAACCTTTGTAAAATGTCTAACATTTTCAAAGCTCACTCAAGAAGTGCAGAAGGAACTTTCACAAGGGTGGAAATTAAAGAAGCCATGCGTGACACACCACGGAATAAGGCCCCTGGTCTAGACGGCTCCCAATTGAATTCTTCACCACATACTCAGATGCCCTAATCTTGCAGCTAGAGCGACTGCACAACACTGCCATCGACAAAGGTCTGCTGCCCCACACTACCATGCAGGCCTTAGTAATCTCCCTTCCTAAACCGGGCCATTCACCGCTCAACTTTTTGGGATATAGGCCTCTATCATTAAACACAACCGAATACAAAATTCTGAGCAAGGTCCTCTTGTGCAGACTACTCCCCTACTTACACAAGCTAATACACCTGGACAATGTGGGTTTGCGCCTGCACGAAGCACATCGCTTAATATTAGGAGGTTATGCCATGTTATGGGATCCGTCCCCCCATGACCCAATTTTTGGAGGGCACGCAATTGCAACCCACCTAGCTTTAATGGACATAAAGCAGTGTTTTTATATATAATTGAAGCATTGTGTGGTAATGCACTGTCATTTAAAGAGAGCACATTTCCCTTTGAAGTGGTCACTAAATTTACACAGACATATATGTTTACTGATAAAGATATAGTGCACACAAATGATAATGTGTGGTTGGGTTTCCATGAACATTTATCTTTTGTGCATCACAGAGTAAAGGCTCTTGATTTTTTTTCACCCTGTTAAAAAATGTGTTGCCATTATTTATTTATTTATTTATTGGGATATTTGTAGAGCGCAGCGATTACGCACACCGGCGTGTCCACGCGCTAACAGTGGGAGCGGCAGAAAGCAGGGGCACAAAATCTGCGCGGGCCGTTACCTAGTGTAGAGAAATGTTTTTAATTTCGCTCGGAAGCTGGCCTCCTCTGGTTCCAGGCGCAGGTCCGCTGGCAGTTTATTCCAGTTAGTAGCCGCTAGGCATCTGAAAGACCTGCCTCCCATGCGGGCCTTCTTAATTCTTGGAATCTTCAGTAGGCCGCCCCCTGTGGATCTAAGCGTACGTGTTGGTCTGTACACTTCGATCAATTTTGTCAGAGGGTCGGGTGCCCTACCATTCAGGATATGGTGACATGTGCAGAGGGCTTTGTACTCCACTCTTCTCCTCACAGGGAGCCAGTGTAGCTGCTGAAGGGCCGCCTTAGAATGCGCCCTTTTAGGCAGTCTGAGAATCAGACGCGCTGCCGCATTCTGCAGCACTTGCAGACGAGCCATGCTTTTTTCTGGAGCGCCCAGGTACAGCAGGTTCCCGTAATCCGACCTAGCTGTCACCAGGGCATGGACCAGGGTTTGACGGGCTTCAATCGGGAGTAAGTCCAAGACTTTTTTCAGCTTCTTCAGAATCCCGAAGCAGACTCCCACCACCCGATTAATCTGGGGGCCAAAAGTGAGACCCGTATCAAACCACACCCCCAGATTGCGTGCCTCTTGGCAGGGGGTTGGGGTAGGTCCAAGGCAGGAAGGCCACCACGCCGACGACCAGGCAGACTGGGCTCTCCCCACCACCAGCACCTCTGTCTTGCTGCCATTCAGCTTCAAACAATTGATGGCCATCCATTCGGCTAGATCTTTCATGCACGAACGGAAGCCATCGGCAGCAAGACAGGGCGCATGCGATAGGGAGATCACCAGCTGCGTGTCGTCGGCGTACGAGACCAGTTGGAGGCCATGGCTCTCCACAATCGAGGCAACAGGCGCGACATACATATTAAAGAGGGTTGGGCTCAGAGACGAGCCCTGCGGCACGCCTTGGCCCGGAGGCACCCCCTTTGAATAGCAGTCTCCCTGCCTGACTCGGAAACTTCTCCCATGGAGAAAGTCTTGGATCCATCTCAGCGCGGTGCCAGAGATGCCACCTCTGGTCAGACACTGTAGCAAGATGTTATGTGCTACAGTGTCGAACGCCGCGCTGAGGTCCAGCAGGATCAAAGCCATAGTTTGGCCTGCATCCACGCCCTCTCTCAGATGTTCCGTAGCCATGAGAAGGGCGGACTCGGTTGAATGTCGTGGCCTAAAGCCAAACTGCGTCGCATGGAGCAGTCCCCTTTCTTCCACGTGCTTCATAATTTGGGTATTGACCACCTTTTCCGTCACTTTTGACAGAAAAGGCAGGAGGGAGATGGGCCTCAGATTTTCTAATACCTCGAAGCCTAAGTGGGGTTTCTTCCGGAGCGGGAGCACCACCGCCTGTTTCCACCCCTCCGGCAGCTTTCCCGATCTGAAAGAAACGTCGAGGATGTGCCTTATGTAAGGTTCCAAGACTTCCAGGCTGTCTGCCAAGCGTTTTGGCGACACCGGATCCCACGGGGACCCTGATGTAACAGAGCGGCACACCGCTATTAATTCCTCACGAGGAGGGGAGCAGAAGTGTGTAATATGCCCTGCCGTCTCTGTATCCCCCATTGCAACCTCCAGGTCAGACCCTGTCGACCGGATAGGGAAGGTTGAGTAGATCTTCTCTACTTTAGCGGAAAAATATTCGGCAATCCGATCACATGACTCCGTAGAGCAGCTCTCCGGCTCTACAGGTGCATTTACCGAAGTCAAGGATTTATAGATGCCGAAGAGTTCCTTAGCGGAGTTTTTCGCCCCCTGAATTTGCCCAGCATAATAGGCTGCCTTAGACTTTTTTATCAGTCTATGGTGAAGGCGCCTTTTTTCCAAAAACAAATCCCTGGCCTTGTAGTCATAGGACCCTCTCCACACTTTTTCTGCCCGCCTACAATCCGCCTTTGTTGATCTCAGCTCAACACTAAACCATGGAGCTGAGCGATCTTTCCGCGCACATGTGGTTGTACGGCAAAGTGGGGCTATCTGATCAAGCGCTTCCGTGATGCGCTGATTCATGTTGGAGACCGCTGTTTCAATGTCCTCGCCTCCAGGCTGACCATCCCTGGTTAAGGCTAGATTAAACTCCTCCACCGAGAATTTAGCCCACTTCCTCCTAAGGTAGTTGGGGGGTACCTGACTGGCTTTATTGGTTTTTATACCCTGTATGGAGAATGCCACCAGAAAGTGGTCGGTCCAGGGAATGGGCTCAACACCTGACACCTCCACACCTCCCCAATTAGCCTAGACCGGATCCAGAAGGTGTCCCTGTCGATGCGTGGGGGCCACTAGCTTCAAGTCAAGCTGAAGAGCCAGCATGTCCCGACAAAAGTCCATGACTCCTGTGTCCTCTGGACGGTTAAGATGCAGATTAAGGTCTCCTAATAGGAGGAACTTGTCCCTACGCAAGGTCGCCTCCAGAATGAAATACAATGTGATTCATTTTTGTTTTCCAAACTGCTGAATGTGTACAATTCATTTACAGGTATTTACATTTTGTTTTTTATTACAAATAATGACATACTATAGCCTTTTCTTTCACACTCCCAATACCCCAGCAAGATTGTCAAATATCTCATATTATTTTACTTTCTCTGATGGGAAATTGACAGTGGTTTGTAAACACCAATCCCATGTTAAGAAGACATAGCCAAATATGTGACCTCTCTCTTTGATGCACAGCTAATGTGAAAAAAGGAATATAGAATTTAAAGACATTTTCATTGATTGTGCTTTCATGAACCACCAAACATTAGCTGGTGACCCACCAGTGGGCCCACGAACCACAGTTTGCGAAACACTGTTTATAGTGAAAATGGTGCCACTGAGGTACTTGTGTACATATTTGAGTAAAACTCAATAAAATAAATTGTCTTAATCCATTATAGGCCAAAACTATACATCTGTGTTTTCTTTTTCTCCATTAGTTTTTATTCCAGACGCCAATGGAAGTTGACAAGGTAAAGTAAAACCATTGCTTGGACAGCTCATTTGTTAAGTCTACTAATAAAAGCATATCAGCAAAAGAGTGATTTTTCCAGGTGGTTTTAACTGAATGTCACACTAAAATCAACAGCAGCTTTATATATGTATAGCTATTTGGACACAATAGATAACATTTATTCGATCTCATGAAGCTAAAAAGAGGATGCGATGTTCTAGTTATATAATAACACTAGACTATGTCATCACTACATTTAAAAGAATGCTAAGACAGCATTTTAAAATTATAGCATTTACCATGTTATGAAAGTCTGATTAATACTTACAAATTCTCAATTAGTTTTAATCAAGAAACCATGTGAGAAATGATTGCCAAATGTGGTTAATAGTATATATCAGTACTTAAAGTATATTCTCTTTTACAATAATTTGTGTCATATGTGTGAACTGTTTCCACTGGACCAAATTATCCATTCCACTATTACTGTCAATAAGAAACTGCATCTTCCAAGAAAACACACTGAAGGATGTGATATTTTATGCATTGTATGTATGACTCTAAGAGGCACCCATTGCCATGAACCTCAAGCTCTTGCTAATATCCTACTTATGTGAATGTAGTTTTAAGGAACTACTACCTCAAATCTAACACTGCTTCTGGAAGCAAACAATGAGATTTACTGAAGCTCACTGAACTATTAATACAATAATGTACTGATTTTGACCTTTCTCCAACGACAATACTTGGGACCATGACTTCTGTGAACTGTAAGGACATTCATATTGGAATAATGGTCTGCACAAGTAAGGGCAATTGATTAAAAGTCTTATTGTAATATACTTCTTTGGTGAATGAATATCTTGATTAATGAACACTGAGAAATGATGTCTCTTTTCACTCAGTGCTAATGTCAAGCAACTACAGACACAGATTTACAAAACTAGTTTGTAAATCTGGGGGGCGTGGCTAACCGCCAAGCATAGCGGACGCAGTGTGAGCGAGCTCCACGCCTGGACCACTGAAATCCTGTCCCAATCCTTCTAGATCAGCGATACCGACCCCAAAAATTTAAGTGGGTGCTCTGCTGAGACTCCGTGTGCCCCTGGCTGAATTTCGGTGGTCCTGGGCATCGATGTCTCTGCTGGAGCCGACGATAACTGGGCAGGGCCCGCATGAGCCGCGGCCTGCTCAGACAGAGCAGAGGCAGAGCTGAGACGGCTGCTGTGACCGGCGTGGACTCTGCAGAGACTGTGAGGAATACATCCGACCCCCCGTATGTGCACAATGCATAGGGAGACCGGGGGTGTCTGAGAAGTGCGGTGGCCCCGGTCTCCTTGCGATGGAGGACGGCAGAGATCCCGCCAAAGATAAGCTGAGCCCCGCGCGACCTAGCCCTAGGGGAGGAAGCTCCAAGATCGCGGTGCACCTGGGAGTTGATGGTAACGCTGGGAGGTGCAATTCAATGAACCATACGAGTCCCTGGGTGCATTGCGGTGCAACAGAAGAAAGGCGAGACCTACCGGATGTGCCGGAGTCTGCTCTCAGTGACCGTCAGTTGGTAAGTGTACCGGAGACCACCAACTGGTGTGTAGAAGTGGATATCTCCGTAGAGTATCAAGTACTGTCAATGCCAGGCCCCTGTAGAAAAAGGATCTACAAGAGCGGCAAGTGCTGTTATTTTAGAGGGTCGTGTCCCGGACGGCCTTCTCGGGGATTAGCCCAACCAGGGGGCCTGAACCCTCGCTATTGCCAGTGAGGGCTTCAGGTTGCTTCAGGTTGCATGCCCGGCCTGTTGCGACACTCAGTGGCCAAGAGCCTCCTAACCACGCCCCAGATTGAACTTGCCACCCTGACTTCTGTGGAGACTGATTGCGCTCATAACTAGTAGCCTAGTGCAAAACCCGTTACTGCCGTGACACAAGAGCGGCAAGCTGATAATCTGTACAATGAGGTGCCCCAGGGGGAAAATTGCAGACCCTAATAACATCAAAATACAACCGCTGGATGAAATAGAGCTCCCCTCACAAATGACTAACACTATCCCACCAACCAACATGGAGTCCCCACTGGACAAGTTGAATCTTATACTACAAGAAGTGAGGGACTCAAAAAAAGCTATCGAACAACAAATAGGAACCCTGACAACCGGGTTCACCCTCTTGAAGGTGGACTACACTAAACTTGCTACCACGGTCATAGAAAACAAATTAGCTCTGGCAGAATTGCTACCGCAACATAAAGAACATAGGGAACAACTCCAACAACTCCAGCGGCAGGTAGCTTGGCTTTGGGACAGGGTGGACAATGCGGAAGGAAGGGCAAGATGCAACAACATCCGCGTCATTGGCCTGCCGGAAAGATGTGAGGGGTCCAACGCAACTGCATTTATGGAACAATGGATCAGAGACCAGGTGGCCCCGGAGGGTCTTTCAAGTTTCTTTTGTATGGAAAGGGCACATAGGAACCCTACAGGCAGGCCGACAGTGGGTGCCACACCCTGCCCTCCGATCGGCAAAATACTAAACTACAGAGACAGGGATATACTGCTGCAGAAAGCAAGTGTCCCAAATCCAATATGAAAACCAGAGGGTGTCGCTATACCCAGATTATACTGTCCTGGTGCAACGAAAGCGTTCTCAATACCAGGATATTAAGACTAAACTCAGAGCACTGGATATCAAATATGCATTGTTGTTTCCGGCTAGATTAAAAGTGATTCATGAGCAGTCGACACAGTTCTTTAATATCCCGGAGGATGCGGAGGAATGGCTGGAGGTCACGTTCCCAACGCCGTGGTCCGGGCCCTCCTCGCAGAGTACATCTGGCGCACCGAGAGCAAAGAGGAGCTGGCGGCTGCGGTGCCGCACTTTGAACACGATGCCCAAAAAACAGGAATCCCCCACCGGACCAGGCACAGAAAGGTCGAGCGGAGGCGCTGCTGACCGCCAACATGTTTCGTGAAGGTACACATCAAATATCCTCGGAAACTTCTGCGGAACTTACCGCCCATTCAGACTCTGACCAAAGCCTGATTTTATTCAGTGGCATCACTTCACAAACTGCAGAAGGTTTTATAGGGTAGGACGGAACCGAGGTGGCGGGGAAGGTTCACCATAAGGGCTGTACCCCATCAGTATAATTTATGTAACCAGAGAGCATCCTCTTTTCAGAAGCACTGATCTAAATGCATAACGAATACAAAACGATCCGGGCCGTGATGAGCTTGCATTGTCTTAGTTCAAGTATGCCACGTATTTAGGGAAGACTTTCACTGACTTCAACCCCTTAGAGGTCAAGCTAGCCTGGGGCAGAGTTCCCACCAAAGTGTCTACCTGACAGCTATGGCCACAGATGCTAGAGGATGCGGTCTTAAGTAACACTCTAGCTGAGGGAATCACAAACTACTTCACTGAAAATGCAGGCACTGCCTCCTCACTCCAGGTGGAGTGGGATGCATTTCAGACGGTGATTAGGGGAATAGCATTTGGCACCACAGCAGGAGTAAGGAAAGAGATACATAACAAAGTAAAGGAGGTGGAAGACTCGCTGAACGAATTAGAACAGGAAGCAGCAGTAGACCTTACCAAGGGCGTACCAGTGCAGGATGCTCGCTTTAAACATGCGGAGCTACTGGAAACTTTAAGTCAAACAGATTACACTGCTTACACGCACACCAAACATGCTGAAGCTGACAAGTAGGGCCCACTCCTGGCACGCATTATTCGAGATGACCCCCCCCACACACTCTAATACATGAAATAAATATGGTACACTGAACCACTGTTGACACACAACAAGACGTCAACACTGCCTTTTGCGAATATTACCAAGCATTGTACCAGACACCACCACCAATGGCTGTTGACTCCCTCCAAACCTTTGTAAAATGTCTAACATTTTCAAAGCTCACTCAAGAAGTGCAGAAGGAACTTTCACAAGGGTGGAAATTAAAGAAGCCATGCGTGACACACCACGGAATAAGGCCCCTGGTCTAGACGGCTCCCAATTGAATTCTTCACCACATACTCAGATGCCCTAATCTTGCAGCTAGAGCGACTGCACAACACTGCCATCGACAAAGGTCTGCTGCCCCACACTACCATGCAGGCCTTAGTAATCTCCCTTCCTAAACCGGGCCATTCACCGCTCAACTTTTTGGGATATAGGCCTCTATCATTAAACACAACCGAATACAAAATTCTGAGCAAGGTCCTCTTGCGCAGACTACTCCCCTACTTACACAAGCTAATACACCTGGACAATGTGGGTTTGCGCCTGCACGAAGCACATCGCTTAATTTTAGGAAGTTATGCCATGTTATGGGATCCGTCCCCCCATGACCGAATTTGTGGAGGGCATGCAATTGCATCCCACCTAGCTTTAATGGACATAAAGCAGTGTTTTTATATATAATTGAAGCATTGTGTGGTAATGCACTGTCATTTAAAGAGAGCACATTTCCCTTTGAAGTGGACACTAAATTTACACAGACATATATGTTTACTGATAAAGATATAGTGCACACAAATGATAATGTGTGGTTGGGTTTCCATGAACATTTATCTTTTGTGCATCACAGAGTAAAGGCTCTTGATTTTTTTTCACCCTGTTAAAAAATGTGTTGCCATTGCACTTCAGAATGAAATACAATGTGATTCATTTTTGTTTTCCAAACTGCTGAATGTGTACAATTCATTTACAGGTATTTACATTTTGTTTTTTATTACAAATAATGACATACTATAGCCTTTTCTTTCACACTCCCAATACCCCAGCAAGATTGTCAAATATCTCATATTATTTTACTTTCTCTGATGGGAAATTGACAGTGGTTTGTAAACACCAATCCCATGTTAAGAAGACATAGCCAAATATGTGACCTCTCTCTTTGATGCACAGCTAATGTGAAAAAAGGAATACAGAATTTAAAGACATTTTCATTGATTGTGCTTTCATGAACCACCAAACATTAGCTGGTGACCCACCAGTGGGCCCATGAACCACAGTTTGCGAAACACTGTTTATAGTGAAAATGGTGCCACTGAGGTACTTGTGTACATATTTGAGTAAAACTCAATAAAATAAATTGTCTTAATCCATTATAGGCCAAAACTATACATCTGTGTTTTCTTTTTCTCCATTAGTTTTTATTCCAGACGCCAATGGAAGTTGACAAGGTAAAGTAAAACCATTGCTTGGACAGCTCATTTGTTAAGTCTACTAATAAAAGCATATCAGCAAAAGAGTGATTTTTCCAGGTGGTTTTAACTGAATGTCACACTAAAATCAACAGCAGCTTTATATATGTATAGCTATTTGGACACAATAGATAACATTTATTCGATCTCATGAAGCTAAAAAGAGGATGCGATGTTCTAGTTATATAATAACACTAGACTATGTCATCACTACATTTAAAAGAATGCTAAGACAGCATTTTAAAATTATAGCATTTACCATGTTATGAAAGTCTGATTAATACTTACAAATTCTCAATTAGTTTTAATCAAGAAACCATGTGAGAAATGATTGCCAAATGTGGTTAATAGTATATATCAGTACTTAAAGTATATTCTCTTTTACAATAATTTGTGTCATATGTGTGAACTGTTTCCACTGGACCAAATTATCCATTCCACTATTACTGTCAATAAGAAACTGCATCTTCCAAGAAAACACACTGAAGGATGTGATATTTTATGCATTGTATGTATGACTCTAAGAGGCACCCATTGCCATGAACCTCAAGCTCTTGCTAATATCCTACTTATGTGAATGTAGTTTTAAGGAACTACTACCTCAAATCTAACACTGCTTCTGGAAGCAGACAATGAGATTTACTGAAGCTCACTGAACTATTAATACAATAATGTACTGATTTTGACCTTTCTCCAACGACAATACTTGGGACCATGACTTCTGTGAACTGTAAGGACATTCATATTGGAATAATGGTCTGCACAAGTAAGGGCAATTGATTAAAAGTCTTATTGTAATATACTTCTTTGGTGAATGAATATCTTGATTAATGAACACTGAGAAATGATGTCTCTTTTCACTCAGTGCTAATGTCAAGCAACTACAGACACAGATTTACAAAACTAGTTTGTAAATCTGGGGGGCGTGGCTAACCGCCAAGCATAGCGGACGCAGTGTGAGCGAGCTCCACGCCTGGACCACTGAAATCCTGTCCCAATCCTTCTAGATCGGCGATACCGACCCCAAAAATTTAAGTGGGTGCTCTGCTGAGACTCCGTGTGCCCCTGGCTGAATTTAGGTGGTCCTGGGCATCGATGTCTCTGCTGGAGCCGACGATAACTGGGCAGGGCCCGCATGAGCCGCGGCCTGCTCAGACAGAGCAGAGGCAGAGCTGAGACGGCTGCTGTGGCCGGCGTGGACTCTGCAGAGACTGTGAGGAATACATCCGACCCCCCGTATGTGCACAATGCATAGGGAGACCGGGGGTGTCTGAGAAGTGCGGTGGCCCCGGTCTCCTTGCGATGGAGGACGGCAGAGATCCCGCCAAAGATAAGCTGAGCCCCGCGCGACCTAGCCCCAGGGGAGGAAGCTCCAAGATCGCGGTGCACCTGGGAGTTGATGGTAACCCTGGGAGGTGCAATTCAATGAACCATACGAGTCCCTGGGTGCATTGCGGTGCAAGAGAAGAGAGGCGAGACCTACCGGATGTGCCGGAGTCTGCTCTCAGTGACCGTCAGTTGGTAAGTGTACCGGAGACCACCAACTAGTGTGTAGAAGTGGATATCTCTGTAGAGTATCAAGTACTGTCAATGCCAGGCCCCTGTAGAAAAAGGATCTACAAGAGCGGCAAGTGCTGTTATTTTAGAGGGTCGTGTCCCGGACGGCCTTCTCGGGGATTAGCCCAACCAGGGGGCCTGAACCCTCGCTATTGCCAGTGATTGCTTCAGGTTGCTTCAGTTTGCATGCCCGGCCTGTTGCGACACTCCGTGGCCACGAGCCTCCTAACCACGCCCCAGATTGAACTTGCCACCCTGACTTCTGTGGAGACTGATTGCGCTCATAACTAGTAGCCTAGTGCAAAACCCGTTACTGCCGTGACACAAGAGCGGCAAGCTGATAATCTGTACAATGAGGTGCCCCAGGGGGAAAATTGCAGACCCTAATAACATCAAAATACAACCGCTGGTTGAAATAGAGCTCCCCTCACAAATGACTAACACTATCCCACCAACCAACATGGAGTCCCCACTGGACAAGTTGAATCTTATACTACAAAAAGTGAGGGACTCGGGAAAAGCTATCGAACAACAAATAGGAACCCTGACAACCGGGTTCACCCTCTTGAAGGTGGACTACACTAAACTTGCTACCAGGGTCATAGGAAACAAATTAGCTCTGGCAGAATTGCTACCGCAACATAAAGAACATAGGGAACAACTCTAACAACTCCAGCGGCAGGTAGCTTGGCTTTGGGACAGGGTGGACAATGCGGAAGGAAGGGCAAGATGCAACAACATCCGCGTCATTGGCCTGCCGGAAAGATGTGAGGGGTCCAACGCTACTGCATTTATGGAACAATGGATCAGAGACCAGGTGGCCCCGGAGGGTCTTTCAAGTTTCTTTTGTATCGAAAGGGCACATAGGATCCCTACCGGCAGGCCGACAGTGGGTGCCACACCCTGCCCTCCGATCGGCAAAATACTAAACTACAGAGACAGGGATATACTGCTGCAGAAAGCAAGTGTCCCAAATCCAATATGAAAACTAGAGGGTGTCGCTATACCCAGATTATACTGTCCTGGTGCAACGAAAGCGTTCTCAATACCAGGATATTAAGACTAAACTCAGAGCACTGGATATCAAATATGCATTGTTGTTTCCGGCTAGATTAAAAGTGATTCATGAGCAGTCGACACAGTTCTTTAATATCCCGGAGGATGCGGAGGAATGGCTGGAGGTCACGTTCCCAACGTCGTGGTCCGGGCCCTCCTCGCAGAGTACATCTGGCGCACCGAGAGTAAAGAGGAGCTGGCGGCTGCGGTGCCGGACTTTGAACACGATGCCCAAAAAACAGGAATCCCCCACCGGACCAGGCACAGAAAGGTCGAGCGGAGGCGCTGCTGACCGCCAACATGTTTCGTGAAGGTACACATCAAATATCCTCGGAAACTTCTGCGGAACTTACCGCCCATTCAGACTCTGACCAAAGCCTGATTTTATTCAGTGGCATCACTTCACAAACTGCAGAAGGTTTTATAGGGTAGGACGGAACCGAGGTGGCGGGGAAGGTTCACCATAAAGGCTGTACCCCATCAGTATAATTTATGTAACCAGAGAGCATCCTCTTTCCAGAAGCACTGATCTAAATGCATAACGAATACAAAACGATCCGGGCCGTGATGAGCTTGCATTGTCTTAGTTCAAGTATGCCACGTATTTAGGGAAGACTTTCACTGACTTCAACCCCTTAGAGGTCAAGCTAGCCTGGGGCAGAGTTCCCACCAAAGTGTCTACCTGACAGCTATGGCCACAGATGCTGGAGGATGCGGTCTTAAGTAACACTCTAGCTGAGGGAATCACAAACTACTTCACTGAAAATGCAGGCACTGCCTCCTCACTCCAGGTGGAGTGGGATGCATTTCAGACGGTGATTAGGGGAATAGCATTTGGCACCACAGCAGGAGTAAGGAAAGAGATACATAACAAAGTAAAGGAGGTGGAAGACTCGCTGAACGAATTAGAACAGGAAGCAGCAGTAGACCCTACCAAGGGCGTACCAGTGCAGGATGCTCGCTTTAAACATGCGGAGCTACTGGAAACTTTAAGTCAAACAGATTACACTGCTTACACGCACACCAAACATGCTGAAGCTGACAAGTAGGGCCCACTCCTGGCACGCATTATTCGAGATGACCCCCCCACACACTCTAATACATGAAATAAATATGGTACACTGAACCACTGTTGACACACAACAAGACGTCAACACCGCCTTTTGCGAATATTACCAAGCATTGTACCAGACACCACAACCAATGGCTGTTGACTCCCTCCAAACGTTTGTAAAATGTCTAACATTTTCAAAGCTCACTCAAGAAGTGCAGAAGGAACTTTCACAAGGGTGGAAATTAAAGAAGCCATGCGTGACACACCACGGAATAAGGCCCCTGGTCTAGACGGCTCCCAATTGAATTCTTCACCACATACTCAGATGCCCTAATCTTGCAGCTAGAGCGACTGCACAACACTGCCATCGACAAAGGTCTGCTGCCCCACACTATCATGCAGGCCTTAGTAATCTCCCTTCCTAAACCGGGCCATTCACCGCTCAACTTTTTGGGATATAGGCCTCTATCATTAAACACAACCGAATACAAAATTCTGAGCAAGGTCCTTTTGCGCAGACTACTCCCCTACTTACACAAGCTAATACACCTGGACAATGTGGGTTTGCGCCTGCACGAAGCACATCGCTTAATTTTAGGAAGTTATGCCATGTTATGGGATCCGTCCCCCCATGACCGAATATGTGGAGGGCATGCAATTGCATCCCACCTAGCTTTAATGGACATAAAGCAGTGTTTTTATATATAATTGAAGCATTGTGTGGTAATGCACTGTCATTTAAAGAGAGCACATTTCCCTTTGAAGTGGACACTAAATTTACACAGACATATATGTTTACTGATAAAGATATAGTGCACACAAATGATAATGTGTGGTTGGGTTTCCATGAACATTTATCTTTTGTGCATCACAGAGTAAAGGCTCTTGATTTTTTTTCACCCTGTTAAAAAATGTGTTGCCATTGCACTTCAGAATGAAATACAATGTGATTCATTTTTGTTTTCCAAACTGCTGAATGTATACAATTCATTTACAGGTATTTACATTTTGTTTTTTATTACAAATAATGACATACTATAGCCTTTTCTTTCACACTCCCAATACCCCAGCAAGATTGTCAAATATCTCATATTATTTTACTTTCTCTGATGGGAAATTGACAGTGGTTTGTAAACACCAATCCCATGTTAAGAAGACATAGCCAAATATGTGACCTCTCTCTTTGATGCACAGCTAATGTGAAAAAAGGAATACAGACATTTTCATTGATTGCGCTTTCATGAACCACCAAACATTAGCTGGTGACCCACCAGTGGGCCCACGAACCACAGTTTGCGAAACACTGTTTATAGTGAAAATGGTGCCACTGAGGTACTTGTGTACATATTTGAGTAAAACTCAATAAAATAAATTGTCTTAAGCCAAAACTATACATCTGTGTTTTCTTTTTCTCCATTAGTTTTTATTCCAGACGCCAATGGAAGTTGACAAGGTAAAGTAAAACCATTGCTTGGACAGCTCATTTGTTAACTCTACTAATAAAAGCATATCAGCAAAAGAGTGATTTTTCCAGGTGGTTTTAAATGAATGTCACACTAAAATCAACAGCAGCTTTATATATGTATAGCTATTTGGACACAATAGATAACATTTATTCGATCTCATGAAGCTAAAAAGAGGATGCGATGTTCTAGTGATATAATAACACTAGACTATGTCATCACTACATTTAAAAGAATGCTAAGACAGCATTTTAAAATTATAGCATTTACCATGTTATGAAAGTCTGATTAATACTTACAAATTCTCAATTAGTTTTAATCAAGAAACCATGTGAGAAATGATTGCCAAATGTGGTTAATGGTATATATCAGTACTTAAAGTATATTCTCTTTTACAATAATTTGTGTCATATGTGTGAACTGTTTCCACTGGACCAAATTATCCATTCCACTATTACTGTCAATAAGAAACTGCATCTTCCAAGAAAACACACTGAAGGATGTGATATTTTATGCATTGTATGTATGACTCTAAGAGGCACCCATTGCCATGAACCTCAAGCTCTTGCTAATATCCTACTTATGTGAATGTAGTTTTAAGGAACTACTACCTCAAATCTAACACTGCTTCTGGAAGCAGACAATGAGATTTACTGAAGCTCACTGAACTATTAATACAATAATGTACTGATTTTGACCTTTCTCCAACGACAATACTTGGGACCATGACTTCTGTGAACTGTAAGGACATTCATATTGGAATAATGGTCTGCACAAGTAAGGGCAATTGATTAAAAGTCTTATTGTAATATACTTCTTTGGTGAATGAATATCTTGATTAATGAACACTGAGAAATGATGTCTCTTTTCACTCAGTGCTAATGTCAAGCAACTACAGACACAGATTTACAAAACTAGTTTGTAAATCTGGGGGGCGTGGCTAACCGCCAAGCATAGCGGACGCAGTGTGAGCGAGCTCCACGCCTGGACCATTGAAATCCTGTCCCAATCCTTCTAGATCGGCGATACCGACCCCAAAAATTTAAGTGGGTGCTCTGCTGAGACTCCGTGTGCCCCTGGCTGAATTTCGGTGGTCCTGGGCATCGATGTCTCTGCTGGAGCCGACGATAACTGGGCAGGGCCCGCATGAGCCGCGGCCTGCTCAGACAGAGCAGAGGCAGAGCTGAGACGGCTGCTGTGACCGGCGTGGACTCTGCAGAGACTGTGAGGAATACATCCGACCCCCCGTATGTGCACAATGCATAGGGAGACCGGGGGTGTCTGAGAAGTGCGGTGGCCCCGGTCTCCTTGCGATGGAGGATGGCAGAGATCCCGCCAAAGATAAGCTGAGCCCCGCGCGACCTAGCCCCAGGGGAGGAAGCTCCAAGATCGCGGTGCACCTGGGAGTTGATGGTAACCCTGGGAGGTGCAATTCAATGAACCATACGAGTCCCTGGGTGCATTGCGGTGCAACAGAAGAAAGGCGAGACCTACCGGATGTGCCGGAGTCTGCTCTCAGTGACCGTCAGTTGGTAAGTGTACCGAAGACCACCAACTGGTGTGTAGAAGTGGATATCTCTGTAGAGTATCAAGTACTGTCAATGCCAGGCCCCTGTAGAAAAAGGATCTACAAGAGCGGCAAGTGCTGTTATTTTAGAGGGTCGTGTCCCGGACGGCCTTCTCGGGGATTAGCCCAACCAGGGGGCCTGAACCCTCGCTATTGCCAGTGATTGCTTCAGGTTGCTTCAGGTTGCGTGCCCGGCCTGTTGCGACACTCCGTGGCCACGAGCCTCCTAACCACGCCCCAGATTGAACTTGCCACCCTGACTTCTGTGGAGACTGATTGCGCTCATAACTAGTAGCCTAGTGCGAAACCCGTTACTGCCGTGACACAAGAGTGGCAAGCTGATAATCTGTACAATGAGGTGCCCCAGGGGGAAAATTGCAGACCCTAATAACATCAAAATACAACCGCTGGTTGAAATAGAGCTCCCCTCACAAATGACTAACACTATCCCACCAACCAACATGGAGTCCCCACTGGACAAGTTGAATCTTATACTACAAGAAGTGAGGGACTCGGGAAAAGCTATCGAACAACAAATAGGAACCCTGACAACCGGGTTCACCCTCTTGAAGGTGGACTACACTAAACTTGCTACCAGGGTCATAGAAAACAAATTAGCTCTGGCAGAATTGCTACCGCAACATAAAGAACATAGGGAACAACTCTAACAACTCCAGCGGCAGGTAGCTTGGCTTTGGGACAGGGTGGACAATGCGGAAGGAAGGGCAAGATGCAACAACATCCGCGTCATTGGCCTGCCGGAAAGATGTGAGGGGTCCAACGCAACTGCATTTATGGAACAATGGATCAGAGACCACGTGGCCCCGGAGGGTCTTTCAAGTTTCTTTTGTATCGAAAGGGCACATAGGATCCCTACCGGCAGGCCGACAGTGGGTGCCACACCCTGCCCTCCGATCGGCAAAATACTAAACTACAGAGACAGGGATATACTGCTGCAGAAAGCAAGTGTCCCAAATCCAATATGAAAACCAGAGGGTGTCGCTATATCCAGATTATACTGTCCTGGTGCAACGAAAGCGTTCTCAATACCAGGATATTAAGACTAAACTCAGAGCACTGGATATCAAATATGCATTGTTGTTTCCGGCTAGATTAAAAGTGATTCATGAGCAGTCGACACAGTTCTTTAATATCCCAGAGGATGCGGAGGAATGGCTGGAGGTCACGTTCCCAACGCCGTGGTCCGGGCCCTCCTCGCAGAGTACATCTGGCGCACCGAGAGCAAAGAGGAGCTGGCGGCTGCGGTGCCGCACTTTGAACACGATGCCCAAAAACAGGAATCCCCCACCGGACCAGGCACAGAAAGGTCGAGCGGAGGCGCTGCTGACCGCCAACATGTTTCGTGAAGGTAAACATCAAATATCCTCGGAAACTTCTGCGGAACTTACCGCCCATTCAGACTCTGACCAAAGCCTGATTTTATTCAGTGGCATCACTTCACAAACTGCAGAAGGTTTTATAGGGTAGGACGGAACCGAGGTGGCGGGGAAGGTTCACCATAAGGGCTGTACCCCATCAGTATAATTTATGTAACCAGAGAGCATCCTCTTTTCAGAAGCACTGATCTAAATGCATAACGAATACAAAACGATCCGGGCCGTGATGAGCTTGCATTGTCTTAGTTCAAGTATGCCACGTATTTAGGGAAGACTTTCACTGACTTCAACCCCTTAGAGGTCAAGCTAGCCTGGGGCAGAGTTCCCACCAAAGTGTCTACCTGGCAGCTATGGCCACAGATGCTGGAGGATGCGGTCTTAAGTAACACTCAAGCTGAGGGAATCACAAACTACTACACTGAAAATGCAGGCACTGCCTCCTCACTCCAGGTGGAGTGGGATGCATTTCAGACGGTGATTAGGGGAATAGCATTTGGCACCACAGCAGGAGTAAGGAAAGAGATACATAACAAAGTAAAGGAGGTGGAAGACTCGCTGAACGAATTAGAACAGGAAGCAGCAGTAGACCCTACCAAGGGCGTACCAGTGCAGGATGCTCGCTTCAAACATGCGGAGCTACTGGAAACTTTAAGTCAAACAGATTACACTGCTTACACGCACACCAAACATGCTGAAGCTGACAAGTAGGGCCCACTCCTGGCACGCATTATTCGAGATGACACCCCCACACACTCTAATACATGAAATAAATATGGTACACTGAACCACTGTTGACACACAACAAGACGTCAACACCGCCTTTTGCGAATATTACCAAGCATTGTACCAGACACCACCACCAATGGCTGTTGACTCCCTCCAAACCTTTGTAAAATGTCTAACATTTTCAAAGCTCACTCAAGAAGTGCAGAAGGAACTTTCACAAGGGTGGAAATTAAAGAAGCCATGCGTGACACACCACGGAATAAGGCCCCTGGTCTAGACGGCTCCCAATTGAATTCTTCACCACATACTCAGATGCCCTAATCTTGCAGCTAGAGCGACTGCACAACACTGCCATCGACAAAGGTCTGCTGCCCCACACTACCATGCAGGCCTTAGTAATCTCCCTTCCTAAACCGGGCCATTCACCGCTCAACTTTTTGGGATATAGGCCTCTATCATTCAACACAACCGAATACAAAATTCTGAGCAAGGTCCTCTTGCGCAGACTACTCCCCTACTTACACAAGCTAATACACCTGGACAATGTGGGTTTGCGCCTGCACGAAGCACATCGCTTAATATTAGGAGGTTATGCCATGTTATGGGATCCGTCCCCCCATGACCGAATTTTTGGAGGGCACGCAATTGCAACCCACCTAGCTTTAATGGACATAAAGCAGTGTTTTTATATATAATTGAAGCATTGTGTGGTAATGCACTGTCATTTAAAGAGAGCACATTTCCCTTTGAAGTGGACACTAAATTTACACAGACATATATGTTTACTGATAAAGATATAGTGCATACAAATGATAATGTGTGGTTGGGTTTCCATGAACATTTATCTTTTGTGCATCACAGAGTAAAGGCTTTTGATTTTTTTTCACCCTGTTAAAAAATGTGTTGCCATTGCACTTCAGAATGAAATACAATGTGATTCATTTTTGTTTTCCAAACTGCTGAATGTGTACAATTCATTTACAGGTATTTACATTTTGTTTTTTATTACAAATAATGACATACTATAGCCTTTTCTTTCACACTCCCAATACCCCAGCAAGATTGTCAAATATCTCATATTATTTTACTTTCTCTGATGGGAAATTGACAGTGGTTTGTAAACACCAATCCCATGTTAAGAAGACATAGCCAAATATGTGACCTCTCTCTTTGATGCACAGCTAATGTGAAAAAAGGAATACAGAATTTAAAGACATTTTCATTGATTGTGCTTTTATGAACCACCAAACATTAGCTGGTGACCCACCAGTGGGCCCACGAACCACAGTTTGCGAAACACTGTTTATAGTGAAAATGGTGCCACTGAGGTACTTGTGTACATATTTGAGTAAAACACAATAAAATAAATTGTATTAAGCCAAAACTATACATCTGTGTTTTCTTTTTCTCCATTAGTTTTTATTCCAGACGCCAATGGAAGTTGACAAGGTAAAGTAAAACCATTGCTTGGACAGCTCATTTGTTAACTCTACTAATAAAAGCATATCAGCAAAATAGTGATTTTTCCAGGTGGTTTTAAATGAATGTCACACTAAAATCAACAGCAGCTTTATATATGTATAGCTATTTGGACACAATAGATAACATTTATTCGATCTCATGAAGCTAAAAAGAGGATGCGATGTTCTAGTGATATAATAACACTAGACTATGTCATCACTACATTTAAAAGAATGCTAAGACAGCATTTTAAAATTATAGCATTTACCATGTTATGAAAGTCTGATTAATACTTACAAATTCTCAATTAGTTTTAATCAAGCAACCATGTGAGAAATGATTGCCAAATGTGGTTAATGGTATATATCAGTACTTAAAGTATATTCTCTTTTACAATCATTTGTGTCATATGTGTGAACTGTTTCCACTGGACCAAATTATCCATTCCACTATTACTGTCAATAAGAAACTGCATCTTCCAAGAAAACACACTGAAGGATGTGATATTTTATGCATTGTATGTATGACTCTAAGAGGCACCCATTGCCATGAACCTCAAGCTCTTGCTAATATCCTACTTATGTGAATGTAGTTTTAAGGAACTACTACCTCAAATCTAACACTGCTTCTGGAAGCAGACAATGAGATTTACTGAAGCTCACTGAACTATTAATACAATAATGTACTGATTTTGACCTTTCTCCAACGACAATACTTGGGACCATGACTTCTGTGAACTGTAAGGACATTCATATTGGAATAATGGTCTGCACAAGTAAGGGCAATTGATTAAAAGTCTTATTGTAATATACTTCTTTGGTGAATGAATATCTTGATTAATGAACACTGAGAAATGATGTCTCTTTTCACTCAGTGCTAATGTCAAGCAACTACAGACACAGATTTACAAAACTAGTTTGTAAATCTGGGGGGCGTGGCTAACCGCCAAGCATAGCGGACGCAGTGTGAGCGAGCTCCACGCCTGGACCATTGAAATCCCTGTCCCAATCCTTCTAGATCGGCGATACCGACCCCAAAAATTTAAGTGGGTGCTCTGCTGAGACTCCGTGTGCCCCTGGCTGAATTTCGGTGGTCCTGGGCATCGATGTCTCTGCTGGAGCCGACGATAACTGGGCAGGGCCCGCATGAGCCGCGGCCTGCTCAGACAGAGCAGAGGCAGAGCTGAGACGGCTGCTGTGACCGGCGTGGACTCTGCAGAGACTGTGAGGAATACATCCGACCCCCCGTATGTGCACAATGCATAGGGAGACCGGGGGTGTCTGAGAAGTACGGTGGCCCCGGTCTCCTTGCGATGGAGGATGGCAGAGATCCCGCCAAAGATAAGCTGAGCCCCGCGCGACCTAGCCCCAGGGGAGGAAGCTCCAAGATCGCGGTGCACCTGGGAGTTGATGGTAACCCTGGGAGGTGCAATTCAATGAACCATACGAGTCCCTGGGTGCATTGCGGTGCAACAGAAGAAAGGCGAGACCTACCGGATGTGCCGGAGTCTGCTCTCAGTGACCGTCAGTTGGTAAGTGTACCGAAGACCACCAACTGGTGTGTAGAAGTGGATATCTCTGTAGAGTATCAAGTACTGTCAATGCCAGGCCCCTGTAGAAAAAGGATCTACAAGAGCGGCAAGTGCTGTTATTTTAGAGGGTCGTGTCCCAGACGGCCTTCTCGGGGATTAGCCCAACCAGGGGGCCTGAACCCTCGCTATTGCCAGTGATTGCTTCAGGTTGCTTCAGGTTGCGTGCCCGGCCTGTTGCGACACTCCGTGGCCACGAGCCTCCTAACCACGCCCCAGATTGAACTTGCCACCCTGACTTCTGTGGAGACTGATTGCGCTCATAACTAGTAGCCTAGTGCAAAACCCGTTACTGCCGTGACACAAGAGCGGCAAGCTGATAATCTGTACAATGAGGTGCCCCAGGGGGAAAATTGCAGACCCTAATAACATCAAAATACAACCGCTGGTTGAAATAGAGCTCCCCTCACAAATGACTAACACTATCCCACCAACCAACATGGAGTCCCCACTGGACAAGTTGAATCTTATACTACAAGAAGTGAGGGACTCGGGAAAAGCTATCGAACAACAAATAGGAACCCTGACAACCGGGTTCACCCTCTTGAAGGTGGACTACACTAAACTTGCTACCAGGGTCATAGAAAACAAATTAGCTCTGGCAGAATTGCTACCGCAACATAAAGAACATAGGGAACAACTCTAACAACTCCAGCGGCAGGTAGCTTGGCTTTGGGACAGGGTGGACAATGCGGAAGGAAGGGCAAGATGCAACAACATCCGCGTCATTGGCCTGCCGGAAAGATGTGAGGGGTCCAACGCAACTGCATTTATGGAACAATGGATCAGAGACCACGTGGCCCCGGAGGGTCTTTCAAGTTTCTTTTGTATCGAAAGGGCACATAGGATCCCTACCGGCAGGCCGACAGTGGGTGCCACACCCTGCCCTCCGATCGGCAAAATACTAAACTACAGAGACAGGGATATACTGCTGCAGAAAGCAAGTGTCCCAAATCCAATATGAAAACCAGAGGGTGTCGCTATACCCAGATTATACTGTCCTGGTGCAACGAAAGCGTTCTCAATACCAGGATATTAAGACTAAACTCAGAGCACTGGATATCAAATATGCATTGTTGTTTCCGGCTAGATTAAAAGTGATTCATGAGCAGTCGACACAGTTCTTTAATATCCCGGAGGATGTGGAGGAATGGCTGGAGGTCACGTTCCCAACGCCGTGGTCCGGGCCCTCCTCGCAGAGTACATCTGGCGCACCGAGAGCAAAAAGGAGCTGGCGGCTGCGGTGCCGCACTTTGAACACGATGCCCAAAAACAGGAATCCCCCACCGGACCAGGCACAGAAAGGTCGAGCGGAGGCGCTGCTGACCGCCAACATGTTTCGTGAAGGTAAACATCAAATATCCTCGGAAACTTCTGCGGAACTTACCGCCCATTCAGACTCTGACCAAAGCCTGATTTTATTCAGTGGCAGCACTTCACAAACTGCAGAAGGTTTTATAGGGTAGGACGGAACCGAGGTGGCGGGGAAGGTTCACCATAAGGGCTGTACCCCATCAGTATAATTTATGTAACCAGAGAGCATCCTCTTTTCAGAAGCACTGATCTAAATGCATAACGAATACAAAACGATCTGGGCCGTGATGAGCTTATATTGTCTTAGTTCAAGTATGCCACGTATTTAGGGAAGACTTTCACTGACTTCAACCCCTTAGAGGTCAAGCTAGCCTGGGGCAGAGTTCCCACCAAAGTGTCTACCTGGCAGCTATGGCCACAGATGCTGGAGGATGCGGTCTTAAGTAACACTCTAGCTGAGGGAATCACAAACTACTACACTGAAAATGCAGGCACTGCCTCCTCACTCCAGGTGGAGTGGGATGCATTTCAGACGGTGATTAGGGGAATAGCATTTGGCACCACAGCAGGAGTAAGGAAAGAGATACATAACAAAGTAAAGGAGGTGGAAGACTCGCTGAACGAATTAGAACAGGAAGCAGCAGTAGACCCTACCAAGGGCGTACCAGTGCAGGATGCTCGCTTTAAACATGCAGAGCTACTGGAAACTTTAAGTCAAACAGATTACACTGCATACACGCACACCAAACATGCTGAAGCTGACAAGTAGGGCCCACTCCTGGCACGCATTATTCGAGATGACCCCCCCCACACACTCTAATACATGAAATAAATATGGTACACTGAACCACTGTTGACACACAACAAGACGTCAACACCGCCTTTTGCGAATATTACCAAGCATTGTACCAGACACCACCACCAATGGCTGTTGACTCCCTCCAAACCTTTGTAAAATGTCTAACATTTTCAAAGCTCACTCAAGAAGTGCAGAAGGAACTTTCACAAGGGTGGAAATTAAAGAAGCCATGCGTGACACACCACGGAATAAGGCCCCTGGTCTAGACGGCTCCCAATTGAATTCTTCACCACATACTCAGATGCCCTAATCTTGCAGCTAGAGCGACTGCACAACACTGCCATCGACAAAGGTCTGCTGCCCCACACTACCATGCAGGCCTTAGTAATCTCCCTTCCTAAACCGGGCCATTCACCGCTCAACTTTTTGGGATATAGGCCTCTATCATTAAACACAACCGAATACAAAATTCTGAGCAAGGTCCTCTTGCGCAGACTACTCCCCTACTTACACAAGCTAATACACCTGGACAATGTGGGTTTGCGCCTGCACGAAGCACATCGCTTAATATTAGGAGGTTATGCCATGTTATGGGATCCGTCCCCCCATGACCGAATTTTTGGAGGGCACGCAATTGCAACACACCTAGCTTTAATGGACATGAAGCAGTGTTTTTATATATAATTGAAGCATTGTGTGGTAATGCACTGTCATTTAAAGAGAGCACATTTCCCTTTGAAGTGGACACTAAATTTACACAGACATATATGTTTACTGATAAAGATATAGTGCACACAAATGATAATGTGTGGTTGGGTTTCCATGAACATTTATCTTTTGTGCATCACAGAGTAAAGGCTTTTGATTTTTTTTCACCCTGTTAAAAAATGTGTTGCCATTGCACTTCAGAATGAAATACAATGTGATTAATTTTTGTTTTCCAAACTGCTGAATGTGTACAATTCATTTACAGGTATTTACATTTTGTTTTTTATTACAAATAATGACATACTATAGCCTTTTCTTTCACACTCCCAATACCCCAGCAAGATTGTCAAATATCTCATATTATTTTACTTTCTCTGATGGGAAATTGACAGTGGTTTGTAAACACCAATCCCATGTTAAGAAGACATAACCAAATATGTGACCTCTCTCTTTGATGCACAGCTAATGTGAAAAAAGGAATACAGAATTTAAAGACATTTTCATTGATTGTGCTTTCATGAACCACCAAACATTAGCTGGTGACCCACCAGTGGGCCCACGAACCACAGTTTGCGAAACACTGTTTATAGTGAAAATGGTGCCACTGAGGTACTTGTGTACATATTTGAGTAAAACACAATAAAATAAATTGTCTTAATCCATTATAGGCCAAAACTATACATCTGTGTTTTCTTTTTCTCCATTAGTTTTTATTCCAGACGCCAATGGAAGTTGACAAGGTAAAGTAAAACCATTGCTTGGACAGCTCATTTGTTAACTCTACTAATAAATGCATATCAGCAAAAGAGTGATTTTCCAGGTGGTTTTAAATGAATGTCACACTAAAATCAACAGCAGCTTTATATATGTATAGCTATTTGGACACAATAGATAACATTTATTCCATCTCATAAAGCTAAAAAGAGGATGCGATGTTCTAGTGATATAATAACACTAGACTATGTCATCACTACATTTAAAAGAATGCTAAGACAGCATTTTAAAATTATAGCATTTACCATGTTATGAAAGTCTGATTAATACTTACAAATTCTCAATTAGTTTTAATCAAGAAACCATGTGAGAAATGATTGCAAAATGTGGTTAATGGTATATATCAGTACTTAAAGTATATTCTCTTTTACAATCATTTGTGTCATATGTGTGAACTGTTTCCACTGGACCAAATTATCCATTCCACTATTACTGTCAATAAGAAACTGCATCTTCCAAGAAAACACACTGAAGGATGTGATATGTTGTGCATTGTATGTATGACTCTAAGAGGCACCCATTGCCATGAACCTCAAGCTCTTGCTAATATCCTACTTATGCGAGTGTAGTTTTAAGGAACTACTACCTCAAATCTAACACTGCTTCTGGTAGCAGACAATGAGATTTACTGAAGCTCACTGAACTATTAATACAATAATGTACTGATTCTGAGCTTTCTCCAACGACAATACTTGGGACCATGACTTCTGTGAACTGTAAGGACATTCATATTGGAATAATGGTCTGCACAAGTAAGGGCAATTGATTAAAAGTCTTATTGTAATATACTTCTTTGGTGAATGAATATCTTGATTAATGAACACTGAGAAATGATGTCTCTTTTCACTCAGTGCTAATGTCAAGCAACTACAGACACAGATTTACAAAACTAGTTTGTAAATCTTGGGGGCGTGGCTAACCGCCAAGCATAGCGGACGCAGTGTGAGCGAGCTCCACGCCTGGACCACTGAAATCCTGTCCCAATCCTTCTAGATCGGCGATACCGACCCCAAAAATTTAAGTGGATGCTCTGCTGAGACTCCATGTGCCCCTGGCTGAATCTCGGTGGTCCTGGGCATCGATGTCTCTGCTGGAGCCGACGATAACTGGGCAGGGCCCGCATGAGCCGCGGCCTGCTCAGACAGAGCAGAGGCAGAGCTGAGACGGCTGCTGTGACCGGCGTGGACTCTGCAGAGACTGTGAGGAATACATCCGACCCCCCGTATGTGCACAATGCATAGGGAGACCGGGGGTGTCTGAGAAGTGCGGTGGCCCCGGTCTCCTTGCGATGGAGGACGGCAGAGATCCCGCCAAAGATAAGCTGAGCCCCGCGCGACCTAGCCCTAGGGGAGGAAGCTCCAAGATCGCGGTGCACCTGGGAGTTGATGGTAACCCTGGGAGGTGCAATTCAATGAACCATACGAGTCCCTGGGTGCATTGCGGTGCAACAGAAGAAAGGCGAGACCTACCGGATGTGCCCGAGTCTGCTCTCAGTGACCGTCAGTTGGTAAGTGTACCGGAGACCACCAACTGGTGTGTAGCAGTGGATATCTCCGTAGAGTATCAAGTACTGTCAATGCCAGGCCCCTGTAGGAAAAGGATCTACAAGAGCGGCAAGTGTTGTTATTTTAGAGGGTCGTGTCCCAGACGGCCTTCTCGGGGATTAGCCCAACCAGGGGGCCTGAACCCTCGCTATTGCCAGTGAGGGCTTCAGGTTGCTTCAGGTTGCATGCCCGGCCTGTTGCGACACTCAGTGGCCACGAGCCTCCTAACCACGCCCCAGATTGAACTTGCCACCCTGACTTCTGTGGAGACTGATTGCGCTCATAACTAGTAGCCTAGTGCAAAACCCTTTACTGCCGTGACACAAGAGCGGCAAGCTGAATATCTATACCATGAGGTGCCCCAGGGGTCAAATTGCAGACCCTAATAACATCAAAATACAACCGCTGGATGAAATAGTGCTCCCCTCACAAATGACTAACACTATCCCACCAACCAACATGGAGTCCCCACTGGACAAGTTGAATCTTATACTACAAGAAGTGAGGGACTCGGGAAAAGCTATCGAACAACAAATAGGAACCCTGACAACCGGGTTCACTCTCTTGAAGGTGGACTACACTAAACTTGCTACCAGGGTCATAGAAAACAAATTAGCTCTGGCAGAATTGCTACCGCAACATAAAGAACATAGGGAACAACTCTAACAACTCCAGCGGCAGGTAGCTTGGCTTTGGGACAGGGTGGACAAGGCGGAAGGAAGGGCAAGATGCAACAACATCCGCGTCATTGGCCTGCCGGAAAGATGTGAGGGGTCCAACGCAACTGCATTTATGGAACAATGGATCAGAGACCACGTGGCCCCGGAGGGTCTTTCAAGTTTCTTTTGTATTGAAAGGGCACATAGGATCCCTACCGGCAGGCCGACAGTGGGTGCCACACCCTGCCCTCCGATCGGCAAAATACTAAACTACAGAGACAGGGATATGCTGCTGCAGAAAGCAAGTGTCCCAAATCCAATATGAAAACCAGAGGGTGTCGCTATACCCAGATTATACTGTCCTGGTGCAACGAAAGCGTTTTCAATACCAGGATATTAAGACTAAACTCAGAGCACTGGATATCAAATATGCATTGTTGTTTCCGGCTAGATTAAAAGTGATTCATGAGCAGTCGACACAGTTCTTTAATATCCCGGAGGATGCGGAGGAATGGCTGGAGGTCACGTTCCCAACGCCGTGGTCCGGGCCCTCCTCGCAGAGTACATCTGGCGCACCGAGAGCAAAGAGGAGCTGGCGGCTGCGATGCCGCACTTTGAACACGATGCCCAAAAACAGGAATCCCCCACCGGACCAGGCACAGAAAGGTCGAGCGGAGGCGCTGCTGACCGCCAACATGTTTCGTGAAGGTAAACATCAAATATCCTCGGAAACTTCTGCGGAACTTACCGCCCATTCAGACTCTGACCAAAGCCTGATTTTATTCAGTGGCATCACTTCACAAACTGCAGAAGGTTTTATAGGGTAGGACGGAACCGAGGTGGCGGGGAAGGTTCACCATAAGGGCTGTACCCCATCAGTATAATTTATGTAACCAGAGAGCATCCTCTTTTCAGAAGCACTGATCTAAATGCATAACGAATACAAAACGATCCGGGCCATGATGAGCTTGCATTGTCTTAGTTCAAGTATGCCACGTATTTAGGGAAGACTTTCACTGACTTCAACCCCTTAGAGGTCAAGCTAGCCTGGGGCAGAGTTCCCACCAAAGTGTCTACCTGGCAGCTATGGCCACAGATGCTGGAGGATGCGGTCTTAAGTAACACTCTAGCTGAGGGAATCACAAACTACTACACTGAAAATGCAGGCACTGCCTCCTCACTCCAGGTGGAGTGGGATGCATTTCAGACGGTGATTAGGGGAATAGCATTTGGCACCACAGCAGGAGTAAGGAAAGAGATACATAACAAAGTAAAGGAGGTGGAAGACTCGCTGAACGAATTAGAACAGGAAGCAGCAGTAGACCCTACCAAGGGCGTACCAGTGCAGGATGCTCGCTTTAAACATTTGGAGCTACTGGAAACTTTAAGTCAAACAGATTACACTGCTTACACGCACACCAAACATGCTGAAGCTGACAAGTAGGGCCCACTCCTGGCACGCATTATTCGAGATGACCCCCCCACACACTCTAATACATGAAATAAATATGGTACACTGAACCACTGTTGACACACAACAAGACGTCAACAACGCCTTTTGCGAATATTACCAAGCATTGTACCAGACACCACCACCAATGGCTGTTGACACCCTCCAAACCTTTGTAAAATGTCTAACATTTTCAAAGCTCACTCAAGAAGTGCAGAAGGAACTTTCACAAGGGTGGAAATTAAAGAAGCCATGCGTGACACACCACGGAATAAGGCCCCTGGTCTAGACGGCTCCCAATTGAATTCTTCACCACATACTCAGATGCCCTAATCTTGCAGCTAGAGCGACTGCACAACACTGCCATCGACAAAGGTCTGCTGCCCCACACTACCATGCAGGCTTTAGTAATCTCCCTTCCTAAACCGGGCCATTCACCGCTCAACTTTTTGGGATATAGGCCTCTATCATTAAACACAACCGAATACAAAATTCTGAGCAAGGTCCTCTTGCGCAGACTACTCCCCTACTTACACAAGCTAATACACCTGGACAATGTGGGTTTGCGTCTGCACGAAGCACATCGCTTAATATTAGGAGGTTATGCCATGTTATGGGATCCGTCCCCCCATGACCGAATTTTTGGAGGGCACGCAATTGCAACCCACCTAGCTTTAATGGACATGAAGCAGTGTTTTTATATATAATTGAAGCATTGTGTGGTAATGCACTGTCATTTAAAGAGAGCACATTTCCCTTTGAAGTGGACACTAAATTTACACAGACATATATGTTTACTGATAAAGATATAGTGCACACAAATGATAATGTGTGGTTGGGTTTCCATGAACATTTATCTTTTGTGCATCACAGAGTAAAGGCTTTTGATTTTTTTTCACCCTGTTAAAAAATGTGTTGCCATTGCACTTCAGAATGAAATACAATGTGATTAATTTTTGTTTTCCAAACTGCTGAATGTGTACAATTCATTTACAGGTATTTACATTTTGTTTTTTATTACAAATAATGACATACTATAGCCTTTTCTTTCACACTCCCAATACCCCAGCAAGATTGTCAAATATCTCATATTATTTTACTTTCTCTGATGGGAAATTGACAGTGGTTTGTAAACACCAATCCCATGTTAAGAAGACATAGCCAAATATGTGACCTCTCTCTTTGATGCACAGCTAATGTGAAAAAAGGAATACAGAATTTAAAGACATTTTCATTGATTGTGCTTTCATGAACCACCAAACATTAGCTGGTGACCCACCAGTGGGCCCACGAACCACAGTTTGCGAAACACTGTTTATAGTGAAAATGGTGCCACTGAGGTACTTGTGTACATATTTGAGTAAAACACAATAAAATAAATTGTCTTAATCCATTATAGGCCAAAACTATACATCTGTGTTTTCTTTTTCTCCATTAGTTTTTATTCCAGACGCCAATGGAAGTTGACAAGGTAAAGTAAAACCATTGCTTGGACAGCTCATTTGTTAACTCTACTAATAAATGCATATCAGCAAAAGAGTGATTTTCCAGGTGGTTTTAAATGAATGTCACACTAAAATCAACAGCAGCTTTATATATGTATAGCTATTTGGACACAATAGATAACATTTATTCGATCTCATAAAGCTAAAAAGAGGATGCGATGTTCTAGTGATATAATAACACTAGACTATGTCATCACTACATTTAAAAGAATGCTAAGACAGCATTTTAAAATTATAGCATTTACCATGTTATGAAAGTCTGATTAATACTTACCAATTCTCAATTAGTTTTAATCAAGAAACCATGTGAGAAATGATTGCCAAATGTGGTTAATGGTATATATCAGTACTTAAAGTATATTCTCTTTTACAATCATTTGTGTCATATGTGTGAACTGTTTCCACTGGACCAAATTATCCATTCCACTATTACTGTCAATAAGAAACTGCATCTTCCAAGAAAACACACTGAAGGATGTGATATGTTATGCATTGTATGTATGACTCTAAGAGGCACCCATTGCCATGAACCTCAAGCTCTTGCTAATATCCTACTTATGCGAGTGTAGTTTTAAGGAACTACTACCTCAAATCTAACACTGCTTCTGGTAGCAGACAATGAGATTTACTGAAGCTCACTGAACTATTAATACAATAATGTACTGATTCTGACCTTTCTCCAACGACAATACTTGGGACCATGACTTCTGTGAACTGTAAGGACATTCATATTGGAATAATGGTCTGCACAAGTAAGGGCAATTGATTAAAAGTCTTATTGTAATATACTTCTTTGGTGAATGAATATCTTGATTAATGAACACTGAGAAATGATGTCTCTTTTCACTCAGTGCTAATGTCAAGCAACTACAGACACAGATTTACAAAACTAGTTTGTAAATCTGGGGGGCGTGGCTAACCGCCAAGCATAGCGGACGCAGTGTGAGCGAGCTCCACGCCTGGACCACTGAAATCCTGTCCCAATCCTTCTAGATCGGCGATACCGACCCCAAAAATTTAAGTGGGTGCTCTGCTGAGACTCCATGTGCCCCTGGCTGAATTTTGGTGGTCCTGGGCGTCGATGTCTCTGCTGGAGCCGACGATAATTGGGCAGGGCCCGCATGAGCCGCGGCCTGCTCAGACAGAGCAGAGGCAGAGCTGAGACTGCTGCTGTGACCGGCGTGGACTCTGCAGAGACTGTGAGGAATACATCCGACCCCCCGTATGTGCACAATGCATAGGGAGACCGGGGGTGTCTGAGAAGTGCGGTGGCCCCGGTCTCCTTGCGATGGAGGACGGCAGAGATCCCGCCAAAGATAAGCTGAGCCCCGCGCGACCTAGCCCCAGGGGAGGAAGCTCCAAGATCGCGGTGCACCTGGGAGTTGATGGTAACCCTGGGAGGTGCAATTCAATGAACCATACGAGTCCCTGGGTGCATTGCGGTGCAACAGAAGAAAGGCGAGACCTACCGGATGTGCCGGAGTCTGCTCTCAGTGACCGTCAGTTGGTAAGTGTACCGGAGACCACCAACTGGTGTGTAGCAGTGGATATCTCCGTAGAGTATCAAGTACTGTCAATGCCAGGCCCCTGTAGGAAAAGGATCTACAAGAGCGGCAAGTGCTGTTATTTTAGAGGGTCGTGTCCCAGACGGCCTTCTCGGGGATTAGCCCAACCAGGGGGCCTGAACCCTCGCTATTGCCAGTGAGGGCTTCAGGTTGCTTCAGGTTGCATGCCCGGCCTGTTGCGACACTCAGTGGCCACGAGCCTCCTAACCACGGCCCAGATTGAACTTGCCACCCTGACTTCTGTGGAGACTGATTGCGCTCATAACTAGTAGCCTAGTGCAAAACCCTTTACTGCCGTGACACAAGAGCGGCAAGCTGAATATCTATACCATGAGGTGCCCCAGGGGTAAAATTGCAGACCCTAATAACATCAAAATACAACCGCTGGATGAAATAGAGCTCCCCTCACAAATGACTAACACTATCCCACCAACCAACATGGAGTCCCCACTGGACAAGTTGAATCTTATACTACAAGAATTGAGGGACTCGGGAAAAGCTATCGAACAACAAATAGGAACCCTGACAACCGGGTTCACCCTCTTGAAGGTGGACTACACTAAACTTGCTACCACGGTCAAAGAAAACAAATTAGCTCTGGCAGAATTGCTACCGCAACATAAAGTGGTCCGGGCCCTCCTCGCAGAGTACATCTGGCGCAGCGAGAGCAAAGAGGAGCTGGCGGCTGCGGTGCCGCACTTTGAACAGGATGCACAAAAACAGGAATCCCCCACCGGACCAGGCACAGAAAGGTCGAGCGGAGGCGCTGCTGACCGCCAACATGTTTCGTGAAGGTACACATCAAATATCCTCGGAAACGTCTGCGGAACTTACCGCCCATTCAGACTCTGACCAAAGCCTGATTTTATTCAGTGGCATCACTTCACAAACTGCAGAAGGTTTTATAGGGTAGGACAGAACCGAGGTGGCGGGGAAGGTTCACCATAAGGTCTGTACCCCATCAGTATAATTTATGTAACCAGAGAGCATCCTCTTTTCAGAAGCACTGATCTAAATGCATAACGAATACAAAACGATCCGGGCCATGATGAGCTTGCATTGTCTTAGTTCAAGTATGCCACGTATTTAGGGAAGACTTTCACTGACTTCAACCCCTTAGAGGTCAAGCTAGCCTGGGGCAGAGTTCCCACCAAAGTGTCTACCTGGCAGCTATGGCCACAGATGCTGGAGGATGCGGTCTTAAGTAACACTCTAGCTGAGGGAATCACAAACTACTTCACTGAAAATGCAGGCACTGCCTCCTCACTCCAGGTGGATTGGGATGCATTTCAGACGGTGATTAGGGGAATAGCATTTGGCACCACAGCAGGAGTAAGGAAAGAGATACATAACAAAGTAAAGGAGGTGGAAGACTCGCTGAACGAATTAGAACAGGAAGCAGCAGTAGACCCTACCAAGGGCGTACCATTGCAGGATGCTCGCTTTAAACATGCGGAGCTACTGGAAACTTTAAGTCAAACAGATTACACTGCTTACACGCACACCAAACATGGTGAAGCTGACAAGTAGGGCCCACTCCTGGCACGCATTATTCGAGATGACCCCCCACACACTCTAATACATGAACTAAATATGGTACACTAAACCACTGTTGACATACAACAAGACGTCAACACAGCCTTTTGCGAATATTACCAAGCATTGTACCAGACACCACCACCAATGGCTGTTGACTCCCTCCAAACCTTTGTAAAATGTCTAACATTTCCAAAGCTCACTCAAGAAGTGCCGAAGGAACTTTCACAAGGGTGGAAATTAAAGAAGCCATGCGTGACACACAACGGAATAAGGCCCCTGGTCTAGACGGCTCCCAATTGAATTCTTCACCACATACTCAGATGCCCTAATCTTGCAGCTAGAGCGACTGCACAACACTGCCATCGACAAAGGTCTGCTGCCCCACACTACCATGCAGGCCTTAGTAATCTCCCTTCCTAAACCGGGCCATTCACCGCTCAACTTTTTGGGATATAGGCCTCTATCATTAATCACAACCGAATACAAAATTCGGAGCAAGGTCCTCTTGCGCAGACTACTCCCCTACTTACACAAGCTAATACACCTGGACAATGTGGGTTTGTGCCTGCACGAAGCACATCGCTTAATATTAGGAGGTTATGCCATGTTATGGGATCCGTCCCCCCATGACCCAATTTTTGGAGGGCACGCAATTGCAACCCACCTAGCTTTAATGGACATAAAGCAGTGTTTTTATGTATAATTGAAGCATTGTGTGGTAATGCGCTGTCATTTAAAGAGAGCACATTTCCCTTTGAAGTGGACACTAAATTTACACAGACATATATGTTTACTGATAAAGATATAGTGCACACAAATGATAATGTGTGGTTGGGTTTCCATGAACATTTATCTTTTGTGCATCACAGAGTAAAGTCTCTTGATTTTTTTTCACCCTTTAAAAATGTGTTGCCATTGCACTTCAGAATGAAATACAATGTGATTCATTTTTGTTTTCCAAACTGCTGAATGTGTACAATTCATTTACAGGTATTTACATTTTGTTTTTTATTACAAATAATGACATACTATAGCCTTTTCTTTCACACTCCCAATACCCCAGCAAGATTGTCAAATATCTCATATTATTTTACTTTCTCTGATGGGAAATTGACAGTGGTTTGTAAACACCAATCCCATGTTAAGAAGACATAGCCAAATATGTGACCTCTCTCTTTGATGCGCGGCTAATGTGAAAAAAGGAATACAGAATTTAAAGACATTTTCATTTATTGTGCTTTCATGAACCACCAAACATTAGCTGGTGACCCACCAGTGGGCCCACGAACCACAGTTTGCGAAACACTGTTTATAGTGAAAATGGTGCCACTGAGGTACTTGTGCACATATTTGAGTAAAACACAATAAAATAAATTGTCTTAATCCATTATAGGCCAAAACTATACATCTGTGTTTTCTTTTTCTCCATTACTTTTTATTCCAGACGCCAATGGAAGTTGACGAGGTAAAGTAAAACCATTGCTTGGACAGCTCATTTGTTAACTCTACTAATAAAAGCATATCAGCAAAAGAGTGATTTTTCCAGGTGGTTTTAAATGAATGTCACACTAAAATCAACAGCAACTTTATATATGTATAACTATTTGGACACAATAGATAACATTTATTCGATCTCATTAAGCTAAAAAGAGGATGCGATGTTCTAGTGATATAATAACACAAGACTATGTCATCACTACATTTAAAAGAATGCTAAGACAGCATTTTAAAATTATAGCATTTACCATGTTATGAAAGTCGTATTAATACTTACAAATTCTCAATTAGTTTTAATCAAGAAACCATGTGAGAAATGATTGCCAAATGTGGTTAATGGTATATATCAGTACTTAAAGTATATTCTCTTATACAATAATTTGTGTCATATGTGTGAACTGTTTCCACTGGACCAAATTATCCATTCCACTATTACTGTCAATAAGAAACTGCATCTTCCAAGAAAACACACTGAAGGATGTGATATTTTATGCATTGTATGTATGACTCTAAGAGGCACCCATTGCCATGAACCTCAAGTTCTTGCTAATATCCTACTAATGTGAATGTAGTTTTAAGGAACTACTACCTCAAATCTAACACTGCTTCTGGTAGCAGACAATGAGATTTACTGAAGCTCACTGAACTATTAATACAATAATGAACTGATTCTGACCTTTCTCCAACGACAATACTTGGGACCATGACTTCTCTGAACTGTAAGGACATTCATATTGGAATAATGGTCTGCACAAGTAAGGGCAATTGATTAAAAGTCTTATTGTAAAATACTTCTTTGGTGAATGAATATCTTGATTAATAAACACATCCCCAGTATGGGCATATATAAAAATCCTTTTTTCATTCACTTGAATTGATATTATTTCCACTATAGCGGTAGCAAATTCTTATGAACAGAGGCCCTGAAGAAAGCCTGTGGAACCTCTTTTTCCTAGGGGCTGAAACATGTTGGTCTTTATTAGAGACGGTCGATATTTGTTTAGGACTGTCTCGCTTTTTTGCACTGTTCTGTGTTTTTAATCAGAGGGTGAAACGACCATTTAAAATAAAATTGACCGAGCCTTGTTTTCACCACTCTGTTTTAAGTCACCACTTTATCACACATTTTTGCACTGCACTTATTCCCATACTTACGATCTAATTCATGGTCTACCTAGTGTTGTGGGTTTGACTCACTGAGACTTCTTTGCTACTGGGTGTGCATATGGTTCCAATGTTTGAGGGACACATCACCTCAGTTCTCCTGGATGAAAAGATGAGAATATAGATCTACATGAGATTTTTGATGGGAATCCATGATTATGACCTTTGTGAGTCTCACTGACAATCACTTGTGATCCTGTTTTGGTTGCATAAGTGTGTACCCTACATTTTACAGATCATATGGCGATCTAGTAATCACTTTTTGAACTGACATTGTCTGCAATAGGATTAGAATACATAGTACCTAATTCTTCTGCTTTAGACCCCTAGTTCTCTGTTTGTTGTTCAACGTCTTTGTAGAGGGATTTGAACTAAGGCAGGTCTTTAAACTTCCCTCGGACCCTTCGTTTCCTCTGTGGTGTTTATTGTGTTTAGAGCAGCTTCCGGCTGCGGGTCCATCTTAATCTGTAGCTACACAAAATATAGGTAGCTCGTTCAAAGAAGTATATTACTCTTTGTATTTTTGCTCTGGCGCTCGTTTCACTGGTGTCCGACATTCCTTCACTTGGCTATTCAAATTTTTCATTATGGCAGAGTTTGGGGGTCTCGCGTTTGACGACACCGTGTACCAGTCCATTCTTGATAACATGCCCAGTATACTCGAAACCTTACCTCCACCTACAGGCAACATGGTCTATGACTGGACGAAAGTCTTGACACTTAAGAAATCACAATCACGTACAATAGTACATGGTTTAACTATGGCTGAATATATGAGGGCAGGCTGTGCACCACCAGGCCTGATAGTGACTAACGCCCCCCGCTTGTTGTTCTTAAATGATAAATCTTTTCTGAAGGACTGGTCCCTCATAGCGTGGCGCTGCATGCGGGACTGGTTAATCCTGATTATCAATACAGCGAAGAAGGTGGCTGATTCATTTTTGGTAGAAATCCAAATACTTGAAACACAGATTAGAGCCACTATAACACCAGCCTTGTTTAAGAAACAACAAGAGGAATCAAACAAACATAACAAAGACTTTAAAGATTCCATTTTACAGATTAAAGTGGACAAATTCAAGAAAGATCTGGCAAAATTCAAGCATGAGGTTATCTACCCCTATACCAGCGATAACTATGTCACCCCAGTTTTCAGGAATAATGGCAGAAAATACGGATACAATTATTCAGGATCTAGCTCTGATAGTGGGAGTGATACTGACACTACAGGTCCCACAGTCCAGGGGGGGAGAAATAGAGGCAGACCAAATAGGTTTCAACAACATAGAGGTCAACAACAGACACATCTACAACCATGGTGGCCCCTTCCCCAATGGGGTCATTTTCCTCCACCTCAACAGCCTTTTCAACCACCTATGGCTGATCCTTACTATGGTCATCCATCATATCAGCCCCAATACAATCCTTTTTTAGGGAGTGGCCCCCGCATATCAAGAGGCAAGAGGAGAAATCATCAACCACAGGTTCATTGGGAAGATACAACAGGGCCCCATGCAGGGACCCGCAGCAATACCAGGAGGAACTCCCAACAACCAACGAACAACCAAAACAACCAGAACCCAGCCTCGTGATAAACTTAAGCAAGAGGCCATTAAGTGAGACAGAATAAAGGGTACTAAACAAAGGTTTGGGCTATGTCACTACTTTCTCAGGAGACCCTTTCCTATTGCAAATTGAATTAGGCGCCTTCTTTCGCAAATTACGACTGCACTACTTCTTTAAGGATAAACCTATGGAAGACAATGCTATCGATAATAAGAACACAGGATTGAAAAAGAAGTCCACTTTTATGCCTCCCACTACCCTGACACCTTCACAGGTCATCACTTTTGAGAAAGCGGTGACCGATGATGTCAAAAATATGTGGATCACGGATGAGAACAGGACGTTTAAAAATTTATCGTAATGTGAGCATCTGGCCCTACGGACACTTGCAGGAGATGTCACTATCACGATCAAGCCGGCCGATAAGGGCGGGGCGATCGTGATTCAAGATACTGGTGATTACAGAGCAGAGTGTCTCCGCCAACTTGAGGTCAGGACTTCATACGTACCACTACGGGAAGATCCTACTGTTAGACTAAGCCTTGAAATCAAGACGCTGGTCGAGGAGGCGCTCAGTGAAGGCTGGATCAACAACCAAGAAGCACAGTTTTTGCAGACTAATCACCCGACTGTACCTTATTTTTACACACTTCCCAAGGTGCACAAAAGCCAGAGACCCCCACTAGGCCGACCTATTATTTCGGGTCTGGGATCATTACTTGAGCCACTTTCGGAATTCGTGGATCACTTTTTACGACCTATTGTGCGGACTATGCCCACGTATCTTCAAGATACTAAGGATGTCTTGAGAGTGATTCCAGAGATTGAATACAACCCAGATTCAGATTTCTTGGTGTCATTTGATGTTGAGTCCTTGTACACCTCGATACCCCAGGATGAGACTCTAGAGACCATCTTGTCCATCCTGGAGAGCACGCCTTTGGACACCCCTACTCCAGTCAAATTCATCATGGCCTTGGCCAGGCTGGCTATGAAAGAGAACTACTTTCAATTTGAGGAAACAACCTACCTCCAAGTGTCAGGGACCAGCATGGGGAGTATTTTTGCTCCGTCCCTGGCTAACCTATATGTCCACAACTTTGAGCAGCAACACATCCTCACACCCACCAACCCGTTTTTTCCATCAATAGTTTGGTGGAAACGGTATATAGATGATGTTCTAGTGGTGTGGAGAGGTGACCGTGACTCAATTTTAAAGTTCCATCATTGGCTGAACAACCAGAACTGGTTTCTACGCTTCACGGTTGAAATCAGTAAGGACAGACTTTCCTTTCTTGACCTATCCATCTATGCCACCGCAACTGGTCTTGAGAGTGAACTCTTCCAAAAACCGATGGCAAGGAATTCCCTACTATTATACGGTAGCCAACATCCTAAATCTCTGAGAGACAATTTGCCCTATGGGCAATTTCTCCGTCTTCGACGAAATTTCTCTACCTTAGAGGCTTTTTCCAAACACTCAGAGAACTTGTCTCGGCAATTTGAAGCTAGGGATTACCCTAAACGCCTGATAAAACAACCCAGGAAACGTGCAGCGAACAATCACAGGGATTCCCTCTTGGCACCTCCTCAAGAGAAACCTTCACTTAATCGTCTCACATTTGTGAGTACCTTCAGTACCAAATCCAATCAGGTTCAAAAGATTGTGAACCGACACTGGCGCATTCTTAATGCTAGCGCTGAGAAGATCGAGCCGCTTCTGTTTTCTTTCAAACGGTGGAGTAATTTACGCGACCTCCTGGTACACACGCGCCCAAAAGAGACTCCGAGACGCCCGATAGGCACCTTATGGGATTTGCCAGCAGTATCAGGGCATCACCCTTGCGGATGCTGTTCGATATGTCCACAGACTAGACACACTACAGAAATTGATATTGGCACTACACGTCCTTGGGAACAGCGGATTTTTACGAACTGTAATAGTTCACATGTAATCTATCTATTGACATGTCCGTGCGCTATTAAATATGTGGGTATGACTACGCGCAAGGTCCGCATCAGGGTGCTTGAACATAAGAGTGCAATCAGATGCAAGAAGACCGTAACGAAATTGACACGACACTTTGCTGAACTAAGACATTCAGAAGAGGATTTTACTTGGACTATCCTAGAAAAACCTTTTATATCTGCCCATACTGGGGATGTGTCTAAGTTTCTGTTCACCAAAGAACAGCGTTGGATTTATAAACTTTCCACAGACTCCCTAGGACTCAATGATGATATCCCTTGGGCTAGTCTTTAAGGGAGCTGTCATGGAAGCCCTATAATAGAATTCTATAATGGGCCAATAATAATATATTTTTCAGAAATTTCACCAGATTTCCATGGGTATGGGATAGTTTGGTAATAGTTCTCTAGAGTTTTCCCCAGCCTTAGGTGACTCTCCAATCTGTACATATTGCAATTCGCGATCTAACAATGGATGGGGACACCTTGGACTACTATTCGTCACTAGCTGACGTCACTTTGTAGTTCACTACGGTCCAGCGCGATTTGGTATGTAAACTCTGACTATTGTCCAGTTATTCCGTGTTGTTCTGTCCTCTTTCGGCCGACATGCCGATAGGGGGTTTGGATAAGGTCAAAAAAGGATAAATGTCCCGAGGTGATAAATACCGCGGTGTAACACGCGCATTAACATACAATCCCGGCAGTGGGCGGGCCCCGGGTCACGGGACTCCGCCTCCAATGGCGATTGTGATGAAAAGATTCACTGTGCGTTACACCCGTTGCCTCCCCCCGACTCATCGCCTACAATACGAGGCAACGACGGACAGGTTAGGTTACGCCTGTCTAGCCGGGCTTTTTTCCTGTTTCCTTTTCCTTTTCTGTTCGTATGCCGTAATTTTAAGAACTTAGGCGGCAGCTTCCCTCTCATTTAGATCCCACGATTGGAGAGGTTATTATCTGTATGTATTTTTACGGGTGTGTAGTTCTGGCCACTTACAGGGTGGCTTGAGGACTTAGTGACATTGCAGTGAGGGTAATCCCCTTAATATTACTATACACACTACCTTCAAACTCGGCCCTTAATAGCGGTTCATTTCTGAGCCAATCCAGACCCTTGTAATGGATACCGGTTTTGTGTGGTCTGGTGTAGAGTGTTTTGGATGCCTATAAAATGAGTGCAACTAAGAGAGAAGTTATTTATGATTGTGTAAAGTCAAGGGGGAGGGAGCACCGCGGACATATCCCAGATGAATTACCTCTGTTGCATCTTGGTAGATGAAGTTCATTGTAATTGCTCGTTCAGTTCAAAATTCATAAAGTTCAAGGCCAGTGCCATTATTCTTCTCTCGCGTATCCCTAGACACGTGTTTCAGGCTTCTGCCATCATCAGTAGGGAAAATATCGTTAGGTCGCCGGATATGCTGCCACAATCTTCTCAGGACCATCACCACTCCAAGGCATGCAGGCACTCCCTGAGCTCGTCAGCTCGTGGCTCACGGGAGCCATTTTACATAAAGTCAAGGGGGAGGGAGCACCGCGGACATATCCCAGCTGAATTACCTCTGTTGCATCTTGGTAGATGAAGTTCATTGTAATTGCTCGTTCAGTTCAAAATTCATAAAGTTCAAGGCCAGTGCCATTATTCTTCTCTCGCGTATCCCTAGACACGTGTTTCAGGCTTCTGCCATCATCAGCAGGGAAAATATCGTTAGGTCGCCGGATATGCTGCCACAATCTTCTCAGGACCATCACCACTCCAAGGCATGCAGGCACTCCCTGAGCTCGTCAGCTCGTGGCTCACGGGAGCCATTTTACATAAAGTCAAGGGGGAGGGAGCACCGCGGACATATCCCAGCTGAATTACCTCTGTTGCATCTTGGTAGATGAAGTTCATTGTAATTGCTCGTTCAGTTCAAAATTCATAAAGTTCAAGGCCAGTGCCATTATTCTTCTCTCGCGTATCCCTAGACACGTGTTTCAGGCTTCTGCCATCATCAGTAGGGAAAATATCGTTAGGTCGCCGGATATGCTGCCACAATCTTCTCAGGACCATCACCACTCCAAGGCATGCAGGCACTCCCTGAGCTCGTCAGCTCGTGGCTCACAGGAGCCATTTTACATAAAGTCAAGGGGGAGGGAGCACCGCGGACATATCCCAGCTGAATTACCTCTGTTGCATCTTGGTAGATGAAGTTCATTGTAATTGCTCGTTCAGTTCAAAATTCATAAAGTTCAAGGCCAGTGCCATTATTCTTCTCTCGCGTATCCCTAGACGCGTGTTTCAGGCTTCTGCCATCATCAGTAGGGAAAATATCGTTAGGTCGCCGGATATGCTGCCACAATCTTCTCAGGACCATCACCACTCCAAGGCATGCAGGCACTCCCTGAGCTCGTCAGCTCGTGGCTCACGGGAGCCATTTTACATAAAGTCAAGGGGGAGGGAGCACCGCGGACATATCCCAGCTGAATTACCTCTGTTGCATCTTGGCAGATGAAGTTCATTGTAATTGCTCGTTCATTTCAAAATTCATAAAGTTCAAGGCCAGTGCCATTATTCTTCTCTCGCGTATCCCTAGACACGTGTTTCAGGCTTCTGCCATCATCAGTAGGGAAAATATCGTTAGGTCGCCGGATATGCTGCCACAATCTTCTCAGGACCATCACCACTCCAAGGCATGCAGGCACTCCCTGAGCTCGTCAGCTCGTGGCTCACGGGAGCCATTTTACATAAAGTCAAGGGGGAGGGAGCACCGCGGACATATCCCAGCTGAATTACCTCTGTTGCATCTTGCTAGATGAAGTTCATTGTAATTGCTCATTCAGTTCAAAATTCATAAAGTTCAAGGCCAGTGCCATTATTCTTCTCTCGCGTATCCCTAGACACGTGTTTCAGGCTTCTGCAATAAGGTAAACACGTTGTGCATGTCCGCGGCGTGCCCCACCCCCCTTGACTGTTGAAAAGGCTCCCTCGAGCCACGAGCTGACGAGCTCAGGGGTGCGCGACGCATGCTGAGAGTGGTAATAATCCTGATAAGATGACGGCAGCATGCACAAGAACCTATGAACTTTTTCCCTACTGAAGAGAAAGGAATTTCGAAACACGTGTATAGGGATACGGGCACTGGCCATGGAACTTTACTTGGAATATGGGCACTGGCCATGAAACTTCACTTATCTGAAGCAAGCAACCATGAAAACTTAATTTACCACGATGCAATAAAGTAAACACGTTGTGCATGTCCGCGGTGTGCCCCACCCCCCTTGACTGTTGAAAAGGCTCCCTCGAGCCACGAGCTGACGAGCTCAGGGGTGCGCGACGCATGCTGAGAGTGGTAATAATCCTGATAAGATGACGGCAGCATGCACAAGAACCTATGAACTTTTTCCCTACTGAAGAGAAAGGAATTTCGAAACACGTGTATAGGGATACGGGCACTGGCCATGGAACTTTACTTGGAATATGGGCACTGGCCATGAAACTTCACTTATCTGAAGCAAGCAACCATGAAAACTTCATTTACCACGATGCAATAAGGTAAACACGTTGTGCATGTCCGCGGCGTGCCCCACCCCCCTTGACTGTTGGAAAGGCTCCCTCGAGCTTCGAGCTGACGAGCTCAGGGGTGCGCGACGCATGCTGAGAGTGGTAATAATCCTGATAAGATGACGGCAGCATGCACAAGAACCTATGAACTTTTTCCCTACTGAAGAGAAAGGAATTTCGAAACACGTGTATAGGGATACGGGCACTGGCCATGGAACTTTACTTGGAATATGGGCACTGGCCATGAAACTTCACTTATCTGAAGCAAGCAACCATGAAAACTTCATTTACCACGATGCAATAAGGTAAACACGTTGTGCATGTCCGCGGCGTGCCCCACCCCCCTTGACTGTTGAAAAGGCTCCCTCGAGCCACGAGCTGACGAGCTCAGGGGTGCGCGACGCATGCTGAGAGTGGTAATAATCCTGATAAGATGACGGCAGCATGCACAAGAACCTATGAACTTTTTCCCTACTGAAGAGAAAGGAATTTCGAAACACGTGTATAGGGATACGGGCACTGGCCATGGAACTTTACTTGGAATATGGGCACTGGCCATGAAACTTCACTTATCTGAAGCAAGCAACCATGAAAACTTCATTTACCACGATGCAATAAGGTAAACACGTTGTGCATGTCCGCGGCGTGCCCCACCCCCCTTGACTGTTGAAAAGGCTCCCTCGAGCTACGAGCTGACGAGCTCAGGGGTGCGCGACGCATGCTGAGAGTGGTAATAATCCTGATAAGATGACGGCAGCATGCACAAGAACCTATGAACTTTTTCCCTACTGAAGAGAAAGGAATTTCGAAACACGTGTATAGGGATACGGGCACTGGCCATGGAACTTTACTTGGAATATGGGCACTGGCCATGAAACTTCAATTATCTGAAGCAAGCAACCATGAAAACTTCATTTACCACGATGCAATAAGGTAAACACGTTGTGCATGTCCGCGGCGTGCCCCACCCCCCTTGACTGTTGAAAAGGCTCCCTCGAGCCACGAGCTGACGAGCTCAGGGGTGCGCGACGCATGCTGAGAGTGGTAATAATCCTGATAAGATGACGGCAGCATGCACAAGAACCTATGAACTTTTTCCCTACTGAAGAGAAAGGAATTTCGAAACACGTGTATAGGGATACGGGCACTGGCCATGGAACTTTACTTGGAATATGGGCACTGGCCATGAAACTTCACTTATCTGAAGCAAGCAACCATGAAAACTTCATTTACCACGATGCAATAAGGTAAACACGTTGTGCATGTCCGCGGCGTGCCCCACCCCCCTTGACTGTTGAAAAGGCTCCCTCGAGCCACGAGCTGACGAGCTCAGGGGTGCGCGACGCATGCTGAGAGTGGTAATAATCCTGATAAGATGACGGCAGCATGCACAAGAACCTATGAACTTTTTCCCTACTGAAGAGAAAGGAATTTCGAAACACGTGTATAGGGATACGGGCACTGGCCATGGAACTTTACTTGGAATATGGGCACTGGCCATGAAACTTCACTTATCTGAAGCAAGCAACCATGAAAACTTAATTTACCACGATGCAATAAGGTAAACACGTTGTGCATGTCCGCGGCGTGCCCCACCCCCCTTGACTGTTGAAAAGGCTCCCTCGAGCCACGAGCTGACGAGCTCAGGGGTGCGCGACGCATGCTGAGAGTGGTAATAATCCTGATAAGATGACGGCAGCATGCACAAGAACCTATGAACTTTTTCCCTACTGAAGAGAAAGGAATTTCGAAACACGTGTATAGGGATACGGGCACTGGCCATGGAACTTTACTTGGAATATGGGCACTGGCCATGAAACTTCACTTATCTGAAGCAAGCAACCATGAAAACTTCATTTACCACGATGCAATAAGGTAAACACGTTGTGCATGTCCGCGGCGTGCCCCACCCCCCTTAACTGTTGAAAAGGCTCCCTCGAGCCACGAGCTGACGAGCTCAGGGGTGCGCGACGCATGCTGAGAGTGGTAATAATCCTGATAAGATGACGGCAGCATGCACAAGAACCTATGAACTTTTTCCCTACTGAAGAGAAAGGAATTTCGAAACACGTGTATAGGGATACGGGCACTGGCCATGGAACTTTACTTGGAATATGGGCACTGGCCATGAAACTTCACTTATCTGAAGCAAGCAACCATGAAAACTTCATTTACCACGATGCAATAAGGTAAACACGTTGTGCATGTCCGCGGCGTGCCCCACCCCCCTTGATTATTTATGATTGTGTATCTGGTAGGAACTCTAATTGCTCGAAGGGCAGTGGGTTTCACGTTAGACATTCTATGCTTTTCTCCTATAGAGCGGGGCCTCTGCCAACCTGAGCAGGGACCAGGAGAGGTGAGGCTTCACCCCCGGTCAGCCGGGGTGAGTGATTACTCATTAAATTTCTTGTTTAATACGGAGGGGTAACACTGTGTACACTTGAGTGAGATCCTTGTGTTTGTTCTTCTTTTTTCTTTTTCCTAGATGTGAGACCACTCCAGTTTTGACACGGAGCCAGTTACCTATGGACTAATTGAGTCCAACTATATCCTTTTTTCATTCACTTGAATTGATATTATTTCCACTATAGCTGTAGTAAATTCTTATGAACAGAGGCCCTGAAGAAAGCCTGTGGAACCTCTTTTTCCTAGGGGCTGAAACATGTTGGCCTTTATTAGAGACGGTCGATATTTGTTTAGGACTGTCTCGCTTTTTTGCACTGTTCTGTGTTTTTAATCAGAGGGTGAAACGACCATTTAAAATAAAATTGACCGAGCCTTGTTTTCACCACTCTGTTTTAAGTCACCACTTTATCACACATTTTTGCACTGCACTTATTCCCATACTTACGATCTAATTCATGGTCTACATAGTGTTGTGGGTTTGACTCACTGAGACTTCTTTGCTACTGGGTGTGCATATGGTCCCAATGTTTGAGGGAGACATCACCTCAGTTATCCTGGATGACCAGATGAGAATATAGATCTACATGAGATTTTTGATGGGAATCCATGATTATGACCTTTGTGAGTCTCGCTGACAATCACTTGTGATCCTGTTTTGGTAGCATAAGTGTGAACCCTGCATTTTACAGATCATATGGGGATCTAGTAATCACTTTTTGAATTGACATTGTCTGCAATACGATTAGAATACATAGTACCTAATTCTTCTGTTTTAGACCCCTAGTTCTCTGTTTGTTGTTCAACGTCTTTGTAGGGGGATTTGAACTAAGGCAGGTCTTTAAACTTCCCTCGGACCCTTTGTTTCCTCTGTGGTGTTTATTGTAAAGTTCAACAGTTGGCACAACTTGGCCCAACCTACCCTTCTACTCTATGCACTGATGACCTACTCTCACTGGATATCTACGGACCACCGACACATCACACTTACACATGCAGGATAGTTACACAATTATTACCTGGAACGTGAGGGGACTCGGTCCATATATTAAAGACGTAGAATTAATGCACAGCTAAATAGGCGACAGGTGCACATTGTTTTTTTGCAGGAGTCCCACCTCACTACTGCTGAGGCAGCCAAATTGCGTAGGAAATGGAAGGGCCAAGTTTGTTTTCTCTACTTCTTATCCTGCATTTGCCCAAGGTGCCTCCATCTGGCTTAGGAATAGGGTTCCTTTCAAAGTGTTGGAACAATGGACAGATCCACTGGGGAGATACATTTTAGTCAGGGGAATCTTAGATGGCACACACGTAGTGTAGGGAAGCATATATGCCCCTAACTTTGAGCAGGATACATTTCTGTTGAGCCTTAAACCCGTACTTGCATCCTGGGCGGCATATCAGTGGATTCTGGGTGGAGACTATAATGCAGTGCTAGGTATTGGTAAGGATCGATCGCTCCCACCCCAACAGGGTGCTGGCGCTATCAAACACTTTGCAAACGGGCTGAGAGCTGGTCCATAGGGGATGTGTGACGGCTGCAATATCCCAACAGTAGAGAATACTCCTTGTTCTCCAATCTGCACCAACTACACACTAGAATAGACAGGATTCTGTGTTCTACTACTATCTCCACCCAGTTAACGCACGCCACGTATTTAGGGAAGACTTTCTCTGACCACAACCCCACAGCGGTCAAGATAGCCTGGGGCAGTGTTCCCACCAAAGTGTCTACCTGGCAGCTATGGCCACAGATGCTGGAGGACGCGGTCTTTCGTAACACGTGGAGAAGTGTGGCTCAATGGTTAGAGCGGCAGACCCTGATGCAAAGGCCTGGCCTGGGACCAGGGTTCAGTTCCCGCCTCGGCGGGTCTTGGGCTCAATTTCCTCGGACCTGATAATTCTCACCTCGGTGCCTATTCTAATCATGGGTCCCACTCTGCAACTCTGGGCAATAGCTTGCTTAATCTCCACAACGGCCGCAACAGCGCTGGGACGCCCGGCTTCACCTTGGGGGTGCCCAGGAGTGGGCATTTCACAGGGAAAAGCCAGGAAGGGTTCCACAGCGGTATGCGTACAGCACCAAGAAACCCCATGGGGTATAACTGCGCTTTACAAGTACAAATTCATTTCAAATTCATTTCAATTCACTCTAGCTGAGGGAATCACAAACTACTTCACTGAAATTGCAGGCACTGCCTCCTTACCCCAGGTGGAGTGGGATGCATTTCAGACGGTGATTAGGGGAATAGCAATTGGTACCATAGCATGAGTAAGGAAAGACATACATAACAAAGTATAGGAGGTGGAAGACTCGCTGAACGAATTAGAACAGGAAGCAGCAGTAGACCCTACCAAGGGCGTACCATTGCAGGATGCTCGCATTAAACATGCGGAGCTACTGGAAACTTTACGTCAAAATGATTACACCTCTTACACGCACACTAAACATGCTGAAGCTGACAAGTTGGGTCCACCCCTGGCACGCATTGTTCGAGATGACCCCCCACACCCTCTAACACATGAAATAAATACGGTACACTGAACTACTGTTGACACACAACAAGACGTCAACACCACCTTTTGCAAATATTGCCAAGCATTGTACCAGACCCCACCACCAATGGCAGTCTCCAAACCTTTTTAAATGGTCTAACATTTCCAAAGCTCACTCAAGAGGTGCAGAAGTAACTTTCCGGCCTCTTCACCAGGGCGGAAATTAAAGAAGCCATGCGTGACCTACCATGGAATAAGGCCCCTGGTCTAGATGGCCTCCCAATTGAATTCTTCACCACATACTCAGATGCCCTAATCTTGCAGCTAGAGAGACTGTACAACACTGCCATCGACAAAGGTCTGCTGCCTCACACTACCATGCAGACCTTAGTAATCTTCCTTCCTATACCGGGCCATTCACCGCTCGACATTTTGGGATATAGGCCTCTATCATTACTCACAACCGAATACAAAATACTGAGCAAGGTCCTCTTGCGCAGACTACTCCCCTACTTACACAAGCTAATACACCCGGACCAATGTGGGTTTGTGCCTGAACGAAGCACATTGCTTAATATTAGGAGGTCATGCTATGTTATGGGATCCGTCCACCTGGACAAACACACAGCAGGACGTATCACTTTACACCTCAGACAGGCGTTCAACACTCTTAGGTGGGATTATATGATCCCGGTGCTGGAAAAATTTGGCCTACCCCCTGACTAACTAAAATGGATACAGTTGCTATATTCAGTCCCCACCGCGAGGGCCCATACAGACAGACACATTTCATGTGAGTACCCCATTGGAAGAGGCACCAGACAGGGCTGCCCATTGTCCCCTCTTCTGTACGTGCTAGCCCTGGAGCCTATAGCACTTAGGCTATGACTACAGGCGGAACGGAAGGGAATCCGACTGGGCACCACCACCCATATGATATCTGCCTATGCAGATGACTTCATTATATATATATAGATGATTTGACATCTGATCTTGCGCCTATCCTAAAGATCTTTACACACTTTGCATTAATTTCGGGACTTACTATTAACGAGACTAATTTACAGGCCTTTTTCTTCCAACCAGAGAGGAGCCGGACGGAGGTACACTTTGGACACCATCTCTTAGCAGTGGCCCCCAATACATTTAAATACCTGGGTATCCAAATCTACAGAACTCCACCAGACCTCATAGAAGGGCACTTCAACAAAACTATCCGGAAGCTCCAAGCACAGGTCACCTTCTGGACGTCCCTGCCGCTCTCAGTCATGGGCAGAGTGGCGATCACGAAAATGGTGGTCCTACCCAGCCTGTTATATTTCTTTGCAAATTTGCCAGTAGTGTTCCCGGCAGACACATTCACTTCTCTGAACAAGATTTTGACTGACCTGATTTGGGGCAATGGTCGTCGTAGAGTGGGACTGACTAAGTTACAGCTGGATACAGACAAGGGAGGGCTGGGAGTTCCGGATTTTGGCGCCTATTGCTATGCGAACCAACTGCAATGGCTGTCATTCTGGCTGGCAGGGCGGAATCTGCATGGAACTGGCTATACCATTAGGGGTGGGCGGAATTAGCGTAATCGTGTTACGCAAATCTCTGCGAACTGTAAAAAATCTCCGTGAACACTCAGAAATTCCGCAAACATGCAGAATTACTTGTTCGCTATGCTTTTTTACTGTTCGCAATCGCTATTTGCGTGCTCGGGGGGGAAATATCTCACGAACACGCATTTAAGAACGCGAACAAGCAAAAAATTTCGCGAACTCGCGGAACGCAGAATTTTTGGCAAATTCCGTGAGCAGAACGGAATTTACCGCCCAGGCCTATATACTATCCGGGGACTAGAACGAGGCGTATTACACACACTCTTCCTCCCCCGGGTCACAATACCCGCTACTGCCTTGGCACTCCTACGCACTGCACTCACATACTGGAAACAATCTATACGGTACACGCGCAGTTGCTTCCCCACTCTGACAACATGCTGTTGCTAAGGATACCTACCCCCACCGGTATACTTACTAAACGGAGAATAACGGCCTGGGTGGAAGGTGGGGTATGGTAATTTCACTAGATATAATGGGGTCACAGACAAATTATACCTTACACACGCTGCCATTCTTCACTATGTGAAGAAACACTTGGCCCCGGACAGGAGAGCACCTGTCCAACACAAACTGGTTCACATGATACATCTTATGGGCAACGGTCAGCATCTCACTAAATGGCTATATAGAAGCATTAGAATGCATATTGGCACCACCCTGACTGACTTGCGCACTAAATGGTCTAGGGACTTGGATAAAGAATTGACTGATAAAGAGTGGGGCTCGATCTTAGAATATCCCAGGAAAATTCCATGAAACGTCAAATTCAAATTTATCCAACATATGGTCATAGAATGGGTGTACCTTACACAGCGCAGATTGCAGTCTATGTTCCCCAATGGACAACACTGTTGCCCAAGATGCAAGGCAGAAACAGCGGACCAGATCCACATGCTATGGACCTGCCCGGTACTCGCTGGGTACTGGACAGAGGTGGTGGAGATTATTGTAGCGGCAGCGGGTATCCCCGTGCCGAGAACAGTTGGGAATTGCCTATTAGGTATCACCAGACGCACTAAAACCCAGAAAGTACAACTAAGCTTCTTAGACCTGGCTCTGCTCCTGTCTAAATGACGCCATCACTATGCGGTGGTAATCAGCCAAGCCTCCGCCGCTATGTGGCTGGCATAGGGAGGTGGCGAGATGGGGTAGCACAGAAAGTATGACAATCAGGTGTGAGGAAGCACATGGGCTGCGTAAAAAAGTAATTTCCATGGAATGGGACATCACTCTTGAAGCCTTCAAGGCACTAGCGCCGGCGCCAGTCTCCGTAGCACAGAATCAATAGGGGGTTCCCCCTTAAATCAGCCAGTCAACTCACATACCTGTTCGCTTGCCTCTTCCTTTATGACTACCCAGAGAAAATACTATGAACACGCATATGGACTGTCGAGCCCAAGCAGGAGATAGAGTGCATGCACCTGCTATATCAGTGAGAAGGTTATTCTGAGAATAGGGGCGCTGCCCCGGGACCGGGGGGAGGGCCAGGGCCAGTTGAGTTAAAGGGTTGGGAGGGAGGGGGAAGTTATGTAGCTCATATCTCGTCTTCACCTACGCAGGCTCATAGGTACCGATGTAGCATTATTAATTGGTTCACCAGTGGGAATAACTGTACAAACAGACTAACAGCAACAATACATGCGACTGAACAGGTTATTAGAAATGTTTTTTGACATGCTGCCTGAGAACCTTAATGATGCACTTATAAGTGAAGGTATGATGTAGACTGTAAAATATCAGTGTTTTTTTCTGTATGATGCTATATTGGGAAAAATTCAATAAAATATGTTTTAAAAAAACTAGTTTGTAAATCTGCACTTGCAGGGCACACCTTTGTACGGGGGATAATGTAAGAGTTTATGTAATTCACAAAGGCTTCTCAGTGTATATTTTGAAGTCAACAAAAGCTGCATGGAGAAGGGCCTAGTTAAAGCATCAAGTATTCTGTATTGTCATGCATTGTTGAGCCACCGCGCATTCTCTATCTCCAGCACATGGGCAGTTTGGGAATCAAATAACATGTGTGTTTGTAAAGCGCTTCTCTACCTGGGGATTTCTTTGAATTACAGGAGATATTTTTTGTTACTCAACTCAGTGGCACTCATATTTGCACTGCCCTAGGATGAAATGTTGAGGAGGCCAGTGAGGATATTTGACTATGAATGGGGTGCTAAGTAAGGACAGATCACTGCAGTATATAATTAAGTCTAAAACCTGAAAGCACAATGCAGAGTATTACTTACTTTCTCTTTCCTTTAAGTTAATATTTTTAATGGTATATCGTAGTGCTTTCCAAACTTTTTAGAACCAGAAGACATTTTTTCGAAGGCAAACATTTGCAACCCACAAGCTTTAATGGACATGAGGTGGTGTATTTTATTTTAATTTATGCATCATGTGGTAGCGTATTGTCATTTACCTAGTCCAAAATTTCCTTGGAAGTGCCCACTTTTTAGAACCAGAAGACATTTTTTCGAAGGCAAACATTTGCAACCCACAAGCTTTAATGGAAATGAGGTGGTGTATTTTATTTAAATTTATGCATCATGTGGTAGCGGACTGTCATTTACCTAGACCAAAATTTCCTTGGAAGTGCCCACTAAATTACACATGCATACAATTTTACTTATAAAACTATATCCCACACCAATGATAATGTGAGGTCAGGTTTCAGTGAACATTTATAAAATGTGCTTTATTTTTGCTTTCCTAACTGCTGAATGTGTATAGTTCATTAACAGGTATTTACATTTTGCTGTGTATTACAAATAAATGACATACTACAGCCTTTTTTCAAACTTCCTATACCCCAGCAAGATTTACAAATATATATTTTTTTCTTTCTCTTACGGGAAATTGAGAGGAATTTGTAAACACCAATCCCCATGTAAACAAAATAAGCAGCAATGTGTCAGAAAACATAGCCAAATATTTGAACTCTGTCTTTGATGGACATCAAATGTTACAAAATGAATACAGAATTAAAATACATTTTTATTGCTTGTACTTTTATGACACACCAAACATCGGGCTGGCGACTCAAAAGTGGCTTATGAACCACAGTTTGAGAATCACCGTTCTCTATTGAAAATGGTGCCACTGAAGAACCTGTGCACATATTTGAGTATACCGGAGGATATTAAATTATCATAAAGCATTACAGGCCAAAACAATAAATCAATTTTTCCTGTTTCTTCATAATTTTTTATTCATGGACAACGACATGGTAAAGAAAAAACATTGATTGGACCGTTCATTTATTAACTTTACTACTCAAAGCTTATCAGCCAAAGAGTGTTTTTTCCAGGTGGTTTTGAATGAATGTCACATTAAACTCAACAGCAACATTCTAGTTCTATAACTATTTGGAGATAGTGCACACAGCAGACAACATTTAATGCCATCTCATAATGACAAAAAGAGGGTCTGAAGTTCTAGTGATGTAGTAACACAAGACAATTTTTTACAGACTGCTAAGATAGTATTTTAAGATTATAGCATTTACCTTGTTATGAACGTCTGGTGAATCAACACAAATTCTCAATTAGTTTTAGTCAAGTATCCATGTAAGAAAAGATCTCCAAATGATGTTAGTGATATATTCCAGTACTCAAAGTACATTCTCTTTTTACTTTATTCTGTGTCATATGTGTGAACAATATCCAGTTGACAAAGCACCCATTCCTGTATTGTTGTCAAATAGAAAGTTTATCTTCCAAGAAAAACACAGTGAAGGAAGTCATTTTCGACACAGTGAGCTATAACTTTCATGTGAGACTGGAGCATTGTATGGCTCCAGAAGGCAGTCATTGCCATCAACCTCAAGCTGTTGCTCATATCCTACTTGACTGAAGTGTAGTTCTAAGGTATAACTACCTCAAATCAAAAACTGTTTCTTGCAGCACACAATGAGATATTGCATGTTTAGTTTGACACATTATTTTGTCATGGTCAAGCGCCTATTGTTCCCACAGGCGTGCCCGCACCTATAACTCAAGAACAGCACTAGCAATTTTCCCCCAGCAAGCAGCACCACCTCACACAACAATGTTCCAACCTATATAAAATATGTTACCCACAAACATCATCACCTGGAATATAAGAAATATGCACACACCAGTGTGTCGATATGAAACTTACGCTTACCTGAAACGCCACGCAACTCACGTATCATTACTGCAAGAGACATATCTCGTGCAACCCGAGATCAGAAGACTACAGCACAGATGGCAAGGGAAAGTAATCACCACAGGATACTCCTCCTACACTAGAAGAGCCCTCATCTGGATACAACAAGGAACCCCCTTTCTCCCAGAGGAGGTAGAAATAGACACGCACTGTAGCTTTGTGCTGGTGAAAGGCCGATTATATAGAAAACACATACTATTATGTGCTCTGTCTCCGGGCACTTGCTGACTACCTAACACGAAATTCACTAAGAATTTACCAAACACGACACTAAACTATATAAATCAGCTTTCAGTGTAGGTCCCATGTGGACTTCTGGTCCCCTTTGCCCATGTTGATGGTGTCCCCGGTGCAGATGGCAGAACTAGACGAACCAGTAACACTCTTGGAGGTTCAGACTGCCATTCAAGCATTGGCTACAGGTAGGGCACTTGGGCCAGGCGAACTGCCAGCTGAATTTTACGAGGCATATACAATAGTTCTAGCTCTGCATCTACTGTCATTATACAATAGTTCACAGGAGGCATCCATCCTCCCAGGGACTCTACACGAATCTCTACTCCTCTCACTGCCTAAACCAGATAGGAACCCTGAACTATTGTGTTCTTATCGTCCTTTAGCACTATTAAACACAGACTACAAGATACTGGCCAAAATCTTAGCAAATCAATAGGGCCTAATGGTACCCCAGCTTGTCCACGCCGATCAAAATGGCTTTGTGCCGCTTGTAGTACATCGTTGTACTTGCAGCACTTTTCCGAGTAGCTAATTACTGGATGGAACGCTGGCCACATTCAGGTTGCTTGGTACACGACCTGGAGAAAGCTATAATGGGAATTCCAATTGGCCACCCTAGCTAGGTACAAACTAGGTGCCCATATCCTGTGTCTTGTTAAAGTCTTGTACGCCCAGCCCACTGCACAAGTCAAGACAGGTCCCTACGTATCTGACTTGATTCCCATTGGACATGGCAACAGATAGGGATGCCTGCTCTCCCCATTACTGTTTGCCCTAGCCATAGAACCACTGGCTGAGACTTTACGTATGCAAGAGGAAGGGTGGGGAATCTCCCTGGGAGATGGCGTATGCGTGGCATCACAGTACGCTGATGACCTGCTGATACACCTCTGGGATATAAGAGAGCCATATAATGTCATAGCAAATATGCTGTTGGACTTTGCCTCCCTGTCGGGCCTGTGAGTGAACTAGGGTAAATCATGCCTATACCCATTAACTGAGGTAACATCCAACCCAGCACTTGTGGTCAATGGCGTTGTGGTGCAATGGCAACCATTGGCATTCTGCTACCTAGTGGTCCACATCTACCACCTGCCAGAGGATCTACTAGAAGGGAACCTCACACGAGCCATCAATGTGATCAAATTGGAAATTATATTGTGGTGCACGCTTCCCCTTGCAGTCATGGGTCAAATTGCGCTCTTAAAAATTGTGCTCCTCCCACGACTGCTATATTACTTCACGAGCCTGCCTCTGTATATCAAGCCCCTAATTTTCGGCCCGTTTGAACGCACTATACAAGACTTCATATGGCATGACTCACAATGAAGAGTATCGTTAGCCAAGCTCTACTGGCCGAAGGATCAGGGAGGGCTGGTTGTACCAAACATTGTGCATTATTACCTAGCAGCGCAAATACAGTGGATTAGCGGGCTGTACTTAGTAGAAACTGCTACACAGCAGCCAGTGCGCATGCACCCCTGCATCATAAGCCTATTACATCCTGGCAGGAAAGGAGAAGCACTGCCCAATTAATGCTAGCGGTAGCCCATAGCTGTATTCTCTGCAGCCTGTGACTCACAAGAAATGCCATCCAATAGGGGCCTTCTCTACCGATAAAGGGCACACCTGGAAAACACAGCGCCATCACTGCAACAGAACTATCTGCCTGGGAGGAAGTAGGGGTACATACACTAGGAGATATGTACCATGACAAACAATGAATGCCCTTTGAGCGACCGGCCACAAGGCCAATTCATTGTGGGGAGATATAGACCAAGAGCCCACAACACACCTTAACATAGAATACATGCTTGAGATGGGCACCGGAAGACACCTCACAAAGTGGGTCGCGGAAACCCTGAGGATGCATGCAGCACATCCCTTGGTGTCCCTCAGACAGCACTGGGTCACTGATCTCCACAGGAAATGCACGGAGCGAGAATGGTTGACTACTCATGAGGGGGCCACACACATTCCAAGAAATGCCAGGTTTCGACAGCTACAATATTTCATAATACATAGAGCATACCTGACACCAGCTAAAATAAAGAAATACTTCAACCACACTGATGACCAATGCCCTAGATGTAGGCAGGAAGATGGGGATCTAGTATAAGTGTTATAGGGCTACACTGCTCTTGTCTCTTATGGGAAGCTGTCACTGAATACTTGTTGCAATGTACTGACCAAGCCGTGGAATGTAATTGGGAAGTCTGCAGTATGGGCTTATATCGTACATCTAAAAAACACAAGGTGAGAAGCTGATTCATAGACCTGGGGTTATTTGAGACTAAGCACTTGATTACTAGATGCTTGAAGTCCCTCAGTATCTATCACTGGTGAATTGGGCTCAGGTGGAAAGTGTTAAATTACACCTTGAGGACACCCTAGGGTTGTGTAAACTCCTGATAGCGGCGACATGGGACGCGATTCCACTTGACTTCCACAATGCCTGGCCGGAAGGCTAAGAGATGCAATGGGTATCTCAGGACACAGATAGGATATGAACACCAGTAGCCAGCCCAGAGTAAAATGGGTAACTAAATGAGACCTATAGCTTGCGGCTCTGCGTGACCTCATACCTGGAACACCTTGCACACAATTCTAGGGTACACAACAACAGATTAGTAAAATGGGGACTATACCATGCAGAAACATCACACTAACTATGAGAATCAATAGTCAGAGACATGGAAGTGGGCCAGCCACTGGAGGACAGCAGAATATCAAGTTGGGCAACAGTTACCTTCACACTTACCTATCCATCATAACTCTTACCCCACTCCCCAATCCCATCCCCTCCTGACCTACACTCCACATGCTGTGAACAGAAAACACACCAATGATGTCATGGTCAAATAACTGTGATCTGTATGTGTTTACCTCTGATATGCGCACATGTGAATGTCCAATATAATTGTTAGAAATCAATAAAATAAATGTCAACAAAAGAAATCAAGCATGCTGTACTCGCATGCATTATTAAGTTGCCATGCATTCTCTCTCTCCAACCCTTGGTAGTTTAGGAATTAAATAACGTGTGTTTGTAAAGCGCACATCTACCTGGGGATTTCTTGGACTCATACACAATATTTCTTGTTACTCAACTCAGTGGTACTCATTTTTGCACTGAAGATAAAAGGTTGAGCAGACCAATGAGGATATTTTTGTATAAATGAGGTGCTAATGAAAAATCACTGCAGTAGATAAGTTAGTCTAGTGCCTGTAAGTACAATGCAAAGAGGATTACTCACTTTCTCTTTTCTTGTAGTTAATAATGTTAATGTTATATAGCAGTACTTTCCAAATCATTTAGAACCACAACACAATTTTTAGAAGGCGAGCATTTGCAACCAACTAGCTTTAATGGGCATGGGGCGGTGTTTTGTAATATAATTGAATCAACGTATGGTAGCGCACTATCATTTACAGAGAGCACATTTTCCTTTGATGTGGCCATTACATTTCTACAAAGAAAAACAAAAGGTAGTGATGGACGGAGCGTTAACAATACAAACACTCACCCCCAGTCAACTGATCTGGGTTTAATCCATCACCGTTCTTTAGCTCACTTCGCCACCCCAGTTCAGACATGGCCATATGCAAATCAGTCTGACCCTGTGCCTCATGGGAACAGTCCAGCCCGAACTGCCAAGCCATGTCTTCCCTGGACCGGAATAAAGCTTCCCAGGACCGGTTTCTGGCATTACAGCCGTCTTCAGCCGGGCTTGCTTGACTCCAGTGGCAAAGTGAGCAAGGGACTCACGTCTGAGCATACCCTGCCAACTTAGGACGACCAAAGAAAAACCAAAGGTGGTGATGGACGGAGCGTTGACAATATAAACACTCACCCCCAGCCAACTGATCTGGGTTTAATCCATCAACGTTCTTTAGGTCACTCCGCCACCCCAGTTCATATGCAAATCAGTCTGACCCTGTGCCTCATGGGAACAGTCCAGCCGGAACTGCCAAGCCATGTCTTCCTTGGACCGGAATCAAGCTTCCCAGGACCGGTTTCTGGCATTACAGCCATCTTCAGCCGGGCTTGCTTGACTCCAGTGGCAAAGTGAGCAAGGGACTCACGCCTGAGCATACCCTGCCAACTTAGGGCGAACAAAGTAAAACCAAAGATGGTGATGGACGGAGCGTTGACAATACAAACACTCACCCCCAGTCAACTGATCTGGGTTTAATCCATCACCGTTCTTTAGTTCACTCTGCCACCCCAGTTCAGACATGGCCATATGCAAATCAGTCTGACCCGGTGCCTCATGGGAACAGTCCAGCCCGAACTGCCAAGCCATGTCTTCCCTGGACCGGAATCAAGCTTCCCAGGACCGGTTTCTGGCATTACAGCCAGAAACTTTCTACAGACATAAAGTTATGATAAAACTGTATTGCACACAAATGATAATGTATGGTTAGGTTTCAGTGAATATTTATCGTTTGTGCATCACCAGGGAAAGTGTCTTGATGTGTTGTTATCTTATTAAAATATTTTTTCCATCCCACTTTAGAATTACCTAAAATGTGCTTTGATTTTGCTTTCCTAGTTGCTGAATGTGTACAGGTCATTAACAGGTATTTACATTTTGCTATGTATTACAAATAAATGGCATACTACAGACTTTTCTTTCACACTCCCTGTACACCAGTGAGACTGTCAAATAATTCATTTTACTTTTCTATCTTTGATGGGAAATTGAGAAGAGTTTGTAAACCCCAATCCCCATGTTAAGAAAGTAGGCAGCAATTTGTCAGAAGACATAGCCAAACATTCGACCTCTGTCTTTGATACGCAGCAAATGTGACAAGATGAATAGAGAATTTAAAGACCTCTTTATTGCTTGTAATTTCATGACCCACCAAACTCCCGCTGGTGACCCACCAGTGGGTCACAAACCACAATTTGCTAAACACCTTTCTATAGTGAAAATGGTACCACTAAAGTACCTGTGTCCAAAGTGCTGTTTGTATACAGTTGATTTAGAGGTATTTCCATTTTGTTATGTGTTACAAAAAGTGACATCCTAGATCCTTTTCTTTCACACTTCCTGCATCTCAGCCAAATTGCTACATCATTCACTTTACTTTTATGTCTCTGACTGCAAAGTGAGAGATGTTTGTAAACACCAATTCCCATGTTAAACAAATAAACAGCAATTTGTCAGAAGACATAGCCTGACATTTATCCTCTGTCCATAAAGTGCAGCAAATGTGGCTGTATAAATACAGAATTTAAAAGAATCTTGATTTATTGCTTGGAAATTCGTGACCCAACCAAAAATAGACTGGCAACCTAACAGTGGGTCACGACCCACGGTTTGGGAAAGAGTGTTCTATAGTGAAAATACTACTAAAGTACTTATGTACATATTTAAGTATGAAGTAGGAAATATACTTATCATAATCCATTCTAGACCAAAACGATAAAGCTGTGCTTTATGTTTTATTATTTTTTATTCCAGATTTGCATTTCTGATGACTCAGACATGGACAACAACATGGATCAGGTAAAGCAAACCCATTGCTTGGACAGCTCACTTATTAACTCTACTAACAAAAAACACCACCAAAATAGTGCTTTCTCCAGGTGATTTGAACAAATGTTTCTCACTAAAATCACCATCTAATGTATACCTGTGTAGCTATTTGGGGATAGTGTTCACAATAGAAAACCTGCAATACCATCTCATAAAGACAACAATAGGGTCTGAAGTCATAGTGTTAAAATAATACACCAGACAAAGCCAGCAGTACATTTTAAAGAACCCTGAGATAGCATTTTAAGACCATAACATTTACCTTTTCATAGATGATATGTCTGAGTAATACTCATGAATGCTCAATTCGTTTTAGGCAAAAACCCTTAGTAAAATGATCTCCAAATATGATTAATGGTATATTACAATACTCACAGTACACTTTCATCTACTTTATTCTTTGTCATATGTATGAACCGTTTCCAATGTTGCAGAGCATTGTTTCCACTGTGGTGTAATATGAAATTGTATACCCTGAGAAAAACACACTAAGTGATTTTATATTCTATATAGTCAACTATAACTCTAATATAAGGATGGAGCATCTCTAGACTGCGGCCATTACCGCCAGCATAAAGCTCTTACTAATGTCCTACTTGCGTGAAGTGTAGTTTTAAGCAGTTACCAGCTCAAATCTAAAACTGCTTTTGGCAGTACACAATGACACATGCTGAAGCTCGAGTAACTGTGAATACAATCATATACTGATTCTAACCTTTCTCCAAGGACAATACTTGGGACTGTGACTTGATTAATGGTGCTCCACAAAATACGTTGATTTATCATAAATACTATTAAAATTATTTTTTTATAAAAAGAATGTCTTGATTAATGATCACTGAGAATGTATGTACTTTTTCACCCAATATCAATGTCAAACAACTACAGATCTATATTCACAAAACTAGTTTGAGAATCTACACTTGAAGGGCACACCTATGCACGTGTGTGGGTGTGTGTCTTTAAGTAATTCACAAAGGTTTCCATATGTATATATATTGAAGCCTATAAATGTTGCATGGAAGAGGGCCCAGTTAAAGCATAAGCATTCTATGCTATCAGGAATAGGTGAGCTGCCACTAATTATGTAGCTCCTACTCACGTTAGTTTGGGAATTACATAACATGTGTACTTGTAAAGTGCACAAGCACCAGGAATTTCTTGGAACAATAGTATATTTTAGTCATAATCCATTCTAGGCCAATACTCTAAAACTGTGTTTTTGGTTTCTCTATTATTTTTTATTCCATATTTGTATTTGCTGATGGATCAGAGCTGGACATTGAGCTGGATCTGGTAAAATAAACCCATTGAATGGACAGTTCCTTTATTAACTCTACTAACAAAAAAACAGCGAACAAGTGATTTTTCAGGTAGTGCTCAAAGAATGTTAACAACTATATTTCACTTGTGTGTCTATTTGAGAAAGTGTAAACAATAAATAACCTTTAATGCCATCTCATAATGGTAATAAGAGGGTCTAAGTTTCTAGTGATGTAATAATATACCAAACATGTTTGGCGATCAGGCTGTCCTCCATTAGGAAGATGGAGCTTTTTACTCCGTCGCCCCAGCGGATATTCTGACTGCCAAATTTATAAATGTCTGTCAGGCCGGTGAGCATTTAATGCATTGTCAAAAACCGCCATCAGGGCAGTTCCTGACAATGCATTGTAACTTTGCTGTATAGCGCCGTCAAACCGGATAAAGATGTACAGCAGTTACTTTTTTTATTTTTGGAAAACAATAAGCCAAAGCAGGATTTTGTTTTTTAAAATAGTCCCCCCTCACCATAGGAGTTATTTCCCATTGTGAGGGGGAAATTTTTCAGTTTTTACTGCCCCTTATTCTCAGGGTTTTCCTGGCGGTAACAGGCAGTGAAAACTAACCTATATGTCAGCCCACCTAAATTAGGTTGGTGGACATTCAGGTTAGCCTCCATCTGCCCTTACTACACCGGGCCGTCGGAGGGCTCCAACCATGGTGGACATGGAGGAGTCACAGCCGTGGTTACACTAACGGTCCACCTGATTTGAAATCAGGTAGGGGACATAACATTGGCAGGATGCATACTTTATCGCCATTGCGACAGAGCACCCTTTCAAGGTAACGGTGTAAATTCATGGTGAAGGGGTTTACCAGCTGGATACAGAGTTGTAATCTGCTAGATATTTGAAGGTTACACTACGGAATGACAAAGGATTAGTTATTTTATTCTAGCTTATATGATGTCCTAGCGCTCCTCGACAGAGTGTTATGCTCGAGCCAGCTGGGCCCATCCTTGGTGAGTCCAGAGTACCTGGAGAGAAAGATTTCTGACCACAAATCCCTCGTAGTGACATGGCAGGGGACTGGATGCTGAGTGAATTTGCCCGGAAAAGACAATTCATGTTTTAGAATTGAAGGTGGCAGAAAACCCCAATGCAAAACAGAGGCTTTATAGTAGCAAAACTGAATGTACAAAACGTATTGACAAGCTCCAATGTCACCATTACCATGAATATGTCATCAGAGTACATGGGAGGGAGAGCAGGTCAAGGAGACTGCTGGCTTGGCTTGTTCGACGAGAGTCAAGAGCCTCTCCAGTATCACACATCCAGAAGACCAGAGGCTCAAGGATTTATGAGCAGGGTAAAATTAACAACTCCTTCTTAGACTACAATAAGAAACTATAAGGTGCACAAGAAGAGGCTACCCGAGAGGGAGCAATAGCTTTCCTTGACAGGGCCCCATTCACGGTACTAGGGCAGGGAGATAAGAAGGCACTCGGTGGCCCACTAACCTAGAATGAAATATGATGTGCCAATAAAAAGCTTGGAAGAGGAAAGAGACTGGGGCTGGATGAGCTGCTGGCTGATTATATGATACTTACCCGAACCTCCTAGTTCCAAAGTTGACTAAGAGGTAGAAGGTAGAGCCCCCTGAGACAACACAAGAGGTGCAACTGGTCTCCTTGCCAAAGCCAGGTAAAGCTAAAGATACAGTTAATCAATTAAACATACTTTATTCAGCTGTTAGGCCACAAAAGTCAATAAATATACATACATAAAAGTTCTTCAATATTAAGCATTTAAAATCATTTACAATTGAATAAAAAAGAAACTGAGTCTCATATTGCACCAAGTAATACATTTTTTGGTATTTGCTAAAACACAATCACATAAAAATGGGGTACATCAGAAGAGAAACACCAACTTCGAAAGACTCTCGATTCTGGACCTTGTTTTTATAATTCTTAGCAAGATACTCACAACACGCTTCTCCCATCACATCCTGACTTTGATTCATAGAGATCAGAATGGATTTATACTGATGCATATCATGTTGCACAATTTGAGTAGACTTTGTCGTGTCTTGGACAAGACGGATGTGGCTGCTCTCCCCCAGGCACAGGTTGCTTCCGTGGATCTGGAGAAAGTGTTTGATATGGTACAATGGAGTTCTCTTCGATTGAGACACTGTATGCTAATCTGAGGATAAGGGTTCAGATGGGAGTGTGAATCTCTTCTTAATTCCCAATATATCATGGTAGACAAGGTTGCCCATTCTCTCTGCTGCTTTTCTCTATAGTAATTGAATTTCTGTCAGCAGTGGGTAGGGCGGAGGGGGTTTTCTACAATGGATGATACCCATATACTGTCCTTAAATGCTAACACATTATTTTACATCAGAAATGAAGAACCTGACTTGACTTAGGTGCTACTAAGGGACTTTAAAGAAATCTAGGGGCAGAAAGTAAACAATCGAAAAACGTATCTCTTACCCCTAAGACCAGAGTGAGAGAAGCATAATATAGAGATGTTGGGAATGCTATGGATCCCGAACTTTTAAATAGTATGGGGTGAATATATACCACTCCCCTTCTGACTTGAGAAAAGGGAATTTGAGGGGTTGTACTCTGGGCACTCAATGGTTTGGTGGCAATTCGGAGGTAACAACAGATTCCAAATATGATGAGAATAGCCTTAACAAATTTGAGTTTCTTACCCAGGCTGCTCTATTTCTTTGTCAATTTGCTGGTGTGTATTCCCTGGCAAAGGTTTCAGCGGTTGGATTCCTTAATACAGGATTTGATCTGAGATACGGAGAAGAAGAGATTTTCCCTAGACACGCTTAAGTATCTAATCCCCTCAGGAGGCCTTAGTGTTCCTGATTTAAAGCTTTTTTACCCAGCACCACAGCAACAATGGATTGTGCATTGGTTAGACCGAGAGGGGACTTGCGATATGGGACAAGTCAGAAGGGAGCTTAATCAGAGAGCTCTGATAGCCCTCTTACTCAAGAAGGTAACATCACCTCAGAAAATAAAGTCCAATTGGTCGTACACTGCTTGTCCTACCAGCGTGTTGCCCCAAAGCATTGTGGTCCATGAAGTAAGCATCAGCGGGTGCGCCACTGCCAGGGTCTTGAGCAAAAAATCACTGTCGGGTTGGCCATCCCTGGACACGTGTTTCGAGGTTGTTACCTCTCGTCAGCAGGGAATAGGCATACATGTAGGGGTGCTGCGTAGGCTGCCCAAAAATATTCTCAGGTCCAGTACCGCTCGTGGCACGCAGGTGCGTAACCCGGGCTCGTCAGCCCCACCAGCTCAAGGGAGCTTGAATATAAAAGAAAGTCCAATTGGTCGCACACTGCTTGTCCTACCAGCGTGTTGCCCCAAAGCATTGTGGTCCATGAAGTAAGCATCAGCGGGTGCGCCTCTGCCAGGGTCTTGAGCAAAAAATCACTGTCGCGTTGGCCATCCCTGGACACGTGTTTCGAGGTTGTTACCTCTCATCAGCAGGGAATAGGCATGCATGTAGGGGTGCTGCGTAGGCTGCCAAAAAATATTCTCAGGTCCAGTACCGCTCGTGGCACGCAGGTACGTAACCCGGGCTCGTCAGCCCCACCAGCTCAAGGGAGCTTGAATATAAAGGAAAGTCCAATTGGTCGCACACTGCTTGTCCTACCAGCGTGTTGCCCCAAAGCATTGTGGTCCATGAAGTAAGCATCAGCGGGTGCGTCTCTGCCAGGGTCTTGAGCAAAAAATCACTGTCGCGTTGGCCATCCCTGGACACGTGTTTTGAGGTTGTTACCTCTTGTCAGCAGGGAATAGGCATGCATGTAGGGGTGCTGCGTAGGCTGCCAAAAAACATTCTCAGGTCCAGTGCGCTCGTGGCACGCAGGTGCATAACCCGGGCTCGTCAGCCCCACCAGCTCAAGGGAGCTTGAATATAAAAGAAAGTCCAATTGGTCGCACACTGCTTGTCCTACCAGCGTGTTGCCCCAAAGCATTGTGGTCCATGAAGTAAGCATCAGCGGGTGCGCCTCTGCCAGGGTCTTGAGCAAAAAATCACTGTCGCGTTGGCCATCCCTGGACACGCGTTTCGAGGTTGTTACCTCTCGTCAGCAGGGAATAGGCATGCATGTAGGGGTGCTGCGTAGGCTGCCAAAAAATATTCTCAGTTCCAGTACCACTCGTGGCACGCAGGTGCGTAACCCGGGCTCGTCAGCCCCACCAGCTCAAGGGAGCTTGAATATAAAAGAAAGTCCAATTGGTCGCACACTGCTTGTCCTACCAGCGTGTTGCCCCAAAGCATTGTGGTCCATGAAGTAAGCATCAGCGGGTGCGCCTCTGCCAGGGTCTTGAGCAAAAAATCACTGTCGCGTTGGCCATCCCTGGACACGTGTTTCGAGGTTGTTACCTCTCGTCAGCAGGGAATAGGCATGCATGACCGTTAAGCATGGGCGGATCTAGCGGATCTCGCGTACGCGAATTTGCGGATTTACGGATTCGCAATCCGCAAAAATACGCGAACTCTCGCGGATTTGCGGATTTTCCCGTTTTTTGTGTTGGCGAGCGTTCGCGAGGATTTGTGGACAATTTCGCAATTGCGAACTTACTTTTCGGCTCGCAACGGCCGCGACTATGTTGTTTCTACGTCTGGTTTATCATCACAGGTTCACAGCACCCTCTGTTTCACCACTGCCACCCTCTGGGACACCCATGCCACCCTCTGGTACATCCTCACTGCCACCCATTAGGTTTGTTTATCACTGTAGATTATGGGGGTTGAAAAAAGCAAGCACACCTCCCCTACTTCAACTGCCATGAATTAATTTGGGGTTGATTAATGTGTCAGTGATTTTGAAAGTTCCAGTCTGGCTGGCACCTGCTTCCTTCCTAATTTGCTTTCTGTTGCATTGAAAGCAAGCACACCTGCCCTTCTTCAACTGCCATCAATTAATTTGTGGGTCATTAATGTGTCAGTAATTTTGAAACTTCCAGTCTGGCTGGCACCTGCTTCCTTCCTTATCTGTAATTTGCTTTCTGTTGCAGTGCAATTTTTTTTCACAGGACCTTTATGGTCTACTTGTAGCTATTCTATGAGCCTGCTGTTTGGGTCATAGCAGGGTCATAGAATAGTTGCAAATAGGCAACTGAACTCTGGAGGGGCCCCTCAGGAAGCACTAGAGTGAATGTTACTAATGTTAAGTTTGAACTTTTGCACCTGCTCATTGCTTTCAGTTTAGCAAAAATTGTTTTTTCTGCAATTTCGCGCGATTTTTGGGGCGCGAATCCGTGCGAGATCGATTTCGGAAGCCGCGAATGCTTGCGAATACACAAATTTTTTTTTTGCGGCGTGTATGTTCGCGTGATTTTGTGCGTGTTCGCAAGGCGCTTGTAGCTATACGTTTGCCAAGTTACCCTAGCGGTCGTACACGGGCGCGGCCATCTTGTTTGCGTGACGTATTCGCGGGCGCCAAACTCCCGCGGGATCACGCAGCAAGATCCAAAATGGCGCAGCACTCGCAAAATATGATCGAGAAAAACAACTCGGCAAACGCTTAGTGACGGAAAGTGAACGCCGTGCACCACGCCGCGCGCCGCAACCAAGCAAAAAATCCGCCGCGAGCGGATTCACGGATTTTCGACAAATTCGCGAGAGTTCGCGGATTGCGAATTTGCCGAAAATCCAAAAAATCCGCGAGCGGAGCGGATTTTACGCCCATACTTAATGACCGTACTCACCATAGCCTTGAAATGCTTGAATAAATATGTCAAGCTGACTGAACACTATTTTCTCTATACTTCCTTGCAATACCACTTGCAGGTCTGCCACAGAGGGCCAGGGGCGGAAATAATCCATTGGTTTTTAAGGCTCACCATCTTGAACAATGGACTAAAATTGTCTTAATTATGTTGTGAGACTGTTATGTAAATGGTACTGTCATATCTTTGGAGTAGTTGCTACATGCCTTTGGTCTGGCCTTTGAACAGTTCCTGACATAAGGGGCACTCACATATGCATTCATATAACTATGGAACTTGACAGCGGGAGAACCCCCACACACGCTGTCCTGCACCTGCTTTTAACAATAGAAAATTAGAGATATTTGTTTGTATAGGGCACTCAATGGGGTGATGCGGGTTGGCCAACTAAAGGCAAGGCATGGGTAGAAAGAGGACCTAGGTCATGCCATAGTAGATGGGGAATGGGACAGGAAACTGAATTACACCAAGAAGGTGTCCCACAACACAATATTGAAATGTATTCACCTAAACAAACCTACCTCACCCCCAAGAAAATCGGGGATATATATGGTGGAGACCCGAGACCTTGCCCCATACGTTAATCTCAATCTGCTAATTGAACTGGAGCTGCCCTAATTTACAAACTTATTGGCTGAATATTGTCACACATTTAGGAAGGACCCTGGATAGGGACATTGAGATGACACCAGATAATTGCTTATTAGAGATGGTTCCATAGACCACAGAACACAAAACCTAGGAACAGCCTGTTGGGAATTGCTCTTGCCAGAAAACTGGCTGCAAGGGCATGGATATCTAAAGAGGGCTCGACCAGTATGAGATGAAAAGCTGAGGTAGAATATTTGTCTAGGTTCTGAGGAAGCGCTTCTAAGAGAAGAAACAAGTGATGTGCGCAGGAGGCCCCTATCCGATTTCCTTCCCCCTACAGCATGAGTTAAAATAACTTGGGGGTATCTGTTTCTTGAATATTTAAGTCAATCTACCCACTAAGAAACCCTCTGGGTAGGAACACCTACAGCGTTTTCAGGGAAGATCAGTGATTTACATACTTAAAAAATTACATACTAAAGTAAATCAAATATACAACCTGGGAGCAAAAGCCAATGGCACATTAAGTGCTGACTTAAAGGGCACAAAAAAACAAGAAAGACGAAAGTCCAGAGAAAGTCCCACAAGACATAAGGACCAAAAGCAGCATTCATGTAAACTGCCACCTGCTGTGCAGTAAAAAGAAACTCATTAGTGGAGTTCAATTAACTTATATTCAGTACCTTTAAACTCAATGCTGATCATCCAGGCTACAAAATCAAGGGCTATTAACAAAAACTTAAAAGAGGGAACAGGCAGCTCTTCTACTATCACCAGCACAAGAGCCAGAGTGGCCCTACAAATAAAGGACCTAATATAATCCTTAAAACTTCAGATTGGAAAATTACCTCCCCCAATTATTGGGAGCATAATGGAAATTAGAACATTGGAATGTTGGAAGCTCCATTGAAAACAATGGAGTGCTCCCGGCTTATAATGGCTGGTATAAGCCTGGAGCTCCAACATTCCAATGTTTCTTTGTTCACAGCTCTGGCTGTGAACAAAGGCTTCAGGGAGCCTGAGGGGATACCAATCCCCTCACCCTCGCATAAGGCTTTGTTCTTTTTTGTTAGAACATTCTGCCCTCTAGTGGCAGAATGTTCTAATAGCCTTATAGTCCTTCGTAGCTGGGCTATACCGGCTATTAAAGTCCCTCTCCCTTGTTAAAGGTTCTCGCCTTCGGCTCGGGCCTTTAACGCTGGAGAGGGCCTTTAATAGCCGGTATAGCCCTCTACGGCGGGCTATAAGGCTATAATAAAATATCAAAGCAGGTAGCAGACACTTCTGTGTCCCCAACAGCAAACCAATTTTGTATTATCTTTCACAGCTCAGAGGCCATATATTCCTACTACCCAGGGTGCAAACAGAACACACACATATGTAAAGGCTCTTGGGTTCAGGGAGTACTAGCAACATGCACTAAATAGGTTCTCCAGTTTTTTTAGCCCACTTTCCATTTACACACAAATGAAATATCAACCGAGATAAAATCACCCTGTCATGCTGAAAGGGATAGAGAACTGGATTGTTGACGACAACTTGCATCCACCAGTTTTTAAAACACTTCAACAATGGAAGCAGACCTATCAATGAATGTTGTGGAGGACATGTGGAGACCATTATTTACCACACTTACCACCACACCACAGGGAATTGACTACCAATCCCAAACATTTGATCGCCCAATATCTCTACTTGAAAGTTTAGCACAATACAAGTCTGCAATTGACTCATCACGTCTTGGAAGTGTAAATACGTGTACAATGCTTATTACGGAATGCTGAGAAGCAAGCTTCTTTAGCATCTCAAAAATGTTTCTGGGCATTATCATTAAAAAACTCACCACCTTGCCATCCATTGTCACTGCCTTCATTCAGAAAGATAACGCTCTAAAAAATAAGCAACCTGTTACCTCTTGAATACCAGTCCATCTGAACCACAGATGATGTAGATGATACACCTGAAATCGCCGACAATCAGGAACACATTAGAACAATATCTTTACATAATAAATCACAATCTATTCAAAATCAGCCATTAACAATGTTGTCCAAGTGCAATAGAAAAAGGCAAAGAATGGCAAAAAGAGGGGCAATGCAGTAAAAGTGAAAGACAAAAATCAGATAGCAAACCTTTGGCTGGTTTTCAAATAATGACTTCCAGCAATAAATAAGCAGGAAGAATTATACATCCTTGGTGAAATAAATGCCTTACAAGAAGCCAAAGGAATCATTGTGACAAACAGTAAATCCATAAACAACCATTCAGCCCACTGGCACTGGTCAGTATACATTAAAGGTGCCAGCCACTGTCCAACATCTGTTTCAGTAAGTGTCCTTCAACAGAATGCGTGGGGAAACCTTATAAGCCCTGTTTTACAACCACAAGTTCACACAGCTGACAATACTTGGCCGCAAGATAATGAGCCATTTTCAGTAACAGCAAAAAAGGAAATTACTAAATTTGGAGCTAATAGATATATAAAAAACTTAGACCCAGCCTCAACACCATTAAAATCCAGCCCTAGTGCCATCAATCTGCCTTTAAAGGACATCAGCTGGAATAATCAGTAATAACAATCATTCATCCTAAATAGGAATCGAGGCGTACTAAAGACATTTTAAACAGAGATAACATCATCAGATTACTAAATTAAAAGGAATGGGGTCAGGGGATAGTTTGCCTGGTGTTTCGCACCCCCAGCAACAAGACCCCACTGGTGTGGAACAGAATTGATATGTCTTCAAATGAAGAAGAACCTTTCATTATTTAACAAATTTGATGCTCCAATAATATAGACTATGTACTCAAACTTTCTCATAATCTTGCATTCTTTATTCTTTATTTATATTTTGACAAAAAGACCTTCTGGTAGAAAACATCCAACATGTTTTGAGATAACACCTCTTTATGAAGGCAATGATTCAGTTCTAGAATTGGATTTTCCAGTGAATCTCAGCATTTTAATTGTAGATCTGTCCCATTTCTTAATGGTGTCACGAGTGCCCTGAAAATATCATGGAACTATGGGCTCTGACAATTCAGATTAGAACTATAGGCTCTCACCGTGATATTTTCATGACACTCCTGATACCATAAAAAAATTGAATACTTGGGTTCAGGTCAAGTTTGGAGATAACCAGAAGGATTTCTGAGAAAATACTCATGCAAGGAGGCCTTAAGCAAGGCTGTGTCTTAGCACCAACACTATTCAATCTTTATATTGCAAATTTAAGTCTTCACTTTTACACAGCCAAATCTCATCCAGCAAAAATAGGAGATAAGCTGATTATATCTTTGCAATATGCTGATTATGTGGTACTGCTAAATCAAACTGGAGTAGACATACAGAGATTAATAATTACTCTCATAAACTATTGTAAAGTTAATGAAACAACTGTGAAATGTAATGTAATGTTGTAATGTAATGTTAAAAGATTGTATAAAGCGCAACTTACACCCAGCGGTTTCTTGGCGCTAAAGCAAAAGGAAAACAGACAGTCCGTGGGGCAAGAAGCATTAGTTGTAGGCATTACAAAACAAGTGGGTTTTAAGAAGGGACCTAAAATGGGTATACGGGGAGGCTAGTCTTAGACCTAACGGGAGAGCATTCCAGAAAGCCGGGGCAAGGAATGAGTACCTTAGTCCTCCCAGTTTCTTGCGTTTAAAGGTCGGGGCCCGAAGTAAGGCCAGATGGGAGGAACGGAGATTGCGGGAGGGAACATATGAGTGCAGTAGTGAAGAAATAAAAGAACGGCCTGTACCTGCAAGGGACTTAAAAATAATGCAGCCCAGTTTGAACTTGCAGCGCTCAGAAACAGGGAGCCAGTGGAGGGATTTTAACAGAGGACGGACATGTTGGTGTCTGGGCTGATGGTGGATAAGCCGTGCAGCCTGGTTTTGTACAAGTTGTAACCTCTTCAGTTGGTATGCCGGTATACCAACGTAAAGGGAGTTAGCATAGTCTATCCTAGAGATGACTAAAGCCAACAGGACCAGGGTGAGAGCCTCGGTGTTCAAGAAACGGGCAATCTTTCGGATCTTTATTAACTGGAAAAAACTGGAAGAAACTACCGCGTTGATCTGGGGCTTCATCGTGAGGTCATTACTGATAATGATCCCAAGGCTTTTTACTGAGTTGACAGGATTGGGGGGAAGACCCAACCTCGTGGGCCAAAAGATGGATTTCCAAGGATTGGCAGCCCCCCCGACAAGCACCAACTCTGTCTTGTCGGGGTTGAGTTTCAGGTGATTCACCCCCATCCAGTCACTGATGTGACAGAGAGTGGAATGAAAGTTATCAATGGATTGGTCCGAAGAGTTAATATCGAAGACCAGCTGAATGTCATCCGCGTAATTAAAAGCGGTGACACAGCTGCCTCGTAAGGACCGAATGAGGGGAGTCAGGTATAGATTAAAAAGAAGAGGGGATAAGGAGGAGCCCTGCGGGACGCCGCAGGTTAGCCCGACCTCGTCAGCAGAAAACTGAGAGAGCCGAACCGCCTGACGGCGGTTGCTCAGAAAGGAGCGAACCCAGTCAAGGGCGGTGCCCTGGATGCCAGCCTCCCTGACACGGTCGGCCAGGATATCATGGTCGACCGTGTCAAAGGCGGCCGACAAATCCAGGAGCACCAAAACCTGACTGGTGTTGGAGTCAGCCCCTCTCCGCAACTCCTCCATAACTGAAAGAATGACGGATTCCGTGGAATGATTGGTCTGAATCCTGCCTGTTGGGAATCAAGGAAGTGAGAGTCTTCAATAAAAGTGCTCAGGATGTTAGTAACGTGAGACTCCAGGACCTTGCTGAGATAGGGGAGAAGGGAGATGGGGCGGAAATTACTCATGACCGTGGGGTCTGCCGTAGGTCTTTTCAGAATGGGCACAACCTCTGCTCTTTTAAATGACCCAGGAACTAGGCCAGAGGAGAGAGAGTTGTTCAGCAGTACCAGAGGGGGGGAAGGACAGGCTGTAAAGGCTTCACGAAGAATCAAGGGAGGGCAGCAGTCCGTAGGGGATCCAGAAGAAACCTTCTTTAAGAGAGCAAGAAGCTCCATCTCCGAGATTGGAGGAATCTGAGTCAGCTGCATGGGGTTGGGAGAGAGCAGGGAGGAGTCGGCCCTAAGGGGGTGGAGCCGGGCCGAGGACAAAATGCTGTTTTTTATATTGGCAATTTCTCCACGAAGAAAAGATTTAAGGAGTCACAAAGTGCACGGGAAGGGAGAGGTTTAATGGTAACCCTATCTGGGTTCGACAGTTCCTCCACAATAGAAAAAATATCCTTGGTTCTAAAGGCGGAGTCGACAATCTTTTTAGAGAAATAAGTGGTCTTAGCTTGCAGGACCGCTGTTTTATATTCTTTAAGCAGGGTTAAAAACCGCAGTTTCATGTCGGGGGCATAGCCGCATCGCCACCGGCGTTCAGCCTGCCTAAGACCCAGCTTCTGGACTTTAAGGTCCTCAGTGAACCATCTTTGAGCGTCGTGAAAACGCTTAAGCTTAATCTGTCTAAGCGGCGCCACAGTATCGCTTGCTGACTCCAGCCAGTGTGTAAGGGCAGAAGCTTGGGTGTAAATGGAACCAAAATTAGAAGGGAAAGAGGTTCTCAGTAAGGAGACAAATTCGCTAAGATCGACCGATTCCAATTCCGGGCCGAAAGGTTACCATCCAGGGCTCTGCTAGGGCAGGGGGCGGCCATGAAAGAAAAGGAGATTATAAAATGGTCTGACCATAGACAGGGTGAGTTGGAAGGGGCGGATATGTCCAGGTTGGAAGCCCAAATCTGGTCCAAAATGTGACCCGTAATGTGGGTTGCTGATTTTATATGAGAAAGACAATTCATACTAGATAAAAGATCAGAAAATGTAGCAGAGCAAGCACTCTCTTTTACATCAAAGGGCCAATAATTGAAGTCACCTAGAACTAAAATTCTGGAATTATTAATAACGAGTTGGGAGAGCATGTCCGCAAACATCGTAGGGAAATTGGGCATAGACTGGGGGGGACGGTAGACTAGGACACAGATAAAAGGGGTCACTGAAGATTCCAGTCTCAGTACAAGATAGTCAACCGAGGGGATACCCACTGGAGTCAGGGCGGAGAATCTGATAGCGTTTTTAACAATCGCTGCAACCCCACCTCCCGACTTACCAGAGGCTCTGTTCGCTTGGATGATGTAATAGCCAGTAGGGATTGCAGCAAGAATGTCAGGGGCAGACTCCTCATTGAGCCATGTCTCCGTTAGTAGCAATATGTCCGGTTTCTCAGAATCTAACAGGGCAAAGATTTCCAACTGGTGTTTTATCAGTGAGCGTGTATTAAGATAGGTCAATGTGAGATTTGAGTATGAAGACCTATTGATAGGAGGAGAGTTGATGGCTGAAAGAGGGACTGAAGGCAGAGGGGTTACTATCTCAGGAAAGGTGGCTCTGGTGCAAAGAAGCCCCAGTGACTCACAGCTCGACAGAGACATGGGGGGGGGTGGGACAATGGGAATGCAATCGGATCAGGTCAGCAGAAGTGTATTTAATAAAACCGGCAGAGGGACATGCCCCATGCCCTGGCCGGCCGCAGACGGGCTTGCCTTAGCCTGCTGCGCTTTCCTGAGTCATGTCTTCTCCTGTCAGATACCTTCTGACAGTGGTGAGTTTTTGGATACCGAGGCAGTAGCCTCATTACTCCATATTCATTTAGAATTTTGTAGTCGCTGTTTAGGTTGTCTTATTGGTGTGTGACGCTTTCGAAATATACACATTTTTATAGGGTGCTGATGGGGGCGTGGCCTCGGGTTTAGTGGGCGTGGCCTGTGGGCAGCTCGAGTGATGGCGCCGAAGAATGAATTTCCCCACCCGCGGCAGCGCTAGCCTCCGCTGCGCGTGGTTGGCCAGGTGGGACAGAAAGTGCAAGTGCCCAGAATGCTTCGAGCATACAGAGAAGGTAAAAACAATTTATTCACATTACAATGTTTAAAAAAGATCACAAGAGTCTCTCCCGGCTTCCGCCTCAGGAGTGTCAGGATCGTAAGCGCGGGCTTGCAATCAGCGTGGCTTAAGAGGTAAAGGGGGCGTGGCCTCGGGTTTAGTGGGCGTGGCCTGTGGGCAGCTCGAGTGATGGCGCCGAAGAATTAATTTCCCCGCCCGCGGCAGCGCTAACCTCTGCTGCGCGTGGTTGGCCAGGTGAGACAGAAAGTGCAAGTGCCCAGAATGCTTCGAGCATACAGAGAAAGGTAAAAACAATTTATTCACATTACAATGTTTAAAAAAGATCACAAGAGTCTCTCCCGGCTTCCGCCTCAGGAGTGTCAGGATCCTGTAACTGTAAACATTTAAAACACAGACATAGTTATCTTTGTAAAGAAAAACACAAAGCAAGGAGAGTGGTACATAGGGGACTTAGTCCATCAAAAAACAATAAATACAAATACTTGGGGGTTTGGCTAGATGACCAAGGTGGCTACCTTCAATACACTGTAAAACCAAAAATCACATCCTTACACTTTGCTCTTCAATTACTTTTTAAATTGATAATGGATCCTTCAGTTATGCTAATTTTAAAAGCAATCGAAGCCAAGCTGTTTCCCATCATTGCATCTTGTACCAAGGTTTTCCTGGACAAACCTGGAACTTTTTTAAACAACACCCAACATTAAATCTATCCCTCTTTATTCAACCTGCCCCAACACTTATCTCCCGCACAGTTCAGGCTTGAGTTCTGCCTAGTCGAACAGAAAGCAGCTTTTCTAAATATACATGCACACACCAAGAACGGCAAAAAGTACATTGGTCACACAATTGGTGGGGAATGAATCTTGCCCAACCTAAAAAAGTATAATTCCTGGATGAATGTCTTGATTGCCAGTTTGCAACTGGAAGGAGTTGAACATGCACCAAACTCTCTGTTTAAGAAGAAGTTAAATAAAGTGATAAAAGACATTATCTTCACCTTGAATGAAAATCACCTTGTTAAAAAAAATTAATGCATGGCTCATAATAAACTTGTATAAAAGTCACAAAGTACAGGGCTATTTGGCTGAACCTTTCAAAGCTCATCACAAAATTTGTTTGTGTTACCTCTCATCGCTTGATATCTTGCCTAAATGGGTAGAATAAAATAGTGGACTCTTAAAACCTATCCAGCACTAATGGGATGCCATATCTGAGTGAAGTGGTGAGTATAAATAAGATCATATCGATTGCTATCTATTTTAAATGTCTCAATGTTTGCACAATCACATTTCACACTGCTCACTGAGCACCTTGTTTTTTTTAAAGATCTGTTTATTAAACATATATGGCACATTTACACCATTCAGGTTCATCATAATACGTATCATCATATATAGTACCGCTCGTTTTCCAGAATCATCATGTCTCGCTTTCATGCTCGCCCGCACACAGAGCACCTTTTTTAAATGAATTTTCGTCTATACAGTGAATTGAACTACCACCAAACAAATATACTACTTGTAAAGATAAACTATTTTGTATGGTTATTATGTTCTTCAAAATGTATTTACAACAATAATGTGTTTAGGAGAGGAATGTTTTGAAGCAGACCATCTGTAAATTTATAATTCATATTTTGAGCATTTCCAACAGAACCAAACTCTTGGCTATGTATATGAGGAATATATGGTAACCTCATACTGTTTAGTGTGTATTGCGGTATTAGGCAGGTACTAAAGAGGTGAAAACCTTCCACATTTGGTGTTATTGCCTCCAATGGATGTACTGGCAAAGGCCTATGGCTGTTACATTTAAAAAATCCCCACATATTCAAATGCAATTCAAAGATGGTGGAAAGAAAGATTGCTACTTTGCCATGAAAATGAAAATGAAAATATTTGGTTTCTTTCTTGTGCAAATTCGTGTTACACAATAGGCACTGTTCTCAAAATAGTAAAAATATAATTTTTTTCAATAAGGCTCTGCGTGTAAAAGGAAAATTCCCAATCATTTTCCTTCTTTTTTTAAGGTCTGATGTCTTGAATATTACAATGCCTTCTAGTGAGACAGTTGTATATTACAAATGTTCTTAAGACAGAGGCAAGTTGCTGTCAGAGGGCCATAAGGTGAACATTGAATAACCCCCAAACTGAGGCTTAGTTTAAAACCAGTTGGGATGCACAAAAAAGAAAAGTGAACCTTTAACTCTAAGAGATGCTTGTTTTCTGCTGAGTGAAACATTGTATGTTTTACACAAGCTAATATACTCTTTGACTCTGAAAAGGCAGTGTTAATGAGATAGTATTCCTGGGCATCCATACGAAACTCAGGTGTCATTTTTGGTGAATGACATTTTGATTGAGATCTACTTTAAAAAATAGCATTTTCTAGTGTTGGGGTAAATTTTGCAACTATGAGTTTAAATAGGTAAACTATTAATGCCACAGAAGGTGATGCGTAATGTCACGTAATAGTAATTCCTTGCTATATAATTTAGTCAAACCAGTTGCATTATTCAAGTGGCGTGTTTATAATTTAATACATGGCTCCACATCACACACATTTATCATCCCCAGTAAGCCATACTTATGTAGTTGTGTCGGCGTGTAGTAAGTTTGTTGCAATCATTCGAAATGAATACGGAGATTCCAGTTTGGTGTAAGCATCTGCATAAGTGTGCAAAAGAAGCCCCAGTCATTTTTGGATAGAGGTGTCCAGCATGGTGTTCCAACTCGCCAGCGCCTGTTTAGTATGCCTGTATTGTTCGTGTTGAGCTGTGTTATAGAGTTCAGTTATAAGGCACTGGCGTGTTGGTGCTGTCAATAGTATCTGTGGTGCATTAAGTGTTGGGGGTTCATGGGGGAATGCTGGATACAAATTCTTGACCGCTAATCGCAGTCGCAAGTTTGTAAAGGGCATTAGAGGGGTGTGGTCTATGTTTAGCAAGACATGTGAGGATTTAACAAATTGTCCATCATTAAACATATGGCCCATAGTGTGCAGGCCCATTTTGTCCAATATTCCCCGTGCCCTCTGCTCTTGTGTTACTGATATTTCTGAGTGATGCATTATTGGGAGGGCAGGGGTGTATACTGGAAGCTTATGGGCATGGTGCCCCAGTGTGTGCCATGCTTCTATAGTGCTTTATACCAGGTTTATCGTAGAATGTGGGATACCCTTCCTCTTTTGTGGTATGAGAGCGGCCAATGGAGTTGGGTGTGCTTTGTCTGATTCTATGGCAACATGTGGAAGGCAATTCCGGGGATGTAGCCAGTAGTGTGCGTAATGTGCTTGGGCCAGAGATAATAAAGTTGTAAGCCCAGAGCTCCAAAGCCTCCTTGGGCGTATGGACGTGTGAGCGCCTTCTTGTCAACTCTCGGTTGCCACCCACGAGAGCATGTTCATATGCAAATGCAATTTCAGAATTAATTGTTGTGACAGGGTAATGGGTATGTTGAGGAATAAATACAAGAAATGCGGCAACACAATAATTTTTTGAATCGCTATCCGCAAAGGATATTGGCAATTGGATCCACCGGGCAACCTGGCTTCCTAGTTTCGAGAGTGCTTTCCCATAATTCTCACGGACCACTTGTTCCGAATCGTGGTGTACCCAGATTCCTAGGTATTTAATCAGGTCTGTTTGCCATAGAAGGGGAAAGTCAAGAGGAAACTGTTGTGTGCAGGGTGTCACCGGAATAAACACTGACTTAGACGAGTTATGCTTACACCGGAGTACTGTTCAAAGCGAGTGCATTACCGTATTATTGGGTTTAAAGTGTGTGCTGTGTTGCAGACATATAATGCCATGCCATCTACATATAATGAAATTCTTATGGGTCACAATCGGAACCGCAGTGCTGCATTCACGAGCTGTTGGTGTATTTTGCCTGCCAGCGGCTCAAGGGCTAATGTAAACAATAGCGGGGGTCAGGGGACATCCTTGGCGGGTTCCTCTGTAGATCCGCAACGTATCCGCTGTTGCCATTAATACGAATTCTGGCAACCGATTCCTGCAAAGAAAGGTTTGCGGGAACCCCATTGTGCGGAGTACTGGGAACATAAATTCCCACTCCACTGAGTCAAATGCTTTGGCAGCATCTAAGAGGGCAGCTGCTGCAGGCAGATCAGGGTCCAATTGGTGGACTAAGGCAAAGATTGTGCATAAATTATGAGTTGTTGAGTGAGCTGGAATAAATCCTGATTGATCAGGTAATACTAGGTGTTGAATCAAAGGTTGTAATCGAATGGCTAGTATTTTGGCAAAAATGTTGGTATCTGTGTTTATAAGGGAAAGAGGTCTGTAAGAAACACAGTGGTCTGGATTCTTATCTAGCTTAATTAATGTTCTTAACAGTTCCTCTCGTAAATTTGGGGGGTGCACACCTCTTTCATAGGGTTCTGTGTACATTGGGAGCCGATGAGGGGACACTAGGTCACTAAATTTCTTATACAATTCACCAGGTAGGCCGTCTGTTCCAGGGGCCTTACCGTTTGGAAGAATCTTTATCGTCTCCTTAACTTCGTCTTCTGTTATAGTTTCCATTAAATATTCCCTATGTCCATCAGGGAGCCAGGACAGGGCAATATCCTTCAGGTAATCTGCAGTGTCATTAGCTGAGGTAGTCAGCATTGTTGAATACAGACGCGAGTAGTAGTATTACAGATTGTGTACCATATTGTTTTCTGACTTGTGTATCATTTATCTGCACTATTTGATTGAGAGTTCAAGATGCCACCCTCACCGTACCTTTGTGAGTATGTCTCTGTGAGAGGAATCTTACTTCACTTTCTGCTAGCTCCTGATAAGAAGTCATTTTTACTCTAATGGCGTCTAGTAGTGTGGTATCTAGTGTTTGTTCGTGTTCCCTCGCCAGTTCCTCAATATCTTTTTCGAGCTTAGTGAGTTGTTGGCTAATGTCGTGTACTACACCAGTATGTCTAACAATGCATGTCCCTTGCAGCGTTGCCTTAAAGGCCTCCCACAACGTTTGTGCACTTGCCACTGTTCCGGAATTGTGCTCAATATACTCTACAATGGCCATTCTGATGTCAGCCTTGAAAACCCAGTCTAGCATTCCTGTTGTCAGGAAGTGCCATGCAAATTGTGGGGGGGGTATGTGTGGGCAGTCTCAATACCAGGCAAACTGGGGCGTGGCCGGATAATGTCTTTGGAAAGTGTTCTATTGTCTCCGTTCAGGTGCTGACCTCACGGGTTGCTAACGAATAGTCTATCCTTGACCATGAGTTATGTGTGGATGATGAATAGGTGCCCTCTTGTCTGTCTGGGTTTCGCAGCCTCCAGAGATCAATTAGGTTTCGATCGTCCATACTATTTCTAAGTACCCTCGATGCCTGTTTGCCTTATCTGTCAGTGCTTGTCGATCTGTCCAGTTGGGTCAATGCGAGTATTGAACTCTCCTCACCACACTACCTCAGTCGTGCCAGCTCATGTAGTCACGCCCTATCTGTGCATAGAATGCCGGAGCATCAATGTTTGGTCCATAAACGTCTACTAATGTTAGTACTGTGCACCAAAGCTTCCTTGTATTATAACGTACCAGCTTTAAGTGTCCGTAATTGTATGTAATGCTGTGAATGGGGTGCCTTTCTTAACCATCAGTAATACCCTGCGGGCATATGTGGAGTAGGAGGATGCTATACGTATGGATGCCCATCTAGTACTCACATTTAGCAAGGTGTGGTTTGTAAGAGGTGTTTCCTGGAGGCATGCTACCTCGACCCCATGGTGGTCAATATAGGCCAGTTACTGTCTAGTTTTTCAAGGATTGATCAAGTAAGTAGGGTCAGAGTTGTAAGAGTTTGTGCCATAGTGCAGTCTAGTATCATGTCTCAGGATATGCAAGGAAATGCATTGCTCAGACTCTAGCAGTAAGTCAGCCGTACTAGTTGGTGCTAATAGAAACAGTTTTCAACCCCAATTTGTACCCAGCCCCCCAAATCCAACACCCCAATTGTATCAGAGACAATCCTTTCTCTTGGCCTGGATTCCCCGAATTCCCCCTCCCCAACAAAGTTGGAAGCAAAGTGTGGTGCACACATGGGAACAGAAACAGCCCCGCCATTAACACCCGCTTTGTGGCATTTGCGGGGGTGCTGCTCGTCTGTTATCTTCGGAGCGCCAGTATCACAATGTCCGTTAGAAGGACCTTGCCTGCTGTACTGTGCAATATTGGGTCATCTCTGATGCCCCGGCCTTCACGATAGAGAGACATTTTGCAGAGGTAACAAGTATCAATCTGCCTTGCCATTTCTTCCCTTAGCCAGGGAGTGATATTTCTAGTTGTACGTTATGGTCATATCATAGTGTGGGGCCAGGTTTCAGATTATATTATTAAGCCGGGTCATCTATTCTTGAATTATGATCTTGTTCGTCTGCTTCACCTCTGGGAGATTTCGGGTCGGGTGTTTGATCTCTTCCGCTGTTGTAAAAACTGCCGTAGGTTTTTAGGATCTCCAAAGACCTTCGATCTGCCATCTATTGTGATCTTGAGGCAAGCTGGATACAGCATAGCATATGCAATTTTCATTTCTTAGAGCTTCCTTTTCATTGACAGGAATTTCTCTCATGCCTCTTGTACCTGTACCATGAAATACGGGTAGATGGAAATCTCTGCACCCTCATACCTGCATTTCCCTGGAAGGACGCAATGCTGCATTCCGGTCTCTACAGTTGAGAATCCTCGATATGATGGGGCGTGGCCTCGCCCCACTAAGCGGCTGTGGCGCAAGCGATCTATGTGCTCGCTCTACTACAAATATTTCGGAAAAGGCTTCTCTCCTTAACAAGTCAGCAAGCAGATTTTCTATGAATCGCTCCATTGTGTTTTTAGTTTCAGCATTCTAGTTATTCTGCGGTTATTGTACCTAGGACGTGCCTCCAGATCCTCGGCTTTGGCCCAGAGTAATTCTAGTGCTTTCTCCATCTTTTTCTGATTCTGAGCATCTTCCGTGTCAGACACCCTATGCTCCATCATGTAAAGTCGCTCTGTGTGCTTATCTATTCACTCCGACATTCTGTCAATGCGATATGTAAGAGCATCCAATTTCCCGTCGATAGCAGTTAGAGTAACTTGCATTGCGGTGAGGATTTGGTGCAGATCCTCTCCAAGTTCACTTCCTGAGAAGGTGCGTCGGTACCCGGTATCTCGTGATCTTTGCTTCTTAGCCCCAGGGGCTTGCGTTGTTCAAATTGCAGCTTTAACTGTGTTTTATCTGCTTTCCCCATGTTCTTAATGCACTGGCAGTGGGAGGAGTGAGATATAGAGGGATGTTTCCTTTCCAATGCTGCACTATGAGTTATGTGCCAGCCCAATGATGCCTTTCCTGTAGTTCAGTGCGGTTTTCAGGTATGCTGTTGGACGCGGTGTCATGGAGATGAAGGTGGTTACTGTCAACTATGCTCCCCCAATGTTCTTTTAATGCAAATATAGCTCCAGTACCCGTCCCCACGAGTTCCTGCCACCCTAATACCTCAATGGGGCAGTCGATCTGCTACAGTGATGTACGTATGTAGCGTGTCCCAATGTTTTTGAGTTATTATATATGTATTGTGGCATGTATTGCAGAAACAGTTTTGAGTAGCAGACTGGAGTCTTGCCGTAAGGATTCAATTTAAGGCCTCCGTGGTGTGTTTAGTGCAGATCGGCAGTATCTGCAAGCTTCAATCTACTCTTGAAGCATCTTCGTTTGCAGCGCCAGCTGCCTGTGTCGCAGCAGCCTTAGCGGGCCTGGCCCCAAATGGTAGACAGGTCAGCAGGAGGGAGGCCGTCAACAGCCCAACCTCACGGTTCTCCCCACCAATGGCCACTCTCCACCAGGCCCCGTGCTGTTTCCTGCATCCGTCTGCACCCCCACTCACCAGCACCAGGTAGAAGGCTTGCAGGCTTCTGATACGGCATGCTTGGCTCCGCTGCAATTTTTTTACCAGATCTGTGTGGGTTCTGTCCTCCGGAGCACCGCCCAACCTCACTCAGGTAGAGGTGTGGGTGCGTCTGTCGGCTTCCGCTGTATTCTCTGCCTCTCCGGTCTTGGGGGCTCCTGCGGCCTCTGCTGCGTCGAAAGGTCCAGTCTCTCTCCGGCCTGCAAGGTTGCAGTTGCTGATGGTTACTGCTTGCGGTGCAGTTGCTGATGGTTACTGCTTGCGGTGCTATGATTTTCCGAGCCCCTGATCTTGACGGCACCTCTCAGGGGCACCAGATCTCAAATGCAGTGTTCATGGCTTTTGTACGGAGGCTACTAAATCAAGTCTATTAAAAGTCCTATTTATAGTGCTCCCGCTTAATCCTCAACAAGTACAAAGTGGGCTGGTAATCTTACATTTGAACATTTAAGGATTTTAATTTATCAGCAATTGCATTAGGGTCCTGATCAGAAAGATAGAACTGTTCCCTCTCCAGGGACAGATGCAAAACAATAAACCTTGCATGATCATTGCTACCTGAAGCTTTGGTACCCCTTAAAATATAACTGTTACTAGATTTTGAAACTGTTTTACTCTGCATATAACCAAACAATATATTTGCTTGACCAAAAACTACAGTATGCTCAGAACCATGTGAAACATTGAGGAGACTCTACCTATGCTCCAGAATTCCACAAACAGGATACTTTAGTATCACAATGGGGAAAATATGAGGAGATTGTGAATTAAGGACATGCGTAGTCATTTGCAAATTTAAAATATATTTGTAATTGTTATAACTTTTACAAACAAAAGGCTAACCATTAAAATGTTATGTTACTTAATTTCAAACTTTACTTAAATAATGAAAAAACATATTTTTCTGCCTCTATTATAACTTTACTTCACAGCCATTTGTTCTAAGCTAAGAGAATGCACATCTCCAGTAGTGACATGCAACCATTAACCATAAATTCTATTGGCTGGGGACAGAGAGAGTATCGGCCTAATTCCAGAGAAGTTTTAAGGTATGGGCAAAGTGTGCACTTGCCCAGGGCCCCCACCTTCCAAGGGGCTCTGTGAAAGTGATTTCTTTCTCGATCATAATTCTGTTCAAATATTGAGCTCACCTTTTCAAAACTGTTTAGCATCATGGGGCTTGAATTAGCAGAAAATGGGTAATAAAATTCAAAGTTGTTCTGAAAACGGGTCCCCAAAATATTTCATGCCTGTGGCCCCTAAAATCCCTAAGATGGCATTGCCTGAGTCACAAATGTAACTTACAGTTTTGAGTAAATGACACTTTTCAATACGTTTACAACTTTTTGCTTATATATATTTTTTTAATATCTTTTTATTGAAAAATGGACAGGTACCAGGAATACAGTCAACATAAGGAAGGAAGTAACATGGTAAATATACAATAAATGGAAGCAATAATACAAAGTATAGACGAAAAAGGTTATAAATTACAACCTTATGTAATGGTTTAAAGAAGTGTAGATTATGGTACCTTACAATTCAATATTTATCTAGATAATTTTTAGAGTAGTAATGAGAAAAGAGAGAGTGTTAGGAAGAAGGAAGAAAGACGATAAAGGAATAAAGAGAAAAGAGGAAAGGGAGGGAGAAAAATTAACAGGTAGGAATTAGTGTAACTGAGAGTTTTTAGATGGAAAAGTAGTAAAAGGTAACCAAAGTAAATCAGACTTCATTTTCTGAGCTACAGATGAAGATGAAACAATGTAAATTCTGTTTCTTCACAAATAAGGTTCCATCATATTAACATGCATATTTTGGAATTGTCTTTCCAGCAAGTAAGAAAAACTTTAAATGCAAGAGCAATAAAAAGATCAAACAGTTTCGGCTTTAGCACTGTATCATGAGAATCAAACTACAAGGATCAACAAAATACATTTATATCAAGAAGATAAATCTTGGAACATTTGGTCAAGATGGATTTCTAAAAGTTTAGGACATTAGGACAATGGAAAACCAAATTAGATAGTGTACCATTGGTGGAAAGGCATAACCAGCAAAGGGGAGAAGATGGTTTAATTTTGTGCAACAATACTGGTGTTCTAACAGCTCTATTGTAAAGAAATAATAAAGATTGAGTGATATTAGCAGCTCTTTAAGTGGAAAAAAGGTTATGCCATAATTTGTCCCACTTTTGTGGAGAAAGGATGATGGACGATCAAGTTCCCAAGCTAGTTGGATTGGGTATTCTAGTCTTTCAGAGATAGGAGTAGATAGAAGTTTATATATAGATGAGGCTTTGGGATTAGAGTCAAAAGAGATGTTGTGTAGATGGTTAAGGGAATAAATGGAGTATTGTTAATAGGAACGTTTTTAGATGAAAGAAATGATTGAAGTGTCTGTGATAATTGAGAGTATTGAGATAAGTAGGAAGAGGGTCAATCATAAAGGTCTTGTAATTTATTAAAAGGCATAACAGAGGTATGGGATACAAGTTGGTGGATATATAAAATAATATTCTCTTTCCAATGTTTGAAATAGAATGATTAATGGAGAAACCTAATGAATTTATTATACCAAATAGAGGAGGCAAAGAAGGCCTGATGAAAGTTGGATCCATCTATAAACAGCGAGTGTAACAAGTATTGGGAATGTTTTAAAATAGGGTATTTAGATATGAAGGAGCAATTAGACATAAAACAGATGTCACAGAAAGAAAAATCATGTAATAGAGAACGTTCAAAATTAATCCAACGAGGTATCGGAGCATCATGCTAGTGTCTATTTAGTGCATATGCGTATCTGATTGGAAAAGCAATGTGATATAGCTTAAAATTAGGAAATCGAACACCTCCTTCATTCTTAGATTTGATTAATTTAGTTAAAGCAATACGGGCAGGTTTATTGTTCCCAAGAAATTCAGTACAGATAGAATTAATTTGGTTAAAATAATAATTATGAATTTTAAAGGTTAACATAGATAGCAGAAATAGAATAAGTGGTGCAATCAGCATTTTAATGGATCCAACATGCCCCACCAGGACAAATGTAGGGGGGACCATGAGGAGAGTACATTTTGAATCTTAATTTTCAAAGCAGTAAAATGATGGGTAAGAGTTTGGGGGAATGGTAGGGGAAAACATACACCAAAATATTTAATTTTTGATGAACACCATTTAAAGTTGGTGTCAGAAAACATGAATTGATAACAGAGAATTTATAGGTAAAACTTCAGTTTTAGTGAAATTTAATTTGTATCCAGATTCCTAAGAATATAAGTCAATCTCCTGTAAAAAAAAAAGGGGGTAAGGAGGTTAGGGGTTTTGATAGGTAAATTAAGATTTCCTCTGTAGACAATTTAATTTCATGGGAATTATGAATAAAACCAGTTATCAAAGGGTTATGGCGAATGGGCTCAAGGAAGGGTTCAAGACATAAAAGAAATAGAAGAGGGGCGAGAGGGGACACCCTTGCCGTGTGCAAATTAAAATAAGGAGACAAAAGACCATTAACAGATACACATGCACAGAGATCGGAATATAATAATTGATAAATGAAATTAATTTGGGGCCGATACTGAACCATTGAAGAGTTTTGAACATGAATTGCCAATTTATGCGATCAAAAGCTTTTTCAGCGTCAAGAGATAATGCAGCTAGAGGGTCAGAGTAATTACTCCCCTAGATGAGAATATTAGAGAACATTCTAGCAGTGTATGAGTTGAGCCTACCCTTGATAAAACCAGATTGGTCAGGTTTAATAAGTAGGGGAATAACCCCTTCCAATCTAAAGGCAAGAATTTTTGCATAAACTTTGCAGTTATAATTGATTAAGGCGATTGGGCAATAATTTTGACAAAGGAAAGATCTTTCTAGAGTTTAGGGAGAATTACAATACGGCCATCAAGAAAGGAGCCTTCAGGTTTAGAATGTAATATAAAGGAGGTAAAAAGCTCAAGTAGTGCGAAGAAAGAATAGATGAAAAAGAGGAAATAAATTCAATAGAGAAGCCATCAGGACCAGGGTCCTTAGCTCTTTTTAAGGAGATGATTGCTTCTAACATCTCCTGAAGAGTTACATCTTTTTTTCAAGAGAGACATAAAGAGGCCCATTAGGATGTCGGGCAATGCCACCACGGAAAAGCATGTGGTCTTCACTTTGGGGGCCCAATGCAGGCCCCCATGGTGAAGGCGAGGTGGGGGTGCACATGGGGGGTACCTGAGGTACCCCCTGCATTTGCATACACAATGCGGCAGGCACAGCGCGGTGCCTGACGCTTTGTGTATGCAAATGCATCACATGGATTTCTAACATTGCGGTGGGTGCTGGTGTAAACACCGCAATGTTATAATCGCATGATGCGCCCTCCAGTGTGGTGGGCGCATCATAATTTGGATGGCGGGACCGACGCTCAGCTCGCGGCAAAGTCCGCCCGCCATCCTAATGGGGGCCATAATCTGGAGCAGAGTTAGGATAGGGGAGACCATCAAAGAATAACTGTGTCATTTGTGGTGGGATGGATGTTGTTCATATATAATGAGTGATAATAGGACTGGAATGCCATAACAATATCAGAATTCATTTGAGTGTTAGTATGGGTATTACAAATAGGGCCAATGGCTTTCTTTTCTGACTTGACTTTTAAATAATTAGCCAACATTTTACCCGCTTTGTTTTGACCCCCATGATATTTGGATTTAATTTTAAGTAAGATATTACAAGCATCAATTGTGGCCAATTTATTTAGGTCAGATTTAGCCTTAATTAGATCCCAGCAGGTGAACAGGGGATTTGGAAGTATAATAAGAGTATTCAATGGTCTAAATATGATTAAGGGTGGAAATGTATAGGGAGTTTAATGACTTTTTTTTCTAGCAGTGTAGGCGATGGTGAAAGCTCTAAACGAGGCTTTAAAGGCATCCCAACTTTTAAGAAGAGAGGTGTCACTTGACTTGTTAAATTGAAAAAATTCTTGTATATAGAAGGTAGAACTTATAATAAAAGTTTGATCAGATAATAAAGAATTATTAAATCTCCATCTAGCCTATTTGGGAATGGTAAGGGACAAATCAAGGGAAACTGATACCTGGGCGTGATTTGAGATAAAAATAGAACCAATCTTAGGGGATTGGAGTGAGGGTAATAAAGATTTTGAAATCAAAACGTAATCAATGCGAGACATAGTATGATGACCATTAGAAAAGAACATGCATTCATAACAATCAGGTTTACTAGTTCTCCAGGCATCATACAGTGGACGAGAAGCAATAGCTGATTGAAATGCTTTATGGGATTTATCAGTTTTAAATTCACTATCTGATTTTCTGGCAGAAAAGGGGTCAAGCCAATTATTAAAATCTCAAGCAACAATAATATTGGGGTTAGTAATTGAGGATAATTTTAATTTAATATTGTGCCAAAAAACCTCGGTCTGGCTTAACCGCTTCATAAATATAAAAGAAAGTGACAAGTTTATTATGGACCGGGGCATGAAGTATTACCCATCATCCACTCGCATCATTTTCAGTTGATACAATTTGTAGTTTCAAAGATGGCACGCCATCTTTACGATTTATAGCTGGCGAGAAAACAACCTGACCCACCCATTGACGCTTGAGTTTAAGAGATCAACATCATTACAGTGGGTTTCCTACAAAAAAGCAATCTGACAAACAAGTTCTGATAAATGAGAAAGTACCTTTTGACGCTTGACAGGATGACCCAGACCATGGACATTCCACGATACAACATTAAACATAATAATGTTTAAGTAGCAGGGGAATAATCACATTGATGACGAACTGCATAAAACAGCAAATAAGACGAAAGACACTGGTTATAAAAATCAGCAAACATACTAAAACAATAAGAACATAATGGAACAAATAGAAAAATCATTTATATAGATAATAAAAGAGGGGAAGGGTGACAGGTGAAGGAGGGGTAAGAGATAGAAAAAACAGAGAGAGGAAAGATGGAAAAGAAGTGAAAGAAATAAAGGAAAACAGGGACAGAGCAAGGACAAAAAGCCAGATCTGAAATATAAAGAGAGGGAAATAAGAATCGGGCATGTAAGCACTCGAGAACAAGAACAACAGGAAAAGATGGAGCTGAAGGAGATAAGGAAGTAGGAGATTTAGAGAATTATGAATATGATTAGGCAGCAAAGGACATAGCGAAGGTAAAAAGAACAGAGACTACAGCAAAATATAACTAAATGTGAGGCATTAACAGGTTAAATGAATTATGAGCATTGAGCATTTGTGTCCATAGGTATTGTAGTAACGGAATGCAAAAACTGTCTTAGTTTAGATGGATTCTCAAATGAACGAGATACACCTTCATGGATCATCTGGCAAAGACAGGGATGTAGGATGCCATAACAAATGTTCATAGATCTTAATTGTGGACGAAGAGAAAGGAATTATTTGCGCCTGGCATTGGTAGAATTGGAAAGATCCTGTGATATGAAGTTGTTATGACCAGACCAAACAGTGTTTTTCCTGGCAACTTTTGATACGTGCATCAGTTCAGTGAATTTTAGAAAAAGCATAATAATACCACGTGGTTTGTTGGAGTGAGGTCGAGGATGACCAAGACGATGGGCACGCTGAATATTGAGAGGAGTTGAAGAATGTAGATTGAGAAGGTCAGACAGAAATTTCTTTAAGAAGGAAAGGAGATCCAGACCCTCAACATTTTCAGGAAGACCATACAGCCTAAGATTCTTCCTCCTATTGCAGTTTTCTAAATTCTCTATATGGAGCTTAAGCTTGTAGATTTCTTGCTCCAATAACGTAACTTTAGTTACCACATCTTGTAAGGTTGCTAATACGTTGTTCCATTTCGGACATTTTACTTTCCATTGCTGATCTATCGGTCCTCAATCAGTTGCAGCTTTTCATTGTTGGTATTCATAAAAGGTTTCAAAGCACGAAGTTCATCTACAATTCAGTCCAGTACCAGATTTGAAGATGACTGGACCGAAGATGGAGGTTCATTTTTGCCTCTTTTCGGTTTATTACCAGATGAAGATGTCTTTGCAAGAGAAAGTTGATCACTAGCCATCTTGATAAAATGAACTTGACGGTAAGTAGGATTTTTATAAGTAGAGATCCTTCCCATAAAAGTATATGCTCAATGATATAGAGTTCAGTGAGAATGAGTATTTCAGATGCAATAATGATGAATGACACAACGCAATCCCATATACCAGGACTATGGTGTGTAGCAAACTATAAAGAGGAGGAACTCACAGATAAAGGCCAAAAGGTGAAGTGATTTAAAAAAAAATCCCTCACAACGCACACAAATCTGTTTGCATCCTCTCAGGCACAAGACATTTGTGGAGAACCAGATTTATTCTGCTTCAATAAAAGCCATGAGAAATAACAGATAAGGCAGTATATTAATGAGGCAGAGTCTCCATCTGTAAGAGAGTATTACAACTTGTGCACAGTGCAAGGCATAAAAGAGACAAGGGCGATGGTGTTCCTTCTAAGAGATGACTCAAACACTTCCAAATGCAAGAGAGCGCTTCAAGAGCCTTCCCTCACAGGCACCAGATGACATTCCAGTTGCCTCAAAAGATGGTAGTTTTTAGCTGCCTATTCATTATCCAGCATTCTACCTTTATTTAAACATTACTGAGGCTTGAGGTAGCAAAGGCACATCCAATAATGTGAGGGAGCACCTCAACACACCAAAGTGAACTGCCATTAATCCACACAGGGGGATATGGTTTCTAGCAATGTGGCCCCTGCGCATACAAAATGGCGGCCGCTCACGTCAGGAGAAACGGAGATGCGGTGAAAGTAAAAGAAACGTGAGTTCCGGGCTCACCCCTTGACACCAATGCGTGACACCATGTATCCAGAAGCTCATTCTGCCAAGAAGACGTGGAACGAGGTCATAAGGCAGCTGTAATCCCCCTCGTAGGCTCCATGAAGCGACTGAGCTCAGCAGACACTCACCATCTTGACGTGCACGTAAGCCACGCCCCCTATTTTTTGTTTATTAACAAAATCTGAGTGTATATTGCTACTAAAAAAAAACAGTAGTAAGGCCAGCACCATACATGGTCAACCACTGGTACTGTCAAAGAGGAGGAAGGTACCCCTAAAAAGTTTACAGGGAGGGAGTAGGTGCAAAACCAAAAGGACTTCAACCATTTCTAGTGTTGTGATGTGAGATAGAGATAGTGGTCTGCAGACAATCAAAGTTGGACTTTGTTTTTAAACCAAATTTTTTAAATATATTTTAATATAAAATGGTTTTAATAAAAAGTTGATTTGTACAGGCATCTCAAAGAGATAATGTTAACAATTAGATACTAGGGTTCACAGTATATGCTAGGCGTCTAAATACATTGTTTTTTATTTATATTTATATTTAAATAAAAGAATTGTTTCGTCCTGATGAAGGTGGAAATTATCTACTGTATACCGAAACGCCGCGTCAACTGCTTTTAACATATTACACTTGTCTCATCGAGATAAAGAGACACGTTTATATCATTTTTTAGATTGTAACCCTTAGGGAGGTCCAAGTATGATTGTACAGGAATAAAAATTATTTTCAACTAATTTCTTTTTTAGATGTGCTTCTGTAGTGTACTGTGATGCCCGGAATATTATTAGAATATTCTTATTTTGTCATAGCAGACTTTGTGTTGATGCTCATAAGTAAAAGTTGCTGTGATTAATAGATTTCTCTTATGCAACCACTGGTACTGCAACACCATCCCACAGAAATTTAAGTAGAAATAGTTAAAAGAAAAGTTGTTTGGGATGGTTGACATATATGGGACTATGAATACAATGTTCAATGTATCCTTATCAAAACTAATAACATGTTCTACTTTGTACATCCTTAAAGGGAAGTCTGCTGAAGGAGTGCTGTTGAACACTACTTGAATGCTATAGTAGCTGACTTTTCAGGTGTTGACTTGCACATTGAGGGGTTCAGCGTACTAGGAACACCACAGAGCCCAACATTTGCCTACTTTGGAAGGTTAACGGATGATTCCTTCCCCTTGAGCATGCCCATAGCTGAATAAGATATCCCTTCTGCTCCCCACTTGTAATGAACATGGCCACTACAGTGCAGTCCATCAAAAGCTGAACAAGATATCATAGGGAGAAAATTCTGGAAACAGACTAATAAAGGGCTAAATGAAACACACTATGGTCCTGGTTTACTAATGTTTTGCCACGGTGTTTGCACAATGGCAAGTGATGCAAAAAGAAGTGGTGATTCCAGTGTAAAAGCTGCTTTGTGACAAACGTTTGTCCTCATTCAGCGCCCACACCTCTTTGCGTCAGCTCCCTGTTTATATATGCAAGAGGGTATGTCTGACTCAGGCTGACTCAAAAGCGTAGATATTGGTACAAAGCAATATCTACTAAAGTAGCATTATATATGGCTTTGCATCCAACACTCACGCTTAGTGTAATCAGTTGGAAGCAAGAGGTCAAGCGGTATATAGCCTAGTGTAGCCACATAAAATATGCATGTTTTGTATTAAAGCATACATCTACCATGTCTAACCCATATATGAGGATTCACACATGAATACTTCTACTTGAGGTGCACCTTCTGCACCAGTACTAGGCTACGCACTGCCGGCTCACCTCTGCACCATACTGCAAGCCTGAACTTCACAAACAACAGCCAGATTCAGCGTGATTACCACTAATTACATAATTGGTAGATGGCTCTTGCTGAATCTGGTGCTGTGCTACTGTCTGTCCTCTGCACACCGCAGTGCTGTACTTGGATGGGTTGGTGAAAGTATGGATGGGTGGATGAAAGGATGGATGGATAAGTGAGTGAAGGAGTGGGTGGATGAAAGGATGATGAGTGGGTGAAATGATGAATGGGTGAGTGAAACGGTGGAAGGATGAGTGGGTGAGATGAAAGGTGATTGAGTGTGTGGGGGATAGCAAGGTGAATCGATGGGTGAGGGGATAGGTGCATGGGTAGGTGAAAGGATATCAGAGTAAATGGAAATGTTAGAGGATGGATAGTGGGTGAAGGGTTTGTCAGAATAAATGGAAATCTCAGAGGGTGGATGGGTGAATGGCTGGCTTAAAAGATGGCAGAGTAAATGGAAATCTGAGAGGATTGATGGATCAACTGGGGAAGGTATGGCAGAGTAAGTGGAAATCGGACATTAATGAATGAATGAATAGATGTGTGGTTGAAAGTATTGCAAAGTAAATGGAAATCATAGAAGATAATTGATGCGTGTCTGATTTAAAAAAGTTATGGTTTATAAAAAGCTGAGATGATAGATTGATGGATAAAAGGATGATTAAATAAATGGAAATCGGAGAAGATGGACAGATGGGCAGGTGGTTGAAAGGATGGCAGGGTAAATGGAAATCTGAAGAGAAGGATGGATGGAAAAGCAAATTGCAATTTGAGAGGATGGATGGATGACAGTGAATTAAGATTGGTAAGGATGGACAAAAGAATCAATTGATGGATGAGAAGCTTTATTGATGATGGACAAGTTAAATCATTGGGGAATGTTGTATGCATAGATGAACAGAATAGCCAATGGATGGATGGAATGGTGAAAGATTGAATGGTGGATGAAAGAATGGCTGGATGTCAGCATGTCACACTGTGAAATGGTAGATATCAGAGGGCGGCTGTAGAAGTGAAAGGATGAATGGATAGATGGTTGGATGGAAGAGACAAGGGAGCTCTTCTGGTGGGGGTCAGGCTCTCTTGCTTCGCTGCTTTGGTTCAAAGTGAGGGGTATGGTAATATTCAGGCTACTTCCATGTAATGGAATAAAGACCTCAGATTTCATGCCTAGTGGCACAACAAGGTACACATAGAGACTCTAAATGAATTGGTGTATTTTGATAGCTAATACAACCACACTATTTTTCAGATGCTCATAATCTACGTAGGTTTAGGCTTTATTTAACCTTCGCCTTAACATGTTTAATAATTCCTGATTTGTTTATATTATTTATTCAAAATCATTATAATGCACAGGAGTTGAAGACAAATAGTGTATAAAATAATCATATTTTGTAAAATGCCAACAATTATGGGTGTAGGCTGATTTCAGGGTGCAGGCCGAGGCTATAAACGTACCACCTGCCAATGAAAGATTCTCTGACAATGTTGACTGACTCTAAAGGCCCCCACCTTCTAGAGGGTAACCCAGTAGAAGAGTGAGAGTGTCACATGACAGTTTTCATTTGCTTGAAAAAGGTTATAGTTTCCTTCTGGTGCTTGAGGAAACTATTGGGCTTTAGCCCAATAATTTGGCGGCAGCACAAGAGCTGAATTTGTGTAGGATTCCAAGGACATCCCATTTTCTGCTCTCTTGAATTGTTCCTCTCTGCGATCACTAAGCTGTATGCATCCTTTGGTATCCTTGGAGCTGGTAGTTCTTAGTAATAAAGTATTGCTTATGCTCTGCCTCGTGCTGATCCAATTCTTGATACATGCTTACTGACCACACTGACAAAAACAAACAGCCGTTTACACAATTTTTCTAACCACACACAAGTAGCTTCTATCCCATTAGTCTACAGAAAATATTTACTATTTGATACCTGAAAAGCCATTGGATTTGCTGGTTTAACACAAAACAACTCATAGCCCAACATCCTTCAACAGCACTTTTATATCTTGCACATATACAACAGTTATGACTTAGACAAACACATTGTAAACAGACAGCAATTCTTATTCTGTATATTTGTTTGAACTGGTGTGCTCTCCTGAATATTAAAACAACAATATTGATTGAACATAATATTGAGGACAGAATATCGAAAATAAAATATTGACAGGTAAGTAGGTCTAAATTTTCTGCACATAACTCCACATATATGTTCCTATGCTGTACATATATCTTCAAGGCAAGTAGATGACTGCTCCCTTGTGCTGGAATACAGAGCTCTGATGTCATGCTTAGTGGACCAACAGTATACACAGGGAGGCTTTACATGACTTAGGCTATTTTGATAGGAATAGTAAACCTATACTTCCGTATGCACTTACCTTTTGATAGTTTGTCTATCCTCGATATTCTTCTATCTCAAATTTGGTGGTGTTGATATTCAGAAGTGCCATCATTTCAAGTGTATCCTGACCAGTATCCAGTATACACACTATACAATACTGAATTTATGTATGCAGCATTTGAAATTAATAGTATTAGTAGTCCGCAAGCCACAGGCTTCTTCATTGTAGATGGTCTCCCGAGTCGCCTTAGCACAGAGCCCATTAAACAACTTACATGTCTACCAGCAGTGGTTTCTGTGTATGGGTGTGGAGGCTTCGCCTCTTTACATTCACATAGAAATGCAGCAAAACTAGCAAAGCTTAAAATCAGTTTTTTAAATGAGGAAAATACCCCCTTGTAAGTTTCTGGAATGGGGGGCACTGCAGCCACACTCAGCCACACCAGCACAGCATTGTTGCTGTGGTATGTGGACATGTGACAGCTCTTTACTATTTGCTCCCCTGTGCAGGCCCAAAGTCTAAGTATTTGCAGGGGTGACAATTGTAAAGCCTGAGGCCTGTGAGGTAATAGGCTAGGCAAAGAGCTAGCATCAATACCCAGTCTCCTCCCCATGATTACGTGGAGGTAAATTTAGCTTCGGGTGTTTTAGATGCAACCCCGAAGCACTAAGCCTCCACATCAGTCAGGGAGTAGAGAGCATTATCCCCCCACCCTTTACCAACTTGTTACAGGGTGTGGGTGGGACCCCTCAGGATGTGGGTGGGACCCCTCATGGGACCCCTCCCCACACACTGTGACGAGTATTGATAAGGGTATGGGAGGTGGGAAGCCAAGATCGAGTCTGTGCAGACTCAACTTGTGGCATGTCTGAGACCGCTTCCCATGCGGTGTGAGTTTGTTCATTCTGGTGTGGTGGCACGCACATCTGTAGTAACACAGTCAGCCACATAAATGATTAACGGCAGTGCCAGTGGCTAGGGAGCTAGACCCCGAATGGCCGCTTGGGCACAGCAGTGCTGGAAATTAAAGATTAGGCTGCAGATGAGGTTACTGCAGTGAGTGACTTTTGGTTGTAGACATATGTGAAGGAGTCGGCAGGCAGTTCACCACCAGATAAGGGCACAGCACAGGACTGTAGAAAAATACATTGACAGCACAGGCCCATTTGGTTAGTTCATGTTATTGGGCCCATTTAGGATCTTGCCATGAACTGACAACAGGATAGTGGATGAATGTCACCAGACGTAAGGTAGATCCTTGACAAAGCCTGCATGTGGGTGTGTACTGCAGGCCTTAGGGGGAGGAGGTCATTTTGCCCCATGAGTCGGTTCAGACTATGAATATATGGGTCTCTCAGGGGCCACTTAAGTTAACACTTTTTAACACTATCTATACACAGACAAATATATTGGCGTTGTTTGTCTGGCGACATTAGCACTATAACGTAATATAATTTTGAAATGGCAAAAAGAGGTGAAACGCATTAAGCATGGAATCATTGCAATAATCAGCTCTTTTAAACATACTTTATAGTCCAGAATAATCTTGAATCCTTCTGATATAGGGCAAATGACCGACCCCCCCCCCCCCCTCGGGGCTGGAGCTTCTCAAACTCCAATGCACAGCTTCGAGGGAGCCTCGGATGCTGCACGGTCAGCGCTTCGTAGTTTTTCCAAGATGGCCGGCCCCACGCTTCAGGTCACCTCCACGGGTCTCAGCTCTGCAGGGACTGTGGATCGGGCTGTTACAAGGCAGGCACGCTGGGTCTTGTCGATCTCTGTCGCTCGAGTTCCGGCGGGAACTGCAACAAAGCAAACGTTGAGGTGCTGGATGGTGCCTGTTTGCACAGGGTGCCAAAAAACTGTAATGGGTCTTGGCTCTCACTCAGCAAGGCTGAGCCCGTACTATAATAGAACAACACAATTGCCAATGCTGAGACCAACTAAACCACTATTTGTGATCCTTTCATGAAAGAAAACATGAAATTCGGCTTTACAGATTGAAACTTAGTCAAATGCACATTATTCAATATTCATTTTAATTTGTTCAAATATTTTTTCAAAAAAATGGCATAATATAGATATGCATTTCAATACATAAACAAACAACACATTTAAGAATAAACTAGTGAGAACACACTAACACATTTTCAACACCATGCATTTGGCCAATTCCACATTCATATCACATTCATCCAAGCATCCATCTTAAAATGAAAAAGAGAGAGAAAAAATGAAAAGATGAAACAACGGTCCCTTCATCACAGCTAAGTGTGTAATTAAACATCTAATGCATCACAAGTCACAAGTTTCAAATTAATCAGAATTGTAACAAGGGAACTGTTTCCTTATATATACAAAAAACCTTTAGTGTTCAGGGACCAGGTTGGTCACTCCTTGCCCACAAGGGAGATTCTTCAGTCTTCCACGTCGAGTGGGATGTCGAAGGGTCCAGAGTTTCGTTTCATAAGTTTCAGTCAGGATAATCTTATGTGCATTGGCACAGCTCCTACCTTTATTCCAAATCAAGGGGCTGGATTACCTGCCAGGTCCCTCCTATGGGTGGGACCTGGGAAGGGGGTGGTTACACCCCTTTCCCTTTGTCCAGTTTCGCACCAGGACTGGGGCTGGAGTGCCCAAGAACCGGTTTGACTGGATTTTGCCTGGGACACCTTGTGCGTCCCAGGCAGTGTCTAGTTTCTTTCAACCCTCCCTGCTCCAATCCACTATCTCCTGTCTGGGGTGGTGTAGCACCTCCCTGTGACAGGAAACCCTTTGTCCAGGCCTCCCCTGCCAAGTTTCGGTCAGCAGCAGGAGGTCAGACTTGTGTCGGGGCAGCAGCATCCATTTTGTGATGCTGAGGCTCTGGTTAGGATTAACCGTGTTTTAAGTAAAGTAACATGTCTTCTCCCTCTAGAAGGGTGGAATGCTACCTCCGTCGCCAGAACTGGCGAGGGGGTAGTATTCCAAAGTGTATGACACCAAACACGACATGTTTTGATAAAGCCAAACCAAAGTTAGCATTAACCGCGAGGATTATAATGCACTTAAGAGTATATGGAATGGCAGTATCACTGGAACAGCAGTAAGGAAATGGTTCCGAACACTGCAGACAGGCTCAGCTCAGGCTAGAGCACCATCTCACATAAAACCAAGCACTCTGCCTCCAGGATTGTAAAGGCCTGCCATAGGAGTGACTTATAGGTATATATGTGTCCAGATAGGTTTAGATACAGATATACTATATCTAAGCAAGGGGTGATTACACCACCTTGCCCCAGCTGAGTGATCAGCCAGTTGTGTCAATTTAAGAACCAGACAGGGGTGGGAAAAGATATGCTGCAGCCCCTGGTAGGCCTTGGATGCACCTATGCCCTTGGCACCTATTGTGCACTGGATAGGGGCTGACAAGGTGTCCAGTACCAAATTGGTGATGTACCTATAGTACATGTCTGTGAATTTAGAGAGAGAACAGCAGGCTGTGGGTCTGATTAGCAGGCCCACAGCCACATTAAGTCGAAAACCAGTGAAGCAAAAAGCAAAAATTGGGGTGACCATAGGATAGTAGACCCTACTCTCCTACAACGTCCCAAAATTTGCATTGCATTGTAGCTACATTTACATATCCGTTACACTCTGATGAGGTTGCAAAGCCTGCGCCTCTTAGCAGCATTCCACTGCACAGAAAGTGCCTGTCTGTCAACGTTACCCGGCGCACACACGGCAAGAGAACTTTGAATACCAAGGTCCCCTTCCTCTCTGGGTCCCTGGATAGGCAGAAGCTATCTGATCCCTTTGGAGTCTCCAGATTGCTCTCAATGTCCAGCTCCACCTGCCGCCTCTCGTTACTGCCCTTGTTCAATGTCACAACGAGAAAGCCAGGGTTGGATTGGGATCAAAAATAGGCTTGGGCAGGCATGCTAAAAAAGGTTTGGGGATTGTTTTTTTAGGCTTCTTAGCAAAATACCCGTAGACTCACTGTAAACAGCGAGCCCTTAGGGAAACAATGCAGGGAGAGGAAAGAGATCGCGAGCTAAGAGAAAGGTTGGCCGGCATTGGCCCCGCCACAAGTATGGCGGGCGCACTGGCCTCCCTCCCTCGATCACGGAGGCAAGCCTGTCGCGCAGTATTGACACGACAGACGCGCCTCAAACCTGGTTGGTCCCCGGTCCTTAGAGTGACCCGGAAGATATAGACTCAGTTCCGGGTCACATAAGGAGCGAAGGTCAGGCCGGTTAGAACCGACCTGGCAGGTTAGGTTTAAAAGGCTGAGGAGCGCGAGAGTCTTCCTCTTTGACTCCGCACTCCACAGCCTGCTACACCAGCCTCTAGAGAGGCTGTAATTGTTTTCCCCAACCACCGTCCCCTAAAGCAGATTATTGGTGTTGTGATTAATGATGTTTTTTCACAGGTTTGTTGCATATGTAATGGATTACAGGTGTGTCGTAGTAATATGTTTAGTTCCTTAGAACTTTATCCCATTTACAGGTCATAAATTGTTGTATTTTGTGCTATTCCTTGGTCAGGCAGTAAGGTCATGATTGTTGAGCAGTACATTTAAGGTCCTTAGAGGGCGGCGCCATTCTTGAATGGGGTCGCCCAAGGGAAGGGACAAGTGGTCTCTCCTAGAACTCCAGGGGCAGTTACAGCCGGTTGGTTAGATGGGTGCGGGGAGGGGGGAGTCACGATTTCTCTAGGCTGGTTGGCCACCCCGCACGTGCACAATGACGCCAGTAAACTGTGCAGAAATGCAAGGGCCCCCTTCAATGGAATTAATAGAGTGTATGGGGGTAATCGGGGGGAGTACCCTCACGGTAAACTGGCCCTCTGCGCATGCGAACTCCGACTGGAGGGCGTGGTTAATTGATAACGATCCGACACCAGTTAGTGACCTTGCTGTAGGCCCAAATAGGATACGCAGAAAAGTAAATGCTCTATGATTATGGATGATATGTTAGACTCGGATAGGAAATACCTTTGTACTAGCCTTATGTTAAGGTTAGCCATCTGACATATGTAATTATCAATTGTAATCAATGTAATGCAAATGATTTGTGCGTACTCATGTAAATATTTGTTTATTTCAATTTTGTTTGATTTTTATGTTTAATAAATACTGCCGGGGGTTATACGACCCCCGCTTCCAAAGAAATTCCTCTCATGTCATTTAATAAGGTTTGATAAGGAAGGGGGTGGGGTTTAGGTAGTGCCTGGCCATGACACAAAGCCGACGGGACAAGAATCGGAGTTAAGATAGCTGAGAGTTTAATGGATGTGCTGTCAACAAAATGGCATCCACTTTAAGGTTATAGACTTGAACAGGGACAGAGTGAGGGTACTCAGTTTTTCATCTTGTGATAAAAATTCAAGGAGTTGAGCCAGAGAAAAATCGCAATTCAAACACATCAATGGCACAAATATGCATGAATGTATTAATGCAGGATTTCACACCAGGCTGAAAAACACTATGAGTGCCACATGGCTGGCTGTTACAAGATTTTGGTTCCTGCTAGCTCGCTCCTAAATGTATAAAACGTCTGCACTGCTCATGCCCATCCGCCATTTTGTCTCCACATGCCAGGCCAGGGCATATATATTAAGTTGTGGCTCAATGATCAAAGTTTTGCTGCAGTCTCTCCTTCACCTAGTCCACAATATCTGTTTTATTAATATAAATACTGCATCCCCCTAACATGGACATATAGTCGCACTCAGAAGCCAGCCACCTCTGTAGACGAGCAAATGCCAGATCATTTAAGTAAATAAAAATAATCAGTGCAGAACCCAAGACATACTGCATCGATGGAGAGGATTTCAAACAGACACGTCGAGGTAAATGAAAAAGGCAGAATACCAAACAACAAAGGGTGTTGGCCAAAAGCTTGCTTGTGTTGGTTAAATGCATTGCACGTATTGTTTTATTAGGCAAGGGAAGGTCATTCTTATCCTGAGTCTCATGACATCACCAGATCGCCATCCCCGGTACAGGTGCACTCTGCACTGACCTCCTCCTCGGGTTGCACTTCTTGGTCAGTAGCGCTTGCTCTCCAGGCAGCATTTAACAGGACAAGATGATGGACAAGTGGCGTAGGGTGGTGGGAGCTCCCCTGGGATAGAACCTGAAAAGAAGGGATACCATTTCTTGCACCCTGTGCCAGGGAACCATTGTACCTGGAGGCCGACTTGGAGCAGAAGGAGGAGAAGCTGCTACTGGCCACACAACTTGGCAAACCGCTCCTAGAGGAGAACGAGGAGCTACAAGCAGAGAACAGGAGGCAGCAGGAGCGAGCCGCAAGCGGCCGAGGCACTGCACGGGACCGAAGCCAGCGGGTGGTATAGCGCATAGTACCACCTGGTGAGAGAAATCCGCTGCTGCATATAGAAATACGCGTGGAAATTGCACCTCTGAAAGTGGAAACTTGGCAGGACTAAGTTTCCATTACTTGGCCTGACATTTTTCTGATGTCTCTTCAACATGTCATTATCAGTTATCCAAAACTAAGCTGTCCATCTATTGTCTAGTTTGGCCGTTCTCATCCAGCTACTTTGTACAGTATATTGTGAAATGTGTGACACTTCTTAAATGTCTGGATATGATGTGCAATGGGAATAAAGGGCCAGGTTTCAATGCAGACAGGCTTGTTGTTAAACAAATAAGGTTGTGTGCACAGCACCTTTGCGTATTCTCTCTTGGATGTTTGCAATTTGTGTATTTAAAAAAGAATAATAACACTGTGCATTATACATATGATATTTAACTCCTGTAGCCTGATTTTTGTTGTTGTTAAAAAAATGCATTTATACCAGCAGGTCTGTAACCACCCATTCTTTAGCATTTGATATGGTAGATGGAGTGAAAGAGCTTACTTGAGTACCAAACGTTATACTTTCTTCTGTGCACCTTGAAGGCTGATGGCAACCAATATACCCTCAGGACATTGAAAAACATGACTTTTCATTTTGTAGTGGTATGGTAACCGTGGCTGCAACGCCTCTTAGAGAAAATAAATCTTGTGTTCCTTTCTGCGCACTGTCCAGACCTACACTTGTAATCCTTCACTTGTTTATACTGTTCCAAAACCATTGAGTTTGAGAACCATAAAATCAAGCATCTGTGTGATGGGTGCCAATAAACAGACTCTCAACTAGTACTCATATTTTGGGATTGTAGTACAAAATACTTAACTTTGCAATTAGCTGAATGTAAGCTCAAACTATTACTCGAGTTTTCTGTAATTATACTCATCTTTTTCATTCCCCTTGATGTATCCCATTTTCACCACACTACTTTTGGCTAACCTAAATCTCTTTCTGCCATAAATATCGCTCTATTCACATATCCTCAATCTTCCTTCCCTAGTCATACTTCTGCCATTCAATTGTAGATCTATATTCATTGTTTCCATAGTAAAAGAAATTCAAATGTGTTTGCTCTTTGCTATCTCTATTCTGTCCATCTCCAGCACAGATTCATTGAACTTCAGAAATAAATATGCGGCTGTTACAGAACTATTGGCATGGTCATTTACAAACAGCCCTGTAAGTGAAGGACCGTTGCTATGCATTTTCATGGTGCCCCAAATGTAAAATACATAGGCACGTGCATGTACTTCCCTGTATGTGAACCAGGCATAGTTATGGCTATTTCCACAACTAATTGCTTGGTATGTAAGAGATGTTTGCAGTGCCATATTGCGCTTTATCCAGGGTCCAGTATCCACTCACTGATTGGTAGCACAAGGCAGGAAAGGTTGCCAATCTGATTTCGCACTGAAAGGAGTCACTGTGACTTGGTCACCTGGTTTAGATAAACAGATGAAGAGCGAGCAGGAGGGCAGATGGACAGTGCGTAACTGCGCAAGTGGGAGGGAAAACACTTTGCATATTGACACAGTTCTAAGCCCACACTACACTTCTTCCCGTACACAAAAGTAGCTTGTCAGTGCGTAAGGCAAGTTCAGGTGAAAGTTACCTGAGCAGCAGTCACAGCACGTGCTTTCTCCTGGACTGCAGCCTGCAGGCAGCAATAACTAAGTGCCAGTCTCTGAAAGCATGATTGCAGCTTGTGTGCCCTCGTCGAAATTGCCATTTTTGCACCAAGGCTGGTGACTGTTGAACAGTGATGTAATGAAGGGGGCTCCATGAAAGGTACTTTGAGAATGCCAGCGCCCCCAGGATACTCCTGTCTTTGCCAATAGTCTTATGCCCCCCCCCTCCGAGTCTGTACCCAGGAGAGTAGGTTTCAATTGTTCAGCAGGTGCAGTCCACCATGTCTCAGGAGTGCAACAGGGTACTGTGCGAGTGCCAATATCCTTACACATGCTTCTACCACACACCCCAGCGTCAATGTACATGAAACCTTTTAGAAAGCATGTTACACCTTTATTTTTATTGTATTCGCCCATGAGTGTATCTCCCTGTTTTCACAGTGAGCCATAGGAGTATTATTTCGACTGACAGGCTGATGAGCCCACAAACAAGGCCTTTCCACCATCAGCTCAGCTTTAACAGATGGCTAAGCAGTGACTGAAAGCCACCAGCTGAAAGAGAGCACACTGTGGGTACAAAGTGTAGAAGCTGCATGAGTTTTTAGGAGCCGAGCGTAAAATTTAGAACAACACTAAAGGGCGAGGGGTTGAGGCAGAGAGACCGGTTTGGGGGAGGATGAGGTCTTGTATGTACATTTATTTTGGATTCAGCTGCGTCCCAGCATGGCATATGGATGTGACCATGGCAGCAATTAAAAAAAAAGAAACTGGGGACTAACTTAGGAAGTACGTAAATGACATCATGGGACGTAACATCATAGTGTGTGGCATTAAGGGACGACATTTAGCAAGTGGCATCACCGGAACTGGCATCACAACCCCAAACCTCAAGGGAAGTGATATCACAAGAAGTGCCAAAAATTGAAAATTTGCTTAATTGGTTACAAAGTCTGCATTTTAAAATATCTTATGGGATTAAGGTACCTGCTGCAGAGATGTTTGTGTGCCCAGTAAATCTCAATGAATAATAATAATAGTAAGATAACTCTGGAGGTTAACATATTTCCTGGATAGATTTGTGTTTTGTCTAGTTCCAAATTTGCATTAGAGTAGCATAGAGAGTTAAGGTGTCTCCTGCAGAGCATGTCATGTAACGTGCAGAGGACATCTTTATTTTAGGTAGATAGGTTAGTGAGTTACTGCTTTTGCCTATTTACACACAGATCCTTTGTTACTTGTAGTTCATAAATTGTAATCCTTCTAATATTACAGACTGAGCTATGAAGGACATGTGACTCTTACTCCTTGTAACCTTCGGTGCCTGATGTAACACATCCTGTGTGTTGATTTACACAATTGTATGATGTATTGTTAATGTTGAATGTGTAAGAATGGTGTAAAGTGATGATGCGTGGGCCCCCATGAAGCCAAACCCTCCCCATACCTGCATCCAATCATTCCATGGCAATGTGATATCTTTCACCCCACTCCACAAGAAGAGCACGAAATCCGAGCTGTAGGTATTGCAAAAGCCTCAAGCTCTTATTGCGTTTTCTTTGGTCTAGGTGTACCTTTCGTGCCAGATTCCTGGTACCGTTCCAATTGACACTCTGCTGCCCTGTGACCCTCAAATGGTTGCCTGTGTCTGCTTCTGAGGAGTTAAGAGGTGGGATGTTTCAGAACTGTTCCCAAAAGTTAGGCATTGATAGCCTGCAGAACGTGGAAGCATGCAGTGCATCTCTGACCTCTGCCTGGATGCAGGTGAGACAGGGTGTTTGATAACGTCAAGGAACTGTGAGTAAGAATGATGCCAGGTTTGAAACATACATAAGGTAATGGAAATTTTGCACATGACTTTATTGTGAGCTTATGTTGTGAAATTAAGAGCTGCTTTAACATATTCAAAGTTTTCAGTGGTTTCTGCAATGTATCCAGTGGACACTAGTCTAATAGCTTATGTCATATTTTATTTATCCTCATGCACCAAGGAATAAGTCAGCTGGTAGTTTAATGACAGATACCAGAGAGGAAATGAGCAGAACGTTTTTCTACAGGCACCAAAGGAAATCAGAGGATAATTTACCAAGCAACCTGGAAGTAATCAGCGGGTAGCTTATCAACAGGAATGATAGGCAACAGAGAGGAAACCAGATGAAAGGTTTTCTACAGGCACCAGTGTAAATCAGCAGTTAGTTTAACAAGCACCCGGGCGGAAATCAGCTGATAGCTTATCAACAGGAACAAGAGAGGAACTCAGCAGGAAGGTTGTTTCCAGGTTCGAGAGGAACTCAGCAGATGGTTTAACAGGAAGCACCATTTACCAAATAAGCTGAAAGTTCATCACCTATCGCTAAAAAGGAATTTGAGGTACAACTGCAAGTCCAAATCACAAGGATAGACAAATAACAACTATCTACTGCTACTTGTGTGTACTTGATGACATTTCTTGTTAGTATAACAATGGTATTTTAAATAATATTCATGGGTGTTTTCTCTTAGGTGATAAATCTATAATCTAGTTTAGGCTTTCTTTCTACTGTTCATTTTAGGGTTTGCCTAAATAAACACAGTCAACATTTTTCTCACAAAACCATTTTTGAGAATGATGCATGAAGATACACTTTGGGTGAAAAGACTAGGACCTGATAACCTGAAATAAACATTGAACAATCTGTTAAAGACAGGGAGAAGGGTTACACACACAGGTTTATAGGAACATGGTTTGATAAAATGGGGTGGTTAACTGCCAGCTCTTCTAAGAATGCCTTGTTTTGTTTCCCCTGCTTGCTCTTTGTGGGTGAAGCTAGCTGGTCTACAACAGGAGTTACTGACCTTAAACATCTGGCAGAAAAATATAGAGGCATGATTGCAGTGAATCCCACTCGATGAATGTATTAAAGTTATCTTTGTTTCGAAAATTGAACATTGAACTGCAGTTAAATTAAGCCTACCGCAAGGAGGTAATCAAACAATGAAGAGGTTGATAAGACCCGTTATACATTGTCCAAATTCATTGACTGTGTAAGATTTTGTGGAGCCTTTGACTTGACATTGCGGGGCCCGATGAAATAGAAGACTCCCTAAACCCATGTGTCTTTAGAGGGCTGGCTAATTTTGTGTCCATTATAGACAGTGCAATGGAAGCACACTTGAAAAGTCAAGGCACTTCTAAAACACTCCAGAATGAGTTGCTTGTCTGTATGTAACAAAAGAAACTACAATACAGCTATTAAGAAGCACCAATTACCTAGCTATCCAGGCCGATGATACAACTGATTTCTCTACCATGACGCATTCAGTATTTTTTTTCTGCTACATTGCTGGCAATTCCAAGGTAGTGGGATGATTTTATTGCTTTTCAAATCTTAAAGATTCATCTGCATATACAATTTAGCAGCTTTTTTTTAGTAAACTTAACCTGATTTTCCCAGAGCAGTGTGGTAAAGATAAGTCAATTGCTGAGAGCTATGATGGTGCCAGTGTCATGCGTGCCTCTGGTGGTGTTAAAAAAAAATCAGGAACATCTACCCAAATACACACTATGTCCATTTCTATGCCCACCAACTAAATCTAATCATGACAAGCTGCATAGAAAATGTCCAGAGCCAGAATTGTCTTTAAAGTGTTGGGTAGCATTACTGCTCTTTTTTCCTTTTTCCAAAACAGGCTGAGATTTTAGGACAGATAGTGGCAAAAAGAATACCGAAAGGGTATGCAACTTGCTGGAACTTCAACAAACGAGCTATCAATATAATTCATGAATAAAGAGATGACCTTGTAGAATGCATGAAATCTATTACAGAAAACAGTACATTTGATTCTACTTCTGTATGGGAATCTGGACTCTACATTGCCACATAAATCTCAATTTACAAACAGCAAACTGCAGATAAGTACCTTGATTCAGGAGGGAAAAGAAGTATGTGACATTATTGTGGTGCATGACAGGTTGTGTTTGCATTTACAAGCATCTCATCAGTGGGGCACTACTACATAGTGACCTGTTTCAAAAACATAGCAAATGTTTTCCTACTACAGGTCTCAATGAAACAGAGGAAGCATATCCAATGCTAAAAGTCAAGATTGCACACTGAACTATCAATCCTGTAAGTAAGATAGGATTTTCATCAGGCTATAGGCAATGCCATAGCTTTATACATATTATGTCAAAACAACTTACAGAAATAATTTTCTGAGAATTTTAAGTCATTGAGAATTGTCAGTACAACACCTCTAACAACATCTGAAGCTGAAAGATGATTTTTTTTCACACTTAAGAGGATAAAACATTTTTTAGGAAACACAATGGCTGAAGCTCGACTAAATGCATTGGCCATGCTGCCAATGGAAAAAGAACTAATGAATCAAATTCCAGAATTCAACAAAAGAACTATTAAAAACTTTGCTCACATTAAAGACCGGCTTGCAAACTTTCTGTTTAAATTCAAACCATGTAATTGCACATAGTGTTGTCAATCAGTGGTCCTAGTGAATATAGTTTTGGTCAACATTTTATTGTATGTAACATTAAAGAATACTTGAGGAACCTTGTATTAAATTAAATGCACCATGTTTTCAATGTATGTTTCAGTATTTTGCATCACCTGAGAGGAATTCATACTTACTTATCTTTACAAAGCCATATATGCTTGGTGTTGTTTCAGGGGATTAGCTAATGCACCTTTCTCTGAACGTTTGTTCAAAGTTCCCCAGCAAATATGGCCCAGTTTTGTAAATATTCAACACTCTCGCAAGCTTTGGACTAACTTAAAACTACAGCCAGGCAGAATGGGACCATGTACCTTCAATGACATACTTAAAGACGGTGTATTCTGGGCAACAATCAGTCTTGCAAGAATCTACAGGATTATGTGTATTGGTCTCATCTTTCCTGAGGGTATTATAGTCTTGTTTTGCAAAATGTAACTGTACAGCAATGTCCTCTAGGAGAAGGGATTTTCTGCTGGCTATCTGTTTGATGAAGCTGTAGCTGTTCACACTTTTCCTATTTGCAAAATCATAAATTGTAATGTTTGCTGTGCTGGTAGAGACCTGTAGAATCCTGGACATTGTTGTGGTTTTACCATATGACTATGAACATCAAATGGACTGATACTGAGTGAGTGTGTTAATAATATTACTTACTTTATAATGATTGACTTAATTTATGAATGGATATGGTTTACTATATACTCATCCACTGAAGAGTAGAGTAGATTATTTGACACCATTGGATATCTTTAGATCTACACTTGACGCATTACCTCAAACTTGATTGCTTAACACATCGTAAAAAAGTTCAAACAATTTTATAAGGGTGGCATCACTTCAGGTTGATCAAGTGGTCAGTTCAGTAGAAACTGACTGTAATTCCCCCAACTGAAGTGATGCAGAAACTATAAGGGTGCAGTTACATTGTTATGCCAGGCGTCTGACTGTTGACTCATTTAGGATTGATAAATGATGATATAACAATGTTATAATTGCGGCAGCCTATGGATTTCATGTTAGCTGGGGTTAGAGGCGAATGAGGAGAAAGAAAAAAAAAAGAATGTTTGATTGTATGTTGGATCATGTAGACTTTTCTACAAGTAAGATTTTGTGCTGGTTTCTTGGGTGTCAGATAATATAAAAGTGTAAACCGATACAACTTTGGGACAGTTATGTTTCTTCTTTACACCAATACATATTTCATTTCATTATCATATAGGTTTTCTAAAGTATTGGTTAACCAGAATCCTTATCAGAGATGTACAAAATATTTAACCTTAAAATAGATACATTTGCTTTTGAACAACTATTAAATCTTCCCTACACACAGATTTTGGTCATCTTTCTCTTAAAAAAATGTTTTAAAAAGAATGTAACCCTACTTGGGGCCTTATTATACAATTGGCATATTTTCACTGTTTGCACCCGGCACAAACAATGAAAATGTGGCATATTAACATGAATGTACTGTCCCCAGGGCAGCTGTAAACATGTGCTACCCTAGGGGCAGCGCATTCCTGTGAAAAACGGAGCGGCTGCTTTGAAGCAGCTCCGTGTTTTCACAGTACAGGCGGCAACCCGCCTGCACTTTGAAGGGGGAATAGAGATTCCATTGCAGGCGAGTGCAGTGAGTGACTGCACCCACCTGCAAGGGGATGCCTGGGGGGGTTCCTGGAACTCTCTTTTCCCCCTCCAGAGGGCAGTCGTCAAAGGTACACTGACAGTGCTCCACCTTTTAGGTGGCACACAGTCAGTGTGCCTCCTGACAGTTTCTTTGCCTCTGCGCCCGAGTCTGTAATAAAGTGAGGGCACAGAGCCAAGGGGGATTCTTTCATTTGCATTGGGCCACGCCACCATGCAAATGAGAGAACGCCCTCTGAAGATAGCACTGGTGTTTTATGTGTGCCTACGCTATCGGTATTACAGAAGGGGACGCACAAGCATCTGCGGCCCCTTCTGTAATACCAAAGTGCCCCGGGGGAGCGCAAAGCTGGCTCAAACACCCGTTGCGCCCTTGGGCACTGCTATAATACAGCCCATGGCTTTTTAAATGTAAATATAAATAAAGTATTCTACAGTAATCGTTGACCAACTGGCTTTGGGGTGATGGCTATTTACTTTTTGTTATTGAACTGTAAAGCTACCCTGCTCAAAGTTTGGTTGACTTTCTAGAAGATAAAAAAAAAAAATCTTTGAATGCTTATTTCTTCCATCTGTAGCCTATTATATAAATATTTCTTTCACCTCCTGTGTAATAGGCTTTGAACAAATGATTCAGAAAAGAAACAGACATGCACTAAAGGTAGGAAAAACATTTTATCTGTTGCATGTACATATTTTATCTATGCATGTTTCTATGTGTTTTTAATTTATGCAAGTTGCCTTTAGGCACCATATTGAGTTTCAACATGTAAACACTAACCAATAAATTATTCTATTGAATAAGTAGGCATTTGACTATGTTGGACAATCCTGAAGGCCATTTTATAGCCTGCATGCACTAGCTCAGTAGACAGCTCCAACCTATGTATGCAACAGCACCAACATTACAATTGTGATTAGTAGCCCCTACCCATTTTAGTATCCTCAATATATCAGCCTGAAATGTATTCACATGAAAATAAGTGAACTACCTTTACAATCATGATGTGAGAGAGATGATAACCCCGAAACGCCTTGAGTACTCTACACTTCGCTAAAGTTGATCAGGCCTGTTTAACAACCCAGCCTATGTTCTTTTGATTTTAAAAAAATTGGGCTATAAAAGACAGCTTTTTATCCAATTTTTATTTAATAAGATTTGAACAGGAAATGGCAACTAACCTGTCGAAAAAATGCTGTGCATCCGCAACCCCCTGGCCCGGGCCCGTGCCCAGCCTCACCACACACAGAATTGTCTACTTTGACCACAGGAAACTACAAGGCGTAACTCAGGTCAGAAAGTTAGACTGTGGATTGTTTATGTACTACTCACCAATCCGTTTAGTGTGACTGGGTACCTGCACCGTCCAACTGCCCATAGAAACGGAATGGACACAGCAATGTAGAAAGAACACTTATTTCTCCTGTTAACTTCCTGCAGAACTCCACCGTAACTTGGGATCAAGGTTCCTATTTGTTTGCTTATTCAGAAATTCAGAATGTAAGTTACTAACAAACACAGAAGTAATTCCAGCACCACACATGGCTAACACACTCACTTGGAAAATAATGGAGGTAGGGAATTAAAATAAAACACCATAGGAAATAATGTTAAATGAAATATAATTATTTTAAATAGTTAAAATTATAAATACACATAATTTAGTGTTAAAAAATATAAATATAGTACATATTTAATATTTAATTATAAAACGTCATTGCCATATACCAAATTAATGTAACAGGAATTGTTATTAAACTATAACTACATTAATTTCAACAAAATCTGTGAATTATTTGTAATATTTATTGATGCACAATACATGTTTTCCAATGAGAAATTATTTTTCTGAATAATAATTTTAATTAGGTTTTTTATACTTCCATGAAATTTATTACAAAATTAAGTTAATAATGCAGTAGTATTTTGTTGTTCTACATTTAAAATAAATATACACAATACATTTTCATTAACCCCTTGCGTGCTGTGGACGGCCCCCGGACATCACACATCACGGTCGGCGTGTGGAGGGCGGCCCGAGGCCGTCCGAACCCTGTCCACATTTCATTTCGCCCGCACAGTGCGAAGATTTGGCCAGCGCACAAAGGGGTTAGTATATAACACAACAATATTTGTTATATTTATTTTTATGTTAAATAAACTTTTTTATTTTCCCTACACTCTACCACGTGGCGATCTGCACCCCTTCTGTGGAGTCTCTCTATGGTAAAATATAGGGGGAAAAAACATTTATTTAACTTGAAATTTCATATTAATATCACTTATCTTTAAAACGTAATATTCTCCATAAAAGGAGATAGTGAAAAATGATGGGAGATGTTTTCCAAACCTTATCTCTGCAATTGAAACATTCAATAACTCTTGCGAGAACTTGAGAACTGCAAAAGTCAAGCAGTACAAAGAGGACACCTTCCCTAGTGGAAATGCTTGTTATTCAAAACTTGACAGTTCTGCCTGACTAGAGTGTCACAAGCCCAGGTTCATCTGCAAAAGTTCTGTCTTTGATCCTGGAGCCTGTCTGAGTATCGGTTTTCTGAGGATTTGTTTTGTTAATCGTTTTGTCATATAGATATGCTTTGCCTTCAGACTGTGTTAAGTTAGCATGAGCTTATTACGAGCTTAAACGCCGTTTTACCTTTCTGCTGCTTCTGCACACGGCACATATTGTTATTAGAACTTTGAGCCTAGTAGAATATTTTTCTTCACACGAGAATAATATGTTTTGCTATTGTATCAGCTTTGCTTGGTAAGCTATGTCTGTACAGTGAGTGCCGAGGCCTTCAAGGTTATTTCAACACAGTGGTCGTTGTGAGGTCTGATCTTCGCACGTTCTAGACATAACATATATGCAGCTGCGGCCACCTCTGGCTTTAGGCGCGTTTAATATTGCACTGCACAGAGCATGCCGACACACTTTATGACTCCTTTGCATGCAGAGAGCTGGTGAAAGATGATGTGATCCCTTTCCACTAGGATCAGAGGTATGGGGCTGCCCTTCTAAAACCCAAAGAGACCTTCTTTAGATATAATATAATATACTAGCAAGGGAGGGTAAGACTTAGGTGCCATTTAACCTTCTTCCCTCTAGCATTTTAACATGCTTTCTCCCTTTGTATTTTATGGACTAGTAACTTGCTGATTACTTTGTTTCTTATAATATGTTTGATTGTATTAGCTAAGATACTGCCCTTGAGAACACTGCATTAGAAATAAACATTTCAAAGTTGCACGTGTCTTCATTTACTCCTCGTTCTGGATTGATATGTTGGTATAACCAAAGAGTGTTCATGTGTTCCACGTTACCTGAGGTGTTCTAAGTCCATGTTCTGGGTTGTCTAAACATTGGGAGTTTTAAGAACCAATGAGACACTGATTGCTAGTCTGGTAGGGGATTTTGGGTACTAAGGTGAGTTTTGGCACACCCTAATTCACTGAGGTTCCAAGTCTCTATGCACAGTTCTGTGTGAGCGCAGGATCCCTGCGACAGTTTATTGTAGAAATATCTTTTCCATTGCTACTTAACTGTGGAAACCTTTGGGAAAACTATGCTTGAACGGAATCCTTGTGGATAAAAGGCTCTGAAAGGGCCTAGGGTTACTTTGATTAATTCTAGGGCTTCTGGTTAAAATACATTTTAGGTTATAGATTTTCATGGAGCTCTCATCTCAGAGAAAAATAATAGGTGTTGTAGCGCGGTTTCTTGTATCTCAAAAGTTTAGTATAATCATCATACAAAACCCGCCATTGGTCGCATTTACCTTTTTTAGTCGACAAGGAGAGCGGGTAAGGAGCTATGAATTACAGTAATTTCCATAGACAGTGAAGACCAATTGGGACCAATTCACAGGAAATGACAAAGCGAAGAGAAGGGAGTTTCAAGAGAGTTATTAACAAATTAGTGAAATCCAAATCATTAGTTTATTTGGCATCCCATTTTCACAGAATTAAATGGTCTACAAGTCAATATTTTAAAATAAGGTATAATAGAACATTATCAAGAATCACAAATACAACAGACAATATGCATCAACTGTGCGCCATAAAGAAATCCATAATCTAAATTAAGGAAGGATAGGTCAGGAAAGGCCATTTAGTTAGGCAATTAAAATAAGGTATCACATTCAGGAAACCAAATGAAGGTTTCTAATTTGAGAATTCGCAATGCCTAGGCATAATGCCTTTGCACTTAACCAGGAAGATTTGCAAAGTTCAGAAGGGTCTTCTCAGTTTAAAGTCAGCAAGCATATCCAGGGTGTCCTGTTAACTAGTCTAAAAAAACAAGCTATTATAATTCACCAGAAACACTAACTGCAACATTTTTTGTAAATGGTTCCCACTCTCAGGAGCTAATCGTTTGTCTCCAAACCCTGGCAGCAGGTAAACTCCTTAGTTCCCATGTATTACAAAGGTCCATGTATGGCTATGTCCCGGAATTGTTTCAGTGGTCAGAATATCGGTGCAGACAGCTGTTCCCATGAGTCGCACTACGTGGCATCTTATCCTCCTTCTGGTGAGAACCTCACTATTGTCTAATACATAACAAATGCCTATCCCTATTCACTAGCTACCAGAAGGCTTCTGGAAAAACACAGCATCTGCAGCAGGGAAAAAGGGGGGGGGGGACATTGCATGCAAAAAAACTGTGCAAATGTGAGCAGGCAGTAATATTAGACTTAATTCATTACAACTTGTTAACTTGTGTGTTGCATATATCATCTAAATGTGGTTACCTACTACAAATTATATGGTAAATATGCACGTTATATGACGTTGTAAATAACACTTTGTTAAATGACGTTTTCCAATATGTTGTGTGTAATTAATATGATTGCTAATGACTTTTGTTTTCAGATTGTTTGCGAAATCAATTGGTATGTTGAATGGGCTATAATAACAAATCGGTGGTGGACAATTAAGGTATTTTGTCATAATACATAAAGCATAAATGATTTTGGGCAGTACTTCCCAAATATTTTAGAACGATGACCTACTTATTAGAACAACACACTTTCACAAGCCACCTAGCTTTAAAAGACATGGAGCAGTGATTTTTTTATGCACCTAAAGTATCATGTGTCAGAGCACTGTCATTAGCATATAGAAAATTTTTCATTGAAATGGGCATCACATTTGCACATAGATACAGTTTTACTGATAAAGCTGTATTGCGCAAAAAAGAAAAAGTTTAGAAATTCGGTTTCAGTGAATAGTTATCATTCATTTGTACATCACCAAGTGCTGAATTCTTTTGATCCTATTAAACTATTTGCATCCATCATACTTCATTTTTGCTTTCTTAACTGCTAAATGTACACAATTAATTTATAGATATTTGCATTTTGTTTTATTTTACTGTCAGAACCCTTTTCAGAGGGCCATGGGATATGCAGGGGCTACTGTGCCCAACAATGGTGCTTGAGGCCTTTTTACTTCTGATATCCTGGGTAACGACCTAATATAGATCCCAAGCAACTGGGCCAAGTACCCCTTCTACACTTGGCTCTCAGTGATAGCTGTGGACGAGATGTCAAAGGCTCCCTTGGGGAAAAAGTGCAGATACGGATTAGTGAAAACAGCTAATAACTAACTGCACGCAGTAATGTCAATAAATCAATATTCAGTCAATGACTTGCTTTCATTTGAAAAAGTATTTTATTTCTAACTCTAAACACGCACAGGAATATGGCATTCATAAGCAACAGCACATTCCCCTTGAGGTTGGAGCTCTAGTGTTTGTCAGGCAAATCCCTGTCCCACCCTCTTCCTTTTAACATGGTTGGGATAATTCCCCATTCACTAGTGGGCATAGCCAGGAAACACACTCTAGTAGACTGTATTTAAGAGTTCCCATTTGATTCTTAGGAATTAGTCAAAGGCGTCTATGGCACAGCAGCACTTTTATCAGCAAGTTCCATGGCCCCAACAAGTTCAATTCCAGCCTTACCTGCTCCTGCAGCAAGGAAGCATTCAGCATGCCTGCAGGTGCCCTGGCCGCGGTCCTCACAAGCTCTGATCCTGTTTAGCGAAATTGGGCTACTTTTGGTTTATGCGGCAGCCCCCAGGCAGGTGCTGGCTCTCTCCCAAGCAGCGTTTGCAGCTTTATCTGTGATCAGAGATGCTCCGGTACTGCACAGTTGCAGAAAGTCAGTCTTTTTCACATGGGGAGGGAAGGAGGTTGGTCTTCCAACTCTCGACAGGAGCTCAGCAAGGGTGTGATGTCTTTACCCTCACCTAAGGTCTTCAGGGTTCTATCAGGGGTGGACCTTGATGTTTGGGGCTTGATCCTCTGGTCGCAGATTCACTCTTGTTTCAGACAAAAGCCCAAACTCTTTGGCAGCATAGTACCAGCAGACCATCCTGGCATACGGTGGTGCAGCGGTACCTCTGGACACAACGCAGATTCTGCCGGTGCAATCACCCACACCATGGTATAAGGGGTTGCCGCTAAGGCGTTCACGTGTCCTTTTGTACTGGTCAGACAACAACCTCAACGGTGGCCATCTCTGGCATACAAGGTCACTGCAACAAGGCTGCACAGGCTTGGCACTCCCCACACAGCACTCGATGCATGGCTCAGTCCAATGTGGCCTTTGCCTGGCATAAGAGGGTCACCAAATCAATCCTGCACATGGGCAACAACCCAATCAATGCACAGCTGTATCCTCACACATCACCCAGGGAGTCCTCTCCCTCATAGGGCACCCTGGTATTGGCAAGCAGACAGATGCTGGTGCTCCAGGCTCCAGGTTCCAGGGCAGGTGGTCTTGGTTTCCCTGAGTGATGTTATCTTCTTCAGCAGAGAAACTAACAGGCTTTTTTCCTCAGTCCTGGACATAGGCAGACGTCTTGCAGAGCTTCCCCTTAATAGACAGCCCATATGACTACTTGGCAGATGACAGATGTTGGGGACTCAACCTCCCTGTCAATTTCCAGACACCAAATATGACTTAGGGTCTGAGTCTTTGAAATGTTATGTTTGGATTCTGCTTCTTTTGAAATTAAGTTTACACTTTTCTATTTTCTCTGTTAGATGGGCGTTGGACGGACTGCAAAGCCATGCTAACCTAAAGTGCACATGCCCCCCCCCCTCCATCCCCATAGCGTGCAACCCTATGGTACCAGCACTACAAGACGACAGAGTAAACACAAGACATAAATTAATAACTGTTCCATTAATGTCTTTCTACTTTCATTATCGCACAGTCCTCTTTCCACTATTTATTCAAGCAGCGCCTACCGTTCAGCGTTTACTTACTGGTTTACACAGAGTATGCGCGAGTTTTACTACTACCGACAAAACTTTCAGGTAAGTGCTCTGTTCAATCCAGCTCTTACCACTCGGGGGTTACCATTTACATATTTCACAGCTTTGATTACATGGAAGTTTCCTTCTACATTTTTGTCTTCAGGTGTTTTACGTGGGTCCACTCGACTCATTACATTACGGGCAGACTATTCACCAACGGGTGAGTGTCAAAATGTTTATATTTTCGTTCATATTTCCGTTCACTTTTTGCAGAAACTCTCCTTTGTAGTAACCTATTTGCACTGCTTTCAGGAGGACTAAAACATAACGCACTACCCTATACTCCGTGGCCGACCAACTCGGTAAGAATAGTCTTGAATACTTGTAATTTTGCATTTTTTACCCCCCAGCTCTATTTTTGCTAATATTGCCTTTTCTCACAGTTTGCTCATTTTTATGGTCACCTCACCGATATGTAATTTCCCTGAGACATTATTCTTATTGTCTGAGGTGAGCATTCTCCTTTAAAAAAAAAACAAAAACAGGCACCTTGTTTCTGGCTATTTTCCCTCGGCTTCATTATTCACCAGCACCACTCGAGCATGCATTCAACTTAATAAATAGGCACTACACCCCACCAGGGCTGACTTCTCTCTGGGAATTTTTCTCACTATCCAGTGCATCTACTTTACCCCAAGCATGTGTGTACAATGTCACACGATCTGGTTTTGATCTTCTATTACAACTATTTGTTGATGAGTGGAATTCCTCTATGTATATATGAAAATAAACACATTGCTTTTATTTTTTTGTCAACAGATATGCAGCTGTTTCTAGACACATATATGTCTTGGGGGATTCCTATACTCCTCATGTCTTCAGCAGGCAGGCCTGGGCTTCCCAAATGTAACCCAGGATCCTCCATGTAATGTAACATTGTAGACACACTTGCAAGCAGTATACATACACAGCACACATACTGTCCAGCAATGTTAACCTCCATGTATTGAGCCACAACAGACACACACACATTTAGCACACACATTGAATCTGCACGCACTGTTCAGCACTAAAGCTTCTCTGTATTTTACTGTGGTGTGCTTTTTGCACACACACTCTGCCAGCACACACACTCACCAGATGTGCGCCACACAACACTTCGTCCTTCATAGATTGCCTTCTCACAAGCACACTTTGACTCAGCACATGCTTTCATTGCACACTCACTGCACAGCACTACATCTCTCATGTAATGTATTTCTTGCCAGCATACATACACTGAGTATGTGAACTAACCATACATGTAATACACAGCACTGTTCTATCCTTGTACTGTACCTTTCCCAGGTACACATTCATCCAGCAGAGTCACTGCTCCTGCACTGTGCAACACTACATCTACTTGATGTAGTCAAATGGGGAGTTAAACACACAGTAGCTAAACTTTTAAAAAGGTGAGTGAGCTTGCAGGCCTCACTCCAGTGACACAGGGTACAAATTACCTGTTCACACCTGCTGATCACTACATCGTATGCTGCTACCCCCGAGCTCGTGCCCCTTAACTCTTTGGTGAAGACAGTAGCCTTCCACTATGAGGGTTGCACTTTGGGCACCCTTCCCAGTCCAATAAGACTGCAATCCGCGAGCCAGGCCTATGTTATGGATCACACACATGATCCATTTTTGCTAGGACAGTGATCCAGACAAAAGTGCGGTTGGGCACTCAGGGCAGGGGTATACTTCTTTCACCATGCAGAGGACTTTTCTGTCCCAACAGTTACACATACATTGCATCCTACAGCCTTTCCTTTCACACTCCTTGTACACCAGGAAGATAGTCACATAATTTACTTTAGTTTAATTTCTCTGACTGCAAATCAAGAGAGTAGTTTGTAAACACCAATCCCATTGTTAAAAAAATAAGCAGCTGTTTGCCAGAAGACAGCTTGACATTTGACCTCTATCTTTCAAACGCAGCAAAAGTGACAAGATAAATGCAGAATTTAAAGTGTCTTTATTTATTGCTTGGACTTTCATGTCCAACTAAACAATTGGGTAATGATCCACCAGTGAGTTGAGACCCACTGTTTAGTAAACCCTGATTTAGGAAAATCTCTGAACTGATCTAATGTTTCTTCATTCCAGGAGTCTTATTGATATTATCTAACTCTCATCAATCCAATTCAGTCAGTAATTAAGGGATACTAAGATATTGAACAATAGCAATAAAGGGGTTGGCATGTTCATACCTAATGATTAATATTTTGATCACTGAGGGGAGACATATCAATCTTGGAGCACTGTGTGAACCAGTACTATGTCCTATTGAGGTACGATAGAAGATGCCAGGGTTTCTCTTTATTCCTTATCCAATTTTCCTTTGTCCTGCTGGTTTGTTCGCGGTATTCATAGCATCTTGAAAGGGGATCCTTCTGCACAAGGAATCTCTGCAATCGCTTCAGGACTAATTACATCAATATCGATGTGATTTTGACAAAGTTTGCTTTTTATGTAATATAAACTGTTCATCAAAATAAAATTAATTGTATTTCAATAATCCTAAATAAAGATGTTTCATTTTTTAATTTTATTTTTAATTCAAGCTTGACAAAATATAATCATAGTACAAAGACATAATTAATTGTGGCAAAGCGTTATACAGAACAAAAGAAAGGCAGCCATTTGGAAAGAAACATAAAATGAAGCTGGAAGTAATACATACATACTCCTAGGCAGTAGGGCAGGCAAAAAAAAAAATAAGGTGGACAATAATATACAAAAGCTAACATCGGGGGCATAAGCAACATGACACCCCAACATAGTACAGGGAATGAATAATTAACAAACACAAAGATATAATTCCTTATTATTATTTAAGCCACTCCTCCAGCGGGGCCCAAATGTTCTGGCCAATCTCACGACTCCTTCTGCCCCACCTATGTAGAAGCATCTGGACTAATCCATTCTGAGGTAATACAGAATCGGACTAGAGACATAGTAATGAAGAGAAAGGCAGAGGCATGTCTCGATCTCTCAGGCGGGCCATTACTTTCACACCAGAGTATCACCATCTCTGGTGAAAGGTTGACCGGAATACAGAGCGTGGAATTTATAAATCGCTCTACATCCAATAAAAAGACCCCCAATTTTGGGCAAACAAAGAACAAATGTACGTCATTGGCAGCTAAAAGGCCGCATCTTGGACAATAATGGCAACTACAACCCCCCCATTTTGAGATTTTAGCCAGTGTGTAATAAAGATCAAACAAAGCCATGTAGCTTTGGGAACGTAGACTTACAGATACTAACACACTACTGGCCAACTAAAGAGCCTGACTAATGTCCACCCCTGTTTTGCCCAGCTTAGCCTTCCACTTGGCATTCTGTAGGGAAAGATCATCCGGAAGACCAGATAGTAAATACTGGTACACTACCCCAAATCTTGACCTCATCTGAATCAGCTCAATCAGCGTAATCTTGTCAAACAAGGTGGTAGCTTGACCCTTCATTTTAGCAACAAAACTTCGGATCGGTAAATATTTAAAAAAATCGTGGATATTAAGATGAAATGTATCCTTTAAATATGAAAAAGAGGCCAGTTGCCCATCCAAGCCTAAATCACGAAGAGCTCCCAACCCTAGCGGCATCCACCTAAAAGTGGTCTGAACTTGAAGAAGGGCCGGCAAGAGTCTAGCAGCATAGCATAGCCCCAATGACCTTGAACTTACTCTTCCTATAGTAACTAGGTTCAAGAATCCACAATAAAATCCCCTTAGCATCCTCTCCTAGCCCTATTTCATAGATAGTAGGTCTACAAAACGACGGCACCACCGCCCTGTCCCCGAGCAATGGCTGGCCAAAATGTTGGAGCAATGCAGACCAATAATAAAACAAAAGAATCGGGACTAACAAGCCCCCCCGGTCTCTGGAGAGGCAGATCCACTTAGCTGCCCTACGAGGGCGATGATACCCCCAGAGAAATCTATTACAGGTCCTTTCTGCTATGGCCAGGCTTAGTTGTGAGAACTCCAGTGGAGTGGTTCTGAATAAGTATAAAAACATAGGTAAAACCAGCATTTTAAGAACGTTGCACCTACCAACCAGAGAAAGATGTAAGTTGCCCAATCTTAATAAAGTAGAGTTAACTGATTCAGTAACCAGCAAAATATTAAATCAGGGATATTGACAGCTAGGGCAGTGATTTTGACCCCTAGATATGTTGCAACTTGAACCACTGGAGCTTGAGAAGGGCCCATAGCAGCGGTTTGAATGACCGGGGTTTTGGTGACATTGAGCTTGTAGCCAGAAAGCTGACCATACTGTCTGCTAGATTCTTTAGGGCAGGAAAGGCAGAGGCAACATCCCTGGTTAAAACTACAATATCATCGGCGTAAGCCAACGTCTTGTACTCTGTTGCGTTGACCCTAACAGGCAGAATATTTAAAGAGCATTCAATTTTACTTAGAAAAGGGTCAATATGCAGGGCAAAAAGCAGGGGAACGGGGGCAGCCCTGCCTAATACCCCTGCTAATGCTGAATTATGTCGATACCAAACCAGAAACCCGAAGAGTAGCCACTGGAGCAATGCAAATCGATTGAACCGCCTGGATAAACTTAAGACTAAACCCCTTCCAGTGTGGAACTGCCCATAAAAACCCCATGTGACCCTGTCGAATGCCTTCTTGGCGTCCAACAGGAGCGCTCCAAGGGGAGACTCAGTAACCTGGGCCCAATCCAGACGTGTGATAACCCGGCAGACATGATCGGCCGTATCCCTGCCGGGATAAAGCCTTGCTGACGTAATGAGACCAATGGAGAAATCACCAAGGCTAATCTGGTAGACAGAATTTTGGAATACATTTTACTGTCTGTATTTATAAGAGATATAGGGCGGAAGGAGGAAGGGTCAAGCTCTGGTTTATCTTTCTTCCTAAAGAGGACAATCGCAGTTTGGCGCCATGAGTCCGGTATATAGCACTCCTGCGCTGCTCTAAGAACTGAAAGAAAATCCAACCGAATCTCCGAGCGGAACGCCCTATAAAATTCCAAAGGAATAGCATCTGGACCCGCAGTGTCAGACTTAACAATTATTTACTGTAAAGGATACACAGGAACAGAGATGCTTGATCCCAAATCCACCCAGACAGCAACTCAGAGCTTAATTCACAAGTCTCTAAGAATGCTATCGAGGGGGAAGGGGGAAAGTGGATAAAATAACAAAAGAGAGAAGAGACTTTTCTGATGGGTTCCTCTGGTGGGTCCATCCTGCAGACTTCACCGTCGGTGCAACCTGTAGGCAAGGAACAATATTAACATACCAGGTCTCATCTACTCTATGCTATTTACTTCTCTTCTAATCTAATCTCCTTACCCTGAATTCTCAGAAAACTTGCTCCTCTTCTATTCACTTCGGTTAGTCTTTTCTTCTATGTATCTTGTTTGGTCTGGACTAGGTCTCCTTTCCTGTAAATAAAAAACTCCTATTTTTAGGTTGGCTTTTCTATTTAGTTTCCTACCCGATCTCTCCCTATTTAGTTCTACTCACTTTTTCCTTGACTTCTTTACTATTTCCAGCTACGTGTTTTTTCCTTGTTCATTCTCCGCAGCCTTCTATCTGTTCTGCCTGTCCTTTTCTATAAATCTATAATACAGAAACACTTGCATTAACTTCTTTGACCTGAGGAGAGGTGACTACTATATTTACTGTTAAAGTTCCAAACTTATTATGTACTCTTTTATTCTCTTGTCCATAACATTCTTCATCTTTTTCAATCATCATTATTTTCTTTATTTTACAGGTTCTTCTACTGCAGCTAAGCCCGTTGAATTGCCCTGTTCCTGAATGCTCGCTATCGCAGTAAGTATAGGCTTTATTCACTTTTAACTGTTACTTAATAACTGAGGCACGAATTTTACTTTATGAAAAAATAACTTGTGACACTTAGCTTTCGTCTGTTTCTGCTTCACAGACGTGCCTAGGATTTATTGCCGTCTATTCCGTCGTCAGCTGACACCTGCGACGAGTGAAGTCGAGAGACGCTGTTTTCACCACACACGCAGCGAATTACCGAAACTTCGTCTTCCGTGTTGAAAGCGGAATCTCTTCTTAGAGGTAATTAATGCTCAAGAGGTTAACTAGGGATTTAACTACCTTTCAGGGAAACTCTAAATGCTCCTTAAAAGCACAACTACGAATGTGAACTCCGATTACTGAAAACACTTCCATACGCCGTGAATCTCTCGGTGAAGTGCGCAGTTCTAAACCAACGTGCGCTTCACCTGAGCTCCGCCGTGTTCACAGCGGAAAACTAGACTGCTGGCTCTAGCTCGTTTCTGGCGACCATTCTAAGGCGCCATTGCCGAGTTAGCTCTGTCCACCTGCACTGTCTTTGTTGTTGAGTTCAGTAACTTTTCTGCTTATGCATTAAAACTCCGATTTGGAGCCTGGGAGTCCTGACACGCAGCTTTACCATTAGCTAATGAGTTAATTCCTAGCTCAACCTCTTTCCATTCTATGGGGGCAGTAAGAGCTTCATTCTGTTGGGCCGTAACATGGAGGGTATTAATGTCCTGAAGAAAAGCCCCAACTTCGGACTCTATATCTGAGCCAATGTTTTCCTCTGTGTACAATGTGCGATAGAACTGCTGAAAAACACCCATAACCCCCTCCTGTGTGTCGTGAACATGGCCTTGATGATCTTGGATCTTAATAATACGGTTGGCCAAACTCCTCTACTGGAGTCGTTTGGCATGGACCCTGTCAGATTTTTCCCCAAACTCAAACATCATTGTGCGGAACTGCAAGAATTTGGCAGCCAGGTCCTGACCAAAGAACTCTAGCACGCCAGCCTTGGTTTTAGAAACCAATAGCTGACTTTGACCAGAGTCACGGCCTTCCCTAATTGCGCATGTTAATTGAATCTCTGCATTCCTCAACTCCTCAATCCGCCTTCCAGTTTGTTCTCGGATTGTCCTCCGTCGAAAGGCAGACAAGCTCTTTGTCTCCCCCTGGACTGCAGCCTTGAGTGTATCCCAGACTGTGGTACAAGAAGCAGTCCCCCTATTAATATTTGACAATTCAATTAGCCAATTCATCATATGTTCTAAATAAGACTGTTCCAATATTAGTTTTCTTTCAAATGTCCAGACACTTGGGACACTAGGCCCATGAACAAAAAGGACATTCGACAATTAGAGGATTATGGTCTGACAAAATCCTTGAGGAGGCTGAGATGGAAGAAGCCTCAGCAAGCTGATCTGACATAAAAAAATAGTCCAACCGGACCATTTCATTATGAGGAGCAGAATAATATGTAAAACCATCTTGATTTTTATTGTGATAAAACCAGAGGTCGATCAGACAATGCTCTTGAGCCAAAGCTTGAAGCGCCCTAAAGACTCTAGGCTTCTTGCCCACATATCTTTGATCCCCCGCTAGATTAAAATCAGCAGACAAATTAATATTCATATCCATGCACAGGCAAATAGGATGCGGCCATAATGCCAGCTCTACATTAAAAAAAGGGAACGCTGCCGGGTCATCTAAATTTGAACCGTACACAGTGCAAACAGTTATAGGTCTACCATTAATTGCCAACTCAGCGATTACCCATCTCCCTGCGCTATCTTGACCAGTTTTACTACATGATCCAACCCCACGTCTCAGTAAAATTGCCACCCCTCTGATCATAGAGGTCTGGCGGGAACATCCAATTAAATCAAACTGTGGATTTCTCAAACAATCACAATTGCTCCAGAGGACATGCGTTTCTTGTAAACAATGTATATCTCAGTCAGTCAATACATCTTTATTTCGGTTAATAAAAACCATAAAAGCAATGCAATACAAAAAATCATTATATACACATTAAAATTTGTACAGAAATAAGATATACACATGATTGCAGTTCAAAACAATCTAAAACAATTAAAATATTTGATGCAAAGAGAAAAGAGGCAAAATCTGTGTAATGAATATAAAGGCCCAGCCCTATTTGCAAACATTCCTCATTCAGTTATGTGTCCTCCTGAGAGTGAATTAATTTGGGTGAGTCTAATTTTATTTATACGCGCTGCCGCTACCAAAAAACTGGCTACACTATAGGTAAGCTGCATACAGTCAAGCATTTGTAAATGTAGGAGGGCAGGCCTCACCTGGACGAATTTTAGTTCCTTCAGAACAGGGTATACAATTTTTTACGGGCCACCAGATAGTGTTCGCAAAACATCAACAAGTGGAGCGTATCCTGTGTAGAGAAACTATCGCAGGTGCAGGGTGGAGTATCTTCAGGGGTCCCCCACTTCAGATAGGTACCAAGTGTGAGGTGGATGAGGTTGAACCTGAATCTAACTAAAAGGAAACGATGGTAAGAGTTGGTCACGTACTTCAGATAAGGTTCCATGACTGGGGAGATCACCAGTTGATAGATTGATCTCACCGTAGGTTTCCTGAGTTCAACCTCCTCCCTTTCTGACTCAAGTAATTTGAGGAAGTTGAGCTTAATCCACCCTACATCCTCATTCCTGAGACCCTGTGGTGATAGATACATTTCCGGACGCCCCAGCCTCACGCATGCCGCTCTAACATACGCAAGCCAGGGTATTCTATCCACTCTATCCAGGGCCATACAGTCCTTGAGTATTAGGTGGTTAAGCGTGATCTCCTCATTTAGCCAGGTTTTAACCCATCGTAAAAAGGGGCGATCTTTAAGTGATCATAAATATACCCCAAGCCTACTTCACAGTGGATAGAATATGTAGGGGATGATTGAGGGAGTGACAGAAGGGATCGTATGAACTTGTTTTCTATAATTTGGATCCCTGTTGTTGGAACATAGCCCCAAATATCAGCCCCATATAATGCGATTGCTAAGCACTTTGATTTATAGATGCATATCATGGCCTCCATGGGTCTTGCACCCAGTCTTTTGGAAAAGTTCATGAGGGCTGTGGTAGATCTTGCAACCACGTTACCCTTGAGTTTCAGCTGGGGGCCCCAATTCCCTCTATCATCAAATATAACCCCTAAATAACAAAAGAAGGGTACCCTTGAGATTGGTGTTACATTGCATCTAAAGGTTTTGATCTTCATGGTTTTCCTGCGTAAACCAGCCACCATTACGTGGGATTTCGAGGTGTTGATTTTTAAGTCTAAGGCCTCCATGAAGGAGCCAAAATGATCTAACAATCTTTGTAATCCAGTACCAGTTTGGGCAAGTAGGACGGCGTCGTCCGCGTACAGGAGGACCGGTATAGCCGACCCTCCCATACGCGGGACGTCCAGGGTGGCCAGATCTAGGGATTTACCCAAAGAATTAATATAGAGCGTAAATAGGAGAGGGGCCAGAATGCAACCTTGTCTGACCCCTCTTCTTGATATAAATTGCTCGGTACATCTGCCCTCCCTTGTTACCCTAACAGAAGCCGACAAGTTCTGGTGAAGATCATTTAGAAAGTTAACCAACGTAGTGTCCAAGCCCATATCCCGCAAAATAAACCATAATTTAGAACGATTGACCAAATCAAATGCGGAAGAAAGATCCATAAAACCCAAGTATAGAAGCCCCTCCTTCACCACTGTGTACTTGCTAATAATAAAATGAAGGTTAAGGCATTGGTCCATGGTCCCCCTGTGTGCCCTAAAACCGTACTGAAGATCAGAAAGAACCCCACTCCCCTCAAGCCAATCTCCCAATCTCTGTAAAATAACCCTGCCTAAGATCTTTACGTCAGAGTCCAGCAGGGAGATTGGCCTGTAGCAAGCGGGGTCCCCCCTGTTCCCTTTCTTGAAAATCGGAACAATAATGGAGGTTGACCAAGAAGATGGGGAGCCTGCGGTGGGTATTGCATTGAAAACATTTGTTAGAATTTTGGACCAGAATTGTGGGTACAAGATGTAGAGATCTGCAGGGACCCCGTCAGGGCCAAGGGCCTTATGTTTGCCAGTATCTTTAATCGCCTTTTCCACTTCAGAGGTGTTAAACTTAATGGACATATTGTTTCAAGGTACAACTAAGTCTGGGGGAGTAGGGACCCCTAGCTCAATGTCATAGATGTTTCTAAAGTGATTAATCCAACTCTCATCTTCAATTACGCAGTCCATATCTGATTTCCCCTCCTCAGTGAAAAACGACTGATTGATGATAGCCCAAAATCTTTTGCTGTCTCTCAACACATCTGCGGATTGAAGATGATCCCAGGCTTCTTTCTTAATTTGGTTCTTGCGATTTGCAAGTGCCAGTTTGTATTCCTTGCTCCCTGCAAACAATCAGAAGGCCCAAAGTCGCTCCCTGGTACTCGCTCGCCCTCAGGGCCCTGAAACAAACGTGCCGGAAAGCGGAGAGAGTCTGGAGGAAAGACCGCTCTCAATCAAAAAAATTGGAGTATAGGGCAGTTATAATGCATTACAAGAGGGAGATAAAACTTGCTCAAGCCAAGTTTTATGAAACTAAAATTAACATGGCAGCTAATTCCCCTAGGGAAATTTTTAAGATCGCTAAATCTCTGATATCTCCTCCTGCTGAGAGACCTATATCAGAGGGTGCTCAGGCACGCTGTGAGGATCTTGCCACTTTCTTCTCACAGAAGATTCAGGCTATTTATTCCCAATTAGCAGCAAATGATGGGGGCACCATTCTACTGCCCACCTCAGACCCAGACCCGCCTCCATCCTGCTCCTTGGCTACCTTTCCACTCTTGGACCCTAATACTTTAGACTCCCTTGCTCAGAAGGTTACCTCAGGATCCCCAAATGACCCTGCCCCACCCCAGACCTTAGTAAAAGCAATGGACACCATCCGCCCCTGTTTGCTGGAGGCTCTTAACACCTCCATTACCTCCAACTCCGTACCAGCCGCCTGGAAGTGTGCAATGGTAAGGGCCCTGTTAAAAAAACCGAATCTGGATCCTAACAATCTATCCAATTTTCGCCCTATCTCGCTGCTTCCTTGGATGAGTAAGTTGCTGGAGAGGCATATCAACAAAGCATTAGGGGAATATTTGGAGTCCAATAAATTGCTCCAGGTCTCTCAAACAGGGTTTCGCCCACAACATGGCACTGAACCCCCCCTTTTAGCGGTCACGGAGGCAGCCAGAGCCATAATGGACCAAGGTGGTAAAACAGCTATCATACTCCTGGACCTCAGTGCCGCGTTCGACACTGTAAACCACGCCACATTATTACATCGCTTGAGTGGCTTGGGAGTGTCGGGCGCGGCCCTGTTGTGGCTGACCTCCTTCTTAGAGGAACGCTTCTTCCAGGTATTTGAAGGTGAGGTGGCATCATCAAAACATCCTCTCAGCTGTGGGGTTCCTCAGGGCTCCTCCCTGAGCCCCACGCTGTTCAATGTCTATATGCAGCCTCTGGAGAATATCGTTCTCCCCTATGGTGTGCGGATTGTCACCTACGCAGACGATACTCAACTCGTGGTCTCTTTGGACCACGAGGGGGGTTCGTCGAACACTTTGGGTCCATGTCTAGAGGCTGTAGCTGGGTGGATGCAACTCTCCCACCTCAAGCTCAATGGGGAGAAGACCGAGATCATGGTGCTTGGTAATTCCCCCCAACCTCCTTTCTGGATGACTGGCCTCTGTGTCTCGGTACTCCCCCCTCTCCTAAAGAGCAGATAAAGAGTCTGGGAGTCTGGCTGGACAGAGCGCTGGACTTCTCGTCCCAAGCTACTATCACTGCCTCTGTATGCGTGGGGCTAATGAAAATGCTCCGGAAAGTGCTCCCTCTGCTCCCGTTCCAGGCGAGGAGGGTCATGGTCCAGGCCCTGATTCTCTCCCGCCTGGACTACGGAAATGTTTTATATCTTGGGGCCCCGGCAACAGTGACAAAAAAACTTCAGGTCACTCAAAACTGTGCCGCCCGCCTACTGCTTAATATCCCTCGCTGGCAGTCGGCGAGAACCGCCCTAAAGGAGCTTCACTGGCTTCCAGTGGCCTCAAGAACATTATTCAAGGCCATGTGCATTCTGCACAAATCCCTTCATCAAACTGGCCCGGCAGTACTGTACCCTCTAATACCGCCGTATGTGCCGCTCAGAACCCTACGTTCAGCTTCACTGCACCTGGCAACCAAAGTAAAAATCAAGAGAGCCCGATGGGGTGGCCGCTCTTTTACCTATTCAGCGGCGAAGGCATGGAACTCCTTGCCTCTGTCCCTCAGGAAAAACAGCAACCTGATGTCATTTAGGAGAGAATTGAAAACCCATCTGTTCTCAAAAGCGCATTAATCCTTCCCTGCAGTCGCACACAGAATTCAGTCTCTAGCGCTGCGAGGCCTTCGGGTGGTTATGCGCTATATAAATGGAATTTTCAATTCAATTCAATTCAAGGTTCGCCACAATTATCCTATCCCTAGGTCTAAGTTTCAGCGCTTTAAGTAGGGCACTATGGGCAAGTGAGCACTTTTTGTCGAACCATTTAAACACCTTCTCACAATGTGAGCCGTTTCTAGACTCCAAATTCTTGGAAATCCGTGAGCATATCTCTACATAGGCATCCACAACATCAGCCCCTGATCCAGTGGAGTCTAAGCAGACAGCCATATTATCCTCGGTTTCCTGTGCAAGTGTTTTAAAAAAGGTTTCTGGAATAACCTTCTCCCACTTTACCCTCCTGCCCTGCCCTCCAGTTGACAAGTCTCTTGAGGCCGCCACGCTTGAGTTTCTCCCATGCAAGAAACTCTCAAGATCCATAGCCAATAAAACGGGGTTGTGGTCACTAAAAATTGCGGTCACTACACTATACTCCTGCGTTTTGGCTAGCACCCCAGGGGAAACAAAAATATAGTCAATAACTGTGTTTGCGTCCCTCCCAATAAATGTAGGCGCTCTAGTCTCATCATTACCTAAACCTGGTTCGAATAAGTTTAAGTTGGCAAGGAGACTCTCAAGGGCATCACCCTCCTTACTATGTTCAAAATGGGGGATCCCCTCCACAGGCGATCCTCCGTGTACATCATTATAACAACCCCCCTCACAAGGGTGAATATTAAAATCTCCCATGATGACCATCTCTGGGACAGAAGTGTGATCATGTTTGTAGACTGACAGAAAATCTGCCAGGGCGGTCAAATGTTCGTTCTCAGATGAGCCCGCCCTGGAATTATAAAAATTAATAATTAGAAATTTTTGTTGGTCCGTAATGGTCCATTCAATTATTAATGAATTCAGAGGGCTAGGATCGACTTTTTTAAGAACCCCAACCAGGTTAAGTGAGAACAGCGTAAGCAAGCCCCCTTTAGCTCTTCCTCCCCGCCCCGGTATTGCTGAGGTTGAGAAACTAAGAAAGGCATGTAATGAAAAAAACTGGGTGATGTATCCCATGTCTCTTGAAAGGCCAAAATGTCATACTGCTTAACAAAGCCCTGCCATAAAGGATCGGAAGTTTTGCGCTTAGTCCAGCCACGTTCCAAGTAAGAATTTTGCAACCTTGACTTATAATTTCTTTGTTTGTGTTTTTAGCTCCAGTTTGTAGTGGACTTCTGTTTCATTGGCTCTGATTACTATGCAGTGCCAAGTTGATCCACTTTACATTTATTTCTGTGTTTCTTTCTCCCTCCTGTTGCAAGGTGGGACATTCATTTTTTCATGGAGATCTGCCAAGTGCGTTTCTTAGGACTGATAGAGACTTCATCCCTACCTTCATTTGTTTCAGTGGAGTGTCAACTCCTATAAAAGGACTAGGGTAAACCTCTGGAGTTTGTTTGGTAAGTATTATGCCCCAGGTTTTAAATATCTTTTGCTCCTTCATTACCTGATCAGCTATGGATATTGAAGATAGTGAGATTAGGGTTGGGGTCTGGCTGTTTCGGTCATGCTCCATAAATTGAACAGATATAATGTCATTAGTTACAATGTTGTTGAGTGAAGGTATGGATTTGAAAAGTCGCAGTAAGTTCCCTCGGTTAAGAATATCATGTCTACCTCTAGAGCGGAATTCTGGTGTAAATTTGAGTTTCTCATTAGTATCAGTGGTGTACTGATTTACAGCCTCAGTTTTTTTAGTATGTTTCGTTATACAGGTTACTGTTTTATTCCCATCCACACATTTAATCTGCAAGTAGTCTTGTTCAGATATTATATCGTGGCTACTTTCTGCCCATCTCTCTGTTAGGACAATGTCTTTTTTTGTATTTTTCTTCCTGCATGCTTTGAGATGAGGATTCATTGTTTCTGTCTCTTTAGTAGTGATGCTTCCATTCATTGTATCAGAGTTGTAGGTAGTTTGATCTCTTTCTTCCTTGTTTAGGTTTACGTCCTGGTTGGATTCCATTTGTAGACTCTCTGGCATGCTGTATATCTATTTGCAGAGCCTGAACAATTCTCGAAAACAGGGCCCTTTTCTTTCCAACCATTCAACCCACATATATTCCAAGAGCATAGGCGCAAATTACCCTGCGCCTTTTACTTGCATAAGAGAGCCTGACCCACCCAATAGATACAAACATTTTTTAATCCAACCTTCTAGAAATACAACAAAACAAAAGTGCCACGATTATACTGTAAACTCAAGCATTTTTTTGTTTTTGAATCTCAGCCCCTACCCCCTCCCACTCCCGCCCTTGACCACCCTCCCAGCCCTTAACCCTGGCCCGACCCGCCGAGAACCTCCCTACACCCACACCCCCCATGTTAGGCAACAGGACCGAGGTCCTTGTGATGGAAGAACTGGTTCAACTCGATCTCCCCCGATGTCATCGCCAAGCTATTGACCACCACGTGGGGTACGGCCTTAGGGGGAAAAAAAGTGGAAAAGAGAAAGGAAAAGGAAATATAAGACTTCCCCTACAAATGGCCAATGCCCCTACTTTAGGGACCCTTAGGCTCTTGAAGAGAAAAAAGGGGAAATTATAGGAAGGCACAGCTTTAGAACCTAAAGTGAGTTCAAAAACTCCTTAGCCTGAACTTCAGAGACAAAAAATCTGGTCTGGCACTGATAAATAATTTTCAGTTTAGAGGGAAAGAGCAAAAATACTTGGGCTCCCTTTGACTGAAAAGGTGCTATTAGCTGTCGGAGCTGTCACCTCCGCTCACCAGTAGCTGGACAAAAATCAGGCGTGACAAAAAAATGATATCCTTTCCCAGCCCGCCTCCTATCTGGCCTGGCTAAATCATAGATCTTTTCCCTGGCTAGAAAGTTATTCAAACATATTAAGATAGCACGAGGCTTGACATCAGTCTGGGCAGTCCGTTGCCTCTGCTTAAATGGAAAACGATATGCCCGCTGGACTTCAAGTTGCCAATCCCACTGTTTAACCAACGGAAAATCTTTGGTGAATAATGTGACCACAAACTGCCTGGTGTTTGAACCTTCCATCCCTTGCGGGACTCCCAAGACTCTCAGGTTGTTCCTCCTTGTCCTGTTTTCAAGGTCTGTAAGTTTCCACAACATGTCGTCCCTTTGAGTTTTAATGAGGTCTGTAATGCCCCTATGAGTGGCCATGTCATCTTCCAGAGTGGAGATCCTCTTTTCCACCTCCACAAATCTAGAGGCAATGTCAGAGCGTGTTTTTGCCACTCTCCGGATAGAGTTTTGCACCCTACGGCATGAGCCCTGAGTTCGCGCACTTTCTTGCCGAGTCTCTTCGCGATGAGCCATAATGGTCTGGTAAATTACCGCACGTGTCATCTCCCCTGGAGGTGGATGAGAGGGATTGTCCCTGTAACCACCCCACGCATCAGTTGAATTGCCCTCCAGACCAGACTGTGTGGTAAATGAATAGTCCCAGACTAATGAAGCTGTATCCTGTAAAAGATGTTTCAAATGATATTTCGGGTTTCCCTAAATTAGAGTATTTCATAATTTAGGCTGTAATGTCGGGCACTCCTCCCTTAACAATTATCATAATTTAAGTCAATGTATTTTCTTTAATACAGCTTTCTCCCATAAATAATAATGCATACAATTTGGCGTAAATGATAAATGATTATATATAGATCACCATTTTATAATTAAATCTAAACCTAAAATAAAATCGATAAGAAGATGATTGATTAGTGGGATGATTTCACATCTTACATTTTACCAGGCTAGTGTACTCAAAATACAGATTTCTTTTGCAACACCATGACAATGCGGAATTTAATTTGAAACTGAATAAATGAGTTTCAGAGAGCACATGCACATTAGCACTAGTTGGCAGTGGTAAAGGGCACAGAGTCCTAAACCCAGCAAAAACGAGATCAGCAAAAAAATGGAGGAGGAAGGCAAAACGTTTGTAAGAAGCCCACCCTAACGCTGACAGATCTAACACTATGCCTAGCCATATGGCTAGTTAGAATATGCCTAGGGAATGCACAAAAATACAAGAGTTATAAGATTACAGAATGATGAAGGCATTTCTATGATAGCTACTGTTTAGTTTACATCTTTTAATTAGATGCTGAGGATTTAAAAGAGATTGCTATCTATTTTACCAGGAAACAGCATTTCTCAACAATAAAGCAACCATTTACAAATTGTTTGCACCTCAATACACGAACCTCCCTCGTTAACAACACAAGACTGTCTTTAAGACCGCAGCACACAATAATGGGGAGAAGAGATTAGGAAAGGGGATCAAAAATATTTCAACATGTTTAATTTAGGGATAAAATCTTCTATAAATTAGTTCCGTAAACCGTTATTTGGAGGCCATACTCCGGTAAGATCCACTTCAGGGTTCGAATAAAGAAAGTCACAGTGTGCCTCAGGGCCACATCTCTCAGATTTTGATTAAATCTCAAGTTGACTGCTCTCTTGTTGCTTCACAGTGAGAAACTCCCTGACTGCAACTGGGTTAACAAACAAATGGCCTTGACTATGTCATGCACTCTCAGTTTTGCATGAAATAATAATAATAATCCACATTTGTAAAGCGCACAATCACCCGTAAGGGTCTCTAGGCGCTGGGGGCCGTCGGGAAGATTAAGCAAGCTATTGCCCTGAGTCACACAGTGCTGAGCAAATCTGCTGACGGTGCCGGGGATTGAACCATGATCCCCAGATTCCAGAGTCAGTCGCCCTAGCCGCGGCGCCACACCTCTTCCACCACATGTTGTGAAACCAGAGGGTCTCTTCCAAACATAGAAAAGAAAACTCCTTCTTCATGACCTGCAGTTCCTTCTTAAACATCAGGGTCACTAATCTTTGGTCTGTTCTTCACCACAATACAGAGTTTATTTGCTACTGCCTTGATAACTCTCTCATGCTGAAGCTGGCCCATCAAGTCAGCAAGGACTGTTCTTCTACTTGATCCCTCACCTCCAGTAGGTAGGGTGTGGATGTGGTCGACTGGCCAGAGCTGCAGACTTCAGCTCTGGGGATCCAGGTTCGAGACCTGGCATCAGCTCAACATCCTGTGATTCTGGGCAAGTCACTCATGCCTATGGGCAGCGCCTGGATACTCTCATGGATGATAAGTGCGCTCTACAAACCCCAGTATTATAATTATTATAATATAGCCACTTTCAACTGAAACTAAAAGACAATGGTTGTCCCCCTAAGACTTTCTCATTAAGAAAATGTCACACCTCCAGTCTCAGGTGTTCAGTCTGTGCTTGGGCTGGCAACCCCAGGATACATGTTATTTCATTTAAATGGAGTGTGGAATGCTTCCTTTCCAACTGTGTGAGTACAGTTGCTTCTGAGCCTGTCCCCTGCTGGCCATAGTTATAACCTCCAGATAAAAGCTTACTGTATAAGACAGTGTCCTCATTTTTTCAGTAGCAATGAGTGATCAGCAGTTGTTTTTGGAAGTATGTTAGGCCATTTGTTGAGGCTGTCGGCTATGGTGATTGACATCTGCCGGATGAGTGCAGTATTTATGTTGGTGGGCATGTCATTGCTTCCAGGATGCGTATTGTCCATCGCGAGCTTCATTCCAGGTACAAGCCAATGGAGGAGATTATTTTTTAAAGAGGGGTGTCTAATCAAAGAAGTGCTCAGGGGATGGATGCTGACATCAATATACATTTCAGGACAGGGCTTTTGGTGACACCAGCAGGATAACAGATGATGCACTGATGTATCTGCTTGTTGTCATTGTGTGTGCTGTTCTCTCCATTAACACTGAGGACTGTTTCCTCACCAAGGCTAATTATCCCGCAATGCCTTGTTTCATAGGTTATGTCAGTGAATGTGCATCATTCTTACACGTGCCCATTTGCAAAGCCTATTCGATGATGTACACACCTTGCAAAATACATGGTAATGTTAAACCTTTGGCTCAACTGGGTGCTCATTACCCTTGGTGGTGTGATTTTTTTTTGTGATTTGGTAAACATCAAGTAGTGTTTACCAATCAGTGATGCGCACACACTCCTCTTATGTTCATTTTCAAACGTTGTATTTTCTTTTGCTCATTAGCTATCTCTGATGTGCCCACCATAATTTTGATTCCACCTAGAGAACTTATTGAGAGTTGTATAGGAGCCCTAAGGGTTTCAGCCATTCCATGTGAATATAAGAATTTTGAGCACGAAATGATTATGGGCCCGGTGGTGGGAAAAAACTAACAGTAGAAACATCCAAGAGGCTCGATTGTTACCTCTCAATCTGACTGTGGGCTGGGTATGGAGGTTGCTTCAGGAATTGAAAGTACAGCATCCTATATGGTGAAAATGTAATTAGCAAAGCAATTTCCAGGAGAATCCCCTGTGGCTGCTGGTACTAAACCTAGATAAGAGTTGTTTTCCAATGGTAAATCCAAGGGTCACTTTGCCCAAGTGTACAGGGCTATCAAAAGACTCCATAGCAAATCAATAATTCTCTTGTTAAAGCGCAGAGGGAGTCCTAAGAGTCTGACTCAAGTGAAGAAAGTGTGATGCTGTGTGTAAAGTCACTTTCCATGGTCAACAATTAGAATGAAGTAACCAACTCTTTTATGTGGCTTTAAATGTGATCAGTAGAGCGCAATGTCTAGTCAGAGTAGGTGGCCCGGGTGTACATAGGATGGCAGTTTCATGGTCTTCTTTTTCTTTGATTGGGCTGCATGAATGGAGTAAATTTCACAATACTACTTTAAGTGAATCCTGAGTCAGACCAGTGATCTATGGTGGGAAACCCATAGACGTTCTGGATTAATTTGAGAAATGTTTTGTTATTTATGGATCTCATCTCTCCAGGCATAGTTTATGTAGCCACATATGGATCATGTTTGTTGGGGTGGGATTAGACCAAAGATATTTAGAAATATTCTTGGATCCAAACAATCTGTAACAAGTTCTTCTTAGGAAAGACCATCTCTGCATGTGAGGCTCACACACACCTTTTTACTGTGACCCACAAAATGCAGAAGGGCTGCACATTTATAATTAAGCAAAATTAGCCAAGGTGGAAGGCACTCTCAAGTTGTTATTGACTGAGGTGGAAAAAGAGAGCCAGAGGCGAATCCAAGGGGCCTACTTCACCCTGGTCAATACCTGGCTGGGAGTGCCCTTCAACTTGAATAATATTGCTATATTCATTCACTCATCAGAAATATTTCAGTTCAGAAAATTATTTCCTTAAAATCATTGACAACCTAAATCATCTTCTCAGAATGCATTTAAAATAGACAAAAGATCATAAATGCAAAGCACCGGTTATTCAGTTTTAAAAACAATGCTCAAATAAGACAGTTTTAAAAGATAAATCATCAATACTTCAATTCCACTAAGGACTTCCCTCTAAGCAGCCTTACTGATTGCAAATAATTCGACATACAATATACAGTTAAAATACTAGTGTCCGGGGGGCGTGGTCTCGCTGCAAATGGAGTGAGACGCACGCCATCTCAGCTCTGGGCCGCCGCCACCGTCTACAGCAATTTTCAGCAAGGCAGCAGCGCCAAAAGTCTCCTGGTTGGGGAGGTACCAGTAGCGGAGCGACTGGGACACTCACTGCAAGGCGCAAACTAAGGTGGTGGAGACAGCCGGAAGAAGAACGGCTGAACAAGATGAGCCGCCTGGACCCAGAAGGCGCGTCCACCATCTTAGCTGCCCGGACCCCGTGTACCTGTAGTCGCAGCCTCGGGTGACGCTTGGGAGCTGCGGAGGGGCTTCACAGCCCCAAGAGGTCGGATTGGGGCTCGGCGGTGATCCAAAGCCGCCGGCTCATAGCCACCCGTGCTTGGGCGCCAAGCAACGCATCCCGACAGTTAACTGCCGCCTCGGTTGCCTGGCCCCAGCGGGACTGCACCGGGGGTCTTTGGAAGAGGTCAGAGCGAGGCCCCGCAGGCTGTAATCGCCGCCGGAGAGCAGGAACAGTCCGGAGGAAGCCTCGGAGTGTAGACCCATCATACCACTAAGTGGTGATCAGAGGGGGAGAGGATCAAGCCGGCTGGTGGGAGTATGCTTTCTTAGGGTTATCTGCCATTTTAGCTGTTTGGGCTTCATTAGACTGCATCGGAGGCTCTCCGAGACACCAAGGTGAGGACCCGCAAGAGGTGATCACCATGGATAAACGTGAAAATGCCGGTGGGGGCCTTGAACTGTGGGACTGCCAATCAGCCTGCCGGTGATCAAAAGAGGAGTAATTGGAGCAGGAGAGCAAGAGTGCGGCTGCCAGTTTGATACGTTGGAGGGTCGCAAGCCTCGCCTAGGCAGCGCTAACCAGCCGCCAGCAGAGAGATCCAGAAGTACAGGTACGGGGGCGGGGGGTTCACGATTTGGGCTGTCTGAGATCCCATCCTCCTGCTGCCCTTTTGGGGCCTGGCCCATACCCCGGTGCCGGCCCCCCTGCCCTACTGCTTCCCACTACCCACACAGCCACACGGACCAGGCCAGTCCACTGCAAGCCACCAGGGCGCAGCTTCCCACTCAGACACCACTGCCGGTGACTTTAACTGGGGTCCCTTGCACACGGGCCCTTCGGTCCTGAACCCCCAACAGAGCTCTGGGCTTATACTAGCTAGCCGGCGAGGGGAGACAGACGCTGGCGGAAGCCCCTGGGCAAATGATGGGGCCATAAGCCTCTTGGTGGGCCCAATACGACCCTTTCCCCCTGGGGAGAACCAGCTAACTGTTACAACACAGAGGGGAGCAGGGCTGCTGGTTTGAGCCTTCGCTTATATATTCTATCGATACAGTGTGGAGCCCAGTACCGCATTGCCATGCCACAGTCAGTTCCTAGACACCCCCACCACCAGAGTCAGGGGCGCTGTTATTCCTATTGTTCGCTAAGCTGGTCCCTTGAACTGAGGGTCTGCAGCCCTGCACTGCCCTTCTCCTGACGCCGGGGTGGCCACCGCATTGCAACTCACCCCGGGGATGCCTCATTGTCAGCTGGTGGAGCCCCCGGGCCCCATTGGCACCACGTCCATAGAGGGGCGACCCCGCAGTTCGGCTAGCCAGGCCCTTACTCTGCTCGTGACCTACAAGCCTTGGAGGCCGGTAGTTCCTGCAAGGCCCCTGGAACAGCACTCCACCTTACTGCGACACTGGGATTGGTACTCTCCTGCTGCAATCCACATATTGTCCCCAGGGCCCGGTGACTGAGAACTCGGGCACGGCTGAGAGTAGACAGCTGTTGGTGAGGTGACAACTCCTCCACGATCTGCAGCAAAAGCCACCAACAATCCCTGAACATGACCCGTTCTAAGTCCAGGAAAGAGCCTTCAACAACCCCCAAAGTCACAATCCTTTATGAAATAGAATCTCTGCGCGCTGAGGTCCAGGGATGTGTCAAGGAACTCAGGAAAGATGTAGGGGAGTTGGGTGGACGAGTGGATAACCTTGAGAAGACTCACAATGCCTGTACAGAAGACCAGGAACACCTATGGCAGCGGCTGGCCACACTGGAATAACAACAGATCGAGCTACAGATCAAGCAGGAAGACCTTGCAAATAGGGGACGCCGGAACAACATACGCCTACGGGGGATTCAGATTGGGGCAGATGGCATCGACATAATGACTTTTGTGGCTGAACTGCTTTATGACATTAGAGGTGATGACGACGCCTCACCGCCTGCTCTAGATCGAGCACACCGAGTGTCTGGACCATCTGGGGGGCCAGGTCTCGTCCCTGATATCTTGACTTGGGTCCACTTTTTTACCAAAGAGGCCATCCTCAAGGCGGCTAGGGACAAATCTGAGATCCTATGCAGGGGCACGCCCATTCAGTTATTCCAGGATCTGGCCCCCACAACCCTACGACGCCGGAGGGACATCCGACCCATCACAGACAAGCTCCAGGAGCTTAAAATCCGCCACCAATGAGGGCATCCCTTCTCTTTCATATTTCAGAGGCAGTCCCAACGTCGCGTGCTGAGATCATACAGAGAGGCGGCCCAACTACTTCAAATCCCTGACACTCCCCTGGCAAGTCCTACACGCACCCCTCCAAAGGCCAAAGTCCCATTGAAGCCACAGTGGACCTCGGTACGTCATGCCAGACATCCATCCTATGAGAGCGCAGCAGTTCATCCCAAGAAAAGCAGGACATAATCCAACGCATAAGATCCCTGGAGGGAGGCCTGTCGCCTCCAGGCTTGCAAACATCTGCCAACAAATAACTCAACTCTGTGCTTGTTGTTCTATTGGACGTACATCTTTTACCCCGGGGTGGATCCCCGACCATTACTCTGCAGCCGCTTCACTTTCATCGCCCCAGAGACTCCATCAATCGAGGCCTAGCCTATGTTAAAGAGGCGGTGGCCCTAGGCTGCGCTTCAGAGGTACCGATTTGTTACACAACGCGATGACCGACCCCCACTCCTATTTCTGGGAGAGTGACATCTCCGGGACAGCCTGTGCCATTGCGCCTGGCTACTCCCTGAACTGGAATAGGCTCTGTTGGCCATGTTGGCCCTTGAACTATTTGAATTGTTTTGTTTGTCCTTATCCCTTTCTCCCTCCTTTCCTTCCCCACCCATCCACCCAGCGGGGGAGCCACTTAGACACTCGGAGGAGCCCTCAGTGGTCACTATTCTCCTCAGATCACCTGCCTGAGAAAACGCTTACTCCTGATGATAGGGGACTATGACCTCTGCACCCTGCCTGAAGATTATATCCCTTAATGTAAAGGGACTCAACTCCCCCAACAAGCGGTGCCAAATATGGAGATACTTGCTGTTGCAAAACCCTGACATTGTTTATTTGCAGGAGACCCATCTCCTCAGGGTTGACGTAACGCGCAGGTCACACCCACGCTTTCCTCTCCAGTTTTGGTCCTCGGCACCCACTAGGACAGCGGGTGTAGCCATCCTCTGCCGGGCAGGCATCCACCAGGGAGCAACTAAGGTGATCCGTGGCACTGAGGGCAAACTTCTTAAAGTGGTGGTCAAGCTATGGCAAAGCACACTCACCCTTTGCAACATCTATGCACCAACCCAGGGCCAGGACACTTTCTTGCGTGAGATCCTACGAGCACACATAGCGCATGTGAACTCGGACCTTATAGTATGGGGTGGGCACCATGTCCTCAGCAATGAAAAAATGCCTCCCTGCTCTGGGTCTTATAGACATTTGGCGTTACCACTCCCCGTGACTACTCTTACTATTCGCACACACACCGCTCCTACTTACTCATTGACTACCTCTTTGTATCACACTCCAGGCTTCTATCTTGTCCTATTTTGAAACTAACGACCTCCTGGAGTCGCCGCTTCCGGTTCTATGGGACGCATTCAAAGCAACGATTTGTGGCCCCCTTACATCTATTGCCATTGCTCGGACATGGCAGGCCCGCCAGTATGAGAACAAACTCACGTGCGAAATCAAAACACTCGAGCGACTAGATCAGGAGCACCCGTTGGCGATACATAAGAGGCGCTTGGCTATACTCAGGGACCAACTTAGGGCACACAGAACCAACAAGGCCGAGCACACTCTTCTCGCGCTAAAACAGTGTTACTACGACGGAGGGGATAGGGTGGGTACTGTCTTGGCACGTCGTCTGAGATCACGTGCGGCCAAATCACACATTGCTAAACTAAAGCTAGGGGACGGGTCTTGGGCGACAACGGAATCCGCTAAACTTCAAGCGTTTCAACACTACTATGCATCCCTTTATTCACGTGACACACTTGCTCCGGGTCAAATATCGGCCGCCTTAGACGCTTGCAACTGGGACCCCCTGAACAAGTACCACTTCAAACTCTTGGAGGAACCCATCACATTAGAGGAATTAATTACTGCTCTTAAGGAACTCCCCCTCGGCAAAACACCGGGCACAGATGGACTCCCAGACTTGTTCTATCACGCTGTCTTACCACAACTTCAACCATATATGCTACGCCTTTTCAACTCCTTCACGGATACAACTGGGCCTTCCACGGATATGGCGATGGCGGAAATAGCTCTCATCCCGAAGCCCAGGAAAGACCTCATCCTCTGCTCTTCCTTCCGCCCCATTGCCCTGTTAAATATAAATCTCAAACTCTACACCAAAATTCTTGCCAAATACACACCTACCCGGCCTCATTGAACCAGATCAGGTGGGCTTTATTCAACAACGTCAAGGCGCTGACAACGTGCGCCGAGTTGTGCACCTGGTTGGGAGGGCAAGGCACTAGAAGATACCTGCCTGCTTACTCTCGCTGGACGCTGAAAAAGCGTTTGATCGGGCGGATTGGGGGTTCCTCCGTGCCGTCTTGCAGAAAGTAGGACTGGGCCCACAGATGATAGCACGCATTATGGCTCCTTACCTTTCGCCGCTTGCCAGAGTGCGAGTTAACGGACAACTTACACAACCTATCCTTAGGGGTACCAGACAGGGCTGCCCCTTGCCACCCCTATTGTTCCCCCTCGTAATAGAGCCACTCGCTATCATGGTTCACCAGGCGCCCGATATTCACGGCCTTCCCCTCGGGGTCATCGAACACAAGATTGCCCTTTTTGCAGACGGCTTACTTCTCACTTTATCAGACCTGATCCGCTCAATGACAGTGGTGCATATCCTGCTCCAGTCTTATGAGCAAGTCTCAGGGCTTAAAATCAATCGTTAGAAGTCGTGGGCTCTCAACCTTATTATTCCGCCTGATGAGGTGGCGTCCCGGCGAGCCCCCGTCCCTTACCAATGGGCGACCAGTTCTGTTAGATTTCTGGGGCTTAATCTGACATCCGATTTAGCTACCGGGTCCCAGGCTAATTGGCAGGAATATACAAATTCAGTTGTAGCCGACCTACGAGTGTGGAGATCTTTGCCGCTCTCCTGGTTGGGGCGACTTAATACAGATAAAATGTCCATCCTCCCAAAGATACTCTACTTATTCCAGACCCTACTGATGCCCATCCCAGAACACCAAATTCAGAGCCTACAGAATAAACTAGTCACCTTCATACGGGGAAGGAAGAAACCACGATTTTCTAGTAAAATCTTAAAGCTCCGTGCTACAATGGTGGACTCGCTTGCCCTAATCTGGTAGAATATTATTGGAGTCTCATCTTCACTTTATACCCGCGTGGGCTGCCTGGGAGAGGGAGAAGGTATGGTTTCACATGGACAGGGCGGTTACCTGTTGTCCTGTCTGGGACCATGCATGGCTTTCTTGCGAGGCATGCCATTGCAGCGCTTACATAGCGGTCCCTACTAAAACTGTACTAGAGATCTGGGACAAACTGGCTGTCTGCAGGGGCCTCACCTCTTTCCTGTCCCCACACACTCCAATTGCCTGCCACCCACCTTACTTTGCAAATTGGACAGACAAGGGCTGTAGAACGATACAAGACCTATTCAAAGGGGATAGCCTCAAAACCTTTGCCCATTGCAAATAGGAATTCCGGTTAACAGAGAAGGAGAGATACCAATATATACAACTCCGGCACAGGATACAGGGGTCCTCTCTATCACAGGCGGCCACACGACCTTTCATGCCGTTTGACTGGCTGGCGCATACATTTGACAATTCCAAGGGATTAACAAGTTCTTCAACACTTACAACGCCTTAATCCTCACCCATACCAGCAGCAATGGCAGGCTCCATCGGATGCCGACATTGCCCCCACTCAGTGAGCACGTCTTTGGCGCGATATCCCGAAAACTTTCCATAGCATCCCCCAGCAGGAATCCGCCTACAAGGTAATGACCCAATGGTACTATACTCCCCTTAGGCTTATGTTCCCCAGCACCTCACCCCTCTGTTGGCGCTGCACTCATGCCCTGGGAGATTTTATACACATCTGGTGTTCTCAGCCACATTAAATGGGTACTAGGCTACCCACTGCCTGAAAGTCCGCTCACAATCATTCTGGGCCTCAGGCCGGTGAACCTACGTGCTATGACCCGCAGGGATCGGCATCTCAGTCTCCATATGCTTGGCGCTGCTAAGCAGACCATCGCCCTTTATTGGAAAAAAGCAGAAACGCCTTCCATAAATGTATGGTTCACCCGCCTGTGGCACACAGTGGCAATGGAGCTGCTAACGGTGCGACTACAGTTTCGGGACACCAAATTCATGAAGCTGTGGATGCCGCTGGTGGATCATCTGGGACATCTGGAGAATGCTAGACTACAGACACCAAGGCTGCGGGCCTTGCGCCTCTTTGATGATGCGGTCCATCCTACAGATCCAGAGGGATTTTGAAACCGTACTGACTGACTGCCCCGCGCGGCACCCTTTGCGACTTGGACTCTGTACCTCTCGACACTCTGACCACTAATGCCACCCTTGGCTTCGCCCAACGCGCCGCTAGAGACAGTAACTGGCATAGCTACAGCGGTGCCCTCCAGCGATGTAAGGTGTCACGGAAATAGTGTCAAGTAACTACCATTTCTCCCCCACCACACCATCTCCCCTTCACTTACTGCCCCCTTCTCATCCTCTTCTCCTCCCTATTGGTTGTTTCTTTTTCTTGTTAATGATATATTGTCAACAGCTACAACAGTGGCGCCATCACACAGTTAGGGCCTATTCATTAGAGAACGAGTTCTAAAGTGATGGCATATGGCTCCGCGCCCAAGTGAAATAGCCTTTATCACTAGACAATCGGAACTTTACGATGCTTGCACATGAGATATGTACACCTGATGTTATTGTCTTCCGCTAATACTGTGATTTATTGTAATGCGCAATAATCTTGAATTAGGTCCATTAGGCCTACTGCGCTAACACTGTCTGAATTGAGATATGGACTGCAGAGTTTCGATTCGACTTCTTTAGTATTACTTTGAGGCATCCGCCAATTGTTGTACTGAATAATGCACTGTGGTTTCTTATAAATGCTAATACAAACGTATTGAAACAAAATACTAGTGTCCCTTTTTTAAAATTCTCAATACTTTTTGCTGTCTTGTAAAACCAAAGCTCCTAAAAAGTTGAATAGTCTATTTCTTCCTTTGTTTGGCATATTCCTTTTAGAAAAAAAAGTGAGTAATTGTTTCCATCTTGCAAATACAAGCAGGGAATTTATCGCAGCTTTCGGTCTGACATCTCCAGCTTTTCTAAAAACTTCTAGTGTTCAAAGTACTGTGTCTGAATTGTAAGTATCATTTCTTGGTTAGAGGTGGAAGAGAATAGTCCATAAATGGTTCAAACAATGGTGTCATTTATTTATTTTTTTTAAAGAATTTTATTGTTGCTGTCACATAGTATAAAATAACGGTGCATCTTACTTCAGAGCAGCGTCAACATTCAGCCGCCTACAATCAATAGAGCAACTTTTTTTCATTTTACCCCCCCCAACTTAAAACAAGCTACGTCGAGGGTCAGAGTCCACAATCCGTACCAGAAATCTATCTTAACAATTGGTGTGTCCAATGGCATCTAGCAGCATTTTATGCAATCATTTGTTAAAGATCTTGCCTGTGTTTACAGTTCCCAGGGCCTCACGACCTGCGCTGCTACTGATCCCCACTCCCCGCTCCCTCCCACTACTCCCTGTCCTCATCCTCACCTGAGCTGTCCCCCTCTTCCTCTTCAGGCAGAGGTTCACAAATGTCCCCTCTATAGGTGTTCCAGGGTGTCCAAATTTTGTTCCATTTGCGTGGGTTGAGTCTCTGTTGGTATACTGCCCTTTCTGTCACCATAAGCAAGTCCATGTTTTTACACCATTGCCCCAGTGTCGGCGTCTCCAGTGCCCCCCAATTTTTGGCGATATCCCGTTTTGCCAGCATCACACCAATGATCACCCAACTTTTCGCATACAGGGACATGTCTGTTGGGCCCCATACATTCAATAGGCAAACCCTAGGGTCAGGCGTGAACGGGTTCCGGAGGGTCTGGCTTATCGTGCGCGTTACACGCCTCCAGTATTCTTGTATATTAGGACAGGTCCATACAGTGTGGAACAATGTGCCCTCCTCCCCACAGTTCCTCAGGCAATATGGGTGTGCTGCCCTGTGTATTTTATATAGTGTCGTGCGGGTGTAGTAAACCCTATGTAGTATTTTGAATTGGACCAATTTGAATCGGGTGGAGATACCTGCCTCCCAATCTCACCCTCCCAGTATTCCTTCAGCTTCCCCAGTGGATCCGGTAGGTTGTTTAGTAGTTTGCGGTAGGTGAGGGAGGTTGCACTAGACTCCATATAGTCCGTAAGCAGTCGGTCCTCTAACGGAGCCGACTCCGGAACTGTTACACCCGGCTCCAACACAGACATGAGTGCATGCCTAATTTGTATGTATCTGTATGTTTCAGTCACCCCAAGGTCGTACTGCTCCCTCAGGGTCGCGAAGGAGAGCACGCCCTCTCTTGTCCATAGGTCGCCCACCGTGGAGATTCCGATGTTATCCCATTGATCAAACCCTTTAGAACTGCGCAGGTTACCGAGGGCTTTGGCATCCCATAGCGGTGTGAGTTTAGTAATCACTCCTTCCCATGCCAGCCGCCTCTGAGCTTTGTGCCATATAGATACAGTGTGTTTGGTAGGTCCTCCCAGCTTCCTCACCAGACCTTTGTTGTAGAGTGGGGCCAGGAGGGTGGTCGTACCCAGTTGGTGTCTATCCGCCATGTAAGCCGGGTCGTCTTGTGCCGTATGGACCCACTGGTTGATCACCTTAAGGTGGGCTGCCCAATAGTACAATTCAAGGTTGGGGAGGGCTATCCCCCCACTGTACCAGTCTCTAGTTAATTTCAACTGCGCCACCCTGGCCGGTTTGCCTCCCCACAGGAGGTCCGACAGCTGCGCTGACACGTGGCGGAAGAACGACACGGGGACCATCGCCGGCGTATTTTCCAGGACATACAGGAAGCGAGGTAGCGCCATCATCTTAAAGAGCGCTGCCCTACCTAGAAGTGTCAAGGGGAGGTTTTTCCAGTGGCGCACGTCCGCCCTCAGCCTGTCCAGCTGGGGTTTAAGGTTTAGGTCTATAAAGGTTGTATGTTCCTTTGTAATTTGAATCCCTAGGTACTTAAAGGAGATGGGTTCTACGAGCAATTGGCAATCCGTAGGTAAGACCGGAAGGTCGCCCTGCACCATATAAAGTATGGACTTGGACCAGTTGAGTTTATAGCCTGAAGCTGCACCGTGGCTCTCGCACAGCGCCAGTAAGACCGGGATACCGTTCGTGAGGTCCATGAGATAGACGAGCATGTCGTCGGCATACAGGGAAACTCTATCTTCCCATCCACCTCCCCATTGTATGCCTTTCAGCAGCTGGGTGGTTCTGATAATCGTGGCCAGGGGTTCCAGCACTAAGGCGAATAACAGCGGTGATAGCGGGCATCCCTGTCTCGTGCCCCTTGCCAACGGAAGCTCCTTCGAGATATGTCCGTTCGCAGTCACCCTCGCCACAGGATCGGTGTACAATAATCTGACCCAGGAAATGAACTTCGTGCCAATACCCATATGCTCCAGGACCGCAAAGAGATAGCACCACTCCACCATGTCAAACGCCATCTTGGCATCTAATGACAGCACCGCTGCCGGCTCCTCCAACTGTGGGGCTCTGGCTAGCACCCCGTGCAGCCGTCGCAAATTAAGCGCCGTACTCCGGTGTGGCATAAAGCCCGACTGGTCCGGGTGTATCAGGTGCGCCAGATGGGGCAGCAGTCTGGTGGCCAATAGTTTTGCTAGAATTTTATTCTCGGCGTTGAGGAGGGAGATCGGGCGGTATGATCCGCACTCTTCAGGGGGTTTGCCGGGCTTAGGTATTGCGATGATAGTGGCCGTGCGCTGATCAGGAGGCAATCTCCCCTGCTCCAGGCATTCCGTAAACATATGAAGCAAGGGTGTGGATAGCGTTTCGGACATGAGTTTGTACCATTCTATCGGCACACCATTGGGGCCCAGCGCCTTTCCTGGGTGTAATGCTGCTATGGCTACCTGTACCTCTTCAGCCGTCAGGTCGGAGTCAAGATCATCCCGTTGGTCCTGTGGGAGGGTGCGGGTAGGCACTCCTATGAGAGAGGCCTCCGCCATCTCTCGTGTGACCTCACACTCAGGGGAGTATACGTAGTGAAAATGGTCTGCCAGGAGGTCAACTATTCGCGCTGGATTGGTATGTATCTCACCACTAGGGTCCTTCAGTTGTAGAATGGCCCTCTGGCTTCCCCGTGTCTTCTCCAGCCACGCCAGTAGTTTCCCTGCTTTATCCCCTATGTCATACACCCTACTAGTTGTTGCTGTCATATTGTCCCTTACCCTGCGGCGTACAAAGTTGGTGTGTCGCTGCTGGCATAGTCGGAGCGCGTGCTGGGTAGCCCCAGTCGGATTCCCTTCATGGTCCCGTGTCGCCTTGTCAAGTTGTGCCTCTAGATCTATCAATTCCTGACGCTGTGTGCGCTTGTGCAGTGTAATTTCTGAGATTGCCTGCCCGCGAAGAACCGTCTTGTAGGCTTCCCACAGGATTGTAGGTGACGCCACCGAGTCTGCATTTTCGGTGAAGTAAGATCGCGTCCCTCTCTTCAGAGCCCTAGCTAGTCCGGGCTCCCTGAGGTATCCCGGGTAGATAGGGTATACTCGTCTATGAGTTCGTTCCTGACTGGACAAAGTCAATGTCAGCGGGGAATGATCGGAGACCCCTCGGGGTCTGATCTGAGAGTCCGTGAAATTGAGGAGGCCCCCCCCCACCGTCAGGAAATAGTCAATCCGTGATAGGCTGTCGTGTACTGCCGAGTAGTATGTATATTGCCTGTCTTCTGGGTGAAAACGCCTCCACATATCTATTAAACCTTGTGCTTCCATGAAGTCATGCAATCTGGAGGGCCCCGGTGATCGTGCACGCACTGGGTAGCGGTCTAGGGAGTCGTGCGCCACTGCATTGAAATCACCCCCCACGATAAGATCCCCTTCTGGAAGATCTAACAAAAATTTCCCTAGTTCTGGGAGAGCTATGGTGTGTAGAGCGGGCGGGATGTATACCGAGACCACGTTGAGCGGCTTTCCTTCCCACTGCCCATGTATCGCCGCAAAGCGCCCCTGAGTGTCAATGCTAACCGATTTGGATATGAACCTGGACGAGCGATGCATTAATATCCCCGTGCCCCGGGACCCTCTAGTGAACTCGGAGTGGACCACCATGCTGTATCCTTTCCTATCCAGGGCCCGTGTGGCTGAGCCAGTGAGGTGCGTTTCCTGTAGAAGGACCAGGGCGGGCGTCAACCTTTTTATACTCTGTAGGACCAGCCCTCGTTTAACTTTGTCTCCCAGACCTCTCACGTTCCAGGACATGAGACTCAATGGGGATGCCTGTCCCATATCAGTGCCCTCCCCCATCATGATTGGGTGTGTGGAAGGACAATTTGCGCACGTGGAGGACCCTGAAACCTGTGAAGTGAGCCTGTGCGCTGTGCCGCAACACTACCATTGTGCTCTCGTGTGCCCCCCCGTAGCTGTTTTGACCCTGTGTACAAACTAAGAACCAGAACCCCATCCTACCCCCAACTCCCCCCCTCCCTGCCCCCCTGCTCAACGGACTCAGAACTGCCCGCCCCCCCAACTCAGCAGAGTGCCTGACCCCAACCCCTAACAAAGTACTTGCTCGCTGGGGTGAAGGACTCTCCGTTGTCAGCGGCCCCCTTCCTCAGCTGCGGAGGCCCCTCCGTCCAGTGTCCAAGGCGGCCCTGTCGGTCATCAATGTCAATAATTCAACCACACACTAGCAGTGGCTCACTGGTCCCCGTCGGCGCTTTCGTCATGCGGTTCAGACAAAGGTGAATGTATCTCTGTATCCTCGCCGTTGTCTTGGGAGCCCTGTCGGGATCCTGCATTGCGATGTTTGTTCTGCCTGTTGGAGCGACGAGGGAGGCCCGCCGTCCTCCACCCTTCCAGCCATTCCTGCGCCACCTCCGGGGAATCAAAAAACCAAGTTTTGTTGTCTGCCACAACCCGTAGTTTGGCCGGAAAAAGCATTGAATACGGGATTTCTCTGGCTCTCAGTTCTTTTTTGACTTCGAAAAAGGTTCTCCTCCTCCGTGCAACCTCGGCAGTGTAGTCCGGAAAGAATGCCAGTGTAGCATTCTGTATCTTAATAGGGGGGGAGTTCCTTGCCGCCTGCAGGATGGCGTCCCGATCCCTGAAATTGAAGAGCCTCGCTATGATCGGTCTGGGGTTAGCGCCTGTCTTGTGGCGTCCCCCCGGGACCCGGTGCGCCCTTTCCACTGTGAAGAAGGCGGACAGTCCTTTGGGCTTCAGGGTCTCTTTGATCAGGGTCTCCACATATAGGTCCATCGCCCTCGTGTCTTCTGATTCCGGCACACCGATTATACGGATGTTGTTCCGCCTCGAGCGCCCTTCCTGGTCATCGAGCTTGTCACGCAGTTCCTTGTTTTCTTTCGAGATGCGCTCCATATTAATCTGCAGCTCTGAGACGTCTTCAACCAAGGATTTGGTCACCACCTCCATATTGTTCACCTTCTCCGTCATTTTATGAAAGTCCGCCCTTATAAGTGTGATCTCGGCCGAGATCGACCCCACCGTGGCTTGTACCTGCGTGAGGGCCCGCATGACGTCGTCTATGGTCGCTTTCTTGCCACCGGTCGCGTCGGCCGTCTTGCCCGTTTGTGATTTGGCGTCCGGCGAGGATGAGCCGGGCTTCTCGTAAGCAAATCGATCCAAGCGCGACTGTGCCGCCACATTCTTCGGTCCTTTGCCGGCCATTTTGGTTGCGGGTTCCGCCACAATTGGATGTAGCCGGTGTTCCCTGAGCCGGTCAAACTGGTTGTCCGAGTTGCACCCCCGATTCCTCTGGGGACGCTCCAATCTTTCTCTCCCCAGTCAGGCACCGGGCACGGTCCAGGGGCCCACGCAGTGTCCAGAGGTTAGATGCGTCCCCTGAGGTTAGTTCGTGGCACCTGCGGCTAATGACTACAGCCGGTATTACAGGGTCTCCGCAGTCTGGTGGTGCCCTTACAGTTTCAGGTGGGTGAGGTTGCCAGCCGAGTCCCAGACCCTGTCGTGGGGCAGAGTATAGGGCGTCCGCCTCTCCCCTCCTATCCCACGTGTGCCGCCCTTATCCTGTGGCCGTCGGAGCTATCGCCTGGTATTCCTGGTGTAGACGTGGGGCTCGTGACACCGTCAGGCCGATCTATCCAGAGACATGGTGAGCGTCTCCCGATGACGCACTTCTGCCCATGGGGTTCGCGCTGGGTGGAAGCGCACTTAGGTCTATTCTGCGCCCGGGCACCCTGCCTCTCAGTGCGCCTTCGTTCAGCGGGGGGGTTTCAGGCGCTACTCCGCGGTCTGGCAGGCAGCGCAGGGTATTCCGCCGCCTGTCCCAAAGCCCTGGCTGCCGCGCCAGGTCTGTAGCGGCTGATGCAGGGCTATACCGCAACTCAAGATGGCGGTCACCAGCCCCGATGTCTCCGCACCGAGCGCCGTACTCCGCCCCCGCCGGCCGTCCGGGTCACTCTCCTCCTCACCGCAGACGGGCCCCCGGGCATGCACTCCTGGCTCCTGAAGTCCGATGGTACGGGCTGGACGTTCCGGGTTTTCCTCCGCCGTCACTGTCTGCGACCGGGCACTTCCGGTGATATCCTGCCCGAGACAGGTCGCTTCCTGCCAGGGCAGTGGCGCACTCTGCTCCCCGGCTCGGATGCAGCACTCAGGCCCACACGGGGAATGACCAAAACTGCCCTTCCCGACCTCGGATTGAGGTCCCGCTAGTCTGGTTCGCCGCCGCCGCTCGGTCCTGGACTTCGTTGCCTTCCCGCCTGGGAATTGCAGTCGACGGATAAATGACCGGATTTCTTAGGGAGCCGCTTCAATCACGGAGCTCTCCTCCTAAGCTGCCACCATCGTCGGCTGCTAGCCACGCCCCCCAATGGTGTCATTTTAAAATCGAGAAATAGATCTACAATGCCTCCACTTTGGCAGCTCTGCAATCTTTACTCCTTCACAATAGACCAATACTTTTCTTCCATGATAACGTTGTAATCTTAGCCATCTCATCTGGGTGTGACCAAAATCTTTCCAAGCCCATTTTATGTAACATAGATTTAGTATAGATCAACCAAGTTCTCTTACCATTACCATTACCATGAATACCAAGAATTTCCCTATAAGGGGTATAGCTCATCAGTTGTCCAAAGGTGACGCCAGTTTAAAACTGGGCGGCTATGTGCCTTCTTTGCAATAGGCTTGTGAACCAAGTCTAAATATAGAGGAAGGTGTGGGGTAGTCTGAGGAAGTGCTAAATGTGATCTGAGGAATCCATTTTCTGTAGTGGATTGTATATCACAATTCGTATAGCTCTATAGTTCTGCTCCATATGGTCATTCCCACAGAGCCATGGTTTCGCAAATTTCAAGTGCAGGTAAAATAGCCTTGGACACAGAGGCCTTGTGCAATTTAGTAATACCTGAATTATACTTCTGCAATGAAATTAGACTTTTCTGCAATGTGACATCCGAGATAGATTGAGTGGCAACTGTATTCCCAGATAATCGAAGTTAGGGACAATCTTTAGTTTATCTATACATATTTGCATGCTAGATGTAGGACTCTTTTGCTACGGAGATGAAAAATAATGTATTTGTTCTTACTGGTATTAAGTTCCAGACCTTTCTCCTGAAAGAATAGCTAGAAGGCATTTAAAAGCTGTTGCGAGCCCTGGGCTGTTTTTGACAATGAGAAAGTATCAAAAGCATATTGGAGGGCAGGGTTCTTTTGACCTCCCATTCCGAGTGATTCACAGCCATCCTTGTCCAACCGATTCACCACATTGTTAATACAAAGAGAGACGAGTATTGGTTGGTACAAGGAATGGGGGGTACTCCAATGTCATTCAAAAATATACAGAGCTTGTTCCTTGGAATCAGATCAAATGCTGAATGTAAATCAACAAAGGCAACAAACAAGTGACCCTTGTTGATTAGCACAGTCTTCCAGAAAATGTCACAGAAACGGAAGACCTGATCAAACGTGCTTTTCCTTGACCTAAAACCTGCCTTTAGTGGAGTGAAGATATCTTCCCCCGTAATCCAATCCTGGATTTTACTGAATACCTGCCTACAAAATATCTTCTGCAGGCTGTTTATGAGACGGATTGGCATATAAGTATTTGGCAAATCACAAGAGTTTTTTCTGTAGATTGGTATAATTGCTGCTGCACTCCAGGATGTAGGTATACATACCCTTTTGAAATAAAGTTGGAACTGCAATTTATATAGGTTACCCAGATGTCTGAAAGTGAAAGATGAAGGTCCTCTAGGACCCTATCTGGACCTTTGGCCTTGTTGCTCTTTGCCCCTTTTATTAGCGCATAATGTATCTTGCATTGAAACAAGTATAGTGGGGCTTTTGTTAGTTATAGCCTGCAGTGTTAAATCCAACTCCTCATTGTGTTGCTTATATAAACTACTAAAATGGTTGACCAAATCTTAGGGGCTAAACCAAAAATTTGCGTTGTTGGGCTGAGCAGTAGAACAACGGGAGATTATATCCCCAAACAATTTGTTATCGGAATTTAGCTGCAGCGATCAGGTATTCTCACATAGAATTCTCCCAGTCTCTTCAGTCCTAATGCAAGTACCTTTATATGCTTTCTGAGCAAGGAGGATATCAGCTCTGTTTTCATTTCTCAGAGCCTGAACTAGTGTTCTATTTGCTTTCATACACATCCTGTTATACCAAGTGGTTTTCGCAGTTTGTTGGGCCTTTCGGTTGGTGCACCTGGAAAATAATTCCCTGATGTTATTCATAAGAGAAGGGTGCTGCATGAATTTCAATTCACCAAAAAGCCTAGGGTAGCAGAAGTGACATCACATGTCCTTTGACCTTCAATTTCACTCACACACACATCGTTACACATACACACACATTCACACTTACACACACACTCTCTCTCTCTCTCTCTTTCATGTAAATACACCCACCCGCAAGCATGCACACTGCGTACACATAAAAGCTGTTTGTTTTTTTACTTCAGCTCCCAGATAAGGTCATATTCCAGATAATAGTACTCCATTTTTTATTAGACTAATAGTGAATAATGAAACATTATTCACTATTAGTGTAATAACAAAATTGAGAGAAACAGAGAGTGAAGTCCCAACCAACATCGCTATGGATAAATTGCCACTGTATTCTCTGATTTACCACATGGCACTGATTCTGCCACTCTGTGGCCATGGTTCGCAAAGGCAGTGCCAGGGGTAGAAAGAGGCAAGGCAGGGGTCTCAGCTTCGACCCCTGGTGACCCCTAAATGACGTCCATGTTGTGCTGATCCATAATCTTAGAGTGACCCCTTTTGGCGTAAAGAGCAGGGATGGACTTCATCATGTCACCCACGATGCTTGGAAATTTGACAGAGTGTCAGGATTTCTTTGAACCCAACTCCAACTTATATGCTTTTTATTCTTGGTGCGCTAAATTTCTCCAAATTTAAGGCGGGATATTTTACTAAAGGATTCAGAATACCATTGATTGTCATTACAAGTGTGTTGTGGTCACAGGCATTACGGTCTATAATTACCATGTACTTCAGCAAGTGCTATTGGGTCAGAGCTATTAAAGTGTAATCAATTTGATTCATATAGCCTTGCCAGGTATGTACTTTCCCCCAACCTATCTGACTTGCACCTGCCATTACATGCTTTTGGAGCCCAAGTTAATGTTAGTGCAATTAGTATTATGGCCCTAGATAACCATTTGACAGATGGCAGGTCCAGGGCTGGAATCCCCATTCCGTATCAAATTCAGTAGTAAGATCTTGCAGGGTGTTCACCAGAGGCTCAAAGGTAGTATTGAGATACCCTGCAATAATCACATTTCCCTTCCCTGCTCTGATATTTGAACTGGCTTCTAGGTGCATAAGTGTTTCAGATTTATCACCCTGACCGGAGAGGGGAGTGCTGTTTGATTCTACATTTAAAACCAGTGAAATATTAGGCATCTTGACCCAATGTTTCCTTAAAGAGATATAAATCATGCATATATTGCTATATTGTAAATCAGACCCTTAATGGTTTGGGCCGGAACCAGGAAGCACACAGGCTCCCTCCCCTAAGCCAATCACAATGCTGTAATGCAGCATTGTGATTGGTCTGAGCACCGTGGCTGGTCATGTTTCACACCTTGTGGGGAACATGAAATGTGTGCTGAACTGTTTGGCCGGCCCTGTCATGCACACTTTGGGGTGTAGCAACCAGGCACGGCCCGTGCCGGGCGTTATACTGGGGCGGTGACGTCAGGCAGGGGAGGGTCAGGGTGGGGGGTTGTAAAATGCGGGATATGGACCTTTAGAGGTAAGTACCGATAAAAATAAATAAAACGAATTTCATTTCCCACGCTGCATCACATTTGGCGATGCAGCGTGGGTAACGATTTTTTTTTAAATTTATTTAATCTGCCCCATGGAACACCTCACTGGGGCAGATTAACACAACACAGTGGTTTGCGCTGAGTTGCGTTACTCTAAGTTTATCAAGCCATGCAGGGCCTTGCGTAACGTGATAAATCTGACTTAATTGATGCGCCATCCATGTGCCCCCTTGCATGGTGCAAGGGAGATGCAACTCAATGATAAACATGCCCCTAGGTATTTCTCAGGAGGCTGCTGCAACTTCCACCACCCACTGCCTCTGCCAGTGCTTCCAAATGCCAGCACTGGCACTATCCACTAACCATCCCACTACTACAGATGTAACAGTTTGGACTATTCCAGGTCACCCAAAGTTGTAACAATTGCTTGGATATGCTGGTATTATTTTGTTATGTATTAAATTGCTAAGCACTATGTTGATGTTCTCACTTAAAAGATAACCAAACAGTGCCACCGTGTGATACATTATCAAAGTGCCAGTGTTATGAAATAGGTACTAACTGGATAACACAGGCACAAATTAAGCACTGTGATACCAAAGCATATACATTTTCTTCCAATTTGCAAAACATAGCTCCTCCATGGCTATTTCTGAACCTGCTCCTTTTCTAAACACTTAAACAGCACCCTTAATCCACTATCACTCATTATGCAAATATGGCTTCTAGATCTTGTAAAATACTCTGATAAATGGCGGATTCCATTGCATAGGACTGCTTATGCTCATCATTGTTTGACAAGAATGTTGCTGTGATTATTCTGTGGTTGTGGTATGTGGTAAATAAACAAGATTTGAACAATCTGCAGCGTGGTACCAGCCTTAACTGAGTGAATATGCATGGTGATCTTTTAACCCTTTATTTTTTTTCCTTTCTGAGAACTGCCTCCCTTTGCCATCCATGCATGCCTCTGTGAATGGAAAATCCTGACTGATCCCGTTTTCTAGGTCAGGCACTAAATATTGTTCTGAAAATGTTGGCTACTTATGAATATTTGCTTGCTGCAGTTGATGTAGATTGTGCATGGGTTTCTTTAAAGATGAATAAAGTGCTTTCTACACTGGTCAAGTTCGTGTAATACAATTTGTGTGTCTGAGCCTGTGTCCTGCTGTTTCCTGCAGTCTTCTATACTGTCAAGCAATAGCTTAACAACACAATTTGTATTTGTTGTCTTTTGCACAGTTATAGACAAACATCACAACTGAACGATAATTCATGCACAATTTTTGTGAGTGGTTAAGTCTTACTCCAAGCTTCGGTCTGATTTACTCCTTTACACCTATTCTTCGAGGTTGGGTCGGATTCCCAAAGTGGTTGTACATATCAGGAATATAAAGTTATTCATTGCAGAGATTTACGATTGTGTGCATAATTCACGAAACCCCGTCTGGTCGAAATGCATGCATTTGGTAGCATGCTATTCACCTATATTTCTGTGGTATGACTTTTTCCCTAAACCTAGTGTGCAAAACCTTCCCATGTACGGGGTTCAGATAGTTGGCAAATATAAAATATATATTTTTGTACCCCATTTCTACATCTAATGTTTCAGTTTTCATTTAATTTTAGACACATTTTAGCTATATGTCCTTTGGTAAATAGAATGCGAATAAATCACGTACGCTGCTAAAATATTTAAAAAAATATTTTAGAACAATATTTTTAGAATAATGAATAGTTTAAGAACTTTAATCAAAAGTCTCAGAAACCGGCACATGCCGCTGCAAGTTACAAAGTGACACGTTAGTTATGCTACGTTTTGTCAAACTTTTAGGATTCAGAAAGCTTTTTGCACACTTAAACTGCACTTCAGTGGAGTAATGGCTTGTTTTGCGTGTGCAAATTATTGTCATATGATTAAAAAAAGAATCCATATTTGCAAAGTTATCTATTCATGCTGCGGTATGGTGTAGAGTTATGTGAAGAGTATTTCTCTCCACGGGGGGCGGGCAGTGGGGCTGCTAATAAGAAGCACTGGTCCTGCTTTTGTTACAGGGGGATGATATTGCAGCACTGCTGCAAAACTGGCATCCAGTAACAAAACTGGCCACCACCCCTCCGGCCCACCGGAAGAACACCTGTTGCCCGCTACAGTCAGTCTGGCCCTGGAGCCTGCCAATGACAATAGCAACACAACTACTAACAATCACAGTCCTCCAAGTGTAACAGTGAAGATTGTTCCAGGCCCCAAAAGTTACATGAAGGGCTTGTGTAGCAGATATTAGTAATTTTTAATGTGTATTTTATTAATAAACAACTGTTGTAGTTTTCATCTCTAAATCATATCAAGATTGTAATAAGTGGCAGTACACCCAGGACATGCCAGTGCATAATGGAGAGTCTAACTATATTAAAACAAAATAGAAATATTTGCCTAAAATACTTCCTTTATAGGGAAGCTATGGTTGTGTGATCACATCCCAAACTGAAATGTGTCATAAAATCATGTAAGTTCTCATGAAACCCCTTTTGAAGAGATGTAGCTACAAGGTTATAATACAAAACTTAAACAGCCACCAAAAAGCATCAGTTGTGCAGGACCTGTGATGTCACCGGCAGTGCAATCAGTGATGATGTTACCAGTGACATCACATCATGAACAGTGCTTTGGGTTGGAGTTATGGTTGCATAGATCAGTTTAACTTTTTATGTACCAAGGTAACCCAACCAGTTAGCTGTGGACCGTGGGTAAATACTATTATTCAAGAACAGGGGTCCTTAGCATTTTAGATAAAACAAAAAAGATGAAATATAGGCCATAATTGGAGACTATATTTTGTCACTGTCCAGCCGGACAGGACGTTTTATTTTCAACAATGTAACTCTTGTGAAAAGGATAACAAGGCACAATCCTGTACCACAGAAAAGGAACACAAGAAACTGAAGAATTAAAGAAAATAGAATAAAAGAGAACAGGCAAAAGAAAGAGCAAATGTTGGCCACTTTTCAAATCAGTGTTACATTCAAGGTATGCCAACCACCTGCCAAAACACAACAAGATTTAACACAATGGTTTAGGTTGTGAAGGCAATCTACATAGTCGACGTTTCGATCCCTAGTGCTCAATTAATTGGGACCATCATCAGGACTGACAATTTTACAGTATTTGCCTGTCAGTATAAATTGTTTAACGCCTGTAGAGAAATAAAAGGAGGAAGAAGGCGAAAGAAAAAACTGTTTTAGAATACAAACAATTTTCGCATGAAAAAAGTGTTAATTAGACCTGAATATTCTTGGATCACACATGGTAACATAACTCATGTACTCGGATTCGGCTTGTTCGTGCCTACATCTGAGATGCACTTGTGGTGGGTTTGTTTAAATTAAACCGACGTGATAGTGACTTTGTGAGCAGCTCCTTGTGTCATAATAATTAAGTAAATAAAGAACATCATTTACGCGAGCATTTCCTTTGAAGCTGTTCTATGTGGCTAATACATGCAGTCGGTGTCCTTTGTGAGTTGACCAGAGGGGCGGGCAGTATGGACTTACCCTGGGTCGGCGGGGGTAGCGACCCTGTTCGTGGTGGTGAGGGAAGGAGTTGTGGGTCATCCACCTGAAATTAAGCGGGATTTTTAGGATGGAATGCTACTAGGGGCGGGGCTGTGCGGGGCTCAATCGCCGGGGCGCAAAATTACCTAAAGGACTCGTGTGGTCCAAACTCCGTCTGGGGTATCCAAGTGCTCATGGATTGAGCACGTTCCCTGTTGGGCAATGAATTAACATCAGGTAGTGGTCTAATATCAGCAAGGGCGCACAGATTTGGGTAAAGGGGAGCCGGGACCTCGTCGAGTCACTGGCTTAGTGCAGTCTTACCTGAGGGCGTGTGGTCTTCAGGCTATGTCTCGATCGACATAGTGGAGCAGCGGGCGGGCAGTCAATGTCCTGTACAGCGCTGTTTGTGCACTGGGGGCCATTACACTTAAGTAAGAGTGCAGGGCGTCCGTCAGGAGACAGCGTGCAGCGCGTCCGTCAGTAGACGTCAGCAATGGGCGCCATCTTGGAATGGGAGTAAATGGCACGAACTACGCGCATATTGCTCAAAGCAGGTGAAATGTCCAGGTGAAACACTGCCTAAATATGAAGAAAATCACCTGTGAATCAGAGAAGAAACACTAATTGCTGCTTGCGTTTGCCCAAAATCTTGCATTAAGAGGCAATCCCTGCCCCCTAACAATTATTCATTGCCTGGACATTGGTAGTGAGGGCTGTCATTGAGGGGGTCAGGTTGCCCCCCTTGTCTCCAATAAATATTATTGCACATTCTGCATGATGAGTGCTATGCTGAGCGACTGACTAAAGTACTGACCATGACCATTTAACTGTCAAAAACAAACTGTTGATTGATTCATTAGTGGTTACATGTCATCCTTTCAAAGACTAAAATATTGATGTGAGAAAGTGTTATGCCAAAAATATCAACTATCACTAAATAGTGAGAATAAGTAAATTCAGTTGAAAACAACTTAATATGAGCAGTTACGAGGCCCCTTTAAACAAGCATTGTTACAGAAAATAGGCCTAGGCTTGTGGGAACTGTCAAGGTTACATTTGTTGCACTTTTTTTTTGCAAGCATATGCCACAAAACAGAAAGAAGAAAAAAGAAAATATGCTGCCATCGAATTATGTAGCTATATACATGGGAAAAAAAATGCAAAAAATACCTATGACATATAGAACAGTGCCAGTGCTTCCTAGAAAGCCTGGCTGAAGAAAACATGTTGGATGTAATGCACGTCACAGGACAATGTGATTCTCATGGTCAAAAAGAAAAGGTACTATTGGCTTTTATTTACAGTAACATGATGATATATTTAAACACAAAGATGACTAAAACTAAGAGATAAAGATTGGGAAACCAAGAGCCTGACTTGGCCCACCAGCCCTTGCACTGAAATGCACTTCTTTATAGGTGGGTGCACTCTTCAGGCAAAAGCCCCAATTCACAGTGCAATAGAGCCAAAAACAGAAGTGCATGTTTTTTGGATTACAGGAGCCCAGCATAACAGCAAAATCTGTATCTAGGCCAGGCCTAAACATTGCCTACTGCCACCATTGATGAAGAGATAAAAACATTTGCCCCTGTAGGACAATAATTATCAGGCATCTCCTGGCCTACACGACCGCAATGCAATATGAAATTGGTTTCGCAATCAGCTGAGGTAAAACCTCTAATAATACTGCAGTTCGATCCATTAGCTAAACTATGTGGCAATGAGGCTGAAATATATTAACACATCTACTGCCAGACCTGGCATCAGGAGAAAGGCAGATCCTGTTGGTTCCCACGTTCTCAGATCAATTCTACTTTACCTGTGTTCCTGTGCAAAGCACGTGTATGCTATCATACAAATGCAAGGGCATTAAGTGGTGGCGGAAGACGCAAGCACAGAGTCTAGAAATGCTCAAATCAAATACACCCCATTTAACTACCTACATAGAATGTACTTGACACTGCTGTGTAGGTTTTATAAATCTATATAGGGGATTGGTGTCCAAACTAATTCCAGACACCCCCACAGGATATGTTCACCTGTGGACCAGCCAGCTAACATGTGCCACTATGAGCCCCTCTTACCAAGGAGCGAATAATTTCTGGCAACTATGGAACATGACAACTCTTACCGCTCAGGGATCATGGAAACAGTACAGTACCTTTGGCTCAGTCATTCATGCTCACTTTGGCTCAGAGAGATACATACAATAAACGGCGGGGGCGTTTTCAATAAGCATTTATTGAACCATCGTCATTCTAGTGTAAAATACGTGTGCTGCAACAACCTAAGACAGAAACAGATATAGACGATGACAAGCACCAGTAGAGTAAATAGAAGGTAGTGCTAAAACAGTGAATGTATGCAGGCATATAAGTACATGCCAGTAAGAATGCGTACTGATACCATGAACACCCTTACAAGATGTACCCAAGTGTACCTAGCATTTATCTAGGAGTATAGCCAAGAATCCCCCTAGGAAAGAGCCAACCCCATTACCTGTGAGAGAATGAAGGAGCCCGTCTTGGTCTCGAGTTGGACACCCCGCGAGGGATATCAGACCACTGAATGCTGGAGTGTCTGCCTGCAGAGACTTCAGCGTCTCGTGTCAGCATGGAAGTTTTCTCCTCTGGCTTGCCCAGCGAAGATGTGGCACTTATATACCCAAAAGGTACCCTCAGGGGATCAAACTAAATGTGTCATTGGTCTGCGGGCATGTCGGCCAAGGATGACGATAGTGAAGACCCTTGTACAGAGTTATTATGCAAAAGATGGTAATCCTGTTGTGATGCTAAGAATTTATCCATAATAAATTAGGCTAGTTTTCGTAGAAAAACACACACAACATTTATTCTGCACCTAACTAGGTAAACGGTCAGCGCCAGAACCGTTATGTGGAACAATGGCAGGACAAATGTAGGTGAAAGGTTGTGCAACTACCTAAGCCTATATTGGCGTACATTGGGGTTCATAACAACAAGAAATTCATATTGACCCCATCAACCTGAAATAGGTGTTCTGAAGAAGTCAGAGGATTCTACTACATGCTACGGGAGTGCCCTGTGATAAATCAGCACTGAAGATGATCTTCAGACTTCCTGTAAGAGGCCACAGAATGGGAGTGCTGCTTGATGACCTTTTTTCCACACCTGAAAGCTTAACAAATAGGAACTGGAATTATCAACTTGACATTTTAGTTGGTGAGAGACGCAAGTTGGGGAAATATACTGATTCCCCCCACCCCAAACCATCAAACAGCAATGAATGGTACACAATTGGCTAATACTGTGGTGATTGCACTTCATGGGAAGGAAGCACAAGGGGCAGGTGCCTAATATGGCACAAAATAAAATTGTCATTTGCAAGGCTTTGGGAGAACCGCAATGAACAGGATAACAACAGAAAAACACCCAACCTGGCCGCAGATCGAGGAATAGATAAAACAGATGTGACTTGTGCAAAAGCAAGGTGCCTGGAGGTAGCTGAAGGTTGCTGGATAGATATGCTGTTGGGAAGAAAAAGTCCTCTGCATGGTTGAAGACATGTACCCCTGTTCTGAGTGCCCGATGGTACTTCTGTCTGGACCCCTAATTCAGATTTCTTTGTCTTAAGTGAACACAGATGATGCAAATGCTCCATGACATAGGCCTAGCTCATGGATCGGTGTCTTGTTGGATCAGGAGGGGCTTCCAAGAACAACCCTCTTACTGGTAGAAGGTACCGCCTTTCCCAAGAGTGAAGCAGCACAAACGCAGTAAATGTATGACATTGCTCTGCATTCTGTCCATCAATTGTTCTTTTTTTATTTGTCACCCCAAGTGGGACGGGGTATGCCCGGACGGGGGTCCTGTGTTCTCCATGCCACTGATGAGGGCTGAAACCTCAAAACCAGACCTAGGATGCTTGTTTCCAGTCCCGGGAGGACCTGGCCTGGCAGTTCGGGCTGTACTGTTCCCATTGGGCACAGGGTCAAGATTGATTTGCATATGGCTGGGTTCAAAGTGGAATGGCATGGTGAGCAAAAAAACAATGGATTTAGGCCTAGATCGCTGTATTGGGGTGAATGTATGATATTGCTCTGCATTCTGTCCCTCAATTATTCTTTTTGCATTTGTGATAGAAGTAGTGAACAGGTTCTTTTTAACCTGTGTCACTGGAGTGAAGCCAACTGGCTCACTCACATATTTAAACATTCCGCTCCTCTGTGCTTAACTAAACCTTGGCCTAAATCAGGTAGATTTGGAATGTTGAATAGCGCAGGAGTAATGACTGTGCTAGATGCATATGTGCCTGGGAAGGTGCAATACAAGGATAGAGCAGTGCTGTGCAGTACATGTGTGGTAAGTGCATATACTGAGTGTATGAAGGCCAAGTGGGAATATATTACAGAAGAGATGTAGTGCTGTGCAGTGCATGTGCAATGAAAGCACATTCTGAATGTACATGTGCTTGTGTGAAGCACAGTACACGAAGGATGAAATGTTGGGCAGCACACACATGGGGAATGTGTGTGCTGACAGTGTATGTGTTTGTAAATAACACACCCTGGTATAATAAGGACAAGCTAAAGAACTGAACAGTGCACAGACTGAATGTGTGTACTGAATGCATGTGTGACTACAGTAGCAAAATGAAGTGAGGTAACAGTACTGAACAGTAAGTGGACTATAAATGTACACGGAATAAGAGTGCCCGAAATGGCATATTACATGGAGGAACCTATTTAAAAAAAAAAAAAAATGTTTTAATCTTTTTATTATCGTTTTGGGAGGAAATAGAGCTGGTATTTTTTTTCTCCCTGGCCACTGGGAAAGCTACGGGGCCAGATGGTATACCCTTAGAGTTCTATAGGGTGTTCAGACATCTCTTAAAACAAGATCTCCTTCAAACCAGCATAGAGGCTCAAAATGCGGTAGCTCCTCCCTCATGGAGTTATTCTACAATTATGGCCTTTCTAAAGAAGGACAAACCCCCTCTTCTTCCCTCATCGTTTAGACCGATCTCGCTTATAAATGCGGATAGCAAGATCTTCTCGAAGATCTTAGCATCTCGCATATCGGGGGTAATCTCCACAATAGTCTCGCCGGTGCAACATTGTTTTATTCCTGGCCGGGACACTTCAGACCATGTTAGGCGTGTAATTACTTTAATGGATCGGGCCGAAGCGATGAGCAGTGACCTCGGCATTACCCTGTTGGATGCCGAGAAGGCATTCGACACGGTAGCCTGGCCATATCTGTGGGAGATATTAGCAATTAAAGGATTCGGCTCTCAGATCATTTTGGCCCTAAAATCTCTATATATATCACCTATATCTTGCATAAAACTTGGCTCCAAAAAATCTGATTTTTTTTCCATTTCCAGAGGTGCCCGTCAGGGCTGTCCCTCTTCCCCACTTTTGTTCGCTCTTTATTTAGATGTATTTTTAAATAAATTGAATTCAGCGTCGGGAATTCCACCAGTCTTGGTAGCTAACATTATTTATAGAGCACTCGCCTATGCCGACGATATAATAGTGCTTACAACTAGTCTTCAGGAGGCTTTGCCAGTGATAGAGGACCTTGCTGCTCGCTTTGAGGCTTTCTCTGGCTATAAGCTGAATATAGCTAAGACCCAAAACTTATGTGTAGGTCAGACTCCCCCCTCATCGATTTCGTTAGTACCGGTGGCGACGTATCCTGGCATTAAAATTACTTTCCCTGTATCACATATTCCAGCCATAAATTTTAACCCGATCCTCCAAAAAGCAAATACTACACTTGAACGGATCGATCATTTTCATCTATCCTTATTTGGCCGGAATAATGTATTAAAAATGACTATACTCCCCAAGTTTCTCTACATGTTTCGGTCTATTCCACTTGAATTACCAATGACCTTTTTTAAACAACTGGAAAGGATGACATCTAGAATTATATGGAGCTATAAAAAACATTGTAGATCCTATAAAAAGATGATTCTACCAAAATCCAGGGGGGATGGGGTATTCCATATTTTCTTTACTGTTATGTTGCGCCTGTCCTACAGTTCATCTCCCCTTTGATTATTGGGGAAAAAGTAAGGATCCCACAGAGTCAGTTTCCTTCCACATATGAACTTATAATGGGAGAAGAGTGTCGTGGCTGCTTTCTAAAAAATACAGAGCCAAGTTATTATAAAAAAAACAAATTCAAGACGTTGAAAGCAGCCTTTGGAGTATGGAAGATAGTCAGGCAGCAGCTGGGAATTAGGAAACTCTCGATTTATTCACCCTTTACTGCCTGTAAAATATTTCCATCCCTGTTTCAAGACTGGACCATGTCTCAGTGGCGCAATAAAGGAATACAATGGGTGAATGATCTATGGCAGAATAATCGGCTACTTACTTTTTCGGAACTAATAAACAGATATAATCTTTCAAATCAGGACTATTTTAAATATTTACAGATCCATAGCTTTTTTAACTCCTTGTCACCCTTGGAAGCTTCAGGCATTATTAGGATCCCACTGATTGATGATCTCTTTACTAATGTTCAGATGACTTAGAGATATATGTAGTAAGATGGGCCGAGAAGCTAGGTGTTGAAACCATTTGCCTAGAAGAATCAATTGCACTAGCCAACACCGTGTTGGTCACTGGTAGAGCTCGTACCCAGCATTATATGGCCTTATATGACCTTTACTATACGCCTTTAAAAATCTCAAAATGGGGAGCTACGGTGGGCATAACATGTAATAGATGCGGTCATCATGCTGCAGATTCGTTACATATGTTCTTTGCATATCCACTGTTAGCTCCCTTCATAGAGGCAATGCAGACATTTCTTACTGCAGTGCTAGGGTATTCTTTCAATCAAACGGGGGAATAAGTCTTAATTGGAGTAACTTCGGATGCTTTACCAGAGGGTCAAAAAACTTTTATATTTATATCTATGGCCATAACGAGAGCTTGTATTACTCAAGAATGGATCAGCTCCTTCATTTGAAGCATGGAGAGCACGTCTTTTAGCTTCATACAATATAGAGGAAGCCATATACAGAACAAAAGGTAGAAGGAAAAGATCCCTGGGGATGAAAATCTGGGACCCTGTTCGGCAATGGATTAAGGGAGAGTTGAGCTGATTATTATTATAATTTGTCATTGTATATATTCTATGATGTACTATGTATATACTCACTTGTTTCTTCCCGATGTCTCTCTTCTTCTTCTCCCTTTTGGTCATTAACCCCATGTATTTGTTTTGATATATTGGTTTTATTGAAGTAATCCTGTACAACTTGCAAAAAATAAGCGTATGGAGGAACCTACATTTCATTTTTGGATGCCCAGGTGAAGAAATTAATAAAAGAGTCATTCCCCTAGACAGATTTGTGTATTGCTGCATTCCTGTGAGCTGGGTGGGACACACACGAGGAAGGAAGGAAAAGACTCTTCCTTGAAAAGGTTGCTCTTTGATTCAGCAATATATCACAAGAAAGGGACCTGGACACATCTCTGCAAGGAGATAAGGCTGATAAGGGAATCATAAAGAGTAGAACTGGGTACCGGGATTTACCTTTTGATGCACATATCACTGTGGCTGACATCTTGGTGTGAACTCTGGTTCCTCCCATTAACTTAGCTGTGGGTCAATCAGCCAATCGGCTTTGGAGTCTTGCTTGCTGGTGCAGACATCCTGTTAAGAGGTAAGCAGAAAAAGATAAGTGGAAACTTCAAAATAAGCAGAACCTAAATATAAAACTTCAAGGACTCTGACACTAAATCACATTTTGCTCTCTGGAAATTGGCCATAAGAAGGGGTGGTTGGGACCCCAAACTTTGTCATCTGCCAAGCAGCCAGACGGGATGCTTGAGGAGAGAAAGCTCTGCAAGACTTCTGACTGTGAACAGGACCTGGGACAAAGGCCTACTAGATAAGGGGACATCACCCAGGGCAACCAAAACCACCTGCCCGGGATGCAGGAGCTCCAATTGCTGCATCCTTGTCAAAACCAGTGTGCCCTGTGAGAAAGAGGAAAGTGTTGGAGGGAGCGAGGTCCAATGGGGAGCCATATCATGAGGACTCTCTGTGCAAGGTTTGAGGATTCAGCTGTGCACCAATTGTGCCATAACAGGTGTGCACAAGTGTCAGTTTGGTGACTTTCTGTATGCCAAGAGAAGGCCGCCGTGAACTGAGCCAACAGGTAGGGCCATGAGGGACTTGCCAAACCAAAACCGCTGCACTGTTGTGACCCTGCATGTCAGGAGTGACCCTGGGTAAAGTTGCTACTGTTAGTGTACGGAGACTGATACTTGCCGTGGTGGAAGGCTTTATATGTAAGGAGTCGGTACCCTAAAGTACTGTAGCAATCCTGTAGGCCTGGAGGGGTTGCTGGTAGCAACGTTGCCAAGAAGTTTCAGGCTGTCGCCCGAAGAAAGTACTGAGGTTACTTTCGGTCGAGCCCGCACAGTGACTGAGCTGCCCCTGATATACTCCAGAGGACTACTGAGGATGCCCTGGAAGACTCTGCATCATCCCTGGACTCCAGTGATGTGCATGACAAAGGATTCCCCTACCTCCCTGCTGGAACGATGGCTTACCGCATCTTTGTGAGACGGGACCTGCTTCAATAACTGGGAGACTCTGGCAGTACCACTCAGGAGAGAGGGCTTGCACCACTGGGTGCTGCAGAGTGAGTTGCATGCAGCCCGATTTCACCAAGCAGGATCAGAACTAATGGGTGCTCGTGCTGAGGGCTTCAGCTACCCTGCTGAATGCTTTTGTGCTGCATGAGCGGAGAATACTTAAATGTGGTCTCTAGGGCCCTTGAGGACTGTAGGAAAGTGGGTAGGAGGTAGCCCTCAACTAGTAATAATACCACAATCATTAATAGATCCAGGAAAGTTTCAGTAAATTAATCCTTGCTCAAAGAAAGCAAGCAGTCAGGCTTCACTTAGGAGACAGGTATATGTGAAGCATTTATTACCACAGCGAGGGGCACCAGAGCTTTCAGCTGGACAAGCCAGCATGGTCAAGCAGTTTGGCAAGTCAACGACGATGTACCAGTCTCCTCCTGGAGCTTTTCTGCAATACTTTGTAGAAAGTTTCCAAACTTTGAGATCTGATTGTTTCTGAGTTTCCTTAGGGAGAAATAGGGGTCCAGTAGCTCCAGCCAAGGGTGGATAGGGCTGTTTGGGAAAATCCAGTTGCAACTGGTCAGCTGGAGTGATCCTCTCTTTGGCCTTGCAAGTAACGTCTTCCAGCTCTGTTGTACCTTTTGCTGATCAGGACATCTACTCTTTTTCCTTTGAGTTAGGCACAGCCCATTCTTTGTTGAGCCTTGTGAGTTCAGTAGGTGCAGTACTTGTGTGGTGAAGCCCACGGGTCCAGCAGGGCAGTCCTTCTTCTGATTCTCCAGCCAGTGTTCTGAGATGCTCCTGCAGCTCTCCCATATTAGCCTCCATTTTGGGCTGGCAAGTTGAGGGAACACCCCAACCAATAGAGGTAATGTTACCTCCTTCAGCTATGACCACTTCCTGTGAAGTGTGGCATATTTGTGACCCAGAATGCACTGTTCTCACAAACATCAAAATGGGGAAAATCTCTCCTTGGTGTGTGTGTCTGTGTAACCCAACCCAAGGGTGTGGCTAACAACTGACTTTCCGGCCTCTCTCCTAATGTAATTTGGGGCTGGGGATCAAGGAAGTGGGGCTGGCCGAGGTCCTGGGACATCTCTTCTCCTGCCAATGAAGTCTAGCTTATCTCCCCAGCCCCCTTACTCTCCCTGGCTTCTCCAGGAAGCAAATCCCCTCCCACCAAATTGCTGTATTGTTTCAGACCCAGACTTCTTCACACCTACTCAAGCAGCAGCTTGGCTCAAGCTACCAAAGGCTGACCAATCAGAAGATGGGGCTACAGGGCTGCTTTAGGTAACTACAGGATTGTCAATTCCGATAATGCTAGCTCTAATGTAAAGATAGACTTTATTAAATGTAATAAAGCTGTTTCCATGTTAGCCCATGGGGCTAGCAGCACTACAATAGGAAAAATGACTTTGGCTGTTTTTCCTTACCAGGGAATACAAAACATCTCCTATATTGTCACTGCTATTTATAACATGGTATCCTAACCTTGGAGCACCTAGGGAAGACCTGAGGGTGACTTATAAGCCATTAAAAGGTAGTTTTGGACTTTGAAAGTGCTTTTAATTCTAGACATAGTTTTATTTTAAAACCAGCCTGCAAAGCGGCCCTATATTTAAAATGACACCAGACACCAAGGCAGTGCACACTTATGTGCATTAAGTTAACTGGGGTCTCTAAACCCACATGCACTACCATATACTAGGGACTGGCTTCCCAGCCACACCAGGAAAACAGTGCTGCAGGCCTTCCTCACCAGCTGACTAGACTACGGCAAAGCACTCCATGCAGGCACCACAATCACACTCATGCAAAGACTCCACATGGTCCAGGAGGCGGCTGCCAGACTATTCTTCAACCGGCCCAAGAGAACCCACATCACCCAGCACCTGAAGGACCTCAACTGGCTACTCATCCCGAAGCAATGCTTTTTCAGTCTACTGACTCACACCTACAAAACCCTCCTTGACCAATGCTCCGCCTACCTGAACCACTGCCTGCTTTTTAAACGACCCACCAGTAATCTCCACTCCGCACATCTCACATGGATACCACGTATCTGCCGCTGCCGTTCCAGATGATGCTCCTTTTCACACCTCCCCATCACCTCTGCACCGCCCCCTCGCTTACCCAGTACAGGAAGGGACTCAAGGCCTGGCTCTGCGACTAATCTTCCATGGATACTCTCAGCAAGCGCCAAGTTGATAAGCTGTGCTATACAAGTACTGCTTGATTTATTGGCTTGCCAATTAGAACTATACTGACTACCATATGCCTTTTGTTGACCTTTAGATGATAGCACTTGCCCTGAGCCTAGTTAGCAGAGCTCAGGGTGCTTTCAAAGTCAGTAACCAACAGCATCAGTCCCAAAAATGAGGGTGATCCTGGTAAAAAAGATAACTTTCCTACAGGGACTTGCTGTTAAAGGGGCTGCAGCATCATAAACACTTTTTACTAAATCCTGAAGATTCAAACTGGAACTCTCGGATATGTCGGACCTCACCCCTATTGTTTGAGCTGCCTGATCTGTCCTACAGGCATATTGATTTCCTGCCTCGCATGTTCGCTGCCTCAGACAGATGAGAGGTGCCCTCATATATTTCTACCACTCGTGTGTGCAGGGGGGCTAGATTGGAGTGTGGCTGCCACCCGGGGCTGTGGAGCTCTCCCTCCTGTTGCCAGCTGACGGCCTACATAGACACCAAATGCTCTCTTCCTGCTACCCTCCGTGGCTCCTACATCTTTACTGCACTGCTGAGCGCTTTCATTGTAGTGTCCACGCCATGCCGACCAGATGAGTCCATTACATATATCACGCTTAGACTGAGGCTTTGCCTTCAAACTATTGTTCCTATTACTACTGCCTCTATCCTCTTAGGCCCCCTCTGGCATTGTGCTCTAGGCTGTTTTTACTTGTGCTATGTGTGGTGCAGGTGATTCCATTGCCCTATTGAGGAATGCAATAACATTTTAGCCTCCATTGATCTGGTAAACACTGTATCTGCTAGCAAATGCAATATTCATTGCCACAATGGGTCGTGGGGATCCTAAGCAATAGGTACTCAACTTTGAAACTGCCGAAACTCCACACCGCCAGCATTCGCCACCCAGTGCCAGTGGCACCTCAGACCACACAGTGGCTGACCCCCACACTCCCTCACTGGCACTGCCGCAATTATGTCTCAAATACGTGCCGATTTCAGAGCGATTGACTCTAGATTTGATACTCTAACACATTGCCTGGATGCCATGAATGCCTTGATCGACACTACTAGACTTGAGGGTGTAGAGCTCAGACGTTCGGGGGTATGAAACGGCAATGTTGAGGTGATGAAGCGACTCAAGTACGTTGAACGCATCCTGAACACCACAGCCACCAAGAAGGAAGCTTTAGAGGTGAGGTCCCACCGTAACAACATCTGCATTGCTGGAGTACCAAACTCCACCAACACTGGATGTATGGATGTCTTATGGAGCATCTTTTGGCAGAACTTTGACATGCAATCCTTCACTGATACCTTTGTGGTTGAACGTGCACACCGAAAACTTGTTCCGCATCGGGTTCCCAGAGCGCTGCTGCAATTTTTCATTGCCAGGACTCTTAATTTCAGAGATCATATACCGATTTGCACCTGTCCGGCGATAAGGTCCTGTTGCAGTATCAGGGCACCGCAGTTTCCCATCTTTCCGGATTATACGCCAATGGCTCAGGAAGCCCATTGTAAATGTATGGATGCTAAACAATCGCTCCAAAAGGGTAGACTTAAATATGGGATGCTTTACCCTGCATGTCTCCCTGTGGAGCTAGAAGGTCAGCACTATGCTTTCAATACCCATGCAGATGTCACACAGTTCTGCAAGAAACACTCACTTGGTGGATACTACCCTGGCGATGGCCCGGACTATGACACCCCCGCTCACTGAGAGCCTACTTTCCCTAGTGCACATGTGACATAGTGGGTTCATTGCTACTTCAATACACGAGAGTGCTTACTGGGGTTTCCTCCTCAGGGTGCTGTTACTTCCCTCCTGAGGTGTATAACACTGTGTTTGTTTGAGTGTTTTGGGTTCTCCAGCAGCTGTTCTTGCTGGAGTGGGTTTGGGGAAAGATTGTGGGGAAAGATTGCTTGTGTTTTTTGTTCTCTTTATTGTTGAAGCCATTCCTCTCTTGTGGTACATATCAGGACTAGACTTAAAACTCTCATTCTTATATTGTGATGCCCTCAGATATTATGCTTACACATATCACTAGAGACTTGACATTTCAACTCTCCTGCATGCATGACATGGAACATAAGAGGTTTGAACAATACCATAAAAGGGTAACAGATCCTTGCTTATTTAAGCCGGAACGGGGTCCAGTTGGCCTTCCTTCAAGGAAACTCACCTATCACCTAGACCATACTCTATTTGAAGTGTAACTTGTCTCTATAGTTTTTCCTGGCTTCTACTTGCTTTCATTTTTTTCCTTCCTAGTGCTATGTTGTGTCGCATATGTATTTTTGTTTTATGTTTAGCTCTAGCTTCATTGCATGTACTTGTTCTATAAAACAATAAATACAGTTTAAAAGAAAAGTGTCAACAGTGGACTGTAGCACTTGTTGTTCATCCACTGTTATGACCAAGTGAAAACATGGCTCTAGGTCTGTCATTGCAGCCTAGTTGGGCAGCTTCCAAGCTGCCAACTTGACATAGCAAAAACAAACTTTTGTGGGGTCCAAACCTTCCTTTTTAATATCTATAAATTACCCCCAGGCCTAATATGCCCATATGGCAGGGTGCTGATATTAGAAAGAAGGACATGTAGAATTTATACTGTAAATGTCCTGACAGTAAAAACTCAGTATTGTTGTGATACTGTAGTAAGCCGGGTAGTCCCATTGTCTAACATGGAGTTTCACTAACCCACGTGCTTAGTGCTAACGTTCATATTGGACCACCGAACATGGTACTTCAAGGTACAAAACCTGATGTATTGCTGAAGTTGGATGCAAACTAACTTTTAAGGCAACAGTGACTTTAGAAATTTGCGCTTTGCTACCCAAACCTCTAGTACATGTAACAGGCTGTCCCCTTCTAGGAAGTCTGAAGCACCCCCAGTAACGGGGACCAAAGAGAACTGTTGGTAGGAGTAGCTGTTGGTGGGAGGAGGTGTGGCTTCTTCTAGCAGCTAGCAGAAGAACTACTGGGTGGTGGCCCACAGGTGGCCTAGCCTCACTGCGCTACCGCCTCAGTGAAGCAAATCCTGATCACAACTTAGCCAGTCCTCTCCTTTGTGTCAGGAGACAGGCTGGCATCTCCTCCACATGGAAAGAAACTGTTGTGAATTGGTTTTCCAGCAGGAGTGACCAGAGCTCCACACAGGGGAAAATGACCTGAGTCATCTTGGATTTACGCAGAGAAAGGTACTCTGGAATTATTTCTGTCCAAACCACCAACAAGTGATGTAAATTGGGAAGTATGGTCCTGTGGGATCTGTTGCCCCATTGGCTAGTGAGTCCTCGAGTCCAGTCTCCCACAAATACAATAATGGCAGAAAAGTGGCATCCTTGGCACACAGTCCTCAGATAACTACTGGACTGGAAAGAAGACAGAATGACTGCTCTGTTGCTTCCTGGACCCCGATGTAACCGGGTGTTGCAAATACAACCTGCACTGGACTCCACTGGCCCATGGTGGTAAAATCGAGTCCTGAAATAAGAAACTGCCCCTGATGTTTTTGGACCCAAAGGTAGCCCCAGGAAGTCGCACAACACCTCTTCAGTATCTTCAGCTTCTTCAGCATCCTCAGCATCCTGTATCCTCAACATTAGGACGTCTTCTTTGCTGGATCGGGATGAGGAATAAAAATACAGTGAAGACCCTGAGGTAGCTGTCTCCCTGGACCTAAGTTGTCCCATGAACGGCTATAAAGCCATTGTGGCTCATCCAAGATAGTTTAGTAGTAGTTCCAGCCGCTGGTTCAAAACCGCTAAGATACTTCTTCTGATTTATTGCAATTTAAAGATGATTTATTTTAATTTTGAAAGACCATATCTCCGGTTTCTCTCAAAAGATTTTTGTCGTTTGGTGTCTATCTAAAGATAGTAATACAATCTAATTTCATAAATTGGTGTTGTGTTTTTATTGGGATGTGTTTCTTATAGACTGTGTTGGTACTTCTAAATGCTTTACACTAGTTCTTTGATTAAGCCTGACTGCTCTGTTCCACAGATACCCAGGTCTGAGTTCAATATTAACCTAACTTGACCTGATAGAGACAATGATATTATTACACGGTGAAGTCTCACAAGAACACCACATAACAAACCACCTTCTATTTCATCATGACTAATCCAGTTTTGAACACATTTAAAAAATACAATGCTTCTCCTTCGAGAAATGGATATTCTTTTTCCCAAAAAAGAAGCAATTGAACATTTCAGATCCCTATTGTGTAAGGAGTATATTTTGCATCAAAAATACCATTTAAAAGCCATGAGGGTTAAGTCATTTTAACCTGAGTTGTAAAGGACCCCTTATTGATTACATAATGGTCTGAAAACTATTTCAAAAAGTAACCCAGCATTTTTTTAATTGAAAGAATATCTGAGCCTAAAAATCTTGACCAGCAGACAATTCATAATATATGTTTTGAATCACTCAAAACACTGTTGCTCTCGTTATGACACAGGAAATACACATCAGCAATTCTGCATCTAGATATCCTTGGTAGTGGTAATTCCAGTGGGGTTAGATCTGATTGATGGCTATATGATCTCATCTCATATTGTTTTTGCATCATTTTCCTGATGTGTCTCATATGTGTATTAAGTAAAGTAAATCTACACTTGCATACATACACTTCCGGTCATGGTATGAACATTGATATTCTGATGATGAGATTTTTGTAGGACGATATTTAGAACTCAATATTGTGGTAGTATACATGTGCACTGACTAAAGGCAGTAAAGCTAAATTATGGCTACGCCCATGCTTTTAACATGGTCAGCAGCAGGGGCTTGCTGACCATGTGAGTGAGTATCAAGGCTAAACATACTTTGCAGTACCCACTCCCCATCTCTTGCCTGAGGTTTACCTGTGTGCATTATCATGTGATCATGGGGGTGATATTATGTAAAATGAATTACAATTGTAAGGTCACCCTGTATGAATTCCTTGCAGTTGCAAATACAACCATCTGAGCTTGTACGTCTAATTTATGGGAGTTAATGTGATCTGGGCCCTTCATGCTTTCTGCAGACCACTTATAACTGGAAGTCCTTGGAAGAGGATCTATCTGCAAACATATCAATGATTGTGCCGTTTCTTGCAACAAGTTAACATAATTCAACAAGATCATCATATAAATCGAGATGACTAGTCTCAAGTACAAACATTCCGCTTTAGACACAACCATGAGCAGACTGAATCTCTAATGTTCCCTGAACAGGACCTCAGAACCTAGGAATTCATATGCCCAGGCACAGGGCTGAGATCATGCCTTTACTTTGGCCATCTGCCACCTATGGAGCACGTTTATTACATAACAAACTTACACAGAACCTGGATTTTCCCTCTGCAAGTGCGACAAGCACGTCTATTCCATCACATCTGGTAGGGTTTCTAGTGCCGCCTTTTCGGGAACCCCCATAGATGTGCCTGACTCAGCCGCTGCCCACAAGCCCTGGTGTTCTCATCCTCGTGGGTTATCAGGAACATGCTTTGTTTGATACTCTTGTACTAAACTTGATCATTAATCCTTGTGAGTCCTCCAATGTGCTTCCTTGAGGTTCCAGAAGCCACTACATCTTCCCATTCGCTCATGGCTGGTAGGCATCAAACCCCAACTTGTGGTGCCATGTGTCCAATATGCTCGACTGTGGTATTTAACACTGAGCTGTGATGCAATCTACTATATTGCTCTTGGGCACATGATCACCTGCACATGGCATCACAACAGTATTATCAGAATAGAATAACAGAGCAACTTCAGTGCAGGCGTATATCATAGGAAAGAATGTGCACATGGGGTATAGTAAAAACGGGAATTCTGCCACCACAGAACAGGCTCATTCTGTCAATCTTTTTAGGAGGCGTCAGTTGGGGCTCACATGCACTAGAGCTGGTGTTATGGATCTTTGTGTGCTGTGGAGCAGCTTCCGGCCCTGGTCCTCTCAGCAGGTCTCCTGCTTCTTTGGACAGGTGATGTATGGAGCTACTGTGGGGTGGTAATATAATTGTCTGTGCTACTCGTGCCCATCTCCTATTTGTCTTGATTGCATGAATTTTAGTTGGTCTCACATTTGGGAGTGTAGCAGGTTCTTGCATGAGTTGATGGTTGCAGATTAGTGACAAACTGACAAGATACATTAGGCTGGTGGGTACAAACTGAGGTAAGGTTAATTTTCCAGGCTGTGGTCAGGTTTGTGGTGTTAGAAGTATCTTCCATTGGCGTCATGCATGTTGATATGATTCCCCTTTGCGTTTTATATCAAGTAGGTATCAGTCCTCACTTGCACATGTGTCTTGATCCATTGTATGGATATTCCTGAGCCTACTCCCGTAAAGTGTGGTTTGAGCAATAATTTGTCTCCTGTGTTACTTCTTGAGTAATGAATGCTGTTGTGTTCACCTCTCCTTCCCAGAATGTGTTGCATGGTGATTGTCTGTTTCCATATGATTTCGTATGGTTTTCTCTGTGTGTGGACCAATGTGTGTTGTTCGCAGTTGATGTCATATATTCTTTCACTGCCGTTCTGTTTGTGGGAGATGTCACACATCGGTCCTTCCTGTTAGGTGATCCCATGTATGCTTTTGTGTTCAAATATTTTACTGAATTTTGATAAGAAATAGAAAAGACCATGGTATAAGAGCACAGGAAAGAGGTACAAGTAATTCACAACTCAATAACAAATGATTTATCTAATATTTAAATGTCAGCTTAATACTTGGTAAGGAACCCTTAGGTACCAATAAATACATTTGTAATATATATAAAAAGAGAGAAGAGAAACAATAGATTTTCTTAATACATCCTGCAGTTATTACCTTCCACATCTTCTGGCAAATAAAAAATTCTTAAGTTGTACTGTCTATTACGATTTTCTAAATCAAGTAATAATTTGTTCATTGGTCCTATCTTTGCTGTATCCGAGTATCTACTATGACTTTGTTGTCTTGAATTTTGATTGCACCGTCAGAGACATTCATTGAAATACTAGCCATGTCTTTATGCATTTTTTTTTATTTCTAACACAATAGTGTCCGTGTTACAAAAATAGCTTGCATTTAATCAAACAAGTCAGCCAAGTAACGTTCACTGGATTCTACCAATTTAGATTTGACTGGTGGAGGTGAAGTCATTTTGTTTTACGCTTGCTGTGTACCATAGCAGTATTTTTACCTTCCTCAATGATTTACTAATTATTTTAAAGCTACAGACAATTAAAATTGTAATTTTTGACCACTTAGAACAAGAGCAGTACAATATAATGCTGTGCAGCAGCAAACACCAGCTGTGGGAGTTCCCAGGCCACAGCCGCACCCTTCCCTGCACGTGGCTCCCCCCTCCTGACAGAGAAATCCAGGAGCATCAATCACACTCATATTGAAACCTGGGAAGCCTAAGGATGCCTGTGAATCATACAGGCCAATATCAATCTTAAATGTGGACTATAAGATCTTCGCCACAATTTTAGCCTCAAGGTTGGCCCTGGTAGCCCCGTCGGTCCTCCATGTAGATCAAAAAGGATTTATAAAGGGCCGACAGTTATATGAACTGACATACGACTTAATAGGGGCAATAGATATCGCAGTCTCACAGAATTTGCCCCTGACTGATCTCACTCTGGACGCAACCAAGGCCTTCGACAGGGTTAATTGGGTTTACCTGTCGGGGGCCTTGGCCAATTTGGAGTGGGGAAGAGATTCTGTTGTGTAGTTAGTCTGTTGTATGCCAGTCCATCGGCGAGCCTATTAATCAACGAGGAGTTGTCAGACCCTTTTAATATAACTAGAGGGACTCGGCAGGGTTGCCCGCTTTCCCCCCTTCTGTTTGACTTTTACATTGAACCTCTCGCACAACAACTGAGGAGAGAGAATGCCATCATTCCTTTTTGTCACAGAGGGTGGGAAAAGAAGGTGGCGTTATATGCTGATGACCTGCTTGTTCTTACATCAGACGTAACAACGGCACTCCCTGTTATATTTGAAATTGCTCAGGGGTTTGGAAAGATATCAGGGTACCAGATCAATACATTAAAAACAGAGATGCTGGTCTGGAATGATGATCCGAGTTTATTGGAAATACAGGCGGGTGAATCATTGCGCTATCTGGGCTTAAATATCATAAAAGATATTAATAAGCTTGCTACTGTAAATCTTATAGCAATTATTAAAGAGTGTAGGAAATTAATGCATGCATGTTCCCACCTTCACTTATCCTTGATTGGGAGGGTTATTCTCGTTAAAATGTCCATTCTGCCTAAATTTTAATTTCTTTTTAACACCATTCCCCTTTATTTTGATCAGACTCATAACTAAAATACAGTCAGATATCACTTCTTTTATCTGGAACAAAAAACTACCAAGAATAGCTTGGAAGAAACTTAGACGGCGATGGGAGAAGGGGGGTTTAGCCGCACCAGACTTAAAGTTATATATGTGGGCTTTTCAGCTATCACACATGCGAATGCTTCTAAAAAAAACTACTGACTATGGGGTAGGACTAATGTTTTCAGCCATGTTGGAAGGGTAAGGCCTCAGCCAGTCGGGATATTTATTCAAATTTGGCAACCCGAAATTCTTTAAAAAGATCAAATTGAAGGTCCTGCTTGGTTTGGCGAAAACCTGGTCTGAGGCAATAAATCAATTAAACATTGGTATTACTGCGATAAAACACCGCTTTGGGGGTTACCTGATAGTCCAGCCTGGTTGGAAGATACTCTAGCCACTCCCTTGAGAGAGGCAGGCCTTAAAGAATAGGGGGGATCTCTTCTATGAGGGGGACCTGCTTTCATGGGAGTATTTACAGAATAAAATAGGTCCAACCCTTTCGAGGTTTAAATACATACAAATGAGCAGCTGGACGCAGGCATATAAAGATCCACCTACAAAAAGAAACAGGTTTCCTCTTGGAGGGCATAGTCAATTAATAACCAATCTGGTAAATATCCCTCCAACCAAAAGTGAGATCTCACAATGGTATAAACTCCTACTCGATGAATCTGATGGGGAATTTAAGCTACCAACTCAACTTTGGGGCGACTTAATAACGAGTCAAGACATACAAGAACTCTGGTCTACCTCATTTGAGCTTTTAAAAAGTCTGGTGAAACCCTCATGGCTTCGCAGAAACCATCTTTTTACCCTTCATAGGGCGTATTACTCTCCCCAAAGACTATCCAAATTTGCCTCAGGAAATCCAGTGGCATGTGCAAGGTGCGGGCTGATTGCAGCTTCAGATATTCACATGTTTTTTTAATGTCCCCGGATTGCTGCATATTGGGATGCCATAGGTAAGACTCTTACGGCATCGTTAGGTCTCCCAGTTATCATGGATTTACCGTTAGTGATCTTTGGAGTCCTGAGGACACCTCAAAACACAGTCAAAAGCCTGGTGTTTTACACGGTCCTATTGGCGAGGAGGGAGTTCTGCAGGAGGTGGAAGGATCCTCTCCCTCCTTCCCATGGGGATTGGTTGACATCCAGTCTTCAGACGGCACGTATGGATCTAGCCAGATCTGGAAATCAAAGTAAAAGGGCCTTTTGGCATATGCTTGTATGGGCACAATAAAGATCCGGGTTTTTTTTTTTCCCCCGGGTCCAATGATTACACTACTATGGTGCCAAAATTCAGAAGTTATCCGGTCATAGCCCGGCCCAGGCCCTGTAGTAGGCTTCCCCATTGGTAGCCAAAATGGATATCAAGCTAACGACAGTTGCGGGATTTATAGCCTTCCCCCTCCGAATGATCCCTCCCAGTTATAATACTGTGTCAACTGTACCTATGCTTATTCTAAATGGCTTTCTTAAACCATGGTGGATATGAGGACAACAAAAAGAAAAAGAAAAAAAGGAAAAAAATTCTTAAGTTGTACTGTCTATTACGATTTTCTAAATCAAGTAATAATTTGTTCATTGGTCCTATCTTTGCTGTATCAGAGTATCTACTTTGACTTTGTTGTCTTGAATTTTGATTGCACCGTCAGAGACATTCATTGAAATACTAGCCATGTCTTTATGCGTTTTTTTTATTTCTAACACAATAGTGTCCGTGTTACAAAAATAGCTCGCATTTAATCAAAAAATTCAGCCAAGTAACGTTCACTGGATTCTACCAATTTAGATTTGACTGGTGGAGGTGAAGTCATTTTGTTTTACGCTTGCTGTGTACCATAGCAGTATTTTTACCTTCCTCAATGATTTACTAATTATTTTAAAGCTACAGACAATTAAAATTGTAATTTTTGACCACTTAGAACAAGAGCAGTACTATAATGCTGTGCAGCAGCAAACACCAGCTGTGGGAGTTCCCAGGCCACAGCCGCACCCTTCACTGCACGTGGCTCCCCCCTCCTGACAGAGAAATCCAGGAGTACCTGGAAGGGAGCACCACTGAAGGTGCTACTGCAAGACCCCCTGCAAACCTCGCACAAAAACCCAGACAACCCCACGGCGGAAGGCACTACTCTCAAGGAGGGAGTCTCCAGAAGCAAATTGGGCGGTAAGACCAGCCTCATTATATCTAATTAAAATTGTTGATAAAGGGCCGATATCACGGACATTACCACAAGGTGGCCATCTTGATTTGCACGCTCCTGTGACTCCCCTATGTATGCTTTTGGACCATAGTCCAAGAAGGAGAAGGCTGTTGCACATGAAGGGAGTCTTTGTGGATGTGTAGCATTGCTTTTGATTCAGTAGATGGGTCAGATGATGTTTAGGTATGTGCACCAGCACGCTATATTTGGTCCAATGTAATTCCTTCCTAGTTATAGTTATTTTGATACGCTATCTCACCATATGACTGTGAGTGTTTTCCTATCTGGTGTTGAAAGGAAGGGTGTACTGTTCAGCAACATTTCCTTAAGTGTGTCTTTGAGGGTGTTTTTAATTGTATTTACTAGGACAACATTATCGTACTCCTGAACTCCAAAAATATCACATTGTGTGATGGGAAAAACATGACCAATTACCACCAACTAATAAAATAAATACAACAAAAATACTGAAATAACTGATAAAGCTGCTGGTCACAGCAACATAGATAATGCACTCTGCTATTGCCAGTTATGACTCATCCATTCCAGAATGAGCGGATTTATATTGCACAGCGAAGAAATACTGCATCCACATATGCAATTATTTACACTTTAACTCACACATACATAAATTCTTAATACAAACTCGATACAATTTGGATACACTATAGCTCATCGGGCAGTACTGCATTCTCTCTCATTTCAGCATGTAAATCCTATGGGGCTGACTGACAGTAACTGATCGCACAGCTCCCCTGTGTAACATGGAGAGCTAGAAGTCATGATCTCACAGGTCATTCCTGGGTAATTGAATCCATTAAAGCATGCTGTGGCAAGAAAGAGATCAGCTGCCAGAGACTGAGCTCAGCATGCATACAAGATCTCTTCTGCGGGCCTACAAACACAGTCATTACGAGCATCCCTGGACACCAACGATCTTTACAAAAGAGCATTCTGTTGCCACTACCGTTTCTTTCTGTATAATAAGGCAAAATGTGTTCAAGAAAAATAGAAAAAGGCATAGAACGTAATCAAGTGTTCGTAAATGCAATGGGAAAGATACACACCTGCAGCTTGTGTTGTTAGCGATAACGACAGTAACAGTAGAACAATGAAAAAACAATAGCAACCTATCTTTGACCAAAGAGCTTGAAATGTACCTACTTTATGCCAACTGTAGACGCTGCTAGTAATAATAATAATGTGATGGTACCATGACACTTCAAACATTCAGAGGCAGATTTACGCAAATGTCATGCAACCCAACTCAGGAACCAACTTTGATGTGCTGTGTTACATGACCGGAAGAGAGCAGGATAGCACCATATCTACAAAGGTTTGGAGCAGTTTCTCCCTCCCTCTGACCCTGCGCTTTAGGAGCAGGCCTTGCACTACGCACACCATTGCACTCTAGAGGAAAAAGTGTTTGTTAAGTCTAGTATATGTTTAGTACTGGTGGAGGGGCACCCATCCAATACAAAAAACTATGCTTAGGTAAACTTCAAACGTTTTGTATTTTGGATGTGTGCTGTATGGTGCAGCACGCATCCAAAGTCAGAAACGTTTGGATAAATAAAAGCAGTTCTCCAGTTTAACGTGAATATCAAAAAGGCAACCCTGTCCACTAATGCTAGTAGATAGAGCCTTGTGTAGGTGCCCAATGCACCACCGATGGTATGCCCATTTGATAGAAAGTAATGCAAAGCAGCGTTAGTCCCTAGGAACTTTCCAGTGGAAATATTTGTGCTGAAAATTAAATCCCAAATAAACATTTTACACCATTTTGCATTACTCTTGTGATGCAAACCCAGTGCAAAATATCAGTAAATCTACCCGCATTTAAAGAGATAAAGGAGATACAGCCTATGGAATCCTAAGAGTGTTTACATAGTCCCTAACCTACATTAAGTGATGGGCAAGCACAAATTAAACACTCCGTCAACTGAGACAATGGAGGAATACTTCTAAAAAATTTAAATTACTTACAAATGTTTTAACACACAGAGCCATACCTAGACATGATTAAACCTAAGACACACCTATCCATTTATCTGAAATTCAGCTTGGAAAACTGCCTATTGGAGAATTTATTTCAAGGCAGGCAGCTAAAGAAGCTGCCCCTTGACCTATGCACTTGCCAGAGGGGTGTGAAATAGTTTTTCACCGTTAATCATGTTTCTTTGCCCAGCATCAGCAGCCCCATGAAAGTGGATCCTAAGGCAACAGACATGTAAGTGCATATCCATGCAGGGTGGCAATTGGTTGGGAAATGACAAGGAGGCAACCCTATGTAAACTATGCTACAATTGGACGACAAATATTCTTACTTTAGCTCCCTCTCACCTAATTTTAAGAAATTATGTCTACTGCTGACATTCTTAAATAGCTTTCATTTTACTTTGTGTAATATGTTCATATTTGAGTATGGCATGATTACTCCTTGGCTTTTAGCTGAACCAATAAATACATTTAATTTTATTTGATTGTGGCATTGGCAGACTCGTGCGGCATTGTGATGTGCTGTGTGCTTTGAAGCTTTTACACTGATGATTATTAATGAATAGGGCTACTGTATTGTAGATTAACAACAAAACGGACCCCACTCTCCTAACACCCCAGACAACTTAAAAAAGATACTGTTCTGGTCTTTTAACACCTTTCACCATAAGTGCCCGAGTCCCTTTGTTAAGGGATTTCATTAACTTGGGTTGATGCTACAAGAAAAGATAATATAAAGTGGTATAGTCTCGATCGGGGACAAAAAACAATATGTTAAAATTGCTGTATGAAGAAATGTGTGGAAAATAGGAAGTGGTTCATGGAAGCAACTACCATAACCTTGTTACTTCGTGCTGCTGACTGGCTTAACTTCTCATCAATGGCACTTTCCTAGAGATGCAGGACAAACCCAGCACTCCTAGATTTGCAGTGGATGTGGCTCAAAGCTTATGTCCTCGAACCTGCACAGCAAGGCACATCCAGTTCACCCCACAAACTCACTAGGTGGAAGACCTGGGGATCTACTCTTGTCTTTTTTTAGGCTTGAGCAGGGAGGAGAAACACTAGGGAGAAGATCAAAAGTTCCTTGAAGGGACTGTCTGGACCAACAATGGTAGGAATAGTCCCCACCGATCACCAGGAGCAGAGCCCAGGGTCAGTTCTTTCAAACAAGGTCAATCTCTCTATCAATGAGCTCATTAAATCCGAAGAACTGGTCCTTCATAATGGGCCGGGATTTATTCCAACCCCTATACATAATCATTTCAAGTTCCAACTGGAGTTCCAAGAGATGAGGTGCAAAATCAGATCGCAAACATTTTTTGTGATAAACCACAAGAAACTAGGTGGATATTCTGGTCTGACCAGAAGAATTCTTCCACTATTACCCTTTCAGCATCTGCTGTGGCACTCAAAGTGGTCGTATTTCAACAACGGGTCTTGGAACAGGACTCTGCACTTAAACAATCAGCCACCTGAGTTTTTCAGAAACTTTTAAAGGGATGAAAAATTGTTTGCAAAATCTTTGCAAGATAACCACTGCATCATGATTAAGCCAGCTGATAAAGGTGGAGTGATTGTTCTCATGATTCTACACGATCGTGAGGATGAAGTGAATAGGCTCCTGAGTGCAAGTGTACATTCTATTACAGAAAGACTCTACTGCAGAATTTAGAACTATCCCACCAGTTGGTGGATGATGCAGCGCAAAAACATTAAGGCCCAGATGTAGGTCGCCAAATACCGGTCGGTAACGGCGATTTCGGCCGTTACCGACCGGTATTTGGAGTTTGAGATGTAAGGGGCCTAAATTTACAGAATCGGTAATTATACAGATTCAGTATATTTACCGATTTGGTAACATACTGAATCGGTAAATTTACCGATTCTGTAAATTCAGATGTAGGTGGCACTGAAACCAGTGCCACAGGCCCTTAGGAATTCGTTATTTACCACCAAATAATACCTGGTGGTAAATAATGAATTTATGTGTACATGCACATCTGTGCATGTACACCGGTGCCATGTGGCACACATACATGCCCTAAGGGCATGTATGTGTGTCACATTGCACACAAGCCAGAATCAGGGGTGCAACAGGGTGTCAAAGTGACACCCTGTCCCCCTTGTAAATTTGGTAATTTTACTGAATCGGTATTTACCGATTCAGTAATTGACATTGATTCCTATGGGCCTCAAGGCCCATAGGAATCAATGACAATTACCGAATTGGTAAATACCGATTCGGTAATTACCGAATCTTACCATTTCGGTAATTGACTCGGTAAAAATACCTACATCCCGATTGCCAGTTGTTAAATACTGATCGGTATGATTCGGTATTTAAGAATCGGTAATCTGGGATTACCTACATCTGGCCTATGATCACTAAACAGGAAAGGGCCTTCCTAATAAATACTAATACTCGTATTCTGGCCTTTTATATTCTGCCGAAGATTCACTAACCCTGGTGCCCTCCTCCCGGCAGGGCCATTGTTTCCAAAATCAAGTTAATATATTGTTTCCAGAATAAATTCAATATTGGAGCCGTTATCTCAATTTGCTGATTTGTTTTTCATGGAGAGTTCAATTAATCAACTACTGTATACAAAGGACACCCCAGATGACTTGCATATTTTACAAGATCTAGAATTTGATCCTATTGAACAACATCTGGTGATTTTGAACAGTGGATCATTTTCCCCTCATGAAATTGCAGGAACCTTCTTTGGCAATGAAACATGTTGGCCATTTGTTTGCATGAAAGTCTGGACATGATAGTTGTTTTTAATGATGCGCCAAGGACCTATACAATTAAAATATTTCAAGTCATTTTGACACAGTTTTATTATTTTTTCTGTGGTCATCTTTTAACCCAGACAGTGATGTTCGAAACCTCAGATTTTTAGAGGACCTTATTGTTTAGTGCAGCTACGAGGACACATTGCTTTTTTAGCTACACTCTGCAGCAAATCTTGGAGTGGTGGCTTTTTCCTTCATATATAACAAAGCACAGATGGTGACAAGTTAAGCCATTCGGTAGCAGAAATTGTCACTGTCTGATGTGGATAAGTCATCAGACAGGCATCTTTTCAGCATTATTGACACTGCTGCTGGTTATTTTCATAGGAGAAACTTGGGCTCCCTCTGTTCCTGCATCAGCACTAGCATCTGGTGCGTATCTACTACTCAGGGGTAATTATGTGTTCCTTTTACATGGGAGATCATTATCAAGGGTTTCACCTGCTTTCTGGACCAATACCGTATCTCTCTTTTTGGCCTCCATAGGTGTCCTATCATTCCCCTTGTCCTGATGAGACCCCTGTATCTCACTGCGGGTCGAAACGTTGTCAACATGCATAACAAACAAACTGCATTGTGACATTGGTTTATAAAGTTGAAATATGTTTGTTGTAAACACTCAGAGTTACTCCTACTTGATACCTTTGGCTGTAGTGTCCTAGCTCACTGGGGCACACTGCACCGATTCTTTGGAAACCATGAAAATTAATTATTGTAGTACACAAGGCTTGTTTGAATAAGAAGGTCTGCAGGGTTGAGTTTTTACAGCTGCTTGACTCAGTGACTGTCTGATTGATCAATATAGCATATGTGCTGTTTAGAATCCAATTAAGTCAATGGTTGGTTCCTTTACCATAGCGATATTTACTATAATTTGGGAAATTGGATGCCTGCCTATTGCGTGTGGTGAGCAGACACATTCCTTAGTACACATATGAATTTTTAAACATACCACCAGGCTTTAAGTGGTGTTGGAATTTCCAGGAAATAATGACATACCAGTTATTTTTGAGTTTTTGTATTTCAAAACTGCAAACTTGAGAGAGACTCTCAGCTCTCTTTTTAATGAATGAAGTTGCTTTTAATCATTTGAAGTTTGGGCACTTACAGTATTCTCACTGCGAGTAGGTATGAGAGATCAGAGGAAACACATCTGTATGCTGTCACACTCCCTTTCACTTCCCCTCCGACTCAGTCAGGTAACAAGAAAAAAAAATACCATTAGATAAAAGATAGATTATGCCGCAGTTTACTGTTGACTGATTAGAGAAGGACAGAGACAAGCATGTGATATACTCTTTCAAAAAGGCAAACAACGTTCAAAGAAAACATGTAGAACAACGAAAGCGGGCACAAATTGTTCAAATATATTCAGCATTCAGCTTTTAGGTTATACAAAGCCCCAAAGATATTTGCATTCTTGAACATTGTGACCTGCAGGTTACTTATGATTGGATCTCTGCAACAAATGTGTGAACCTATTGAGCTGCTGTGATTTGAACCTGTGGTCCACAAGTTCTATGCAATATTGTTACTATTTTTCAGGCCTGTGTTCTGTGGATTATACACAGATCCCTACTGTAATGTGCTTTGTTATACATGTATGTTATTGTAGTATTATTTCCATTTTCATTATTACGTAATTTAGAATCTGGGTTCGTTCCTAGGTTCCTTGTGAAAGATTAGTTGTAAAGAGTGTATCTTCAAACATGTTTATGTTTGAAGATGCATCTCTCGTGCATGCACTTCTCCTGTTGGCTCAGGTGCAGACGTTTGGCCACTCTGCAGTTCAGCTTTCAGAAGAACAGTAGCACTCCTGTGAAATGCTGGATTTCGGAATTGAAGACTAAAACCCATTATTTTGGATTATCACTTCGTCAAGCTTATTCCTTCTTTTACTAATTTATATTGAAATTCAACACTTTACATTTGGCGACGGGATTTTTTCAGCATTTCACCATATTCTCTTTTCAAATTCATCAAAAGTGAAGCATAAGGACCTTTACTTTCGTTGTGCTGCCCTCCTTACAACGCTTTCAAAAGGATTAATTTTCATTCCCTTGCGAGACATCTACAACCTGTACTTTAAATGTTACGGATTGTAAAGGTTTTTAACAAATTACCTCTCCGTCTCGGCTCAGCTCTTCGGCAATCAGCGAAGAATGCCGGGAACGTGATGACGTCATCGCACAGCGTAGGAGGCCATATTGAGTGAGTTTATGTTTTTCCACACTTTCATACAAGGAAATTGTTACGCGCTCTAGTTTAATAGCGATTTTGAGCGCAAAGGTCGCTAACACCCAACGGAAGTTTCTTCTTGAAGCAATTTATCAGGAAGCTTTCAAGGAACAGCGCTTTCAATTGGATTTTACCCTCTACTTTCATATAAATGATTTATTGGTATGTACATTCAATTATATTACTAAAAGAACATTAAAAGATAATCTGCAAATTACATACTTATCATTTAATAGACACTGGCTTACTTTTACAAATTAAACGATGGTGTTATAAGACTGCAAGCAATATATTTAAAGGAATTTAACTAAATATTGGTGCATTTTTTCAAACTAAGGAAGTGGTTTTTTAAAGACAGCAAGTTATATATTTACATGGCTTTTTACTATATTGACTTATTATAAAAACCAAAGGAGCGCATTTTAAAAGACATTTCTTTTATAAATTTTGGTTTTAACATGGCTAACAATCAGCAAATTATACAATTGAACCATTTCTTACCGACGAATGGTAAACCAGCTGAACCATGGAAAACGTGGTTCCGCAGCTTTCAGAACTACCTTGTTGCTATAGATGCAGGGGAATATTCACCAAAAAGAAAGTTTGCTCTGCATTACAGTCACATTGGACGCGCCGGAAGGGAAATTTACCCTTGTCATTACCTCCATCAGGGACCAGAGAAGGTTTGAATGTCTACTCTGAGGCAGTTCTTAAACTAAACAAAAAATTTTTGGAACAGCCAAACGTTTTTGTTAAAACGTTTTAATATTGTAAAGCGGAAACAAAAATCAGATGAAAGTGTAGAAGAATTTATTTCTGTTCTCAGGAACATGTCTGCGGAATGCAATTTTGGAACATCTTTAGACATGTCTATTAGGGACGTTTTTTAAGTTGCAGGGATTCTATTTTACAAGAGGTTATTGACATGGCAAAAAGTATAGAAAGAAGTATTGTTTCTTCAGAGTGTATTGCAAATAACAATATTTTGGCTATTAATTCCATTCAAAGTGATTTGTCTGTTAATGCTGTGTCTTTTAAGAACACATTTATCAAAACTCCACAGAGAAAGTTCTCTACTTATTGTTTTAGATGTGGTTCAAAATCACATTTGAGTAATAGTCCTGTTTGCGCAGCATTGGGGAAGAAATGCACGAATTGTCATAAAATTAGCCAATTTGGAACAGTATGTAGGGCTAAACGTACTGTTCATGTTAGTTCAATCGCTCTGCATGATTTATGTGACCAAGAAGTTAATGTTTCATCTTTTGATGTTGCTCCTTTAGAAACTAATTTAAAAGATCTTAACATTAATACTATAGATTTGTCTAAGGATATATCTGAAAGTAGGGAAATTTTGGCAATTAATTCTTTTGGAAATTCTCTATATGAATGTGCAGCAGAACCTACATGCATGGTAGTAATTGGCCACAAGTCAGTAGAAATGATGGCAGATTCAGGTGCGCCTGTCACCATCATTTCAGACAAATTATATAATGATGCATGGTCATCTCATACGTCTCTTTCTGTTATTGATATAATTCAAAAAGCAAATGGAGGCAAATATATAGAAATGCTTGTTTTTTTCATGTCCAATATTTCTTGTCTGTGTAGGACCACTTACACAAAGATTTATGTTACTGTGGAAGGTAAGAATATAGTGGGTTGGCAAGACCTGGCAAAGATGGGTTTGAAACTTGTTCCAGGATCTAAGAACCCGGTACAGATTAATGAAGTTGAGATCTCATCATTAGATGATAACTTTAACACTTGTGTTAGTGACATTCTCAAGGAGTTTCCACAAGTATTTAACACATAAATAGGGAAAATAAGAAAGTTTGAAACTCTTATTAAACTTAAGCCAGGAGCTGTTCCAGTTGTACATAAATTGGGGTCTACCCCTCTTAGTGTAAGAGAGGACTTAAAGAAATTATTGGATAAGATGATTACAGATGGTATAATAATACCCACTGATTCCTCTCAGTGGGTTAGTCCCATCGTCATCATTAGGAAAAAGGACTCCAGCATACGCCTCTGTGCGGATCTGTGCTCCCTTAACCAAAATATTCTCATAGACTGCCATCCCCTACCTAAAATTCAGGACTTATTAACTGGCACTGATGGATCTAAATTTTTCACCTTACTTGATTTATTTATTTATTTAGTTTCTTATATCACGCCAGAATCGACCCCAATGGGGTATCTCCGCGCTTTGCACGCCAGGATGGAAAAGTTCGTACCTATGTGGATGAGCTAAAGGCCATTAGTCTTCCAGAAACAGAGTTGTTTTAAGCTTTTTCCTGAAGGATATGTGGTTGGTGTTTTGTCTGAGGCTAAGGGGCAGATTGTTCCACAAGGTCGGCCCCACAAGAGAGAGGGCACAGCCATCTTGTCTGGTCTTCTTAATGAATGGAGATTTTAGTAACAGTTGGTTGCTTGATCGAAGAAGGCGATCCGGTTTATAGAGCTGGAATTTTTGGGCCAGGTATTTGGGGTATTTACGCAGTGCATATCACCAGATTCCCCTTTCTGTCCATTCCACAGACTTGACAACTTCATTACGCCATTTGGGGCGTATAAATATCTTAGATTACCATTTGGGTTAGCCTCAGCGGCTAGCGTTTTTCAGAAATGTATGGATTCTTTGCTGAAAAACATAAAATACATTCAAGCCTATCAGGACGATGTTCTAATTTTCTCAAAAGATAGGGCTGCACATGTTAAAACTCTTAAGGAGGTTTTGTCTCATTTTAGAGATGCAGGAGTCACTCTTGGGGAAGACAAGTGCAAATTTTTTATGTCTGAAGTAGATTATTTAGGTCACTCCATTTCTGAAGCAGGCATAAAACTTACATTTTCTCTAACCCAAGCAATCTCTAATGTACAGGTTCCAGTTAATAAAGACGCATTAAAATCATTTCTAGGAATGACCGAATATTATTCCAGATTTGTACAGGGTTATTCGCAGATCGTTCAACCCTTACGTGATCTCCTGAAGAAAAACGTCAAATTTATTTGGTCTTCTGAAAAGAATAATTCTTTCAATTTAATTAAAGAATCCATTCTCAACTCTCATGCACTTTCCTTTTTCACACCTAGTGTGAGATGCACCATCTCTGTTGACACGAGTCAATCAGGTCTGGGTGCAGTCTTATGTCAGTGGTTTGGTATGTCTGAAAAGACCATAGGCTTCTCTTCAAGATCCCTTTCATCAGCTGAAAAGAATTACAGCACAATAGAAAGAGAGGCACTTGCATGCTCATGGGCAGTAGAGAAATGTAAGAGTTATATTTGGGGTTCACATTTTGTGTTGCAGAGTGATCATAAACCTTTGCTGAACTTGTTAAATGGTAATGGAACAGGTAAGGCATCATCAAGGTTGGTACGTATTCTTTCAAAGTTACATGAGTTTAATTTCACCATTTGCTACATTAAAGGCGGGCTGAATGTGAGGGCGGACTGCCTGTCCAGGCTTTCCTTAAAAGAAAACTTGAATAAAGCTAAAAATGATGAGGTTGAGTGTGTGGTCTCATCTATTTATGATTCCATTTCTCTTTTTTCTTTTTTGTCTAAATCCGATAGGTTTAAAGAGTATGAGAATGATCAGGTTCTTCAAGCTGTAAAAAATTTGATTATTTGTGGGTGGACAAGAGAACGGTCATTGCCTGCTTCTCTTAAATCTTTTGCTCAAGTCTCAGAAGATTTGTCCATTGTGAATGATGTTTTAATGCGGGGGGATCAAATTATTCCTCCATTTTCCATTTGCAAGAAGTTAGTTGATTCCGCACATGAGGGTCATCTAGGCATTGGTGGAACTTCTAGGAAACTCAAAGAGGACTTTTGTGGCCTTCTTTGGATAAAGATGTTGCTATTTGTGTTGACAAATGTAATACTTGCCTTCTTTCAGATAAACGTTGGAAGTTAAACAAGCTTCCCCTTCATTGTGTACCTATGCCTGAGGAGGCATGGTTCAAAATTGCAATTGGCTTTGCAAGTCCATTTGACATTTTGTCGAGCAATGAGCGCTACATCGTGCCTCTCACCGACTACCATTCAAAATGGATGGACTTTGACTTTTGTGACTCACCTAATTCCTTTGCCGTGATAACATTTCTGGATCGAGTGTTTCAAAGTGAAGGATCTCCAGGAGAAATTGTCACAGACAATGGGTCACATTTATGTTCAACAGCCTTACTGGAGTATTTTAAAAGGCATGATATAAAACATCTCAAAGTAGTTCTCTACTCCCCTTCTTCGAATGGTCTTATTGAAAGATTTAACAGATTCATCAAAGAGGTTATTCAGACAGCCATAGCATGTAACCTTCATGTTGAATCCTTTTTAAGGAAAAAGATTTGGTACTATTTAGTCACACGTCATTCCACAACGGAAATTTCTCCGTTCAGACTTTTGAAAAAGAGAAATCCAAATGGTGTTGTCTGTCCTAATTGGATAAAAGTGATGAAAAAAGAGGATTCCTCCTGCATGGCTTGTAGAGATAAACTTACCCTTAAGAGGAACGTGTTGACAAAACAAGATACTCAAAAGAGACATTTTAATTCGCCTTCTACTCTGCTCTCTAAAGATTTTCAAATTGGTGATTGGGTTTTACTCGAAAATCCAAACAAGGTTAAAAAAGGTCTTTCAAAATTTTCACCACCAATTCAAGTTGTCAAAACCTCTAAAGGTTCACTTTTTCTTGAAGGGAAAGGGTGGTGGAGTAAGAGAGCAGTTGTTCACTTTCTGATGAACAAGCAAAAAGAATGCTAATGTTAAAGTCAACTTCATGTGACAATGATTGCTCACACTTTCCTTTAGGTTCTACATCTGATGATGCTCACAGTCCTTCTTCTTTGACAACATCTAGTTCTTCACAAGTGTCACCAGTGAGTCATCCATCAGTAGTGTCTCCAGGGAGTCATACGTCAGTTTCTGCTTCAACTTCAGTTTGTGAGTCACACAAGTCTTCTCGCAACTGTTTTATTCCTGTGAGATTCAAAGATTACTATTTGTCTTAACAAACTTGTTCTTTTTAATGTTTTCATTTTTCTATAAGAAGAGAGATGATGTAATGTGCTTTGTTATACATGTATGTTATTGTAGTATTATTTCCATTTTCATTATTACGCAATTTAGAATCTGGGTTTGTTCCTAGGTTCCTCGTGAAAGATTAGTTGTAAAGAGTGTATCTTCAAACATGTTTATGTTTGAAGATGCATCTCTCGTGCATGCACTTCTCCTGTTGGCTCAGGTGCAGACGTTTGGCCACTCTGCAGTTGAGCATTCAGAAGAACAGCAGCACTCCCGTGAAATGCTGGATTTCGGAATTGAAGATTAAAACCCATTTGTTTGGATTATCACTTCGTCAAGCTTCTTCCTTCTTTTACTAATTTATATTGAAATTCAACACTTTACACCTAAATTAAAAATACACAAATGTGGCACTCGCGGATAGTAACAGCAAAACTAGACGTATTTCAAAAATGTATACAGCAGTGGTATTACTCAGATAGTCTAGTTCAGTCATCACAGCCCTCACACTATACGTAAAGGGTCGGGTCGGGATCCACAACACAGTAGCGATTATCAGTCAATTATCCGTTTTAAATATATATTTGGAAATAAAATACATCTGGCCCCAATCATTAGAATGTTATTTTATGAATATTCATTTTGCTATGAAATACACGGTTTCGTTTTGAAAAAGCAAATTCAATTCTCCTTACATGGAAATTTGTCTACAAATGGTTGTTGTTCATTTTTAGCAAATACATGCTTGGTTCACAATCAATAGTTTGTCATTTTCATCAAGTACCTACGCTGACATATGCTAGTGCCACACAGGGTAATATTCTTCAGATCATGCCTACGCTTCGCAGCCTCATGCATGGGATGCCCATTGTGTGCCTGTAATTACACCATCATTCTGAATTAGTGGCAGTCTAATTATGCCAAGGATGCCTAGATTATGTAAAAAATTTGCAATTATTCCAGGTCCAAATTTATACCAAATTGGGCTCCATTACACCGAGAATGCAGCAATCTGTAAAGTTTTTTCACCACTAAGCCATGGACAGCACTTTAATGAGAATGGGAACCATCATGCCATTGATGCTTATCATATGTAAAGACTTACCACCCTTTTATGCCAGACCAGTATTATACAATAATGCAATTTGATGCCCAGAAATGTACTGAGAATTACCACCATTAACTAATTACATTTGGGAAAGCACATCACACCAATAAAGGGTGGGCATCATCATCCTATGGCTGCTATCACTATTCTAAATATGATGACCAGAAGCAGTCATATCTCAAAACCAAAATCCCCACAATCTGCTAATAATTCTCACCATTGTGCCTGGGTTGGATCCAATTATGACAAGAGAGGCCTCTGTATGAACTTTATAAGTGATTAGTAGCTCTGCCGCAGGGTCATGTCTATGTGGGGTGGCTGGACTGCCACTTATGCACACACACTCAGACAACTATACACTTTTGCCACATGCACAGAACATACAGCAGCAATTAAGACTTTTTGGACTAAGTCTCCTCCTGCTTTAGGTCTTTCATCCATGTCTCTCCTGGAGTGCGCTTCACCTCCACCCTGCTTTTGATTCCTGCTGCTCAACCAAGGGTATGGTATGTTATGTTATGTTATTTGAATTTTTTAAGCGCACAGCTGCCCCAGCTAAGGGGCGTCCCGGCGCTATATCTGAAAAGGTAACATAACTAACAACACAGAAAAAGTGAGAAGTGATTAATAAGAACAAGGAAAGAAATGAGTTTTGACAGCTTTCCTGAAAGCAAAAAGGTCATCCAAAGAGCGAATGTGGGCAGGAAGTGTGTTCCATAGTTTAGAGGCCAAGACCGTAAACGATCGGCCCCCCAATCTACATTTTTTAAATCGGGGGACAAGTGCCAAATTTTGGCCAGCAGAACGAAGGCTGCGCGAGGGGATGTACGAAAGCAGAAGGTGCTGAAGAATGATAGGGGTGTCAGATTTAAGAATTTTGAACGCATAGCAGAGGGCCTTGAACTCTATGCGCCTAATTACTGGCAGCCAGTGCAGATTGAAGATTGTGCTACGGGCTGAGCAGAAGCGCGGTAGGCCCACCAGGGCCCTAGCTGCCGCATTCTGCACCCGTTGAAGTCGCAGGACTTCCGCCTGGTTGGCGCCCAAGAACAGTGAGCTCGCGTAATCGAGCCTCGATAGCACGCTAGCTTGGATCACCATCTGGCGGGTTAGGGGCATCAAAAAATTTGAGGATAGGCCTCAAGCCACGCAAAATGCCGAAGCACATGGATGCCACCTTCTTAGTGTGGAGCGAGAAGGTTAGTTTGGAATCCAACCAGACACCAAGGTTTTTGAGTTCGGAGACAGGTTTTGGGGAAGGTCCCAGCTCGTTAGGCCACCATCTAGCACCCCACAGATCGGGATGTTTCCCCAGCACCATCACCTCAGTTTTGAGGGCGTTGAGTTGTAAACAGTTGGCCGTAAGCCAGCTAGCAACGGCCCTCAAACCATCCGCAAAGTTCGATGCCAGTTGGTCAGAGTCCCCGTTAAGGGCCACCGCCAACTGGGTGTCATCGGCGTATGATACCATAGTGAGACCCCAACTCTTCGCCACCTCCGCCAAAGGTTGAACGTAGAGGTTGAAGAGAGTGGGGCTCAACGCCGAGCCCTGCGGGACTCCTTGAGCGATGGCATGGGGCTTAGATCTAAACAGTGGCACTACAACCTGAAAGGATCGTTCCGAAAGGAACGATTGAAACCAATCCAACGCCCTGCCTGAAATACCTGCCTCACCAAGCCTTCGAATGAGAATGGTGTGAGATACAGTGTCAAAGGCGGCACTAAGGTCCAAGAGGACCAGTGCCGCCGTTTGACCTGCATCTAGTACAGAGCGGCGATGTTCGACCATGAATAAAAGTGCTGTCTCTGTACTATGTCCAGGTCTAAAACCATTCTGTGTAGGATCTAGTAGATGTGCAGATGCCAGATGGTTTGTTAGGATGTTATTCACATGGGCCTCTGTAATCTTTGCCACCCAGGGAAGGAGGGAGATGGGTCGATAATTCTCCGGCTTCAACGGATCCAATCCAGGCTTCTTTATGATGGGCATGACACAGGCAGCCTTCCAACTAGGTGGAACTGAACCGATGGTGAGGGATTGCTCCACCAGATGGCGAATAGGAGGAAGGCAAAAGGACGCCGAGTCCATAAACTGGGCAGGTCTCAAAGGGTCATCCGGTGAGCCAGACTTGACCTTGGCCGCTAGGAGATTAAACTCCTGCTCCGATGGTATAGAGAGAGAGGCCAAGCACTGAGAGGTACGCAATGTCAAAGTCTTACTGTCAGGGTCAGCTTTGGGAAAAGAGCAGTAGATGGCATTTACTTTTTCCACAAAGAAGCTGGCTAACGACTCACAGTGGGCAAGGGAACAGATCTCCATACTAGATCTGGGGTAGGGCTGTGTACACAATAACAATGACTTGGTTGCACCATATCTGAAAGACAATCATATCGCCATGTTGCCTATGGGTCTTGCTTACCTTCTAATCCTGCCCTGTCCTTGTCTCCCGTCCCTCGTCAAGATTTCACTCCTTCGCTTGGCTCTAGGTACTGCTTCTCTCAGCATGGCAGACCAGCAACAACACACACACACAAACATTGCGATTAATAAAGCTGGACTTACAATATGGCTATTCACCATAATACTTGAGGTTCAGGAGCATTGTAAGGCCATCTCATCCTATCTCCACTCATCAATGCTGCACAGTTAGAGCCCCTAAATTAACAGGGCACATATTTGTGTTCTCTTTTTGGTTTTTTTATTACATTTTCCTGCGGTTTTCTGTGCTATTTTGTTTCTCCCCAGTTCTTAACTGTGTTGAATACACTTTTTATATACATTAGGCTCTTTTGATAATGATGTGGTTCTTTTAGTTTTTGTTTTGCAAAGTTGCCATCAGAAAGGATGGTTTGAGCCTCATAACACTACCCTGGATCTTCAGTGAGACCCTGCTAAATTCTGAAGGACAGCGGCCAGTTAGTGCTGATATCTGTAAAGTGTGGCATTATTGCACACAGATTTACCGTCTTTGGCCAGCTCGCATGATAAGTAAGGCATGCATGTCCATTGGTAATTAGTGGGCTTTGAAACAAAACACTAATACATCTTCTTTCTCTCTTCTCTAACTGCCTCAAGTATCGTCCCATGCCTCTGATTATCTTGCTGCAGGGCCCTTTTTTTGTCCTACACAATGCTATGCTATATTGGTATTTGTCAACCTCCACTGTGAGAAAGTTTGAATAATACTATAGTAGATATCTGACCGGCACTGTATACATTTGCCTGAGAGGGGCGGAGGAAGGGAAGTTCCTCATTAACCAAAATATGTTGAACTGAGCTCCTCAATAATTTTTGCATAAAGATCAACAGTAATATCATTTTTTTGGATGTTTCACCATATGTGCTATTCTTAATGGCTGGAAAGTGACTACCCACTATTCCCCGAAAAGGAGAACTAGGCATTGAAACTGCACATAGGCCATTTTTTTGCCAACCCACTATTTGTAATGTATGTCTTTTCTAAACTATTAAATGCTGCATCAAATGTAACTTTTGGATAAATCTATTTCTTATGCTCCTTGTGAATCCTTGATGTCTGGTTCATAGCAACTGCTTTAACTTCAACTGATTAATTCTCTTAATTGAGGCATGATTGACACTGCATTTACTTTGTATTTTTAGGCTCTTAGGACTTGAAATGAAAGCAGTATGGAAGTGACATCTGGCTTGTCTCCTTTCATCTAAAGGAACCAGGACACACTTATTTTCTGAGCCCCAATTTACAGAGTAGATTGAGTATTTGGGGATGTAGCAAAGATGTATTGACTTGATTGAACCTGGTCCAAACCCAATTGAGTACGGTAAACGTGCGACAAGTCTGTTTCTTTCCCACTGAACCACTAGGGTAGTGAAGGCCACACTTCAGTCAGCCAATGACAACCCCCCCACCAATGTTAAGGTGCCCTGCCACTGTTTTGGGGAATTTCCTCTAAAAGTGCTTCTGCAGCAAGTCAACTTTCAATGAAAATGTAATGCCGGGTGGACAGCCAGGTCAGGGTGGTCCGCTCGACAGTGTTTTTGTTTCACAGGACCTCCCTCATCCCCCTCAATAAAGGGTGTTTGTTTTGATGAAAATAAAATAGCATTTGCTCCAATGCGCAGGGAGTTTTCTTTTAGTACAAGTGGGTATTACCTGATTTTTCCAGTCTTGAGCCTCATGCCTAAAGCAGGAAAAAACATCTGTCAGAAGGACAGCCTACATTGGTTGGGCCTTTCGACGTTCTAAACCTGGCAGTGCTCTTTCGATGGGTTACCTGCTAAGGAATTCCCACAGAAAAGCTGATTGTGGTTCCAAATTGAGCCAGTCTGCGATTGAACCTCGAATTGAGATGAGTGAACCATGAGTATAGCAGAACGTTGACATGGGGCCACTTATTAGCACACCATGTTTCCTCTGCTGTCATTAAAGACCAAATTTTTTTTTTTTAATAAAGTTTTATATAGCGCGAACCAGATAACCAGATCCCGAGGGATATCAGAGCGCTTTACAGAAGGATGAAAGGCAGAGCAATAATCCAGTAACACTATCAAGTAAGAATGCCAAACAATTTTGTTCTTTATAAAAAAAGCAACAACTAAAGTCTTGTTTTTTCTCATTCATTGAGACAAAAAGCCAAGACATTGTATTAAGTTTTTATTATAAAAGTGCTTCGGGGGCATGACAGGCATGTATGCCTGCACCCCCTGGGAACTTTGGAATTACAGAAGGTGCAGCAGACGCATGTGCAGCCCCTTCTGTAATACAGGTAGAGCTTGCTCACATGCTGCGCCAGCGCTATCTCAAGAGACTAATTAATGAGGGCCAAAAACGTTTTAACGTAGGATGCTAAATGTGCCAGGAAGAGTAAAACTTAACATTAAACTGACACACGGGCAATCATTGTTACTCATGCAGGCTATAGAAATGCCATGTAACAAGCTTTTCCTAGCGGGAAGGGAACTCAATATTGCTGAAATGTGCGCAACGTGATTTAGAAGCTTGCCCTATAATGGCATGCTTAGAGATAGTTTAACAAAATGTATTACTTTATTAATGTTGTTATTCTTATGATTCGTACAAAGCTTGAATAGAATAATTTGTGAATTTGAACAATAATGATTAATTCATTGAGTAAAAGAATGCATTACCTAACAGTGATTTTGCCTTTTAATTAGCAATTCATTGTTCTCGCAGTGAAACAAATGTATACGTGAAAGGTTGATCTGTGTTTAAAGCCTATGGGAACTATGCCTGATGTTTCCAGAAGCTCATCCATCAAGACTGTCTGTAAATAACACAATAAAAAGTTAAATCCAAATGTATTTCATTATGAATGGAGGAGCTGAACCGGCTTACCAAAGAACTCTGTCCTCTGATTGGTTTGTGGAGGAAGAGGCCTGTTACTATGTTTTTTATATGTTTTCTTCACTTTTATATTAGTGGTTGTCCCTAGGTAGTTTCAGAGCAAGCTCTCATACACACTTTTCTTTTGAGGATTGATCCAGACCTTTGAGAGTTGTGGATACTGCTGCTACAGTTTTTCGTCTTTGTCTGAACTTGGGCCTGATAATGATGATGGTGGTCGCACTGCCATCGGACCCATGATATGTGCCCGCCATATTACAATGGCGGGCGGATGAGTGGCGTTTAGAAAGACCGACCATCATGCAACCGACGGGCTCCTTGAGCCCACTGGTGCGTCGGAGGAGGATCATATCCCAACAAAGGTGGTTGTGCCCTTTTTGGGGATAGTTGCATGTAATCTGTGTACAAGCTGAAGAGTTTTGGTGGGAGTATGGAACCTTAGGGTACTTTTTGATGAAGAGGTGAGGGTCTAGAAAGACAATTAGACATTTTTACATGCTATTAGCGATTTGTGTGATAGGACTCAGACAATCTCAGAATTAATTGTTCGATTAACACCCATCCGTTTGGAATGAATATGAAAAAGGGAGGTGTTGTTAATGGTAACAAATCGGAAGAGGAGTTGGGCTAACGGCAAGGGCGGTTGACCTCTAATCTGGGGAACCGGGTTTGAGTCTTGGCAAAGACGCGCAACATCCTTTGATTCAAGGCAAATCCCTTAATCTCCCCGTGCCTAACAAAAATGAATGTGTCCTCATGTAACGCAACTGGTGCTCTTGTAAAGCGCTCTGATACCCGATACCTTCAGATGATAGGCCAAGAAGTTTGAGGAGACAGGATTCATCATTTTTCCAGATTTGCAGTGCATAATCCACCACATATAGAAATTGTTGTCTCTATGCTGCAGCAAGCCCTAAAGACTGACAGGTGGTCATCTAGGAGGTTAGTTTATTTTATGCATTTCTTCTGTTGTTCTGCCACACAGCTTTCAAGTACTGCTAGCTGTATGCAGGTGAGAAGTTGTTAGTGTTTATCATCTGACTTTTCAGAAAAAGGATGACCTGTCTGTGTTTGCGGAAGTCATGAAATATGCCTTGACTTAAGAGAAGAGTTGTTTACGTGTGTCATATGGGGCATGAGGAATGCAGTTGTGTCTTTTCACAATTGAAGCTGAGATATGGTCCATAAAAAGAGCTGAATGCCTGATGGAGTAGAGAGTGTTTTCCAGGACTGTTTCATTCATCTCTTCAAAAGAGGTCCAGTAGTTCACACATTTGTGGGACAGTGTCTCGCGAGGTAAAATTGTTACAGCTGGAGTGAGGGACAGCTCAATATCCTTTATTTTCTCCTCAAATAATTTGGAGAATATTATCACAGTATCACAGTATTCTTCTGTGTTTGAGATATCTAGAGAGGTTGAGGGATTAGAGGGCATTCAGACGAGGTTAAAAAGCTCTGTGGATCTAGTTTTAGCCCTGTTGATCTCAGACATGAAAAAAGTGGCGTTGGTCTCAAAAACATGTTTTTTCTACCTCTTTGCATTTTGTTTGTAGCTTTTCAAGAGTCTGCAGTGATTGTCGTCATGTTTTTCTATAGGATGTCTTGAAAAAACGATGTGTGTTATTTATTTTAGTTTAAATGTTATCATGTTTAATCAGACTCAAATGGCAATTTCTTTAGTTTTACAGCAAGTATGGTTTTGAGAAGAGTGGGATCCATGTATTTGAAGTCAATGGCCCGAACCTTTTGTTACTTTCTTTGTCCTTAGGTGGTGGTTATGGAGCATAACAGAGAAAAAGGTACAAATAAGTGGTCAGGCCCATTCACAGGTATAGGGATTTGACTTTCAATTAGGTCATTTTTAGAAATAGGAAGGTCAATGATAGAATCCTTCTGAAGAACGGGAGAAAACCAAATGGGTTTTCGTTTTTATTGATCAAAAAAGCGATAGATCAGACACAGCTGTAATTGTCTTGCCTACCTTGTGAATTTGGAAGCCCTCTGGGAACATGTTTTAGAGATGATTTTCTCCTGGTGGATGGTATATGATGTGAAGTATTGTAGGCTTCAAACCTGATGTATTAATTTCAACAGACACATTCAAAGGAGGAGCAATATGCTATTTTTAGGTTTTTGCAGTGAAACAGTAAACAATGGATGACAGCAACCCCCCTAGTTATCCCTCCCAGTTGTGGCAAATTATCACACATCCTGGACGTTTTAGGGCATTGAGTACTGGCTAGGAGGAGTCAGAGATACAAATCTCTGTGAGGAACAGTGGATCTAGATTATAAGGCTGTATCCTTTCCACAATTTGAATTGGTCGAGCAAAATATCATATGCCTTACTTGAGACACCATTACGGGAGGGAGTTTCTGTAGGTTCTGGGGAATTTGGAGTGTTTTAAGAGTTAGATTTTTTTTTATATCAACCTCAGATAGTGGTTGAAGGGATCTTCCTGAATGATGAAGCTTACTATTTTGAGGGATTACCCTCTGTTTACATCATTGGTAATGGAGGATGAAAGGAAAGGTAGGTGAGTGATGAAAATGCTTTCACATATGTAAACTGTATCCTTCAAGAAAACAAAAAGGAGTATAAAAAGAGTTTTACTTCTGATAGAATGGAGGCAAGTTTTTAGTCACAATTTCCTATCTAGAGAGGTGAATGTAGAGTTTGAAATAGTGGGGTCTTGGGTACAGAAACTAAAACAGTTTCCTGACTCAGATCTGACAGCTGAGGGAGAACAGGTGTAAGAAGGAGATTTAGCTTTAGGCAGAAGTAGGCTTGGACGTTTGGTCAGAAAATTTGGATTGTAAGTTGATTGTGTGCACATAGTGTTGGGGCAGGATGGTTGTGCTGGGGTAGGGTGGTGGTGTTGAAGTGCTGCTTCTGATAAGTAGGATTAGAAAGCCTCAGAGATTACTGTATTGTTCAAAAGAAGTGTGCCTGTGAGCTGAAGTAGTGTGGGAAGCAGAAATTACAGAGGGTAGTCTTAACCAGATGAACATTTAGAGATAAGGAAGACTTGATAGTGGCAAGCTGTATTAGACTATTGAGCTGTTTAGGTATGGTATACCTGCCCGGAGAGGGTATCGGGGAAGGCATATTAGCTGCAAGGGATTTTTTTAACTGGAATTCCAAACAATGCATTTGCAAATCCATTGAGGACAGACCCTTGTTATTAATCACCCTCTTAAGCTTCTTCAAAGAGAGGCTGATGCCCTTTAAGGAACAAATAAAACTACTGACCATTACTTTGTAAGTAGATTGTGTTACAAGATATATTAGGACATCTTTTTCATTCAGGATTTAAAGGGTTTACAGGGTGGCAACTCAATCAGGGCGTTAGACAATATTCAAGAGATTACGTGTTAATTAGAGTCCCTGCAAGGAATACTTCTAATTCGATCTGAATGCAAAGTGCTCTTTAATTGATGGTGGATACAGAAAGAGTTGTGCTCATATCAGCTTTGTATTTAGAAAAGAGTAGAGATTGTGGTCATACAGAATATAGGTTTAGAAATAGGTTACAGAACATATGATTGATATAGATGGGTCTTTGCAAAAGTTAAATCTCAACAACAATTGTTTACTTTGGCTGGGTTTTATGGCCACCAAACATAGATGATTGAAGCACCCCTAACCCCCCAGACTATCCCCTCCGATAACTTAGAGGTCTTTCAAGCTCTTTATGTAGTGGGGGATGTTACCATCAATTGGATAGATGAACGCATCACTCAAACAACAGTTAGCTGAAAACTGAAAGATCCCTAACACAAATGATCCAAGATCTAGGGCTTAGTGGTGTCTGGAGGAAATGGACAGATAAACTGTGGGGACATTCTTTTTCTTGAACAAACATGGTCATTTCTCAGGACTAGACTTTTTACTACTCTATAGATTATTGAGAGAATAGGTGTTAGAAATAACTGATTACGCCCGACAGACTGATTGAATCAGTATAATGGCCCTGCTACTCACTTTCCATGGCGCAGGTGCTGGTTAAAAGGCGAATTGACGAACACCGCTGGCTCCTCCTGTTCCCCCCCTGTCCGCTATCTTTTATCTCTGGTGCCTCTGTATTAACCTGGCCCCCCTGTCACAGAAATCTTACCCCCTCCAAGACTTCCGACCCTCTCGCTGCTCTCTATCAGTCTGTTCTTAACCCTCTTTCTTTTTGTATGCCTCTTGTCTACTTCTTTATGTTCATCTCAGGTTATGATAATGTTCTTGCTAACTATGGGTCTTGAACTTTCCTCATTACCGCAATTTAATGCTATACCATAAGCAACACGCGGCCGGCCCAACACGGGTTGTAGGCGACATACTGTGTAAACACCGCATTGGTGTGCTTTTGTAATGTTACCCATACTTCCCCTAATCAACGCGGCCGGCCCTACATAGGGTTGTGGGCTTCACGCTGTGTATACATAGACCCTTTTTCTGTTCTTCATATGAAAACAAAACAGATTTGAAAATAAATAACTGATTACCAGATCATACCTCTTATCACTTATTGGTTGGCCGTCTTGTTATGCATAAGAGAGTGCAGTGAACTCTAGTTAATGTTAGTTATGTAAGTTTGAAAAGACATCAACCTTAGGTCTAATCAGTTTTAAAGGCCTATTTAAATACAGCTTAGCTAGAAAGGTGTGGGGTTCTTGTAAAGCATTTTAAGGAGAATGTTGACAAAAATCTTTTGGATAAGGTAGAAGAGAGAACACATAAAAGATCGTAAATTAAAACTTGGTTTCCAGGAAACTTGGAGGAATTTGAGAACAGTGGTTTACTTCAAGATATGAGACATTCTCTTGAGTTCAAAATTCCCTAAGGATGCTGAGGTCCCTCAAAGTGATTGTGAAGCTTGCTAACAAACACCAGGTGTGGTGGTGACTTTTATGCTTCATGGATCAAAGTCTGTTTTCTGCACCGAAAAGGTAAGTCAAGCAAGATTTAGCTTACTGATTTTAAAGGCTGAAATAATATTCTAAAGCAGATAGACTTAGTATACACAATACAAATGAAAAGGTTATACTGAATTCCTCTTATTCCTTGCCTAGTGACTGCGTGCATTTACAGAGTAAATGTCAGCCCTCCTAATGCCTAGAAGCCTTTATAACATAAGGGTGAGGCTATTCCGCTCTATTTAGCAGATTGCCGAAGAGTGTAGCAGTTGCCTGCAAGAACATTAGCATATTTAGAATATCCTGGGCATTGTCAGTGTACTTTTGCACTAAAATTCAGATGTTTGAATACAGTGCTGTTAATTACTGCGAGTTGCCCCAGGAATTACTGACACAGTTTAAATGCCATGGAATAGTAAATATGCCAGTCATCCAATTACCAAGCATTTTCTTTCATAATTCCTCTGCATTTCCCCTGCAATTGTTGTTAAACTTAAACATTCTTGGTTTATCAAAGGTTGTCACAGTCTCATTACATTAAAAATGTACTCAATGCTTGTAGCACTCGTCTCCGATCTACAACCATAAAGCCTCACTATTGGATCATTTAGTCAATGCTTCCTGAAGGGTCACATTAGCCTGAACACTACAAAAGGCCTCATACTTAGTGCTGTGGATCTCCAAATTCAGGAACAAAATATAGAGTCAAGGGAACACAAAATAAAGGGAGTTTTACAGAAAGAAGCAAAATAGATAAACCATATTCCTCTGAACAATCATTAACCCTTTTCCGCCAATTAATCCCTCAATATAAAAATTTGGTTTAATTTCAGATTCTGGCTTTGTTCACCCACCCACTTTTCAAGACTTAAATTACTTCCCCTACTACCACATCTTTAGTTTTTTCTTCCTTCCATTTTCTTTCCAAAATTGCCCTCCTAGTGATGACACATACTATCCAAATATCCTCTCTCTCTTTCTTTTTCCTTCCCGAGTGTGGCTAATCTTTACAAACAATCTGCTGCATTGTTTTTAGTACCTTGACTATAGTCACATGAAATATATATTCTTGTAGACTCACCAACCACTTTCTTATTCTAAATTAAACAACATGCAATCCTTTTCAGTAACAAAAAGCTCTTGTAATGGCTTATAATCTATTTCACAGTGAACACTTCACCTAACAGACATTTGTTTTGCATTTATAGCTCTGCCAGGTCACCACTAAGGCCTCCTTCTAGATAACAGAATAATTTGATTCCATACTCCTGAATGCCCTAAATGCAAAAGCATTGTTTACTCCATTTCATCTACCAAATGCACAAAAAGGACCATAAACCTTTTAAACTTGTGACTGTGATCACAATCCGCTGCGGTTCGTGCAGGTAACAGCGGTGGGGCGCTGGGGCTACTGAGGGGGGATTTCGAGGGACGATGCAGAGGGAAAATTAATTATTCATTGAATTTTCTCTCTGCATCGTCCCTCGAAATCCCCCCTCACGCGACCCCACCGCTGTTACCTGCATGGACCGCGGCTGATGAACTAAAGTCCCTTCTGGGAACAATTGCACTTCAGGTGACCATTCTAGACCTCACTTTACCAATTGAAACTCTTCCTAACATTTATTGTCCTAGATGGACTTATTTTTCCTCAGTAAATCTCTTGTTTTGACATGTTCTCAACCCCCACTACAATCTAACTCTGGTCATGTTCATAATTAGCTGCCCCTTTCATCCCTGATCATGCTACTCAGGTCTGGGGCTGTCACATGTGTGCTGCCCTGTTTCTCCCCCTATCACCAGCACCAACAGTCCTGTTCCCATGTGGAAAAGCAGAGACCACATGACAGGTCCCAAACAGTGGGATTGGAGGATCCATACCAGGATTTGAGGATTCTGGGATTTAAGGATCAACTGCCGAATTTGAGGATCTACTGCAGTGTTAGAGAATACCAGTCTTCAACTGCCACACATACCAGGATCTTGAGCCTCCAAACTGCTATATGCAGATCCTGTGTAGACTGGGGTGTGAAATTCTGCTCCGCTCGCAGAGTTGGTGGCGTTTTTCACACTCCGCGATCTGTGTAGCAAGCGGAGTTCTGAAAACCTAGCTTAACTAGAGAATTGTTTCCACGCTCACCAACATTAAGTTGACGAGCGTGAGCAAGGAAATTCTTACTCCAGACTCCAGATTCTTACTCCAGACCAGACTCCTGGCGAGATTTCTCAACACGAGCAGTAGTGCTTGGCTGAGATCACTTGCATTGAGAAACCTTCCGTTCATGTTGAGGAAGCTGCCAGTTGAGCAGAACATCTTCTCAAGCGGCAGAAGAAGCTGCACCCTCTTGCGCTGTGCATGGTGCATGGTGCAGTTTCCTTTTCCAGTGTGAGAGATACACTCCGTGCTAAAAAGCAGCGCGAACAGTGCAACCTAACGCGCCCCTTAATGCTTGCAGAACTCCGCGTAGCGCAGCAGAGTATTTTGGTCTGTGCTGAACTTTGCAAACCCCATCCAGGCCTAATGCTGTGTAAACATTTTGGGAGGGGATCGGTGTCTCAGGTTGTGCAGAATTAGCACCTGCTGAAGGACATTGGAACAAGACCAGTCTCAAGAAGATTTTTGGCTCCAACCTTATCAAGGTACTGTACATTGATATGTTGAATATTTACCGTAGCAAAAAGAACAGATAATGGACCGAATTCTGAACAAATCAAAAGTTTACTCCCAATCACAGACCTGGGTTTACGACATCATTTTTTTGCTCACCATGCCACCCCAGTTTGATCCCAGCTGCATGCAAATCAGTCTCAATCCTGATCCCTATGGGAACGGTCCAGCCCAAACCACCAGGACAGGTCCCCCCAGGAGAAACAAGCATCCTGAAACTGGTTTCAGGGTATCACCCCTCACCTGGCAGGCTAGCTTGAATCCAGTGGCACAGTGAGCACGGAATATTTACCATAGTGTGTCAGTCATTAGAGTAAATCTTATTTATGTCTTATTTCAAGTAGAATGGTACCATTATTGTGAAATTAATGAAATAAATCAACTACTTATATTTTAAATCGATATAAGAGTAACAGTTATCGGGGGAAAACATGGCGGCCACGAGTTAGAGCGGCTCGCGCGCAGGTGATGGTCTCTTCCCCGGCGTGCTGATCTTTCAATGCAAAAAAATACCTGCATCAAGAGTCTCGCCGTATTTGGTGTCCTGGCGTGAGAGGCAGCTTTTGTTAATTTTTGGTGACCGGTAACCGCTAGTTGACTCTTTCTCCCGACCCCCACTCGAACGCTGCTGGGGAGAATAGGACGCGGATGTGTGTAATCGCGGCTCCAGCCCCGGCGTCGCCCGCCCCTCCCACCACCTTGCAGCAGTGGTTCCGAGCAGCCGTGGAGCTGCGGCGAGGACGTCGGGTGGCGGCCCGCGGATGCCTCAGAGTTGGAGGGGGTAAAAGGTGTGAGAAAGCTCGCCCACCGACGGCATCCACGGCACCTACACGCACCCACTCAGGAAAAGGAGAGCTCGAGGCCGTGAAAACGGCGCTAGAAAGCTGAAATTGAAAGCGGCTGCATTTCATGAAGAGACCGCTTACGGGTCCAAAACAGCAGGCGAGGATTGCGATATTGACAACGATATTGACAACACCCACAGTGAAAGTAAGGAGAGGGGTTGGAAAGATAATTTAGAGGGTGGCGGTGGATTAAAAGCAGCCCCGATTTTTGACAGCAAACAGAGCTTAAAACTGTCAAAAAACACTAGTTACAGCAAGAGAAAAGAGTCCTTGAAGAGAAGGGGTGGTAAAGGAAAGAGGAAGGGAGCTAGCCCAGGGTGCAAGGAACACTGTGTGGGGGAGCCCCTAGAACTGACCGACCAGAGCGGCAAAAGTGGCGGTTTTGGAGAGGGGGCAGCCAAAGGCATTGTCGGTGAAACGGTTGGTTATACAGGGAAACTCTGGGAGCCTGGACAGGGAGGTAACCAGGTCCCTGATTCTAATACTCTGGCAAGGGGGAAAGATAAGAAGGCTCCAGTCTCGAGAATAACTCCCTCGCTGCGTGCTTTTTTTAAGGTGTTGCCTCAGGTCCTAAAGGTCACCCACAGTCCAGACAACCCAGTTATACAAGCCCCTGAAATATCCACACAGAAGATGGCAGAGTTGAGGGGTCCAGAGGGGGGTCACGCTAGAGGTACCGGTACAATTGCATGTGCCTGAGGCAAATACATCACCAATAGAGGCCTCTGGCGGAGTGGTTGAAAGGTGTACAAGTGACGGAGAAGAGGGGAGTATAAGGTACACGGAAAAGGAGAAGGAGAAGGAGTTGGGGGAGGAGCGAGGAGGGGCCACACTAGAGGATCTGCTAATTGCTATGAGAAAAGAGATAAAGATGGGTTTTGCAGAATCCAAACAAAATCAGAGTGAGATCAGGACAGCCTGCGACACCCTGGAGCGAAAAGTAGACGGGCTCTCAGAGAGAACAGAGACACTAGAGGGATATGTAGGGGAGCTAAAAGCCAATCTGGAGTCAGCACAAGTTAGGATCCAGTCCTTAAGGAGAGAAGGGGACTAGATGAGGGAAAGGGTCGAATCTTTGGAGAACTTCTCTAGTAGAAACAACCTACGACTCTTAAAGGTTCCTGAAGCAAAGGAAGGGGGGGACCTTAAGACTTACGTAGTAACTCTATTAAAAGGCGCCCTCAATTTGGAAGAAGCAGAGGAAGAGTTGGCCAAAGACATTCAGAGAATCCACAGGGACCCATTTCGCCTAATTTCTGGGAGAGTGAAGCCTAGGAAAATTCTTTTGAATTTTTTGACATACTCCCTGAAAGAGAAGATTCTCAATCTTGCCCTGAAAGCTAAATCGTTAAAAGCCCCAGACTTCTCATTTGAGGTGCGGTCAGACCTATCAAAGGTCACCTTAGAAAGGCAGTGGGAGTTAGGACAAAGATTGGATAAGCTCAGGGCAGTGGGGGCAACGGTACAAATGAGGTTTCCTGCCTTCCTAAGAATAATGTACAACACCAAGATGTACAATATTCGCTCCCCTAGGGAAGCGGATGAGCTAATTATCTCCATTTCTGAACATGCGGGGAGAACGAAGCTCTAGGAGCGATAATACATCTTCCAGATATCCGGCGGGGGGGGAAGTACTAACCCTTAAAAGGAAATAGTGAGTTAAAAAAAAAAAAGGAGAAAACTTAAAACATAAATGTAAAGAAAAAAGTTAAAGTATATAAAAAAAAAGAAAAGTTCAAAGGGCGAATTCCTTATAAAAAAGGAGAAAAGGGAGGGAAAAGGTAATAGAGGAAAAAACACAAATATAACCTAAACACACAACTTATAAAATAGCAAAAAAATAAAAAAAAACATTCTACAAAAAATCCCTTCCTCTCTCACTTGTACTTAGTGTGGGAGATATGGAGGATACCAACTTCTAAAAATAGCAGGTAATTAGTCTCACCGAAAGAGGGTAGACGGGGTCAGAGACCAAAGACACCTACGCAAACCTGGCAAACCAACACGCCAGGAGAAGTGAGGGGGGGGTTTCCAAGGGAGGGGGGGTAGGGGGGAGCAATGAAAAATCCTCAGATGCCTGTATTCATTTTTTCTTTTCCAATCACACTCTTAACTCCACTCACAAACAACATCAACTAACATCACAATGCTACTTCGAGAGAGTAAAAACTCTGCTAAAGGGAGGGGGAGATAAAGAGTTGTGGAGGGTTAGAAGAGGAGAAAAAACATGACAGAAATACATTTTTTATCCTGGAACATCAACGGGCTGCGAGTGAAGGGGAGGAGACATAGGATTCTACAATACTTCAGGGATTCCCCGGCCCAGATTATAGTGTTACAAGAGACTCACCTACTTAAACAAGAAGTGGAAACAATAATGAAAACACAGAAGTGGGTAGATACATTTATTTGTACAAACCAGTCCGCCAACATCTGTGGGATTCTCATCCTGTTTAAAAAATCTGCAAAAGCGCAAATTTTGGCTTATGAAGAAGATCTTAGTGGTAGGTGGCTAGTTTGTAAAATAACGTTAGATGGTCAACAATATACACTCGTAGGGTACTACGGTCCAAACCAGGACGACCCATCCTACCTCCAAAAAATCCTAGGGGCATTAGTTACTTTGAATCATCCTATTATATGGGTGGGGGACTTTAATATCGTCCTGAACCCCAAGCTTGATAAGTCCTCAAACTCCAGAGCGTTGGTAGCGTCCAAATCAAGACCCGTTATGTTGTCCATAATGTCGTCTCTGGGGTTGGCAGATGTATGGAGAGATAGGGCGGGGAATGCTCTTGGGGTTTCGTACAGGAACCTCAAATACAAACACAGTTCAAGGATCGATTATGCTCTTTTTAGTTACAGCATCCAAGAGATGGTGAAGGGTTTACGGTATTTACCCCCCACCTCTCAGACCATTCAGCGATAATTTTTTCTCTGATACTCACGCAACCCAAAACATTTTCGTCATGGTCTTTCGATCGGACGATACTCTTAGATCGGGTGGAGACCGACCTGTTGGCAGAAGTATCAAACTTCTTGGAAATAAATCTGGATTCAGCGGAAATAAGTATTGTATGGGAAACCCTCAACGCTTTTTTAAGAGGGCATATTACAAACCGTGCATCATTCAGAGGAAAAGTCTATAGGAAAAAAATCAGGAACCTAGAAAGGGATCTGGTTAGCCTAGATAGGAGCTGTGGTTCTTCTGGGGGTACCTCTGCAGAGCAGGAAGAGCGAAATAAAGTGAAGTGGGAATTGAATAAACTACTACAGGAAAGAGTAGAGAGGAGGTGGGAGGCAAGTAAGATCTCGAATTTCGAATATGGAGAGGCGGCCGGTAAGGTTTTAGCTTGGAAAGTCAAAACAGACAAATCTAAAAAGTTTATAAAGGGCATCTGTAAGGAGGGAGACACTACTGTTAGGAGCACCAACATTGAGATTGGTAGGGCTTTTCAGGAGTTCTTTCAAAACATATATACCGAAGATATTGAAGATGACCCCCAGGCAAGAAATCTATGGCTAGGTAGGATTCAACTACCCACCCTCTCAGGAGATCAGATCGACCGACTCGATAGGAAGATATCGGAGGAGGAAGTGAGTAAGGTGATAGGTAAATTAAAGCAGGGGAAGGCGGCTGGGCCAGATGGCCTCCCAGGGGAATTATATCGGGTTTTGCGTTCAGAGCTAGTAACAACATTGACTCAGCTATTCAATAACATCTTCACAAAAGGGTTAGTGCCTCCTGAATCATGGAGTGAAGCAACCATAGTCCTTATACCGAAACCAGGTAAAGATCCAACTGACTGCGGGTCCTATAGGCCGATCTCGCTGCTGAACATAGATTATAAGATCTTCGCAGCAGTTCTATCAGCACGTTTGGCAAGCGAGATCGGCTCGATAATCCATGAAGATCAAAAGGGCTTTATCAGGGGACGTCAGATGGCGGACCTAACTAGGGACTTGGTTGCGGCAATAGACATCGCCACAACTTTCTCCTTACCTCTGGCCACCCTAACATTAGATGCCACAAAGGCCTTTGATAGGGTCAATTGGTCCTATCTGACGGCAGTATTAAAGAAGTTCCAACTAGGCGAGAAGTTTTGCCGAACTATCCAGCTCCTATATAGAGCTCCTACCGCTAAGTTATTAGTAAACGACACACTTACTGAGCCATTTAAGATTTCACGAGGAACTAGGCAGGGCTGTCCCCTTTCCCCGCTCCTGTTTAATCTTTATTTAGAGCCTTTTGCGCAGATAATAAGAGAAGAACAGAATATTATTCCCTTTGAGTTCAGCGGATGGGTGAAACGTCTGGGTATGTATGCAGACGACATTCTTATATATACGTCTGACCCCATTCAGGCCTACCCAACAGTTGTCAGGAGAGCAGAAGAATTTGGTCAGATCTCGGGGTATGAGATAAATGCGGGGAAACCCGAAATAATGGAGTGGAATATTAATAACACACAACTGGACACAACCTCCTCAATGCTCTATCTGGGAATTACGATCACCCAGGAAGTTAGGAATACAGCGCAGGTAAATTTGGACTGGGTTTCCCGAGAATGTCGGGCGCTTCTAAAGACATGGACCTTTCTCCCACTGACGATCTATGGGAGGGTAAGCCTTCTAAAAATGTCAATTATACCGAAGCTTACATTTATATTTAATAGCATTCCACTAGCCTTTGACCCAAAACAAATCATGAAATGTCAACAGGACATTAACTCGTTTGTTTGGAATTATAAGGCAACTCGGATAGCATGGAAAAAACTGAGGAGGAGGAGGGAAAAGGGTGGGCTCTCCCTTCCAGACATACAATACTACGCCTGGGCCTTTCAGTTATCTTTCTCAAGAATGCTACTGAAAACCCCAACAGATTCATCAGTAGGGAGAATGTTCAAGGCCATGTTAACTGGAACGGGCCTGCCAATGGACAGGTTTTTATTTAAATTTGGAGAACAGAAGTTTTTCAAGAAGGTGAGGTTGAAGGTCTTGCAGTCGCTAGCCAGAGCCTGGACAAGGATTAAGAGGTCAATAAGGCTGGCCTACTACTCAAATTTGGCCCCAATTTGGGATTCCCCGGGGCTCCCGCCGTGTCTGGGTGACAACCTCTCGATGCCATTAAGAGAAGGGGGGATTACGAGATGGGGAGACCTGTTAGCTGGTGGGGCATTAATATCATGGGACAATCTGTTCTAAAAGGTAGACCCAGGGCTATCAAGGTTCAAATATATACAACTAGTAAGCTGGTCTAGAGAGCTCCTTAAAAGAATGCCATGGTGGGGAGGTGTAGCATGTTAGAACAACAGCTGGTGGAGAAATCTCAGGGAAGCAAAGAAGTGGCACATTGGTACTGGGCAGTATCGGAAGAGGTGGACAGAGACTTCGACCTTCCTGATGAAGTATGGGCGGAGAATACACTCCCTCAAGGAGAAGACTGGTGGATAAGATCATTCACTCTTTTATATAAAACGGTCAAACCGGCATGGTTGAGGCGAAACCATCTCTTCACACTCCACAGAGCCTATTGGTCACCACAAAAGCTGGCAAAGTTCCAAGCTGGTAAATGTTGTAATAAGTGCAGTCTTCAGGGTGCATCAGACGTTCACATGTTTATGGACTGCCCTCCAATCAAGACTTTCTGGGCGGAAGTCCTAGATACACTGGGCTCGATACTTAAAGTATCCTTAACCTGTTCATTAACACTGATAATCTCTGGAATGGTTGATAATGTGACTGGTACAGCAAGGCCGCTACTGTTTTATGCAATTTTACTTGCCAGGCGTCAGATATGTAAATTTTGGGTTGACTCCAAGGCGCCAACACATGCCAGCTGGCTATCATCTCTAATTGAAACATCAAAGGTAGATCTGGCTAGATCTTGTAGCTCTTTTTGGAATCTATTGTCTTCTTGGTGTTAGGGTGCCGGGGTTTTTTTTTTTCCCCCCCGGTCCTATGATTATGCCTCCAAACTTCAGAGTCCATTGTGGCGGTTCCGTTAGACAAGAAAAGGACCTCCCGGTAGTCTCTACATTGATGGAGTCTGTGTCGGGTTTGGCTGATCGTCACTCGTCACTAAATCCTCAGTAAACCCAGATTTGGTCTCCCGCCAGGTCGGTCCCCAAAGATGTGGCGACAGTGAGTGCTTTTCACTCTGCGTCGCACGAACAGGTGGTTGGTCATATAGTCTGCGGGCAAGAGGTACAGGCAAATGAGGACAAAAAAAAAAAAGAGTAACCGTTATCTTCACTTTTGAAAAATTGCAGAAAATCAGAGAGAACCTCCATCTGACGATACAAGCTGTGTAACTTCAAACCATCATCTCCTGTGCTCCTTCTCTCATATCCCTATCCTTTTTGCCCCGAGTTCAGTCTTGGACATGGATGGCACTGTCAATGAAGAAGGTGACAGGTTTTTTCTTTCCATGGTGGCTGTTATTATCATCCTTAGGTTATGTTTATTGTCACTGCGATCACTGAAGTGATCGCTGAGCCTTGTAAAAAGTATGCCAAACATTGTACAAGTATTGGCACCAATCCAGTACATGCAACTTGCCAGATGATGCAGGGACAAGCTCCCACAATAATTTGTAGAGAAATGGGGCTAAGGACGGTGAACGATGTTGTATCGTGCAGTTCCTGTGTACCCGGAAGCTAAATACTTACAAGATGCGGTACCATGCAGTTCCTGTGTACCTCGAAGCTAAATACCTACAGCGCTAACACTTCTGGCAGAGTGTTGCATCACTTAATCTCCATTACCTAGAATCCTTCTGAATGGTGTAATATTTGGGGATACTCAGAACAACATGATCAACAGGCATCACCTGTGTATAAGACTACAATGCTTGGGAGGAAGATATCCAGCACGCTAATGATGTTACCTTGGACCACCTGCCATATTTGTTTCCCAGCTGTTGTTACCAGGCCCACTACTATAAGATGACAGAGAAGCCATCCATCCGCACAGGCTCTTATTTGAGGAATATTCTGCGGTCATCCTCAGAGTGGATTGAAAATTTGGCTATGCCTCCCTCCACAAGCAATAACCACCTAGAAGGCAAAACTCTCCTCCGTACAGTCAGATTTCCCACCTTTGACTGGGACATGTGGAGGTGTGACAGGTCAAGAGATGTGACAGGAGCACACTCATCACAAGTGTAAAGTATGGTAGACCATGCCAAGCTTAGAATTATCATCTGGCAGGATAATTTAAAGACACAACAGCGAGAGTCTAGGATCAGCTGATTTTCTTTGGAATCTTCCATCCTCCTGGACCAACACATCCCTAAAGGGAACATTTACAGATAAAGGGACAGCGGATGCCTGAGCCTTATTCTCAGTGGCCCGGAAATGTGACCTTTGTTTAGGGATAAACCATTGTAATAATGTGTTCTGCCTCATTCTAAGATGTGAAACTAAGAAAGGCACAGTAATTATGCACTAGGGAAATACCACCCCCTCTGTCTTTACTAAGTGTGGTATTACCACCCAGAATACGGTGGTAATCGTAGGGCCAGAGTGGGGATGTTCTGTAGCTAGGTATTTTGTAGGTATTTTGCTAGGTATTTTGTGGTCAACTCTTTAGAGTAGCTGCACAACACCTTGCTTTGCAAATAGACATGAAATAAAGTTCTAGTCTATGTGCACCTAGATTTATTCTTCTACAATTAAAATGCCAGAACATATTATCTGTGTAATTTGAGTTCATGTGGCAACGTAAAGGGCATATACCTGAGCTCACTTTCCATTCACAGCACTTATTAAGTCATGATCAGATATTTCAGCAGCTTTGCTGGAGGTATCTTGGATGGAGTTATGCATATGAAAACTCATGAGAAGAATGCACACTGTAATGATCAGTGTTACACAGTCTGCAAAATCAGCTGCATCATCTATCACCATTACGAATGGCGCCCCACCTATCAGGTTGACAAACTCACAATCACCCTTCGCTCTTGGCACACCCTCTGCAAGGAATCCATCAGATTGGAGACCAAAAATTGGAGAGAAAAAAGAAGGCCTCAAGGCTTCTCCATTTAAGCTCCTGTGATCTGTTACAACATCCCCATATGCACCACGACTCAAATTTATGAAAGAGCTGAAGACCCATCTCTTTACAGAACACTACATTTTGATGCATTGACAGTCCACTTTCGCTCTTATACACCAGGGACGCCTCAGATCATAAGCTGACTGCCTTTGCCTTTGACCCTTTGCAGTAATCTGCTACCTTTCTGTAGTGTCCACCTGCTTGTAACCCCCACTATTCACCCACCCATCACAGGCGTCAGCTGTCAGGTGACCCTGTTAATAAAATGGGCCGGGCGTACGTGCCCCGGGCCAGTTTCAGTACCACATACCATGGTGTCCGTGTAGTCGCTTCCACAGCATGTGGGCCTAGGGCCCAGGACACCACAATGGCGATGAGGGGGTCGATCCCGGCATGTATGATGGCAGTAGTCTTCCAGTAGATCTCAGGGGAAGTGTAGCCTGCTGAGGAAAATTGAATTTTGCCCTGCTATGTGTCCCTACGTGTTCCCCAACATGTAATATATATGTGCATGATCGCTATGCATATTTCCCCCCCATGACCGAATAAAAGACGCATTTACAGTTGCGTCCAACGTTAGTATGTCAGTTATCCAGTCCTCCGCGAAAGCAACGTGAATTAGGCTTTTAGGCCTATGTTGCCAACGTCTTTACATTGTGCACGTTAAATCATCAAGATGCACCCGTTTCTAGGCCTCACAGGGCCCGGTCACCAGATTCAGGCCTCAAGTCTCCTAAACCACTCCGAGAGATGCAGCCCCGCCCGCATCCCTGACCCTTCACTCACTTCCTGCCAAGCAGCGCGGTGCCTGGCCAGGCCTAGCCTGCTTGCCAAGAATATGTTATGCCTACAGTTATCTGTTCAGCTCCCCGGCTTCACATTCCTAGCTAACGAACCGCATAAACATCTCCATCCACAGTCTAGTCTTCCTGTCTCCATGCAAGTGAATTACTGAATTAATATCCATAGAAGATCCATAGCACACGCAATACATGAAGAAATATATGCATGCACTAGCCTTAGTGACAAGTAGCCTCTGCCCTGATGACTTTTAGATTCAAGCAACATGTACTCCAAACACTAGATATCAGATATACTATAGGTACAGGTCGTTCTGACATCCCAGACTTTAGTCTCCTCTTCTAGTGCTAGGAGTCAGAGCCCCCAGCTCTCCCCAGTTACACGTCATGACTCGTTTGCGCGCACCAGTAGGTTAAAGGTTCCAGCTGCCCATGAAGCCCCCTCCATGTGTCCACCCACTTATGACACTTCTGTGACGTCTACATCACATGCTTCCGTGCATGCCCTGTGCACGCCTTCTTTTCACGCCCATATGCTCTTATCTTCCGTTTGTCACTTGTTACGCCTACTGTATTCAATGCAACTGTATGGTTTTACTATATATATTGTATGATGTTAATGAAATGTTGAGATCGAGGTCGAGATTTGTCCCTTCCTGAGCCTTAGCAGGTGATGGAACCCGATGTCCATTGGCTCGAGCCACTTAATTAAAGCCCGTATGACTCAGATACCACGGACTTCTGCCTCTTATTTATTGAGCTATCCTTTTTAGTTAATGCATAGAAAAATAGTACCGGTATTTATTTATTTATTTACCACACTGCGCTTATGGCACCCCCGCAGCTGCTGCAAGCGCAACATGGACCGGGGACAAAGGAGGGAGGTGATGTTCCTGTGAGGGGTCCCAACAATGTCCACCGGCAATTATGCCCCTTCAGCTGCCTCGTGCCTGAAATAGTCAGGAGTAGGCAGAGCTACAGTCAGGCCCTCTAAGGTGAGAGAGGGCCACCAGCAGGCCTGCGGACAGCGTATACATCGCGTCTCCGTGCACGATGCACGTCACCGCCAGCCTCTAAACAGTAGAAGAGTCCACCTTATGCCAACCTACATGTCACCGACCGCAAGCCATGATTTAAGGCAATATGTAAGCGAGTTAGGCAAGAGGCCCGGAACAGTATCGCCTGTGCGAGAAAACTGAGGGCAAAGAAACTACCGACAGCGAAGTTGCCAAAGTGCCAGCAGGCTTGAGCAGCCCGCCGCTGCACCCAGCAAGTGTTGCAACCCCTCCCTGTTCTGCAAGGAAGGGCCTATACAATAAGAGATAAGAAGCCTGGGGCTGAGGCCGCTCCTGCATTCAAAGCCCCCGCAACGGCATCTTCAGCACCCCCAACGCCACTGTGAGTCCGCGGCAGGCCGCACCTAAAGCCTCCCTCACAAATAACAAAAAAATTTCGCCAAAGTCAGCACTAAATGGGAGGCAGTCAATCGCGACAAACTGCCAGCAAGCAAGACAGGACCGAGCGAGCCCTGCACCAGCAGCGAGGAAAGCCCCATATCGGCGTCCCCAGTGACTGATGAGGGTCCGCAGTCAGGTTTGTGGCCTGTGTGGAGAGGGGCCACTTAGCTTTGGATACATTTACCGACCTAGGGCCCGAACGCCACTGCAGAAGGTGGGCGGCCAGACGCTTCTGAAGAAATAAGCCAACCCATCTGCACCCAATTTACATGTGTCTCTCACACCTATAATTGAGCAAAATCACAGGCCGCATAAGGTGAAAGCGCCAAAGCACAAAAGAAACCTGCCAGGGCATGATGCAGCAGTGCCACTAACAGTTCATTGAAGTGACTCGGGCAATCAATTCTGCAACTGTAAAGCCTCCCTGCTGCCCATCGTGAATAATAATAAAAAGGAAGAAGAAAATAGCCTGCAGTGCCCTTGCTTACCTCCTCGAAATGCCTGCATCAGTGTGAGCAGTCTTCCTCTCTGCAAAAGAGAGCTTCCAGGCCATAGTCTCCAGAATCATACCCTTTCCACCCTACATTGGCAGGGTATGACCAGACGTGGTTCCCTTGCTCACTTTGCCACAGGACTCAAGCTAGCCTGGCTGATGAGGGCTGTTAGCCTGAAACCGGTCCCAGGATGCTTGTTTCCGGTCCAGGGAAGACATGGCTTGGCAGTTCGGGCTGGACTGTTCCCTGAGGCACAGGGTCAAGACTGATTTGCATATAGCTGGGTCTGAATGGATGGATTCAACCCAGATCTGTGACTGGGGGTGAGTGTCTGAAAAGTTTCAGCGCTCCGTCCATCATCTCCTTGTGTTTGCTTTCACCGATAAACATCACCATGAACAGTAGCCATATTCCCAGTACAGACTCACAAACAGGAGAGTGGTGGCATGAAAAGTTTTCCAGTCCCCATCCTACAGTCGGGTGGGGGGACCACCTATTTGAAGAAAAGACAGACACTGCTGCTACACCACTGACAGCAGGGCAGACACAATGACCAGGAGAAGAGCATCGCACGCCCCCTGGTAGCTGCTTATTGTTATGTAAGGGAGAAACCGTAAACCCCAGCGGGGCCTCGCTTCATTAGTCACCAGCAAAATAGAGGAGCCCCTGAACACTGAAAAGACGTGCTAGCCAAACAGCAAGGCTCCAAAGCAGCAAGCCTACAAAATGGAGAAGACTGAGAGACACAGCCAAGAATGATGCTTAGTCCATCCCCCACCACTCAGTGGCCGTAGATCACTATAGCAGCAGCAAAGACTCCCAAGATGCGCGGACACCTCAGTCAAGTGAAGCATGAAGCGCCAAACAAGGTCCATTAAAAATAAGGAGACCGAAGGCAGCCAGATTGTATGACGTTACAACGCATACATTCACAACACATACCATCACAACGCAACTTTTACAACGCAAAATCCATAACTACACATGCCATTACAACGTAAGTATAGGTAAGTATATAATTGTATTAATATTAATTTATTTTTAAATTATTTTAAAAAAAATGTAATTCAATAATTATTTGTTTTTAAATAATATATTTTAATTTACTATTCTAACTCCAGGGGGGTGTAATAGTAGGGTATGTGTTGGATAGTGTAGGGGTAAAAATTACTATTCTAACTCCAGGGGGGGGTGTAATACTAGGGTAAGTGTTGGATAGTGTAGGGGTTAAAATTACTATTCTAACTCCAGGGGGGTGTAATAGTAGGGTAAGTGTTGGATAGTGTAGGGGTTAACATTACTATTCTAACTCCAGGGGGGTGTAATAGTAGGGTAAGTGTTGGATAGTGTAGGGGTTAAAATTACTATTCTAACTCCAGGGGAGTGTAATAGTAGGGTAAGTGTTGGATAGTGTAGGGGTTAAAATTACTATTCTAACTCCAGGGGGTGTAATAGTAGGGTATGTGTTGGATAGCGTAGGGGTTAAAATTACTATTCTAACTCCAGGGGGGTGTAATAGTAGGGTAAGTGTTGGATAGTGTAGGGTTTAAAATGACTATTCTAACTCCAGGGGGGTGTAATAGTAGGGGTTAAAATTCCTATTCTAACTCCAGGGGGGTATAATAGTAGGGTAAGTGTTGGATAGTGTAGGGGTTCAAATTACTATTCTAACTCCAAGGGGGAGTAATAGTGGGGTAAGTGTTGGATGGTGTAGGGGTTCAAATTACTATTCTAACTCCAGGGGGGTGTAATAGTAGGGTAAGTGTAGGATATTGTAGGGGTTTAAAATTACTATTCTAACTCCAGGGGGGTGTAATAGTAGGGTAAGTGTTGGATAGTGTAAGGGTTAATTTTAGTAAAATAAATAATATTTAAAATAAATTAAATAAATTAAATAATGAAAAATATTTTTAAATTAAATTAATGTTAATAAATGTATATACTTGCCTATACTTACGTTGTAATGGCATGCGTTGTAATAGCATCTGCGTTGTAATGGCATGCGTTGTTATGGACTTTGCGTTGTAAAAGTTGCGTTGTGATGGTAGTGCATTGTGAAAGTTGTGTTGTAATGGTTGTTTCCCAGGCAGCCAAGTATACCCCACAGCAGGCGAAAAGAGAAAGTGCAGTGCATAGCGGCGCAACCCCACAGTGGCTGCCCAACTCCACAGCCAGTGGGGAAATTACACCACCGCAAGCAAGAAGAGGGCGCCCACGAAGAGCACGGAGTGTACAAGGTGCACAGGAAGCCAAACCGGTGAACCCAACAGCACGGTCAGGCACCCGAGAGACAGAGACATCTCCACCGAAAAGAAACAATGCTGAATACAGCAAGAAAAAGCCTTCACATCTCCACTACACCAGCGAAGCCCGGCAGTGGGCCAAGGCAGCAGAGTGTCCTCCCTCACACGGTCTCAAGACGGAGTCGCTAATGACACCAAGACCGGCAAGAAGAGAGTCGCACACCCCACATGGCAAGCCTCCACCACAACGTACAATCTGACATCAGGCGACACGTGGCCGGACGCACGCATAGAGCATGTCACTTGAAGAGACCAACTCAGTCAAGCATGCCTGAAGGGAGGCAGGATCAAGTGCCACGACGGCGCAGCTTCCAGGCACATGCACAACGCCCTCAAATGAAGAGAAGAGGAGCACTGCAAAATCCCTGCGGAGGGGATGGTGGCTGTGAAAGGTCCTCAAGAGGAAGAAGCAAGTCCTACCGACAGGACAGACCTGCGACAGTTCTGCAGAAAAGTGAACACCATCCCAAGAACTGGATCCAACCAGCGAGATGTCCATGTAGCACATCCAAATGAGGACCTGGTCGGAAGGAAGAAAAGAGAGTGGCAGGGCGCCAATCTGGTAAGAAAAAAAGAATAATGGCACAACGCCATAGGGCAGACAGCCACCACAGGCGCGCAAGGAGGAACGGAGAAGAGCGATAGGACTGAGGACTCATGCCAGAACTGAGGAATGTGTTCATCAGCTCAAGCCAGCCACTGGAGTGAAGAGACATCACTGGAGACAGCTTTGCGGGAGGACCAACCGTAAGCCGCTAGCAAGCGCAATCTCCGTCCAGCCCGCATGCTTTGCAGTTTGACCATTCTCTCACCTGTCATCGGCTGCTTGGCATCGATAGCACCACGCCCAGCATGTGCACCTGCTGGAAGGCAATGGCAAGTGGCCACGAAGTCTCTACAGTAATCCTCACTCCACGAGGTCACCCAAGGCAAGGGATTGCTGCCTGTTGCCCAACTGAAGGAAAATTACTGTGTTTGTCATTGTGATCCAGGTGCATCATCACCAAGGACGTCAAAGGAGCATCTCACCACCAGAGTGGATCCCAACACTATAGACAACCTGAGTTCAACGAGGCTAGCCAACCAGGAACCTTCTGTTGGAATATCCACCCTTGGGGTTACACAAGCCTTGGCCGTGGCCCTTTTGGGAGTCCGGCAGCAACCCCTCAGCGGAGTCTACAAAAGGCCCGCACAGCCCACGCGGTCATATGGCAATCCAGGGGCAAGGGCCTCAAAAGAGTTACTGTGAGAGGGGAATCTGAACCAGAAAGAGTGATCAGCAGCGGCTGGATAACATGCAGGGGGGAAGCACGGAGGTCACAGATGTAGACCGGTCACCCAAAGACCACCTGAGGAAGGTGTAGAACTTGAGCCCTGATGGCGAGAACACCCAGACTGAGACACCTCTCTCTGCGGCTACATTGGCTGTGGTCCTGTAGTCAGTTCCTTATCGACGCATTCGTGCGGCCAACACGGCAGGAAGGCCTTCCAGGAAACTCCAGTGAGAGAGGAGTCCAGGCAAGAGAGGCAAGTCTGAAAGTGGCTCAGCTGTCAGGTGCTGGAAAGATCATCAAATACGTCACCTCCAAGGAAAGGCCTCATCCACCAAGATCATCCTCAATAGCTGTTGGCTTGTTGTCCACTGGAACCAGAGAACCTGCAGGATCTCCAAAGTGGACTCCACCACTGCTCCAGATGCACTACTCTTTTTTAACTTAGTCCCAAGCTCCCGGGCTATCTGGCAGATGGCCTGAAGAGACTCACTTGGTGCTGTGTATTGTTTATTTGTTTTCCTATAGGTTAGACTTTTTTTTGTTTCTTTTCATTAAAGTTTGGGAGGGTTGTAGTGTCCAGCTGGACACGTTCTAGTGTTTCGCCTTCTTGTAACCCACACTAATCACCCACCCATCACAGGCGTCACCGGTCAGTTGACCCTGTTAATAAATGGGCCCGGGCGCACATGCCCTCGGCCAGTTCCAGTACCACATACCATGGTGTCCGTGTAGTCATTTACACAGCATGTGGGACTAGAGCTCTGGACACTACACTTTTGACTATGTTCGTTGCATAAATTTAGACACCATACATACATACATACATACAAATACAGGTAACATATTGCTCCATTAGAAACATGAGGCGGGTAAATCCTCTATCCAGCACACATATGTAAAGTACCACATTTCATTTACATTTTATTTGGAGGGTAAAATGTAAACCTAGAAACACACATGCTGAGACATAGACTGTTAATTTTTACTGCATTTACTTAGCCATTCAAGCCGACAAGGGGCAGGCTATTTTCCTGTGGGCCGAACTCGGATTTACATATAAAGTATTCATAAGCGCCAGAGTGTTCATTAAGAATTTATTAACACCTAGGCAGCAAGAGAAACTATTGATTGAAAAATAAAGTGCTACTTTGCTAAAGAAACAAAGTGTAATTAAAACGGAAATTGCTAAAGTGGAAAATTTATCATGCTTTTACAAAGGCATCATTCTAAAAGCTAAAATTGCAAACCCCCTAATTATTATGGTGTGTACGGTCTCCCACTGTTAACAGATTACATTTTTTTTCCAAACTGTGAAAGCAGGCCAGTGAAAATAAAGCCTTCTTTGCAGTATCCAAGCAACCTATGTGCACAAATGTATGTAAACATTCTGTGGACTCAGACTTTCCTACTACGATGCTGAGTTTAAATTGTCAGACCACAAAAATAAGTAAATGATATATCTTTGCATTTTCCTACCTAATGACCATTTACACTCACATTCAAATGCTGAATTGCTATTTTTTCTTGAAAGGATTTTGATGAGAACTGGTTATCTAGAGTTACTATCTCAAATACCAGATTCTTATAGTTATTCTTTACGATGAGTAGAAAAATAGCGTTTTTTCTTTGCTGTACATCACCAGAAATTCTCTGGTGTTCCCCTGCCTCGACCTCAGTACCTGAGACTCCAGATACTAGAGGGAGATGGGCACAACATGGCCAGCACCTTACCTCTGCCAGCAGCCATTTTCGAACCACCTGCGGGTCCCTGAAGACCCTTGCCAATAGGGAACTCCATGCCACACTGACTCATTTTCCAAAGAGCCACTGTCAGAAGCACCTTCTGTTGTCCAGGGGGTGGAGGTGGTGGGAGGGAAGGATATTAGATCTGCAGATATTTCAAATTTCAGATGGTTTGGTGGAGGGAGGTATGAAGAGAGGGTGCTGTGGATGAGAGGCAAGACTCTCTGTACTTTATTTAGAGTTTGGTGGAAAAGGAGCACTACCATTAATTGGTGGGTTTTCAACACCACCAAATTCATGGTCCTCCCCTCATCATATAACTTAGGGGCATTTCATGGTCATAGATTATTGTTGTTTTCATGAAACAGACTCCCTTTTGGGAGAGAAACAAATATGGAACCCAGGTGTAATTAAGCTTTCCCTTTGTGCTTCCGCCACACTCAAAGATGTATTGAAGACAAGGGAGGCAGGGGCCGCGAAATGTGGTGGAATGTACTTTGCTTATTTGGCAGGCTGGAGAACAAACTGTCACACTTTAAATGATCCCCAGGTTTTTATGTGATATAAGTCAGGGGATGTGATGGGTAAATGCTGAGGGTGGGGGGTTGTGCACCAGAAACTTTATTTATAAATATGTTATAGGGAAAGGTGAGCATGATGCAGGGACTAATAAAGATCAATGGCAGAATGTGGGTCTTAAAAAAAAAATGTGAGGGGGAGGAAAAAGACAGCAAGCAGATGGCAGAACATCAGATATAAGAAGAACAGGAAGTACCATGAATTGTTTGCTTGTCTTTGTCAGCGCCCGCCAGTACTACTGGACCACTCGCAGATTATAAAACAATTCATGAATTCCATTGGAGGTGAAGGATGCTGACAAGCAGCCCGATAGACAATAAATGAGGAGAGATACTCCTGTGGGCTAATCCAATATGTGAGTGATAATGCCATAAGAAACTGGCTGAAGGGTTGAAAGATAAAAGAAGACAAAGGCTGAAATATGCTTTTTTCCAAAGCCCCTTAAAGTAACTATAGAATACAACACATTCACCATGAATGACACAAGTGTTAACCATGTTAAATGTAAAATGTGTTTGCGTCTTACCTGCTGGAGCTGCATCGCTAATACTGCCTGGTGGGGGCCTGACAAGGGGGCACCGCCTGCATTTGCTGCAGGGCTCCTGGAGTAGTGAAGAGCTTACGGAGGCCACGTGGTGAGGCCTGCTTGCCCCTGTTGGATTTGGTGCCTGTGCTGATACTGCAGGCCCTGCTGGCAGGTGGTGGGGTCTACGGCGAGCTCCTGAGCCTTGGAGTGGAGGTCAGTAGTGGGGGTGCTGAGGCATCTGGGGTGGGGTGGAGGCTTCAGCCGTCGGTCGGGCGGCAGGCGGGTGCGGGGGGGCCCTGGTCAGCACGGCTTCCTTCCTTCGCCCCATCTCCTCCCCCTCTCCCCCGCACCTGGTGCTCCTCCTATGCCCTGTGGCCGAGGTGGGTTGACCTGGCTGGACTACCCTGTCCCGGGCCTGGCGCTGTCCGGTACCGTGCTTCTGTGATCACCAGTTGCGTCGGTCCCGTAATCGACATTAGCCCTGCAGGCGCTGGATGTGGTTTGGAGTGGAGTCCGGCCGGGAGGTCATTGAGAGCCCGATTCTCCCTGGGGGCAGATCATGGGCAGAACGGATAGATCCGCGAGAGTTCCCGCTACCCAGACCAGAATGGAATGCTTCACCACTCCGGAGGGGGGAGCTACCGGTGTAGTGGCTGGGCAAGATGCTCCTCCGTCCGCAGAACTGGCCGCTATCCTCCAGGCCATCCACACATCCCAGACCTAAGTGGAAGGCAAAATCACAGAAGTGAGAGTAGATATGACTCTCATCGGGCAAGATCTTCGCAACGCAAACACCCAGATTAAAGAGACTGAGTCCAGGATTTTCTCTGTGGAGGGTGATGTGCAGCAACTTAAGGGGCAGGTGGCCAGTCTTCAGTCCCATACCCAGGAGTTACATCTACGGGTGGAGGACGCAGAAAACAGGTCTAGACGTAATAACCTCCTGGAGAGGTGGTTGAGATCTTGGGTCCCTGAGGGAGCCTTGTCCCCTTGGTTTGCAATCGAGCGGGCGCATCAGTCCCTGGCACCTAGGCCAATGCCAAGCACTCCTTCCCGCCCGATTGTAATGCGGGTTTTTAATTTCAAAGACCGAGATACTATCCTGTCTGAAGCCCGCAAGCAACAACGGCTCCTCCACGAAAATTGTGCCATTATTTATCTTCTCTGACTATAACCACGAGGGCCAGCCGCGCTCCTTTGGGGAGGTGAAACTAGTTGAGGGCACTTAACATTCAGTATCGGCTCCTCTTCCCGGCTCGTCTGAAGGTGGTATTTGAGAACAAGAAAGCCCGACGGAGGCTTGGATCTGGGCGACGGAGGAGCGTCCCCTGTGGGCTGAGGGTCGAGTCATGGGCAGGGGGGATGTGGGGGCCACGTTAGGCTGCTCTGCTCCCTCCAATCCTCAGCCTCCACATAATCGCTCGCGTAGGCGCTGTGACTGGAGGCGGGCTAGCTCGGACTCCCCGCCGGGTCACACACAGCAGCCACCCCAGGTTGAGGAGGGAGTGTCGAAGGGGAGGCGTTCAGGTTCATCTGGCTGACTGGACGACAGAGGTGCGGCGTCCCGGCCCTTCGTGATTGACCTTCCGGACACAGACCTCTCCTGTAGCCCGATGCTGTTGTGGGACCCTCCTTGAGCTGGTCTCTGCCCGCCGAGACAATGCGCCGTGGACGGCGCATTGTCTCTGATCTGTTTCCAACTTCCCGATGGTCTTTGTAAACATGCATCCGCTCACGAGGAGGGGTCCTCCACGATTCCCCATTCCCAGGTGTTATAGTTTGGTTGTTTGCCCTGGTACTGGGTGTTGTTTACTGGGGGGGGTCGACAGATGCTTCTGTTCCTGAAGTGTAGGGTGGGGATGAGGAAAGTTTTTCCCTGTATGTTGTTCTGCTTTTTGTTGGTTTTTGTTTCAGCTATCACGGAATGAAGCAGCTTACAGGAGGGCGGGATGGGTGTGTCCTGCAGTAAGCAATCGCACGCGCCTCTGTAGACCCCAAAGCGCGTTTGCACACCCAAGGCCGCGCACTCTGCCTAGACCAGGAACTGCCTATCATGACAGATAACTCTTCCCCTTTGGGTTCTCGCCACGTGTTGTCATGGAATTTCAACGGTCTGTTGGATCGGCACAAACGTACAGCGTTTTTACGGTACGCGCAGACACATAGACATCTTCATACTCCAAGAAACGCACCTCTTGGGTAACTGCTGCCCCTACTTGGCCCAGTATGGCTACAATAGGGTATGGCACTCCGGCTTTGCCAGGGGCTCGCGAGGGGTTGCAATCCTTCTAAGGCGTACATTGTCCTTTGACCGTTCCCAACTGCTACACAACCCCCAAGGCTCATCTGTGACAGTTTGTGGATCGTTGGCCGGTACACCTCTCACTCTCATGTCGATATATGCCCCTCTCTCCATGCTTGTACCCACACTGGCACACACTGCGACCTTGCTACATAACGTGCACGTAGGCAACATTGTCATTGCAGGAGAATTTAACGCAGACTTAGCCCCGGCCCTCGACACATCGGGACCCCCATCTGCCGCTCGGGAGGCGAGTGCGAAACAACTGCAAAACGAGTCTCTGGGGCTTTGCGATGCATGTCGCATATGGCATCCACGCAGCACCCAATTTACACACACCTCAGCAGCTCACTACACCCAAGCGTGCATAGATGCGATCTTTGTCCCTGCGCCCGACTGTTCACTGATTGTTGACATCTGTATCCTACCCAGAGGCATTTCCGACCACTCCCCGGTACTGGTTAGCTCAGGGGCCCCCATCACGCATAGTGCCACACATGGAGGATGAATGCCTGGTTACTCCAGGATAAAGAGTTCAGGAAGGAGGTAGGGATAGAGCTTATGAGATATTTTGATACCAACGAGTGATTGGTAGCCTCTCCAGGTACCCTGTGGGAGGCTGGGAAGGCGACCATAAGAGGTTTCGCAAAACGAAAGCTGAAAACCAGAAACATGCACAGCTGCAGGAGAGCTCTTCCATGGAGGTGTAGGCTCTTCACTTGGAACAGCTTCTATCAAGAGTTTTACGGCTGGGGGGACAAGAACAGTACGATCTTGCACAGGTTGGCCACATATCCCAGGGCAAACCGCATTATCCCAGAGGTGGTAGACTCAGCTGGAGCTGTGCAAAGCGATTCCGTGGCATTGGCAAATGCCTTAGCCGCATACTATCGGAAACTGTACACTGCACAAACCCCCGGGCTGACCGTTGCTGCTCTCCTTGACCAGGGTGGGGTGAGCCTCCCCAAGGCTGCAGCCAGTGGCCCAGAAGGACCTAGAGCGCCCCATCTCCTTGAAGGAAATTGAGGAGGCGATCACTCTGGTCTCCCCGGGCAAAAGACCCCGGGTCCGGACGGCCTTCCGCAGGAGTATTATGTGGCATACAGAGGCACCCTAGAGCCCCACCTAGCTAACTAGCCAACGAGGTATTGGTAGCCTCTCCAGGTACCCTGTGGGAGGCTGGGAAGGCGACCATAAGAGGTTTCGCAAAACTGTAGCTGAAAAAAAGAAACATGCACAGCTGCAGGAGATCTCTTCCATAGAGGCGCAGGATCGTCCCTTGGAACAGCTTCCATCCATTTCGGAAGATGCTGCTCAGCCCGACAATTGGCCCTCATCCGGGACAATATTAAGCAATTATCCCTGGATGCGAAAAGAGCTCCTCTGGAGGTTTTCGGTAGCAAGAGTTTACGGTTGGGAGGACAAAAACAGTACGATCTTGCACAGGTTGGCCACATATCCCAGGACGAACAGCATCATCCAGGAGGTGGTGGACTTAGGTGGAGCGGAGAAATGCGATCCTGTGGCAATGGCAAATGCCTTTGCTGCATGCTATCGTAAACTGTACAATGCACAAACACCCGGGCTGACCATTGCAGCTCTCCTTGAACAGGGTGGGGTGTGCCTCCCTAGGCTGCAGCCAGCAGCCCAGAAGGACCTAGAGCGCCCCATCTCCTTGAAGGAAATTGAGGAGGCGATCACTCTGGTCTCCCCGGGCAAGACCCCGGGTCCCGACGGCCTTCCGCAGGAGTATTATGTGGCATGCAGAGGCACCCTAGCGCTCCAACTACCTAACTAGCCAACGAGGGATCGGTAGCCTCTCCAGGTACCCTGTGGGAGGCTGGGAAGGCGACCATAAGAGGTTTTGCAAAATGGCAGCTGAAAACAAGAAACATGCACAGCTGCAGGAGATCTCTTCCATGGAGGCGTTTGCTCTTTGCTTGGAACAGCTGTGGTTGTGTATTATTGAAATTTTCTTTATAATGCAGAATGTCACCCCCCCCCCCCATTTTTCCTCACGTCTCCTGGTGAACGAACAATCAAGTGGAAGAAATGGAGGAAAGTATTTGAGCCTTATGCCAGAGTGTGTGGAGTTAGTTTGTCAGCCGAGCGTAAAACCTCTCTTCTGCTTCATTGTCTTGGGTCAGAGGGTCAAGATGTCTTTGACCATCTTCCCCAACTTACTGATGAGGGGTTTCTGGCCTTAATGAATTTGAGATCTGTTTAAAACAGCTTGATAAGCATTATTTATCCAAAGTTAGCACAATACTTGAGAGATATCAATTTGCAAAAATGAAACAAGAGGATAATGCAACAGTTGAAGGGTATGTTACGCAATTGAGGAAGCTCGCTTCTTCCTGCAAGTTTGGAAATCTCTGTGATGAAAGAATTAGAGATCAATTCATGTTCGGGTGTAACATTGAGAAAGTAAGAGAAGAACTCTGGTTGAGGGATGAGCCTACCTTGGATGAGGTCTTACAAGTCGCTAAGAGGGTTGAACATTCCCTCAAGTGTGTTGATACCCTAATCAAGGATAAACAGGCATCAGTTCAATCTGTCAAGGGTGCTGAAAAAATTATTTCTAGCCCTAATCCCTCTACTGTTTATGGCACATCTAAATTTAATTCTAAAAAGAAATTTGTACCAAGGTGTTTCAGGTGTGATAAGTTAGGTCATTTGGCCAGTGACAAAAAATGTCCTGCTTGGAATGTTATATGTTCCAAATGGAAAAGTAAGGGGCATCTTTCTGTAGTTTGCAAGACTAAGACTGGTTCCTCTAATATAAAATCAGTAGAGGCAGAGATTTTACAGGAGGATTTTGTCTGCGGACAGATTGTTGTACAAGTCGTGTCCCATGGTGAAACTAAGTCCTGTCCTCTAGATTCAATCTTGGTTGATGGTGAGTCAACTAGAGTTCTATTTGACTCTGGTGCTAAGATCACCATCATCTCAAGAAATTTCTTTGAATCCAAATTATCTCACAAAATTACCCTGCACAAACCGGACATACGTCCTTTAGCGTGTGGAGGTGAAGTCATTCCTTTGAAGGGATACTTTAATGGGCTAATTGAATACAAGGGGCACTACACTTCAGGGAAGATTTATGTTTCACTTAAAGGTGATAGCATAATTAGTTGGGTCCATCAAGGCGATTTAGGGGTTATGCTAGATCCAAGTAGTGATTCTCCTATTAAACTCAAAGAAGTTATACAGACTGTTACGATTTCCTCTGATAGTACGTTGGAAGCAAAAATCAAAGAGAAGTTTCCTCATGTGTTCAAAAATGTTTTGGGTTGTCTCAGAGGATTTAAACTTAAGATACCTTTGCGGCCAGGCTCACAGCGTTCCATTAGCTGTGAGGGAAAAAATGAGAAAAGAATTGTGCAAGTTGCAAGAGGGTGGTATCATTGAGGAAGTAACTGTAACAGATTGGGTTTCTCCAGATGTAGCCGCGCGCAAATCGGATGGCTCACTTCGTCTATGTGTGGACTTGAGACAACTGAATAAGTGCGTTATTGTAGATAGATTCCCTTTACCGAATATTTTGGAATTACTCACATTGCTGGATGGTGCTAAGGTGTTTAGCACCATCGACTTGACCTCAGCCTACCATCAGGTCGAATTGGATGAGGCTTCCAGGGAGTTCACTTCATTCATCACCCCGTTTGGTTCTTTTAGGTTTGTACATATGCCTTTTGGGCTTGTCTCAGCTGCGGCTGTTTTTCAGCGTATTATGGAAAAGGTTTTGGAGGGTTGTAAAGGATGCTGTGTGCATCAGGATTGCAAAAACCACAGTTGATGGACAGAATGTAGAACAATGTCTTACATTCACCCCAGTACAAAGATCTGGGCCTAAATCCATCGTTTTTTTGCACTCCACACCACCCTAGGTCAGACAATGGCTATATGCAAATCAGCCTTGACCCTGTGCCTCATGGGAACAGTCCAGCCCGAACTACCAAGCCATGTCTTTCCTAGACCGGAATCAAGCATCCAAGGACCGGTTTCTGGCTATCAGCCTTCTTCAGCCTGGATAGCTTGACTCCAGTGATGTGGAGAGCCTGGGACTCACGTCTGAGCAAACCCAGCCCACTCTTGGTGAAAATTGCAAAAACTACAGTTGATGGACAGACTGTAGAACAATGTCTTACATTCACCCCAGTACAAAGATCTGGGGCTAAATCCATCGTTTCTTTGCACTCCACACCACCCTAGGTCAGACAATGGCTATATGCAAATCAGCCTTGACCCTGTGCCTCATGGGAACAGTCCAGCCCGAACTACCAAGCCATGTCTTTCCTAGACCGGAATCAAGCATCCAAGGACAGGTTTCTGGCTATCAGCCTTCTTCAGCCTGGATAGCTTGACTCCAGTTGTGGAGAGCCTGGGACTCACGTCTGAGCATACCCAGCCCATCAGGGTGTGTATCAGGATGACATTTTGATTTTTGCCAAAAATGAAGTTGAGCATGAGAAGTTTCTTTTTGATGTACTTGGTAAATTGGGTGATGCCAACCTCACTATTAAATCTGAGAAATGTAATTTTGGTACATCCTCAATTCATTATCTAGGACATACAATTTCACATAGTGGTACCTCTCCAAAGTCCAGTCTTATTGATTCTATTACTCAAATGCCACCTCCTTCTTGCAAGGATGAGTTGGCGAAATTTTTTGGTATGGTAGAGTACTACAATAAATTTGTTGAGGGTTTTGCAAGTTTAACAGCCAATATGAGGAGTTTGTTAAAGAAGGGCTGTGAATTTAAGTGGAGTCCTGATGTGTGATGATGAGTTTAATCTTATTAAGGATAGGTTAAAAATTCCACTGATTTTGACAAGTTTTGATTCTTGCAAGACTTCTGTTGTTACTATGGATGCAAGTCTTAAGGGTCTAGGTGCAGTTCTACAACAAGAGGGTAAAGAAGGAATGTCTACGGTTATGTTTGCATTACGTGGTTTGAGGGATCCAGAGTCCAGATACTATGTTATCAAACGTGAAGCGCTGGCGGTGTTTTGGGCTGTCAGAAAGTTTAAGAAATTCTTGTGGGTGACTAGATTTATAGTGAAGACGGATCACAAGCCTTTGTGTGAGGTTTTTTCAAAAAAAGGAATTGACCTTATCTCAAGTAGAATTACGAAATGGGTCATTACTCTTCAAGAATATGATTTTGAGATTAGATATATTCCTGGTGTTGATAATAGTGTGGCAGACACATTGTCTAGATTCGTGAGTGTTGGGCATGAAGAAGTGCAGTTAGATGAATGGGATGATCCTGAGATGCATGTCTGTTTTATTGATGAAGAAATTGTGGTAGAGATAAATGGAGAGATTTATTATCTTCGGATGCTGTTCTTGTTGAAGTTATTGCTCTATTACACAAAGGTTGGGAGAGCAAAAGAGGTTGTTCCGCTGAAGCTTCAAAGTTTTGGGGTGTTAGGAATGAATTGGCATTCTGTGATGGGTTTTTGTTGCGTGGTACCAAGCTGGTTCCTCCGTCTGAGTTTCGGAGGAAGTTGATTGACTTTGCCCATGAATCACATTCTGGGATGTCAAAAACAAAGGAAAAATTGCGTACATGGTATTGGTGGCCGGGAATGGATATTTCCATTGAGAGAGTTGTCAGAGAGTGTCTGATGTGTACTCATAGTGGTAAATCTAAAGAAGTGAGAGTTCAGCCTATGGTAGTCAGGGATCTTCCTAGGAAGCTGTGGAGTGAGGTTGCCTTTGATATTGTTGGTCCTGTTCATCATAATGGTCAACAGACATTTATCACGGTTCAATTGGACTTATATTCAAGATGGCCTGAGATTTGCTTTACGCAGGGTATTGAGACTTCTCAAGTCATAATGTTTTTAGATACTGTTATAGCTAGGGAAGGATTTCCGGATTCCATTCTCGCGGACAATGGGGTTCAATTTGTTTCACAGAAGATGGAGTGTTATTTGAGGAATATGGGCATACTTCATAAAAAATGCTCGTTATAGCACCCATAAACAAATGGAATGATTGAGAGATTTAACAAAGTTCTAAAAGAGACTATATCCTGGGCCAAATCATCAGGCCTTAATTGGAAAGAAGAAGTGTTAAAGAAAGTGGAGTTGTACAGGTCGACCCCGCACTCATCAACTGGGAAATCTCAGTTTTTTCTTTTCAAGTGGAGGATTCCCAGTACCCTTGTTGAACCTTCTTGGGTGAGAGATTTTGGTGAGTCTGTTTGCAAGTCTTCCTCAAAAGAACCTGATTGGCGTTTTAAAGAAAAGTATTTGTGTCAAAAGAGAAAGGAATCTTTTGATATTAGGAAGGCTACAAAGAACACTGGGGTTGGAGTTGGTGATTTTGTAGTAATTAAACTTCCGGGTTCTAAGGTAAAATTTTCCAGTCCTATTAAAGTCATTAAAGTGTTTAACAATGCTGTCAGAACTCAGGATCATAGGGTCTGGAACCTTAACAGGGTCTCTGTTGTTCCGAACCCTGTGACAAGTGATTCTGGTGCACTAAATGTTCCTAAAGTGTGTAATGACTCTATTTCGGACGCTTTGCGTGCGTCTTCTAGGATTGTAAGTAGACCAGCATATTTGAATGATTATGTTTCTTAAATTTTGTGTTATTTCTGGGGGGAAAGATGTGTGATATTCTGTTACATTCATGTTATTTGTGTTAGTGTTTTACGTGAGGTTCATTTGCCTTAGTAACTGGTGACATCATTCATGTGTTGGTTCCAAGCTGCTCTGTTGTCATGGTTCAAGAATGTTAGGATTCAATTGATATAGAGCAGTTGCTTGGATTGGATGTGGCACTGGATGGGTTCATCTTCATCTGCAATAAACCTACTTATTATCTTCAACTTCAAACCTGCCTACCTCTTAGTTTCTATTTGGAGGATTTTACACCTTTGCTGCATACTATCGGAAACTGTACAATGCACAAACCCACGGGCTGACCATTGCTGCTCTCCTTGACCAGAGTGGGGTGTGCCTCCCTAGGCTGCAGCCAGGAGCCCAGAAGGACCTAGAGCGCCCCATCTCCTTGAAGGAAATTGAGGAGGCGATCATTATGGTCTCCCCGGGCAAGACCCCGGGTCCAGACGGCCTTCCGCAGGAGTATTATGTGGCATACAGAGGCCCCCTAGTGCCCACCTTGCTAACTAGCCAACGAGGGATCTGTAGCCTCTCCAGGTACCCTGTGGGAGTCTGGGAAGGCAACCGTTACAGGATTTGCAAAACGGCAGCTGAAAATCAGAAACATGCACAGCTGCAGGAGATCTCTTCCATGGGGGCGCAGGCTCTTCGCTTGTAACAGCTTCTATCCACGTCGGAAGATGCTGCTCAGCCCGACAATTGGCACTCATCCCGGACAATATTAAGCAACTATCCCTGGATACCGCCAAGCTCCTCTAGAGGTTTTTGGTAGCAAGAGTTTACGGCTGGGGGGACAAGAACGGTTTGATCTTGCACAGGTTGGCCACATATCCCAGGGCGAACCGCATCCTCCCAGAGGTGGTGGACTCAGCTGGAGTGGTGTAATGCGATCCCGTGGCATTGGCAAATGCCTTTGCCGCATACTATCGGGAATTGTACACTGCACTAACCCCCGGGCTGACCGTTGCTGCTCTCCTTGACCAGGGTGAGGTATGCATCCCTGGGCAGCAGCCAGCGGCCCAGAAGGACCTAGAGAGCCACATCTCCTTGAAGAAAATTGAGGAGGCGGTCACTCTGGTATCCCCGGGCAAGACCCCGGGTCCGGACGGCCTTCTGCAGGAGTATTATGTGGCATACAGAGGCACCCTAGCGCCCCACCTAGCTAACTAGCCAACGAGGGATCGGTAGCCTCTCCAGGTACCCTGTGGGAGGCTTGGAAGACGACCATAAGAGGTTTTGCAAAATGGCAGCTGAAAACCGGAAACATGCACAGCTGCAGGACATCTCTTTCATGGAGGCGCTTGCTCTTTGCTTGGAACAGCTGTGGTTGTGTATTATTGACATTTTCTTTGTAATGCAGAATGTCACCCCCACCCTCCCCCCCCACCCATTTTTCCTCACGTCTCCTGGTGAACGAACAATCAAGTGGAAGAAATGGAGGAAAGTATTTGAGGGTTATGCCAGAGTGTGTGGAGTTAGTTTGTCAGCCGAGCGTAAAACCTCTCTTCTGCTTCATTGTCTTGGGTCAGAGGGTCAAGATGTCTTTGACCATCTTCCCCAACTTACTGATGAAGAGATTTCTGGCCTTAATGAATTTGAGATCTGTTTAAAACAGCTTGATAAGCATTATTTATCCAAAGTTAGCACAATATTTGAGAGATATCAATTTGCAAAAATGAAACAAGAGTATAATGCAACAGTTGAAGGGTATGTTACTCAATTGAGGAAGCTCGCTTCTTCCTGCAAGTTTGGAAATCTCTGTGATGAAAGAATTAGAGATCAATTCATGTTTGGGTGTAACATTGAGAAAGTAAGAGAAGAACTCTGGTTGAGGGATGAGCCTACCTTGGATGAGGTCTTACAAGTCGCTAGGAGGGTTGAACATTCCCTCAAGTGTGTTGATACCCTAATCAAGGATAAACAGGCATCAGTTCAATCTGTCAAGGGTGCTGAAAATATTACTTCTAGCCCTAATCCCTCTACTGTTTCTGGTACATCTAAATTTAATCCTAAAAAGAAATTTGTACCAAGGTGTTTCAGGTGTGATAAGTTAGGTCATTTGGCCAGTGACAAAAAATGTCCTGCTTGGAATGTTATATGTGCCAAATGGAAAAGTAAGGGGCATCTTTCTGTAGTTTGCAAGACTAAGACTGGTTCCTCTAATATAAAATCAGTAGAGGCAGAGATTTTACAGGAGGATTTTGTCTGCGGACAGATTGTTGTACAAGTCGTGTCCCCTGGTGAAACTAAGTCCTGTCCTCTAGATTCAATCTTGGTTGATGGTGAGTCAACTAGAGTTCTATTTGACTCTGGTGCTAAGATCACCACCATCTCAAGAAATTTCTTTGAATCCAAATTGTCTCACAAAATTACCCTGCACAAACCAGACATACGTCCTTTAGCGTGTGGAGGTGAAGTCATTCCTTTGAAGGGATACTTTAATGGGCTAATTGAACACAAGGGGCACTACACTTCAGGGAAGATTTATGTTTCACTTAAAGGTGATAGCATAATTAGTTGGTTCCATCAAGGCGATTTAGGGGTTATGCTAGATCCAAGTAGTGATTCTCCTATTACACTCAAAGAAGTTATACAGACTGTTACGATTTCCTCTGATAGTATGTTGGAAGCAAAAATCAAAGAGAAGTTTCCTCATTTGTTCAAAAATGTTTTGGGTTGTCTCAGAGGATTTAAACTTAAGATACATTTGCGGCTGGCTCACAGCGTTCCATTAGCTGTGAGGGAAGAAATGAGAAAAGAATTGTGCAAGTTGCAAGAGGGTGGTATCATTGAGGAAGTAACTGCAACAGATTGGGTTTCTCCAGTTGTAGCAGCGCGCAAATCAGATGGCTCACTTCGTCTATGTGTGGACTTGAGACAACTGAATAAGTGCGTTAGTGTAGATAGATTCCCTTTACCGAATATTTCGGAATTACTCACGTTGCTGGATCGTGCTAAGGTGTTTAGCACCATCGACTTGACCTCGGCCTAATATCAGGTCGAATTGGATAAGGCTTCCAGGGACTTCACTTCATTCATCACCCGTTTGGATCTTTTAGGTTTGTACGTATGCCTTTTGGGCTTGTCTCAGCTGCGGCTGTTTTTCAGCGTATGATGGAAAAGGTTTTGGAGGGTTGTAAAGGATGCTGTGTGTATCAGGATGACATTTTGATTTTTGCAAAATATGAAGTCGAGCATGAGAAGTTTCTTTTTGATGTCCTTGGTAAATTGGGTGAAGCAAACCTCACTGTTAAATCAGAGAAATGTAAATTTGGTACATCCTCAATTCATTATCTAGGACATACAATTTCACATAGTGGTACCTCTCCAAAGTCCAGTCTTATTGATTCTATTACTCAAATGCCACCTCCTTCTTGCAAGGATGAGTTGGCAACATTTTTTGGTATGGTAGAGTACTACAATAAATTTGTTGAGGGTTTTGCAAGTTTAACAGCCAATATGAGGAGTTTGTTAAAGAAGGGCTGTGAATTTAAGTGGAGTCCTGATGTGTGATGAGGAGTTTAATCTTATTAAGGATAGGGTAAAATCTCCACCAATTTTGACAAGTTTTGATTCTTGCAAGACTTCTGTTGTTACTACGGATGCGAGTTTTAAGTGTCTAGGTGCAGTTCTACAACAAGAGGGTAAAGAAGGAATGTCTACGGTTATGTTTGCATTACGTGGTTTAAGGGATCCAGAGTCCTGATACTCTGTTATCAAACGTGAAGCGCTGGCGGTGTTTTGGGCTGTCAGAAAGTTTAAGAAATTCTTGTGGGTGACTAGATTTATAGTGAAGACGGATCACAAGCCTTTGTGTGAGGTTTTTTCAAAAAAAAGGAATTGACCTTATCTCAAGTAGAATTACGAAATGGGTCATTACTCTTCAAGAATATGATTTTGAGATTAGATATATTCCTGGTGTTGATAATAGTGTGGCAGACACATTGTCTAGATTCTTGAGTGTTGGGCATGAAGAAGTGCAGTTAGATGAATGGGATGATCCTGAGATGCATGTCTGTTTTATTGATGAAGAAATTGTGGTAGAGATAAATGGAGAGATTTATTATCTTCGGATGCTGTTCTTGTTGAAGTTATTGCTCTATTACACAAAGGTTGGGAGAGCAAAAGAGGTTGTTCCGCTGAAGCTTCAAAGTTTTGGGGTGTTAGGAATGAATTGGCATTCTGTGATGGGTTTTTGTTGCGTGGTACCAAGCTGGTTCCTCCGTCTGAGTTTCGGAGGAAGTTGATTGACTTTGCCCATGAATCACATTCTGAGATGTCAAAAACAAAGGAAAGATTGCGTACATGTTATTGGTGGCCGGGAATGGATATTTCCATTGAGAGAGTTGTCAGAGAGTGTCTGGTGTGTACTCATAGTGGTAAATCTAAAGAAGTGAGAGTTCAGCCTATGGTAGTCAGGGATCTTCCTAGGAAGCTGTGGAGTGAGGTTGCCTTTGATATTGTTGGTCCTGCTCATCATAATGGTCAACAGACATTTATCATGGTTCTATTGGACTTATATTCAAGATGGCCTGAGATTTGCTTTACGCAGGGTATTGAGACTTCTCAAGTCATAATGTTTTTAGATACTGTTATAGCTAGGGAAGGATTTCCGGATTCTATTCTCGCGGACAATGGGGTTCAATTTGTTTCACGGAAGATCGAGTGTTATTTGAGGAATATGGGCATACTTCATAAAAAATGGTCGTTATAGCACCCAGAAACAAATGGAATGATTGAGAGATTTAACATAGTTCTAAAAGAGACTATATCCTGGGCCAAATCATCAGGCCTTAATTGGAAAGAAGAAGTGTTAAAGAAAGTGGAGTTGTACAGGTCGACCCCGCACTCATCAACTGGGAAATCTCAGTTTTTTCTTTTCAAGGGGAGGATTCCCAGTACCCTTGTTGAACCTTCTTGGGTGAGAGATTTTGGTGAGTCTGTTTGCAAGTCTTCCTCAAAAGAACCTGATTGGCGTTTTAAAGAAAAGTATTTGTGTCAAAAGAGAAAGGAATCTTTTGATATTAGGAAGGCTACAAAGAACACTGGGGTTGGAGTTGGTGATTTTGTAGTAATTAAACTTCCGGGTTCTAAGGTTAAATTTTCCAGTCCTATTAAAGTCATTAAAGTGTTTAACAATGCTGTCAGAACTCAGGATCATAGGGTCTGGAACCTTAACAGGGTCTCTGTTGTTCCGAACCCTGTGACAAGTGATTCTGGTGCACTAAATTTTCCTAAAGTGTGTAATGACTCTATTTCGGACGCTTTGCGTGCGTCTTCTAGGATTGTAAGTAGACCAGCATATTTGAATGATTATGTTTCTTACATTTTGTGTTATTTCTGGGGGGAAAGATGTGTGATATTCTGTTACATTCATGTTATTTGTGTTAGTGTTTTACGTGAGGTTCATTTGCCTTACTAACTGGTGACATCATTCATGTGTTGGTTCCAAGCTGCTCTGTTGTCATGGTTCAAGAATGTTAGGATTCACTTGATATAGAGCAGTTGCTTGGATTGGATGTGGCACTGGATGGGTTCATCTTCATCTGCAATAAACCTACTTATTATCTTCAACTTCAAACCTGCCTACCTCTTAATTTCTATTTGGAGGATTTTACACCTTTGCTGCATACTATCGGAAACTGTACAATGCACAAACCCACGGGCTGACCATTGCTGCTCTCCTTGACCAGAGTGGGGTGTGCCTCCCTAGGCTGCAGCCAGGAGCCCAGAAGGACCTCGAGCGCCCCATCTCCTTGAAGGAAATTGAGGAGGCGATCATTATGGTCTCCCGGGCAAGACCCCGGGTCCGGACGGCCTTCCGCAGGAGTATTATGTGGCATACAGAGGCCCCCTAGTGCCCACCTTGCTAACTAGCCAACGAGGAATCTGTAGCCTCTCCAGGTACCCTGTGGGAGTCTGGGAAGGCAACCGTTACAGGATTTGCAAAACGGCAGCTGAAAATCAGAAACATGCACAGCTGCAGGAGATCTCTTCCATGGGGGCGCAGGCTCTTCGCTTGTAACAGCTTCTATCCACGCCAGAAGATGCTGCTCAGCCCGACAATTGGCACTCATCCCGGACAATATTAAGCAACTATCCCTGGATACCGCCAAGCTCCTCTGGAGGTTTTTGGTAGCAAGAGTTTACGGCTGGGGGGACAAGAACGGTTTGATCTTGCACAGGTTGGCCACATATCCCAGGGCGAACCGCATCCTCCCAGAGGTGGTGGACTCAGCTGGAGTGGTGTAATGCGATCCCGTGGCATTGGCAAATGCCTTTGCCGCATACTATCGGGAATTGTACACTGCACTAACCCCCGGGCTGACCGTTGCTGCTCTCCTTGACCAGGGTGAGGTATGCATCCCTGGGCAGCAGCCAGCGGCCCAGAAGGACCTAGAGAGCCACATCTCCTTGAAGAAAATTGAGGAGGCGGTCACTCTGGTATCCCCGGGCAAGACCCCGGGTCCGTACGGCCTTCTGCAGGAGTATTATGTGGCATACAGAGGCACCCTAGTACCCCACCTAGCTAACTAGCCAATGAGGGATCGGTAGCCTCTCCAGGTACCCTGTGGGAGACTTGGAAGACGACCATAAGAGGTTTTGCAAAATGGCAGCTGAAAACCAGAAACATGCACAGCTGCAGGAGATCTCTTCCATGGAGGCGCTTGCTCTTTGCTTGGAACAGCTGTGGTTGTGTATTATTGACATTTTCTTTGTAATGCAGAATGTCACCCCCACACTCCCCACCCATTTTTCCTCACGTCTCCTGGTGAACGAACAATCAAGTGGAAGAAATGGAGGAAAGTATTTGAGCGTTATGCCAGAGTGTGTGGAGTTAGTTTGTCAGCCGAGCGTAAAACCTCTCTTCTGCTTCATTGTCTTGGGTCAGAGTGTGGTAAATAAATAATTAATTACCGGTACTATTTTTGACTATAATTAATAAACGGTTAGCTCAATAAATAAGAGTCAAGATACGAGGTAGCTGGAGTATACAGGCTTTAATTAAGCATAAAAGGACTGGAACAGGACAGCCTGTACGGGGATGGGATGGCAGCTGCCTGGGGCAGGGACAAAGGAATGGAATGGTAACTTTTAATAACAGTGCACAAGTATATATAGTTAAAACATTTTCATGGCATTCAATACAATAGGCGTAGCAGTAGGCGGAGTTTGTAGCAGTCGCGAAAGATAAGGGCAGAAATGATGTAACAAGAAGGCGTGTACAAGGCGGATACATAGACATGTGATGCAAACGTAACAGAATATGTCATAAAAAGGGGTGAAAACATGGAGGGGGCTACCTGAGCAGCTGGGACCTCTAACCTAGTGGTGCGCGCAAACTGGCAATGACGTGTTACCAGGAGGACTGGGGGCTATGACTTCTGCGCTAGAAGAGGAGACGAAAAGTCTGGAGTGTCAGGGCGACATGTACCTAAAGCCTATCTAGTATCTAGTGTTTAGAGAACATGTTGATAGAATCCAAAAGTTATCAGGGCAAAGGCTAACAGACACTAAGACTGGTGCATACATAATTCTACATGTAGTGCGGGTGCAGGGAATATTCTATGAATATTAATACAGTATTTCTCTTACATGGAGACATAAAGGCTAGACCATGACGGAAACTATTGATGCGATTCAGTAGCTTAGAAATGCAGAGAAGGAGGGCTGGACTGATAACTAGAATCATAACATACTCTTGGCAGACTGAGAGGCAGAGCCAGGCCGAGCCGGGCACTGCGAGGCATGAAGTAAGCTAAGGGTCAGAGATACAGGTGGGGGCTGTATCGCTCCTCGGAGAGGGTTCAGGAAACAGGAGCTGAATCTGAGTCCGGGCCCTTTTGAGGCCTAGAAACGGGGACTTTTCAATGAATTAACGTGCACACTGTGAAACGTGGCAACGTAGCTTTACATAGGCCTGATATTCGTTGTATTCACGAGAACTGGAAACTGGCATACTAGAGATGGACACAACTGTAATTGCGTCTTTAATCGATCAGAAGGGAATACATGCATATCGATCATGCACATAGGACATAACATGGGGAAAACGTAGGCACATATAACATGGCAAAATTTACTTTTCCACATTCCCTCCTTGTGCCCTACGTTTCCATCAGGAAACATCTATATTCATGATACCATCTATCATTTCATACAGCATCATTTGCTCGTCTCGAATTGTCTTGGAACGGGACTTAGGACTAGGAATACAAGAGGTAGCACAAATGCCGCAAATCGCAGGGCCACATTGTATACAGAGGCAGCAACTGAATATGATCATTACTGCAATACCTAGGAATGACAATACTTTCCATCCCCAGGCAGATATTATACTCCAGAGCCAACCGGACCATGTCCAGGTGCCTGGATTCTGGTGTAACTGATGGGCAATTTTATGAAGTCTGGTTATAGCGGAATAAACAGACGGCGCGTTATTAGGAATGAAAATGCAGCAACTAGATCCGATGACTCTACATGCTCCTCCTCTATCGGCCAGTATGACGTCAAGAACGAGACGATTTTGGAGCACGACAAATCTCATAGCAGATTGCTCTTCGGTTAAGTTACCTAGAGCAGAAGTAGTCTCATTCACTACTGCTTCAAGGGTTCTGGTTAATCTACGTATTAGCTTACTATTCTGGACAGGTCCTATAAAGAAGAAGAAACCTTTATTAAAATCTTGATATTGTTCTAGAGCAGTTTCAGTTTGATCGACGATTGGGGACTCAATCTCCCTTCTATGTCTGACGTGTACTAGATGTGTGTTTCTATGATAATCAGATGGGGCTAGAAAAACTGGTGGCAGTAGGAAGGCAATGTAACATGTTCCATCCCAATCGAGGGGCAGACGAACATATGCGGTCTGACCACAAACAAAATAAGAATGACGTGAAGCTTTGAAAATAGATTTCCCACTGTCACTATACTCGACAGTAGTAGTACAATCACTATGTCCTACATGTACGGAACCATTATTCCTGACACATAATTCGCCTTTGACTGGTAGTACTGAAATAGCAGGTAAGTCTGGAGTAGTATCAGACTGAACATTCAGGACCATAAAATTCGAAGAATAATTACCTAAATTATAAACTTCATTTTCTAGATCTAACCCTGTTCTATGGGAGAGACCTTGCTTGTCTGGAAAACATGTTCTATTCAGAAGGGACATATCATTTGAGGATGACGTTAACATGGACCATGCTCCATACGAACCATTATGTGAAAACGGATAAGGAAAGAGTGGCAGAACTCCCTTCGGTGTCTGGAAAGGGGGGAGTCGACCACACACCCAACAATTAGTGGCATTGCTGGTCTGGTGTGAATAGTGCAACATTCTGATAAATGTGTTATTACGCATAGCAAGACGATAGGATGTATGTATGTATGTAAATGTATAGGCATTTATATAGCGCACTACTTACCCGTAGGGTCCCAAGGCGCTTCGACCGCTGCGAAACCCTTCCTGGCTTCCCTGAGAGATGGTCCCTTAATGGGTATCTCCAGGGTGAGACCAGGCATCCCCGGCGGTCTGGTGGGGCCGTTAGTGAAGATGAGGCAAGCTAATGCCCAGAGTTGCCGAGTGTGAACGCTGATCAGAGTGGGCACCGAGGCGAGAGAATTATCGAGTCCGCTGACCCTGGTCCAGAAACCTGCCGCGCCGGGAATCGAACCCTGGTCCCGGGCCGTCCTCTGCTCTCGGGTCTGCCGCCTCTAACCAGTGAGCCACACTACTTCAGGATAACTCGTGAGGAGGCAGATCACTAAATGTGTGCTCTACTGTAGCATTAGAAAACTTATTTACATGCAGAATTGGAAAACATAAATGAAATGCATAACTTGTGCAGGTAACCATCAAACTTAGAAACAATAGAAAACTTAGAAAAACGATACATCGGATAGAGTTTTGACTAACTCTCTCACTATGGGGGTCTATCTCATACATGTCAGATACCTGTCTAACCGTTTCACCCGAGGGGGACTTAGACAATTAAAAACTGGCTGACTTATTTTACTAGACCGGAGCTTACTTTTATACTCCTGCTGCGGAGTTTCCTCTAACAGGGGAGGCTTGGAATCAAAGTTTGTAGCGGGACAGTCCTTAGGAATAGGGCAGTCTTTAGAATTCTGGCAGTCCTTTAAAATGGAACAGTCCAATGTTTTTATGCGACATCCATGGAATTTCTTGACGTGGGACAGGTGCACCCAGCCTTTGTGGCCTTCCAACTTCACGGCCGTGCGGGTGGTCAGAAGGACAAGTTGAGGTTGTTTCCAGCGAGGCTCCAGCGGACTTGAACGATCAAAGTTCCTCACAAGGACAAGCCTTCCTGGAACGATTTCATGCGGTTTCACCTCGGTATTGTCTGGAAATGCGGCGGCAACCTGTGAACGACAAGAGTGTAGGGCAGACATCAAGGAAGCTAGGTAATCTGTCAGCATATTACTGGAAACATCGGTAATACTTCGGGGTCTAGGTGTACCCCACATATTTATGGGGGCGGCCGAATACGACCTCATAAGGGGACAGACCTGATCTGGAATGTGCGACCATGCGCATAAAGAATAGGGCGACTGGCAGAGCTACTAGCCAGTCTACACCTTTCTCTTTACAAACTTTGGCGATGCGGATTTTCAATGTCTGGTTATGTCTCTCTACGAGACCTGCTGCTTCAGGATGGCGTACACAATGAAACTTCCACTGGTACCCTAACAGAAGGGACACATGCTTCATTAACTCAGATGAGAATGGCTGGCCGTTGTCTGAATACACGACCCTAGGGAGTCCATAACGGGGGAAGAATTCACGAACCAACTGCTTGGCAGTGGTCGCGGCTGTGTAATCTGGAACTGGATATGCCTCTGTCCATCTGGACAAAGCGCATACAACTACAAGGACATACTTGAAACCTCGACATCGCTCCATCTGGATATAATCCATCTGGAGGACTTCAAAAGGGTGGTCAGGAGGCTGGAATCCACCTTGTTCCACCGGGACACTTTTACCTGGATTGAACTGGCAACATATCATACAAGTACGGACTTTCTGCTTGGCTGCAGCTCGTAAGTGCTTGTTAAACCAAAGGTTCTGTATACTGTCTAACATAGCTTTTTCTCCTAGATGTGCTGGACTATGTGCGGTATTGATAATGACTTGAACCATAGAGTCGGGGAGAAACCATGTGGCTTTTCCCTTCGTCACCCATCCCTGATCTGTCTGGACCCCTCCTTGTTCGGACCATTTCCTGATTTCTTCAGGAGTAGCATGTAACTGTATGTCTATGACATCTTGTGTAGGGTCCTTAACTGTCATACAAGTAGTCTGTTCTGGAGTGGATGTCTGTGTCATGTTGACTGGAATGTCTGGTGTCTGAGCTGTAAGCTTGGCTGTTCGATCTGCTAGATCGTTACCTTGGGAAATAATGTCAGTAACTTTCGTATGTGCTTTGCACTTCATGATAGCGATAGCTGTCGGTAAATGTATTGCATCTAACAGAGCTTGAATGAGGAGACCATGCTGAATCTTGGTTCCATGAGAAGTCATGAAACCTCTCTCCTGCCAGAGCACTCCGAAGTCGTGTACAACTCCGAATGCGTAGCGTGAGTCTGTATATATGTTTACTTTCAGGTTCTTGGCACGTATGCAGGCTTGGGTCAGAGCAACTAGCTCTGCTGCTTGAGCAGACAGGGTGTCAATACAGTGTGTTTCAATAACTTCAGTGTCAGTAGTCACTGCATACGCGGCTACTAGTTCTCCTGTACTTGTTCTCATACATGAACCATCCACATAAAGTGTCAGGTCGGGATCTGGTAATGGAATATCTGTCAGGTCTTGTCTTGGCTTAGTCATAGTGTTAATGACTTCCACACAGTCATGTGTGGCAGAATGTGAAGTAACTGACGGTAACAGTGTAGCAGGATTTAGAACGTTGCAGCGTCTGATTTCTATGTGTGGCTGGAACAGTGTCAGTTCATAACCTGTTAAACGTGCAATGGTCAAGTGCTGAGTCTGGGTTCGGTTTAAAAGAACTTCCACGGAGTGTGGAACTTGTACTGTCAAGGAGTGTCCTAATACTATGGAATCACTTTGTCTAATAGCTAGAGCTGTGGCTGCAACTGACTTGAGGCACGCAGGCAGAGCCTGGGCTACTGGATCTAACGTGCTTGAAAAATAAGCACAGGGCTTGTACTGTCCGGCTTGATCTTGTGTGAGAACAGATAATGCAGTACCATTACGTTCTGTGACAAAAAGTGTAAAAGGCTTACTGTAGTTCGGTGTAGCTAGAACAGGTGCTTGGCATAAGGCTTTCTTTAATTCATTAAAAATAAGTGTATGTTCAGATGTCCAAGGGAGGACAGTCGATACGGCTGCCTCCTGTGTCGTTAGCTGTATCAGTGGCTTAGCTAGAAATGCATACTGAGGAATCCATTGTCTGCAGTAAGAAGTAAGGCCGATAAAAGCACGTACCTCCTTCTGTGTCTTGGGCTGTGGAAGACTCGCTATTAACTGGATACGGTCTGGTGTCAACTGCCTACCCCACTTGGACAGTAAGTGGCCTAAGTAGATCACTTGCTGGACACAGAACTGAAGCTTCGAAGGGGACACCTTGTGCCCCTGCTCGGCCAGAAAATATAGGACTGTAAGTGACGCTCGCTCGCAGTCTCGCTCAGAACGGGCTGTGATCAGTAGATCATCGACATACTGGAGCAGGGCAGTGTCAGTTGGCATGTGAATATTGTCTAGTTGTCTCTTAAGTGCTTGACTGTAAATACTAGGACTTTCTGTGAAACCTTGAGGAGCTCGTGTGAATTTATAGCTCCTTCCATTTAAACAAAAACCGAAAAGGTACTGGCTGTCTGGATGAATTGGAACACTGAAAAATGCGTTCTTGAGGTCGATGACAGTAAAGAACGTGGCTTCGGAATCAATGGCTGTCAATAGGGATGAAATATCTGGGACTACTGGATACTGGGGTATGATGCATTTATTAAGTTCTCGAAGGTCAATCACTAATCGATATACTGGAGGTGCATTTGGATCAGTACGTTTCATGACTGGAATGATAGGAGAATTACATACATTGGAGTCAGTTTCTACAACCACTCCTTGAGCAATGAGCTCGTCAATAATTTTGGATAAGGCTGCTACAGCCTCCGGTGGCAATCTGTACTGTCTGATTCGTGGCAAGACTATACCTTGCTTGAGAGTCACATGATGGGGTGTGATTTGCATGAAACCTACATCAGTTGGACCTTGCGCCCATAAATGCTGCGGTACATTAGACAATCTTGGATCAAAATCTCGTAATACATAGTGACCTTTAAAGTCACGCAAAAACATACGTATTCCTTCTGGGGAACAGCAAATAACTGCACCTAATTCTTTCAATGTCTTAATACCTAACAAATTTTCTGGACATGACTTCGTAAGTAACAAATCAGTAGTTCGGGACAATGGACCAACTTCTAGAGTAACTGGCTTTGATATCTCGTTTACAATAGGCTTTCCTGAAAATCCAAGGGAAACATTTCTAGAGCCTGAGAGCGGAGCCCCTGGAACCTCGTCATGACTGATAGTAGTCCTACTTGCCCCTGTATCAATCAAAAACTTTCTGTCTTTCCCTAATACTTGACTATGTACATAGGGACCCTCTTGATCTACAGGTATCTCGATGAGAGGCAAGCCTACCTCCCTCTCTAGGCTGTTTCATGAATATGGCTGATACTCTGGATACTCGGACTGGGCATACTGGTACATTTGCTGTGTAACATGCTGTGTGGCAGCGATAGGCTGCGGTGCTGGAGCTGTCTGTTGTGCATTCTGTGGCTGAGAAGTCTGTGAAACTTGTTCTTGTCTAGGCGGGCGTGGTCTTTCTTTAGTTTTACCAGTGGCTATGTTGTGTTTCAGAACTGCACACTCGTTTATAAAATGACCTGGCTGTTTACAATAATTGCAAGTCCCTTTAACGGGAGCTGCAGGATGACTGGCTTGATTCGGACCCCTCTTCTGACTGTCTTGTGGAACAGATTGAGCAACTAGTACTTTCATTTTCGTGTCTTTCATACGTCTCCTTTCGTGTTCTTGTTCTTCTCTGATTCTATTCTGGTGATACTGAAGCATCTGGAGCATCTGTGACGGGGTACTAGCTTGCCAAGTACTTTCGACTTTCAAAACTTGATTTTTAACTTGTGGGCTTGAATTCTCGACTAGTTTAGTAACAAAAAGATGAGGGTATGACTCGCTACCTGTCTTCAAACCACTGTTGATGATAAAGCATTTCTCGAATCTAGAATAAAAATCACTAGTATCTTCATCCTGTTTCTGTTTGCATGCTGAGATTGCATCCCAGTCTTCCTTTTTCGTGGCTAATAACCTTGGCAAAACCTGGATCAATAACTCTGGCAATTCTTTACATTTCTCCCCAAGACCGGTACCTGGTACTCGTATTTTATCTTCAGCTTCTAGAACTGTCCAATCTATCTTTTTCTCTCCCACCTCCCATTCTTTTTCCTTGAGTTTCTCGTATACCCCTGCGGGCAACAGGACCTTTAACATTTTAATAATATCTGGATACGTGTATTCTCCCATAAGGAGCATGTCTTTTAATTCTCGATGGAACCCTGCTGGATCTTTGTCGTGACAGGGAATTAACTTCTTCATCTCTAAGAGTTCCATCTTTGTGATAGGGGTGTAAACAAATACTCGTTGCATTTCACCATCCGGTGTCCTAACTGGATGTACTTCTGGTAGCGGATGCTGTCTATCTATGTAAAATGGTTTACTTTCTGGAGGTGAGACGTGAACAAAATGCGGATTCAGAAACGTTCTATATTTGTGGCGCTGTTCTAGAATGACACTAATTAAATCGGTACCTAAACCTTTCCATTTATACTGGAGTAACTCGTTCAGAACGTCATGTAACGGACCTGGATCAGAATGTTGACCCTCATACAGTGTAATGAGGTACTGGATCATATACATACCCACCAGTCGCTGCTCGGCTGGGGGCAGTTTCAGAAACATTTGTGCCACTATTTCGTCTGGAAAAGTGGTAGAATCAGTAATCCATCGGACTGCTGATCGGGCTAGTTCTTGTTCATGCATGGTACTAAGTTCACTATAACCGATTTGTGATTTCAAAATGTGATCGGTAGCTTGAAATACTTGTTCTAGAGAACCTTGTTCTGGTGCTGGATGATGAAAGACTTTCTTGTGTTCTAGGCGTAAATGTCGGTCTGGAAATCTAGATTTACCTACATACGCTATTCTGGCGGTATTCTCGTCTTCTGCTTCTTCAGTATCAGAGTTACTTTCTTTCTCGCTTACTAGTGCTTCTTTGCGTTGTTCGTGTAACCTTATTATTTCTTTAAGTATTTTCTTGTACATACTCTCTATACTACTGAGGGTCTTGTGTCTACCCTCGGCTATATTATCACTCCACCTTGTCAGAACTTTCATTTCGGTCGGATCTTTAGTCGGACAATCTTGTTCCCTTACTAAACAATTAATTAAAAACTTTAATAGCATGAGCTGGGTCTCAGCTTTCCTTAGTGACATGATTTCACCAATACTCTCTGGATCTTCTCCAGTACGGATGAAACGATACATTCTGTCTAGATCTTCTTTCATATTCGGTAGGGTGGCCAGATACTCGGTCACCCGTCTTACACGCAATGAATATAAAACCATATTGTCTTCGCCTGGGACTGGATCATAACAGCATTCGGTAAGGGCTCGCCTGATGTCTGCGACGGACTGATGTTTGGGCGTACGCTGTAACGCACGTTCATGTAACTCGACCAACCCTATACGTTTATTTGGCGGCGGGGTGCCAGGAGGACCTCCTCCCGCGGCCCCTAAACTGGAATCGTCGACTGATACTCTTCGTGCTGGTAGAGTGACTGATGTAGCGGGAACTTGTACTATGGGCTGGACCAGGGGTACCGTAACAGGTGCCCCGGTGGCTGGAAGAACAGGAATTACATTATTTACTGGAGCTGGCGGAGCAGGATTTGCATATTCTGGGACTGTGTCGTCCAAATAGGACGAGAGAAAAATATCAGCTGCGGTCGGTTTGTGACGTAGCTTAATCGGAACTAATGGCGGCGGAAAATTACATGGTGCTTCCGGGGTTGCTTTTGGCAAGCCCTCGGCAAGAAGAGGATACATACCCTTAATGAGGGCATTTCTCTGTCGGTCTGACTGTTCGGTTTTAACTCGTTCACCTACTTCGATTAATTCCCTTTCTTGGGCTCTTTCTGAGGATTCTCTACTTAATTCTGACTTTCTGATTTCTTTCTCTGTTCTTTTATGAGATTCTTTGCGCCATAACTCGATGGCATCTTTCTGGGACTGTCTGGCTTTCTTTTTCCATAATACTTCTTCTACTCGCATGATGCACTCGGCATCCCATGTACCCGATACGGGCCATCTATACTTTTCCTCTAATTCCTTGGTGTACTCCACCCATAAGTCTAGATATAATATGGCACTTATGCCATGCTTTTGATACATAAAATGACCTGGACTGTCCCTAGGCGGGACAGGAACTGCTTCTTCGAGCAGACCTTTTCTAGTTCTTAGCTGACGTAATTTTGAGAACAGAGGCATGACTAGACTGGAGTCTGGACACAATACAATACACAATGAACACAATAATAACTGCAATACGAATCATTCATACCACGACGTTGAAAACACATGAAATAACATTTAGAATAACAGTTCGGACAAGATACTACCTGAAATACTGAGAACAAAATACATGAATTTCTCGAGAACAGAACTTACTAGAGCAGAAACTAGAATGACTGGATGCACTGCTAAAACAGTACTAAACTTACCCGTCCCATAAAGAGACACGTCAGGACCCGCATCCACCTAAGTGGACACTTCGTGTTGGATCTGCGTACCCAAACCCACGGACCAGAGACAAATTAATTGACCCTGTCTAGATACTACCCCAGCAACGGTACTCACCGGGCAGCAAGAACGGAAGGCCTCGGACTGGACTGGACTGCTACGACGACGGACGGACGAACTTCGGACTTCAGTTACAGGTGGGCCTCCGGATACCTTGGACCTTGGACTCTCGGCTTGGGCTCTGGTCGGGACTCGCCGCGTTCCTCCACCGCCTCGTCTGGATGCTGGACCGCAACCTCCGTCTCCTCCGTGGACCTGAGGGATACTTAAAGCAGAAATATCTGCCGGTGCGCAGGATGGTTCCGTCACGGCTGCAGAGGGTCAGGGGGCTTGCGTGGCTTCTCCGGCGCGTGGGGAAAGGGCAAGTCCCTATTCGGGCGCCATTATGTGGTAAATAAATAATTAATTACCGGTACTATTTTTGACTATAATTAATAAACGGTTAGCTCAATAAATAAGAGTCAAGATACGAGGTAGCTGGAGTATACAGGCTTTAATTAAGCATAAAAGGACTGGAACAGGACAGCCTGTACGGGGATGGGATGGCAGCTGCCTGGGGCAGGGACAAAGGAATGGAATGGTAACTTTTAATAACAGTGCACAAGTATATATAGTTAAAACATTTTCATGGCATTCAATACAATAGGCGTAGCAGTAGGCGGAGTTTGTAGCAGTCGCGAAAGATAAGGGCAGAAATGATGTAACAAGAAGGCGTGTACAAGGCGGATACATAGACATGTGATGCAAACGTAACAGAATATGTCATAAAAAGGGGTGGAAACATGGAGGGGGCTACCTGAGCAGCTGGGACCTCTAACCTAGTGGTGCGCGCAAACTGGCAATGACGTGTTACCAGGAGGACTGGGGGCTATGACTTCTGCGCTAGAAGAGGAGACGAAAAGTCTGGAGTGTCAGGGCGACATGTACCTAAAGCCTATCTAGTATCTAGTGTTTAGAGAACATGTTGATAGAATCCAAAAGTTATCAGGGCAAAGGCTAACAGACACTAAGACTGGTGTATACATAATTCTACATGTAGTGCGGGTGCAGGGAATATTCTATGAATATTAATACAGTATTTCTCTTACATGGAGACATAAAGGCTAGACCATGACGGAAACTATTGATGCGATTCAGTAGCTTAGAAATGCAGAGAAGGAGGGCTGGACTGATAACTAGAATCATAACATACTCTTGGCAGACTGAGAGGCAGAGCCAGGCCGAGCCGGGCACTGCGAGGCATGAAGTAAGCTAAGGGTCAGAGATACAGGTGGGGGCTGTATCGCTCCTCGGAGAGGGTTCAGGAAACAGGAGCTGAATCTGAGTCCGGGCCCTTTTGAGGCCTAGAAACGGGGACTTTTCAATGAATTAACGTGCACACTGTGAAACGTGGCAACGTAGCTTTACATAGGCCTGATATTCGTTGTATTCACGAGAACTGGAAACTGGCATACTAGAGATGGACACAACTGTAATTGCGTCTTTAATCGATCAGAAGGGAATACATGCATATCGATCATGCACATAGGACATAACATGGGGAACACGTAGGCACATATAACATGGCAAAATTTACTTTTCCACAAGAGGGTCAAGATGTCTTTGACCATCTTCCCCAACTTACTGATGAAGAGATTTCTGGCCTTAATGAATTTGAGATCTGTTTAAAACAGCTTGATAAGCATTATTTATCCAAAGTTAGCACAATATTTGAGAGATATCAATTTGCAAAAATGAAACAAGAGTATAATGCAACAGTTGAAGGGTATGTTACTCAATTGAGGAAGCTCACTTCTTCCTGCAAGTTTGGAAATCTCTGTGATGAAAGAATTAGAGATCAATTCATGTTTGGGTGTAACATTGAGAAAGTAAGAGAAGAACTCTGGTTGAGGGATGAGCCTACCTTGGATGAGGTCTTACAAGTCGCTAGGAGGGTTGAACATTCCCTCAAGTGTGTTGATACCCTAATCAAGGATAAACAGGCATCAGTTCAATCTGTCAAGGGTGCTGAAAATATTACTTCTAGCCCTAATCCCTCTACTGTTTCTGGTACATCTAAATTTAATCCTAAAAAAAAATTTGTACCAAGGTGTTTCAGGTGTGATAAGTTAGGTCATTTGGCCAGTGACAAAAAATGTCCTGCTTGGAATGTTATATGTGCCAAATGGAAAAGTAAGGGGCATCTTTCTGTAGTTTTCAAGACTAAGACTGGTTCCTCTAATATAAAATCAGTAGAGGCAGAGATTTTACAGGAGGATTTTGTCTGCGGACAGATTGTTGTACAAGTCGTGTCCCATGGTGAAACTAAGTCCTGTCCTCTAGATTCAATCTTGGTTGATGGTGAGTCAACTAGAGTTCTATTTGACTCTGGTGCTAAGATCACCACCATCTCAAGAAATTTCTTTGAATCCAAATTGTCTCACAAAATTACCCTGCACAAACCAGACATACGTCCTTTAGCGTGTGGAGGTGAAGTCATTCCTTTGAAGGGATACTTTAATGGGCTAATTGAACACAAGGGGCACTACACTTCAGGGAAGATTTATGTTTCACTTAAAGGTGATAGCATAATTAGTTGGTTCCATCAAGGCGATTTAGGGGTTATGCTAGATCCAAGTAGTGATTCTCCTATTAAACTCAAAGAAGTTATACAGACTGTTACGATTTCCTCTGATAGTATGTTGGAAGCAAAAATCAAAGAGAAGTTTCCTCATTTGTTCAAAAATGTTTTGGGTTGTCTCAGAGGATTTAAACTTAAGATACATTTGCGGCTGGCTCACAGCGTTCCATTAGCTGTGAGGGAAGAAATGAGAAAAGAATTGTGCAAGTTGCAAGAGGGTGGTATCATTGAGGAAGTAACTGCAACAGATTGGGTTTCTCCAGTTGTAGCAGCGCGCAAATCGGATGGCTCACTTCGTCTATGTGTGGACTTGAGACAACTGAATAAGTGCGTTATTGTAGATAGATTCCCTTTACCGAATATTTCGGAATTACTCACGTTGCTGGATGGTGCTAAGGTGTTTAGCACCATAGACTTGACCTCGGCCTACCATCAGGTCGAATTGGATAAGGCTTCCAGGGACTTCACTTCATTCATCACCCGTTTGGTTCTTTTAGGTTTGTACGTATGCCTTTTGGGCTTGTCTCAGCTGCGGCTGTTTTTCGGCGTATGATGGAAAAGGTTTTGGAGGGTTGTAAAGGATGCTGTGTGTATCAGGATGACATTTTGATTTTTGCAAAATATGAAGTCGAGCATGAGAAGTTTCTTTTTGATGTCCTTGGTAAATTGGGTGAAGCCAACCTCACTGTTAAATCAGAGAAATGTAAATTTGGTACATCCTCAATTCATTATCTAGGACATACAATTTCACATAGTGGTACCTCTCCAAAGTCCAGTCTTATTGATTCTATTACTCAAATGCCACCTCCTTCTTGCAAGGATGAGTTGGCGAAATTTTTTGGTATGGTAGAGTACTACAATAAATTTGTTGAGGGTTTTGCAAGTTTAACAGCCAATATGAGGAGTTTGTTAAAGAAGGGCTGTGCATTTAAGTGGAGTCCTGATGTGTGATGAGGAGTTTAATCTTATTAAGGATAGGTTAAAATCTCCACCAATTTTGACAAGTTTTGATTCTTGCAAGACTTCTGTTGTTACTACGGATGCGAGTTTTAAGGGTCTAGGTGCAGTTCTACAACAAGAGGGTAAAGAAGGAATGTCTACGGTTATGTTTGCATTACATGGTTTAAGGGATCCAGAGTCCAGATACTCTGTTATCAAACGTGAAGCGCTGGCGGTGTTTTGGGCTGTCAGAAAGTTTAAGAAATTCTTGTGGGTGACTAGATTTATAGTGAAGACGGATCACAAGCCTTTGTGTGAGGTTTTTTCAAAAAAAAGGAATTGACCTTATCTCAAGTAGAATTACGAAATGGGTCATTACTCTTCAAGAATATGATTTTGAGATTAGATATATTCCTGGTGTTGATAATAGTGTGGCAGACACATTGTCTAGATTCTTGAGTGTTGGGCATGAAGAAGTGCAGTTAGATGAATGGGATGATCCTGAGATGCATGTCTGTTTTATTGATGAAGAAATTATGGTAGAGATAAATGGAGAGATTTATTATCTTCGGATGCTGTTCTTGTTGAAGTTATTGCTCTATTACACAAAGGTTGGGAGAGCAAAAGAGGTTGTTCCGCTGAAGCTTCAAAGTTTTGTGGTGTTAGGAATGAATTGGCATTCTGTGATGGGTTTTTGTTGCGTGGTACCAAGCTGGTTCCTCCGTCTGAGTTTCGGAGGAAGTTGATTGACTTTGCCCATGAATCACATTCTGAGATGTCAAAAACAAAGGAAAGATTGCGTACATGTTATTGGTGGCCGGGAATGGATATTTCCATTGAGAGAGTTGTCAGAGAGTGTCTGGTGTGTACTCATAGTGGTAAATCTAAAGAAGTGAGAGTTCAGCCTATGGTAGTCAGGGATCTTCCTAGGAAGCTGTGGAGTGAGGTTGCCTTTGATATTGTTGGTCCTGCTCATCATAATGGTCAACAGACATTTATCATGGTTCTATTGGACTTATATTCAAGATGGCCTGAGATTTGCTTTACGCAGGGTATTGAGACTTCTCAAGTCATAATGTTTTTAGATACTGTTATAGCTAGGGAAGGATTTCCGGATTCCATTCTCGCGGACAATGGGGTTCAATTTGTTTCACGGAAGATCGAGTGTTATTTGAGGAATATGGGCATACTTCATAAAAAATGGTCGTTATAGCACCCAGAAACAAATGGAATGATTGAGAGATTTAACATAGTTCTAAAAGAGACTATATCCTGGGCCAAATCATCAGGCCTTAATTAGAAAGAAGAAGTGTTAAAGAAAGTGGAGTTGTACAGGTCGACCCCGCACTCATCAACTGGGAAATCTCAGTTTTTTCTTTTCAAGGGGAGGATTCCCAGTACCCTTGTTGAACCTTCTTGGGTGAGAGATTTTGGTGAGTCTGTTTGCAAGTCTTCCTCAAAAGAACCTGATTGGCGTTTTAAAGAAAAGTATTTGTGTCAAAAGAGAAAGGAATCTTTTGATATTAGGAAGGCTACAAAGAACACTGGGGTTGGAGTTGGTGATTTTGTAGTAATTAAACTTCCGGGTTCTAAGGTTAAATTTTCCAGTCCTATTAAAGTCATTAAAGTGTTTAACAATGCTGTCAGAACTCAGGATCATAGGGTCTGGAACCTTAACAGGGTCTCTGTTGTTCCGAACCCTGTGACAAGTGATTCTGGTGCACTAAATTTTCCTAAAGTGTGTAATGACTCTATTTCGGACGCTTTGCGTGCGTCTTCTAGGATTGTAAGTAGACCAGCATATTTGAATGATTATGTTTCTTAAATTTTGTGTTATTTCTGGGGGGAAAGATGTGTGATATTCTGTTACATTCATGTTATTTGTGTTAGTGTTTTACGTGAGGTTCATTTGCCTTACTAACTGGTGACATCATTCATGTGTTGGTTCCAAGCTGCTCTGTTGTCATGGTTCAAGAATGTTAGGATTCACTTGATATAGAGCAGTTGCTTGGATTGGATGTGGCACTGGATGGGTTCATCTTCATCTGCAATAAACCTACTTATTATCTTCAACTTCAAACCTGCCTACCTCTTAATTTCTATTTGGAGGATTTTACACCTTTGCTGCATACTATCGGAAACTGTACAATGCACAAACCCACGGGCTGACCATTGCTGCTCTCCTTGACCAGAGTGGGGTGTGCCTCCCTAGGCTGCAGCCAGGAGCCCAGAAGGACCTAGAGCGCCCCATCTCCTTGAAGGAAATTGAGGAGGCGATCATTATGGTCTCCCCTGGCAAGACCCCGGGTCCGGACGGCCTTCCGCAGGAGTATTATGTGGCATACAGAGGCCCCCTAGTGCCCACCTTGCTAACTAGCCAACGAGGGATCTGTAGCCTCTCCAGGCACCCTGTGGGAGTCTGGGAAGGCGACCGTTACAGGATTTGCAAAACGGCAGCTGAAAATCAGAAACATGCACAGCTGCAGGAGATCTCTTCCATGGGGGCGCAGGCTCTTCGCTTGTAACAGCTTCTATCCACGTCGGAAGATGCTGCTCAGCCCGACAATTGGCACTCATCCCGGACAATATTAAGCAACTATCCCTGGATACCGCCAAGCTCCTCTGGAGGTTTTTGGTAGCAAGAGTTTACGGCTGGGGGGACAAGAACGGTTTGATCTTGCACAGGTTGGCCACATATCCCAGGGCGAACCGCATCCTCCCAGAGGTGGTGGACTCAGCTGGAGTGGTGTAATGCGATCCCGTGGCATTGGCAAATGCCTTTGCCGCATACTATCGGGAATTGTACACTGCACTAACCCCCGGGCTGACCGTTGCTGCTCTCCTTGACCAGGGTGAGGTATGCATCCCTGGGCAGCAGCCAGCGGCCCAGAAGGACCTAGAGAGCCACATCTCCTTGAAGAAAATTGAGGAGGCGGTCACTCTGGTATCCCCGGGCAAGACCCCGGGTCCGGACGGCCTTCTGCAGGAGTATTATGTGGCATACAGAGGCACCCTAGCGCCCCACCTAGCTAACTAGCCAACGAGGGATCGGTAGCCTCTCCAGGTACCCTGTGGGAGGCTTGGAAGACGACCATAAGAGGTTTTGCAAAATGGCAGCTGAAAACCAGAAACATGCACAGCTGCAGGAGATCTCTTCCATGGAGGCGCTTGCTCTTTGCTTGGAACAGCTGTGGTTGTGTATTATTGACATTTTCTTTGTAATGCAGAATGTCACCCCCACCCTCCCCCCCCCACCCATTTTTCCTCACGTCTCCTGGTGAACGAACAATCAAGTGGAAGAAATGGAGGAAAGTATTTGAGCGTTATGCCAGAGTGTGTGGAGTTAGTTTGTCAGCCGAGCGTAAAACCTCTCTTCTGCTTCATTGTCTTGGGTCAGAGGGTCAAGATGTCTTTGACCATCTTCCCCAACTTACTGATGAAGAGATTTCTGGCCTTAATGAATTTGAGATCTGTTTAAAACAGCTTGATAAGCATTATTTATCCAAAGTTAGCACAATATTTGAGAGATATCAATTTGCAAAAATGAAACAAGAGTATAATGCAACAGTTGAAGGGTATGTTACTCAATTGAGGAAGCTCGCTTCTTCCTGCAAGTTTGGAAATCTCTGTGATGAAAGAATTAGAGATCAATTCATGTTTGGGTGTAACATTGAGAAAGTAAGAGAAGAACTCTGGTTGAGGGATGAGCCTACCTTGGATGAGGTCTTACAAGTCGCTAGGAGGGTTGAACATTCCCTCAAGTGTGTTGATACCCTAATCAAGGATAAACAGGCATCAGTTCAATCTGTCAAGGGTGCTGAAAATATTACTTCTAGCCCTAATCCCTCTACTGTTTCTGGTACATCTAAATTTAATCCTAAAAAGAAATTTGTACCAAGGTGTTTCAGGTGTGATAAGTTAGGTCATTTGGCCAGTGACAAAAAATGTCCTGCTTGGAATGTTATATGTGCCAAATGGAAAAGTAAGGGGCATCTTTCTGTAGTTTGCAAGACTAAGACTGGTTCCTCTAATATAAAATCAGTAGAGGCAGAGATTTTACAGGAGGATTTTGTCTGCGGACAGATTGTTGTACAAGTCGTGTCCCATGGTGAAACTAAGTCCTGTCCTCTAGATTCAATCTTGGTTGATGGTGAGTCAACTAGAGTTCTATTTGACTCTGGTGCTAAGATCACCACCATCTCAAGAAATTTCTTTGAATCCAAATTGTCTCACAAAATTACCCTGCACAAACCAGACATACGTCCTTTAGCGTGTGGAGGTGAAGTCATTCCTTTGAAGGGATACTTTAATGGGCTAATTGAACACAAGGGGCACTACACTTCAGGGAAGATTTATGTTTCACTTAAAGGTGATAGCATAATTAGTTGGTTCCATCAAGGCGATTTAGGGGTTATGCTAGATCCAAGTAGTGATTCTCCTATTAAACTCAAAGAAGTTATACAGACTGTTACGATTTCCTCTGATAGTATGTTGGAAGCAAAAATCAAAGAGAAGTTTCCTCATTTGTTCAAAAATGTTTTGGGTTGTCTCAGAGGATTTAAACTTAAGATACATTTGCGGCTGGCTCACAGCGTTCCATTAGCTGTGAGGGAAGAAATGAGAAAAGAATTGTGCAAGTTGCAAGAGGGTGGTATCATTGAGGAAGTAACTGCAACAGATTGGGTTTCTCCAGTTGTAGCAGCGCGCAAATCGGATGGCTCACTTCGTCTATGTGTGGACTTGAGACAACTGAATGAGTGCGTTATTGTAGATAGATTCCCTTTACCGAATATTTCGGAATTACTCACGTTGCTGGATCGTGCTAAGGTGTTTAGCACCATCGACTTGACCTCGGCCTACCATCAGGTCGAATTGGATAAGGCTTCCAGGGACTTCACTTCATTCATCACCCGTTTGGTTCTTTTAGGTTTGTACGTATGCCTTTTGGGCTTGTCTCAGCTGCGGCTGTTTTTCAGCGTATGATGGAAAAGGTTTTGGAGGGTTGTAAAGGATGCTGTGTGTATCAGGATGACATTTTGATTTTTGCAAAATATGAAGTCGAGCATGAGAAGTTTCTTTTTGATGTCCTTGGTAAATTGGGTGAAGCCAACCTCACTGTTAAATCTGAGAAATGTAAATTTGGTACATCCTCAATTCATTATCTAGGACATACAATTTCACATAGTGGTACCTCTCCAAAGTCCAGTCTTATTGATTCTATTACTCAAATGCCACCTCCTTCTTGCAAGGATGAGTTGGCGAAATTTTTTGGTATGGTAGAGTACTACAATAAATTTGTTTAGGGTTTTGCAAGTTTAACAGCCAATATGAGGAGTTTGTTAAAGAAGGGCTGTGAATTTAAGTGGAGTCCTGATGTGTGATGAGGAGTTTAATCTTATTAAGGATAGGGTAAAATCTCCACCAATTTTGACAAGTTTTGATTCTTGGAAGACTTCTGTTGTTACTACGGATGCGAGTTTTAAGGGTCTAGGTGCAGTTCTACAACAAGAGGGTAAAGAAGGAATGTCTACGGTTATGTTTGCATCACGTGGTTTGAGGGATCCAGAGTCCAGATACTCTGTTATCAAACGTGAAGCGCTGGCGGTGTTTTGGGCTGTCAGAAAGTTTAAGAAATTCTTGTGGGTGACTAGATTTATAGTGAAGACGGATCACAAGCCTTTGTGTGAGGTTTTTTCAAAAAAAGGAATTGACCTTATCTCAAGTAGAATTACGAAATGGGTCATTACTCTTCAAGAATATGATTTTGAGATTAGATATATTCCTGGTGCTGAGAATAGTGTGGCAGACACATTGTCTAGATTCGTGAGTGTTGGGCATGAAGAAGTGCAGTTAGATGAATGGGATGATCCTGAGATGCATGTCTGTTTTATTGATGAAGAAATTGTGGTAGAGATAAATGGAGAGATTTATTATCTTCGGATGCTGTTCTTGTTGAAGTTATTGCTCTATTACACAAAGGTTGGAAGAGCAAAAGAGGTTGTTCCGCTGAAGCTTCAAAGTTTTGGGGTGTTAGGAATGAATTGGCATTCTGTGATGGGTTTTTGTTGCGTGGTACCAAGCTGGTTCCTCCGTCTGAGTTTCAGAGGAAGTTGATTGACTTTGCCCATGAATCACATTCTGGGATGTCAAAAACAAAGGAAAGATTGCGTACATGTTATTGGTGGCCGGAAATGGATATTTCCATTGAGAGAGTTGTCAGAGAGTGTCTGGTGTGTACTCATAGTGGTAAATCTAAAGTAGTGAGAGTTCAGCCTATGGTAGTCAGGGATCTTCCTAGGAAGCCGTGGACTGAGGTTGCTTTTGATATTGTTGGTCCTGTTCATCATAATGGTCAATAGACATTTATCATGGTTCTATTGGACTTATATTCAAGATGGCCTGAGATTTGCTTTACGCAGGGTATTGAGACTTCTCAAGTCATAATGTTTTTAGATACTGGTATAGCTAGGGAAGGATTTCCGGATTCCATTCTCGCGGACAATGGGGTTCAATTTGTTCCACAGAAGATGGAGTGTTATTTGAGGAATATGGGCATACTTCATAAAAAATGCTCGTTATAGCACCCAGAAACAAACGGAATGATTGAGAGATTTAACAAAGTTCTAAAAGAGACTATATCCTGGGCCAAATCATCAGGCCTTAATTGGAAAGAAGAAGTGTTAAAGAAAGTGGAGTTGTACAGGTCGACCCCGCACTCATCAACTGGGAAATCTCAGTTTTTTCTTTTCAAGGGGAGGATTCCCAGTACCCTTGTTGAACCTTCTTAAGTGAGAGATTTTGGTGAGTCTGTTTGCAAGTCTTCCTCAAAAGAACCTGATTGGTGTTTTAAAGAAAAGTATTTGTGTCAAAAGAGAAAGGAATCTTTTGATATTAGGAAGGCTACGAAGAACACTGGGGTTGGAGTTGGTGATTTTGTAGTAATTAAACTTACGGGTTCTAAGGTTAAATTTTCCAGTCCTATTAAAGTCATTAAAGTGTTTAACAATGCTGTCAGAACTCAGGATCATAGGGTCTGGAACCTTAACAGGGTCTCTGTTGTTCCGAACCCTGTGACAAGTGATTCTGGTGCACTAAATGTTCCTAAAGTGTGTAATGACTCTATTTCGGACGCTTTGCGTGCGTCTTCTAGGATTGTAAGTAGACCAGCATATTTGAATGATTATGTTTCTTACATTTTTTGTTATTTCTGGGGGGAAAGATGTGTGATATTCTGTTACATTCATGCTAGCTATTTGTGTTAGTGTTTTACATGAGGTTCATTTGCCTTAGTAACTGGTGATATCATTCATGTGTTGGTTCCAAGCTGCTCTGTTGTCATGGTTCAAGAATGTTAGGATTCAATTGATATAGAGCAGTTGCTTGGATTGAATGTGGCACTGGATGGGTTCATCTTCATCTGCAATAAACCTACTTATTATCTTCAACTTCAAACCTGCCAACCTCTTAATTTCTATTTGGAGGATTTTACACCTTTGCTGCATACTATCGGAAACTGTACAATGCACAAACTCACGGGCTGACCATGGCTGCTCTCCTTGACCAGAGTGGGGTGTGCCTCCCTAGGCTGCAGCCAGGAGCCCAGAAGGACCTAGAGCGCCCCATCTCCTTGAAGGAAATTGAGGAGGCGATCATTATGGTCTCCCCGGGCAAGACCCCGGGTCCGGACGGCCTTCCGTAGGAGTATTATGTGGCATACAATGGCACCCTAGCGCCCACCTAGCTAACTAGCCAACAAGGGATCTGTAGCCTCTCCAGGTACCCTGTGGGAGTCTGAGAAGGCAACCATTACAGGTTTTGCAAAACGGCAGCTGAAAACCAGAAACATGCACAGCTGCAGGAGATCTCTTCCATGGGGGCGCAGGCTCTTCGCTTGTAACAGCTTCTATCCACGTCGGAAGATGCTGCTCAGCCCGACAATTGGCACTCATCCCGGATAATATTCAGCAACTATCCCTGGATACCGCCAAGCTCCTCTGGAGGTTTTTGGTAGCAAGAGTTTACGGCTGGGGGGACAAGAACGGTTCGATCTTGCACAGGTTGGCCACATATCCCAGGGCGAACCGCATCCTCCCAGAGGTGGTGGACTCAGCTGGAGTGGTGTAATGCGATCCCGTGGCATTGGCAAATGCCTTTGCCGCATACTATCGGGAATTGTACACTGCACTAACCCCCGGGCTGACCGTTGCTGCTCTCCTTGACCAGGGTGAGGTATGCATCCCTGGGCAGCAGCCAGCGGCCCAGAAGGACCTAGAGCGCCACATCTCCTTGAAGAAAATTGAGGAGGCGGTCACTCTGGTCTCCCTGGGCAAGACCCCGGGTCCGGACGGCCTTCCGCAGGAGTATTATGTGGCATACAGAGGCACCCTAGCGCCCCACCTAGCTAACTAGCCAACTAGGGATCGGTAGCCTCTCCAGGTACCCTGTGGGAGGCTGGGAAGACGACCATAAGAGGTTTTGCAAAATGGCAGCTGAAAACCAAAAACATGCACAGCTGCAGGAGATCTCTTCCATGGAGGCGCTTGCTCTTTGCTTGGAACAGCTGTGGTTGTGTATTATTGACATTTTCTTTGTAATGCAGAATGTAACCCCCCCCCCCATTTTTCCTCACGTCTCCTGGTGAACGAACAATCAAGTGGAAGAAATGGAGGAAAGTATTTGAGCGTTATGCCAGAGTGTGTGGAGTTAGTTTGTCAGCCGAGCATAAAACCTCTCTTCTGCTTCATTGTCTTGGGTCAGAAGGTCAAGATGTCTTTGACCATCTTCCCCAACTTACTGATGAACAGATTTCTGGCCTTAATGAATTTGAGATCTGTTTAAAACAGCTTGATAAGCATTATTTATCCAAAGTTAGCACAATACTTGAGAGATATCAATTTGCAAAAATGAAACAAGAGGATAATGCAACAGTTGAAGGGTATGTTACTCAATTGAGGAAGCTCGCTTCTTCCTGCAAGTTTGGAAATTTCTGTGATGAAAGAATTAGAGATCAATTCATGTTCGGGTGTAACATTGAGAAAGTAAGAGAAGAACTCTGGTTGAGGGATGAGCCTACCTTGGATGAGGTCTTACAAGTCGCTAAGAGGGTTGAACATTCCCTCAAGTGTGTTGATACCCTAATCAAGGATAAACAGGCATCAGTTCAATCTGTCACGGGTGCTGAAAAAATTATTTCTAGCCCTAAGCCCTCTACTGTTTCTGGTACATCTAAATTTATTCCTAAAAAGAAATTTGTACCAAGGTGTTTCAGGTGTGATAAGTTAGGTCATTTGGCCAGTGACAAAAAATGTCCTGCTTGGAATGTTATATGTGCCAAATGGAAAAGTAAGGGGCATCTTTCTGTAGTTTGCAAGACTAAGACTGGTTCCTCTAATATAAAATCAGTAGAGGCAGAGATTTTACAGGAGGATTTTGTCTGCGGACAGATTGTTGTACAAGTCGTGTCCCATGGTGAAACTAAGTCCTGTCCTCTAGATTCAATCTTGGTTGATGGCGAGTCTACTAGAGTTCTATTTGACTCTGGTGCTAAGATCACCATCATCTCAAGAAATTTGTTTGAATCCGAATTATCTCACAAAATTACCCTGCACAAACCGGACATACGTCCTTTAGCGTGTGGAGGTGAAGTCATTCCTTTGAAGGGATACTTTAATGGGCTAATTGAATACAAGGGGCACTACACTTCAGGGAAGATTTATGTTTCACTTAAAGGTGATAGCATACTTAGTTGGGTCCATCAAGGTGATTTAGGGGTTATGCTAGATCCAAGTTGTGATTCTCCTATTAAACTCAAAGAAGTTATACAGACTGTTACGATTTCCTCTGATAGTAAGTTGGAAGCAAAAATCAAAGAGAAGTTTCCTCATGTGTTCAAAAATGTTTTGGGTTGTCTCAGAGGATTTAAACTTAAGATACCTTTGCGGCCAGGCTCACAGCGTTTGATTAGCTGTGAGGGAAGAAATGAGAAAAGAATTGTGCAAGTTGCAAGAGGGTGGTATCATTGAGGAAGTAACTGCAACAGATTGGGTTTCTCCAGTTGTAGCCGCGCCCAAGATGGATGGCTCACTTCGTCTTTGGTGGACTTGAGACAACTGAATAAGTGTGTTATTGTAGATAGATTCCCTTTACCGAATATTTCGGAATTACTCACATTGCTGGATGGTGCTAAGGTGTTTAGCACCATCGACTTGACCTCGGCCTACCATCAGGTCGAATTGGATGAGGCTTCCAGGGATTTCACTTCATTCATCACCCCGTTTGGGTCTTTTAGGTTTGTACGTATGCCTTTTGGGCTTGTCTCAGCTGCGGCTCTTTTTCAGCGTATGATGGAAAAGGTTTTGGAGGGTTGTAAAGGATGCTGTGTGTATCAGGATGACATTTTGATTTTTGCAAAAAATGAAGTTGAGCATGAGAAGTTTCTTTTTTATGTCCTTGGTAAATTGGGTGATGCCAACCTCACTATTAAATCTGAGAAATGTAATTTTGGTACATCCTCAATTCATTATCTAGGAAATACACTTTCACATAGTGGTACCTCTCCAAAGTCCAGTCTTATTGATTCTATTACTGAAATGCCACCTCCTTCTTTGCAAGGATGAGTTGACGAAATTTTTTGGTATGGTAGAGTACTACAATAAATTTGTTGAGGGTTTTGCAAGTTTAACAGCCAATATGAGGATTTTGTTAAAGAAGGGCTGTGAATTTAAGTGGAGTCCTGTTGTGTGATGAGGAGTTTAATCTTATTAAGGATAGGTTAAAATCTCCACTGATTTTGAAAAGTTTTGATTCTTGCAAGACTTCTGTTGTTACTATGGATGCGAGTCTTAAGGGTCTAGGTGCAGTTTTACAACAAGAGGGTAAAGAAGGAATGTCTATGGTTATGTTTGCATTACGTGGTTTGAGGGATCCAGAGTCCAGATACTCTGTTATCAAACGTGAAGCGCTGGCGGTGTTTTGGGCTGTCAGAAAGTTTAAGAAATTCTTGTGGGGGACTAGATTTATAGTGAAGACGGATCACAAGCCTTTGTGTGAGGTTTTTTCAAAAAAAGGAATTGACCTTATCTCAAGTAGAATTACGAAATTGGTCATTACTCTGCAAGAATATGATTTTGAGATTAGATATATTCCTGGTGCTGATAATAGTGTGGCAGACACATTATCTAGATACTTATTATCTTCAACTTCAAACCTGCCTACCTCTTAATTTCTATTTGGAGGATTTTACACCTTTGCTGCATACTATCGGAAACTGTACAATGCACAAACTCACGGGCTGACCATGGATGCTCTCCTTGACCAGAGTTGGGTGTGCCTCCCTAGGCTGCAGCCAGGAGCCCAGAAGGACCTAGAGCGCCCCATCTCCTTGAAGAAAATTGAGGAGGCGATCACTATGGTCTCCCCGGGCAAGACCCCGGGTCCGGACGGCCTTCCGCAGGAGTATTATGTGGCATACAGAGGCACCCTAGTGCTCACCTAGCTAACTAGCCAACGAGGGATCTGTAGCCTCTCCAGGTACCCTGTGGGAGTCTGGGAAGGCAACCATTACAGGTTTTGCAAAACGGCAGCTGAAAACCAGAAACATGCACAGCTGCAGGAGATCTCTTCCATGGAGGCGCAGGCTCTTCGCTAATAACAGCTTCTATCCACGTCGGAAGATGCTGCTCAGCCCGACAATTGGCACTCATCCCGGACAATATTAAGCAACTATCCCTGGATACTGCCAAGCTCCTCTGGAGGTTTTCGGTAGCAAGAGTTTACGGCTGGGGGGACAAGAACGGTTCGATCTTGCACAGGTTGGCCACATATCCCAGGGCGAACCGCATCCTCCCAGAGGTGGTGGACTCAGCTGGAGTGGTGCAATGCGATCCCGTGGCATTGGCAAATGCCTTTGCCGCATCAAATCGGAAATTGTACACTGCACTAACCCCCGGGCTGACCGTTGCTGCTCTCCTTGACCAGGGTGAGGCATGCCTCCCTGGGCTGCAGCCAGCGGCCCAGAAGGACCTAGAGCGCCCCATCTCCTTGAAGGAAACTGAGGAGGCGATCACTCTGGTCTCCCCGGGCAAGACCCCGGGTCCGCATGGCCTTCCGCAGGAGTTAATATGTGGCATACAGAGGCACCCTAGCGTCCCACCTAGCTCACTAGCCAACGAGGGATCGGTAGCCTCTCCAGGTACCCTGTGGGAGGCTGGGAAGGGGACCATAAGAGGTTTCGCAAAATGGCAGCTGAAAACCAGAAACATGCACAGCTGCAGGAGATCTCTTCCATGGAGGCGCTTGCTCTTTGCTTAGAACAGCTGTGGTTGTGTATTATTGACATTTTCTTTGTAATTCAGAATGTCACTCCCCCCGCCCCCCCCATTTTTCCTCACGTCTCCTGGTGATTGAACAATCAAGTGGAAGAAATGGAGGAAAGTATTTGAGCGTTATGCCAGAGTGTGTGGAGTTAGTTTGTCAGCCGAGCGTAAAACCTCTCTTCTGCTTCATTGTCTTGCGTCAGAGGGTCAAGATGTCTTTGAACACCTTCCCCAACTTACTGATGAAGAGATTTCTGGCCTTAATGAATTTGAGATCTGTTTAAAACAGCTTGATAAGCATTATTTATCCAAAGTTAGCACAATACTTGAGAGATATCATCTTGCAGCATTGAAACAAGAGGATAATGCAACAGTTGAAGGGTATGTTACTCAATTGAGGAAGCTCGCTTCTTCCTGCAAGTTTGGAAATCTCTTTGATGAAAGAATTAGAGATCAATTCATGTTCGGGTTTAACATTGAGAAAGTTAGAGAAGAACTCTGGTTGAGGGATGAGCCTACCTTGGATGAGGTCTTACAAGTCGCTAAGAGGATTGAACATTCCCTCAAGTGTGTTGATACCCTAATCAAGGATAAACAGGCATCAGTTCAATCTGTCAAGGGTGCTGAAAAAATTACTTCTAGCCCTAATCCCTCTACTGTTTCTGGTACGTCTAAATTTAATTCTAAAAAGAAATTTGTACCTAGGTGTTTCAGGTGTGATAAGTTAGGTCATTTGGCCAGTGACAAAAAATGTCCTGCTTGGAATGTTATATGTGCCAAATGGAAAAGTAAGGGGCATCTTTCTGTAGTTTGCAACACTAAGACTGGTTCCTCTAATATAAAATCAGTAGAGGCAGAGATTTTATGGGAGGATTTTGTCTGCGGACAGATTGTTGTACAAGTCGTGTCCCATGGTGAAACTAAGTCCTGTCCTCTAGATTTAATCTTGGTTGATGGTGAGTCAACTAGAGTTCTATTTGACTCTGGTGCTAAGATCACCATCATCTCAAGAAATTTCTTTGAATCCAAATTATCTCACAAAATTACCCTGCACAAACCGGACATACGTCCTTTAGCGTGTGGAGGTGAAGTCATTCCTTTGAAGGGATACTTTAATGGGCTAATTGAATACAAGGGGCACTACACTTCAGGGAAGATTTATGTTTCACTTAAAGGTAATAGCATAATTAGTTGGGTCCATCAAGGCGATTTAGGGGTTATGCTAGATCCAAGTAGTGATTCTCCTATTAAACTCAAAGAAGTTATACAGACTGTTACGATTTCCCCTGATAGTACGTTGGAAGCAAAAATCAAAGAGAAGTTTCCTCATGTGTTCAAAAATGTTTTGGGTTGTCTCAGAGGATTTAAACTTAAGATACCTTTGCGGCCAGGCTCACAGCGTTCGATTAGCTGTGAGGGAAGAAATGAGAAAAGAATTGTGCAAGTTGCAAGAGGGTGGTATCATTGAGGAAGTAACTGCAACAGATTGGGTTTCTCCAGTTGTAGCCGCGCGCAAATCGGATGGCTCACTTCGTCTATGTGTGGACTTGAGACAACTGAATAAGTGTGTTATTGTAGATAGATTCCCTTTACCGAATATTTCGGAATTACTCACATTGCTGGATGGTGCTAAGGTGTTTATCACCATCGACTTGACCTCGGCCTACCATCGAGATAGCCTGAGATTTGCTTTACGCAGGGTATTGAGACTTCTCATAATGTTTTTAGATACTGTTATAGCTAGGGAAGGATTTCCGGATTCCATTCTCACGGACAATGGGGTTCAATTAGTTTCACAGCAGATGGAGTGTTATTTGAGGAATAGGGGCATACTTCATAAAAAAATGCTCGTTATATCACCCAGAAACAAACGGAATGATTGAGAGATTTAACAAAGTTCTAAAAGAGACTATATCCTGGGCCAAATCATCAGGCCTTAATTGGAAAGAAGAAGTGTTAAAGAAAGTGGAGTTGTACAGGTCAAACCCGCACTCACCAACTGGGAAATCTCAGTTTTTTCTTTTCAAGGGGAGGATTCCCAGTACCCTTGTTGAACCTTCTTGGGTGAGAGATGTTGGTGAGTCTGTTTGCAAGTCTTCCTCAAAAGAACCTGATTGGCGTTTTAAAGAAAAGTATTTGTGTCAAAAGAGAAAGGAATCTTTTGATATTAGGAAGGCTACGAAGAACACTGGGGTTGGAGTTGGTGATTTTGTAGTAATTAAACTACCGGTTTCTAAGGTTACATTTTCCAGTCCTATTAAAGTCATTAAAGTGTTTAACAATGCTGTCAGAACTCAGGATCATAGGGTCTGGAACCTTAACAGGGTCTCTGTTGTTCCGAACCCTGTGACAAGTGATTCTGGTGCACTAAATGTTCCTAAAGTGTGTAATGACTCTATTTCTGACGCTTTGCGTGCGACTTCTAGGATTGTAAGTGAACCAGCATATTTGAATGATTATGTTTCTTAAATTTTGTGTTATTTCTGGGGGGGAAAGATGTGTGATATTCTGTTACATTCATGTTATTTGTGGTAGTGTTTTACATGAGGTTCATTTGCCTTACTAACTGGTGACATCATTCATGTGTTGGTTCCAAGCTGCTCTGTTGTCATGGTTCGAGAATGTTAGGATTCAATTGATATAGAGCAGTTGCTTTGATTGGATGTGGCACTGGATGGGTTCATCTTCATCTGCAATAAACCTACTTATTATCTTCAACTTCAAACCTGCCTACCTCTTAATTTCTATTTGGAGGATTTTACACCTTTGCTGCATACTATCGGAAACTGTACAATGCACAAACTCATGGGCTGACCATGGCTGCTCTCCTTGACCAGAGTTGGGTGTGCCTCCCTAGGCTGCAGCCAGGAGCCCAGAAGGACCTAGAGCGCCCCATCTCCTTGAAGAAAATTGAGGAGGCGATCACTATGGTCTCCCCGGGCAAGACCCCGGGTCCGGACGGCCTTCCGCAGGAGTATTATGTGGCATACAGAGGCACCCTAGCGCTCACCTAGCTAACTAGCCAACGAGGGATCTGTAGCCTCTCCAGGTACCCTGTGGGAGTCTGGGAAGGCAACCATTACAGGTTTTGCAAAACGGCAGCTGAAAACCAGAAACATGCACAGCTGCAGGAGATCTCTTCCATGGAGGCGCAGGCTCTTCGCTAATAACAGCTTCTATCCACGTCGGAAGATGCTGCTCAGCCCGACAATTGGCACTCATCCCGGACAATATTAAGCAACTATCCCTGGATACTGCCAAGCTCCTCTGGAGGTTTTCGGTAGCAAGAGTTTACGGCTGGGGGGACAAGAACGGTTCGATCTTGCACAGGTTGGCCACATATCCCAGGGCGAACCGCATCCTCCCAGAGGTGGTGGACTCAGCTGGAGTGGTGCAATGCGATCCCGTGGCATTGGCAAATGCCTTTGCCGCATCAAATCGGAAATTGTACACTGCACTAACCCCCGGGCTGACCGTTGCTGCTCTCCTTGACCAGGGTGAGGCATGCCTCCCTGGGCTGCAGCCAGCGGCCCAGAAGGACCTAGAGCGCCCCATCTCCTTGAAGGAAACTGAGGAGGCGATCACTCTGGTCTCCCCGGGCAAGACCCCGGGTCCGCATGGCCTTCCGCAGGAGTATTATGTGGCATACAGAGGCAGCCTAGCGTCCCACCTAGCTCACTAGCCAACGAGGGATCGGTAGCCTCTCCAGGTACCCTGTGGGAGGCTGGGAAGGGGACCATAAGAGGTTTCGCAAAATCGCAGCTGAAAACCAGAAACATGCACAGCTGCAGGAGATCTCTTCCATGGAGGCGCTTGCTCTTTGCTTAGAACAGCTGTGGTAGTGTATTATTGACATTTTCTTTGTAATTCAGAATGTCACTCCCCCCGCCCCCCCCATTTTTCCTCACGTCTCCTGGTGATTGAACAATCAAGTGGAAGAAATGGAGGAAAGTATTTGAGGGTTATGCCAGAGTGTGTGGAGTTAGTTTGTCAGCCGAGCGTAAAACCTCTCTTCTGCTTCATTGTCTTGCATCAGAGGGTCAAGATGTCTTTGAACACCTTCCCCAACTTACTGATGAAGAGATCTCTGGCCTTAATGAATTTGAGATCTGTTTAAAACAGCTTGATAAGCATTATTTATCCAAAGTTAGCACAATACTTGAGAGATATCAACTTGCAGCATTGAAACAAGAGGATAATGCAACAGTTGAAGGGTATGTTACTCAATTGAGGAAGCTCGCTTCTTCCTGCAAGTTTGGAAATCTCTGTGATGAAAGAATTAGAGATCAATTCATGTTCGGGTTTAACATTGAGAAAGTTAGAGAAGAACTCTGGTTGAGGGATGAGCCTACCTTGGATGAGGTCTTACAAGTCGCTAAGAGGATTGAACATTCCCTCAAGTGTGTTGATACCCTAATCAAGGATAAACAGGCATCAGTTCAATCTGTCAAGGGTGCTGAAAAAATTACTTCTAGCCCTAATCCCTCTACTGTTTCTGGTACGTCTAAATTTAATTCTAAAAAGAAATTTGTACCTAGGTGTTTCAGGTGTGATAAGTTAGGTCATTTGGCAAGTGACAAAAAATGTCCTGCTTGGAATGTTATATGTGCCAAATGGAAAAGTAAGGGGCATCTTTCTATAGTTTGCAACACTAAGACTGGTTCCTCTAATATAAAATCAGTAGAGGCAGAGATTTTATGGGAGGATTTTGTCTGCGGACAGATTGTTGTACAAGTCGTGTCCCATGGTGAAACTAAGTCCTGTCCTCTAGATTTAATCTTGGTTGATGGTGAGTCAACTAGAGTTCTATTTGACTCTGGTGCTAAGATCACCATCATCTCAAGAAATTTCTTTGAATCCAAATTATCTCACAAAATTACCCTGCACAAACCGGACATACGTCCTTTAGCGTGTGGAGGTGAAGTCATTCCTTTGAAGGGATACTTTAATGGGCTAATTGAATACAAGGGGCACTACACTTCAGGGAAGATTTATGTTTCACTTAAAGGTGATAGCATAATTAGTTGGGTCCATCAAGGCGATTTAGGGGTTATGCTAGATCCAAGTAGTGATTCTCCTATTAAACTCAAAGAAGTTATACAGACTGTTACGATTTCCCCTGATACTACGTTGGAAGCAAAAATCAAAGAGAAGTTTCCTCATGTGTTCAAAAATGTTTTGGGTTGTCTCAGAGGATTTAAACTTAAGATACCTTTGCGGCCAGGCTCACAGCGTTCGATTAGCTGTGAGGGAAGAAATGAGAAAAGAATTGTGCAAGTTGCAAGAGGGTGGTATCATTGAGGAAGTAACTGCAACAGATTGGGTTTCTCCAGTTGTAGCCGCGCGCAAATCGGATGGCTCACTTCGTCTATGTGTGGACTTGAGACAACTGAATAAGTGTGTTATTGTAGATAGATTCCCTTTACCGAATATTTCGGAATTACTCACATTGCTGGATGGTGCTAAGGTGTTTATCACCATCGACTTGACCTCGGCCTACCATCGAGATAGCCTGAGATTTGCTTTACGCAGGGTATTGAGACTTCTCAAGTCATAATGTTTTTAGATACTGTTATAGCTAGGGAAGGATTTCCGGATTCCATTCTCACGGACAATGGGGTTCAATTGGTTTCACAGCAGATGGAGTGTTATTTGAGGAATAGGGGCATACTTCATAAAAAATGCTCGTTATATCACCCAGAAACAAACGGAATGATTGAGAGATTTAACAAAGTTCTAAAAGAGACTATATCCTGGGCCAAATCATCAGGCCTTAATTGGAAAGAAGAAGTGTTAAAGAAAGTGGAGTTGTACAGGTCGACCCCGCACTCACCAACTGGGAAATCTCAGTTTTTTCTTTTCAAGGGGAGGATTCCCAGTACCCTTGTTGAACCTTCTTGGGTGAGAGATGTTGGTGAGTCTGTTTGCAAGTCTTGCTCAAAAGAACCTGATTGGCATTTTAAAGAAAAGTATTTGTGTCAAAAGAGAAAGGAATCTTTTGATATTAGGAAGGCTACGAAGAACACTGGGGTTGGAGTTGGTGATTTTGTAGTAATTAAACTACCGGGTTCTAAGGTTAAATTTTCCAGTCCTATTAAAGTCATTAAAGTGTTTAACAATGCTGTCAGATCTCAGGATCATAGGGTCTGGAACCTTAACAGGGTCTCTGTTGTTCCGAACCCTGTGACAAGTGATTCTGGTGCACTAAATTTTCCTAAAGTGTGTAATGACTATTTCTGACGCTTTGCGTGCGACTTCTAGGATTGTAAGTGAACCAGCATATTTGAATGATTATGTTTCTTAAATTTTGTGTTATTTCTGGGGGGAAAGATGTGTGATATTCTGTTACATTCATGTTATTTGTGGTAGTGTTTTACATGAGGTTCATTTGCCTTACTAACTGGTGACATCATTCATGTGTTGGTTCCAAGCTGCTCTGTTGTCATGGTTCAAGAATGTTAGGATTCAATTGATATAGAGAAGTTGCTTGGATTGGATGTGGCACTGGATGGGTTCATCTTCATCTGCAATAAACCTACTTATTATCTTCAACTTCAAACCTGCCTACCTCTTAATTTCTATTTGGAGGATTTTACACCTTTGCTGCATACTATCGGAAACTGTACAATGCACAAACCCACGGGCTGACCATGGCTGCTCTCCTTGACCAGAGTGGGGTATGCCTCCCTAGGCAGCAGCCAGGAGCCCAGAAGGACCTAGAGCACCCCATCTCCTTGAAGGAAATTGAGGAGGCGATCACTATGGTCTCCCCGGGCAAGACCCCGGTTCCGGAGGGCCTTCCGCAGGAGTATTATGTGGCATACAGAGGCACACTAGCGCCCACCTAGCTAACTAGCCAACGAGGGATCTGTAGCCTCTCCAGGTACCCTGTGGGAGTCTGGGAAGGCAACCATTACAGGTTTTGCAAAACGGCAGCTGAAAACCAGAAACATGCACAGCTGCAGGAGATCTCTTCCATGGAGGTGCAGGCTCTTCGCTTGTAACAGCTTCTATCCACGTCGGAAGATGCTGCTCAGCCCGACAATTGGCACTCATCCCGGACAATATTAAGCAACTATCCCTGGATACCGCCAAGCTCCTCTGGAGGTTTTCGGTAGCAAGAGTTTACGGCTGGGGGGACAAGAACGGTTCGATCTTGCACAGGTTGGCCACATATCCCAGGGCAAACCGCATCCTCCCAGAGGTGGTGGACTCAGCTGGAGTGGTGCAATGCGATCCCGTGGCATTGGCAAATGCCTTTGCCGCATACTATCGGAAATTGTACACTGCACTAACCCCCGGGCTGACCGTTGCTGCTCTCCTTGACCAGGGTGAGGTATGCCTCCCTGGGCTGCAGCCAGCGGCCCAGAAGGACCTAGAGCGCCCCATCTCCTTGAAGGAAATTGAGGAGGCGATCACTCTGGTCTCCCGGGGCAAGACCCCGGGTCCGGACGGCCTTCCGCAGAAGTATTATGTGGAATACAGAGGCACCCTAGCGCCCCATCTAGCTCACTAGCCAACGAGGGATCGGTAGCCTCTCCAGGTACCCTGTGGGAGGCTGGGAAGGCGACCATAAGAGGTTTCGCAAAATGGCAGCTGAAAACCAGAAACATGCACAGCTGCAGGAGATCTCTTCTATGGAGGCGCAGGCTCTTCGCTTGGAACTGCTTCTATCCACGTCGGAAGATGCTGCTCAGCCCGACAATTGGCTCTCATCCGGGACAATATTAAGCAAATATCCCTGGATGCGGCCAAGCTCCTCTGGAGGTTTTTGGTAGCAAGAGTTTACGGCTGGGGTGAAAAGAACGGTACGATCTTGCACAGTTTGCCATATATCCCAGGGCGATCCGCATCCTCCCAGAGGTGGCAGACTCAGCTGGAGCGGTGCAATGCGATCCTGTGGCATTGGCAAATGCCTTTGCTGCATACTATCGGAAACTGTACACTGCACAAACCCCTGGGCTGACCGTTGCTGCTCTCCTTGACCAGGGTGGGGTTTGACTCCCTAGGCTGCAGCCAGCGGGCCAGAAGGACCTAGAGTGCCGCATCTCCTTGAAGGAAATTGAGGAGGCGATCCCTTTGGTCTTCCCGTGCAAGGCCCCGGGTCCGGACGGCCTTCCGCAGGAGTATTATGTGGCATACAGAGGCACTCTAGCGCCCCACCTAGCTAACTAGCCAACGAGGAATCGGTAGCCTCTCCAGGTACCCTGTGGGAGGCTGGGAAGGCGACCATTAGAGGTTTCACAAAACGGCAGCTGAAAACCAGAAACATGTACAGCTGCAGGAGATCTCTTCCATGGAGGCCCAGGCTCTTTGCTTGGAACAGCTTCTATCCACGTCGGAAGATGCTGCTCAGCCCGATGATTGGCCCTCATCCGGGACAATATTAAGCAAATATCCCTGGATGCGGCCAAGCTCCTCTGAAGGTTTTCGGTAGCAAGAGTTTACGGCTGGGGGGACAAGAACGGTACGATCTTGCACAGGTTGGCCACATAACCCAGGGCGAACCGCATCATCCCAGAGGTGATGAACTCAGCTGGAGCGGGGCAATGCGTTCCTGTGGCAATGGCAAATGCCTTTGCTGCATACTATCGTAAACTGTACAATGCACAAACCCCCGGGCTGACCGTTGCTGCTCTCCTTGACCAGAGTGGGGTGTGCCTCCCTAGGCTGCAGCCAGCAGCCCAGAAGGACCTAGAGCGCCCCATCTCCTTGAAGGACATTGAGGAGGTGATAACTCTGGTCTCCCCGGGCAAAACCCCGGGTCCGGACGGCCTTCCGCTGGAGTATTATGTGGCATACAGAGGCACCCTAGCGCTCCACCTAGCTAACTAGCCAACGAGGAATCGGTAGCATCTCCAGGTACCCTGTGGGAGGCTGGGAAGGCGACCATTAGAGGTTTCACAAAACGGCAGCTGAAAACCAGAAACATGTACAGCTGCAGAAGATCTCTTCCGTGGAGGCGCAGGCTCTTTGCTTGGAACAGCTTCTATCCACGTCGGAAGATGCTGCTCTGCCCGACGATTGGCCCTCATCCGGGACAATATTAAGCAAATATCCCTGGATGCGGCCAAGCTCCTCTGGAGGTTTTTGGTAGCAAGAGTTTACGGCTGGGGTGACAAGAACGGTACGATCTTGCACAGTTTGCCATATATCCCAGGGCGATCCGCATCCTCCCAGAGGTGGCAGACTCAGCTGGAGCGGTGCAATGCGATCCTGTGGCATTGGCAAATGCCTTTGCTGCATACTATCGGAAACTGTACACTGCACAGACCCCTGGGCTGACCGTTGCTGCTCTCCTTGACCAGGGTGGGGTTTGACTCCCTAGGCTGCAGCCAGCGGGCCAGAAGGACCTAGAGCGCCCCATCTCCTTGAAGGAAATTGAGGAGGCGATCCCTCTGGTCTTCCCGTGCGAGGCCCCGGGTCCGGACGGCCTTCCGCAGGAGTATTATGTGGCATACAGAGGCACTCTAGCGCCCCACCTAGCTAACTAGCCAACGAGGAATCGGTAGCCTCTCCAGGTACTGTGTGGGAGGCTGGGAAGGCGACCATAAGATGTTTCGCAAAACAGCAGCTGAAAACCAGAAACATGCACAGCTGCAGGAGATCTCTTCCATGGAGGCGCAGGCTCTTCGCTTGGAACAGCTTCTATCCACGTCGGAAGATGCTGCTCAGCCCGCCAATTGGCCCTCATCCGGGACAATATTAATCAACTATCCCTGGATGCCGCCAAGCTCCTCTGAAGGTTTTCGGTAGCAAGAGTTTATGGCTGGGGGGACAAGAACGGTACGATCTTGCACAGGTTAGCCACATATCCCAGGGCAAACTGCATCCTCCCAGAGGTGGTGGACTCAGCTGGAGCGGTGCAATGCGATCCCGTGGCATTGGCAAATGCCTTTGCTGCATACTAACAGAAACTATACACTGCACAAACCCCCGGGCTGACCGTTGCTGCTCTCCTTGACTAGGGTGGGGTGTGCCTCCCTAGGCAGGAGCCAGGGGCCCAGAAGGACCTACAGTTACATAAACAATGGGGGCCATGCCCCAGTAACCCTTCTTATGCCTGGGTAAAAAACATCATTGATGTACAATCAAAGAAAAAACAGTATAAAGGGATCAATCACAAACATTTATTTTAAACAGAGTACAACTAATTACCCTGCTTTCACTAATTCTTATTTGTGACAAATTAATCTCCACTTATATAACTTGTAAATGTGTCAGGTGACGGGGCAATACACACTATAATCAAAAACATCTGATGCATATATCAATTTCATATATACACCTTGTACAATTCATTACAAAAAACTATAAATCACACTCATATATATAATACACCACATATATACATAATATACAACATGTACAAACATACAAATATCAAAAACAGAGAAATCAAAAACGGAAAAGTCAAAAAAGTCAATTGAAAGTTCCCCTACTGAGAGCAAAACAAAGTGTACACTTTTAATTCAATGTGATACACTGTAAAGACGTCCCTATTGCGCCTAAGAGATAACACCTCTAACAGGCGCCTTCTTTCGTTCTTATAATTCCAAATGGTGGGACTCCTTTGCAAAAACTCTCAGAGGGGAATTATCAATTGACTTTTTTGATTTTTCCGTTTTTGATTTCTCTGTATTTGATATTTGTATGTTTGTACATGTTGTATATTATATATATATATATGTGGTGTATTATATATATATATATGAGTGTGATTTATAGTTTTTTGTAATGAATTGTACAAGGTGTATATATGAAATTGATATATGTACCAGAAGGACCTACAGCGCCCCATCTCCTTGAAGGAAATTGAGGAGGCGATCACTTTGGTCTCCCCGGGCAAGACCCTGGGTCCGGACGGCCTTCCTCAGGAGTATTATGCGGCATACCAAGGCACCCTAGCGCCCCACCTAGCTAACTTATTTAAAGAAACCATGGAAAGAGGTGAATTCCTGCCGGAGGTGGACATCGCCACCATCGCTGTTCTTCCGAATTCCCAGCCTCCATCCCGACTGTGTGCAGAGTATCGCCCCATATCACTCCTTAACACCGAAATTAAACTTTATGCCACCATTCTAGCCCAACGGCTGAAACCCTACTTGGCCTCATTGGTGCACCCGGATCAATGCGGGTTCATGCCTCAGCGGGGGACCCACCACTGCCTCCGAAGGCTGCAGCTGGCTTTGGCAAATCGGCACCTGCTTCCCCCATATTTGGCACTTCAGTCCACAGACTTCGAAAAAGCAACCGATTCGGTGGACTGGACATACCTACAGGGCGTGCTGACCGAGATGGGCTTTGGGCCACACTTCTGGTCGCTGGTCCAGGTCCTATATGCCCACCCGAGAGTGTGAGTATTGGTTAACGGGGTACTGTCGGAGGCCTTCCCCATCGCCAGGGGCACTAGGCAGAGATGTCCCCTTTCTCCGTTGCTGTTCGCCCAGGCGATGGAGACCTTGGCGTCCCTGGTACGGGCGGAAGCCTGCCTCCGTGGATGGGAGTGGCCCAATACGGACACAGACAAGATCGCATTATATGCGGACGATGTTCTTGTCTTCCTGTCCGACCCAATCTCCTCCGGACCACTGTGTCTCTGGATTCTGCATGCCTTCAAGCAGGCTTCAGGGTTGCGGCTAAACCCCGGGAAGTCAGTGTTGATCCCCCTTCATCTTTCTAGAGAGTGCTTCGATTGGCAGTCCACCATACCACTTCGGAGGCAGTCTTTTGACTATCTGGATCACCCTTCTTCCCAAGCTGGGGTGGTCCCTCAATGTGGCCCCGTTAGTCCAGACGGCTAAGGAGGACCTCCTTAAATGGAAAACGCTGCCTTTGAACCCCCTGGGGAGGGTGGCCCTGTTTAAAATAATAATCCTCCCCAGGATCCTTTATGTCCTGCAGAACACCCCCTTCTGTTTTTCCAGGGCTTGGTTCAGGGAACTGGACAGTCTAGTTACCAAGTTTCTCTGGAGCGGAGGGCGGGTGGCTCTGTCGGCGAGCCAGATTCCCTCCTACGATGGTGACATGGGGATGACACACCTGTATCTGTATTTCATGGCGGTACGCCTCCTAGTAATCCACAACTCGTTCAATGGGGGCTGGTCGGACCAAGCCTTTAGGCTCGAACTGAACAAAATGGGACTCGCCGACCTGGTTGCTTGAGGTGACGCGCTGGGTGTTGTTGGCCTGGTGGGCCTCGCTCCGCCACACTGGGTGGACGGGGAAGTTGACCCAATGTACTCCCCTATGGCAGGGGGCTTGGCTTCAGGAGGTTAGTGGGTTGCAGGGGTTTAAAACTCGGCACCTTATTGGCATCTCTTAGCTATGGGATGTATGGACAAGGGGCCACATGCTGTCCTTCCAGGAGCTCCAAACTTGCTACTCTCTACACTCATCCCAATTTTATAAATATTTGCAGTTGAGGCATGCCCTCCACATACACATCACAGACGATACGAAGCCCCCCGAATACACCCCATTGAGGGTCAGACGATGATGGGATGATTGGGTGGGGGGGGGGTCTCCCGCATTTACAGCACCCTAATTAACAACACTCCCTCGTCCCTAGACAAGTTGAGGGATCAATGGGTGGACTGGGTGGGCCCTCTTGACGAGGTAGACTGGCGTGATGCCCTTTTGGCCCCCAGAATAGTCACCGTCTCGGCCAAACTCAAATTGATTCAGCTATACCATTTGCATGCTGCATACCTCACTCCCCTATGCCTGCATCGGGCAGGTTTGCGCCCAGACGCGTCGTGTGCCAGATGTAACCATGCCCGGCCGACTTCTTCCATATGGTTTGGTTGAGCCCCCGCTTGGGGCAGGTCTGGGGATCCACTGAAGTTGAGCTAACCGAGGTATTGGGCTGAGAGGTCCCTCACGATCCACGTCACCCCTTGCTGGAGACTTCTGGAACATCGTTGTCAACTGCTGTTATAAATAAATGGCCTCTGTTAGGTAAAGGCCTAAAATGCAGCGATACATCATGAGTGAAGTAGAACAAAGTTTGCACTAATCTTTTTCTTTATTTTTCCCTGGGGGTGTTTGATAACATGATTTAATATTTTTCTGATTGTCTTCTCTTTTACAGGCAGTAACTCTGTTATTGGTACTTGAACCCGTTTACATCCTTCATATTCTGCAAAATTGCCCCCTATTGTCAGAAGAGTAAGACTTTCTTATTCCAGTGTCACAACTGATCAGAGTCATCTTCAGTGGTGGTTACTTCCTTCCACTTTGAAAGAGGGACTTTATTTTCTTTTTTAACCCAATAATATTGACCACAGATGCAAGCTGTCTGGGCTGGAAAGTAACTTGGATGGGTAAGGCAGCTTTTATGGTCTGTGAGTGTAGTCTGAAAAGGCACAATCACCGAACTTGAAGGAGATGATGGCAGTGTGGCTTAAACTTAGCGTTTTTGCAGGGAAGATTCAGGGTTCAGCAGTAGTATTTCCAGTGCGACTCCTCCACTATGGTGGAAGAGAGCCCCGCCCTGCTGAGAGCAAGGCAGCTGAGGGAAATGGGAAAAATGAACTGGTAATAGAGCCTATTTAATATATTTTTATTTTTATTTCTGCTATTTCCAGCCAGGTCTGGGCAGGGCGGGCCATGAGGAGAGAAGGGGGAACAGTAGTGCACATTGTAAGTGCTCATGACGGTTTGGCCAGCTGTATTATGGCCGGCGAAACCGTCATGAGCACTTTGATCTCTCTCCACCCGAGCTGTGTTGTATAGTCAGGTGGAGTAGAGGCACAGGCTCCTAGAACCTGAGAAAGAGCTAAACAAGCCCGCTTGGGCCAGTCACGGATTGGCGTCTTGATTGGCATCTAGCAGCCTGCACAGTGTTGAGGGACCAGAGCAGAAGACCCTCGAGGAAGGTGGCAGGCAGGGATAAGGAAGTGCTTTTCTTCTGCTATTTGTCCCCCCCACTGCTTCCCCACTCATCACTTGTTATAAAGGGGAGCTGCTTCTGAGTATTTCAGTATTTCACAAAGACAACATAGGAAAAAAGGCTTATTTTAATTTTCAATTCATGCCAGGCTCTCACTCATGAACCTCTGAATAATTCAGATTTTCTCATGGGCTGAGAAGAATATTCATTCTAAGAAGGCTGTTCACAATAGGGGTAGACAATGTTCGGGCAGATCACCTAAAGATGAGTGTTTCCATCCTTATATGAGATTGCTTATTTTTCAGGAGATCTGTCACCAGTTGTGGTTACAGAAGATAGATCTATTGGCCAACTGCTAAAATTCTACCTTACACCACTTATTTTAAACGTTGCAGGATCCACTGCTATTATGGATGGATGGATGGACTGTTGAGTGTCTGGCTGAAGGCTTGTTTGCCTTTTCTCCGATTTCTCTCATTGCTTTAGTATTAGCAAAAATGCAAAGGACTAGGGCGGTGCTAATCACAGTTCTCCCTCACAGGCCAAAGAGAGGAGAGGCCTTTTAAATTTGGATGTATCTCTGACCACTTTCCCTTGAATACAGGCTTCTATGAGACAGTCTAATATGAAATCATATAACCATCATTGAACTTTGTTTAACACATGCTGCCAAAGCAATAATATCTCTCCATGTCAATTATTCTCCGGAGACTATTTAGCAGTTTTCACAGGAAGGGTTTAACAGAGGTGCTTTCCACCCTGAACTTACAATGGACAGCCATCAGAGCATTTGGGGGGACTCCATAGGGTGTTGTCAGCAGAAATGTTAGGATCTATGCTGATTTTGAATTAATGAGGGAGTTGTAGCCTTTGTCCTTCATGGGATCTTACTTTAGTTTCGGTGGATCCGCACTAATCTTCTTTTAAACCTTTGAATAAGGTTTCTGAAAAGTTTCTACCTCTCAGTGTTTCCTCTCTAGTGGCACCTACAACTTCAAGGAGAACACGTGTATTAGGATCTTTTGATTTTTTTATGCAGAGTAAACTCGGCCCATAACCATTGGATGACTTTATGTGAGCAGAGATTTGCTTACACAAGGTCAGATTATGTTCTTTTTTTTTTTTTGCTTTTATGTTTTTTTAGGCACAAGGAGATTTAGTGATTTGCCCAGAATCACAGGATGCTGAGCCGATGCCGGGATTCAAAACTAGTTTGTCACCTCGAAATGCAGCAGCTCTGGCTATGAGTACACATCCTCGCCTTTTTTCTTTGCCGCTATCCTTATCTGAGGATTGTCAGTGACTGGATTGGGCTAAGGCAAGGTCCATGATCTGTTCATCGTTCTAATGCGAACAAGGAGTGATATTACCAGCACTGTGGCCTTATCTGAATTAAATCTGTTAGATGTGCTAGTGCTAAGAGGGTAAAGAACGGTTCAAGTAAGTCTGTGGTAAGTATGCAGTGCAACAGCCTGTTAGTTCATTTTGAAACAGCCAACAGGATTTGCAATCTTAAATATCAAAAACAAGATGCTAGATAAAGTTTATAATCTCCTTATTTTACACTTGGCAAGGTTACATTTTCCCTGGTCAATTCAATCCTGCCCTGTTAGATGAATTGCAGCTCTATGGGCAGAGTGAGCTAGTGTCTCCTTTGTGGATATTCTCTGAACATAAAATCAAATAGGGAAAGGAAACAAGAGTGGCTCTCAGAATACAAATGGTATAACAAGCAATAACGTGTTGATTGTTTATGAAGGCATTGATCGCCTCCCCATAGAAAAGTTGATAACTAACAATTTTTTATTTGAAAACACACTGTAGTTTATGGGATTTAGAAGTGAAAAATGATGTATATATTATGCAACCAATGGCTAGTCCAACATACGAAATACACTTGCAACATGGATTGTTGTTAAATGCTGTCAAATCACTACGACCATCTGTTTTTATTTAACTGTAGTTATACAAACTATGTTTACTATGTTAATTTGACTCACTGGCAACAACATCAAATGGCACTGTTAGTGCTAAACAACATCAATATAGCAACACAGCCTGGCAAAGGACCAGCAGCTTTCTGAATGAGGCCAGAATAAATACATATTAAATCGTCAATGTGTCTCAAATCTAATTTAGTGTGTTAAAGGGAAGCGAAGAGAGTTTGAGCGCTCTACATTTGTGGAGTATTATTTTGGAGTGTGGCAATGTGGCAATACACTAAAGAGAAGGCTAGCGGAAAGTTGACTTTACAATTAAATTTATTCAAAAGTTCTCGTGCCAAGACAAAATACCAGATGCCACAGCTCGGATTCTGCTTTTCTGGAACTGCTACTGTGAATGATGGCGCACCGTTTTATGCCCCCTGATCTTAATGGTGACTGGGCGTGTGCCCTGATGTGGTGATACCTGTCACCCGCCAGTTTTCTGATTGGGAGTAAACCCCTAACTATTTTAGAAAAGCATAGCAAATATATACATCTGCAGATGGGTTAATGCCAAAGTGCTAACAGTTTTGCTTTTCTCATTTCACACCAGAGAAAATATTTTTAGTGTAAGGAAAGCTTCCATTCAATGTTTCGTCATGAATTATACAAATAGGCATTTACGAGTGTACATTCATGTGCTGTGGATAAAAATCATTTATTGATAATATAAGCCACTTGCCCACCTACGTGTGTTAGTTAGGTGTCCTGCAGAATTTGAGCTAAAAAAAAATCAAAATTATTGAAAATGTTATTAGTGTGTGCCTTTTTTGAGTCAGGAAGAAGTTTTAAATCTATGATGTCCGTGTGCATAAATATTATTGGGGAGAGGGTGTGGTCTCACGGCTAGACTGCCGACCTTGGAGCTGAGAAACCAAGTTTAGTGGCTCGAGGGTCAACTGCACATCCTGTGATTCTGGGCAAAACACTTAATCTCCCCTTGTCTACCAAAAAGATGAATGTGTCCATCTATAACGAAACTGGTGCTCTGTAAAGCGCTCCAATACCTTCGGGTCGAGTTCGCGCTATATAAATCTGCAAAAAAAAACTAAAAAAAAAAATATATATATCCTCAAGGATAGTTGACTACAAACAAACAAACCCAACATGGGACATAATCCTAAAAGGGAACTTCACCACAAATCTAATCTATTCTACTGATAAAGACCACATGCTGACTGCGGAGCACTCTTTCTAGCATGTTCCAGCACAGACAAAGCATGTCACCAAATGGTGGGGCCCAACCTGGGAAAAAATTGTGAGAGGTATGAGGGTGCTGAATTGGAAGGTTCCCTGAAGATACCCATCTGAATTATATTTAATATGGCCCAAATTCAAGATCAATCATCTACTATACAATTGTCGCATTGCCATTAATTCCACTGAGTGAGCAATACAAAATCCTATGCTCAAAAGAAAGTGATTATTCATATCAGAGGCTATTGCTAGGGCTACCACTTCAAAGACATCTATTGGCGCCAGTGGAAATAGGCCTTGACCAATCTAAAGTGTCTGGGATGGAACAGTAAATTGATAGTAGACCTTGCTAACCAGGTGAGAATCTATTATGACCAATAGCGTAAACACCAGCAGCACCCAAATAGATGCATGGTCCAAGCTTAGCATTGAATTAGTGCGATGTCAGCCAGCTTGTCTCTCAGGCAAGTGCACTGCTCTAAGAAAAGACCTAAAGAAAACCATCAGATGTCTTAGAAAAGGAGAGCAGCAGTTTTTCCTTTGGGAAAAAGCAAATGCCCTAAGGAAACAGCACAAAAACAACTTTGAGTGGATAGGAGAGCTTTCAATGAGGCATTTTGGCCCAGCCTAATATTTAAGCCCAGGCAGACAAACTCCAGGAAATTTTGGGAAACAATTAATGGACCAGCAAAAGCGATAAGCAAGTCTAGTATACCGGAGCCACAATGGGTCTCCCATCTTGTCAATCTTTTTTCCATCAACAATATAACATCCATCAGTACGGTAACAGCTCAGTTTCAATGAATCGTCTTACACTTTTAGAAGTCCCATTCAAAGAGAAGGAGAGTCACTTGATCTCTGACAGTGGTATATAACATTCACCCTCTGAAGTAAAAAAAAGTTATAATTGCTGGATGCCGTGATGGTGCACCTGGCCCAAATGGCATATCACAGGCCATCTATAAAGAACATCCTGAGTACTGGTCTGGGGTGTTATCTGCACTATGTAAAGAAATTCAGACAAGCGGTGCCATACCAGAGACCTGGTGTGGCTCCATCATAAATCTAATATGTAAACGAGGAGACAGGGGTAACCCTGACAACTACAGCCTCATCGCACTCCTGAATTCTGAAGCAAAGTACTAAGCTTTCCTTGTACTAGCGACCTGACTGACTGTTCAAACTCTCACAATATAATCCTGTCAAACCAATCATGTTTAGAAAAGGCTTAGGTACAATAAGAAATATCCTAGCAACTACCTTCCTAATTTGAACAAAGCATAAGATCATAGAAAAATTACATCTAAGCTTTGTTGATTTTAAAGCAGCTTTCGACTGTGTCAGTAGGGGACACTCTGGAACAAGATAAAGGAAATGGGGAATTCCCCATAAGCTGCTTCGAACAATAGAACTACTCTATTCGGAAACTTGGAATCACATGAAAATCGGTGATGGCACAAGAATATCCAGGAAAATACCAACCAACTAAGGACTTAAGCAGGTACATGTATTGGCGCTTCATCTTTTTAATCTATTCATGGCAGATCTCTCCCCAGCCCTAAATTATTTAAGTTCTCATCCTCCCCGGCTAGGTCTGCCCCCATGTTTCCTCTGTCTTACCAGACAAAATCGTGCTGTTCAGCATGACAAAAGTGGGTCTTCAAAGATTAGTAAATGCATTGGCCACATATGCCATTATCAACAGTCTAGAGGTAAACACAACAAAAACAATGTCTATCTCCCACCAACCAGGGCGGGCTGCCTCAATCGTCCTGAATACCACCCCGCTGGAAGTGGTAGACAGCTACAAGTACTTGGATTTGTACCTGGACTCAAAGAGCAACTTTTTCCCCCAAATACAATACATGGCGAAGAAATTGAATGCCCTAACCCATGCCTTCTGTAAATTATCTAAAAATATGGATGGCCCTCTTCTTTCAGCCGCTTTAGTATTAAATATTTTTATTGAGTAATTTAACACAGTACATGCATCAACAATCAAGCAGTATTCCATACCAAGGTACTCCTAAAAATCACATATGCAAGTGCGGCCATGACAGGAAAAGATTCAGTTTTACTGGATAAAATGCAGACCAATGCTTACAGGCGAGCATTCTCCCTGCCTCATACATCATTCCTGGCACAAACCTGGCTTGAGTTTGGACTCAAAAAGCAAGATCTGGATAGATCAGCCACAATAAAATGTTGTCTCAAAATACAGCAAACACTAGCCGCCTCACTAAACAAGTAACCCACAGCCGGCCTACCGTAAATACTTAGAAAATTCCATCAAAGAGTCGGACTTGACTGAATTATGGGCCATGAAAAAGTCATATAATATTTTTAAAAGGGCAGCAAACAAAGCTGTAAAACTGCAATCGAGCCTGGCAGACAAAAATAAACTCAGTGCTCCATCTCATGCCTGGATGGTGATTAAAAGTTATGGAGCCCTCAAACCAGCAGCGTATCTAGACATACCCTTTTCATTGCACATAAAACTCAGATTAATGGGCCTGCGCTTTGGCAGATTACCAGCATTGGCGAGTCTGCCAATTTAGGGCTACAATGGACCCACAGAAAGCAGACTTTTGTAAAGCTAAAAAGGAGGACTTTATCCACCTAGTCTGTATCTGTCCTAACTTGCACACTCTCCATCACTGTTATTGAAAGAGAGAGGTATTCAATCGTGCAGAGAAACTATAATAGCAAGTCTCAAGCCTGACAACCTGCAATTTAACTGCAAACTGGTAACTTTCATGACAATGGCTTCCATCTGATACACCTTTAAATAATTCCATGTCATAGTCCTGGAGGAGGAATCTGCACCCTATTATGCACAGTTGTTCTGTCACTCTTATCTTATTTTAGATAGCATTTGCCAAAAAATATTGTTATGGTTTTAATTAACCAGAACAATAAAACAAATTGAATAGTCATAGTTATGCATAAGTCTAAATATTGGCAGTTAAATTATTTCCTGGCATCAAGCCCAAAGTGTTTACCTGAATAATACAGGCTAATTCATAAGGTTCAAGACTAAGACCCCCTTTGGGATGAATGGGGAGGAAGAATTGTACAGCCATTTGTAGAACATCAGAAAGAGGAAAATAAGATAGGTAAATATAGTGAACAATGATGATTCCTAAAAAACCACAAGGGATATTCAATTAATAATAGCACTTAGCTCTATATAATGTACAGCGAAAAACAAGGGACATGGAACAAAATTAAGATACACTGAGCAGCAATATGACAGTATTTGTAGAGCATTAGAAAGATGAAGAGAATATGGAAATATTGTGAATAAGGATGATTCCAAAAAATTACGAAGGACAATCACTTAATAGGAGCACTGAGCTCTTTATAAATTACAGCAAAACAAGTGACATGAAATAAAACCAAGATGCACTAAGCAGTAACATGTTGAATCAAATAAATCATCAAGGAAGTGACATTGCAGAATGTTGAATATGAAACTGTTTGATGCCTTGTCAATAAAGCTTAAAGTGTTGAAAAACGAAAAATGCCAAATATAAATGGACTTAAATGAAATGGAATCATTTGGACATAAATAATGGACAAACAAATTGTAAAAACTCTGAATCAAATAGAACAGATGAAATGATCAACCCTTTTCTTTTGAAAAATTTGGTAACATGTATATGGACTACGTATCCCACAATGCCTCTTAAAGGGCAGGATTGGGAGCCTTTATAAGTAAGAAAGCGATGAAGGACTCGCATACCGTGAGCAAGACCTATTGTTGGTTGAAACGCACTGGTGGCGGTCAGTGGTGGTTAACTGCACGGAATAAATCCTTGAAAAAATATACCGTGTTGGAGTGCGGTGTTTTCCTTGTCCCAAGGAACCTTTGGTGAGAGAAATAATATGAGGACATGGCCGTCCTCTGCACCGGCACCCGCTACGTGAAGTGCACTCTCCTGGGGGCTGTTTGTGTTTTGGATATACATACATACATACATACATACATATACACACACACACACATATATATATATATATATATCCAATGAAGAATCCCAATTTTGAAATCCACGGCAACAAAACAGGTACGAACCACTCGGTGCCGATTTTCAAAATACGTGCTTTATTCCATTAACACTCCAGCAGCAGCATATATATATATATATATATATATATATATATATATATATATATATATATATATATATATATATGATATATCTTACCTATGGCGGTCGCTACTAGGTAGTTGTGGTTGAATCGGACACTTTACCCCACACATTTTTTTCTCGGCGTACCATTACCCCGCAGTTTATACAACGCAAAATCTTTTACAACACAGGGATTTGCAAAGCAATCCATTACAGCGCATTCCCCATTACAACGCAATTTACTATTCTAAATCCATGGGGCGTTACTTTGGGGAATGCATTGAAATAGTTTGCTGTGTAAAGCACCGCATCGGAAAAAAAATTGCAGTGGGAAAATTGCGGGGTAATGGCATGCGGAATGAGCGTGCAGGGTAAAGGATGTAGTTAGGTCTGCTTTTCCATAGAAAGAGCATTTTTGGGTTTGCTAATAACTTTGGCCCCATTTAATGAATATTCAAAAAACGTCCAATAAAATAGGTTCAGCCATCTCAGCTCTTTCCTGGGAAGTTTCAGGGTGATATGTCAAGCAAGGGCCACGAGAAATAAGGGTTGCAAAACACAAAATCTCCATTTATTAAATTCTGGTTACAAAATATTTCTATATCTGGGCAGTTGGTGTCTAGATATACGCGGATTAGCCGATAACAGGGAACTATTAATCCTTATTGGTTGGTTTCAACCTGAAAAATATGTTTTTGACAGCCATAATAAGACTGAGGGATTTGGAAAATATATTTAAAAAATATGTAGGGGGCAAAGTGATTATACCCAGAACCCAAGGGCATCTGGGGGTGGCCCAACAGGACCCTCCATTTATTGATTGGCCACAAGAAGGACAACATGCTGTGGCAGCCATTACAGGACTCTGGGACATGAAGCCCATTGAAATACATTGTAGTGAATGGCAGGTTTTGAGGGATACAAAAAGGAGCATTTATAAGGGGTCATAACAGATTTTAGTTACAATATAAATCATTTGTTGGTGGCAGCATAATCATTTTAGGAATTGTGGTGTGCCCCAAGGTAATTTTACCCTGTGAAAAATGCTGACCTTCTGCTGGGATTTCATGAATCATATTTGAGAGAAAACTGTTTACTCATGATCTTCTCATAGAGGGTATGGAAGGTGCTCCAGAAGCTAAAATAAGAGCATATTTTCTGTAAATTCACACAATCTTTCTCAGCCATGTAAGACTAAAGTCTGAAGCCCTCAGTAAAACATGTATTTCCAACTGAAGCAGCCTGGCAGTTGATTCCACTGTGTTCTACTGCAGTCTCCCAGAATGTTCTTAAGATCAACTAGAGCGCTAACAGTCTTACTTATGACAAAAAATGGCACATCTGCAGCCATCTTGATTGAATCAAACTGGTAAAACTTAAAGCATTTCATTTAGAAAGGAACAACATTAGGGGTTATTTTGTCAATGAAATTGTGCTTAGTGTTGTAGAGAGCAAAATTAGAAAACATTTCAAATGAGTTCTCAAATATCTTACTCTGTATTTCATTCAAACATTCTGACATGCTGACTAAAACATGCACATTCAACTGTTTTCTCATGATTTTCTCAAAGAGGGTATGGAAGATGCCCCAGAAGCTAAAATGAGAGCATATTTTCTGTAAATTCACACAATCTTTCTCAGCTATGTGAGACTAAAGTCTGAAGCCCTCAGTAAAACATGTATTTCCAACTGAAGCAGCCTGGCAGTTGATTCCACTGTGTTCCTACTGCAGTCTCCCAGAATGCTCTTAAGATCAACTAGAGCGCTAACAGTCTTACTTATGACAAAAATATGGCACACCTGAAGCCATCTTGATTGAATCAAACTGGTAAAACTTAAAGCATTTCATTTAGAAAGGAACAACACTAGGGGGTTATTTTGTCATAGAAATTGTGTTTAGTGTTGTAGAGAGCAAAATTAGAAAACATTTCAAATGAGTTCTCAAATATCTTACTCTGTATTTCATTCAAACATTCTGACATGCTGACTAAAACATGCAAATTCAACTGTTTTCTCATGATTTTCTCAAAGAGCGTATGGAAGATGCCCCAGAAGCTAAAATGAGAGCATATTTTCTGTAAATTCACACTATCTTTCTCAGTCATGTGAGGCTACAGTCTGAAGTTCTCAGTAAAACATGTATTTCCAACTGAAGCAGCCTGGCAGTTGATTCCCCTGTGTTCTACTGCAGCCTGCCAGAATGTTCCTAAGAACAACTAGAGCGCTAACAGTCTTACTTATGACAAAACTATGGCACACCTGACGCCATCTTGATTGAATGAAACTGGTAAAACTTAAAACATTCACTTAGAAAGGAAGACGATTAGGGGGTTCATTTTGTCATAGCAATTATGTTTAGTCTTGTAGAAAGCAAAATTAGAAAACATTTCAAATGAGTTCTCAAATATCTTACTCTTTATTTCATTCAAACATTCTGACATGCCGACTGAAACATGCACTTTCAACTGTTTTTTCATGATTTTCTCATAGGGGGTATGGAAGATGTCCCAGAAGCTAAAATGAGAGCATATTTTCTGTAAATTCACACTATCTTTCTCAGCTATGTGACAATGAAGTCTGACATTCTCAATAAAACATGTCTTTCCAACTGCAGCAGCCATTTGATTTCTCTATGTTCTACTGCAGCCTACCAGAATGTTCTCAAGAACAACTAGAGCGCTAACAGTCTTAATCATGATAAAATTATGGCACACCTGAAGCCATCTTGATTGAATCAAACTGGTAAAACTTAAAACATTCACTTAGGAAGGAACAAAATCAGGGTGTTCATTTTGTCATAGAAATTATGTTTAGTGTTGAAGAAAGCAAAATTAGGGCATATTTTAAACGAGTTCTCAAATATCCTACTCTTTATTTTATTCAAACCTTCTGATATACCACCTGAAACATGCACTTGCAGCACCAAAAGCAGACTGCTAGTTTACTCCCTTAGGATCACCAGCTTTACCATAGTGTTCTAAAAGGCAACTATGGACACTGCAGTAAATGAGGGAATTAGGGTCCTGCATAGCAAAACGTCTCCCAAGATAGCCATCAAAGAAAAAGAGCCCAAATGTAGCCCACATATCAGCCAAAGTATAGCCCAATGACAGAATTGTGCAAAACGCTTAGGGGCATATTTACAGGCCCTTTTGCAATACTTTTGCTCCACGCAATGTGGTACAAGAACGATGCAAATTAAAAATGAGATTTATGAAGCCATGCAAGGCTGCCTTGTGTAGCCCTGAGTGGCTTCATAAATCTTGAGTATTAAAACGCAGATCAAAATGCTGAGTTGCATTACTCTACGTCAAGGAGGCGGTTCAATGGGCATTGTGTGGGTGTTCCTACACAACATCCATGGATTCTGACGCATTCCCAGATATACCAGAAGTTGTAGACCTGGGAATGCGCCAAACAACTGCACCTCTCCAGGTGAGGCGTGATGCAGTGGAAACCGCATTTATTCGTAGGGATGCATTATAATCACATGTACAGCACACCCACCTATAATCTTTTGTCATATTAACATGAGGTGTTAGGATTGTGAAATTTATTAACTTAAAGCGTGATCTGCCTAGCCCATGTGGAAGTAACATGAAGAATTTAAGTAGAAAGTGAATGTAACAAGAGGGAAATATTAACGTGAAGAATGTGTGTTGTGAAATTGACTATTATTCATGTATTAAAAGTGTTTATTAATTGTGTCATTTTACATATACATAAATGTATTAGCTGAACGTGTCTTATTTTCCTATGTAAATTCGTAAAGTTCACATTCTGATTTCTTATGTTAGCTGAATTTTGTAGGTCTGAAATGCATTTCCTTGGAAACTCGTGCTTCACAACTAATAAGCTGAATTGCATGTGTGCTGGGGAATGTATTCTTTCTCACGTTTTAAGTTGCAGTTGAAAAAAGCGCCTGTTAGCTAGAATAATGTCTTTGTTTTATTAGTCAGGCAAGGAGAGAATAAGTTACATCGTAAACTTGAGTCGATAAAGGAAGACTGTTGTTTCTCACACATAAGGCCTGGGAACCAAGGTCAACTTATTGCACCGCGGGAACGCTATTATTCCATGGAAAACGACCTTTAAAATCATACTAAGAGCATATGGCGTGACCTGCAAAGACTCTTTGAAAATATACCTTAAATATTGGGATGTTAAAAGTAGGGAAAGTGCCCACTTCTCTTCTTCCTTCGGAGAGAGAGCAAGAGAAACTTTGAACAAGCCATGTCCCTGTAGGTTCATTCTACATGACCCCTTGGTTGTGGAGAGACTTCTTAGGGAGACTCCACATACTGACACCTTTCACAGGACCGCGGAGACCACATCACGCTACTGATAAAGGAATATGATTACCTGCCACGTCATTCTGCCTTGTGAAAGCCCTCTGCAGATTGGCCATTGGGCGAAACACGTGTCGGCTGTTTTTCCTATGTGATTTTCATAGTTGGAACAAGTGATTCAAAATAACACACTGTGTTCAACACAAGAAAATGAGTTTTGGAAAATATTCCACTTATGATACTTCCGCCCACAACTTAAACTATTGTATCCTGTAATGGCTCTTGGGTGCAGCCATTTGTGAGGTACGTGCCACTACCAACATTGGACCCTGACCACTGTAGCATAAAGCCCAGACTAATCCACCCATCTCGGCAATCCCCAAGGGCAGGAGGAATGGAACAGGGACATGGATTTGGACAATAGAGGGCAGGAGGGAGGTGGGCAGGGGCACCAAACTTGCCTTACAGGGCAGGGGCCAGGTGTTGCAGCAGCACAATACGCCTCACAGGTCAAGCAGGAGTGTAGTGCAGCACAACAGACCATGGAAAGCACTAGGGAGGGGACTTGGCCATGCACATAGGCATCAGAGAGCAGAGGGAAATGTGTCAAGAGCAGCAAAGCTGACGGTACTGGACAGACATGAGGGGCATTTGCAGCACAACAGACCATGAATGGCAGGAGGGAGGGTGCAGGGGCATGCCAAAGGGCCACGGAAGGCAGTAGCGAGTGGATAGGGGACTACACATGGAAAATGTTGACGTTTTTAAATAAATCAGGACATGATCCAAGGAGAGGCTTAGATAAGGGCCTTAAAGGATGTCAAGACAGACTCTTAGACGTTCTCGGGCCTCTTACTAAAATGTTCGATATGTGTGAAGAGGCACATTCGAGTAATTCAAATATTGATGTTGCAGAAATGCGCCAGTGGGTGCAAAGGGCAGTCTGTCTTTTGGGGAATACCAATGCACCATTGTGTATGGAGAGGAGGAAAAGTATATTAATGAAAATAGATCCAAAATTAGCGGATATGGCCTCCAAAGAATTTGGAGAAAGGAGTGAGGGAGTGCTATTTGGAGATTAATTTGTAAAAAGATTTGGGAATATATGTTGGGACTTTCAATTTCCTACAAAAAGTACAAAAGGATATTAGGAAGGCTTTTGGGTCGTACGGGAGAATACGGGGTCTTTTTCCCGGCCGGGGTCATGGAATTACCCGAGGTTCCTTTACCAGAGGATACAGGCCCTACAACTATGGTTATGGATTTAATTCCAGATCAGAGCAGGGAAGTTTTTCCCTCAGAGATCGCGATTGAGGTTGCAAGGAATGCGATCAGAAAGAAGAGGTACAGGTAAGACTAAAACTAGACCCTTTTTCTACCCAAGTAAAGTTGGGCGGCAGACTAGCCCATTTTGTTTCGAGGTGGAAAGAGATAACGCAAGATCAATGGGTTTTGCAAACAGTAACTGGTTACCATATAGATTTCAAGGAGAATCCAGCTCAAAGAAGGGAGCCAAGGATGTTAAGGTTCATAAAGGAACAAGAGATGTTGGTGACACAAGAGGTAAAAGTGTTAGAAGAGAAAGATGCAATAGAGGTTGCAAGAAATGTGAAAGAAAGTTTTGTGAGCAATATTTTTCTAGTGGAGAAAAAAGACAAAAAAGATGAGGCCGGTTATAAATCTGAGAGAGCTAAACGATTGGGTTTGTTACAACCATTTCAAGATGGAGGGGATTCATCTATTGAGGGATGTGTTGAGGAAAGGAGATTGGATGACAAGGTTAGATCTGAAAGCTGCATATCTTACAATACCAGTTTGTGTAGAGAAAAGGGATTTGCTCCAGTTCAGGTGGAAGGGAAGTCGTTGGAGGTTCAAGAGTCTTCCTTTCGGACTGACTTCAGCACCTTGGTGTTTTACAAAGGTGATGAGGCCTATTGTAGCTTGGCTGAGGTCAAGGGGTATTCGGTTGATAGTATATCTGGACTACATATTAATTATGGCCAAGGACGAACTTCGTATGCGGGCAGACAGGGGTCAGGAAGCTATTCTTATTCTGCTTGACATGTCTGCCGCGTGCGACACCGTCAATCATGGGACTATGCTGAGCAAGTTGGAGGAGGTGGAGGTAAAGAGCTGTGCTCTTCAGTGGTTTCAATCTTTCCTCACGGGTCAAACGCAGGCAGTGTCTCTCCCTCCTTACCGTTCTGATCTGATTATCATCACACATTGGGTGACACAGGGCTCGGCAATCAGTCCGATTCTATTTAACATATACATGAAACCTCTGATTGCAGTCATTAAAGAGCATAAGATCAACATCATAAATTATGCAGATGACACGCAGCTTATTCTCTCATTGGAGGGAGAGCAGTCTCCCTCTTTGGAGGAGTTCCATTGTTGCTTGCGCGATAAGGCTCTGTGGCTGAAGGGCAATTCACTGTAATTCAATGCTGACAAGACAGAGGTGCTCTTCTGCTCTTCGGACAGGGTTCCCTCGGTGTTGCCCAGTAATTTCTGGCCTATCGATATGTCAACCGCAGTGAGACCAGTGGATACGGTTCGTAACCTGGGCATCATGTTTAATAACAAGCTGACTATGGAGGTTACTAGAACGGTGGGTAGCTGCCTTGTACAATTAGTTGTACAGAGCACAGTCCTGAGCAGACTGGATTATTGAAATCCCCTTCTGCTAGAATCTCCAAAGTTTCTTTTGGACAGACTTCTTAGAATTCAGTTCACCGCAGCCAAACTTGCCTTGGGCTGACCTAGAAGGTCCTCTTCCTCCCGGGCCTTGGCAGGACTGCACTGGGTTCCGGTGGGACAGAGAATTCAGTTTAAGTCCCTCTGTCTAGTGTTTAAAGCCATGCTTGGTTTGGGCCCTGTCCCGTTGCAGAGGGAATTTGAGTGGTATGTTCCAACTTGAAACCTCCATTCCACCTCGGCAAGATCAGTCAAGATCTCGAGGTTTAGAAAAGTCAGAACGGGTGGCAGAACCTTTACGGTTGCTGCGGCCAGATTGTGGAATGGGCTTCCTCTGGAACTGAGACAAGTTAGTGATCTCTTTCTTTTCAGAAGAAGACTAAAAACACTGTTGTTTCAGAAAATTTAAGGTGCTGTATTTTTTGGGTGGTTTCCACCCCTGTCTCTCTGCTGCACGTCTCTCTACCTTGTATTCCGAGTTTGCCAGTGCCAGGATGCCTGTCAGGTGATAGAGCGCTTTAGAAATGAAATAAATAAATAAATAAATAAAGAAGGTCATGGCAGAGGAACAGACGGATTTTGCAATAAAGGTGATAGAGGATTTGGGATTTGTTGTGAACAGGGAGAAATCGAGTGTAATTCCGGTTCAAGAGATTCAATTTTTAGGTTTCAACAGGAGGTCTTTGGTCTATGGAGGAGAAAGGAATGCACATAAATTGTCTGGAGCTGTTAGCAGGTTCATTTGCGATTAGGAGTTTTGTGAAGGATCGCGCAAAATGTTGTGCACTTTTAAAAATGGACAAGATTTCTGCAGTCCATTATGTCAACAAATTGGGGGGTCCTCGGTCGAAGGGTCTAGCGTAATTAGCAAAGGACTTTTGGAAGTTTTGCATGGAGAGAAAGATTATGGTACAAGCACAATATATTCCAGGGAAGAGCAATGTGGAAGCAGACTGGAGTTCAAGGTATATGGCGGATGTGAGCAACTGGAGGTTGAACAGGGAAGTGTTTCAGAGGTTACAGGCGAAGTGGAGTCCTCTTCAGGTGGATTTGTTTGCGGATCGGTTGAATTCTCAGTTGAAGGAGTTTTTCAGTTGGAAACCAGATCCAGAGGCGTAGGGGATAGATGCCTTTTTACAGGAGTGGAACATGGGGAGGATGTTTGCCTTTCCACGTTCTCTATGATTCAGAGAGTGTTGTTGAAGGTGAGGAAAGAGAGGTCAGAGATGGTATTAATAGAGCCTTTTTGGCAGATACAGGTATGGTTCACAGATTTGATGAACATGTTGATAGAGGATCCTCTGTTGATCCCGGGTTATCACGAGGTGTTGTTGGCTGTTTAAGGGAATGTTCACAATCTTGTGAGAATGAGGCAATTGAGACTTTTGGCATGCATGGTTTCAGGAGAATTTGGCAAGTGTCTGGCCTATCAGCAAAAGCTTCGGAACTTATCAATGGTTCTTGGGCACCAGGAACAACAAAAGTTTATAGATCTGCATGGTGAAAGTGGTGTGATTGGTGTTATGAAAGGAATTTGGATCCCATATCAGCCAATGTTGTGGAGATAGTGAATTATTTATAATTTTTATTTTCAAAAGGATTGGTATATAAATCAGTGAATGTATCTCGTTCAGCTATTTCAGCGGGACATGCTTTGGTGGAAGGAGTACCGGTTGGTCAACATAGTTTGGTAAAAAGGGCTCTGAGGAGTATCGGTTTAGAATTACCACCTAAGGCTAAGTATGAGATTTTATGGGATGTTTCTTCAGTTTTGAGAGAAATAGAAGGTTGGGACTCTAATGGTGAATTGAATATAAGAAAGTTAACATTGAAGCTAGCAATGTTATTGTGTTTAGTGTCCTTTAGGAGAGTTTCAGATATTAGGGCATTGGAGATATCTTTACATTTTTATCAACCTGAGAAAGTGTGTTTCTAATTGAGGAAAAGAACTAAGACTATGTCCAGGACGATATTTTATCCTTATATGGATGGTCATGATAATTTATGTGTGGTGGGTTGCTTGAAGGAATATGAGAGAAGAACTCCTAAATTGAGAGAGGTTGGATGTTCACAACTTCTCATTTCTTATAAGAAACCTTTTAGGGCGGTTTCAGCACCTACATTAGCCAGATGGGTTAAAGAGGTTATGTTGATGTCTGGGATTGATATTGAGTTTTATGGTGCTCATTCAGTTAGAGGTGCTATGGAAAGTAAGGCTTTTATGAAGGGGTCTAGTTTAAGTACTATCTTGAAGGCAGCAGATTGGTCAAATTATAATACTTTAAAAAACGTTCTACTTCAAACCTGTGGAAAATGCTGTTCAAAATATTTTAGATGGGCTTTGAACATGCATAATATTGGCCTCCAGGCCTTTATCCATAAAATGCTGATTTTCCACAGTTTTGGTGGGTAGAAAATCATGATTTTATTAAAAAGGCACAGAGGCTAATATTATCCCTCCCGTGTCTTTGTTAACCCAGCCCTTTTATGGATGGAATGCTTTAATAATCCTATATGTTTGGTTTAGGACAGAGCTAATTTGTGCATGGAGGAAGGGAAAAGCAAGATTGAAGAAATTTGGATCTACAGTTTGACGTTTAAGTTCGAGGAAAAGAGTCTTATCTTGGGATTTCGCAGCTACCCAAAGAGGAAGATGGCTGACGGAGTTTAGCTATTATGCATGTTCAGTGTTCAGTGTTCTAGACTGTTGCTTTTGTTCTAATTCTAAGCTTGTGTTGCTGCCGTGTGAAAAGCAATAAAAGGATTATGCATAATATTAGCCTCTGTGCCTTTTTAATAATCATGATTTTCTACCCACCAAAACTGTGGAAAATCTGCATTTACCTGTACTTTGGGTTCGAGCTGAGGTGTCTTGGCATGCAAAATAACGATGAATTGGGATGCAGCACAAGTTATTACTGTCATATAGTTACTGTTTACCTATATACCGTGTTAAGTTAGCATGAGCTTATTAAAATTTTTAAACGCCATTTTTCCTTTTGCTGCTTTTGCACACAACACATAATTGTTATTTTAGCTTTCAACCTAGAAGAGCGTTGTGATTTACATGAGAATAATATGTTATTGCTCTGATATCAGCTTTTTTTGGTCAAATATGTCTGCACAGTGAGTGCTGAAGCTTCCAAGGATAACTCAACACAGTGTTGTTGTGAGGTCTGATCTTCGCACCTTTCTAGACATAACATGAATGCAGCTGCTGTCAAAATCTGGCTTTACGCGCGTTTTATATTGCTTTGCTGAGAGCACACGTAACACACTTGATGGTGCTTCGCATGCAGAGAGCTGGTGGAAGATGATGTGATCCTCTGCCACTGAGATTTTGAGGTATGAGCCGGCCCTGCTAAAACCCAAAGATACTTTCATAGATATAATATGCTATGCTAGTTAGGGAGGGTGAGAAATAGGTGTTGTTAATTCCTATTCATGTTAGCATTTCAGTATGCTGTCACTGTTCGCTTTCTATGGACTAGTAACTATGCTGATAACTTTGCTTGTGATAATATGTTTGCTTTTATTATCTAAGATACTGCGTTTGAGAACCCTGAATTAGTAAATAAATATTTCAAATGTGCACGTGTTCTCTTTTACTCCACGTTCTGGTTTGAAATGATTGCATACCGAAAGAGTGTTCATGTGTTCCACGATACCTGAGGTATTCTAAGTTCATGTTCTGGTCTGTCTAAACATTGTAAGTTTGTTATGACCAATGAGACACTGTATCTAGCTCGGTAAGGGGATTTTGGATACTAAGGTGAGTTTTTGGGCCACCCTAATTCACTGAGGTTCCAAATCTCTCTGCACAGTTCTGTAGGAGAACGGAATTCCCGCTACATGGCACCCATACGTTGTTGGTCTTATATCATGACACTCGAGTAGTATATCATTCAATCCTTAACCCCTTCACTGTCATTTCCGGAAAACGTTGGTGTCGGACAAAACCTACCTATTTTTGAAATAGGTCTTTTCAAGCTTGAATCTTTCTTAAACGGTTTTCTTGAATTACTACCCAGTTGTGCTACAAAGTTTACTTTATTTTCTACGTTCCTGTGCAGTCATGGCCCAGCCAGTTGACATTCCGCAGCATAGTCGCATTGCGGTGCGCAATCATTTGCAGACTTACCAAGTGCCCTTGGAAGGCTTGATTGTGATATTGGTGGTGAGTGTGGATGCAGCTTACCCATACGAACTGTTCTATTCGTGGGTGACGTTTCCGACTGTGGACGCTAATTCTGGTGTGTTCCATAATTACACTCCCTCTCCTGTGCCGAATGAATATACTCCGTACAGAGCACAGGAAGTTCCTATTGATACTTGGCAGCATCGCGTTTGGTTTGGTGGCGCCCTACCCCATTCTTTAACCGCTCCGAGGTTAGGTTCTCTGTCCATTCCAGGCGCAAATTGGCCTGTTTTGGCTGGATTTACTCCTCATCCTAATCACGGCAATTGTACCCTTGCTGAAGTTCGTAGGCTACATGTAGTCTCCATTGCCCTGATTCGAGCCTTAGTGCAATACATAGGTCGTAATCTTCTGGGTGGGCCCCCGGGGGGTGCGGCGCTTCCAGCCGGACAGGGCGGATTGAAGCTCAGTCCTGTGATGATCAATGCTGTAATGGGTAAGCGTCCCCAAGAGAAGGATGAGTTTCCTTTCTGGCTTGCCGAAAAATTAGACCAGCAGGAAGCAGTATTTCCTAATACGACTCCTGGTGACAAACACAGGATTTTAACAATTAGTTTACCAAAGGATTTGGCTCCTGAACTCGCTGACTGTGAGACCTGGGGTAAAACGTTTGCGGCGGTCTACGCAATGTTTTAATGCACTCCGTCTATGGCTGTCCTGCCTACGATCATTAAACGTGGTCAAGATGATCACGGACCGGAGGCTGCGGTTGAATTGGGTATGCGCCTGTGTGGCTCCTTTGATATAGTTTGCGATCTCATTCTTGCTAATGTCAAGGGGGATGCAGTGAACTTTCAGGTAGCCAATGCTTTGGCGGCGATTCCCGATGCCGAGAAACCCCAACAGTGGGCGAGGATTATTGTGGCTGCTTATAAAACCGTGGGTCGCAATAGCAAGGGTCTAAAGCCTTTTTCTGTCAAAGAGAAAAAGCAACCTCAAGGGCAGAATTCGGAAACATAAGTTCAGCCCAAGTCCAAGAAACAAAATTGGCCTAAAAAAACAAAAACAGGGTAAGCAACAGCAACAACAGCAGACACAGGAATCTCGTCCTGCGTCTCCGTTACCTGCGTAAACAGAACGTATTTATGACTTGCACGATCGTGAGAAGAATAAATCACCTGATCGATTTCAGGTTTCTGATCAACGTTCTCCTCGTTCCTTTCAGGAATCATCGGCCTCGGCGTTCGGGGGTGGAGGAGGCGGAAAGGGACGGGGTGGTCAGCAAGGACGTGACCAGCCCCGCCCGAAAGACGATGCAGGAAAGCAGGACGGTTCAACGCCGAGGAGACCGCAGTTTGCCAAGAAGAAAGACGTGGCTTTAACAGCGCATTGATATGCCACAGATAGTGAGAACGCAGCTTCGGAATCTGACTTGGGCTCTGACCTTGCTGGACAGCGCGGCGGAGATTACCATAGTGAGAGAGGCCCTGCGTCCACTACTGAAGGTGACAGCGACTGACATTTATGTTGTAATAGAAACAGCTGACACGAGAGTTGCTCCCCCTGATAGACTTTATGAAATTGTCCTGTTAATCGAAGGTGACATACAGCGTACCGTAAAAGGGGCATTTTGGGAAAATCTTTCGTCTACGTATGACATTTTCCTTTCGGAGGCTGACTGGCCCCCGCCTTTTGTTCTCGCAGCACCGCGAGGGGAGGAGGTAATCCTCCCCAGTTTCGCGAACACAGTCTCGAAAGAGGATGCGCTGCATTTTGCAGAAGAGTGGGCTAAGGCTCTAGCGCCGGCTCTGTACCATAACCAATGTGGTTGGGATAAATTGTCCCCAAACCACGAAATTCCTTTGCGGTATCAGCCGCAGCCTCAACCTCAATATCCCATATGACGTGAAGCGAAGGCTTCCGTCGCGGCAATCCTTGAACAATTGGAATATCAGGGTGTAATTGAAACATGTGTGTAACCAATGAATAACCCCCTTTTTACTGTAACCAAGCCTGACAGTTCATATCGTTTGGTGTTGGATTACCGGCATTTGAACTCGCATTGCCTTAACTGTGCAGTACAGAATACTCACAGCTCTGCCCTAGTGAATAGTCTTGCGCGTAAGCGTTTTAAGACCATGCTTGACATTTCCAACGTTTTTTATGCCCATCGATTGGATGGTCTTAGTTCCCAATGGACCTCCTTTACTTGCGGCGGTGTTCAAAAACAATTTCGGCGTCTCCCAATGGGCTATAAGAATAGTCCTGGGATTTTTACTGCCCGCATTGTCTCTCTTTTGGAGAGAATCGACCCAGATGCATGCTCGTATGTGGATGACATATATCTCACAGACAACGAACTTTGGGAGCATCTGTGTTGAGTAAACAGCATCATTTGTAACTTTGCAGACTTTGGTTACAAGTTTAACTTTGCAAAATCGCACATTGCAGAGTACACAGTCTTGTTCCTGGGCTATGAGCTCAACAATGAAGGTAGAGGTTTGGCTCCTCACTTCCTGGAGAAATGCGCACAACTGCGCGCTCCGACAACACTGAAAAAATTACAGTCTTTACTGGGTTTCTTAAATTTCGGAAGGACATACATTCCGGAATAGTGTACAAAACAATGTGGACAGTGGACCACTTTTACACACTCAAAGCACCAACCCACATATCACCAATATCTGTATATAGTTTTCTTTCGAATTGCGTGCAATTTTCAAATACTCCCTGTCCTAAGAGTATATCCCAAATCCTTGGGAAAAATCAGTATTGTATCAAACTTTGAAAAGCACCGCTCGAGAATTTGGATCTCCACCATATGTGGGTGATAAAGTCTGTAATCAGGAGTGTTCCAAATGAAAAACGCTGAATCCGTAATTGCAAAAAAGTTCAAGGTTCTTTTAATAATCCATTTGAGGTACCAGCCAACGCGTTTCGTTCCGTCAAGCGGAACTTCTTCAGGGCTGTAAATCATAAAGTGAAGCATACAAAAAACCTGTGTAAGTTACTTCAAACTAACATGTGTACACACGTGAATTAATATACAAAAATCATTACATACACCAAAGCAGACCCAAATTAAAAACATCCTTTTGTTTAAAAATGCAGCTTTCGCATCACATCAGTACATTGTTTGACCCTTTCTCTAAGTTCTTGTGCTGCATAGTCAATCTATTAAAAGTCTCATTATATACCCGCGAACAAACCGAAAAGGTAAGGTGATATTATCGAGCAAAAAGACATTAAATTATTCACATATTTTAAAAGAGCAAATCCTCATGCATTTTTGTTTTTGTTTTCAAAATTACAGTTACCAGAAACAGCGTCATTATTATTGTCATTCACATCTAAGCATTAGACTGTGGTCATGACTCCGCACCAAACATTTACTTTGCCAAACAACTCATGTCATCGTCTAGAATCAGAGACACTTATTTCTCCATAGGCCAAAAGTTATTATTACCAGCCATGTTGCCAAAAGTATAATCTCAAAAGAAGAGGTTATATTTGGACAGATGGTTACTATGGGACAAGCTATGTGGCCCCAGGATACAGACCCCAGTGTTGTCCCTGTCCTCATAAGCCAATATTTAAAAGAAACACTTCTAGAAGGTAAGCCTATTGTTTATGGACATCTTTTTTGAGATACTTCTTTGTCCCAGTCATCAATAAAGCCAGTCCAAGCCACACGAAAGCAACAGCAAATCTCTCCATATTTACCTTGTTAGACCTAGGGTATCCTAGACTACATAAGGTAGCCTGGCACAGTAGGGGAAACAGCTAAACTCCAAGGCGTTGGTTAAGTGCTTACAGGACCCACTCACAGTAACTCAATGACTGACCACTAAAAATAAAAGACGCTACACCAGTTTAGAAAAATACCAGTACCTTTTATAAAAAATTCTCTTTTGTTCTTTTCTTAGGCAAAAGCAGTACACTTTTAGTTCAGTACAGATTTCATATATATCACATCAACTTCAATACTTTTCTCAATTCAGTGCAGATCAATCAAAGGTACATCACATTTGAGGTAAATTACTATCAGTTTCACAGAATGCTTCTTCACTTAGTTGTTACAGAAGGGAAAACTCGCTTTACACAATCTTGGCATGTACATTACCCATCTGCACTCAGGGCCCAGGTCAAGCTTGTCAGACTTCTACCCCCCAGCAGCGTTGTTCACAAAGCCCACAGCCATCTATATAGTTAAAGAGGAGACAAGGTACATTAATTAGGCTTCCTTGGAACTATTCTACGGCTACTCCTCTCCTGTAATAGAACTGACTCCGAGTGATTAATTGCCTGGGAAGTTGTTGTGACTGAGCTCTGTTCGTTACCGGCACCCTATGGCCCAACTTGCACCACTCCTACGCAAGGCACAAGAACCTCAAGCTTCGTTTCCCTTTGTCACTGCTCCCCCTGTTATTAGCTTGGTTTTAACGGATACTAACATACTGAGAGGGTTGATGGCCAAGTTCCTCACGTTTCTATTCCTGACGGTTCATTAGTTTTTCAGTAGTTTTTCCCAACACTGCCGCTTCAATGCTCTGTGTCAGCCGGCTCTGCCGCCTCCCGCTTCCCCTCGTTTCTCCCCCTCTTACTTTATCTGAAGGCAATCCGACTTGAGATGTCCTCGCGCTCGGTTGTTCTCTCCTAGCGCTGACGGCGGGGCCTCTGAGGAAGTCGGCGTCGGGGCGGGGAAAACGGGAAGGGCTTACTCTAGCCGGGGACGCTCCTCTGGCGGTTCCGTGGCGGCGCTTCTGCCTCCTTCCGCGTTACCTCAGGCCGAAGCTCCGCCTCGGGCGCACCTCCTCTGACGCGCCGGGTCCTTCCTCCTGGCTCCGGACTCCGCCTCGGGCGCACCTCCTCTGACGCGCCGGGTCCTTCCTCCTGGCTCCGGACTCCGCCTCACCTCCAACGACGACTCCTCCCGTCAACACACGGGACAGCTGGGCATTTCACTCGCGTGTGGGTCAGGCTTGATGACGGCGCTACACACAGGTAGGAGCCTCAGCCGATCTCACCGCCTTTCTCCACAGTGTGAGAGCTGGTCTCGAGTGGGGTGAATGTGGCTGTCCTCACTCCTCAGCCAGACAATACAGCTCTGGATCGACGTCCACCTGCTCCGCCCACAGCCTTCAGGGCAGGTGTTCAGGTCACCCACAAGGGTCGCTTTACAGCAGTTTGCGAGGGTCTTTTCAACACATGACCCGGTGATTTGAAATCTGGTCATAATGTCTCTGGTCACAATTAATGGATGACGTGACAGTGGGGTTTGGTCAGCCTGAAAGGGGGCACTACCCAATAACGCGACAGCCGGCCCACAGGTCGATCTGGTCACCACTGGTGCGCAATCCTCCTCCACAAGTCGCCTCTCTCCTCACTGGTCACTCCTGAGACTGCACAAAATGGCTGCTGGTCACTGGCCTTTTATAGAGTGGCCTGAGAACTCTGGAAGCCACTAGATGTTTCTGGAACCTTCCTCATGTTAGTCTATGGGTCTGTCCTCCTGGAATGTCCGTTATGGCAGTTGGTGGACACCATTTTAGGTTCATGAGTGTCCCTAGATTTTCCAGGAGCTAGACTAGGCCTCACAGTGTATGAAGGGAAAATGGCTTCATAGTCAAGGAACACCTAGCCCCCTGACAGCACTGAAAAATCCTGGTGGACATAAAAAATAAAAATAGAAACACTGGGAGGCTAAGGGGGACAAAAATAAATCATGATGGTTAGAACACCCCCAGATGCAGACAGGTCTAACATACCTCTTATAGCTACAAAGTGAAAATATTGAGAAACATGGAATTCATTCAAAAAAGAGAACATATATGCTTCCTACCGCTATGAATATCATCAGCCGTACGTATATTCCAAGTCAAGGTATCGAATTGGGATATGAATCTGTTCCCTCAATGTAGGTAATGGAAAATAAAGTGGATCCAAGATAAAAGTTTTTTCAAAACCTGTTTCTTGCCGATTGTTTCAAAATATTTTTTTTTATTTTTTATTTTTCATTTTTTTTTAGAGATATAGTGTTCACCTGGAAATACATGAAGTAAAAATATATATGAGGGAAATACTAATTCCCAAATTTTTCATATATATATACATTTCTGAAAACCTATATCTACAACAGCCCCATATGGTGCAAAAACATATGATAATTATGTACCTTGCAATTTCAAAGGATATATTTCTTGAAAAAACGCTCCTATTTCTTCATCCTAGTTTTGGATATACTGCGTGATTCACTGTGAGGTATTAACCTAAAACAATATTCAAATTGTAACTGGTTCTGTTACAGAATATACATATATTCTGCATTAATAACGTTTCTATCTCTGTGCGAATATAAATCTCGCATTAAATATGGGCTGTTCGAGTAACATACCTTAAGTAATATAACGTGCACGTTTTGCACCGTCACGTGGTCAAACTCCTAAATCTTCGGTTGACTCCCAATTCACAGTCACTTTAAGGTAGTTACCTAAAAATCTATATAGATATAGGCGTTCATACACCATGTTGAAAACATCGTTCATAAAACAAGTCCAGGTGCCATTTACTCCAAATCCGCCATTAAGTAAGCGTAGCATCGGTTTCCCGGAAAACCACCCATGTCGTCCCCTGGGAACAATGTAAATGCATCTAAAAACGATATTGTCCCTATCGTTGGTATCGCAGGACACGGCGCAATTATGTCGGGAACCAACAAGAAGGTCGCGATGACCATAAGACCAGATAGCGGAAAGTATACCCATATCGCAAAAAGTCATTAGGTTATATATTTATCGGCATGAAGAATTTATTTATTCCAACGGGTCCCAAAAGAGGTGGTTTCATACGGGTCCTACCTGTCAGGGTCAAATTCCAATACCCCCAGTTGGCGTCTCGACGGTCCGCGCGCCAAATCCTTTCCGGCAAGTATTAGGAGGCACCCTCCCTTGGATAGGTTTAAATGTAGCCACTCCTAATCCACATGTAGTGGATAGTGGATCGCACGTCATTTACCACTATTTCTTGGTCTAAAACGGGCGCCATTTTAAGCTAGTCAATCGAAGCTCGTCATAGTTCTATTTTCTATGTAAGCCGGAATAGATATCAAAAATATCTTTAAAGGTTACGCAATTAGTCACATGAAAGTTCATTCTTTTATATAATCAAATTAAAGTGTATAGAGCAATTTGGCTATTTATATTCATCGGAATTTCGTTTTCTGGTTGGATTAGATCAAAAAACAAATTATCATAGTCATATTGAAAATATATCAGAAATTATGTTCCCAATTAATGGTTATAATAAACCTTACCGTAGATTATTAAAAGAACCTTGAACTTTTTTGCAATTACGGATTCAGCATTTTTCATTTGGAACACTCCTGATTACAGACTTTATCACCCACATATGGTGGAGATCCAAATTCTCGAGCGGTGCTTTTCAAAGTTTGATACAATACTGATTTTTCCCAAGGATTTGGGATATACTCTTAGGACAGGGAGTATTTGAAAATTGCACGCAATTCAAAAGAAAACTATATACAGATATTGGTGATATGTGGGTTGGTGCTTTGAGTGTGTAAAAGTGGTCCACTGTCCACATTGTTTTGTACAAAATTTCATTTCTTGGACCCAGTTGTTGCACAATCCAAACCAAGCGAATTGTATGGTTGACATGCTCTTTTTGTGATTTGAAGTATTTGACTGCAATATATTGTGTACGCACCATTCAGTACAACTAGAATTGAATTTTACAGCATCATGTCTAAATTCAAAGACACTAGAGAGGAGATGGCATCAAGTTTATTTGGTAATAGCCAATCTGTGGGTGCCACAACATCTAAAGAACCCAGCACGGAAGGCCTTCGAGCCAAGTTCCTAAAGCTAGAAAGACTAAAAAAGTTAGAGATGTCCAGATGGTGGGACGGAATTACGTTACAGAAGTACTTAGACAATCAAAAAATCCCTAGGGGTTTACGGATTTTAATCTTCCCAACCTTTGAGGACTTGGATGACGATGCCCTCAAGGATTGGGAAGAGAATCTGAAACAGGCTTCGCATACCATGATGAAAATACTAATCCGCCATTCTGAGAAAAAGGTTGCTTTAAAACAGGAAATCTTGGACTTGGAACGTGAAATAGATACATCTAGTTTGAAAGACAGCATAAAAAAGAATTATGAAATCTTTGATGATGTTATAAGCCGATACCAGGTCTACTTACGTGACAAAAAACTTCGCAAAATAAAGCGCGACGATAACGATTACAAGACAGGGCGTATTTATACGTTTGCCCACAAATTCGACAATTTGAAACAAGGAGGTGATGGTAAACGACCTAGAGAAGAATCAATGAGCGGCAGTAGTAGCTCAATTTCCTCTATCGATAGCCCATCCTCCAAGGATGGTGGGGCATGCCAGGCCGTCTCTCCAAGACGTAATTTTTTATTGGAGATGGAACGCATTCGCCAAGGGAAAAAGATACCAAATACCAACCCAGACCCAAAACCAGGAGGGGAGGGAAAGGGTGGAAAAACAACACAACCAAGGGGGGGAACCGTACACCAAATGGACACCAGATCCAAGAGAACCTAGACACTCTGACTCCCCCTCTTGACATTGGCCCCAATATAGACCCTGTAATTCCTACTGACAACGCCCTGTCTATTGTAAACCTATCAGACCGCAAACTCACAGATGTGGAGACAAACATCCTAAAGAAAGGCCTACGTTTTTGTCCATCACAGGTCGGGGATCCAACCTTATTGATGGTGGATTTGTTTAAATTCATACGACTTCTAAAATTAAAAGATCACTTTCAAAACAATCCTAGAATTCCTGCTTGTGATTTGAGTATTACACCTTCCTGTACCACCACTATCTCTGACCTTCAGAATGCACAACTTCTGTTATCTATTGAGACTGGTGACAATCCATCATTGCAAGAAATTCGCTCTGATTTAAACATCGAGGAGGATATAACCATTAACAGTGGTTTGAAGGCTCGTTCCAAATATATTCCTACAAACACACACAAAAACATTGACTTGTTTAACGAAAGAGTCTCACAGGATTTTTGCAAAATGGTTGACTCACCTTACAAATATATACATAAACAACATAATCTAACGAAGGAAGAGAGATTGGCACTTGATGGATTGGCTAAAGATAATAGTATCACAATAAAGGAAGCTGACAAGGGAGGAAATGTCGTCGTAATGAACACTGTCAATTACGACAGTGAGATCATTAGACAACTAAGTGACACCACTTGTTACAAAAGACTATTGGACAATCCCATTTACTCCCTTGTCACCCATATCAACAATCGGATACAAGACTGGGGTGAAGTTGGTCTCCTGTCCGAAGAAGAATGTCGTTACCTCAAGGTAGCACATCCTATGGCACCATGTATTTACGTATTGCCTAAAATACACAAGGGAGGCCATTTTCCTCCAGGACGCCCCATTATATCGGGGATTAATTCCCCAACAGAACGTCTTTCACAATATGTGGATGGGTTTTTACAACCCTTAGTGGCCAATTTACCATCCTACATACAAGATTCTGGGGACATTTTGAAAAAACTTGATGGTCTAGAATGGTCTGCGGACCTAATGTTTGTTACACTTGATGTGACGGGATTATATACATGTATACCGCAACATTTTGGTATTAGAGCACTCTCGTCATTTTTATCATTGAGGACAGCAGACCATATAGACCATAACGAAATGCTCATTGAAATGACGGAATTGATATTATCAAGGAATTTTTTTCTACATAAAGACATTTTGTACCACCAAATAAGGGGCACCGCGATGGGGAGCAAATTTGCTCCTTCATACGCGGGGCTGTTTATGGGGTGGTGGGAACGTGAACATGCTTGGGGTAAATATGCCTCCCCCTGGATGGATATGATTATCTTTTGGGGAGGTATATTGACGACATCATTATGTTATGGAAAGGGAGTGAAGCACAATTACTGGAATACTTCAATTACTTGAAAGACAATCCTTACAATATACAATTGACAGTCAAATCAAACTATAATCAAATAGAATTCTTGGATATACTCTTCTATGTAGAAAATAATACAATACAAAGTAATCTGTACCGCAAAAGCACGTCGTGTAACAGCTTACTGCATGCGTCAAGTGCACACCCCAGTTCAACTATCCGTAATATTCCTTACGGAGAGATGGTGCGCATTAGGCGTAATTGCAGTAAAGAAAAAAACTTTAGGGATGCTATACGAGACAGCAAAACTAGATTTGCCGATAGAGGGTATAACAGAAAAACCTTGGACAAGGCGGAAAAGAGAATTCTGACTGTCACACGTAGCAATACTCTAATCAAGAAAGCGAAGAAAAATAAAAAGACGAATAAATCCAGTATGGCCTTCATTACTCAATATACACAAAACAGTACAGAGGTTTTTAAAGTTCTGAGAAAACATTGGAAATTATTGAGTGAAGTCCCCAACCTAAAAGAAGATATTAGTGATACACCTAGAATCACTTTCAGGAGAGGTAAAACCTTACGTAACATTCTGTGCCCCAGCTATCCTACTAAGAAGAAGACAGGAACATGGATGCAGACAAAACCAAAAGGCTTCTATACATGTGGAGGGTGTAACATCTGCCCTCTTGGCAAGAACAAAACTAGGAGGTTCAAATACAATACCGATAGAGAATACGAGATAAGGCACTATATAAATTGCAACACGAGCCATGTGATCTATGTTATTGGTTGCGGATGTGAAAAGATAGACTGTGCGACCATTAAAACTAAGGATCCAAGAACATACCCGAGCCATGAAAAACTATGATCTAAAGTACCCTATGACTTACCACATGCAAGAACACCACAAAGGCAACAAGACAATATGGTTTCAGGGTATTGACCACATACCACCACATCCGAGGGGGGGAAATCGTGAACTCACTCTAAGGAAAAGGGAAGCAGCTTGGATATGTGTTTAAGGTGTGTGGAAAGGGGACACAACACAGAGGGTGAAATGCACTATTATTTACAATAAGCTAGGATGCTAGTGCTAATTTGCCAACATAGTATCTGTAAACTTGCAACCAACACAATTTGGCTTACTTTCGCTTGATTTATCTGGCTCTCTTGCTCCCGTGCCCTCTCCTTGACCTCTGTACTTTACCATCATGGCCAATAGCCTTTTCAAATATTACAACCGATAAATGTTGAAGGACTGTGCATGTTTTGTGATGCCTTATGAAGATTCAATGCACACAATGTGTTTGATTTTTTATCTTAATGAACTAAAGGTAGTTTTGTGTGATCACATTGAGGTTGGGTACTCCTTGCCATCATGCCACCAGTCCGGGTTCATATGGAGCGGCAGCAATAATCTCTCTCTACCAATGGTATGTATTTCCTCAAGTTCCCTGGATTGCACTCATTAGTACTAGAATAGGTCTACGGTAAGGTTTATTATAACCATTAATTGGGAACATAATTTCTGATATATTTTCAATATGACTATGATAATTTGTTTTTTATCTAATCCAACCAGAAAACGAAATTCCGATGAATATAAATAGCCAAATTGCTCTATACACTTTAATTTGATTATATAAAAGAATGAACTTTCATGTGACTAATTGCGTAACCTTTAAAGATATTTTTGATATCTATTCCGGCTTACATAGAAAATAGAACTATGACGAGCTTCGATTGACTAGCTTAAAATGGCGCCCGTTTTAGACCAAGAAATAGTGGTAAATGACGTGCGATCCACTATCCACTACATGTGGATTAGGAGTGGCTACATTTAAACCTATCCAAGGGAGGGTGCCTCCTAATACTTGCCGGAAAGGATTTGGCGCGCGGACCGTCGAGACGCCAACTGGGGGTATTGGAATTTGACCCTGACAGGTAGGACCCGTATGAAACCACCTCTTTTGGGACCCGTTGGAATAAATAAATTCTTCATGCCGATAAATATATAACCTAATGACTTTTTGCGATATGGGTATACTTTCCGCTATCTGGTCTTATGGTCATCGCGACCTTCTTGTTGGTTCCCGACATAATTGCGCCGTGTCCTGCGATACCAACGATAGGGACAATATCGTTTTTAGATGCATTTACATTGTTCCCAGGGGACGACATGGGTGGTTTTCCGGGAAACCGATGCTACGCTTACTTAATGGCGGATTTGGAGTAAATGGCACCTGGACTTGTTTTATGAACGATGTTTTCAACATGGTGTATGAACGCCTATATCTATATCGATTTTTAGGTAACTACCTTAAAGTGACTGTGAATTGGGAGTCAACCGAAGATTTAGGAGTTTGACCACGTGACGGTGCAAAACGTGCACGTTATATTACTTAAGGTATGTTACTCGAACAGCCCATATTTAATGCGAGATTTATATTCGCACAGAGATAGAAACGTTATTACTGCAGAATATATGTATATACTGTAACAGAACCAGTTACAATTTGAATATTGTTTTAGGTTAATACCTCACAGTGAATCACGCAGTATATCCAAAACTAGGATGAAGAAATAGGAGCGTTTTTTCAAGAAATATATCCTTTGAAATTGCAAGGTACATAATTATCATATGTTTTTACACCATATGGGGCTGTTGTAGATATAGGTTTTCAGAAATGTATATATATATGAAAAATTTAGGAATTAGTATTTCCCTCATATATATTTTTACTTCATGTATTTCCAGGTGAACACTATATCTCTAAAAAAAAAAAAAATAATAAATAATCAAAAAAAAATATTTTGAAACAATCGGCAAGAAACAGGTTTTGAAAAAACTTTTATCTTGGATCCACTTTATTTTCCATTACCTACATTGAGGGAACAGATTCATATCCCAATTCGATACCTTGACTTGGAATATACGTAAGGCTGATGATATTCATTGCGGTAGGAAGCATATATGTTCTCTTTTTTGAATGAATTCCATGTTTCTCAATATTTTCACTTTGTAGCTATAAGAGGTAAATATGGAGAGATTTGCTGTTGCTTTCGTGTGGCTTGGACTGGCTTTATTGATGACTGGGACAAAGAATTATCTCAAAAAAGATGTCCATAAACAATAGGCTTACCTTCTAGAAGTGTTTCTTTTAAATATTGGCTTATGAGGACAGGGACAACACTGGGGTCTGTATCCTGGGGCCACATAGCTTGTCCCATAGTAACCATCTGTCCAAATATAACCTCTTCTTTTGAGATTATACTTTTGGCAGCATGGCTGGTAATAATAACTTTTGGCCTATGGAGAAATAAGTGTCTCTGATTCTAGACGATGACATGATTTGTTTGGCAAAGTAAATGTTTGGTGCGGAGTCATGACCACAGTCTAATGCTCAGATGTGAATGACAATAATAATGACGCTGTTTCTGGTAACTGTAATTTTGAAAACAAAAACAAAAATGCATGAGGATTTGCTCTTTTAAAATATGTGAATAATTGAATGTCTTTTTGCTCGATAATATCACCTTACCTTTTCGGTTTGTTCGCGGGTATATAATGAGACTTTTTATAGATTGACTATGCAGCGCAAGAACTTAGAGAAAGGGTCAAACAATGTACTGATGTGATGCGAAAGCTGCATTTTTAAACAAAAGGATGTTTTTAATTTGGGTCTGCTTTGGTGTATGTAATGGTTTTTGTATATTAATTCACATGTGTACACATGTTAGTTTGAAGTAACTTACACGGGTTGTTTGTATGCTTCACTTTATGATTTACAGCCCTGAAGAAGTTCCGCTTGACGGAACGAAACGCGTTGGCTGGTACCTCAAATGGATTATTAAAAGAACCTTGAACTTTTTTGCAATTACGGATTCAGCGTTTTTCATTTGGAACACTCCTGATTACAGACTTTATCACCCACATATGGTGGAGATCCAAATTCTCGAGCGGTGCTTTTCAAAGTTTGATACAATACATTCCGGAATAGGCCCAGCGTATCAAGCCTTTGTATGCTTTGATACAACCAACTTTTTCCAAATCATGCTGGCTGCCTGAGCACTCAATAAACAAAAATCGGAGTACCACCATATAGAATCAGAAAAATTCCTAATGGGGTGGGTAACTGACAAAAGGAAAGAATGTATCCTTTTGTTAAAAACCCCTCACTCACCAGCCTAGTGGTGACACGCTTCATCATCGGGGTCCACCCTGGCGGCCTAGCGTCACCAGGGTGTGCTACAACACCTGAAATACAGTGGAGCAGGTTGTGAGTGTAAGTGCAGAAAAAAGTGTGTTAAAAATTGTCCTGGTTTAACTTAGTGGGGAGATACATTTTATTTACAAGCAACTAGACAATAATAAAAAAAGGGTGGCGAGATACTATAAGGGTAGTTACGCCAGAAGCATCTCTGTATGTGTACTGGTCTACATGTTTCAACCTTAGATGGAAAGTGCCAGGTATTCGTCAGGACCAAAAGCAAGGAAGTGGAAGGTCTGTGCCCCCTAAAAAGCGCACCCAATCCTAATTCCTTGTGACCAAGTTAGCAAAATTCGCTAATGGTAAAAGATTCTAACCTCAATGGGCGAGTAAGTAAAGTAAAAATCAAAAGACCTGTGGAAAGGAAAGAGAGAAACGAACATCCATCAGACGTGATCAATATTATATGCCTTTTACGTTGTGCAGTGCAGTGCAGTGTCTCTGTGTCGTCATGCTTCATTCCACTCTCATTAGGAAATTGTGATGGTATCAGCGTGATAAGGTCGGGCTGTTCTGAGGCCCACTAGGGGCATGCTATTTTACCAACTCACGTATACTTATCAAAGGGTGCGTGCTCTGTGGCATTCTCTACTTTTATTCCAATCTCACGCACTCATCGTATTTATAGTGGCGTGATATCTAACTCTCGCATACCAGTTATTGTGGTCCCGAAGGTAGTTTTTCAGATGTGCATAGATAACCCGTAAAAATCAAGGACACACAAGGACTTACTGACACATAACGTGAAAAACAAACAAACAGATAATGGTAGAAGGGAGGCAGCTTACTCCTATTCTAGTGTCTGTTGCATCGGAGGGCAGGGAGAGGTATCACCATTTAAAACATATTCTGTAAATACATGAAGGCAACTGTTACTGATAAGGGAGTTGCCGAATACGGTCCGCCGCGAAACGCGGTAGATTCCGGACTCGGTAATGGCAGTGAGTCTCAGAAACTGAAAAACTAGTCTGCTCTACTTACAGTTTTGCCGTAGTGGAAGAGGCCAGTTACCTACATCTCTCCTCTGCTGCCCCGCTACAAAGGCCGGGGCTCTCGTGCGAGTTAATATCAGAAGCCGGCTTCCGGGGTGGGCGGGGTTGCGCGAGTGTCACGGTAGTGTTGTTGGGGCAACTCCTGTCAACAGGGTACTACGGGTGGCGCACTCGGCCAAGAAGGTTTGCGGTTACGAGCCCATAGCTGTGTTGTGGGATAGGGATTATTAGATGGGCATGTAATGACGCTAATGATGTGTAAGCGTCATAATGATGTGAAAGCGTCTACCAGATACGCCCAAAAGTTGTGGTTGGGCCGTTGCATTACACGGGGCAACATGATGATAAAAGTGCACATTATTAGGTGAGGGGAGAAAAAGGCAACAGTTATGCAGTGGTCGTCGTGATCTGACTACAGTGGGCGCTGATAAATTAAAAGCGTCTGGTAAGAAGGTATTAGCGCTGCGGACGGCGCGTATTTGTGTGCACATTGATATACTATGGATTGACCGGTGCAGTAGTTACGCTGTCAATGGTTGCAAAGGTGCTTATGCTAATCAAAGGGACTGCCATATTGGGAACTGAAGGGGTTAAATTATTGGTGGATCAAACAACCTGAATAGTTGTAATGATGGGATTATGTAGATAGGGACAGTATAGGGCGTCTGCTGTATATCTGGTGGTGGTACACCCTGACAGTATGCCAGGCAGGGGTGAGGGTTGCTCTGGTCATAAACTGTAGGTTCAGAGTTTGAGGATATAACATCGTATAACATAAGAAGAGTATATAAATCATGACTCTAGGTGGGCAGGCATTAGGGTATGCAGGTATTCCTAGGTACTAGTCATTTTAGCACAGAAGCCCAAGGAATATTGTCGTTCAGGCCTATCTTGTGTGTTGAAAGCCTGTAGATCCATCGTTGTTCTTTTTCAAACAAGCGGTTCTGTGAATTTGGACCAGGTTGTACTTGTTCTATTACCGTCCATTGCATGTCATTAGGTGTGTGATGTGCCGCCAAGAAGTGGTCTGTTAGTCTTGTGGAGTTTTTCTTGCAGCGTATCGTACTCCGGTGTTCACTGATACGTTGCTTCAACTTGCGCGTTGTCATGCCTATATATGGTTTGCCACATATGCATTTGATCATGTACACCACATTGCTGCTGTTACAATTGGTGTGTGATCGCTGTTCCCAGGTCTTTCCTTCTTCCAAGTTGAGGGTTTTGGTGTTTTCTGTAAGGTGGCATACACTGCAGTCTCCACACTTGGAGTGTCCCGTTACGGGAGGGAGCCCCCAGATTTGTGTTATACTGGGATTTGCATTTGTAGTTGTTGTCTTGGGTCTGGTATTGACCAGGCTATCTTTGAGGCTCTGCGCTTTTCTGTATGAAAAAAGTGGTTTGTCCCATTGGAAGTTGCCAGAATTGAGTATTGACCAGTGCTTATTGATGCTTCTGCTCACTTGGTTGGATATTGCGTTGTAGGTGGTAACGCATGTGAGTGGTGTTGTCTCATTCTCGTTTACCCTTTCTTCAAGTAGGGCATCCCTGGGCTGATTTCTTGCCCATTTTCTGGCATTAATTCACAATTTTGGAAGGGTATCCCCGTTGTTTCCGTTTTTTGGTGGTTTTTGTAGTCTGCTAGTTTGCTACAATTCCTGCGTAGTCGGAGGTATTGTCCATAGGGGAGGTTTTCCCTGAGTGGACGAGGATGGAAACTTTCGTACCTCAAAAGGTTGTTTTTGGCTGTGGGCTTGAAGTGGGTTTTTGTTGTCAAACGGTCCTCTTCCCTGTTGATCTCAATGTCCAGAAAAATAATTTTATCCCTGTCATAACAGTGTGTGATCCATGTTATGAATTCCATGAGTGCTTCTTGTGGGCCTTGCCAGATTGCTAGGACATCATCTATGTACCTACGCCAGAATTTAATGTGGGTAACATAGGGATTGTCGCCTGATAGGATGTATTTCTGCTCAAAATATTATACGTAGAGCCCTGCCACACTGGGGGCAAAAACGCTGCCCATGGATGTGCCCCTGTTTGAAGGTGTAGTGATCCCTCATACTCAAAATAATTTCTCTTGAGGGCAAGAGTGCCGCATTCCAGTATGAATGGCTTTGGTGTGTGATGTTCCCAGGTGGCTTCCTCCAGGGTTTTTTTGAGGATAGTTATGGTGGCATCCTGTGGTATGCTTGTATAGAGGCTCTCAATATCGAAGCTCACAAGGATGGTGTCGTTCTCCATTTTGATGTCCTCTAGGAGTACAAGTAGGCTTTTGGTGTCTCCACAAGTTGTGTGATTTCAATCCTAAGGTCTTCTGTGGGGTCAGATGGGAGAGGCTGGTAGTTCCTGGCATCTCCTAGGAGTCTCCTGCATTCCATATTGTAATCAGATTTGTCCATTAGTACAAGGCCTCCGCCTTTGTCTGCTGGTTGGATTATGATGGTGTCATCCGATTTATGGTCTGATATGGCGTTGTTTTCTGCTCTGCTGTTATTCTGAAATAGCTTGGTAACTGTCATTGATTCAATGTCATTGAACACCGATTGCTTACCCCGAGATACTACCCTTATAGTATCTCGCCACCCTTTTTTTATTATTGTCCAGTTGCTTGTAAATAAAATGTATCTCCCCACTAAGTTAAACCAGGACAATTTTTAACACACTTTTTTCTGCACTTACACTCACAACCTGCTCCACTGTATTTCAGGTGTTGTAGCACACCCTGGTGACGCTAGGCCGCCAGGGTGGACCCCGATGATGAAGCATGTCACCACTAGGCTGGTGAGTGAGGGGTTTTTAACAAAAGGATAAATTCTTTCCTTTTGTCAGTTACCCACCCCATTAGGAATTTTTCTGATTTTATATGGTGGTACTCCTCTTTTTGTTTATTTAGTCCTTTACCAGGGGAACAGGAGTACTCTCTGTTCGCTTAAGGTGAACACGATCCCTTGCTCTCCCTTTTGTTAGTCTAATGCCTGAGCACTCAGCCATTTTGCAATCCTTGCAGGCAGATCTGCTCGCTTCTAAATTCTTACTGACTCGTGATAACCACACCAACCTGGTGATAAGAATCATCCCTGGGACGGTGGGTTTCACGTACCTTACTTTTAATGAAGGAGACACAGTACCTATTGCTTACAAGTCACACTTGTACACTTCAGCTGAAATGCGATTTTCCACTGTGGAGAAAGTTTTAACGGCTGTGCAGATGGCAATTCTTAAAGAACGTGCCCTGACACAGGGAAAACGCATGTTGGTTGTTACCCCGTGTCCTGCCTTGGAGGCAGTTACGAAAGCCAGTGTACCAAACTCTAAAGATTTGCACCCTCGGTGGATTCAATGGGCTGCATCTTTGACATCTCAGGATGTCACGTTTATTTTTGACGCCACGTTACGGTCGCAGGAGTATTTACAGTATGAATTTGTTCATCCGGCTCCTTTAGCAATGCGACCTTTGGAGGATTTCCATTGCATCATTTACACTGATGGTTCGGCGCAGGTTGCGCATGGCTCTAAACACGCCTACGTTTCCGCATGCGCCATTGTGGTCGGTGCCATGGTGAACGATGAGTTTAAGTCCAGAGTTGTGCACACGCAGACTCTAGGGGACTGCACCGCACAATTGGCAGAGCTTCGTGCTCTCTTACTCGCATTAGAGTACGCAGATCCTAGTGTGAAGACTCTTATTGTGAGTGATTCCTATTACTGTGTCCAGTCTTACAATGAGAACTTGTTCTTTTGGATTCAAAATGATTTTCGTGATTCCAAAGGTAGCACAATAAAACATAAAATGATCTGGGTTCGAGTGGCTGAGCTCAAAGAACAGTTTCCGCTTGTGTTTGTGATTCATACTCTTGGCCATCAGCGTGTGGGAGTTCACGCTGTTGGTAACTCGCTCGCTGATGAAGCAGCGAAATCAGTGGTATCTACATATTTAGTTGCAGCAGTTACACGGTCCAAAAGTAAGATTGATAATGACATCTTGGCGGCAGTAGCTGCCACTGAGAAGGGAAGTAAACATCCTATGGGGTTCCCTTCGAAGTACACATACCACTTAAGTCCCGATAAGGTCCCTTTTGTGAAAATTCCTGAAGTTGGAGAACGTTTGATTCCCAACTCGGATCGCAGGGCAAGCTTGATTACAGCGGCGCATGAAGGTGTTGCGTCTGGGCATTCGGGCGTTTCAGCCACTGTAGCTCAATTACAACAACGTTTCTGGTGGCGGGGACTGTACAAACAGATGCGCGACTATGTCCTTCAATGTGATATTTGCCAGCAGATTAAACCTTCAACTGCTGCGCGTCCGCCACAGACACAGTTGTACATATCTAATAACCCGCTAGGCTGTGTTTAGATCACTGCGGTCCTTTTTCTTCAGATACTGCGTATAAGTACATCTTAGTAGCAGTTGATTCATGCACACGCTTTGTGTGGGTCTGGCCCCATCGCAGCGCTGATTCACGGACAGTCATAAGAGATTTGTGTGTCTTTGTAGGGATTTTTGCCTGTGGCACCTTCCATTCCGATCAGGGTCCGGCTTTCGCCTCTAAGGCGTATAAGGATGCCATGATTTCGATGGGGGTCCAAGTCAAGTTTTCGTCTCCCTACAGACCTGAGGGTAACAGTGTAGTGGATCGAATGAACCGTGATTTAAAGCAATATTTGACAGCACAAGTTATAGGCACTGGCAGAAACTGGCAGGCCCACCTCAATGGCGTGCAGCGTGCTCTGAATAATCTCCCTAGAAGGTCTCTGGGTGGGCGGACCCCGTACGAAATGCTCTTTGGTATCAAGATGTTTGTCCCGGACCTTGACGGTCTAGACGGCGTGTCCCGCGCCACAACCTTTGACGTAGATGAACATTTCAATGTTTTACAGGATCTGCAAAAGACCAGAGACAGTCTTGCAAAGGAACATTTGCCCTCCACATCAGATGATGCGTTGCAGATCCCGGTAGTTGGCTGGCTACCCCACGTTGGCGAACTGGTTCGAGAGAAGATCGATAACAAGAAAGAATTTGGTCCTTCATATCGAGCTCCGGTTCCTGTGCTTGGCGTGAAGGGCACAAGAACAGTCATTTTACCTCCACTTCCTGTTCGTAAGGAAAACAGGCTTATCTCCATTGATAATGTCAAGATACACAGAGTGGCCGATTCTTCTTATTATGACTCCGGCGGTCTCCTGTCCTTCGATTGTGAGACATTCTGTTTTGGCCACTTCTTCTAATCCTATGCCTGAGGTGGCCCTTGAGATGCCTGCTGTTTCCAGTCCTTTATTAAGTACTTTACCTATTGATCACATTGATGAACTTGATTACACTTACCCAACTGACTTATCGATGCCGGATTTGCAGACACATTTGGCCACAGAATCCAGATTCTCTTTTGACACTGTTTCACAAAATTCAAAAAAGCCCTCACGTTTTGCGATTTATGCCACATTATTTAAAAAACATTTTTTGATCCCCCCTTGGACATATATTTGGCTGGTACTTTTTTCAGTTTACCTTTTTATGTCAATTGGTTTTGTGGTTTTATTTTTTTCGCCTTGTCAATGGACACTATGTTGAGGAAAGAACATGCATTCGGCATCTTAATGGAACTTTGGCCCCCCTTTCCTCGTCACATTCAGCACACCGACTGAAGAGAGACTTGCATTTTGTTAACATCACTGCTTGGCCTGTTCTTGATGGGATTGTGTGGGATGTGGTTAAGTTTCAAATCCATGGCACTACTGAAGTGGTTTATGTCCCAAATGTGCTCAGAGTTAACATGGGAGATGTGGTGAAACAAAACATACGTTCTGATGATTGGGATGTTCAGGCCGTAGAAGCATTATTCTCTGATTTGAAATATTATGCTGCCTTTGATGCTGAAGATTTATACTTAGATTCTGCTAATTATGGTGAATTATTTTGCTTCCAACATTTTGGCAACCATTATCTGCATAAGACAAGTTCCAGAAGGGGTACTGTAAATTACACTCAGTGGGAACATTGCCCAGCTCCTTTACAAGGCAGTTCGAGTACTTTCTTGAAAAAGTACACTTATTTTACCGACTTTAATCAGTCCAATCCTGAGTCTTTTTATTTCAAAATGACACAGAAGTCCATGTCCAAGGTTAGACTTACCGATACTAAATTGTTGTATTCGAAGTCCTTTCTAGACAAGTTAGCTGTAGAGGGCTACGAGCTATGGAAGGAAACCATAGACCTTAAATCAGTTTGGGGTTCTAAAAGTTGGCAGGTACAAGGCATTGAGGCTTTGCACTGTGCATGTCTCATACCAAATCATATGTTGTTTTTAAATTCTACCATTTCTCAAACGACATGCTTTAGATTGGCTACTTCTAAAAAATTAAATACACCTACTGTTCCTGATTTAGAAGAATATTCCGGTTGGAATAATGTTACACAGTTTTCCATTAAAGAATTGCAGGCCCTATTGCAAAATGCTTCCTTTAACATTTCCAGTTTGGATCCAAAAGGTTGGCTGATGTGGCACAGAAGTTCAGATTCATGCCAACATCGTTTTCTGGGTTTATCTGATGGGTTTACACAAGTCAGGCCTGATCCCCTCTTTGATACTGACCATTCTGTTACAACTTATTCGGTAGGAAAATTATGTCAGAATTGGCTGAAACATTCTACCTTGGCTGCGGTTAAGCTGCATCTATCCAAGCTCACTGATGATGTAGATTTAAACGATTTCATTAAAGGCCCGGCTAATGGTAGATCTAAAAGAATGATATATGCGATTTACAATGAAATCTGGAAGACTTCACAAATTGAGGCTGCTACACGCCTTAGAGTTATTGATTAAGCTAATTTAGAAAATGTACTTGCAGTTGTATATAACAGTATTAACATGCTTTCTTCCCGCATTTACACGTTAAATAACATTGTGTCTTCTGTTGTTGATATTGTACAAGATGAGGTGTCTGCTTTATACCATGGTCAGAATCAATTGCGTTCCATTATGCAATTTGCGTGGACCCTGCAGACGCTTAAGTCTGGGCGGGTGCCTTGGACTTACATGAACGTGTCCTCTCTCTTTGCCCCTTTCAGTTTGACTGACAAGCAGCGCATGCTTTCGATGCGAGATGCATCTTTTTCCATGTTACACATTGAGAGATTGGAGTCTTTACCGTTCTCTGTGGCAGAAGCTACTGCGACGTGGCTTATCCACGGGTTAATTACATTACCATTTGCTTTGTATAAATTTACAAGTTGTATGCGATATATCGTAATAGGTAGATATGAACCGCTGGGTAGTTCATTTCTCCATGAGGCATGGTCTCTTCCATTCACTTATCGATGCCTGAAAGACGAGAAGGATGTTTATCTTAAAGGGGAGGAGTGCACAGAAACCCCAGATCACTCATTAATTTGTAGACACATCCAATTGCACGGTTCTTGTAACCAGGACCGGCCAAATTTAGCCTGTGTTTTGAAAGGTACTCCAGTTCCCGCAATCCTTCCTACTTTCACATTACTGGCAAACGGCAGATATTTACTTTTAAATAACGAAGACTGTTGTGGGTTAATTAGAGCTATCGCTTATGTGGTAACCGTATCAGAACGTGTCGTGTGTTGAAAAAACATTCTGTATCCTCCTACACATGGGAATTCAGATGTTTCCATCTGGCCGCGTATCCCAACCTTGAAAGCAGAGTTCAATGGTATGAGTAGAATGAGAGCCCTTTTGTCTCAAAAAGAGGTGGCCCTGAGTTCGGCTCGAGAAACATTTGTCCTTCACATAGCTAACACGCGCACAGAAGTGCAAGCGCTATTAAATACTGATTTGCCATTGCATTTCAGCGAGCTGGTTCATCAAATCTTTAATGCCTCCTCCACTTCTGGCCTAGCACATTTTTTTAAAATAGTTAGCAGGGGTCTCGTGACTTCGTTTGAGAAAATATTTGGGGTCATCCCTGCTTACTTTCATTCTATATTTTCAAGCCTGTTTGGTGGCTTTCCGGTTTTGCTGGCGCTGGCTGCAGGCGTTCTGGTGATATTTTGTTTTATTAAAAATGGATGCCCGTCCTGTGTTAGAAGCCGCTCAGCCCCACCTGGCATTGTTTTGCAACCGGATGCTTGAATACTATGGCACACTGCCGCTTGCGACTTTAAGCACGGCGTTTGGATTATCGTTTCGATTTTCCTATTTCACATGTGTCCAGCCTGTGTTTCATTGCCCGAGCTGCGATTTCGACTGGGCCCTTGATTTGTGTCTCTGCAAGACAGTGACTCCTGACGTCGAGTTTAATCACCTGATGAGTCCCGTAGTTACTCACAAGTTGGTTTGTTCTGGCGAAAGGATTATCTCATCGGTAGCGATGCATGGACTAATGGGTCAATGGAACGTACTGGCAGCGGCACAAGATTTCTTGGCACAAAGCTATACTGAGAACCCGCCGAGTTGTCCTCTGATGATGCTAGAGGCTCCGGTGCTGGAGGAGCATATATGTTCTTTCCCACTAATGAATTGGATGGCTGAACTGTTTTCGGATGATGACAGTGATTTCATGCCGTAGGCTGTTGCTGCGTATTTTGCGTATTCAGTCCTGTCCTAAAAACCTTCGAAGCTTTTGGTGATAGCCCCTTCATAATTACAGAATTTTTGGACTTTTTGCGTACAAAATGTTTTTACACACCCAGACCTATTGACTTGAGTGATAGTGAATCATGGATTGGCATGGTTGAGAACTTTTTACTTGACCTTTATAAGACCTTTTCACCAGATTTTGCAAATTGACCTGACTAGTTATTATTGAACTCTGTTTTCATGATGTGCCCCTATTCTGGTCTTACAATTCCTTATTTTGTCCGTGCTCGGATCATTGGGGGGGTGTCATATAGTTACTGCTTACCTATATACCGTGTTAAGTTAGCATTAGCTTATTAAAATGTTTAAACGCCATTTTTCCTTTTGCTGCTTTTGCACACGACACATAATTGTTATTTTAGCTTTCAACCTAGAAGAGCGTTGTGATTTACATGAGAATAATATGTTATTGCTCTGATATCAGCTTTGTTTGGTAAAATATGTCTGCACAGTGAGTGCTGAAGCTTCCAAGGATAACTCGACACAGTGCTGTTGTGAGGTCTGATCTTCGCACCTTTCTAGACATAATATGAATGCAGCTGCTGCCAAAATCTGGCTTTACGCGCGTTTTATATTGCTTTGCTTAGAGCACACGTAACACACTTGATGGTGCTTCGCATGCAGAGAGCTGGTGGAAGATGATGTGATCCTCTGCCACTGAGATTTTGAGGTATGGGCCCGCCCTGCTAAAACCCAAAGAGACCTTCATATATATAATATGCTATGCTAGTTAGGGAGGGTGAGAAATACGTGTTGTTACTTCCTATTCATGTTAGCATTTTAGTATGCTGTCACCGTTCGCTTTCTATGGACTAGTAACTATGCTGATAACTTTGCTTGTGATAATATGTTTGCTTGTATTATCTAAGATACTGCGTTTGAGAACCCTGCATTAGTAAATAAATATTTCAAATGTGCATGTGTCCTCTTTTACTTCACGTTCTGGTTTGAAATGATTGCATAACGAAAGAGTGTTCATGTGTTCCACGATACCTGAGGTATTCTAAGTTCATGTTCTGGTCTGTCTAAACATTGGGAGTTTGTTATGACCAATGAGACACTGTAGCTAGCTCGGTAAGGGGATTTTGGATACTAAGGTGAGTTTTTGGGCCACCCTAATTCACTGAGGTTCCAAATCTCTCTGCACAGTTCTGTAGGAGAACGGAATTCCCGCTACATTACCAGTGGCTGAGATTCATTCAATCATTCCATCCTTCATTGTTTTGTGTACTTATAGGGCATGCAGGATGGGCACTGTAAGCACAATACAATGGAATGCAACAGGGATACTATAATAACGTATACACAGGCAATAGAGGGAAGGTGATAGGGGGTCGGTGGTAGCAAGCTAACCACATTGGGAAGGTGGGTGGGCAGTGGCAGCCCTAAAGACCATGCATGGCAAGCTGTAGGGTTAGTGGCAGAACAACAGCCATTGTGGGCAACAGAGAGGGGGAGAGGGGGCAGTGGCATGCACAAAGGACCATGGAGGGCATAAGGGAGGGGTTTGTGCTGAACAAAGACAGGAGAGTGCAGGGAAAGGGGACAGGGGCTTCACAACAGATCATGCTGGGCGGGCAGCGAGGAGGCGGGCAGGCATAGCAAGCTACCTATGCAGGTCAGGTGGGAAGGGCAGTGGCAGAACAACTGCCACACAAGGCTGGACGTGAAGGCAGGGATATGGACGTGGATAATGGAGGGAAAGGAGGAGGGGAACTGCGGCAGCAAGTTTGGACGGGTGCACCACAATGGACAATGCCAGGTCAGACCCTCCGTCCAGCCCACCACCATGCATCACAATAGACATCTTACTTTATGTTTTAAAAAAACTAGAAATTCACAGAAAAAATATTTAACTTTACATTTAAAACAAACTTGCACATCCCCCAGTGTGCACGTAAGAAGGGGGTTGGCTTAGGTTATGGTAATTAAATATTACTTTACGTTAAAAAAACTAGAAATTCACTGTAAAAAACAAATATTAAAGTAACCTTATAGTTCGGTGAATTTGTCAGTGGCAACATTAAAGTTCTGAACTAAAAAAAACTGAAATTCCCCAGTTACAGTTAGCAGAGCTAACTATAACTTGTGCCCACACCATGCACTGCTTATGACCTAACATATTACATCATTCATTACATGTTCTATGACATGATTTATAATGATGATATCTCACATGACTTCATTAATGACATCATTCCAGCTTCTTTTGCGCAGATTGCTCTATAAACGGGTAAACTATTAAACCTATGAAAGTAATGGCAAAACGGCTCAGAAAAATATGAAGCATCATTACTGCTATCATGCATGTAACCCCCACAAGTAAAGCAAGCTTATGTTATGCACAACATTGACCCTATATCATAAACTTCATGGAGAGCTGAGTTTATGTTGACTATGAACAACAGATAAAAGGGTAACCTATCCTGCACACAGTGTTCAATCTGTATACAACTGATTAGGGAAAACCTGGGCACTTATTTATAGGATTTTAGCTTAGGGCAGCGCAGCAAGGCACCCTGCTACAATGCCATATATGCCAAAGTGAAAGGGCCGGAATGCACTGTATTTAAGCAAAACGTTTATTCCTGTCCATTTTCCCAACACTCTTGCCATTTCTCCAGCGTGGCGCCAACATAGGTGCCCTTCACCATGGTGCAAAGGTGCCTCAGTTGCATGCAGGATTATTTTTGTGAAGGAAGGTGCGTCATCATGCACAAAAACATTCCCAGAAGGCGTTTTCCTCTTTCATGAGGAAGAAAGGGACCTGGCTCTTGGACGGAGACACAGCCCCTACGGTTGACAGTGTTGAGCTTTACAAATGCAGTTTGACTGATTGATTGAGTATGTAGTACGTAGAGTCTTTGCACTGCTGGAAACGTTTTGCGCAGTTCCCAAAAACTTGTGTGGAACATAATGAACACAAGTTGTCACAAGTGGTTATTTTTGTGAAGGAAGGTGCGTCATCCTGCACAAAAACATTCCCAGAAGGCGTTTTCCTCTTTCATGAGGAAGAAAGGGACCTGGCTCTTGGACGGAGACACAGCCCCTACGGTTGACAGTGTTGAGCTTTACAAATGCAGTTTGACTAATTGATTGAGTATGTAGTACGTAGAGTCTTTGCACTGCTGGAAACGTTTTGCGCAGTTCCAAAAAACGTGTGTGGAACATAATGAACACAAGTTGTCAATCGTCATCTGCACACAGAGTAACTCTTGAATACAAAGATTTATAATCTACTCAGTGCCTCTGCACTCCTATGATGCATTAGAAGCACATGCGTTTTGTAAAATGTTATACCCATTAGCTGAACACATGCTGTACAAAATAAGGTACCCAAAGTAATGTGGTAGTTACCCGCCACTATCGAAACAAAAAAAAACTAAAATACTTATTTGATGATGTCATCATTGATGTAATTTGAGATCTCATTAGTGATGTCATAAATTATGTAGTAGTGTATGTCATGAGTAAGGTGGCGGTTGGTAGACATGTGGGGAGGAGCTCAGCACCCTGCCTGCAACTAGAGACTAGGCATTGTTCTCTGCATTACACAACTTACACGTCAGAATGGATACTATTCTGTGTTCCCCCAACGTCCATAAGGTGGCACTCTCCAGTGAATACTTCACCAGAACTATCTCGGACCGCAATTCAATATTACTCGGAATTAGGTGGTCACGAGAAAGGCCCAAAATACCCACATGGTGCTTACAACCTGACATGTTAGACGATCAAGTCTTCCGTGAGATGGTAGGCACTGCCATCGAGCAATACTTTCAGACCAATGTCAACACAGCAACCAACTCGTTAGGAGAGTGGGATGCGTTTAAGGCGGTCATCCAAGGGCGGTGCATCTCGGAGACGATGAGGGTGCCCAAGGTTTTATTGCAGGATATACAATGGGCAGATCAAAAACTCGGGGAGTTAGAGCGGGAAAGCCCTGAGAAGGCAGACAAGCAAGAGGATCTATTAGAGGCCAGGGAAGCAGTTGCAGAAAAAGTTGAGCATCTCCATTGCTCCGATTACAAACAACACCTCACTAGAGCCCACACTGAGAGGGACAAGTTTGGTGCCCTATTGGCCTGGCTGGCTAATCTAGCTACAAGAGGGTCGGTGATTCTTGAGTTCAGGGAGCAGAATGGAACTTTGTGTTATGGGCAGCAAGGTACTAACAAATGGTTCCATGAGCTTTATACAGAATTATATAGGAGAAGGATTGAGTCGGCAGATGTAGCCCTAAATGCCTTCCTGGGCGACACAGAATTGCCAGCATTGAAGGGGGATATACCGGATATCCTAGGAGGCGAAGTGGAGCTGGGCGAGGTGAGTGGGGCTATTAAAAGTATGGCCAGAAATAAAACACCTGGAACAGATGGGTTGCCATCAGAATTCTACTCAGCATTCAGTGAGATTTTAGCACCAAGGCTTGTAGAACTCTACACTGATGCAAAGCGAGTGGGGCACCTCCCAGCCACGATGCGAGAAGCAATTATAATCCACCTCCTTCAGCCTGGGAAGCCGTCCTGGGACATTTGGTCATACCAGCCGCTCTCCTTGCGTAATTTAGACTATAAGATCCTAAGTTGCATTCTGGCCACCTGCCTCCTCCCCTAAATGACAACCTTAATCCATAACGATCAGGCTGGGTTTATCCCCACCAGAAAAACGGCCCTCAATGTTCGGCAACTCCTCCGGGTATTGGAAGTAGACTCCTACAAGAAAGAGGAAGGGGTTGTCTTTTTGGTTAATATCAAAAAGACGTTTGATAGCCTGGAACAGCATTACCTGTTCCGGGTGATGAGGAAATTCAGAATAGGAGAGGAATTTGTGAAATTGATGGCTCTTTTGTATACGGATTACTCTGCTAGGGTCAAAAATGGGGGGCTAATCTTAGATGCCTGCAGAGTTTGCCAAGGGACGAGACAGGGGTGCCCGCTCTCCCCCCTTTTATTTACTTTGGCCATGGAGCCGCGAGCCAGAACAGGACAGCATTATCAAGGCCTAAATGTGGATGGGCGACTCCATTACATTGCACTTTATGCAGATGACCTAATAATGTTCCTGGCAAACTCGAGAGTAGCTCTGTAGGGAGCAAAGGAACTGCTGCGAGAACTAGGGGGAATAGCGGGACTTGAAGTAAACTGGACAAAGTCCTGCCTTTTCCCTACAAAGGAGAAAAGAGTGGGCCCACAATTGACAGACTGAGTGCGATGGGAAGACCACAGCCTGACCTACCTCAGCACACAAATTTATCATACCCGGAAGACTTATTGGAGGGTAATATCGGAAGAGCCATAAGGTGTGCATAAAGCAGCTTTAACTTCTGGGGGAGTCTCCCATTATCAGTAATTGGCCGAGTAGCTCTTCTTAAAATTATTACACTACTGAGGCTATTGTATTATTTTGGGGTGTTGCCGGACTGGATTCCAGCGAAAACTATCGCCCAGCTCCATTCACTGGTATCGGGCTTCCTATGGGGGAATGGAAAAAGAAGTGTAGCTTTGGGAGTGCTTATGAAGCCAAGATCGCAGGGGGGACTGGCTGTCCCTGCTTTTAAGACCTATTACGTGGCAGCACAGTTGCAATGGTTCACCAGATGGATGGCAGATAGGCTCAAGGGGAGGAGGAGCTGAGATACGGCTTCCCACCACAGAGACTACTATTCCAAATTGTGCTAAAACTACCCATGCAAAGTAATACTCTTCCTCTGGAGGTAGAAAAGGCGCGGTTAAGCTGGAATAGAAGTTTGAGGCGAGCGCAGTTTAAGTGTCCATGCACCCCATAAATTACATTGCTGCTCTCTGAGGTGTTGCCTCATGGATGAACCTGGCGGGAACTGGAAAATTGGGGAGAGAAGAGCCTTAGAACACTAGGGGAATTGCATGAAGAAGGGGCCATGATTCCACTACAGGATTTGACTTACCCGGGGGAGATTTCCTTCTACATACAGCATTTACTGCGGCCATACCAAAGCACTGAGGAGAGGGGTTGACTGAACCGCGGTTGTCAAAGGGGTGCCAGTATGTGGTGGCAGGGACATTTAAGGCAGTCACTTGCTTATACAGGCGCCTGACCCAGGAAATGGTGCTCCCATTGATGGCACTGAGGCAAAAATTGGAGGTGGACCTTGGGGCGGACATCCCTGAAAAAACTTGGGGGGAATTGGTGGAAAAGGCATGAAAAAACACCAGGAATGCCAGATTACAACGAATAAACTTCTATATTCAACACAGAGCGTATCTTATCCCAGCAAAGATTAAGACAAAATCGGAGGCTTGTCTGTGTTGTAATAGGGAGGGTGTGGACTTTTGCCCTATGTTCTGGAGCGGCCCACAGATGGGGAATTTCGGGGGAGAGATCACCGAGGTACTGGTTGATGTAACTGGTAGGGAAATAGAGGCAACCCCAAAAGTCTGTCTCCTGCATTAGTTTCCTCACACAAAAACCAAAATAACGAAAACACTTTGGGATCTGGTGTTCTCTCTAGCTAAACAGGACATTGCTATGCACTGGAAGGCAAAACGGGCCTGAATGTAACTCGATGGCAGACAGAACTTGTTAAATGGGCAGAATGTGAGGGGGGAGCAAGAATGCAGGCCGGGGAAAGAGCTAGGAATGAGAGAGCGGAGGAGACAGCGAAAGAGTGGGAGGCATTGGTGATATCGCTGAAGAACATAGAAGACATGGAAGTTGAGGGTAGAGCGGAGGAAATCCCCGAGGACTCACAGTAAAGTGTGAATATTGAAGTATGACAAGGGGCTGGCTTACAAGTTATTGGATGTAAGGCATTGATGCCCCGGGGGTGGACCTCTGCTAGATGAACTGACCCCAAGATCTACGATATCCAGGGAGAGGTATACCTGACTGCTCCGAGCAGTTGCACATTGAGAAGTGGCACGCCTGGTGGAAGGGGAGGGTGGGGGGTTGGTAAACTGGGGCAACATAGGGTATTAAGTTTACGAGCTAAATAGTTTCAAGCATGGAAGTTTAGACATGTACGCCACGGGGTAAATGCAGGAGCAGGAGGGCGGGGGGGCGCTGGTTATCCGGGCTCCTTTCAATCAATTGAGGCACGCAGATCATAGCGGACTCTACCTCCTGAGTTAATATTTCTGATGTCAAACTGTGATACATGAATATGTATGTTAAATCAAATAAAGTTTGTTTTAAAAAAAAAGAAATAGAGCATGTCATGAGTGATGTACTATGTGAGGGAATAAGCAGTGCATGGTGGGATCCAAATTATAATTAGCCCTGCTAAGTATAACTGGTGAATTTCAGTTGTTTTGTTTAGTTCAAAATGTTAATGTTGTCCCTGACATATACACCTAACTATAAAGTTCCTTTAACCTTTCGTTTTTTTCAGTGAATTTCTAAGATTTTGTTCTAAACAAAAACAGATTTTGTTATCACACCTAACTATACCGTTGCTTGCATGTGCGGTAAAGGCATACGTGTGGTAAAAACATGGGTGGTAAAGACATTTGTTGTAATTAATGTATGGTAAAGGCTTTAGGTTGGTATACCTGCATGGTAAAGGCTGTTTTCCAATCACAATCCGTGTGGGTTTTATGAACCAAGTCTTTCCTATCCATGTTCCAGGCTCTCTAAAAGGATACAAGGCTATGCCTAGAGTTGCATTCCAAAAGGTCTTGAAAGTTTGGTAAAACATAAGTAGGGGATACGATCACCATAACTTGACCGACCATTGACAATGGATCTTCCCACCCTGGGGTAACATAGTCAGAGTCATAGTCATAAGTTCTTGTATAGCGCACGATTCACCAAAAAGGTCTCAAGGCACTTAGCAGAAAGAGACGACAACCATGAGTTAAAGAGAGTGACACAGATTAATTGGGGAAGAGCCATGTTTTCAGACCCTTCCGAAAGGCCGAATGGTTAGATAGGGACGACAGATGGAGGGGCAGTTTGTTCCAGAGTAGGGGGGCTATGTAAGAAAAAGCCCGACAGCCATTTCTCGAGGTCCTGGCCCTTGGCTGGACCAGGAGGCATTTAGAACTAGATCTTAAGACTCTGGGGTGTTGTACCAGACCAGTTTCTTTGCTAAGTAGGAGGGACCAGTACCAGTAAGGAGCTTGTGGACGATACTGAGTATCTTGAAGTGGCTTCTTTGGCGCACAGGGAGCCAGTGTAATTCCCTAAGACTAGGCAGAGAGGGTGACCTAGGGGACAGGCCAAGCACCAAACGAGCTGCGGTGTTCTGAACAGTTTGTAGCTTGGTCAGCAGACACTCATTAATGGAAGCAAACAGGGCATTACCATAGTCTAAGCGGCTAATAATGAGCCCCTGAATCAAGGGCTTCCTAGATTCAAGGGGGAGCCATTTAAATATTTTACGCAACTTGCGCAAAATGCCATAGCAGGTGCGAGACACTTGATTGACGTGGGACTTCATAGAAAGGGTGGGTTCAATCATAATTCCCAGGTCACGTACCACTTCTTTGGGCTCTGGGCAGAGTCCCAGTTCTTGCGGCCACCAATCTTGTGTCCATATCTGCTTGGCCTTACCAAACAGCATTATTTCTGTCTTGCTGTAATTCAGTTGGAGTTTGTTAGCATTCATCCAGTCCCTAATCACAATCATAAATTTCTGAAATCTGGAACGGGTATCAAGAAAATCCAAGCTGCAGGTAATCAACACCTGAGTGTCGTCCGCGTAAGACACTGTGGAAAATCCAAATGATTTTATGATGTTGGCCAAAGGGGTGAGATACAGATTGAAAAGTAGGGGACTTAGGATTGATCCCTGGGGAACTCCTACGGAAAGGGGGATCTTACTGGATTCCAGGGTATCAACCTTTACGTATGTGTGCCGGCCTGCTGGATAACTCTCAAAACAAGCACTGGCTTAGCCTCTGACACCAATCTCCCACAGTCGTTGATGAAGAATGCTGCGGGAGACGGTGTCAAAGGCAGCCGATAGATCCAATAGGATAAGGACAGCAGACTCACCTCTATCAAGAGTGAGACGAATGTTGTCCACTACCTCCATTACTGCGGTCTCGGTCCCGTGGGCAGCACGGAACCCCGACTGCGAGGGATCAAGGAGCCCCTGTTCTTCAATAAAAGTTGAGACTCGCTTGTTGACCAGATGTTCCAGTACCTTTCCGAAGTAGGGCAGAAGCGAGATCGGCCTGTAATTGGACAGGATAGTGGGGTGACTGTTAGGTTTTTTAAGAATAGGTTTGATCTGAGCCACCTTCCAACAGCTGGGGAACGAGGCCAGATCAAACGAGGCATTAAAGATGTTGGTGAGGGAGCTGGCCAGTGACCGGAAGATCTTATTATACTTACGCGGGACCAAAGAATCTGTAGGGGAACCAGATTTCACCTTCAAAAGGGTTTCTAACACTTCCGCTGTTGTGGTGGGCTCAAATTCCAGAATGGAAGGGGACTTGATGTGAGCAGGGGTAGAGAGGTGGCAGGGAGGGGCCTCTCCGATTTGAGGGATATCTGGTTTAGGGGCAACAAATGTGGAATAGATCGTCTTGATTTTGTTATCAAAGTAAACTTCGAGTGAGTTGACCCACTGTGCAGTGGGAAGAAATGCTGACAGCTCCACCTGCGGGGAGGTGAACTCATTTACTATTTTGTATAGTTCTTTGCTCGAGTGAGCGGCTTTATTGATCCTATGGGTGAGGTAGGCGGATTTTGCAGCCTTTATGTTTTTCAGGTAATTAGAGTGGACCAGTTTATAGTTCAGACGATTATCAGGCGTTCCGGTCTTTCTCCACAGCCTTTCCGCCGATCTACTGGCGGATTTGTCAGATTTGAGTTTCTCCGTAAACCAAGGTGATGCTATTGATTTTACCTTGACTGTGGTTTCAGGTATAATTGTGTCCAGAGTACCCCTAATAGATGCTTCTAGCTGGACTGCCGTTGAATTGATGTTAGTAATACGATGATTAGGGGGTATAAAAGCGGACGAAAATGCTTCTGAGGTCAGCTTGCACCAGGGCCGTATTAATTTGGTGTCTCAGCGATTGAAGGTCCTAGACTCGGTTTGCAAAAGCTAAACTGTACAAGATGGTGATCGGTCCAAGTCATGGGTAGTGGAGGTTCACAGTTAAGGCTGGGCAGGTTGGTGAAAATTAAATCAAGGGTGTGCCCCGCCTGGTGTGTGGGTCCAGTAACATAAACCCCAACAATCAATTACAGATGTTGTGGTTCCCAACACCTAGCCACTATACCAATTGAGAAGCAAAGCATCTTACTCCCTTTAGCTGAATGGAGAGTTGATTAGTGCTGCCTACCTACTGGTAACAAGTGCATATCGTGAGGAGTTCCGGGTCAAGGGAAACTTTTCAGGGAGTTGAGATGAATGGTATAATCATGCCTTTGCGGATTTTAGGACCTCCACCACCCCCTATCCCGAGAGACCAGTTAAATGATCTGTCGCTCTGTAATGCCTATGTACACTGGAAAGCTGAAAGGATGTACCATTCTTAAAACAAAGTGAAAATGTGAAAATGTGAAAGTGAAAATGTGGTGGAGTGGAACCCAACCCATCGATATTACCATTCTTGAACACTAGTACCCCATAGTTTGATCACCACACCCCAGTGTATGGTGAACTTATAAGGATCTGTGGAGAGTTTCACAGCTAACATTAAGGAACTGTAATGTAATTAATGGAGAAATCAGGACCTTAAATAAACATTTCATTCAATATATAAAAGTGAGAATAATCTTATAAATGTTCAAACATGTTCTCCTACAACAAATATATGAAGCATTACAAATTGTGCAATATTGAAACACTAGCAGCTCACCCAACCAGTGCATGCAAGGAGCATTCTATGCTGTGATATAGGGAGCATGCTCATCACCCCGATGATACACAGACATTATAAACCAGCTGAGCAACATTGTGCTGCAGTCCCATATGGACACAAACACTCTTGACTGCAAAATGTGAATCTATATTGTGCTGATGTATTCTCGGTTCCAATGCAGAAGAGCCATGTTTTCTAATCTATAGACATGTACTACATAACTCGAACCATCGTAGAATTCTTTCTTGACCCTTCAGATCCATCGCACTGGAACACACTCATATATATGTTCTTTAAAGGTCTAACATCAACATCAAAATTCAACTAGGACACTACTAAAACTCTAATTTCTAACCTTGAAGCTTTCTACTTACATCGGCACGAATGTTGACATAGGTCCTACCACTTCGATCACTGCTAAGAAGTGGCAGTACCTCAAACACCATCCCTGGGTTCAGCTTTGCCAAAATGTGCTTCAAGATCAGGCCTTCTTTTAACTGTTTGAATTCCTTTCAGGGCAAAGGAAATTAGAGCCAGTCTGTAGCTCTAGACCAGAGACTATGAATAGATTTACAGCAATTCCTTATTTCCAGACATGACTAAGGGATGACTCCATGAGAAAATGGGAGCCTAATCATTCTGCTAACTTTTGGACATAGTGATAATTCACTAATTGCTTCATCACAACTGAGCTCAACATAACTTAAGGTACCCACATTAATCCAGAAGCCCAACTACATTTACCTGACACTTATATAGCCATCTTGGAACGGAACACTCACCTTAAAGGCAAACACTTGATAAGAACCAGGGATTGTTTTATACACTTGCTCACGTAACCACCCATAGCATCATGTGTGAGCAGTGAATGAGAAATCATAGTCTAATTGTGACTATTGTCTAGTAGCTCCAACAAATAAACAGAAATCTCCCAAAGACACTCCACATCCTCAGAATATTCAACCATCCGTAACTATGCCACAGACTAGATCAGGGAAAGGCTCTAAGATCTTACACACTTATACTGGGTGAGTAGCATAGCCCCTATGATACTGGGCATATTTTCATAAAGTAGAGACCAAATCTGAATGCAACACCTCGTTACCACCAAGCGGTGCTTGGCATATTACCTTTGAACTGCTCAACCCTTACTATGTGTCTGCTAACCTTTAACGAATCCCGCCGCTTGCCCATTTACTTGACTTATCTTTACTACCTGAACTGAAGAAAAATATCTATGAAAAAAAGTCCACCAATCCAATTTAGGCATGTCTCAGTGGGCACCACATTTTCAGATTTTCTTATACAAGGACATGTTCAGGGGATTGAATCTTGTCCATCAAGACCATGTGGAGACTAATAATTACATATTGGAGAAAAGTAAGACTGCAATAATCTTCCACACATGTGCATGAGTAAGTGCAAAAGTAATTTACATAATTCGGAGCACTGTGCAGAACCTAAAAAACTACCCAAAACTCTTCCCATTGTTGGAATGCTTCCACACACACGTCTGACTATGCAAATAGGGGTAGGCGGAACTTGCAGAGTTTTGCTCCGTGGAATTCCGCGGAGTTACATAAAAACTCAACAAAATTCCAGAGTTCCAGGAGCGTGCGGAAAGCAGCTGCACGTAGCGGGCATAAGATGTGCTGGCAAAGAAAGAGCAGGAATGGGAAACTGGCACGAGGCTGGGAGCTAATATACTTTACTCTTTCTACCAGCGTTAATCTGTTGTCACCTCTTATTTTGTGTTCTTCGAGTTTCCACCCCTGAAGTGAACGCCTGGGATTTGTGGAGACTAGTGAGCCCTTAATTCCTTAGGTAGCTTACTTCAAGGAAGTTGGACACCGCAATGGCAAAAGAGCACTTTCACTACTCATTTCCGCCATCCCAAGAGCAGTCATGCGCAGGAGGAGGGTTTCATGTCAGCAACCCATTGTCACCCTAGTCTCCTGGTTGCTGACCTTCTTGGTCAGCCCTTGCCCAGTTTCAGGCCGAGATGGAAGTCCACCTTCTGCGAGAGGCCCTGGCGGGAGCTGCCACTGAACATCACTATATTAGGCAGAAGCTGAAGGACAGAGAGGCATAGGCTGCTTTTTGGTTTTCCCTCCCTTTCCTTAGGGCCTTTCTCTCCTGCTGCTGCAGCTCATGCAAGCTGTGTCACGAGGAGGCCCTGGAAAGGAGGGCTTCGAGGTACAAAAGGAAGTGAGGCTTTCTTTTCCTCTAGGCTTCTCTCACAAAACCACTCCCATTCCACACTCACTGTCCTGCCCCATGCACTCCCTACTCTTACCTTCCATACAATAATACTGTGCCTTATATCACTATGCGGTGTTGGGAAGAACATCCATATCATTGCAGTAAATGCTCATAATTATGAAGAAACGATCTTCGAAGTGCAGTGATATGAAGAACGCTTTTAGAGGTGCAGTGACACAGGGAACCCTCTTAGAAGTGCAGTGACATGGAGAATGCTCTTAGAAGTGCTGGACGATCTTAGAAGTTCAGTGATGAGTAGAACGCTCTTATAAGTGCAGTGAAATGCAGAAACATTCTTAGAAGTCGGGTGATAGGGAGACACTCTTAGAAATGTAGTGCTATATGGAAAACTTGAAGGTGTGCCGAAGTCTTTGGAATGCTCCTAGAAGTGCAACACTATGTGGAATGCTCTCAGAAGTGCATTACTGTGTGGCATGCTCACAGAAGGGCAGTACAATGTTGCCCACTCCTACAAAGCAGCACTATGTGGATTGCTCTCGAAAGTGCATTGCCATTGCTATGTGGCACGCTAATAGAAGTCCTATGTGGTCCACTCATAGAATGCAATGTTATATGGAACGTTCCCAGAAGTGCAGAGCCCTTGGCCTTGCAATGCTCTCTCACGTGAAAATCCAACTTTACTCTCTGAAGCCGGGGTGTGAGTCTGGCGAGGGGTCACCCAGCCGAAACAAGGATTTGGGAACATCTCTCTGCCAAGCTCGGCGCACTTCTCTCTGATCTCTCCAGAGGAAGACCACCCCGGAGCCTCTTTTCTGCCTGTAGAGATGGCCAGTCCTCCAACTCTCGCAGTCATAGAGGAGTTTAGGTAAAGAATGTAAGGAGAAAGGGGGAGCTACAGAAAGAGGAGAGTGGCAAAGATTGGGAGAGGATGGAAGGACCGAGGAGGACAGAGAGAGGAAAGTGAGCAATTGAAGGATATAACTGGAGCGATTGGTTTGGGAAACTAATTGAACTGATTTCTTGAGTGGAAAGTAGCTGCAAAGCAAACACGCAGTGCTCTACAAAGTGCCTTAATAAATAAACAAGAATGGTGCGCTCACAAAATTCAAGGCATTACCCCCACTGAGAAGACTCTCAAATAGAGAGGGAACTTCGATTGATTATGGTTTAGCCAAGGTGTAGCCCTTTATCTGTATTCACTCAGCATCAGTGAGAAAACAAACCATATTTCATAGTTAAGCATTCATTATAGGTATGAGAATACAGTACATAAGATCAACAAAACGGAATAAAGAAACAAAGAATGTACAAGCAATAAATGTAAGCAATACAATTGTCTCCGCTTTCCAATACAGTGCAACACTTCAGAATGCACAGAGCCAGAAGGCCCCTATTCTTTATCCATCACCCCTGCCCTTGACCAAAGGCATCCCAGGGTTTATTGGCAAGCATACCTTTGTGGCTACTTCCCCTCTGTCTCATTGAGGATTAGTCAATGCCCGAAGCTCCATGTCAGCCCATACACCAGGGCACCGCATAGTGCTCCGTCCCTGCCGGGGTACCTCCCAGCAGAAAAAATCCCCCCAAAAAGTTCAAGTCCAGGCATATTGGATAGGGCAGAAAGGTCCAGGACTACCAGTAGGCCAGTCCCTCCTCTGCCACCCCTGTACCCACACAAATCAAACCCCCTCAACTACGTCAGAACAGAAAATCAGTCAAATTCTTTTGGGTAACCCCATTTTCCTGCTGCTGGCAATTTCACCACGGGTGAAGAGGTCACTGGCGATTGCGCACTCCCCCCATCCCCTCCCCACCCCCCCGGTCACTGCTGGAAGGCTTCAGTAATGACCCCTAAAATTGTGACAGTCAAATTAAGAACTTGAAGGCCCTATATCAGGGGTCTCCAACCGGTCGATCGCGAGCTACCGGTAGCTCGCCGAGACCCTGTGAGTAGCTCGTGACACTTGGTGCTCAATTTAGTAGCCCTTTGGTGTTGTTTGGACCTTTTAGGCTTTTTTCAGGCTGCGTTTCCCGACCTAACCCAAACCAGCAGCTCTGATTGGCTTTGAGTTAGCTGGGGCGGGTTGGGCCGAAGAGGATGACGTTCCTCTTCTCTGTGGAGATCAGTGTCTCGACTATGCGCTCCCTTCCTTTTCCTCCATAGCACCGCGCTGTTCATTGTTAGAATCACGAGCGCGAAAGGTGCTAGTGTGGAACAGAAGCAGGCATGGCAGGGCAGACCATCTGGTTATTGAGGTCATGCAAGCAGTATAGAACTGCCGGGACCCGCGCCATCTGCTGATTACACCAGTGCAGCCTGCCACCTTATCGATCATCTAGGGCCTAGATGATACCGAACTCCAACTCTATGGGAGAGTCCTCAATCCCCAAGATGCCTCTTCTCATCCCTGGGGAGTTCTCTCTATGGGTGCTTCATGTCATAACCACACCCTTGGACCCCAAGGGAAAGCAACTTATCATACCAGGGATCTAGGGTCTACCCAATACTCCCCCAAAACTCTGCTGGGCACCTTTATACAACATAACTTCTTAAGTACCCAATAGGAGTATTTGCATGCCTGTACAAGGCAAGCCATCAGGAGCCCGGGTACCCAAACCTGCCTCTGATATCGCTTGGCAGCCCATGCTCACGCCTTTCTGTTCAGCAACCACCAACCTTTACCTGGGTGAGATGCACCCCTTATTGTATCTTATAGCTTCACCCCAAATCCAAACTGAGTGACCTGCCTTGAGCTGCAGGCTACCCCTTGAAAAGCAGCTAAAGTAATGGTAATTGCGCCTGGAGTCGATGAAAACATATGCTCTGATTAGGAAGAGCCCATTACTCGCTGACAACGGCTGCCCTTTCTGTGGGAGGTGGTACTTTGTTCTTAGTTAAGACTCATGGTTTGAGGTCCTGCAGGGGTATAAAAAATGGTTGACCCCACTACAATAATGTAACACATGTTGCATTAGTATCCAGCAACTGAGAAAAAGTATGCAAATTGTACCCCACTACCACCTCCACCACGACCCAGGGTGTAGCCTTTTATTCACATCAACACCTTTAAAACTAGTTCATTGGTAAAGTCGGTAAAGAAGTCAGGCATTCATTAAGTATATAGCAGATGCCCAAAGGAAGAAGGACACTCCAGGCAAATGACATAGTATCCATTTTTTAAGCCACTCGAGAACACATTGACTTGAGATTCGCTGTGTGAATTGTGCCAGAAGGCCCCAACTTGCAAAATCTCCCAGGGTTTCACCCAGAGGTGTCCATGCACAATTACAAAGAATGCATTTGACAGGCAACTTTATGCCAACTTCTCCACATTCCCTCCATCCCAGACGGATACCAATCAATCATATACCCAGGGCACTCATTAGCGCACCAGCCCTGCCGGGGTTACTGAACGCAGGTGCAACCGCCAAAGTTGCAAACCAGACATCGTAAGGTAGGGAAGGAGAGTTTAGGAGCACCAGCAGATCAGCCCCCCTCCTGCCAGCCCGGTGGGCACAGGAATAACACCCTGCACAGAGATCAGTCCAGTCCCAGACTCCCATCCAACTCTATAGAGGCTGGCCACTTTGTCCAACCCAAAACCTACCATGACACAGCCTGTTATGTTCAAGACTAGGTGGCTCAGCTTAGGCCTTATTAAATCATTCACTTTTCCGCTATGTGATGTTATATTTCATGTTGGTCTGCCAACTCTCATTCCATCTCCTAAGCATATTATTCCTCCCCCAACCTAGATGCCCATGCCTATGCAAAGGTAGTGTTGGCCTTATTCGGGACAAGCACTGGAGAAAATTACTCTCACCATACCTTGTGAATAACCAGACCATGTAACCCACTTAACAGCATTCACCGGTCAGCCAACTATAACCTAACACACTGGTAATTAGCCCTGCTAATGTGCTCACTTAAAGATATCGTCCATTGGCGAATGGCACAGAAAGTTTCCATTGCCACCATTGAATCAGGCGATATATTCAGTTCCAGACAGACACAGACTCATGATTGCAAACCTTGGGTGGGAGGGGGCACCCTATTTGCCAGACCCTGAATTAAAAAAACATACCTTACACCACTAGGTCAGTTGGAAGCGTCTGCCAACTGTAGACCTCCGAGGCCCACTTGGAACATTGAATTATGCAAACAGTGGCCATAAGCCCCAGACTAACTCGAACTATAGGAAGGTTAGCCTTCTGGAGAATGCTGGTATCGATCCCTTACCTCTTTCATGGTAAGGGAGCACTCTACCATTTGAGCCAATTGCCCGCCCCTGCGAAAAGAAATTGCCTTCCGGATTTAAAATCTGCTGGGCCTAAATCAATAGCATTTGTCAGGCCGCACATTGCCCAAAGACCAGGCGATAAACACTGCTTTTTATGTTTTGGATTGATGCCCATGAACACACCCTGCGTCAGGGCACAACTGAGATTCCAATCTTAGATCTCCAGAGTTCTGACCACACCCGAAAGGTGTTGGCATGTGTGCTCCACCACAAGATTCAATCAATGCTTGTGGAAACACGAGAAGTATCGAAGTGGCAAAACAAAACTCAAAGGTTTGGCCTATGAAGATGTCAATATGGAAGAACCAACAAAAGAGCTAGGTGAAAACTGATTCAAAATGTTCTGTGTCTGACACCCTTGCACCGTTCCTAATGGCGACTGTTTGCTTCCTCGAACAAGGGATGCATTTTTTTTTGTGCACATTTATATAGCGCAAACTCAACCCGAAGGTTTGGGAGCACCAGTTACGTTACACAAGGATAGATTCATTAATTTGTTTCACTTGCTAACCGATGCCCATAAAAAAAAAACTACCAGCAATCAATTTACGTGCATTACCCCACAGTAGTATATACGTTAAAGGCTTTAATTCGGGGTGGAGAAGTGGGGGTGGGGGTAAACTTGAATGTTCAGTTCATCATGCAGCCAAGACACAAGCAAGGAATTTCACTCCAGCTTCTGATGCGTGAATCTAATGTACTGTTTTATGAAGCCCATTAAACATAGCCATATCATTAGATTTTTAATAGGGTGACATATTTAATTATAGAGCTAAATGCAATGCATATTCAAGATGCACAGGCCATTAAAGTGTCAGATTGCAGCATGCTGTGGTTGATAATTAAGGCAGTGTGGGTAGCTAATTGAATGGCAGATTTTCCATAGGTGCTGATTTTAACGTGCATGATGGCAGCAGCACTGTAGAAGACAAATAAGACCAAAAATGTTATGATGAGTGAGGCCTTTGTACTAGGGCCGCAAGAATTATGGGATTCGGCAGCCATGACGCTTTTCCGTTATCGTGGGTTTGCTGAATTCACAAACGTAATTCAAAATCTGTTGCATAGTTTGCAATTTCAATGCACAAAAATACTTTTTCAAGCTCAAACACCTGTAAGTCAAAAATGTTTTGCAAAGTGACAATTTCATCAATGAAACCATTCCTTGCCACTGCGGGTATGCATCGGTGGACCAAAAACAGGTTGAGCTGTATACTGACCTCAGTTTGAATGAAGGTGAAAGAAGGTGAGAGAGGGAGACGATTCTAAGGCACAGGTCAAGGTACAGTCACAAAGAAGAACTTACATACAACAAGAGGGAATTATAAACTTGTATAGTATGAGAAACAGTACCAGAGTGATAAGCACAGTCGTGCACAATTATATAAAAGGTCAATTTGAATGCCAGTTTTGTTTGGAATGTTGAGTGGAAGCTATTATGCAAAAGATCTATGGCCTGTCACCCTATCTGCATTACAATTAAACACTTCTACTCATTCACTGTGCCTGTGTTCACTTACATTCTTACTCAAACTCGAAGGTTTGTGCCCTTTAAATGATGTTTACCTAATTTGTGAACATTTCTATTACTTACGCTAGTTCAAGAAGTCCATTTTTTGATTAGATTCAGTTTCCATCACTTTGTAAGCTATCAAAAATATTGCACTATAGTAGTGTCAACTCAAATATTACATTCAGCCCACTTAACAAAATTAATATTTTGCGCAACACAAGTGATACATGCGAAATACACAAGAACAAACACACAGCTTAGCAGCTCGTAGGAGGCTGCTCTATTACAAGGAGAAGGTGAATGGAGGAGGAAATGCTGCCTGCAAGTCCAAAGCCAGGAGAAGTGGCTCTGATTTACATGCACTCACACGAAGCAGACATTTTTTGCTGCAACAGGCAGGCGAGATATGCAAACGGAACTTGTAACATATTAAAGATTGTGGTCGCCATCAAATAATACTTTACTTTTCTCTGGGGTGCCAGGGTCGGACCGACTTATAGGGCAGTACGGCACCTCCAGAATGGCATTGGTGCACATGCTTTTTGCCAGTGGTGGAAATGGGTATCCTGTGTGTGAGAAGTTGGCCTGGCATATGCTCTCCACTATTATAGTGGACACCTTGCACCAGTCCAAACGACCCTTATTGATGGTAAGTTTAAATACAACCTATATAGAAAGCTATCCTAATGGTAGCTGTGAAGAGAAGCCTTCAGGCTAAGTCTTGAAGGAAGGTAATACAGCTTGTTTTACCAGTCTATAATCTTATGAATGACCAAATGAAAGGAGGACCACACCAGGTATATATAAAACATATATGTATTTATTCTAAACACATCCCCTTAGTCTCTTTAGGAGGCTAGAAGCAAAAGTACATTCAGTAAACTTATTTAGCACACAGTAAATTAGCACAATATATGTGGAACCCTGCGGGCATACCAAACCATATACTAAGAAAGTGGTATAAGAAAGACGACTGACATAGATACAAGGCCTAGAGCCTTTAGAACCGCTGGGGACACCAGGAACCACCCAATTTAGTGACACAGGGGACCCACGGGGGATGTGCGTAGTGTCTCTAAACACAGACGCAAATCACCATTAACTTCTATGGGGAAAGTTGCGGTTGGAAAATTACAGATTAAGGTCACTTAGAAGAGGACTTGGAGCAAACCCCTTTAGAACTAGGAGGTTCTAGAGTCAACACCCACGGGAGCAACGGAGTACTTGAGTTACCTCACCCAGGGAGGCCGAGTGCATAGGTGTCTTTTCATGTCAGGTTTTGTTGTCGATTTCAATGGCGAGCTGCTGAAGAATGCTGCAGGCGACCAAGTGGAAAGTGTCTGGGTGGATCCAAGGGTGGATCAGAGATCTGAAGAACTTAAAAGCAGAGGGGACATAGTCTGGGTCACTAGCCAGTGACCAGGAAGGCGATGAACAGATGCCCGCCGATGTCGGGTGATGTCAGGTGAAGAAGGTGAAGGTAAAGCTTGACTCTTCAGCCACGAGGACCAGGAGGCGTCAAGGACAACCAGAAGCTGGATTCGAGCTGTACCACAAAGGATGTTGAGTGCTGCGGTGTCGGTTTCCAGATTGGACCCAACAAGCCTTGGCAACAGCAACACACGCAGAAAGCAAAGATTGGCTTCGGTGCAGACCAGCAAGGTCTGAGGTACTCACCCGTTGAAGGGGAGTCAGGGCACATCCGAAGCAACCAGGGAAGCCCAAGAAACAGAAGAGTTACCTTTGTGGAGACCTACCAGTCGACAGGCCAGTGATCGCAAAGGGGCCTCAAGCAGAAATGCTAGAAGCGGGCTCATGGAACACTCGTGGAGTGTAGGCCCACAATCTTCAGTGCAAATGGTGCTCGGGGCTTGGACTACAAGCAGTCCAATGCACAGCTTCTGGAAAGCTTGGGAAGTTGATGCACTTGCAAATATGTGCAGTGTCCAGGACTTCCAGTCCCACATCACTCGTGTGGGCAGCAGGTCTCAGCTTGACTGGCATCTCATGTCGGCCTCTGAAAAGTCTAGAAGTCCATGTCCTGAGTCGCAAATCCATTGGGTTCTGGCGAGAGCCTTGGAAATATAGACCGGCAAGATGCTTCTTTGGTGCCTGTTTGAACAGGGGAGTCACTCCTCGACCCCAAGGGAGATTCTTCCGACTTCTAGTCAATGTAGAATGACGAAGTTCCAGGATATATGTTGCAGAGTTTCGTCCAGGTGTAATCTGAAATCCTAAGGACTGGGATCCCATACTTATACTAAGTTAGGGGGTTGGACATACTCTATGGACCCACCTATGGGAGGTTCCAGGGAGGGGGGTGGTTTCACCCCTTTCCCTTTGTCCAGTTTCACGCCAGAGCAGGGGCTGAGTGCCCCTGCAACCAGTTTGAACTGGGGTATGCACTGGGACACCTAGTGTGCCCCCAGCACTGTCTGAAAAGCATTCTATGAAGACACCCACCCAGCCCCAATACACTAAAGCCTGTCTGGGAGGTGATTACACATCCATTTTGTGATGCTGGGGCTCTTTTAAACTATTACCAGTTAGGTAAGTGTGTACATGTCTTCTCCCTCTAGAAGGGTGGAATTCTACCCCCACCGCCAAAACTGGCGGGCGGGGGGGTAGGATTCCAAAGTATTTGACACCAAACACAAAATGTTTCCATGCAGCCATTCCAGAGTTAGCATTTACCATGAGGTTATAATGCACTTAATAGTATATGGTCTGACTGCATCACAGAACAGCCTCAGAGAATAGATCCTAAAAGCTGCAGAGGGGTCCTGCTCATGCATGGGCACCCTCTCACACAAAACCAAGCACTCTGCCTTCAGGAATGACAAGGCCTGCCATAGGAGTGACTTATAGGTTAATATGTGTCAGTGATTAAAGGTAGATATAGGTAACCTATATCTTAGTAAGGGGTGCATGCACCACCTTACCCAGGCTATAGTAGCAGACCTGTGGTGCCAATATGGAAGGCTTCCCAGGGGTGGCATAATACATGCTTCAGCCCCTCGTGGCCTCTGGGGTACCTATGCCCTTGGTAGCTAAGTTACCATATACTAGGGACTCACAAGGGTAACCCAGTAACCAATCTGGAGTGTACCTAATGTACATTCAATCATTTTAGAGAGGAAGCAGCTAGGCTGGGGTCCTGGTTAGCAGGGCCCCAGCTAGACTAAAGTAAATAAACAATGAAACACCAGCAAAAAGTGGGGGTAACCATAGTAAACAGATCCTATTCTCCTACACTGTGTTGTTTTTGCAGTGGTGTAAAGTTATCACAATACAGCCCTCGATAACAAACCTTCCCATTGGTTAAATGCCAACCTTATGTGTAATAGTAACATCATTCATAGTTCCTTCAGTCGTGTTTGTTGGGGGTATATAATAAATTAAACACTGTAGGAACGAAGTATCACTAGCCTTGTTCCCATATTTACACTCTCGCGCCTCACCTCCCCTCGACTGATGCTTGCTTGAGTTTGTCCTTACTCTTTTCTATAATTTAGTGTAATTTATTAGAGCTTTGGGGAATGGGCGGTAATACTCCTTTTGTGTAAAGGTAATGTCGATTTAAGTGCCAGACTGGAGCCCAGGCCACGTGTGGAATGGTGAAAGCTGCTGTCCGCATTCAAGGTAATACAATATTTAGTTAAACATGAAATGTAAACAAAACTGTCCCTGATACTGATTACCTCAGGGACTACATTGAACCGCGGTCCCTGCTACACAGTTATTTGTTGTGAGGGCTCGACTTGCACTGCGTCACTGCTCGCAGTCAGAGCAGTCATCCCACCTGAAGGAAAGAGGGCTGAGCAAATAACAGTGAGCACCTCGAACTCCTCAGGCTAGTGCTGCCAGCTTGCCCCCCTGCAGCCCACCTTTACATGTCCCCTCTCGGCTGCACAGTCATTGGGCAGATCCTTACAGTCTCTCTCATGACGTTCAGTCACGTGAATCAGAATGTTGGGACCAGGTAAAATGTATCCAGAGCGGAGCGCAGCTAAGTCTGCCCCCAAGCCGCGAGCACCGCGAACAAGCGCTGCCAGCTTTGCTCAGATAGACACTGCAAATTAATATATTGCAGTGCACCTGCTTGACACTGAGGAAGCGCTATAATGCGTGATGATTATTGTTAATGCGGTGATGCCAGAACTTGCCTTCAAATGCGTTAGGATCACGCGTGATGCGTGGCAAGTGGCAGGGCTGCAAATACCTGCCTTTGCTTGTTTCTGTAAGCTTCGGTGCGTGTGCCTTTGTCTTTCATGGCACGTTTCTGTGTGTTTGCATGTGTGCGTGTTTGTGGGTGCAGTTGTGAGGGAATGCATTATGTGGATGTGCATGTGTTTGGGCACCTGTATGCTTTTGTTTTGCTTGTGTGAGTGTATGTGTGTGTGTCTTTATCAAAAGGAGGGAGGATGATCAATAAATCAACGGACACTAATTACCACTTGTGAGAGTGGAAGGTCCAGTTACAGCATGTGTCCGTGAATAGTCTTCACCAACAAAGCGGGGGCTGAACTGTTCCTACAGGGAAGGTTTAGAGGAATACTAGGAAGGGCTAAGCAAAAACTGGCGTGACCAGAGGTGTAAGCGTGACACCTGTGGGCATCCCTTTGTCGGATGTATTTGCCTCACACACCCCGAAGGATGTCATGCTTCATCATCGGCGGTTGCTCCTCGTCGGGGGGGCGGTGCAATCCCCGACGGGCACACCTCAAAGAGGGGCACTTTGGCGGAGATCTTTTGTATCCAACTGCCCTGTGGTGAAGTGTGGGTGTGTGGGCGGGGAGGCAACTGAGCCTAAGGTGCTAATTAAAATGCAGCAAGGGGTGCCGGAAACTATTTTATTCTGGTGGTCCCCCTGTTGCAGTTAAAATCGTGAAAACAAGCTCACTCAGTGTCACCTCGTTAGGTAGAGTGCCAGTGTCATGTATATGGTGTGGTGCGGGTATATATATATATATATATTTTTTTTTTTCCGAGCTCGGCGGAGATGGGTAGGTGATACGACGCGGACACGGGCAGATTAAGCCAAATCTGAAGGCTTAACCCCGTTGTGCCGACCCGCCGACCACTCATGTGGCATTTAGCCCTTAACCATTAGGCATAGGACTTTCCATTGAGGTAAAAAAATATACCCGCACCACACCATATACATGACACTGGCATGTTATTGAGTTCATTTTCTTTATTATTTTCATTTTTTAAGGTCCTGATGAATCGCTGGATAGTATTCCTTTTGCGAGAAACATGTTGACCACTTGTTGTTTTCCAGAGCTCCATACAGGTCACTCTACCTAACGAGGTGACACTGAGTGAGCTTGTTTTCACGAGTTTAACTGCAACAGGGGGACCACCAGAATAAAATAGTTTCCGGCACCCCTTGCTGCATTTTAATTAGCACCTTAGGCTCAGTTGCCTCCCCGCCCACACACCCACACTTCACCACAGGGCAGTTGGATACAAAAGATCTCCGCCAAAGTGCCCCTCTTTGAGGTGTGCCCATCGGGGATTGCACCGCCCCCCCGACGAGGAGCAACCGCCGATGATGAAGCATGACATCCTTCGGGGTGTGTGAGGCAAATACATCCGACAAAGGGATGCCCACAGGTGTCACGCTTACACCTCTGGTCACGCCAGTTTTTGCTTAGCCCTTCCTAGTGTATGTGTGTGTGCCCTTATCTTCCACGGCAGTTCTCTGTGCTCATGTTTCATTTGTGTGGGCATGCAATGTAAGTGCGTGTGTGGTTGCATGTATGCCTCATGTACAGACTTGATTGCTGCAAAGTATTTTTCAAAGTTAAGATATCGGATACAAAATTACATCCTGAACAGCCATATTCTGGTAAATAAGAGCAAATACAACAGTCTAAACAGTATGATTCCTATATAAAGTTTTGAAATGGATGGAGACATGCAGGTTCCAGCTCTCCTGAAAATGAGCTGTTCTGCACAAAACCAAATGAGATGCATATTAAGTGTATCATATGGAAATGATTTAGATGATTAGTATGAAAAGAGTTGAAAAAAATAGCTTCCTGTTTTTATCAAGTATGTTAGTGGCTTGAGGTGTTGTGCGTACAGAGTTTCTTGTGAAGTGATTGGGATTCAGCCATGAACTTGTAATAAGGGCCTTTCTTGTCTGTTGCAAAGATAAAGTTGTTTGTTCCGATTTTCACTCTCTGTCCTAAGTTTCTATGGGAAAGCCCTGCTCCTGTCACCCTTTAAGTGCCCCTCCACATGTGGGCCATAGAAGAGATCCACATGGCAGCAAAGCCCGGCTATTTACAAGATGTGAGAGGAATTAGTGAGAAAACCCATTCATGCTGCACAAAGCTTTCTCATATTTTAGAATGGCGGGAGCAGGTGTGAACCTGGACTTCCTTGGGCATGTGCAGAGCAATGGAGTTGGGTGCTTTATGTGAAACTAGATATTGAAAGGTAGTGCTACCTGTTGCAATCCAATATGGTGGGCTAATGCACCTGCAAAAGAAACTTGTGTATAATAAACAAATAATGAATTAGAATCAAGTTGGAACAACTAAACCTTGTATTTGGTGCACTATGAGAAGGCATTGTTCAAGTCAATTAGTCTGGCTTACAACGGAAAGTACCTCTATGCTTTCATCCATGCAGTCACTCATTCGCACTCACATGAAAGTAGTCACTCTTTATCATACCGTCAAGCATCTGGCCTCACCTTACCAACCTATGAAAACCTCATGATTGCACAGTGCTGCACAACTCAAAAGCCCAGAACACTGACAAATGAGGAAGGTGCTTGATGTGCGTGAGGGCTCACTTTAGGAACAACCTGGACCCTTTTTATGAAAAACCTGGTAAAGTGCCTTAAGTTCAGAAACCACCTTAGAACCTGCCTTTTCAGAGATGCATTCAATGTTCACCCTTTAAAACTTAGTCAATATAAAAACCAGTCAAAAATATCCTTCAAGACCTTTTTCTAGGTTGACCATTTACGTGTCTCCTAATGTGTACCATATCCAGGTGGTCCAATTCCTTTTCATCACCATATAATTCTATTCCTTTCACGTTCTTTACTTCCATATTGTTCTAAAGTAGTCATAGGGCAACTACTAAAAGCTTTGTAAAATTATTAAATGCATAAACACATCTGCACTTTAGTTGCGTTTCCATACCTAAATAAAATGATATATGTCCTATTTGTCTTACTTGCAGTGGGGCTCAGACTCAGTAATTCAGTACTTTGCTTGATTGGCCAACAAGTGTGGAACCTGCTTTGTCCATGCACAATTCCTTGCTGTCAGCCTGCTTTATAGAGTTGGAACTGCGCTACCGACAGTCAACCATTCATGGTGGTCATGTGATGACTGTTGGTGTCGCTTTGTTCCCGCCAGTGCGGGAACAAAGAAAGTACAGTTATTCCTGCTGACCCTCCTAAAGCACTATAACATGTGACACCAATGTGTGCAGCCTCCGCCTTCCCAGAAGGCACACGTGACTTACCATCAGTGGCACTTGTCATAGTCCCTAACAAATGCCACCATCCATCATAACATTCACTAAGCAAATCAAGGCTGAGCCCAAGAGCATGTCTATGCAGCACCTGGTGAATACGATGACTGGTCTGTTGGTGTTGAGTGGATAGGAAGCAAGCTGGCACACAGACACCTACTGATTGACAGTACAGCAGAGCAGTACAAAACTAAAATCATTATTTTAAATTGGTGCTGATTTTACTACTAAACTTGTAGGCTGCATGGGCTGGGCCTCATGCACAGTGACAGTGCTCGGACAGGAAGAACAGAGGCGTCCCAATGACCACCAGCCTCACCCTCGTCCATGGTGACCTGTGACCCCTGCTGAGGGTATAACACTGGTGTGTCATCAGCGCAAGACATAGTCATGCCACACCTGCAGCAAGTGGTGCACCTGTTCAAGGCAGATTACATCAATCACAGTGGAGATGCAGATGCCCCATCTAAATCATGCGAAATTTCCATCAGGAAGAACGGTCCAGCATATTGTTTTTTCTTTCCAAATGTGTCTTTAGACATGTCCAGCTTCTTCTACTGCTGCGCTGTTCTCGTAAATAGCATCCTTTGTTAGCATGTTCATTTCCAATGAGTGTTAATGTTAACCCATTTACAGTGAGTAGCTTTTATTTGCCTTTGAAAGGCTAACTCTGTCCTCTTACCTACTTGGCTGTTGATGCCCTGCAAGAAAAAAGTCAATCAGGATGTATTTTCCTTTTTGCATTTCACAAGTCTGCCAAGTAGCACTATGACATATGATACTATCAGCCATTCTTGGCTTTTCAGACCACAGCATTGCGGTCCATGTAGTTTTCCTTTTTACACTTTCATTAAGGGCTCATAATCATAGCATTCAAAGTGCTGCTGACTAAAATGCCAGAATTGGCCTGGCGTTTTTATACATGACCTTGAGACACTTGTCAGCTATGTTTAAGAATAAAATCAAAGCAAGTTATGTTGTATTTTTTGTATTTATTGAGTTTTATATAGCGCTGGCTAGACCCGTAGGTATCAGAGCGATTTACATAAGGAACAACAGCGAGTTACAAAAATAATAATTTTAAACATTTTACACGTAAATTAAAAGTGAATGACAAATCATAAAGAGGCAGAAAGGGAAAGGGGGACAGGAGTATGAGTAAAACAATAGGTGGGGGGAGGGAACCTGAGGGATGAGGGAGTAAAGGCAGACGGGTGAAAAGAGAAACACGTTAGACTCAAGAGTTAAGGAATCACAGCGATTAACATAAGGTCAATGTACAGTAAATTAAAGACAGAGTTACATCAGTTACAAGAACATAGTAAAGTACAGTATAAAATCAATGTTGTGAGAGTTCGCGGGAGGGAGGGAGAGGAGGAAAGAGCCAAAAGCAGGGAGATGAGGATGAACTGTGTCCAAAGTCCGGCTGGGTTGGTGACATTCGCAGGGGATACCAGGGCAAATCTCCTCTTTAGCTGTCTAGCAGCTCCACCGGGCATCAGCCATGTTGCTCAGGTCTCAGCGTTCAGGTATAAAAACAGATTAGACCCGAAGGTTTCAGAGCGCCTTGCATGAATTCCACATTGTTCCAAAATAACATCAGATACAGGAAACGTATAAATATCTTTTAGGACAATGTCAAAGGAGCATAGAGGGTAAGGGGTAGGGTAACGGGGTTGGGGGTGATACGATGGAGAGACAAAGGGAAAATCTGCCCAAGGTCCAGCTGGGTAGGTGAAGGCAATGGGGGCAGTCAACAGCCCACAGAACAATATTTAAAAATCGTAGAAGTTAGGGTGAAGGGGAAGGCGAGAGGTATGACAGAGAGATAAAGTAAGGTCTCACCAAGGACCGGCTGGGTAGGTGACGGCCGAAGGGGAAGTCCACAACCCATCACCTCTTTAGCTATCTAGTAGCTCCACCGGGCCTCAGCCAGAGGGCTAGGTCTCCACTGTCGGAGGAAAGATCAACAAGGTAAAAGTCCTAATGGGTAATCATGATGGGTTTAAGGTCAGGTCGAAGTTGGGTTTATGTCCCAGGGTGCCTCCTATATGCCTCTTACTCTACTCTTAAGGATAAATTAGCCTCACCAAGAATGAGGACAAGTTTTGAGGCGCTGTTGGTTAAAAGTTGGTGAAAGGCAGGGTAACAGCGGGATATAAAAATGATAATGATCCCGGCTATAGGAGCCACTTGTCCAGCTTCAGCTCGTCGGCCATCTTGGTACTGTCTGCTTTAGTGCTGAAGTCCTTTGGTGTTCAATGGACCAACTCTAACTCTAAGTTGCAGTAGAGCAGTGTCCCCAGAACCATATAGTAGGAATCTAACAGTGGAGCATGATCATGGCTATCATTCCCCTACGCAGCATTGACACAAAATATCTTGCTTGGTCCTTGCAATAGGTAGGGATGCTTCTCATCGCCACTCAATTAGTTGTCCTGTGCTGCACCAGATAATCAGGCCCAGCAGGCTCGAATCCATTTCCGCCGTGTAGAAAAAATGCAGTGTGTTGTCTCCGGCTCTTCGTTGCTGTCCCCGGGGCCACCATCTTAAGGACAGGCTGAGGAGAACGGTGCCACGAGAAGCTAGTGGCAGCACAAGGGACATCTGCGGCTCACAGGTAGTCAATCTGGGGCTCCCAGTCCACACGGGCCTCCGGCGCTGTGGCCCCCAGACTACGGCCCGCTGACACCAGACCTCTTAGCTCTTGACTTCCACATCACTGGGGGAGCACATGAGTTTCCACAGTATTTGATGGTTGCTAATGCCAGTGATCAATATACCTGCCAAATAGCTCTGCTTCACCCTGATAGAGCGCGCAGGTCACCAGACTATAATTTACTAATACTCACCTGGGCCCACAATTCAATTCTCCATATTTACTCAATCGGGTAATCTACACTCTACTACCAGTTAATACTACTAATTCCTATACCGTTTGACTTACCAATCCTTGTCACTGGTACCTATGACCACAATGGATCAGGGAATTAGTTGTAAAGAAGGCAGTCAAAATAACAATAACATTTGCACTCATGTAATAACCACAGACTCTGGAAAGTTTTAAACTCCTTATCTAAATTTCATCAAAGGTCATAATTCAGAGGTTAAAAGCTATCAGACTATCAATAACCAACATTAGAAACAGTGTATAGCTATGCAAAAGAAATATTATGCCAATCATTTAGCAATATAAAGGGAAGGTAAGAACAGGGAACATACTATCGAACATGTAAACAGAATTGCACAATTTGTCTAAAGGCGGGTAAAGAAATGGAACATACTAAATAACACAAACTTTAGGGAATTTCCAAAAGGGTGGGTAAGATAAAAGGGACATAAAATGCTATCACAAAAACTATTTTAGCATATGACTAAAGGGATGGTAAGAAAAAGGAACACACTAGTAAATCGAATAATCGAGCTTAATCACTTTCAAGGGAGGGTAGAGAATTAGGACGCAATTTATACAATTGTTAGACGTTTAGCATTTAACTAAAGGGAGGGTTAGGAAAAATATGACACGCTAAAACAAGAACACACGAATTTTCAGTTACCAAGGGAAAGGTGAGAAAAGGAACATATGCAATCAAAGCTTTTACCGATTTAGGGAGGGTAAAGAAAAGGACGCAAGTTATAATGACAATAACCCACACAGATTTATATTTACCTAGAATGGTGTGAAGACCAACCCTGGCCACGGGTCAGTTAAAGGGACAGAAGAAAATCAAAGAATACAGTCGCCAGTAGGCCAGCAGGTGCAGTATGGGAAACAGACAGGGTAGACCAGATTTGGATCAGGACAGGACCACCAAGATTAAGACCAGCACCCGCAGTTCAGTTGCGACGCCTGCGCTACTCCCTCTCTGCAAGGAATCAGCCAAAACCCCGACTGGGTTACAGCATGTGCCAGCAAAGTGCTTCGCCAGCACTTCACCTTCCCAGAACCCCGATTGGGTCAGCGAGTCTGTCTGACAGAGTGCTCCGCAGCCCTCTTTTCTAAATCACCTATTGAGTGCATTGGGTCAGTAACAGGTCAGCTATTCGGACAAGTCGGACAATTTCTCTAGCTAAACCTAGGCTAGTTATACTATTTTCCAGGTCAGTGTATCACCCCCAAATGTTGCAAGTGTAAGGATCCCCAATTTCGATTGGACAAAGGAAGAGGACAGGTCATCACACCATACCAAATTTTAGAATTTTGCAATCTCTTATTCAAATTAACGTTCCTGCCCATCGAATTCGGGTTCTCATGACATCTGTATTTCATCTAACAATGGATGTTCTATTGACAAATGCAATGTATGCAATTTAGCTTCTTCTAGCCGGGTCGAGTGTCATCTTCCCAGGCGCATCTTGGCAGTGTCTGTCTTTGGCTGGATTTCAATAACACCGAGTTCAACTCCTCTCTGCAGCTGGACATGCGCAGAAGGACTTTCAAGATGGAGTAAATAGCACCTCCCAGGCCCAAAGATTACGATACATGAAAAGTAAAGGAAACAATTTTAGGACACAGAATAAAATGAATACAATGTATACCATGAATCTCTACACTATACCCATTACTTTATAATAAACTATAGCATTAGGATTAAGCAGAACAAACAGCTTAGCAAAAGCAGCAGTGCAAGCTTCTCGCATGTGAGAACACAGAACAGCCCTATTAGCTTTAGTGCGCAGAAGCAACAGATTCCTTCCAAAGCTGCGAATACGTCATGTCACGTGAGTATGACAGACGCATGCGCAGTAAAAATTCCCGCATAACAGCAGCCATTTTAATTGCAAGCGTATTAGGATTAAAAAACACATAAGCAAGCTTCTCTCGGATACCCAATCATGAAGAAAGAGGGGCAACTTAGTAAGACAAACATATTGGTTAATTCGTTAACGTTATTTCGAGGTTCTGGAATACAAGCAACTCGCTTCATATGCGAATCCTTGCTCCATCAACCCCAATAGCACTTAGCATTCTGGGGCTGGTGTCCCCCTGCGTTACCACCGAACATTAGCCACCATGACAGCTGGTGGGGTGCTTGTCGCTCTTTGCAGCATGGAGGCGTGAAGTCAGACAGAGACACATACTGTGCTGCAGCCAGTTCCCAGGAAGGGGAGGTTAGTGCCAGAACTACCAGGACCTCCCGCATAGCTTGCAGGCCTGCGTCTGCCTTGAAGGTCCGCAGACCACGCATTGGAGATACTGAGCCTGCAAGACAACAGGACTGCAAGTGAAGAAGGTGGTGAATCCCACATGGAGAGCGATGCAAGCCAAGGTCTAGAGAAGCTCCAAGAAAAAAGAAAACTAGGTTGGCAGAGATTGCTGAGCTCTGGTGTGGAGGGTGGAGTATGAGCTAAGGTAAGGTAAGGCCATAGAGGAAGAAAGGAAATGTCAAACGCTCAGGGCTGGGAATGGGATCCCATAACAACTGTTCAACTCCACCTGTTGGTGCTGTGGCTGCGACTATCTCCCCCACTGTTCTGAGCTCTAAAGAAACAGCTGACAATTAAGCTGGTACTGACAATGATGACCAACAAACTCCAGCCCAAACTCAAAAGGAAGCAAGAACTCACAAGGGGCCTTTTGGTCAACCATGTTAAGGATTCTGTAGGGCTCACAAGGGGTACTCAGTTTTCAAGCAAACAAAATGGACATACAAATTAGCCTCCTGAACACTCTAACAATTTATGTGTCAGGCATTGATGAGAAAATTGTGAACTGAAAATTGCAAACCAAAAGAGAGCACAGGCTGACACGCAGGGAATAGGGCAGAGGTGCGGTTGCTCCCCTGTCTTAGACAGGCTGTCAACACTTCCGGTGACGATGTTGAATCTACTGGTTTACCTCAAAGACATGAATAAAACCAGGCCCCAAATGAGCATAGGACCCCTGAACACTAAGGCAGTCCCCACAGAGGCACCACTTCTTGTAGAGTCAGAAGGCCTGAAGTGTGGCTACCTTTCTGGCTGCAACAATGAAGGCCTGGGGACTGCTGGATCCAACACTGGAGTGGCACCTTCACCAATGGCAGGCTCACCAGATTTAGACAGGACCCAATAAAGCATGGACAAACCACCAAAACAGCACAAAGCAAAGAAGAGAAAGGATCGCAACAAAACGCTCCTACGGCCTAGCATGCTGGCAGCCTACGCAGTCTTCAATACAAGACTCAGGTCACACTCCCCCCAGGGATGCAGATCTCTACGAGAAACTGACAGCTCAGGACAGGGAAGACGTTGTAACATTAATGACCACTTTTAAATAAACCTGCCCTGCGAACAGATAGAGGTAACATCCTCAAGCTCATTCGGACAATGGATGACATGGGGGAGCCGCCTCACATAATATAGTATCAATTGAATGTATTGACCAGGTGCTGGTCAGTGCAATTAATCAACTAAAGTAGTGTGTGGCTCTATTGAGAAGTTCATGAGTGAAGCCGATATATTCCAAAACTGGAGGGGTAGCATGACACCATTCAAGGGAACAGGATATCCCCATGTCCTGAGTCACAAAAAAAGGTTGACTTAACATTAACCGAGAACTGTCTACTCTGTCCTGAGAAGCGCAAAAAGCAAATTGAATGGGCTGAACGGCCCTGTGGTGGGTCTGCCAGAGAACAAGACGTGGCACAGAGTGGGGTTGGCTGTCTGGTGCCTTGAACACAACCAGAGTTATTTTACAATGACAAGACACTGCTCTTACTATTGGTATTGACAAAGCCCCTAGGATCTGCTCTTGGAATTTTAATGGCCTGGCTCATAAGCTTGAAGGACTAGACAACTACCAATACCTGTGCACCTTCTAAGTAATTCTCCAAGAAACCTGTGCTCAGGTCGCATCTCATCTAGAGGGCTTTACAAGCTTTTAGACCTGCAGTCAAAGCACACAAACATGGCTGCAGTAAGGGTGGTCTGGCAATATAAGTCTGAGCTTCAAGCAATATTGAAAGCCTATAGCAAGAAACAGATGAAGCTGGCCTATTCATTCTGGGCTAAGCTGCTGCATGACAGAAGTGAAAACAACTCTACCTTCTTTTGGCAAACAGTAAACAAATCAACAGGCTACTCCCAGAGTGGCAGCCTCCAACAACTCTGAGACAATCTGGTATCATTTCTTAAGCTGTCACTATAATCAAGAGGCACTGGAGGAACAACAAATGTGCAAATTAGATGACCCGGAGCCAACAAGCACATCTCAAACCTCACAAAGGAAGAGGGCCCCAGAATTAACCAGGTGCACATTCAGTCCTTGCACTGTGCAGAGGCAAATTGCTAGGGGACGTAGTAAAGGGGCACTGGGCCCAAATGCCATGCCACCAGCCATTTACAGGGAGGCCTACTTTTCTGGACAGCTCAACTTGCCCCATTCAGCTCCATAGTATTCCTCCTTCATGGAGAGGCTAAAATCTTCCCCCATAATACAAGGAGAGCTAAGGACAACCCCAGAAATTACTGTTTAACAGCCCTAATTGACAATAATGTAAAATACTATGCAGGTGTACTATTGGAGGAATTTCAACATTGGGCTGAGGCATACTTAATTGTTCCTGTAAATCAAACCAGCTTTACTAAACAAACAAGGACTACAACAAACATGATGGTGCTTTCGTTGTTGATTGATTCTACAAAAATCAATACAAACCCTGTCCACCTTGGTTTAATTGATTTTCAATCTGCTTTTGATACAGTGGATCAGAGTAGTCTCTGGAGGAAATTGGCAAACCTAAAAATTCCAAATGGTTTGTTAAGAGCCCTGGAAATACTGCACACAGACACCTGGGTCATGATCAAGGTAGGGGATGGTTCCCATTTATCAAGGAAAATAAAAATCACGAAGGATTAAAACGGATGTGTTTTGGCCTCAACCTTGTTTAACCTGTTCCTTGCAGACCTCACACCTTCACTAAATGAAGTGAACTTACACTCACCAAATTGGTGGGCTTCCAGTTAATCGAACCTACTGTATGCAGATCATGAAGTCCTTGCAAACAGAACCAAGGTCGGCCTACAGCGCTTGTTGAATGAAACCCTCCCCTACCGTGAATAACAGAAAGAAACAAAAATATTACCAGTGCAAAGAAAAATGGAACAGATGCATACCTGGCATCTGGGGGATGAAAGAATTGAATCAGTAAAAAGCTTCATGTACCTTGGAGTTTATTTCAATGGGAATGGGAGCTATAGCGTCCAACTGGAGGAAATCAGGAAGAAGGGCAAAGCAATGGCCCTCGGTTTGAGGTCTATTTGCAACAAGCTTAAAGACCCATGCTTACCCCCATTTTACAGGAAGCACAAGCTAAGATCCTTCCCACCTTCACATATGGGAGGGAGGCTGTAGGCTCTCAGGGGCAGGGACAGCGCAATCTCTGTACAGAATGATTTCTCAAAATATAAGGGTGAATTTTCCAACTACCTCTGAACACATCACCTGCTCAAATAAGGCTGGAATTTGGTGTCCCTAAACAGTCAATGGCTCGGAAGGCAGCCTTTGTGTCCTGTTGCCACACTTTTAGGAAGGCTCTAGAGGGCTCCCTGGGCAGCCACCTCTGGCAGGAACTGGAACTCAGGCTGAGCACCCGCACATGTCTATGTAAACCAGGCACTGAGTTCACAAAGCTTAACACATGTTTGGGGTTTATCTCTAGGCCTTAGCAAACCAACCAAATCTAGTGCACAGTTGTTATCAATGTTTGAGGATAAAGATAAACTGTCTAAATGTAGTTATAGGTGGAAGGCATTTTCACAACTATACCAGGTTAAAATCACAGGGCTACCTTGGCAAAACCTATTGCAATTGTGCCAAGGTGCATTTCCTGAAGTACAGATTGGGTTTATAACCATTTTTAAAGCTCTCCTCCCATGGAGAAGAAGGCCAGGGAAAGCCAATTGCCGGTTATGCCTGTAAGAACTGGAGAACATCGTCCACGTCATATGCCTGTGCCACACCAGTATGGGAGATCTACGTGAGCGTTTGTGCAGGAACAGAAGAAACCTGTCATAAGGTCTTGAAAGGAGGCGGTGCTAGCCTGTTTTGATCCAACAGATATCAGTCTGAACTGTGCCATGATCAAATTCCTTCAGAGATTTGAAAAGAGGACTGCGAGTAAGGAGTAAGTAGCCGGTGGAGATGCAAGAGCTACTAGAGAAGTCAACATTTGGGCATTAACACTCTTAAACCCTTGCAATTGCCCGTAGCTAGGCTCAAACCAAAGGCCCAATACTCAAAGGAGGGAGCAATCGCACTTCAACTTTGAACTGCACCACCTCAACGCCCTTGACAACTGCTCTATAGGTTTACTTACTCCTTTTTTTAGCAATTAACATTTGTCTTAATTTTTAGAAAAAGGGTTTTTATTAACTTATTGCTTACTAATGCCCGCACCGGAACAGATCTTATATTTTACTTTTTAAAGTAACATTAAATGCTTTAAAAATGGATTACTCTATGAAATTAGTCTTTTTATGTGCTTTGTATAGGTGTTTTATCATGCATTTTTTTGCAAAGATTTTAACAGAGCATGAATTAAAGATTTACTTACTTAAAATAGTTCATGAGCTTTTCCTTAACTTCCAAAAAAGCTTCAAAATCCACAGAATCATGTAATCAGCTTGCTGTTTGGTCGCAGAGAGGAAAAGGTGGTTAGGTGCAGAAGGATGGGCATTAATAGGACATGAGAGTTATAGGTGACACGTCAGGTTTAGGAGAGATGGGTGTAAAGTACAGAGGTGACATGAACCAGAGACAAGGGTAGTGAAAAGAGGGAAGGGCTGCAGGAGCAGGGCTTAATATACAACTAAAAAGGAGAAGCAGCTCCAGAATTGAATCAAAGGGCAGGCAGCAGCGTAGCTTTGGTGTTCAACATGGGTCTTTGGAATTAGCCCATCCTCTATGAAGAATGTGGGGCTGGTCCTACCCATACCCACGGTGACAAAATGGCTACTCTGTGACATGTGTCAGCCCTCATTCAGGTAGATTAGCCGAGACACAAAGAGAAGAAGAAATAGTAAGGCCTCAATTACGATAGGGCTCCACAAAATGGGTGCACAAATGAGGTGGTATGCAATTTGTGCATGGTTATGAGTAAGGCACCTTGAATTGTAGAATGTCATGTGAAAAGTTCATGCTGTTCCATACTGGGGTGAACAAACATCGCATGTGCTTTATTTGGTTCCACAATTTGCAGCAGGTTTCACCTCACATGAATCACGATAGCAAACCCTCACAATTTGTGAACACATTTTTGTTATCAGCTGACTCTTAATAGAGGCCTGAGAGTGATACAGAAGGCAAACACATTTTTATTTAGCAATTAGTCACCCCATATTAACTACTTAATTTCTTATTGGTGCATCAATATGTATCAAACAATTCAGTGAGTCACACAGTTTCCAGTAGTAGAGATATTTATTTTAAATGCATGCATGTGTTATTTATGGTGCACCAAAAGGTAGTGATATTCTCAACACAGGGCAAGGCAAAGACAAAGTCAGCATTTGATAATATTAATCCACATTTGTAAAGCGCGAACAATCACCCGTAAGGGTCTCCAGGCACTGGGGCCATCGGGAAGAATAAGCAAGCTATTGCCCAGAGTCACAGGGTGCTGGGCTAATCTAATCGGCGCCGGGGATCGGACCATTATCCCCAGATTCCAGCGTCAGTCGCCCTGGCTGTGGCGCCACACCTCTCCCCTGATGGGAGGGCTGCTAAGTTTTTCAGTAAGTGAAAAACGGGGAAATCAAGCTGACCTAGGAATCGCATACGCTTGTACGTGTGCGTTTCCTTTTCAGCTTTCCCATTGGCCTTTGCGTGCGTCTTATTCTAAAAGACTGCACGCAATTTGCCTGAGGCACACACATAGCTCCTCCCACGGCCTATTGGTGTCTATTAAGTGCACCAAGCACATAATAGACACCAATAGTCCATGGGAGGAGGTATGATCATGCCCAGACACAGGCATGAATCGCGCGCCGCTTGTTTTTCTTTACTTTTGGTATAAGCACGGCACCCACGCTTTACTTTTGATGTTATAAGTAAAGCGGGTGCCGCGATTATACCAAAGGTAAAGAAATAGTAAAAACATCGATTTCTTTACTTTTGGTATATTCGTGGCACCCGCGCTTTACTTATAACATTAAAAGTAAAGCGTGGGTGCCAAGATTATACCAAAGGTAAAGAAATATATGTTTTTTTCCATTTCATTACTTTTGGTATAATCGCGGCACCCACGCATTACTTTTAATGTTATAAGTAAAGCGCGGGTGCCGTGATTATACCAAAAGTAAAGAAATATATGTTTTTCTATTGCTTTACTTTTGGTATAATCGCGGCACCCACGCTTTACTCATAACATTAAAAGTAAAGCGCGGGTGCCACGATTATACCAAAGGTAAAGCATTTGCAATGCAATAAGTCTTGCATTACTGAAAGTTTGAGCTATTGGCTTTACAAATAATTATGCAACATTAATAACTCAAACTTTTAGTAATGCGAGACCTATTGCATTGCAAATGCTTGTTTTTTTATACCACAATTGCTACAATTCATAAAGTTTGCAAAGTTTCTGCTCAGTTAAACTTCTTCATTCACCATATGCAATAATAAAATGTGGTTCAGATGGAAAAAAGTTGCAGAAATTTTCCCTGCAGTTTTACCGTGTTCAATTTTTTTCTTAGCACAGGGACAGATGCATGTTGGGGTTTTGTCCACATTCGCTTTTTTTGATTTAAACAAACAGAATAGTTTGTTCTCTTATGTCTCAATACTTGGGTCGCTTCTCCCCTGTTTTTATCCTCTCTGCACCACTTTTCACACTTCTCTACCTTTCAATTTTCTGTGCCTTTTCTCCCCCTTTGTGCCACATTCCCACATTGTGCCTCTTTCCACTGTTTTTTCGACCTCATTTTGCTGCCTCCCCCTCACTCGCTCTTTCAGCCTTTTTTGCAGCTCCCACAGCTGCGCCAGTTTCTGCTTCGCACTCACCTCCCCCTCCTGCACCTCTTCCTGCCTCCCCCTCTCCTTACTGGCTCTTATGCTTATCTCCTTCCTACCTTTTCTTCCCATGCCTGCTAGTCTCCGCACTCATCCCCTCATACATTCTTATTGGCAGCTGCGATGCAACCTTGCACAGAGCGTGTGCAGTGGGTGTGCCTCGACAAAGGAAGGTCCATTTGCTCCCACCCACGCCTGGACCACTACCAGAACCACAAACCCAGGTCTAATCAGCCCCCACCACTACATGACAGCAATCCTTCGCTCGCTCCGCCCTGCAGCAGCACACCCACACAAGATCCCCCATGCACTACCAACTTCACTGCCCACTTGTGCACATGCCTCACAAAACAGCAAACCAGCACTTTAACAGCCACTTGCAAGCAGGCTTCTCAATACCTGCTCACTCAGCAAACACAGCGCAGAGGTCTGGCATCTCTCAGCAACAGCACACCGGATCTCCTCTTCTTCATGGAAACCTGCCTCAACCCAATGTCAGCATCGGACATTGCTGGGGCTATCCCGACAGGTTGCAAGATTGCACGTCAGGACCGCTCTCACAAGCCAGGAAGTGGAATCATTCATAAGGACACCATCAAATGCACCACATCCATGGACATCAATACCCCCTTCCTAGAGCACATGCACTCCAGTCTGCAAATGAACAGCAGCTGCACCCTGAAAGGCACCCTTGCATATCAACTACAAGGACCATTAACAAACTCAAGCAACCTCATCACAGACTTAATTGCTCCCTTCACCATCAGCTACAAGGACTTCATACTACTTGACAACCTCAATTTGCACCTTGAAGCCCCAATGGACCCCTGCTCAACATCACTCCTCAAAAGCCTCAACAACATTTGACTCACCAAGCTCATTACAGACCTTATACACATCGCAGGACATACTCTCGTTCAAATCGTCACCACCAGTGACTGGATTACAAATGACTCCGCCTAATCAATCACATGGACCGACCACTCCATCATACACTTCCTAGTCACAACACATCGAGTCAACGCTCCCACCATTATCAACCTTCCCAGCCGAAAGTGGTGCAAACTAACAGAGGCCCACTGGCACAGCATCCTCAAAACAGACAAACCCAACACCAACAACAACCTCAACAAGGATATCACCAACCTCAACTTATTGATGAACACCTGTGCACACTCCCTCGCATCCATCATAAACAACAGACAAAGAAGAACCAACAATTAAGCCAGCTGGAATGCAAATGAAAATGGAGGCCCAGCCACAATGCAGATACCAAAACTACCTACAAGGCTACACTTATTCAGCACTCCTGAGAGACACCAAAGAACATGCATAGAGGTGCCTTGAAACACCGCAGAGCGGGGTGCGCTGCTACCAGACACCTTCGCGCTGTTAGTTGGGACTCTAAGTCCCAGGTTTCTGTTTTGCCCAGAGGGAGGAGGCTGCGTCACTGCCGTGCATAATAGCACCTTGAAACACCACAGGGTGGGACGCGCTGCTACCAGACACCACATCGCTGCCAGTGGGGACTCCAAGTTCCAGAGTGTTTGTTTTCGGCCAGAGGGAGGAGCCTGCCATCACGGCCGTGCATAATAGCATCTTGAAACACCGCGGCACGGGATGCGTTGCTACCAGACACCACACTGCTGCCAGTGGGTACTCCAAGTCCCAGGGTGCTGTTTTGCCCAGAGGGAGGAGCCTGCCGCCCCCACGGGCCACGCTCCGGTGAAGCCTGGGCCAAGGGCAGGCCTGTCCTTGCCCATCAAAGCCCGGAAGAGGCAGGGCAGGGCCAACCCTCTAACATCTGCCACAGAAGATGACCAACCTGAATGGACTTAAGGTACTGTTTTTTGTGTGCTTGGGACGTTACATGCATCAGTCAAGGGTGCTCACCACCTGGATCAACAACGTGTACACGAGTCAAAGTGCAGTAGTTACTCAAATACGAACTAAGTCCTATTTGGACTGCGGTGGGTACTGTCATCCGTGAAGAGTCTATTTAATGAACATTGGTGGTCCATCCCCGTAGTGATTAACCGCATGTTGATATTAGTCTTGTGTAATATTTTAATTATTTTCCATTCTTGAACAACTGATCGTAATTGTTATAGCAGCATGGGCAAAAGGAAGGCAGTGGAAGTACCAGGAGGTGGAGTTACTGGAAGGTTAAGACGCCAAAGAAATCAGCCAAACGTTTTAAGCATGCAACAAACAATTGTGTCATGAGTCGCATAGCCGCAATAATTAGTGATTGTGAGGTGATATTAACTACTCCTCTGGGTATTGGAAGTGGGACCCACGTTGTTAACCAAATAGACAGGCCACTATCCCCAGAGCCAGCTTCATTCCAGAAATGTTTAAAAGAGTAATACACCAAGCGCCTCCTCTTTCAAACAAGGGAATCACACCATCCAGTGAACTGACTGCTCCCAAACACTGTGCACAATTGCACAAATCCACACAGTCTGTGAGCTGGAGTGCAGTATTAGATTTGCACCCTTGACGGACATAGCTGAGGACAATCTGCCCACACAATCTTTTAATTCCATCGAGCATACAGGGACTGTAAGGCCTAGTACAACTACTACTCCAGTAAAAGCATGCAGATGCTCCTGCCCAGTCAGCCAATTGAGAACCCAGGGACCCAGTCAAATTTGCTCATTGAACTTATCACTACCCTTAAGGTGCTGGTCATTAAACTGACAGACACCCTTAACACGTCAACATATGAGAAAGCATGGAATCCCTGCAGAGTGGTAACATCCAGGAATCCGAAAGATAGTGTTTTTGATCCGACCAACATAGGCTGAATGGGTAGAAGACATACAGAGGCATGTGCTGCCCCTAAAACAAGCTCCTATTTAATTACTAATGGAAGGTATCAGCCAACCAACAAAAGACCAAACCCAGAAATTAATTTAAATTACACCAATCATAATAGTTCCAGTCACCAGCTAAAGGAATCTGATTGCTCAGCAAATTCATCTCCCAATCCACCTAGAAATTCAGGGCTCTCTACACACAAGGACCACTGTTTCACTAACTCCCTGATGGTTGGCCCCTCAAGAGCACAAATTATTCTGACCAACATCCCCAGAATTCCATCCAAACTCTATGGCGAAGATGAACAATCTTTGATCAACAAGAGCATCCATTGGCTACGACATACAAGGAAGTGTTGGTCTGTAATAAGAGAATTGTCAGCCAAAAGATGTGTGACTCCTGGCCTTAACACAGACTATATATGCCTAAATTTAAAATCAGAGGATCTTGCAGATAACTTAGTGCCATTTGACCTAAGAATATCCCATCTGATCCCAGGTAACATTAGGATATAATCCTCCTGCACCAACCAACAGCAACAATTGCTCCAAAACATTCTCAATAAACAATGAGGGCTCAGATTTGGATAACATTGATTGATGTTTACAGATTATCACCCCCCCCCCCCAGACGCTGCTTGAGGTTGCGGCAGCCGTGGGGAAGGAATCCACCAACATGCCAAATGACCTGGGAACTGACAATCAGGAAGTTGCCCATACTATAAGCTCTGTATTGTCCAAACCCATACGGGCCTTTGCTTCTTGGAACATAGCGGGTCTCCAGACTAAGACAGCGTCAGCCGAATGGTCATTGTTTATAGAGGGTCAAGACATATGGGCTTTTCAGGCGACATGGTCTCAGAGTCCAATTTTACATCCAGGGTATCTAAACTTTACCAAACCTGCAATTGTTGATCACGAAGGGAGGCCCTCTGCTGGGCTTACCCTTTGGGTACGGCACCAACTGGTTTTAGGGTTAAAGAGTTAACAACACACAGCCCCGATATTTTGGCCATTATTTTACGGTTTAAACATGGTGCAAATACAATACGGATTAATATATATACCAGAGGGTTGGTGTGTGAGAAGCTCTCTAGCACAGTCTCCTTACCGGAAGCCTTCATAGCGAAACATAGGGGCAAACACAACTTGGTCATAGCAGGGGATTTTAATTGTACATTCAAACCTCTTGACCACGAAGATGGAAGCCTAAGTAGCGAAGAGGATTCTCAATGGGGCATTCCATCCCTCTCTTTTACCCCGATAAAAAAATAGACAGAGGCAGCACTTCACCTAAAGAGTCTGTGCAAGGAAAGGCGCATTAGCGCTGTAAACAGGGGGACAACATTAGATTGTAATGGCCTGCACACTTTCAATAATGGCATAAGAAGCAGCAATATTGATTATTTCTTAATTAGCCTGGAGCTGTGGTCTTGCCTCTCAGATATGATGGTACAAGAAAGAAGTGAGAGTGACCACAACACACTATTGCTAACACTGCAGATGCAGGGGTTGAACCCACAGGCACAGTTAATTGAGAGGGTGACTGGAGACTTAATTCCAACAAATGACTTGCGCAGGGTGAAGTGGGTGATGCTAATTGAAAAAGAGAACATTTTAGAGCAGATGAAGGCAGAGGTAGAGAATACTTTATTAACTATCTCCAACATAAATGCCCAGGAAAATAAAAATGATGCTATTATACAGGCTTATGAAGAACTGTTCAACAAGCTTAAATCAAGGATACCCTCTCGGGTATCCTTGTCTATAGACCCCCTGGTAGGCTATTTGACTTTACGGCTAGCCTAGTGGAAGCTACAGCCCACCTAGCTATTAGAAAGAACACATTCATGGTGCTTGGTGACATGAATGTTCACTTTGATGATCCCCTGGATAAAGATGGTTCGGACATCAGGTCAGAACTACTTTCCCTACAATTAGATCTTAAAAATCAGGACCCTTCACATAGACTAGGACACTTGCTGGACCCTGTTTTTGGGAACTGGAACGGAGTTCAAGCTCTTCCTCCGCTACCGGTACCCTGGTCCGACCACCTTGTGATTCCTCTGCAGATACGGGTATCCAAGACAGATCTTAAAAAAGAGAGTGAACAGCGCTACCGCTGTCGAAAATGGAAAACATTTTCCCTAGACACTTTTATCCAAACACTAGAAAATGCAGGACCTCCAGGAGGATCAGACTGTGAAACTGCTTATAATCAACTACAGAATTGTATTTTAACAGCCCTAGATAGCACTGCTCCCATTCGAAATCTAGTAAGCTCCAAGAAGGTGAGGAAATCCTCTCCGTGGTTCACCCCTAAACTCCAGATAGCTAAATCTGCTTGCAAAAAACTTGAACGGGAATGGCGAACCAACTTCTGCCCGATAATTAAAACTCAATATAAAAATGTGCAAAAGGAGTATAATAAAATGATTCGAACCTCCAAAGCTTTGCATTACAAAATTTGCATAGGGGAAGCAGAGAACTCCTCTAAAGAGCTTTTTAAGATCTTCAAAGAAATCTCTGTGGTAACCACTGATAATAACTCCCACAGTGACTCGGTGGACACATGCAACAAAATTGCCAAATACTTTGCCGGTAAGATCACTGATATTTATGCCACCTTCTCTGATAACCTTACATCTGCGCTTGACTTTATGGAGAGTGAAGATGCCACTCCCACAGATTCAGGCCTACTTAGCTTTTCGGTCCCCCCCTCTGCATCACTTATGAACACCTGCAGAATTATTAAATCGGGTTCCCCCCGGGATCCGGCTCCTCCCAAGGTACTGGGAGCCAGTCTAACAGTATTGGAGCCACACTTCAGACATGTGCTCCAAATCTCCTTTGCCTCGGCTTGTCTTCCTGCAGAATGGAAGAAAGCCATTGTACTGCCTATAAAAAAGAAACCCAATGTGAGTCAGGACACCTTGGAAAATTTGCGCCCCATCTCCCTGCTACCTTACCTTGCAAAGGTAGCAGAAAAAATAGCCAATAATCAACTTATGGCTCATCTCGAATCCAACAACGCTCTCCATAGCTCGCAATCTGGTTTTAGATCGGGCTACTCCACCGAGACAGCGCTCTTGAGAGCGACTGAAACCCTACGGGCAGGAGCAGATGAGGGCCATACCATGGCACTTATTATGCTGGACCTCAGTGCCGCGTTTGACACTGTAGCACATTCCATCTTGCTACAGTGTCTAAACAAGGCCGGGGTCACCAAGGCGGCACTGGGTTGGCTGAAAGCGTTCCTCACCGACCGCTGCTTTCAGGTTCAGAGAGGCATGTACCTCTCAGACAGCATAGCCTTAGAACAGGGGGTGCCTCAGGGCTCTGCCCTGAGTCCCACCCTGTTCAACCTCTATATGGCCCCGCTGGCAGATGTGGTGCAATCGTATGGCGTAGAATTAGTCTCCTACGCCGACGATACCCAACTGCTAATCTCCCTGTCCCAAGCCCCCAACGCAGTTGCTGACAACTTTAAAGCCTGTATGCAGGATCTTGCAGGCTGGATGACCCAACATTGCCTGAAGTTAAATGGCTCTAAAACTGAGGTTTTAGTGATAGGAGGGAAGGATGCTAGTTGGACAAAAGACTGGTGGCCATCCTGTCTTGGGCCGTTACCCACTCCTTGTAAGGAAGCAAAGAACCTGGGTATCTGGGTTGATCCCAAACTCTCCTTCGATAGCCATGTCCATAAAGTGGTAGGGAAATGCTTTGGAGTTATGAAGACCCTCAATTGCACTCTGGACCTCCTTCCTCTTGAGGCCAGGCGAACCATGACTCAGGCCTTAGTAACCTCACGAATAGACTATGGCAATGTGCTACTGTTAGGAACTACGGAAAAGAACATCCGGAGACTACAGGTGCTCCAAAACTCGGCAGCACGTCTGGTCCTCAGACTACCAAAAAGAGCAGCCTCAAAACCCTCCCTCGCCACTCTTCACTGGCTACCTATAAAAAAGAGAATTCTCTTTAAAGCGCTGGTAATGTGCTATAGAATCACCTTGCACAAAGCCCCTCTATATTTATCAGATCTGGCCATCCCCTATGAGCCAAATAGAACCCTTCGCTCTAGAGGTATAGGCCTACTCAAAATCCCCCGCATAAAAAAAGCCAGAATGGGAGGCCGTTCCTTTCGTGTGCTTGCAGCCAGCGAATGGAACTCTCTCCCACCGATCATTAGGCTAGCGGACACTGAAACCACATTCAGAAAACTCCTGAAAACCCACCTATTTTCCCGCTAGTTCCAGCCTTTCTTTTCACTCCTCTGACTCTCTCTCCACAGCGCGGGGACACGCCGGGAAGGCGTCACCAGGCGCTTTACAAACCCCTTTAATAATAGTTAAATGCTTTTTTACTAAGACTAGAAAAAACTAGTAGCAGATACATCTTAAAGTCACCAAATTGGTACAACAAGGGCTGTAGAAAAGCTTACAAGAATCTGTATTAAGCTATAAGAACTAAATCAATGGAGGAAATAAAATTGGCTTGGAAATTGTACAAAGAAACTCAAAACATAGCTAAAAAGGAGTCAGATGAAAAACGATGGAATGATCTTCTGCTTGCCAGCAATGACAAAAGCATGCAGAAATTCTGAAAGACGGTAAAATGGGACAGTGGGGAACCCAGTCAAGCATTAGACAATTATGTAGCACCTGACCAGTGGGTTTCATTTTTTTTTTTTTGAAAAACTTTATTATTTTGAAGGTATAATGCATAGTTATTACGTTGCGGTCACATTGTTTCATTTGTAGTCGCTTGACACATTTCTTGTGATAATAATTTGCATATTCCATTCTGCATGTACATCCCATATTATCTATCTAAAGTTTGCATCCGCTCTTCCGATTAACTTTATTGCAGTTCTCATAGTTCAACTACTTCCTCTCATTATGAGTTATCTACCAAGTGCAACTTTCCTATAAATACAAGAAAAAGCCCCCCCTCCCCCCAAACATCCGTCATCACTTTTTATTTACATTTCCGCATTCTCCCTCCCATCAGCAAGTCTCCGTGTCCTTCAAACAGTATACAGGTGCGCTATTGTAATACTTTGCTGCATTAGGTTTGCTCAAGCAATCATCCCCAACTCCATCCGTTACTCATCCTCCTCCTCAGAATCCAGTTCTTCTCCTTCTGGCAAGGGTTCACAAATCTCACCCCTATAGACATTCCATGCTGCCCATACCTTGTTCCATTTGCGGGGGGACGCTCGGAGGACATATACCGTTCTCTCCGTGACCATCAGGATATCCATGTTTTTAGCCCATCTGTTCGCAGTGGGTAGGTCCGGAGCCCCCCACTTCTGTGCGATATCACGCTTGGCCACCGTCATGGCCAGCGTAGCCCAAATCATCTCATATCTACCTAGGTTGTTGGGGTCCCAGATGTTTAAGAGGCATTTACGTGGTTCCGGTAAAACGGAAATCTTGAGTGTCTGTGAGATTGTGCGCATTATTTTCTTCCAGAATTCCTGTATGGGCGGGCACTCCCATAGTGTATGAAATAATGTTCCCTCCTCCCCGCAACCCCTCAAACAAAAGGGATGGGGTGCTCGATTTATTTTATGGAGTAGCGTCCTGGTGTAATAGATGCGGTGTAGAATTTTTAGTTGCACCAGTCTGAACTTTGCCGATATGCCCACCTCTCTCGGGGAGGCCAAGGCTTCGTTCCACTCCGATTCGTCCGCCTCGCCTATTTCTCCCTCCCATTTTACTTTAAGTCTCAGCGTGGGGTCTTTTAAGTTGTTAATTAGTTTTTTGTACGTGAGGGAAGTCGCGCTCTGTTGCATAAATTCTGTTAATAGTCTGTCCTCAAGTGGTGAGGATTCTGGCAAATCAGCGCCCGTAGGGATCGCCCGGAGTAGTGCATGTCTAATTTGGATGTATCTAAATGTTTCAGTGGGTCTGAGGTCATACTGTTGTTGGAGTTGTGGGAACGCTATTACTGTGCCTTTGTCCCAGAGGTCACCCACCGTGGAGATACCTATACAGTCCCACTGCGCAAATCCTTTACATGTTCTAAGGTTTCCAAGTGACCTTGTGTCCCATAATGGTGTCATTTTGGTGATCTTTCCCTTCCATCCCAGTCGTGCCTGTGCTATATGCCAGAGGGTCGCTGTGTGTCGTGTCGGGCCGTGCAGATGTTTGATTTGCGGTTTATTATACAGTACAGAGAGAATACATTCCGTCCCCAGTTGCGACCAGTCTGCCCGGTACGCTGGGTCATCTCTCGGGGTGTGGATCCAGTGGTTAATTACTTTAAGTTGGGCTGCCCAGTAATACAACTGAATATTGGGAAGCGCAATCCCTCCCTCATACCAACTTTTCACCAATTTGTCATAGGCTATGCGTGCTGGGCCATTGCTCCAGAGTAGGTTGGAAACCAACGCAGCGATCTGTTTGAAGTATCGCGGTGGGACAGGGTGTGGGGTGTTTTCCAGTATGTATAAAAACCTGGGGAGTGCCATCATCTTATACAATGCTGCCCTTCCCAGAAGGGTGAGGGGCAAGTTCGCCCAGTGTTTAACGTCCGCTCGGAAGCGTTCCAGAGGCGGCTTGAGGTTGGCAGCAAAGAATTCTGTTTCAGAATGTGTGATGACCACGCCCAGGTATTTAAAGGAGGTCGTCGGTGCTGCCAGGGGGCAGTCCTCCCATAGCCTCGGTGCCGGCCCCTTGAGTATATATATCACCGATTTAGACCAGTTCAGGGTATAGCCTGATGCTTTTCCATGTGTGTTGCAAAGTTTCAGCAGGGCAGGGATGCCGTCGTCAGGTTCGGTCATATAAATGAGCATGTCGTCCGCATATAGGGAGATTTTATCCTCCCATCCCTCCTCCCAGTTAATGCCCTTAAATAGGGGCGTTGTTCTAATTAGGATCGCCATGGGTTCGAGCACCAACGCAAAGAGCAAGGGCCACAGGGGGCAACCCTGTCTGGTCCCCCTATTCAACGGGAACGTCGGCGAGATGTGGCCGTTAGCCACTACCTGCGCCACCGGTTTAGTGTAGAGCAGTCTGATCCAGGCTATAAATTTCGTCCCAAAGCCCATACGCGCAAGCACCTCAAAGAGATACTCCCATTCTACAAGGTCAAAGGCCATTTTGGCGTCTAGTGAGAGTATGACAGCCTTCTCCGAGAGGAGGCGTGAGCGAGCCAGCACTCCATGCACCCTCCGGAGATTCAGCGTCGTACTTCTATGGGGCATAAAGCCTGATAGGTCGGGGTGGATCAGGGTGCGCAGGTGTGGCAGCAGGCGGTTGGCTAGAAGTTTCGCCAGTACCTTGGCCTCCACATTTAGTAATGAGATCGGGCGATAAGAGGTGCATTCGGTTGACGGTTTACCCGGCTTTGGAATAGCCACTATCGTGGCCGTGCGTTGGGGTTTCATTTTTTGAGGCCCAATTTGCCGCTATACCTGAAAACTTAAACCATCAACCTATATCAGAATCTGATACCTTTGAGACCTTTGGCATTGGAGAGGTTGAAATTGCCCTGGATGCTATTCCAGAGGGTAGAGCTCCTGGCCCGGATTGCATCCATGCTGACCTATTTAGGCACAATAGAGCTAACTGGCTCAAGTATTTCCATATACTAGTAAATGCAGTAGCCAGTGGGGCTCCCATTCCAGATTCCGGGCGAGGTGCAGAAATCATACCAATTTATAAAAAGGGGGCTCGTACACACCCAAGCAACTACAGGCTTATAAGCCTAATACACTCAATTAAACAAATCATGGCCAAGCTTTTACTGAGTCAAACTCAAACATGGATCTGTGAACACGATATTCTATCAACTCTCCAGGCTGGTTTCCGTTCGCATGTCAGCACTATCTACCAGGCTTTTAGATTCATGCTGCTCTAATGGCATATTGTAATTATTGTTGGGGGCACCTTGTATGCAGCATTCATAGATCTTAAATCTGCATTCAACTTGGTCCCCCGTAAGAAGCTATGGGATGCCTTGAAGGAATCAGGGATGCCACCAGAACTCCTTGCTTTAATTGTCAAATTGCACGAGTACTACTATGCACAGCTCCGTTGGTGCTCTCAGGGAAAGATCACGGATAGGTTCCCAGTAACATAAGCGGTCGGTCAAGGGTGCATCCTTGCCCCCACCCTTTTTACATTGTTTATTAATAGGGTAGTTAATTATTTTTCTGCATATCCCACAGATGCACCCAAACTCGCTGGCACGAAGGTACCCCTTTTAATGTTTGCCGATGATACCTTTATTTTATCTAAAACACAGAAAGGTTTGCAACAAGCTCTAGGCAGATTTCAGGTGTTATGCAGTGACCATGAGCTTGTAGTTATTGTAGATAAAACAAATTTATGGTTTTACAAAAACATAAACTGGTGAAAGGAAGTGTATACATAGACAATGCTCAGCTGGAACAAACTGATACCTTTACGTACCTGGGAATATTCCTGGAAAAGAAGCTAAGCTGGAAACCCCAGATCGATATATTGGCCCTAAGGCATGCCCAACTTGCAGGTGTCTTACTAAAAGAGCACCAGCTCACGCAAACAAAGCCAGTTGGCCCTGCACTTACGATATATTATGCTAAAGTTAGGGCCTCGATTCTATATGGCGCCGAGCTTTGGGCTTTCGAAAATGTATCACCTTTAACAACAGCCCAGAATAAGTTTCTAAGAATTTTAACTGGACTCCCACAATCAACTCCCTTAAAACCCCTATATTTAGATTTGAGTTGCTGTGACATATAGGAGATAGCTCGGTTCCAGCCCATAGCATACTGGAGAAGCCTCTGGACTACTCCGGAGCTGTTACCCTACGCGAATACAATAAACCATGTAAGAGAAGCGGACACATCTTGTAAAATTACATGGCTACACAAAATCAAGGGTACATTGGTGAACATAGGGTTCAGCCACTTGTGGGAGGATCCAGTAGGCAGCACATTTCCATAAAAAAAAGCCTTTAAGGAAATCTATAGGAATATGGCTAAATTAAAGTGTATGTCATCCGTCCAGAATACTTCCCTCTCGCAAAAATTCTTGGAGAATAATAATAGCACTTAGTTTGAGGCCTACTGGAACTTTATAACCAAATCTGTGACATGAAATTGTACAATCAGTTTAGGGTTGGCTTTCTTCCGATAAAACCATTTACTGCAAAATGGCAAAACACAATGGATATTATATGTCCATCTTGTCAAATGATTGTCGAGTCAATCTCTCTTATCCTGTTTAACTGTCCAGCGTACACATGCCCTAGAGACAAATGGCTTAAGCCGATCTGCCAAAACTTGGGCACTAGATCCAGCATACATGCACTTTGTATTCTCAAGACCAACACACATGAACACATAGTAATAGCTGCAGCCGAATTCCTCAGCTGGTTGTGGGGGATACGATCAAACAATTTGAAGAAACAAGGTGCAATGAGCGGCAATCACACATAACAGAAATGATTTATGCTTACAACTTATACCATTTTATGGTTATCTGTTGATGTGTAATAGGAATGTGTTCTAGTTCACTCAATCATGGAAATGAGAATATGGAAATGTGTATCACCCAGGTCACTCACAATATATCACTGTGGAAAAGTCTGTGACACACAATCATAATGTAATTTTTTTTTAGTCTATCCTTTGTTACTGGTTTTAATATTTTAGCATTTTATGAACTTAACAAAAAGTACTTTTTAGCACTTTGTAAATATATAATATGCATTTGTGTAGGTTTGCACTGTACTGTTTTGTTGTGTCTTTAATGACTGAAAAAATGGAAATAAAGACTGATTTGATTTGAATTGCATAGAGGCTAGCTCCAACAGCTGAAAGGAGATCTTCTCTATTGTCAGAGAATTCACCACCGCCCTGGTCGCAGCCAACACCATCACAACATCAAAGAAACACTACAACAACCATTTTAACTTCTTCAACAGCAAAATAGAAAAGATCTACAGCAACTTTGAACAACAATCAGACCCCAAAGATCTCATTGTCAACCGGAACACCACCAACCAAGACAAACACCTGACTGAATGGAAAATAGTCACTGAAGAAGACACCACAGTGATCATAAAAAAGTACACTTAGGTGCCCCAACTGACCCATACTCCCATCACATTTACAGGGTGGAAGGACCCCAATCATCAACACCCTCACCCACATCATCAACACCTCCATAAAATCGCCACCTTCCCAGAAGACTGGAAACATTCAGCGGCCAAGCCCTCCTCAAAAGACCATTGGCCAACTATCTAGAACTCCACGACCTATTGGACCACACCCAATCAGCATTCTGTAGCAACCACAGCACAGGAATGCCACTCATCATGACTACAGGCCAGATTTGCACCACACTGGACAATGGAGTGACCACAGCACTCATCTTACTCAACCCATCTCCTGCATTTGATACAGTTTCCCACCATACCTTCATCAGAAAACCACACAATGGAGGCAAAAATGACCGGCCCACAACTGGATAAGCTCTTTCCTCACTAGAAGAATATAGTGGGTCAGACTACCACCCTACACATCGGAATCCAAGAATCTGATCTGCTTCCCTGGGCTCATTGCTTAGCCCAACCCTGTTGAAAATCTACATGACACCACTCTCCAACATCATCAGATCACAAGGCATCTCCCTCATATCCAACACTGATGACACCCAACTCATCCTTTCTCTGACAGACAGGTCCATCAGAGCCAACGTCTCCTACTGCGTGATCAACGTAGCACACTAGGTGGCATCCAACTGCCTGAAACTCAACTGTGACAAGACGGAAGTGCTGAACTTCTGAAACAAAGACTCTCCTTGAGACGCCACCTGGTAAACTTGGGAATTTATCTGTACAACAAGCTCAAAATTACAGCACATGCCAACACAGTCAGCTCCTTCTTCTTCCATATTCTCCACATACTCCACAAGATCTCCAAATGGTCCTGAACACCAAACATTCCGTCATGCAAGCCCTCATGACAAGCCGATTAGACTACAGCAATGTACTCTACACCAGGCTCTCTAACCATCTCCTCCACTGACTCTAGACTATCTAGAACACTGCAACAAGACTCATTATTGACCTCCCACGACACGCCCACATTTCACCAAATGTTGGAGGGTCCATCTGGCTCTCCAGCCATATGCAGTCAATTCAAACTCCTCATGCACGCATACAAGGCACTGCACAACACTAGACCAACATACCTGAACAACCACATTTATTTCCACCAAAACACAGCATCACTTTAACTCACACACCCCACATCAACAAAAGCAGAACAGGAGGCCAAGCATTTTACTATATCACATCCAGAATCTCCCTTAAAACCTTGGGAGCTCCTCCTCACTTCTTGAATTCCACTTCCTCACTTTCTTGAAGCCTGGCTTATCAACAAATTCTGTGGGCCGAACACCCAACACCATTAGTCTAATGCCTACACGCCTGCTCAAGCACCTGTATACCCTCATGAGTGATTAGTTGCACCATACAAATCCACATACCATAACAGATTTTGCATGCAAACCTCTAGAAGGCATCCAATTGTGCAACTTTGTGAGGTTTTCCATTGACTTTCAAGCAAATTGTGTTCGGAAAAGAAATTCCAGATTCCAGGAGGTGGAACAACAAGCATGGATGCTGTACTTAGGACTGATGTTGAGACAGTCAAATTGTGCTTGCCAGCACCTCCTGACACAGTGATAGAGTGGTTCTATCAGTGATGCTGTTAATGTAAAACAAGGTCCACATGTGGCAACGTGGGCCACTGTGGTGAGAAAGAGGCTGAAATATGCTAAGTCACACACAGTTAGGCAAGAGCTTGCTGATGCACATAGCACATACTATGTTTAATGGTGCATGCTACTATGAAAAGTGTAAAGCTGGGATATTTGATTTTGGTTTAACCCACTAATCAACATTCCACTATGCTGAAGTAAAATTCTTTTTGTTTGTGTGGCATCCCATCAAAGAACAAAGCAGGAGCTACACATAGAGACAATTTATAAAGTGCATCTGCTGGTATTAGCCTTACTTGCTTGAGTAATCCCTGCTCCCTGAAATATCCAGTTGGGTGGATATGGCTACTGGTACCATGGCTGTGAACATAAGTATTCAAATTGTTCAGTGTGCCTGCTCAGATAAAACAGTTCGAAAAACGTCTAAACTCACCCAAAGGTGTCATAAAAAAATCAGGAGTTCTTGCATGAAACCAGACCAGAAAAAATCCTGTCCTCAAGAGGCTTAAACTTTACATTGTCACACAGTAACACCTATGCAACACTTATTCACCTAGTAATCAAACCAGAAAATGTCATGTTGCCAACCACTTTACATTTCAAAAATTCAGGAATGTGTTACTGTACTGTCTCTCTTTCCATCCTTGGGCACTTGCAAATATCTACTAGTGGGCCAAATTCTTTGGAATAGGAGTATTTTAAGTTCATTGGATTATGACACTTAAACTAAAAATATAAGTGAAAAACTGAATGACAGGATCTACCTAAGTAATGTTGTCAGCCCTGAAATAAGAAGGCACTCGACAATCTTCAGTAAAAGCTCTTTCAGATTGCCAGCCATCCCATCAGTAAATAAACCAGGTAATTCAAGGGATCACTTTGACACATAACTGCCACAGAAACAACATCTTGCAACCAATGTTCCTTCTAACTTTTTTCCTCTGTGTGTGGCACTGTAAGGTCTCTGTGTGCTGCAGCCAAGGCTATTTGCACCAGTAACCCAGCCTTAGCGCTGCTAGCGCCCCGTGTGACAATGTTTGTTGGCGCCCCCCAATGACAACCCTGCCAGTGATTCCCTCACTATTACCCTGTAACAGTGCCCCTCAAGGTCTCCATTTCCATTCTCTCTGAGATGTATTTAATTTGTTTTATAGCGCCTCTCATACCAGTGTAGGGTGTACTTTACATTGCACACATATTAAACAGAGACAATCAATCGTAGGTATGCAAATCAGTGTATAATAAATGTTACATATGACTGAGGACTGCAAGGTATAGGAGTAATATGTCATTCATACTCATAGGCAGTATAGTTTAAGAGTGCTTTGTCTGGAGAAGCACAAACACAGAATTTAAAATGTAACATCATGGTTAGGATTTCTCTTTAATAAGAATCGCTTACCTCTCTGACAAAAGTAGTAACCCGCTAACCAATTTTCATTCTATGCACTTTGTGATCTGCATGGTACACGTTTTATGCAGCAGGCATATTAACCCTCTGCGCTACCTTCAAACTTCCACTAGAGAAAATTACGATTTCTCTAATACAGCAAGTAACATTACACCTATAACAAGCCAGGACTGTTGACTTTGTCAATGGATCTTATTTGCATATGATAAAAAAGCACCAACTACACCTTCGTTGTAGATAACATTGCAAATGCTTCAGTTCTGACATCGTGACACTGAAAGAACAATAATGAGTCTATTTTTTACGAGCGGTGCCCCCAGCCACGATACATCCATGTTTTAGAAGTCAGCTGGCAGCGACGGTGTCAGTGAGACCAGGGCGGCGAAGTGAAGTAAGGCAGTCTGGAGGGCAGTGCCCACAAGTCATGGTGCAAGGAGCAGCTTGGTGGCGTCATCCTCAGTAAGACCAGTGTTGCGGTGTGAGATGCGGTAGTGCCGTAAGGACACAGAGCCAGTGATGGAGTCAGTTGTTTTTCCCTTCTCTGTGTCAACTGGTACAGAAGCGGTATCCCAAGATCGGTGAAGTCTTTGCAGTCCCTGAGACTTCAGAACAGAAAGCAAGCTCTACTTCAAGCCCTTGGAGATACTCAGCACAAGTAAAGACAGTTCTGTCCAGTCCTTTCACTGCCCAAGGCAGAGGCAGCAACTGCAGGCCAACCCAACAAAGCAACAACTCTGCAAAGAGGCAGTACTCCTCCTGGCAGCTCTTCCAGCTCTTCTTCCTTGCAGGCTCCTTGATTCCACTGAGTTCTAAAGTCTGGGCCCCAGTATTTGTACTCAAAATTCCTTTGCTCTCTTAGTCAGAGAGTATATGGGCTTAGTCCAAACCAGTTTGGTCCTCTCTGGCCCAGCTTCCCAGCAGGAGGCGGAGACAGCATTGTCTAAAGCAGACCAAGCCCACTGAGGAGCAGGAAATCTCTTCCCACTACTTTAAATGCAGCCCAGGTCTATTCAGCCCAGCCCAGACTAATCCAGGAAAGGCAGGGCACACCTTGACTTCCCAGTAGCTGTCTGAAGAGAATGCACATCCCCAGCAGCCCCTTTCACTCCAAAGCCAGACAGTCAATCCACTAACCCAGCAGAGGAACACAGGATGGCTAAGCAATCAAATACCTACTTTCTAAACAGAACATAAAAATCTTTACTAAAAGATGTGTTTTTACACTCTGAGTCCAATCTTTTCCTAATGGGAAGCTATGCTTATAGGATGTTATAAGTAAAGCTTCCATTCCAGTTCCAGTTCAAGAAGTCTTTATTCGATTGATTCATCATAAAAGACAGGCAATACAAATATACATGAAATATAAAATGTTTTAAAAAAACAGAATAAAAACCCTCTAAAACCGTATTAAATTACATTACAGACTTCTTATGAACAGTTGAAAGGATACAAAGTCACTTAAAAGTACCACAATATCACAAATTAGTACAAACTACCCAGAAGTAAAAAGGCTTAGGATTTTTTAATAAATACCTAGGGTACATTAATGAACCTGGTTCTAAGAATCCAGGCCCAACCTAGGTATTTTGCTACGCCTATTACAATTAGTGATGACACATTTGATTTTAATATTCTACTAGCAGTGACTGCCGAGCGCGTCCCCAAACTTCTGCAAACCGGACTTAACCATTTGGCTCTTGGGGCAGCATACAAGGGGCAGACAAACAAAAAATGGTTTAGGCATTCACCTTGACCCGGACACTTTGGACAGTGCCCAGTCCCACCTGTGCCCCACTTTTTAGCAAACTCCCTTAGTGGCAGTGTACCGCATCTAAATTGGTGGAATAGTTTGCGGTCCATGGGCTTAGTTATGACATCCCAGTATTTTTCAAGATTGGGGGCATCTTTAATGACCAAAAATGAGCTAGTAAGATTACTAGAGCCCAATCTCGAATGTCTATTTTGGACCACCCATTCCCAGTAGCTTAATTTCAGAGCCTTTTTTGAGGGAAATGTTACTGTTGCGGGTTCTTGCCACAATTCGCCATACCCCATGGAAAACAAAGTGGTTCTAAGGTCCTTAAACTAGCCAATGTTATAAGAACCCGGACGCTCTCTAACGTCCAAACAGGCTCTTGCATAGAAATGGAGTTCCAGCGTTGTCCACAGACGACGCCAGAATGCTAGTGGACGAAACCTGGCCTGGTCCTCCACAGGATGGAACCCAAGATCATACAGAAGTGGGATCCTTGGAGTTGATTGTGGTAGACCCGTTACCCCCCTAAGAAATTTATTTTGTGCTAATCTCAAGGGGTCCAGGTTACTATAGCCCCAAAGTTCAGCCCCATATAAAACAGAGGGAAGAACCTTAGATCCATAGATTTTCACTAGCGGCGAAATTGGCCGAGTATGTGAGCCTTTGTGCTCTTTAATCAGGGCTCCTCCCAACTGCGCATGCTTGAGGGCCATAATATCAACCTGTTGGGACCAATTTAGGTTCTCACTAAATGTTACTCCTAGATATGTAAACAACTTTGTTTGCTCCAGGGAGGTGCCCCCCATGGTAACCCTTGCTGAGATCGGTTTATTTCCTCTTAAAACCATAAATTTAGTCTTCGACACATTCACCTCAAGCTCATGTTCGCTGCAAAACAATTCAAACCTCATCAGGGCCTGTTGGAGTCCCTGTCTAGTCTGTGAGATCAGAACAGTATCGTCAGCGAACATGAGCAAGGGGATTTTCATTCCATCTAGTGATGGGGCGTCGGTGGGATGGTTATCAAAGTACTTAATGACCCTATTAATATATAACGAAAAAAGGGTGGGAGCTAATACACAACCTTGCCTTACACCTTTGGCGACTGGGAACCTGTTTGTTACCTCCCCTGGTCTGCCCCAGCGTACTTGGGCATATATGTGAGCATGTAGATTTACAAGAAAACGAACAAGGGGGGCTGGCATGCCCAATTCTACTAAACATTTCCACATCCCAGCCCTCGGAACAAGATCAAAAGCAGACCTAAGATCCACGAAGGCCGCATATAGAATGCCCTTTCCCAGGAGACCCGTCTTCCAATAAAGTAGAATAAAACGGAAGGCCTGGTCTAAGGTACTCACATGCGACCTAAAACCAGCTTGAAGCGGGGTTAGAATGTTAAACTCTTCCATCCAGTCCTGAATCCTGCCAAGAACAAGACGGGCTGTGATTTTTTGCACGGCGTCTATAAGGCTGATCGGCCTGTAGTTGGAGGGAACCGACCGATCGCCTTTCTTGTATATAGGCAGGATTTAGCCCCTGCCCAGGATTCGGGAACCCTTGCTCCAGTGGCCAAAGCATTAATCAGTTGAACTAGATAGGGAACCCATAGATCCTGGTCTTGTAGAAATAGGTCAGCTGGGATGCAGTCGGGGCCAGGTGCCTTGCCCCTTGGTATGGATTGCAGAACAGTTTTGACTTCTCCACTTGTAAACTCTAGTGGATCGTCCGACACAGGACAGAAAATATATTCCTGTGCACTACTACGGCACCTGAATTGTTCCTCAGAAAATTGTACCCATTGTTGTTGACCCACCGAAGCTGGACTCGGGCGGTCATCCTGCGAGGAACCCCATTTAATAGGTGCTAAAACCGTTGTAGGTTCCTGGAACTGCATGCTTCTGTCAGCATAACCCACCGTTCTTCATCCCATTTGGCCTTGGCTATATGTTTTGCGACATTAAATGCCTTCCTACAGGACCTGATTAAAATATGATTCTTAAGCTTTAACGCTTTAAACAGGTCACCATGGGGGCGTGGCCAAGATGGCGGGCTGAGAGGTCGCACTTGCCGAGAGCTCCCGGGCCCCTGAGTTCCTGCACCGCTGGTAACTGCTGATTCCCCCCCGGATTGCGCGGCGACTGAGCCTGGTGCCCACGGTGAAGGTGTGGAGCGACTGCTGAGCCCGGTTTGCGCCGTCGGGGGTGAGATTCTGCCCGGGGAGGCCCGGGTTGATGCCCGCTGCATGGCCCGTGTGCGCACCGGAAGCCGCGAGTCTCCCGACCCTCGGAGCATGACGGAGCACCCGACCTCCCGTGTGTGAAGCCCGCAGAGGTGCATGAGCTGTCGGAGTGGGAGTTAGCAGCGGCTTCGTGAACGGCTAGGAGTTGTCCGACGGCGGTTGTGCGGAGTGGAGCAGAGCGAGGGTGTAGAGCGGGGGCGGAGTCGGCATTGCCTCGCTACGCCAGCCCGTGGACTGAGGAGGCCCGCTGGGAGAGGCCGCTCCGGCCAGTTGTCTGTGTGGAGCGGGGGAGCGGGACTCCCGGGGCGGATTTCCCCCTGAAGCTGCGGGTCCCGGTGACCACCGCACCGTGACTCTGCCCACTGGCCGGATTTCTGGTCCTCGGATCAGATGCGGTGAGGGGATCTCCATCTTGGGCGTTGGCCCCTCGACATTACAGAGCGGCCATTTTGTGATCCCCGGCTGGGCAGCTCGGCTTCCCTGGTGCTCTTTGTGTGGCGCTTTGCTGGACAGTAGGCCTCACCGTCCTCTACTCAGCTGAAATGTCGAATGCTAGAGGACAGAGACGGGGCGAACGAACCTTGCCGGACATGCTGGGCCGTGGAACCCTGCGCAGCGGAGGAGCCCAGACCGCCACGACCTCCCCGGCCCCGACCAGGGGAGCAGATGGTGGAGAACCCCCGGTGACGAGATCATTTCTCGAGTCGCTCTTTAGCTCCCTTCGGGAGGACTTTCAAACGCTCAAGCGTGAGGTGGCCGGGGAGGTCCGTGAAGTAAGGAGAGAGATGGACTCCCTGGGGGACCGTGTGAACGCAGTGGAGGAAGCGGGTCACTCCAGGGATGAGGAGATCTCCCATCTGCAGCAGGAGGTCCTGCTACTGCGGGAGCAACAGATTGAGTTACAGGCCCACGCCGAGGACCTTGAAAATCGATCCAGGCGGAACAACATACGGGTCCGCGGCGTGCCGTCCGGAGAGGAGGGTGAGGACGTGACTGCATACCTGGTGGCCCTCTTTCGTGCGATCCTGGGAGAGTCAGAGGACTTTCGGATCCGCATAGACCGAGCACATCGGGTGGGTCGCCCCCGCAGGGCTACGGCGCCCGCCCCGGACATTCTGGCCTTCCTCCCGGACTTTCCCCTGAAGGAGCGGATCCTCCGAGAAGCGCGAGGGCAGCAATCTTTCCGATTTCGGGACCACCCTGTGACCCTGTTTCAGGACTTATCCACAGTCACGCTGCAGAAGAGAAAATCGTTCAAGATCGCCACTGACTTCCTTCGGGAGCACGGGACACAGTACTCTTGGGGGCACCCTTTCCGTCTGATATTTCGATGGAACGGTGTTTTGCATCGGCTCCGGTCCCTCCAGGATGTCTGCGCGGTGTTGGGCCTCACAGCATCGGATACGGATACCCCGGCTCCGCGGCGGAGGCGAAGCACTCGTGACGGATGGCAGCGAGCTGGAGGGGGGACCTCTCCTCCGTCGGAGCGTCCGGGCTCGCCCACGATCCGGGCGGACATGGCGGCCGCCGTTCAGGAGGCCTCCAGAGTGGCGGCGACCGACGAAGTGGCCCTGACGGCCTGAACTCACTCCGGGGGGAGTCTACTCTAGCTTCTTCCTTTTGCAGGTGCGGGGATCCGGGGGGTGGGCTGGGAGGCATGGCGAGTGCTGGAGGTGGTGGCTGGACGTCCACTAAACTGATTTACCACGGCCTTGCCCGTTTCGGGCCGGACTGGGACAATGTTTTTTCTGGAAAGTTTGAGAAGTGGGGAATGGGGTTGGGACGGGCGGGCAGAGGTTTTGATTCTGGGGCCTAGAGGGGGGACCAGTTGCGGGGGGTGGTGTGGATCTGGTTGTGGGGGGGCAGGGGGGGGGGTTTCTAGTTGTGGGGTGTTGGGGTTCGGGGACTGTACTGTGCCAGCGGATGGTTCAAAGTTGTTCTGTTTTGAGGCCTCGTATGGTGCCTTCTGTGTTTGCCAGCGGGGCTTTGCTTCTTGATATGTGCTTCATTGCTCCCCTCCCTTGATGGCTCTTAAGGTGCTTACTCTCAATGTGAAGGGGCTGAATAATCCGGTTAAGAGGCGGGCAGTGTTATCCCTGTTGGAAAACTCTCAGGCGGATATCTGCTTGTTGCAGGAGACCCATTTGCTGGCTAAGGATTGCACGAGGATACGTACCCCTAAGTTCCCCACGCAGCTGTTCTCCTCTAGCGCCTCCAAGACGGCAGGGGTGGCGATCTTGTTTTCTAGGGGGTTCAGGGGAGAGGTCGTGTGCAAGGTAGCAGAACAGAAAGGGAGACTTCTGGTATACCAGATCAAGGTGGGGGGCTTAGCACTGACTGTTGGCACCATCTACTGTCCCAATGATCATCAGGACCAATTCTTGCACAGGGCTTTGGAGGACGTGGCATCCACCTCTGATAGGCACATAGTGTTGGGGGGTGATTTGAACCTGGTTTTTGACGCGGCAGTGGACAGGTCTGTGCAGCAGCGCCACCAGTTGGGTGAGCTTTCGGGCTCGATTCGTACTCGACTCGAGGAGCTGGACCTGCGTGACATGTGGCGCCACCTCCACCCCAACACCCGCGCATATTCTTACTTCTCACATGCCCATAGATCTTATGCGCGATTAGATCATCTCCTTGTGTCGGGCCCAATGCTCCTTTTGGCTTCGAGTGTGGACATGGGGGTCCTCTCTCTTTCTGACCACGCTCCGGTGGAGGGCGCTTTCACTCTGCCACCGGTGGTCCGGCCGAGAGGGGTCTGGCGGCTCCGGGACACGCTCTTGCACAGGCGGTCGGTGGTGGATCAGATCAGGGCGGCCATTTTGGATTTTCAAACCGTGAATGATAACGGGGATACTTCTCGTGCGACACAGTGGGCGGCACTGAAGGCGGTGCTCCGAGGCGAATTTATCGCGATTTCCTCGGCCGAGAATAGGGACCGGCAGCTCAAGAGAGATGAGCTCACCCGGCAGGTGAGGGAGCTGGAGCTGGTTCATCATAGGACGGGGGCCCCCAGGGTGTGGAGGCAGCTGAAGGCGGCACGGAAACTCCTGGCGGCCCTTGACACGGACCGGGCGGAGTATGCGATGCTTCGCCTGAAACACAAATATTACACTGGGGGCGATCGGTGTGGGCGGCTCCTGGCTAACAAACTTAGGGTGCAACACCAGCAGCACCGGGTGAAGGAACTGGTGGACCCAACCGGAGGTATCGTCACGGCTGATGAGCAAATAGCAGACGTTTTTCGCGGCTTTTATACTGACCTCTACACCGGGGAGGCCCCTTCGGCCCAGGCTGAGGAGGACTATCTGGACTCGGTCCCGCTCCCGTCGTTGACACCGGATCAGGCTCGGTATCTGGAGCGGGACATCCGTATCGAGGAGGTGATCACGGCGATATCCCGGCTCAAATTGGGCAAGGCCCCGGGCCCGGATGGCTTTATCCCGCTGTTTTATAAAACCTTCTGTCAGGAACTGGCGCCTCTACTGACCCGCCTCTTCAATTCCTTCGCAGAGCCGGGGGCCATCCCCTCCGAATTTCTCCAGGCCACGGTTTCCGTGATTCCGAAGCCGGGTAAGGACAGGACCGCCTGTGGGTCCTACCGTCCCATTTCACTGCTGAACACAGATTTGAAAGTGTTCACTAGCATATTAGCTGCACGTCTGGCGCTGCACCTCCCGGGCATGGTTGACTCGGACCAAGCGGGCTTCGTGCCCGGTCGGCAGACAGTAGATAACACAAAGAGGGTGACACACATCATCGAGAAGGCTTCCAGAGTCCCTGGGGAGCGGATGCTCCTGTCCATAGACGCGGAGAAGGCTTTCGACAGGGTGCACTGGCCCTACCTAGAGAAGGTCCTGAGCAAATTCGGGATTGGGGAGAAGTTCCGTAATCTGATCTTCAATTGTTACCGGTTCCCCTCTGCGGTTGTCCGGGTGAACGGCGGCAGCTCTCGACCCTTCCCCATTGAGCGGGGTACGAGACAGGGGTGCCCACTTTCCCCTTTGCTCTTTGCCCTGTACATGGAGCCATTTGCCCAGAGGGTCAGGCAGAACCCCGACATTGTCGGTGTCCGGATGGGTGGATTTCATCATGCGATCAGCCTGTACGCGGATGATGTCATTCTAACGCTGGATGACCCGCGGAGATCGCTGCCGGCCTGTGTGGAGGAACTGAACTTATTCGCCGTCGTGGCGGGCTTCAAGGTGAACCTAGGGAAGTCGGCTGCCCTTGACATCTCGCTTACTAACGCTACTAGAGCGGACCTACAGAGGTTTTACCCTCTGAGTTGGTCCAGGGACCGGATCCCGTACTTGGGGATCCTGTTGGCGCCCTCCCTCCCGGAGATGGTCACGGCCAATTACGCGGCTCTGGGCGCGAAGATCAGGGAGGAATTGTGTCGGTGGGATAAGGGCACGCTGTCGTTACTGGGTAGGGTGGCCGCGGTGAAGATGACCCTCCTGCCTCAGGTGCTTTACCTCTTCAGAGCGTTGCCGCTCCAGCCCCCCACGGGGTGGCTTGCGGAGATGCAGACTGCCATTGCGCGGTTTGTATGGCAGGGCCGCAGGCCGAGGATCAAGAGAAGCATCGCTATGCTGTCACCGGAATCCGGGGGGTTGGGGATACCGGACTTGCGGAAATATTTCCAGGCTGCTCAGCTCCGCTATCTAGTGGAATGGAGCCGGTGGGAGTCTGATAAACATTGGCTGTTCCAGGATCAGGCAGTGGCGGGTCGGACGCTGCAGGAAGTACCATTCTTGAGGCGGGCCCATCGACCCCCCAATCTCTATGCGTCTCTGGTGACGCGGGTCCCGCTCCGGACGTGGGACTCGGTGGCTGCCAGATGCGAGCTTACCACCTTTCCCTCTCCCTTTACGCCGTTCATTGGCAACCCGGACTTCGGTCCCGGGATGGAGCAGGGTGCTTATGAGCGCTGGCGGGTGGCCCGATGCTGCGCTTTGTATCACTTGTACTGCCCTGAGGGAGTTGTCCCCTTCCCGGACCTGAAGAGGGATTATGGCCTCCCGGAAACGGAGCGCATGCGATACATGCAGGTGCGCCACTGGGCATTACAGCCCCAAGTGCGCGACGCGGCACACCGGGAAATCACGGCGTATGAGCGCTGGTTAACTACTCGCACGTCGGACGCTAAACTGATCTCAGACCTGTATAAAATGCTGCAGCCCCCCTCCTTTCATGTTCACAGCCCTGGTCGGGAACGTTGGGAGCGAGAGCTCGGGCGCGTGTTGAGCCATAAAGAATGGGATCACATCTCCTTCCGCGCACGTCACTCGGCCTATCACACGGGTCTCACGGAGACCTTCACTAAAATCTCGACCTACTGGTACCGTACTCCGGAGAAACTGCACGAGATGGATAGGGCAATACCAGGGACGTGCTGGCGCAACTGTGGCAATACTGGTACACTAACACACATACTATGGGAATGTCCCCTGCTGGCTCCTTATTGGGAAGAGGTTTTGGGCGAGGTAGACACTTGCTTTGGGATAGAACTGCCTAGATTCCCTGCCTATGTTCTGCTAGGGTTGCCGAATGGGCTGATGTATCCCCTTAGATCTAGGAGAGGCAGACAGATCGCGATTGCACTGGGGTCAGCGGTGCAGAATATCCTCATACACTGGCGCACTACCACTCTTCCCTCTATGGTTGGCTGGCTGCACAGGTTATGGTATGTCCTTGGAATGGAGAAGATGTCCTTAGTAGCCCTGGGAGATACTGATACCTTTGAGGAACTGTGGGAGCCCTTTCATAGCCTGTTATGTTCTGAGTTTCGGGAGATCACTTGCCCTAGATATCTTAGGTTGTTAAGGCTGCCGCCGCCGCCGGACCCGCCTGCTTGATTGGGTGGGGCCGGTACTGTATAGCGGGGATTCTTGGAGAGCTGCAAACAGCAGGAGACTGTAGCTAATGGCACAGTACAGGGGGTGGGCTGGGGTTAAGTAGTTGGGGGTTCTGTTTGGTTGGGTGGATTTTTGGAGCGGGGTCGCTTCTCCTTCCTTCGCCCCTCCGTTTTTCTTTCCCCCCTTTCCCCTCCCATCCTTTCTTTTCCTTTTCTCTTTCATTCTCTTTGTCCCCCCCCTGATTTTCTTTCCTCCCTCCCTTCCCGTCCCTCCCTCCCTTTCTCCCCCCCCCCCCTTGTTCTTTGTACGTGACCACAGGTGCAAGAGCTATGCTCCCGAGTAGGATGGAACCTCTTGCGAAATTGTAATTGCATTGTTGTACTTGCTGTATGATGCGCATTGCTGTGCGGTTCCTGTGGTTTACCTGTTCCTTGCCCCTTTGTGTCCTACCCCGCCCTGCTTCAATAAAATACTTTAAACCTAAACAGGTCACCATGGGTCCGACGGCACTCATCATCGAACCAGTTATTAGTTTTCATTTTCCCCCTATTCCCCCGATTAGAAATGGACTTTGTAAACAGTTTTTTTAGTTCTAAAAAAAGACTGGAGTGAATGTCAGTAATGGTGGCATTAATGCCCTCCCGGGAGTCACATTTTGAGATTTCAAGCAATGAGTTAGAGACCAGAGATCTAATCAATTTCTACAGAGATTTTTGGCCAACGAACCCTTCTCATATCATTGGTAAGAGCAACTTCAACCTGAACTGGGCTGGGCATACTTGTTACTGGCCCAGAGAAGCTGAAATCCCTTAGTTCCGCCACCAAAGGATTGTGATCACTTTCCGGGCGGGACTTAACCTCCATATCCGCTACGACAGCCCACAATTTAACATCCATTAAAATATAATCAATTCGACTGCTAAATCTACCATTACAGAAAGTGTGACTGCCCGACCTATCAGAATGGACTCTACCGTTTAGAGGACACAGACCCTGATCCAGACACAATCCTTTAATAAAAATAGCCGCTTGTGACCATTTTTTTATTGGGACTAGCTCAAGCTGTGGAATCCCGCAGACCAGATCTTCGGCCTCAGTAATTATGCCGTCATCCACACTCAGGGGTTCGAAACAGGTATTAAAATCACCCATAACAATCTTATGACCCTCTAACGATACACCACTTAAAAAGTCGTCCAAAACTAGGAGTGTTGGAGAAACCCTTCCGCCCTGAATGCCCCGAACATAAATATTAATCAAAAGGATATTCAGTCCACTGGTGGATTTAATGTTGACCATTAATATGTCGGGACTATCAATAAAAATTTCCTCTGCTGTCACACCCTCATACTGTCGTACCCAAACGGTCAAGCCGCCCATAGCTCGTCCTCTATGGCCTTTACTAGCAGATTTACTAAAATTCAAGTAACCAGTAAGGAATAAAGGTAAAAGTGCCCAGGTTTCTTGGAAAGACCATGCATCAACTTGCTCTACAAAGTTCACCCAGTCCGGAATACACATTCGGGACTCGAGACCAGCTATGTTCCAACTTCCAAGCTTGAAACCGCTTGGGCCTACCAGAGCACTAGAAATGACTTTAGGAGGGGAATAAACCACTTTGTGCAGCGGGGAGGCTTCATATTCCAAAACATCATCACTCCTTATATCGATGGAACGAGCGGGCCCTCCCTGTTTCACAGTCCCCATTACTACATCTTCTGCAATTAAATCAGCTTGTGGCACCGTGTCTAAATCTGATATCATGTCCCTGGTCCCACTCGGAGAAACTAAACACCCTTTAACACTTTGAGAGGAGTGGCCCCGTGGATCTTCAATAAAGCATAATGCATTAACTGGGGTTACAATGGTACCCGTACAATCTTTATTTGCCTTGGAAGAAAAAGGTAGGAATAGATGGTCAATCATTATATTCCAACCCCGAAAGTGGTTCATAGAGATTGCTCAATGGAATGTTCCAGTACGCATTCGGTTGGTTATAATTGCCTAAATTGTTTGAGTAGGGATTCAAAGTAAGGGGCTGGCGAGGAAATTGGAAAGTTGGTGTAGAGGGGTGTTCAAAAAGACAAGTTTTGGGATTAGCCCAATTTGGAGCTTGTATGAAACTATTATAGCTAGATTGAGCAAAAGGTCTAAACCGAGCTTCAAGGTTTAAAGATGGACCTTGAAAGCTAGAAGTGAAAATTGGACGTTTCAGAAAATGGGGTACTTTTTTGGAACGAAGTTGGGGATGTGGATTAATCAAACTCTCTGGATAAAAATAACTAAGATTCCGTGTGGAGATGCCTCCCACATTATTTCCCAGATACCAGTCACTAATATGAGAAACAACTCTATGATCCTTAAAATTAATGATCACGATATCTCCCTCTATGTCCTTAGGACGAAGACCCACCCATTCACATCTTCTGACTGAGATAATGTCCCCATTTAGATTAGCAGGAAGGGGTCTATTACATTTAAGCCAGAAGATGACTTTGTTTTTCAAATTAGCATTATTCTCCAAGGTTCCATTTAGGATTGGAGGCACACCCGTCAAAACAATAACAAAATTTGCTGAGTCTGAGGGGAGGTCTACTATATTCTTACGTTGTAATTTATGTCTATGAATGGTGTTAATGGGTTTGGGATCCCCTTGCTTAGCAGTTTGATTATCTCCCAATGGAGTTAACTTGTTAGATACTAACATAGGCTTATCTTTATCAAGGGTAATAGAGCTAGGTAGATTAGATGACGGTTGGGAAGCCTTAGGTTTGTTGTTACCATTGGGGTTACTGTTTTCTTATGGAAGTTACTAGGACCAGCAATATTAGTACTAGATTTTAATGATAAACTAGGCTGAATAATGTTGCTCATAGGGGGGGATGTTGCAGCATTAGCCAAAATGCAATCCATTTTTTCTCCCAGGGTCCTAACCCTCTCCAACAAGGGGAGCATATATGATTTAAGGAGTTTCTCGACTACATCGATGCACTCCTTATTAAGCCCAATAGCACTATCTTGAAAAGGAGTTACACAAAGGGGAGTACTTGGGGGAACCTCTATCAACGGAAGAACAGTGAGACCGGTAATAGGAGTGGCTAAGGGCGAAGAAGAAGCCTGGGTATTAATTATTTTTCTTTTGTCACCACCCTTTTTCCTCTTTTTCCTTAGAGGGGAACACACAGCCCCTTTAGAATTCCTAACCTCAGGTCCAGTCTCACTATTATTTTTTGACCGGATATTTTCACTCGGACCAGCACTATCTAAAGAACGATTGGTAAGTGTTGAGTGCAAGTTGGGCATTATGGACTCGGCAACAGGGGAGTTAAAATCAATTAGACTGGTAGAGACGATGGGATGACTACTATTGTTTCCCTCGTTATTAGTCACAGAGTGAGGGGGAGAGGTGTTAGGTGCCCGAAAGATGCTAGGGATTTGGTCGATACTAAATATATCAGCATCTCCAGCCACCCTCACAGAACTAACAATATCTTGAATAGTGTATAAATCTGGTTGAGTAGACAGTGATTTGTTTTTCAGGTGTTCTATGGAGCGATGACGCTCCGCTCGTTTCTCGGCTAGTAACAACTCTTTATCAATCGCCTTGTTTGCCTTCTCAAAATATTTGTCGAGAGGCCCAAGGAACGATACACCGACACAAGGGGGGAGTGGTTTAGACATATCAATAACTTGGTCAAAATGAATAAAGTACCACACAATTTAATACACCATGGAGACAAAACACCAGAATTAGTAAAAAAGGGTGAAATCTGACAGAGACCGGGCCCAGCCCAGCCTCCTTCGGCCCCTGATGGCCACAGACGGCCCGCCCTTGTCCCGGGCTTCTCCCGGCGCTCTCCCGCGCGCTCCCGCGCAGCGGGGAGAACAGGTTATTTATATAGTTATTACCGATGGTGGGGGGCGTGGCAGGCAGGCAGGGAGAGCGGCCCAGCTGGTTTCGATTGGGTCTGGCAAGGACTCCTGGGAGAGGTAGTCCCGCAGCTCGCAGCCCTGCCCACGCACTCTCGCACCCACAGCAGTCTCCGTGTGATTAGGGCAAAACAACAGGAGAGGTCCAAGTATCCACAGCGCACGACACTCGAAGCGGGACCCGCAAAGCGGGTTCCGCGAGGCGCTGTACTGGAAGCGGCGATTAGGGCAGCGTTTCAGGTCACTCAGCCACAGGTCAGTACGGCGTCCCCTTCTTTCCTATGGGACAGATAGGCTTGCAGTGGGGAACAACGAAATACACTGTAATCCACCACCAGGACATGTCACACACACCAGTACATGTCCTACCTTTAACATACACAGCACCCTGCTCACAGGGGTACCTTGGGCCCACCTTAGGGGTGACATACTTGTATGAAAAGGGAAGATTAGAGCCGTGCAAGTGGGTGCACTTGCCATGTCGACATGGCAGTTAAAAACAGTGGCAGATCTGAGACCCCCTTTCAGGGCTGCTTCGGTGGGTGGCACAATCAGTGCTGCAGGCCCACTAGCAGCATTTGATATACAGGCCCTGGCACTCTTAGTGCACTTTACTATGGACATACTATTAAACAAAATATGCCAATCACGGAAACCCCAATATATAACACAATTTACAACAAGAGCACTTTCACTTGATCTCTCTGAACAGAAGGGAGAAAGTGCCCAGAGACATAAAACCTGAAAAAACAGTAAAGACTGGGAGGTCAGAAAGCAAAAAGCCAGGTGAAATATGCCAAAAGATGCAAGATCTAACACAGTGACTTTTTGGATCTCTAGTTACCACAGCATCCAACCACAGTACGATATAATTATTAACCTACAGTGCACGATGCAAACTGAAGAATAGATTACCGGCTGGTGTCTATGGGCCTGATATCCTAGGTTGGGCACCATTGCATTCTACGCAGATCCTTATCAGACAACTCCCCAATAGTTCTGGTACAGGACTGTAAGCAAGGTCCCTGACATATTGGAACATGGAGATCTAAACCAGAATTCTAATTAGATGTCTCTTTCAGGAATGAGCAGCGTAAAGCAATCACTGAACACTCGGACCTCAACCTGGTCTCTGTGCTGCGGATAACTACATTTTGGCAGGCCTTTAAAGTGTATGTTGTAGGTAAGGGTATAGCAAAGGAAGCAAAGACATTGAAATTGCTGTGATAATGATTAACATGACTTAAAAATTATCTTAGGTAGCTGGAAAAGATTAAACATAGGATCATAACGATGCCACACTTTCCTGAATGAATGAACCATTAAGCAATTACATGGAGGTTGCAGAGCACGAAAGGAGATTCTTAGCAAAGCAAGCTGAGGAATTGTGTACTAATAAATAATTGTGCATTATTAACAATCTGCATAATCTTAATATGCACTCAAATTCACACATTTATACTGACCTGATGCTATTGCATTTGAAACGATTTTATATGACCTGTTAAAGTGTGGTATCCTGGCTAACTAGGCCTCAATTGATTTTCAATACCATCTTGTAAAAAATGTATGTCACATTCACTGTTTATTTCTGCTGCACATAGTCAAGCAAGTCATGTTTATTTATTTCTGAATGACACTGTTCTTGAAGAAGACTCTTTGGCATGGACTTAGAATATAACATTTTTCCAAGGGTCTCACATGAGGTATTGCATTTATTCACAATGGTTTACTGTTGTTTCTGTAACTAGTTTGTTCTGACACCTCAGGATGACATTAGGCAGGGTTAGGGAGTATTCATTAATCACATAGTAGGTTAGTGCTTAGGTAGTAAGGCTGTACAAGGTTTTTAAAGTCTGTATTCTGATTTGTTGAACATGTATTGTCTTCCTCGCACCATGATTCAACAGTTTTCATACTGTTCCATGAGGCGATTTCATACAAAAATGCCCGATTTTGTGGGGGGGAGCCAGAAGTCTCTCCTACGCTACTAGTGATGCTGTTGGATTTCTTACTGATTTTCCTGCATAATTGGAACTTGTTCTTTTATGAATTTTGCCTATTACTATGTATTGTTCTATTAAAGAGAGCCTTCACTGCAATAATAGTGACAATTCCGAAGTGCCACTCACAAACAATATCACATCAAACAAAATTAACAAATGTGAACGGTGGAGTCACAATAGCCTAAAGCAAACATAAGGAGATAATAGACTGAGCGCTGAACCTTTTCAGACACTCACCCCCAGTCACAGATCTGGGTTGAATCTATCATCGTTCTTTAGCTAACTTCGCCACCCCAGTTCATGCCACAAAACCAGTCCCAGGTGCTTGTTTCTGGTCAAGGGAATACCCGGCTTGGCAGTTCGGGTTGGACTGTTCCCAGGAGGAACAGGGTCAAGACTGATTTGCACATGGCTGGGTCTGAACTCAGGTGGGAAAGTGAGCTAAAGAACAATGATGGATTCAACCCAGATCTGTGACTGGGAGTGAGTGTCTGAAAAGTCTCCGTGCTCTGTCAGTCATCTCCTTGTGTTTGTCATAATAGTCTAGACGTGTCACACCTCCAATCTCAGGTGTGGTAGCATGTCATAATGAAGAAGGCCCATGCATTGATATTGGTGGCAGTATGGTGTATAGTGGCAATAGTCCCAGGGGATACAACATGATTTGGAAGGACACCCAGGAACGTATACGTGCCAGTACAGGCTAATCCACACATGGAGAAATAATAAGATCCTGCAGGCCAGTGTCAGTGGTAACTCCGGGCCAGGACAACAATTCTGGGGTGCCTGAGATCCACACTCACAGTTGTGAGGGGCAGTGTTGGTGTAGCTGTATAACCTATGTGGAGTCCTCATAGGGGCATGGTCCCGCTATCTCATGTGCTGGCATGGCTCATCGTATGAGTTGTAGTATGGGACAAAAGGACCTAGGGTAGTGGTCAGGCTTCAGTGTGGACGTGCATACATTTTGCCTCTAAGTTTCTGATATAGGTATCCCAGCACCTGTCTCTAGCATTCCCCCCTTCGTGTCTAGGTGCCCCTGTGAGGACATCCAGGTCAGCTTGGGCCCAATTGAGCAATGTGGAGAGCCAACAGGGTGTATCAGTGGCTGTATGAGCCTTCCAGGACATGATGATTTGCCATTTGAAGAGTATTATAGCTAGGTCAAGGAATCCATGAAAGTACTTATCTCTCTTAGTCTTGGGTTTAAGACCGAGTAGGCATGATTCCAGGATCAGCAGGACCAAGTGCTCTAGCAAAGTGGAAGTAATTCTGTGACTTCTCCCCAGGGCCGCTCCTTCACCCGGTACTCCCAGACCATGTGGTCAAAAACCTTCCTCATCTGCTCTACATCTGGGGCATGCAGAGGATGCTGTAGTAAACAGGTGCTTGATTCGTTTCGGTGTGAGGTGTCCCTGATGCAAATAGTTAAATTGCTTGTAATGGAAGTGTGGATTACGCTAAACCTCCTTTACATGTTGTAACATCTGGATCCAGAGACTGTCTCTGAATTGCATCTCGAGGTCGGCCATTCATCGGTCTTTAGCCCTGTAATATGACTCACAATGGGATGAGTGCAATGCAACATTAAGGGCCATAATATTTTTCTTTGGGACAGGATTGCGTGCAGTGGTGGTGTAGTGTAGTGATCGCATGCTGTCCGGCATGATATATCAGGAAATGGCCTGCCACAATACCTTACGTGCCCATAATCTCAAAAAGGCGATTAGTGCAGCCACCATGAAAAAGTCTCCTATTTGGTCAATCTCTGTCTCTCTCCAAGGCGAATGTTATGGTCTTGTTGGGTCACCTCCTGGAGTGCCAGCAACTTGGGACAGTGGGGAGTATGGAGGATGGGATCCGTTGCCTTGCTCGTATGCATGCCGGCACACATGTCCTATCTTTATTTCATGCGTCTCATGTGGTGGACGAGCCCTGGGGTCCAACAGCCACATATATTTGTGTCTACCTAAGGAGCCTGTGAATGGTTGCTCTCTCGGGTCAAGGGGCTGTACCCAGCCAGCGCATCGGCCACTGCAGCTGAGCTGCTGCATAGTACAACTCATAGTTTGGACCACCCTCATGAAGCAGGCACTAGAGTATGAAGATCACTACCCGTCTCCTGCCTGAGCCCCATATCAGCTCCAGCAGGAGACCATGGAGGTCCTGAATGAAGCACTTGGTGAGGGAAAGTGGTAACGCTGCAAAGAATACAGGAGTCATGGCAATATAAGCATTTTGAAGATTACCCGCCAGCACAGCAGGGACAGCTGGAAAGGAAACCATAAGGGAGGGATTTACAGATGTAGTTTGTGGCCCTACCCATGTTAACATTGCCCTCCACAAGTCCTTGTCCGAGTGGTAGATCTGTACACCCAACTACTAAGGAGCAGAAGTGGATCTTCAAGCTCAAATCTGATACAGTGGGGTTGAACGATAACATTCCTTGGGTTTCAATATAACATCCCTGACGGATTCTGAATGGGAGACTTACAGTCAGAGCATCTGAATAAGGCATGATTACAATACCTTATGCGATGTACATCCACTGCCCCTCCAAAAAACTCCAACATTGGCAAAAACACTTCAACATTGAAGAATGAGGAGTCTGTAATAGATCTTAGTGACCCCGATAAGCGGTCGGCAGCTACGTTTGGTTAGCACTGCTACCTTTTTAAGTCCTAAAACAAGAAGTTCGCCTGATCTTGGTTATGCAAGGAGTTGCACTACCACCACACTGGCATATTGCGATAGAGCACCAATTTAGAGCTCTGTAAGCAATAATCGTCATGGCACATATTCAGGTAAGGGTGATTACACACTTAACCTTAGGAGATTGACCTACCACAACCGTTGTGATATCTATTGAGTGACAACATTGTGAGACTGGCGGATTGTATCCTGCATTGGTTGTTCATAGGTCATCAATAAAATGAGCTTTGCCATGTTGGGTATTTTGAGTTCTACACAGGTTTAACAAGATCGTACTTCAGGCTGACAGTTTTTATATAAAAACCACAATAAAACTGACATATAATATTGCTGTCAGGTATAGTGGTAACTATAATGTAGTTATCACAACAACTACTAGTGGTCCTTTTTACTGAATTCAAACTGAACATTAGATCTAAATGCACTTAACTATACCGCTTAAACCACTATTAAATATACCCACTTATAATATTCAGGATACATGGGTTTTCATACAGCATGTACCCTGCTTGTGCTGACACTGCCATTATCGAAATAGAGCTGCACGCTCATGCGCGTTGTGGCCTAATGAGTGACACTACCTCGCACTATTCGGTAAGGAGCAACTCGCCGAGACGCGGCCGTTTTAATCAATAAAAACATCATGTTGGGTATATATTACCCTTTGTACTGAACTTCCAAATGTACAGATTGACGCTCGGACATAATAGCGTGCCGAGTGTGAAACAACACGCGTATACTTAACTATTATGTTCGAGGAAGACACTATTCCAGGATTAGAACTTTGGCCTTTTACTATGTCCATGAACAAATGTGCTCAAGCTGCAATACAACAACGCGGCTACTCATTGGCCCACGAACTAATGAGGGCATGATAAGCCAATCAGTGCCACTATAAATAGAGACACTTCCCTTCCTCAGTACCTCCCACACTGCTTGCAGACTGCAAGGGGGTACCGACGGACAGGTAAGGGAACATCATGTTCTGGCTCTAAATTCTTTACTTTTTACTGCCCTTTTTTTAAGTACTAGCCTTTTTTTAAGTACAAGCCTTTTGACTCTTTGGTTTGATCTCCTGTTGCATGTCCTTGACATGGACTATTAGGAGATTACTGACCTCATTTAGAGAAATGCCTAAGTATCACATCAGGCTTATATCTTTTTACAGAATGTATTGAATGGCATGGTTTTAAGGCTTATGTAATTTTCTGTTTTATTTTCTTTTCTATTTAAACTCTATAAATAGAAGATTTATTACATTATGGAGTTCAACTCTTTAAGCCACATTGATTACAGTGATCCTGTATCAAACATCTACACCAGGTAAATACAGGTTAAACTTTATAAATGGATTATGGTAATTGAACCAACCTTGTCTTGTTGGAGGGACCAGCCTGCAGCCTCCCATGGTACAAGTGCAATGATTTTATATTTATGATTTAGGTTGTAAATTTATTTGTGACTTTATGAATAAAACGGTGGGAATAAGACGGACAATGACTTTGCCTTCTGCTCCCTTGTTTTACGCACAAATAGAGCGGGCCTCAACCACTGAGCAGTTGCCGGGTGAGGTGAGGCATACTCCCACAGCAAGTTGGGTGAGTGCCAAAGTGTTCTAGAAACTTCATATTGCCTAATGGTAGCCACATCAAGGGCTGGCGAGGTCGATTAATAAATATAATCGACTATGTGACTTTTTATACCTCTATGTTTGAAGTATTTTGTCTCACTACTACAAGTTTGATGTTAGTTTATTTACAAAATGTTCTGTGTTTTAGGAAAGAAGAGATAGATCCTACCTACATTCACACAGGATTCATGTCTGGTAGGGTGGTAATATACCACTGATCTACTCATTCTTCATGTGACACGTGTTTATATAGTATATATTGCACTAAGTATATTATTCCTGCAGTAGCACACTCTATCATCTAGGTCCTGAAGAAAACCGGGCTAACTAGCCACAAACGGCTGAAACATGTTGACCTCACATCTAGCCAGGAGATAGTACATTTGTTCCACACTATCAGGCGGTTTTTATTCATGGCATTTGGACAATATCCAATAAACATATTTTTTGTCCTTTTAGTCATTTTTATCATTCACATTTTCACTAGCACTGCACTCCATCGGTTGTACTATACTTTGACAAGCATTCTAGCTGAGATCATCGGAGTATGAGATCAAGTATTTCATCTTGTTAGCCGCTGAGCTACATTGGCTACTTCAACCTTACTCCTGCAGATTTCCAGATGACGAGGCTCCGCCAAATGGGTGGGCTTATGGAGATCACACTCATGCTAGAGGCGGGGCAAACTATTTTTACCTGGTGATCAATTTTCTTTTGAGCATTTAGAGGTTTAATTGTCCTATTTCTAGACTGACTATCTCCCAGTAGTTGTTCATGTATGTAGTTAGGGGTGTGGAGCTAGTTGGTCATTAAATATAATCCCCTAGACCCTTATATGTATATTTATTTCCCACCCAAGTACTTCAGCATGTCAAGGTGCTATTCCAGCCCAATCCGTGGCAGGGTCCTCCAGTTATGCTCATGAGGTGAGAGAGGGGGACGGGCAAGACTTAGACCAATGCAAACTGAAGCCTGATACTGTTCCAAATTTCTGCAGTGTCTCCATCAGGGCGGGAAGTGTGGCAGTGGCATCTTACAGATAGATAGGGTCATCATGGGTTTATAAAGAGATGATATGGTGCTTGTCATGTACTTGGAGACCCCCAAAGCTGCACTTGCAAGCTCTGGCAGCAGGCCAGGGGCTCCATGGGGTCAGGATACAAATCAATCAACAGGTATAGGGAGCAACCCTCACTGGTGCAGCTATGTATGTCAAAGCTGTCAAACATCAACTGTACCATCTTGACTCTTGCTTTCAGGTGCTTATAGAGGGTGCATATCTAATTAAGGTACCCCGGCCTGAAGCCGATTTCCTCCAGTGTTGCTAGAAGGTAATCCCACCTCAGTATGTCATACTCCTTATCTAAGTCAAGCGACACCACCAACTATTCCCCCGTCTCACCCAAGGAAGGTTTCATCAGATGAAGTGGTTGTCGTATGTTGAGAAAAGAATTTCATTCTGGAATAAACCCACATTGATCTACTTGCACTAGAGTGTTAGAAACAGCTAATTAGCCACAACCTTCCCTAATATCTTATAGTCTACATTTAATAGGAAGATTGGCCAATATGACGGGACTTCGGGGGGGATCACGGCCTGGTTTTTACACCTCCATCAGCACCTCATGGAGCAAGTCTGGGAGCTGATCCTTCTTTCTTGCTTACTTAAAAACTTCCAAGAGAATCTGGGAAAGGTGTGCACTGAAGGTAGCATAATATTCTAGCGTGACTCCATCCGTACATAGAGTTTTACTTCACACAATTTGGGTGATAGCCACATCAATTTGAATGGGTTAATCCAGTTCAGATCATTAGAGTGGAATCAATCAGGGTAACAGTAGCCCGTGAAGAAACCCTTTGAGTCGGTTAACGGGGGCTGTCTACAGCTGCATACATGGAGTGATAGTTATTTGCAAAAGAAGCAATAATGGTCACTTGTGTATTAACCACCATGCCACCCCCCAACTTGATTGCTCCTACTGATGGGTATGCCTGGTACTCGTTAACAAGCAATGCCAGTAGCCTGTCCGAGCGCTCCCCTCCGCATGGAGAAGGGCAAGGCAGTGAGTATAGTCATGTTTCCCCTTTGGCACATCTAGATCCCTGTGACTCTTTCTCAGTTGCTTGTGTCAGTCTGTCCCATCGGCCCATCGGCCCACCATGACACCTTGGTCTCAAGTAGTGTCAACTCCTGCTCCATGTCCAGAAGCTTCGTATACAGGGCCTTATGTACCCCCTGACGTAGTATTAATGCATTGCCTTCTGATGACCACTTTGTGGAAATTCCACTTCAGCACCCTGGAGGGGGTGGTGCCGTTGTTAAGTTCGAAATATTGAGTAATTTGTATTGAAAGGGCCTCCTTGAAGGGGGCTTCTGAAGTATCTTGGTCTGGAACCTCCAGGGCTGTAATGTCATCAGCAGTGGGCAGTGATCTGAGAGGGTGCCCACCAAGGACTCTGTCACAGTTATATACGTGCCCAATGGTTCATTGCAGAGAAAAAGATCAAGTTTAGCTTGGAGGTCATGGACCAGGCAATAAAATAAGCCACTGGTGTCCAGATGGTGCAAACGCCACATATCGAACACGCTCTTGTTAACCATCGAGTCCTGAAAGTATTGTGACACCCTGACACACATAGCACCGTTCAGCTGAGGGGTGGAGCAGCCCTGGGCAACATCTGGAACATAATTAAAGTTGCTGCCTGTTGTGCTTGGATTGTGTGGGTCCCGGAAAATAGCTGGGGGGAAGAGCCCAAAAAAGGTAGAGTGAATAGTGTTGGGGGAATAAACAACCACCAGCATGAGGAGAGCACCATCCATTTGTCCTTCCACCACCTACTACCTATCCTCATTGTCAACTCTGAGCATGTCTTTCACAATTGGTACCCCCGGGCAATCTATCTCATGACCCCCTTTACATATGGGATGCCGTAGTACTATACACCTGACACCTCCTATTTGCATGGACTTTTTGTAAGTCTGCCTGTGTCAAATGCATCTCCGGCAAAAAGCTATGTGTGTGCAACGCCGCTTAAGATATGTATGAACCCAGTACATCTCTATGGTAGTGGACATGCCCTTCACATTCCAGGTCAGCAAGTTATAGTGTGGGGTCATATGGCCTTTAGGTGTGCCCATCAGGTATGGTGGTAAGTAGTAATGCATCACATTCCACAATTGCCATTCCCCAAAACTCCATTGTGAAGGCAACCCCAAATGTCCAATCAATGATAAAGAGACCAGTGGAGTACAGGGCCATGTCACAGAATTATATGTAGAAAACTTCCATCTGTGCCTCAATAGAAAACACAAGATTTGTAACCCCCTGACCAGGACTCCCCTGAGTGACTAGCCATAACAATCCAACAAGTGTACAACAACCAAAGAGAAATGCATAATACAATAGATGTCCTGTTTGGAGAGATCTGAGTTCATGGATACAAGGGTCCTCTTCAACGATCTGGGCGTCCAATCCTCTCTCATGAGGTTCAAAGGTGTCTCCAAAAATGACTGGTAAGCAGACCACACCACTTCTCACACAGTAAAGACCAAACCCCCACGCTTCATATCAGATTATCCACCAGACATGGTGTCAACTCCTGCCCCTGGGAGTACTCCCAAGCAGAGGCCATTGTCATGTAGTTCCTACAAACCTATATAGGATCTGTGTATTTAGATAACATAAACTAAGGGACTGGTGTCCAGACTGATTCTAGGAACCCCCAAAGGATATGTTAGTCAGTAGACCAGCTAGCTCAAAGTGCCACTATGAGCCCCTCTTACCAAGAATCCAATATTTTCTGGCAACTATTGAACATATCAACCCTGACCGCTCAGGGATCGTGGAAACAGTACAATACTTTTCACTCAGTCACTCATGCTTACTTTGTCTCAGAGAGATACACAGAATAAACAGTGGGGACTTTTTCAATAAGTATTTATTGAACCAGCATATTATTCTAGTATAGAATACGTGTGCTGCAACAACCATGAGACAGAAACCAATATATACGATTATGAGCACCAGTAGAGTAAAGAAAATGTAGAATTCTACCATAGTGCTAAAACAATAACTATATGCAGGCATATTGATACATAACAGTAAAAATGTGTACTCCTACAATGTAAACCCTAACTAGATGTACATGCGTTTACCTAGCATGTATGTAGGTGTATAGCCAAGAACCTCCTTAGGGTAGAGCCAACCTCATTACCTGATGTGGGAGAGTGAAAGACCCCATCTTGGTCTCGAGATGGACACCCCTCAAGGGATGTCAGACCACTGCGTGCCGCAGTGTCTGCATGCAGGTACCTCAGCGTCTCACATCATTATGTCAGAATGGGAGTCTTTCTCCTCTGGTTTGCCCAATGAAGATGTAGTGCTTATATACCTGAAAGGTACCCTCAGGGGTTCTACCTAGAAATATACAATGGGCAAGTCGGGAAAGGATGACGATAGAGATGGCCCTTATACAGAGTTATTATGCAGAAAATGGTAATCCTGAGTTGATACTGAGAATCCTCATGCATAATACATGAGGCTAGTTTGCAGAGAAAACCACACAACAGTCATGTAGCACCTAACTAGGTAAACGGTTAGCGCCAGAACCGTTATGTAGAACCGTGGTAGGACAGATGTAGGTAAAAGTTCAAGTAACTACCTATGCCTATAGTGGGGTACATTGGGGTTTATAGCACCATGGAGTCATTAGTATCCGACTGACAGAGGCATGCTTTGACAGCAAAGCCTCAAAAGAGTTCTGGTCATATTTCAGCACCACTTGCCCTACCTCTGCTCGCTCCTTGGCCGTCTGGGTCTCCCCCGCTCCTCCTATGCCTCATTTGCACTGTCAGTCATTTACTAACATTCCAGTCATCTGATGTGTGCTTCGCCAATTCCCTTGGCATGAAACCAGACTTATGCGTCTCCAGGAGTCAAGAAAGAATGGGTTCACTCATCATCCATCAGCTCAGGTTTAGCAGGATAGAGAAGAGCATACTTCAGGCCTAGCTCCTGGTGGAGTTGCTTGACCACAGTATGCAACTTGAGAAGATGCTGCATGTCCACAGTAAAATCTGCCCTCAAAGTGCCAAGGACCTTTCATCCGAAACAACTGCAGAATCAAGTCTCTGTCTCCATCATTAAGTTGTTTCACACTTACAGGATCGTATGGGCCCCCGATGGTGGTGACCTCCCTGGTAAACAATGTGCTTTCTCCACACCAAAGAATTTAGGTACATTGCCTGTCACTACTGTGGGCATCAGCCACTGTTTGAGGAAGAGCTCCTTACTCAGCCCCCCAAGCATTCCAGAAAGCTCGAAAAATTGACAATATTATGCTTTGAGAAGCCCTCTGATACTCCGATATTGAGAGGTCATCTCTGCCCTCGTGTCCTTCAGATGGGTTTGGAGTTTCTGCAATGTGAGTCGCATCGTAGTTAATGTGGATTCAACATTTTCCATACAGTCCGCCAGTGTCCTGTCATCTGCACAAAGCAGGTTCACATCCAGGGAGACTGCCTTGATCTTGGACTTCAGCGTGGCTTTTGTGTCCAGAATTGCATGCAATATCTTTTCAAACTGTAAAGAGTGACTGCGGAGAGTGGCCCAGAGTGCCGACTCCATTATCGGGAGGGGCGGAACGCCTGCTGCATCCCCAATGCCTGAGGTAGAGTTCTTAGCTGATTTCGGCTTTCGGCTTCACCATTAAACCCACATTGGTATCAACCCAAGTGAATGCTCCGGCAGGTTCTAGACAGTGGGCCATCACCCCTGACTCTCCACCAGGTTTGAGTTGTGGGTAAGTGCAGAGCAATTCTGGAGCTGCACGTGTCTTAGAATAGAAATATTCATGTTTGCGCATTGCCCTATGTAAGCTACTATTTGCGGCACCATTTTCTATTCAGGCACCATTTTTAATCATGACCAAACTAATCCTTTGCTACTTCTGAGAAAAGGCCTCTGTTGTGTTTAGTTTCTGCGGTTTTGGGGTTTAGCTTCACTAATGAATAGACTGTTCATATTAGTGCATACCTTGCTTACTAGATAGAGGCCTCTCCCACTTGTCTGGTGGTGGGTGAAGGGTGACACGACCTTGTGTTGTATTAGGTGGTGTGAGATATGAGAACCAAAACTTATTTTTTGTATTTCACTGTCCAACTGCACCCGCCTGGAAAATGTCACTGTGGGCATGCCTTCGTCCAGTCATGAAACTTACATAATGTATCTTTATGCTTGTTGATTCCAGTCCCTCTGCAGCACTCCTAGTGACTGGGCAGACTGGGCTCCACTCTGGGTGTATATGAATAAACAGCTATTGGTTTGTGTTCTCTACTGTCTGATAGACTCTTCATTTAGTATGGAAGGCTGAGAGGTGGACATTAGTGACCCGGGTGACCCTAATTGAGCCATTTCCTTCACGTGGTGTATGTCACAACCCTTTATAGGAACTGAATGTAAAAGCTTGTGGAATATTAAAAAAATGCAAACAAATAATATAATCTGCTATAAATTAAAAGGCAACTTTAGGTGGTCAATGGCTAAAGGGTAACCCATGAAAAGTAGGGGATTCAAGATACTACAGCCCATGCAAAAGTTGTAATATTTGCTATCCCCATAGTAAAAGATGTTAGAAAACTCAAGAAAGGGTGCCAGTGGGCAGAAAAATACTGTGCTCACCAATACAACATAAGGCCATGTCCAATTGAACCTAGATAATTTATAAACCTTGATGATACAAAATATTATAGTCGGTATGAGCCGTTAAATCTGCTATTCCCTAAAGGAACCAGATGTGAAAGTTTGCGGAATGAAATCAAAAATGTGAAAAGAGACTGTAATCTTGTATAAAGCCAAAAGGCATCTACAGTTGGTCAATGGCTAAAAGGTAACTCTTGAAAAGTAGGATATCCAAGATATTACAGCAACGCATGAGCCGTAATATGTGGTTTCCCCATGGTAAAAGTTGTTGCAAAACTCACGAAGGGTGCCAAATTGAATCCTAGTAACTTCTGACCCAAGAACACTTGGATACCAAATATTATAGCCTGTATAGGCTACTATATTTGGTATTCCCTAAAGGAACCAAATGTAAAACCTTGTGGAATGTTGTAAGAAATGTGAAAAAACACTGTAGTCTGTTGTCAAATAAAAGACAATTTCAAGTGGTCAATGGCTAAAGGGTAAACCATGAAATGTAGGGTATACAAGATATTACAGCTATGCGTGAGCCATCATATTTGGTATATCATTGTAAAAAATGTTGGAAAGGAAAACGAATGGTGCTATTTGGCATATAAATACTGTGCTCACCCATAGCACATAAGACCATATCAAATTGAATACTGGTAAGTTCTAACCCTAGAAACACAGGGGATACCAAATATTAAAGCCGATATAGGCCATTGTATATGGTATCCCCTTGTGGAATAATGTAAAAAAAATTGAAAATATACTGTAGTCTCTTATCAAAACGATGTTGGAAGCAAAAGGAAGGGTGCTCTTTGCCATAGAAATACTGGGCTCATCCATCCAACATAAGAACATGTCAAATTGAATACTGGTAAGTTCTAACTCCAGAAACCCGGGGATATAAAATATTATAGCTGGGATAGGCCATTATACATGGTATCCCCTAGGAGAAACAAACATAGAATCTTGTGGAATGACGTAAAAAATGTGAAAATATACAGTTGTCTGCTATCATACAATAGGCAACTTCAAGTGGTCAAAGGCTAAAGTGTAACCCAGTGTTTCCCAAACTGGGGTCCGTGGACCCCAGGGGTCCTTGACACATTCCCAGGGGGTCTGTAGGCAGCAGTTTGAAAAGCAGAGCAACGGTTTCTTGTATAATTAGCAGAGTTTGAGCAACAATAAAAGTGTCAAGATAATGCCAGTGATTAATGTACCTGCTGGAGAGCAATATAAAATACTAAGGGCCAGATGTGCGACCCCTTTTTATATGCGCAAACGTGTTCGCGAACCCATTTGCGCATGCAAAAACGTATTGGGCCATGTACATAGCCTATTTCGCGAGTCGCAATTTTTTTGCGACTTGCTGAATAGGTTTTGCATCTTGCTATTTGGAAGGGGCATTCCCTTCCAAATAGCGAGTCTCAAAACCATGTACAAATAATTTGCGACTGCAATTGTGGTCGCAAAACACTCGCAATTATCACCTACTTCAAGTAGATAGTAATGCGTTCGCAAATGGAAAGGGGTCCCCAGGGGACCCCTTCCCCTTTGCAAATGCATGCAAAATTATATTTTAAGGGCAGGCAGTGGTCCCAGGGACCACTGCCTGCCCTTAAAATATGAAACTAAAACGTTTCATTTTTTTTTTTTAAATGCATGGAAAACGGGCTGCATTTGTTTTTAAACTGCTTTATTTAAAATCAGTCCCATACATGGTGGTCTACTGAGCCCAGCAGGCCACCATCCCTGGGAGGTCTGGCATTCCCAATGGGCTCGCAAATTGCGAGAGGCTCATTAATATTAATGAGCCTTGCAATTTGCGACCCCATTGGGAATCCCAAACAGTGTTAAACACACTGGTGTACATTTCATTTAGTGACTCGCAATTTGCCACTCGCAATGGGTCGCCAATTGCGAGGCACTAAATAAAATGGTCGTACATCTGGCCCCAAAATCCTTAGTACTTTGAGTATTTGATTTGTGTGCACACGTGTGTTTTTTTTAAATTACTGTTTTAATATTTGAAATTTAACTCATACAGATTGCTTGGGGGTCCCCGGCTTCCAGTGGTGACCCAATGGGGGTCCTCAGGAGTCAAAAGTTTGGAAACCACTGGTGTAACCCATTAAATGTAGGGGATACGACATATTACAACAATGCGTGAGCCATAATATTTGGTATCCCCATTGTAAACGACATTGGAAAGCAAATGAAGGGTGCTATTTAGCATAGAAATAATACTGTGCACACCTGTCTTACATAAGACCATGTCAAATTGAATACTGGTAAGTTCTAACCCCAGAATCACAGGGGATACCAGATATAATAGCTGGTAAAGGCCATTATATTTGGTATCCCCATTGTAAACGACACTGGAAAGCAAAAGAAGGGTGCTATTTTGCATAAAAATACTGTGCGCACCTGTCTTATATAAGACCATGCCAAATCAAATCCTGGTAAGTTCTAACCCAAGAAACACAGGGGATACCAAATATTATAGCCGGTATAGGCCATTACATATGGTATCCCCCGAGAGAACTGGACATACGATCTTGTGGAATGATGTAAAAAATTTGAAAATATACAGCTGTCTGCTATCGTATCAAAGGCAACTTCAAATGGTCAATGGCTAAAGGGTAATCAATGAAATGTAGGGGATACAAGATATTACAGCAATGCGTGAGCCATAATATTTGGTATCCGAAATGTAAAAGATGTTGGAAAGCAAAAGGGTTGGTGCTAATTGGCATAGAAATACTGTGCTCACTCATTGCACATAAGACCATGTCAAATTGGATACTGGTAAGTTCTAACCCCAGAAACACAGGGGAAACCAAATATTATAGCCGGTATAGGCCATTATATATGATTGTATGGCATTACAACGCGGGCTTTTACCCCGCGTGCCATTACAACGCGGTTTTTACAACGCAAGTTGTTTCAACAACTTGCGCTGTAAGCGCTGGATAGTGGAATAGTTTAATTTTCTATTCCAACTCCAGCCCACGTTACAGTATGGAAGGTGTTGGAATAGAAAATTAAACTATTTCCTATCCAACAGCGCCCTCCAGCGCAAGTCGTTGTAACGACTTGCGTTGTTAAAGCAGCGTTGTAATAGCAGTGCGGGGTAATGCCCGCATTGTTATGGCTGTTTACCTTATATATGGTATTATCACCATAGAGAACCTGACATACAATGTTGTGGAATAAGGTAAAAAATGTGTAAAGATACTGTTTTGTCTTATCAAAGAAAAGACAACTTTAAGTGGTCAATGGCTAAAGGGTAACCAATCAAACGTGGGGGATACGAGATATTACAGCAATGCATTAACCATAATATTTGGTATCCCCTTTGTAATGATGTTGGAAAGCAAAAGGAAGGGTGCTCTTTGCCATAGAAATACTGGGCTCATCCATCGAACATAAGACCATGTCAAATTGAATACTGGTAAGTTTTAACCACAGAATCACAGGGGATACCAGATATATTAGCTGGTAAAGGCCATTATATTTGGTATCCCCTAAGCGAACTGGAATTTAAATCTTGTGGAAAGATGTAAAAAATCTGAAAAAATGCTGTAGTCTGTTATCAAAGAAAAGACAACTTTAAGTGATCAGTGGCTAAAGGCTAGCCCATGTAACGTAGGTGATATGAGATATTACAGCAATGCGTGAGCCATAATATTTGGTATCCCCATAGTAAACAATATTGGAAAGCAAAAGGAAGGCCCCTATTTCGCATTCAAGTACTGTGCTCACCCATTCAACATAAGACAATGTCAAATTAAATCCTGGGAAGTTCTAACCTAAGAAACACAGAGGATACCCAATAATATAGCCGGTATTGGCCATTATATATGGTATCCCTAAGGGAACCGGATGTACAATCTTGTGGAATGATGAAAAATGTGAACGGTTACTGTAGTCTGCTATCAAGTAAAAGGCAACTTCAAGTTGTCAATGGCTAAAGAGTAACCCATGAAAGGTAAGGGATACGAAATATTACAGCCATGTGTGAGCCATAATATTTAGTATCCCCCAAGGGAACCGGATGTAAAATCTTGTGGAATGATGTAAAACATCTGAAAAGATACTGTAGCCTGCTACCAAATAAAAGACAACTTCCAGTGGTCAATGGCTAAAGAGTAACCCAATAAACGTAGGGGATACGAAATATTACAGAAATATTTGGCATCCCGATAGTAAACAGTGTTGGAAAGCAAAAGGAAGGTCGCTATTGGGCAAGGAAATACTGTGCTCACCCATCCAACATAAGACCATATTAATTTGAATACTGGTAAGTTCTAACACCAGAAACACAGGGGATATCAGATATAATAGCCGGTAAAGGCCTTTATTTACTGTATCCTCTAAGGGAATCGGATGTAAATCTTGTGGGATTCATGTAAGAAATCCTAAAAGATACTGCCATCTGCTATACAATAAAAGGCAACTTCAACTGGTGAACGGCTAAAGCGTAACCAATGAAAAATAGGGGCTACAAGATATTACAGCAAAGTGTGAGCCATAATATTAAGGCCCAGATGCATGAAGCAAAAAACCGCTCGCAAAGGGGCAGATTCTCAGAATCTGCCCCTTAGCGACCGGGAATTTTGCATTTGGGATGCATCATCCTGATTGCAAAAATCGCAAATTGAGGATTCTCTAAATTGTGATTACTTGCATTTAAGGAATCTCAAATTGAGATTCCTTAAATGCAATGCATTAAAGTTTAAAAAATAGCGATTTTGCTAATAGGGCTCGCAAATTACCATGAAGTACAACTTCACGGTAATTTGCAAAAACTTTGAAAAATGCACTAATGTGCATTTGTCAAAGTTTCATGTTGCGCACAAACATGCCCTAAGGGCATGTGTGTGCGCAACATATGTGCACAGATCAATTTCAGGGGTGCAACAGGGTGTCCTTTGGACACTCCTGCACCCTTGAAATTGCATTCTTATTTTGCGATTCACTAATTGCGATTCGCAAATTGAAAATTCTTCCCATTCATTCAATTGGCCTCTAGGCCCATAGGAATGAATGGGGAGGTATTCCTTAATTGCGACTCGCAATTTGCGAATCGCAATTAAGGAATTTTAAGAAATCGCTATTTTTTAAAGTGATTTCTTCTTGCATACCATTTTGCTATTCCTTATTAGCGATTCCTTATTTTTCGCTAATAAGGAATCGCAAAATGGATGCTTGATGCATCTGGGGGTTGGCAATGGCCAATGGCTAAAGGGTACCCCATGTAACGTAAGGGATACGAGATATTACAGCAATGCTTGAGCCATAATATTTGGTATCCCCATTGTAAACGGTGTTGGAAAGCAAAAGGGAGGGTGCTATTTGCCATTGAAATACTGTGCTCACCCATCCAGCATAAGGCCATGTCAAATTGAATCCAGGTAAGTTCTAACCCAAGATACAAAGGGGATACCAAATATTATAGGCCGTATAGGCCATTATTTATAGTATCCCCTAAGGGAAACGGACATACTATCTTGTGGAATGCTGTAAAAAATGTGAAAAGATACTGTAGTCTGCTTTCAAATAAAAGACAACTTGAAGTGGCCAATGGCTAAAGGGTAACCCATGTAACGTAGGGGGATACAAGAAATTACAGCAATGCGTGAGCCATAATGTTTGGTATTCCCATTGTAAACGATGTTGGAAAGCAAAAGGGGAGGGTGCTATTTGCCATAGAAATACTGTGGTCACCCATCCAACAAAAGACCATGTCAAATTGAATAGTGTTAAATTCTAACCCCAGAAACACTGTAGATACCAGATATTATAGCTGTTATTGGCCATTATATTTGTTATCCCCTAAGGGAACCAGATGCGAAATCTTGTGGAATGATGTCAAAAATGTAAAAAGACCCCATGATCGGCTGTCAAATAAAAGAAAAGGCATATTCAAGAGATCAATGGCTACAGGGTAACCACATGAAATGTAGGGGATACAAGATATTACAGCCATACTTGAGTCATAATATGTGGTATCCCCATAGTAACCGATGTTGGAAAACAAAAAGAAGGGTGCTATTTGGCATAGAAATACTGTGCTCATCCATCCAACATAAGACCATGACAAATTGAATCCTAGTAGATTCTAACCTGAGAAACACAGAGGATACCAAATATTATAGGTAGTGGAGACCATTATATTTGGTATTCCCCTAAGGCAACCAGATGTAAAATCTTGTGGAATGATTTAAAAAATGTGAAAAGCTACTGTAGTCTGCTGTCAAATAAAAGGCTACTTCAACTGGTCAGTGGCTACAGGATAACCCATGAATCATAGAAGCTACACGATATTACGGTAATACGTGAGCCATAATATTTGGTATCCCCATTGTAAATCAAAAGCAAGGTTGCTATTTGCCATAGAAATACTGAGGTCACCCATCCAACATAAGAACATGTCAAATTGAATCCTGGTAAGTTCTCACCCAAGAAACACAGGGGATACCAAATATTATAGACAGTAAAGGCCATTATATTTGGTATCCCCTAAGGAAACCAGTTGTAAAATCCTGTGGAATGATGCAAAATAAATGGAAACGCTACTGTAGTCTGGTAACAAATAAAATGTAACTTCAACTGGTGAATGTCTAAGGTTAGCCCATGAAACGTTGTGAATTCTCGATATTACAGCAATGTGTGAGCCATATTGTTTGGTATCCTCTTAGTAAACGATATTGGAAAGCAAAAGAAAGGGTGCTATTTGGCACAGAAATACTGTGCTCACCCATCCAACTTCAGACCATATCTTAAGAAATCTTGGTGAGTTCTACCCTGAGAAACACAAGGGATATCAAATATTGTAGCCAGTATAGGCCAATACATATGTTATCCCTTAAGGGAACCGGATGTTAAATGTTGTGGAGACGATGTAAAAAATTTGAAAAGATATTGTAGTCTGCTATCAAATAAATGGCTACTTCATCTGGTCAATACCTAAAGGGTAGCCCATGAAACATAGGGGATACGAGATCTTACAGCAATTCGTGAGCCATAATATTTGGTATCCCCATAATAAACAATGTTGGAAAGCAAAAGAAGGTTGCTAGTTGGCATAGAAATACTGTGCTCACCCACTGAACATAAGACAATGTCAAATTGAATCCTGGTAAGTTCTAACCCGAGAAACACTAGGGATACCAGATATTATTGGCGGTAAAGGACATTTTATTAGGTATCCCCTAAGTAAACTAGTTGTAAAATCTTGTGGAATGATGTTTAAATTGTGAAAAGCTACTGTAGTCAGCTAACAAATAAAAGGCAACTTCAACTAGTGAATATCTAAAGGGTAGCCCATGAAACATAGGGGATACGTGATATTACAGCAATATGTGAGCCATGATATTTGGTATCCCATTTGTAAACGATGTTGGAAGCAAAAGGAAGGGTGCTCTTTGCCATAGAAAAATTGTGCTCACCCATCCAACATCAGACCATGTCTAATTAAATCCTGGTAAGTTCTAACCCGAGAAACACAGGGGTACCAAATATTGCAGCCGGTATAGGCCAATACATATGGTATCCCCTAAGGGAACCAAATGTTAAATGTGAAAAGATACTGTAGTCTACTATCAATAAGTGGCTTCTTCATCTGGCCAATAGCTAAAGAGTAAGCTATAAAACGTAAGCAATACAAGATTTTACAAAATGCTTGAGCCATAATATTTGGTATCCCCTTAGTTACTGATGTTGGAAAGGAAAATGAAGGGTGCTATTTGGCATAGAAGTACTGTGCTTACCCATCCAACATACCACCATGCCAGATTGAATCCTAGTAGATTCTAACCCGAGAAACACAGGGGATACCAAATAGTATAAATATTGGGGACATTATTTTTGACACCGGATGTAAAATCTTGTGGAATGATTTAAAAAACGTGAAAAGCTACTGTAGTTTGCTATCAAATAAATGGCCACTTCAACTGGTCAATGGCTAAAGGGTAACCCATGAAACATAGGGGATACGAGATATTACAGCAATGCGTGAGCCATAACTTTGGTATCCCCATAGTAAACGATGATGGAAAGCAAAAGGAAGGGTTATATTCAGCATAGAAACACTGTGCTCACCCATCCAACATAAGCCCATCTCAATTTGAATACTGGTAAGTTCTAACCCCAGAACACAAGGGATACCAGATATTATAGTCGGTATAGGCCATTATATATGGTATCCCCTAACGGAACCGGACGTACAATTTTGTGGAATAATGTAAAAAATTTGAAATGTTACTGTAGTCTGCTATCAAATAAAAGGCGACTTCAAGAGGCCAATGGCTGAAGGGTAACCCATTAAACGTAGGGGATACAAATATTACAGCAATGCATGAGCCATAATATTTAGTATCTCCTAAGGGAACCCGATGTACAATCTTGTGGAATGTTGTGAAAAATGTGAAAAGTTACTGTAGTCTGCTATCAAATTAAAGACAACTTAAAGAGGCCAATGGCTAAAGGGTAACCCATGAAACGCGGGGGATACAAGATATTACAGCAATGCGAGAGCCATAATATTTGGTATCCCCATTGTAAACGATGTTGGAAAGCAAAAGGAAGGCCGCTATGTGGCACAGAAGTACTGTGAAGACCAATCCAACATAAGACTATGTCAAATTGAATCCTGGTAAATTCTAACTCAAGAAGCACAGTGGATACCAAATATTATAGGCGGTATGGGCCATTATATATGGTGTCCCCTAAGGGAACCGGACGTACAATCTTGCGGAATGATGAAAAAAATGTGAAAAGATACTGTAGTCTGCTATCAAATAAATTACAACCTCAAGTGACCAATGGCTAAAGGGTACCCCATGAAACGTAGGGGAGAAGAGATATTACAGCAATGCATGAGCCATAATATTTGGTATCCCCATAGTAAATGATGTTGCAAAGCAAAAGGAAGGGTTATAATCAGCATAGAAATACTGTGCTCACCCATCCAACATAAGACCATGTGTAATTGAATCCAGGTAAATTCTAAACCAAGAAACCCCGGGGATACCAGATATTATAAACAGTTTAGGCCACTATATTTGGTATCTCTTAAAGGAACCGGACGTAAAATCTCATTGAGTTATGTAAAAACTGTGAAAAGTTACTGTAGTCTGCTATTAAATAAAAGTCAACTTCAATGGCTAAAGGGGAACCCATGAAACGTAGGGGATACCACATATTACATCAATGCGTGAGCCATAATATTTGGTATCCCCATTGTAAGCGATGTTGGAAAGCAAAGGGAAGCACACTATTTGCCATGGGAATACTGTGCTCATGCATCCAACATAAGACTATGTTAAATTGAAAACTGGTAAGTTCTAACCCAAGAAACACAGGGGATACCAAATATTATACCCAGTATTGACCACTATATATGGTTTCCCCTAAGGGAACCCGGACGTACAATCTTGTGGAATGATGTAAAAAATTTGAAAAGTTACTGTAGTCTGCTATCAAATAAAAGGCAATTTCAAGTGGTCAACGGATAAAGGGTAACCCATGAAACGTTGGGGATACAATACATTACAGCAATGTGTGAGCCATATTATTTGGTATCCCTTTGTAAACTATGTTGAAAGCAAAAGGAAGGGTACTATTTGCCGTAGAAATACTGTGCTCATCCATCCAACATAATACCATGTCACATTGAATACTGGTAAGGGCTAACCCCAGAAACACAGGGGATACCAGATATTATAGCCCGTGTAGGCCATTATATATGGTATCCCCAATGGGAACTAGATGTAAAATCTTGAGAAAGGATGTAAAAAAAAATGAAAAGTTACTGTTGTCTGCTTTCAAGTAAAACGCAACTTCAATTGGTCAATGGCTAACCCATGAAACGTAGGGCATACAAGATATAACAGCAATGCGTGAGCCATAATATTTGGTATCCCCTTTGCAAACCATGTTGGAAAGAAAAAGGGAGGGTGCTATTTGCTGTAGAAATACTGTGCTCACCCATCCAACATCAGACCATGTCAAATTGAATACTGGTAACTTCTAACCCTAGAAACACTGGGGATACCAGATATTATAGCTGTCATCGGCCACAAGCGATGTTGGAAAGCAAAGGGAAGCACACTGTTTGCCATGGAAATACTGTGCTCATGCATCCAACATAAGACTATGTTAAATTGAATACTGGTAAGTTCTAACCCAAGAAACACAGGGGATACCAAAGATTATAGCCGGTATAGACCACTATATATGGTATCCCCTAAGGGAACTGGACATACAGTCTTGTGGAATGATGTAACAAATGTGAAAAGATATTGTAATCTACTATCAAATGAAAGACAGCTTCACGTGGTCAATGCCTAAAGGCTACCCCATAAAACGAATGGAGATACACGATATCACAGCAATGCGTGAGCCATAATATTTGGTATTCCCATGGTAAACGATGTTGGTAAGCGAAAGGAAGGTCGCTATTTGGCATAGAAGTACAGTGCTCACCAATCCAACTTAAGACCATGTCTAATTGCATTCTGGTAAGTTCTCACCCAAGAAACTCAGGGGATATCACATATTATAGCTATTATGCTGTTGTCTTTCTCTCTTCACGGAATGTGGAAAATGTACTTTTAAGGTTTTAACAAACCAAATAAAGTTTTGTTTGACTGACTGACTGACTGACTGACACATATTATAGCTGGTAAAGGCCATTATATTTGGTATCCCCTAAGGGAACCAGATGGAATATCTGGTGGAATGATGTAAAAAATGTGTAAGGTTACTATAGTCTGCTATCAAACAAAAGGCAACTTCAAGTGGTCAATGGCTAAAGGGTAACCCATGAAACATAGGGGATACCAGGTATCACAGCAATGGGTGAGCCATAATATGTAGTATCCCCTAAGGGAACTGGATGTAAAATCTTGTGGAATGATGTAAAAAATCTGAAAGGATACTGTCGTTTGCTATCTAGTAAAAGACAACTTCAAGTGGTCAATGGCTGAAGCGCAAGTCATGAAACGTAAGGGATAAGAGGTATTACAGCAATGCGTGAGCCATAATAGTTAGTATCCCCATAGTAATCGATGTTGGAAACCAAAAGGAAGGGCTATAATTAGCATAAAAATACTGTGCTCACCCTCCAACATAAGACCATGTCAAACTGAATCCTGGTAAGTTCTAACCCAAGAAACACAGGGGGACACCAGATGTTATAGCTGGTAGAGGACATTATATATTGTATCCCCAAAGGGAACTGGATGTAAAATCTTGTGGAGTGATGTATAAAGTTGAAAAGATACTGTTGTCTGATATCAAATAAAAGACAACTTCAAGTGGTCTATGGCTAATGGGTAACCAGTGAAATGTAGGGATTATGAGATATTGTAGCAATGCGTGAGCCATTATATTTGGTATCCCCATTGCAAAGGATGCTGTAAAGCAAAAAGAAGGGTGCTGTTTGCCATAGACATACTGGGCTCATCCATCCAACATAAGACCACGTCAAATTGAATACTGGTACATTCTAACCCAGGAAACACAGGGGATAATAAATATTATAGCCAGTATAGGCCATGATATCCCCATGGAGAACTTGATGTACAATCTCATGGAATGATGTAAAAAATGTGAACAGATACTGTAGTCTGTTAGCAAATAAAAGACAACTTTAATTGGTCATTGGCTAAAGGGTAACCAATGAAACGTAGGAGATAAACAATATTACAGCAGTGCGTGATCCATATTATTAGGTATCCCCAATGTAATGGATTTTAGAAAGCAAAAGGAAGGGTGCTATTTGACATAGAAATAATGTGCTCACACATCTAACATAAGACCATGTCAAATTGAATACTGGTAAGTTCCTACCCCAGAAACACAGGAGATATCAAATATTATAGATGGTAAAGGTCATTACATTTGGTATCCCCTAAAGGATCCAGATGTAAAATCTTATGGAATGATGTAAAAAGTATTAAATGGTAATGTAGTCTGCAATCAAATAAAAGGCAACTTCAAGTGGTCAATGGCGAAAGGGTGACCCATGAAAAGAAGGAGATACGAGATATTTTATCAATAAATGAGCCATAATATTTGGTATCCCCATACTAAGATATCTTAGAAGACTAAAGGAAGGGTGCCAGTTTTGCAGAGAAATAATGTGCTCACCAAGCCAACAGAAGACCATGTCCAACTCAAGCCTGGCATTTTTGTATCCCCAATAACCTACGGGAAACTAACTATTATTGTCTGTATGGGTGATTAAATTTGGTATCCCCAAAATGAAGTTGATGTGAAAGCTTGTGAAATGCATTCAAACGTACTAAAATGTACTGTAATGTCCTCTCAAATAAGACAACTTGTCAATTGCTAAAAGGTAAACCTTGAAAAGTAGGAGATAACACATATTATAGCAAAACATGAGCTGTAATATTTGTTGTCCACATAGAAAAACACTCTGGAATACACAAAAAATGCTGCGATATGGCAGAAAACACTCCATTCACCCTGCCAACTTAAGGACATGTCAAATGTTGTCCAAGTGAGCTTCAACTCTAATAACATACGGAATAGCAACAATCACAGCCCTTATTGCCCATTATATTTGGTATCTCCCAAAGGAACCGAATGTGGAAGCTTTTGTTATGCAATTAAAAGTGCAGATATTTCATTACTGCTTGTTCCATAATGTTCAGTATCCCTGTTGAAATAGACAGTAGAAATTATTAGCAAGGGTGTGATGTGTCAGAAAAGCACTATGTTTTCAGCACCACTTATAGACCGTGTCAAATCCTAGTATGTTTTAATACAAGAAACAGGGGATACCAAATATTATAGGCTGTGGGAGCCATTGTATTTGGTAATCCCTAATGGAACCAGAAGTGAAAGCTTTTGGAATGGCATCAAAAGTGCTAAAAGATACTGTAATCTCCTATCAAGTAAAAAGCCATTTCAGTTTGTTAATAACTAAAAGGTAAGCCTTGAAATGGAGTGGATATAAGCAAAATAAATAAATGAGCTACACTATTTGATGTCCTTGTAGAAGAAGATGTTGGAAAACACAAAAAAGGGTGTGACTTGGCAGAAAAATAATGTAGTCAACAGGTCAACATAAAACTGTTTCAAATCTTATCAAGGTAAGTGTTTACTCTTTAAACAAAATATTACAGCAGCGTACAGGTATCCTTAACAAGAACTGAATGTGAGGGCGCATTAAAAATACCAAATGTAGTTAGACCTACTGATAGACCAAGCCAAATAAAAACATATTTTTTAATTTCAAATGGTCAATGGATAAAAGGTAACCATTGAATAGTAGGAGATAAAAGATATTATAGCAATGTGTATTCCATAATATTTGGTATTCCTATAAAGCAGAGTGGAAATTACTAGGAAGCATGTGATGTGACAGATAAATACTCTGCTAAATTAGCCAACAAGTGAATAGCATGTCAAATTTCATGCTGGTAAGTGTCAACATTTGGTACGTAGGTGCTACTAAGTATAGCCAGTGTGGGTCATTTTTTTGGCACACTGCTAACTTACCTTATATGGCCATGTTGTGTTATCTATTAATTTACAATTTTTGTAAAATGGCAAATACTCAGTGCTATGGTGCAAGGCAAGGGTGCGCTATAACCAGTGCAAACCAGACTTGTTGCCATTAAATAACGCAGCACCTTTAGCAAACCAGATAGACGATGCATCCAACACCAAAATCCAAAAAGAGATCTAGACAAAGGATTTTTTCTCATTGAATTTATTTTTGTTTGGAAATGTTTCCCTCAAATTTGTATGCAGTTCTCTTGGCTCCTTAGGAAGTCATCTAGTACACCTGTGCTTGTAACAATGCAGAGGGGTACCAGTGTACTTGTTGCTATTTTGTGTTTGACTGAGGTTTGCACTGCAGGTGCCTGGGAAGTACTGATTCTCTTCAAGTTGTTGACTATTGCACTGTTGATGCCCACAAAGCATATTCAATGTCCTTCTCATTCAGCTACATTACCACTTTACTTGCTATCGTTTTTCAGCTGTACTGTCAAACCTAAAAGAAAAACTTTTCCAGTCCCAGAATGCAACATGGTGTAATTAAAAAGTGAAGACTGCAATCTCACATGATATGCAGCTACTTGATAATCGGGTTATACTAGAAAAAAAGATAATTTGCTTACGTTTGCTATTTTGGAACAGCCAAGAGCTAGTAAGTTCAAACAAATTTGTGTAAAATGGTCAGTCCTCATTAGTAAAAATCATGCCTCCATTTCCTTTATTAAGTATTAAAAAATTAGACACTTTTAAATGAGTTATTCACATACATGTTGTTTTAGGTTTATATGTCAAAAGAAAACATACAGAATTGTATACATTTGCTTTGTAGGTCTCGCCTAGGCAGCGCAAGGTCTGTGAATTTGAGATCTTTGGTTTTCCAAGAGTGGGCTTAGAGCCTGCTCATTGATTACCATTCGTTGGCTTTATTGTCACTCTCTTTTGTGTGCTTTTTATTGGCAAACTGAATTAGGCTTCCTTTGTTTTCACGAGTTTGTCCTTCCACTCGGGCATGGACACACAACTTGTATCCTTCCACTGATCATGTTTTATTATCCTTATTTTTCTTTGTGTTTAATCACTATACTAGAGTGTGTCTTGTTCAGCTGGCTCCCTCATGTACTTCTCCCACTTAGGGTCCCTCCCTCATCCATGTTGCGTATCCACGCTCCCTCCTTCCATTGTTTTCAATGTTGTGGCTTGCCCCACCCATCCAACTTCCTTTTATTGTTGCCTGTGTTTTTGCCTGCAACACCCACCTGCCACTGTTGCCCATGTTGTAGCCTCCTCCACATATTCTCCTGCCTTCCTTCCATTGTTGCCAGTGTATTTACTTGCTTGCTCCCAATCAATCAATCAATTAGGACATTTATTAAGTGCGCTACATACCCGTGAGGGCCTCAAGGCGCGGGGGGGTGCTGCTACTGATTGAAGAACCAAGTCTTGAGAAGTCTTCTGAAGGCCAGTAGATCTTGGGTCTGCCGTAGGTTGGTGGGGAGGGTGTTCCAGGTCTTGGCGGTGAGGTGGGAGAAGGATCTGCTGCCGGCGTTGTTCTTCGGATGCGGGGTACTGTGGCAAGGGCGAGGCCGGCGGAGTGGAGCTTGCGGGTAGGGATGTAGAAGCTGAGTCATCTGTTGAGGTACGGTGGGCCGGCGTTGTGGAGGGCCTTGTGTGCGTGGAAGAGGAGCTTGAAGGTTATCCTCTTGTTGATGGGGAGCCAATGAAGGTCTCTCGGGTAGGGGGTGATGAGGCTCCGGCAAGGGATGTCGAGGATCAGTCGTGCCGCGGCATTCTGGATGCGTTGTAGCCGTCTCTGGAGCTTGGTTGACGTTCCTGCGTAGAGGGCATTTCCATAGTCCAGCCTGCTGGAGACGAGGGCCTGGGTGACTGTTCTTCTCGTTTCCGTAGAGATCCCCTTGAAGATCTTGCGGAGCATTAGTAGGGTGTTGACGCAGGATGAAAATACAGCGTTGACCTCATTCCCTCATTCCATTGTTGTCCGCATTATTGAGTGCTTCTACCTCCCCACCCTACTTCCATTGTTGCACTTGTTGTTGCGTGCCCTGGGCCCTCCCTCCTTCCTTTGTTGTCCTTGTAGTTGCTTGCAACATCCACCTCCATCCTCATTCAATTGTTGCTTGCTTCCACCCACCCTCCCTTCTTCCGTTGTTGCAACAGTTATTGTTGCTTTCTCCCACCAATTCTCCTTTCATCCATTGTTGTCTGTGGAGTTGCTTTCAACACCTACCCTCCTTCAGTTGTTGCCTGTGATGTCGCATGCCTTCACCTACACTACCTTCTTCTATTGTTCCTTGTGTTGTTGCTTGCAATGCCACCCATCCTCACCCCTTCGTTTTTCTTGTGTTGTTGCTTTCCCCACTCACCCTCCTCTGTTGTTGCCTGTTTTGTCGGTACCTTAACCCTCTTGTTATTGTCCGTGTTGCTGCCAGTGTTTACTTTTACCCACTCTCCCAACATGCGTTGTCAATGTGCTTGCTCGAAGCCCCTCCCTTCCACCATCCATTATCCGTGTTGCCCCCCTGACTTACCCACACATCCATGTTTCCTCCATAACTGCTTTTGTGTGACATTTCCATGGTTGAAACATACTTATGAGTGACATTCAATGACCAAATATGTGACACTTAGAGTGACACTTTCTCTTGAGTAAAACCAAGCACTGAAGTGCAAGGAAAGCGGAATGACAGTCTTTTGAGCAATGAAAAGCTCTAAAGCAATCTTGAAACAGCTGCTACATACCTCAAATGGAAGGTTACTATCACAATCAACTATACAAATGTGAGAAACTCCTGGACAGGCCACTACTTACCAAGGCTGCGCTGACCCTTGCTGCACTAGTGGCTAATTATGGCATTACTGTCTCTGAAAAGTGCAGAATTGCTGGGCCATGATGTAACTTCGCTATATAAACACATTTTTATCACAACTTCGAAACTAGATTTTAAATCTCCTTTTCTCATTGATTTAGAGAAGCACAATATGACATAAAAACATGATCACCCCAAATGGCACAGTGACAGACAGATCACTGTCTGCCTCCCTGCAACTTACCAACTCCCTCTGCTAGTCTTCTGCTGGATGACTCTCATGTTATAACTGCTCCTGTGTGCGGAGTCACACTGGCTGCCTTTTGACACTCAACTAGTGCAGAGATGCTGCTACCTATTCTGCTTTTGTTTTCTGCTGCTCAGTGCTGCTTGTGACCGTGTGGAGTAAGAGTAAGTGCAGACCTTGTGCTCTCTCTCATGGGTGTACACAGGGAAAAACTCCCTACGCATTGACAGTCTGCCACACTTGACAGTCGCCCCAGCTTTTTGAATCATTACAGTGTGGCACGTCATTGCCATGACTGGACACAAGCAGATTGCCCTCCTGTGCCTTCCCACATGTGAATGCCTATCAGGAGTAGCATGTGTGACATGAGTGGCTTGTTATTTTTATCGTGTCAGCATGTGGGCCCCAAGCGCCTGTCCACTCGCAATGATGCCTTCCTGGGGGCCAGCAGGAGGATTTTGAAAAAAAACATTCTGGTGCCTGTCTTCAGTGTGCTGACACACTAGCACACAACGTAGCACAAACAAAGCACTGTCATTGAGGCTGGGGGTCTGTAGCGATGCGTGGTCTGAGAGGTGCCAACAGCCCCACTCACTCTATCCCTGCAGGGGAGCGCACCACGTGTACCAACACAAAACCATCATTTTGCCCATCAGTTGCCGGGTCACTGGCCAAACATCATCCAATCACTCACTGTGTGGAGTTGAATTAACTGTCACTGATGGCGGCGTGCAGTAAGCAACAGTTTTCGAAATACAATAGGGCAAGTTGCCACCCTCTGGATGCATCATCACTCTCAGCCTCAGTGTGAGCAAGGGGCAGTGCACTGCTGAGTAGTCTCGGGGTTATTACTACTCTCCAGGGAGGATGTAATTGTCAGAGTCTGTTTAACAGACTTAGCCATGGCATGTCATGTGGCTGAGTACTGGAGGCTTGGATTCATTGTGCACTGCAGTCCGAGCCTGAGACTGAGTTATTCTGTGTGATGACAATTTCTGATCATTATTGATACGAAGAAACTCAACCTTGAAGGTGGCACTGTATTAAGCAGGCTCCCTGGCAGCACAGTTTGCACAGCACTGCCAGCAGGCAGCCGGCTGCTTGCGCTTTTGCAATGGCCTGCTCCTATTCGCAGTTTCTTATGCCTAGCAGTGCGGCTGTGTTAGGAGGAGCTATAAATTCATGATTAAGCATTTTAGTTCAGTGATGAGGACTTCCACGCTAAACTGCATTGGTCTAACCACTGATGCATGATACTTGGCAGAGCTGTACCTCCAGCCTGAAAAAATAAAAATGTGCTTTAATTCCCACCCCTCCACTGTCCATGTTGCCCCCGAAACCCATTCCTTCCCTCCCTCCTTGTATCCCCTGCCTTCCTTCCTACCCCACCAGCAATTAAAAAAAAGGGTTACAAACATATCATATCTCCTTTTTAGGTCAAGCCCAGAGTCAGCGTGCATGGGCTGCCCCGCGAAGCATGATATATCTACAATTTAACCAAGGCTATTGATTACCATTTGTTCTTTTTTGGGCCTATCAGAAAAGCTGCCTTTTTATTGGTACATTGCTTGTAATTGTCCCTCCTATGGGTACTTGGTTCACGTCCAGGTGATTTCACTAATTGCTCCTTCGGATTGGCTATCACGGTTCCTCCTGGTTGTCCATCGCAACGAGCGGCTCATTTGCTCTTTCCCCCTTAATCAGCGCGGCATGCAGTGTTTTATCTATTCATCTGAGTGGTACATCAAGCTTCAACTTTAAGCATGGATGCATTTGAACTTTAAACTGCATGCTTCAAACAGACAGACATCTTGACCACTGCACATTTCTCTGTGTATTTGGTATGATTCTGCTCAAGCGGGCACTATTGCAATTAGGTTTCCTTTTTTTTTTTACAGATGGCGATTGTAAGTCAGGTGGGTGATTCTGCCAATCTGGTCTTATGTTTACACCTGGAAGACCAGTGACTGGAAGCACAAAAGACAAATAGAAATGTTACTCAAGAGATTTAGACAGAGGGCACTCTGTGCTTCACTTTCTTGTGAGAATAAACAGCTTGTAGAGAAGTGATTCTGTACGTCGTGTCAGAGCTGTAACTATTAACGCCATGATGCCTTGTTTCTCCAAGTTATAGCGCGGAGTTGTTGGAAAATGTGTGTTCTGTTATGAAACCGCACCCCACCATATAAGAAGCATTGAGTAGTTCACCATAAAGGGCTTTGCAGTCCTCTCTCCCCTTCAAACATTCTCCAACGGAAACAGTGGATACCAAGCAACGCTAACCAGGACTGGTGCATGGATTTTTGCTACACTTGACAAAGTGACATTTTGCGCCACTTCACCCCCTGTACTCTTTACTAGTTTTACGATAATGCTGATGGTCTTCTGCTCCTCTAGACTTAAGGCAGCGGCCTGCTCTTGCCTTGTTCTTGAAACTGACTCTGGAAGATGAGACCCTTTTTCCGCTGAGGCCCAAATCCATAGCATGCCCTCCACTATGGCTGGGATCTGCCAGCAGTAGTAGGGATGTGGCTTTCGGCTAAGTCTGTTGTCAGATTTCTCACCTCTTCGCAAATGTGCTTTCTGTTACCATTCTGACCCACCATCTCTTTTCTGCACCGTTGCCCAATAGCCATGTGAGAGAAAAAAACATTTCTTCTCTGTTTGATTTTGCAAATAGAAGAGGACAGATGGTATCTAAAGCAGATTACCTGATAGGTGTACATGATGGTCTTACCATCAAATAAGAACCTGGCTATTTTACAGTGCTTGCAAGTGTTTACCATTTATAGCGCTGTAAATAACAAGTGTGAAAAGCTACAATGGTTCTGTCGGGAAAGTACTATTGCTTCACAATTATGAGCTTGATCATGAAACATTCATTTGAGCTTGGAACATTAATGTATAGCAAATAAAGTTGGAACACAAAAAGCACAAATTTGCATTGCGAACAAAAAATCTACTTATTGTTCAATAAAGCAGTATTGATATGCATTTTTGTTATAAGGCTGTCAACAATTCAATGCAAGATTGTGGTGCCATGTAGTATAGTGAAAAAACGTGCTCAGTGACAAGTTCTGTATTAACAAGCAACTGTGCAAACTACCAGAGATATTGGTTTCTTCATTGTTCTGACCATTTTTAACCTGCTCTTTCATGAAAATTTGTACATAAGTTTGATTCACCCATGTATATATATGACACTCAATACACCATAGTCACTGAGCTCAACATTAATGGTTCCCGGTGTCAGAACCGCCTGATTCTGCCTGAGTGGTGTGTCTACGTGCCGCATCAGGCTGTTCAGCCCCTGTTTGCCTTTATTGTACTGCACTCAAGACCGCAAATGCAAGGTGGTTTAAAAATTCTAAAGAACAGAAATACTTTGTATGGATCAAGCGATGGTGTGCAAACTGTGCTCAAACTCGCAGGTGCTCCCCAAATAGACTGTACATGAGTGCCATCGATTCACACATTTAAGCAAGCAATTATGAAAGCCAGAGGGTTGGATTTTGAGCGCAAAGCATTGTGAATTTTCGCACATCATGGTAATCTGTGATGTAATAACAGATTCATAATATTTGCTTAGTGCGGGGGTGGAGGACTACAGGTAGAATGAGGTGAAAAGGTCAAAGGACCTCTAATGTTCATGCTCCTTCACGATTCTTGACTATTTTTAAAGGTGCTATAAATGGTTTGGGTAAAGGATGGAAAGGGTGTGGCTATTTCTTTAAAATAGTGATGCCCATACTGGACGCAGACAGGTAGGATATTGTCTGTGCGCCAAGGTCTACAGCAAAATTATTCTCATTGAGGTTATATTATTTCCAAACTGGAGCCATGGTATCTCATCATTCAGTCCTGTGTCCCATGTACGTAGGCGTTAGACCCACCATTGTTCTCTCGTATGGAGGATCCTCTGGAATCAAGGCCTGTTCTTTTTATGACCTCAAGTACCACCCATTTCCGATCTGTGTTCTTTTGATTGTGTTCCAAGCAATACCTTGTCAACTCTGTATCTGGTTTTTTTTGCATCTAATGGTGCTCCTGTGTTCATTGATGCAGACTTTGATTTTTCAGGTTCTCATGTCCACACACATAAGATTGTAGGGGAATGTGAGCAAATAAATAAGATTCTTGCTAAAGGTTGTTATTATCCATGGATGGATCGTTTTTATATCCACCATTTTGGTTGTGCTGGTAAATGGGCATGCCACACATCTTCTGCATGGGTAGTGTCCAACTGGTCATTGGTTGCCCCATAGTGTGGTTTAGCTCAGGTCCTTGGAGGTGGTGCCTTAGTGTGAACAAGTTCATCACGGATTCTCCTGTTACGTCTGAAAGCAAATAGTTGGGGGGGCACTGTTTTTCTGCCCCATTAAGGATATGCCAATGTTTATGTACAATGTTTTGTACATTATTTGATATTGGGGTGTATGTGGTGACGCATACTACTTTTTCATTCATCTTCTTTCCTTGTTTTTCTTCTTCTTCGGATCATCTTTCTAGGGTAGTGTTGTTCAATCAACTTCTTCTCCAGAGTCTCGTCCTGTTCCTCATAGGTTTCCATACTAGAGCAATTCCTCCGGATCCTGAGTAATTGACCTACTGGCAAATTTTGTCGCAGTGATCTGGAGTGGAAGCTCTCAAAAAGCAGTACGCTGTTTTTGTCTGTGCTCTTGATAAGAACTTTAGTCTGGATCCCTTCCGCAGTCAAGGAGAATGTGTTCTACCACGCTCAATGTGCGTCTCTGAGGTACGCTGGTGTATAATGTCTCGATGTCGAAGGTAATGAAAAGATCTTCAGCTAGGTTGATCTTGAGGTCTCTAAATAGGCACAGGATATCTTTAGTATCTTAGGTAAGATGTAGACGACTGTACGATAGGGCTAAAAAAACAATCGCAGAATTGTGAAAGAGGTTCAAGAACTGATCCTATTCCCAGCACTATAGGACTTCCTGGTGGGGGCATCTGTTTTTTGTGGATTTTGGGGAGAGTATAGAATTTGGGGGTGCAGGGATTATCGCCCACCAGAAACCCAGCCTCATGTTTGGTTTTCAAATCATTCATCAGGCCCTCATTCACCAAGGTTCTGAATCTGTTCACAAGTCTTGGAGTACGGCAGTGCTTAATTTGTAAAACCTTAAGTGCCAGGGCTAAAATATTTGCTTAGAAATTGCAGTCGCCAGCGCTGCAGAAAGTCCTGATACAGTCAGATGCCTCATACTCACACTCACCGCACACACAGTCAAAGATTGACCTACAAGCGTGCACACGCAGGCATAGACTGACTTGCAAGCACTCTTGCGCACACAAAGAATTACTTAAAAATGGTGGATCCTAGAATAGCTTTCAAAATGTTTAATCACATTAATCTAAAATATCACTCACAGTGATGTTTCCAAAAACAGACTGAAGCCTTTTTAATATACCCTGAAATACATGTATTTACAGTGTGAATTCTCCAGGAACAGTTATTTTTAACAATCAGTTAAAACAATCTATATGAAAAAAATGACAAAGGAAAGGATTGCAAAGAAAAAATTTCTTGAGCTTTGCCGGTTTTCTCTACTTTGAGGGGGCATACATCATACCAAAAGCTTTGATGATGCAGTGGACTGGCAAGATGTCACCCATTTCCCAAGACATGTTGTTTTCCAATAGTTGAATCTGCTTGTGTATACAGTGTATGAGACATTTACTACCACCTTGGATCATGGTGATCGCCTGTACTGACTCTGGTCATTGCGGCAGCAGAGAGGATATGCCCATAATGCTGACATTTCTGCGTGACATGCATAATTTTTTTCTTAAACGATGTCTGTCACGCCTTCCAGGTCACAAACTGATGTCCCATCTGATGCCTGTGTTTTAGTACCCAACCCTTCCACTGTTTCTGTTATAATTGTGCATCTCTTATTATCAAGAAAAACAACTCTTAACTCTGGTGTTTATCCGAAAACAGCTTGCAACTTGAAAGACTTGCTAGGTGGCGGAAGCGTGGGACAGGAAGTCACAGGTAGTGGAAACAGCACTCAGCGGTGACGAGCAACTGGACCCGGCAGGGCAGGAGCAAGTCTAGAACTGGGAGGGGGCATTCAGGAAGGTGAAGATGATGAGGTTATGACGTAGGTACGACTCGCGTGGCTGGCGGAGGATGCCAGCAGGCTGCTGCGTGAGCCTGAATCCAGTCACACAGAAGCCTGATCACGTACCAGCAATGATCCTGTTATCGTGGCTCACTGGGTCTTGAGGCTGGCTTCAGGGAGGACTTACTGGTGAAGAAAATAATAGTCCCGGCCCTGTGAAATAAGAGCCGGTGCTGAGCACCGGAAAGCACCGGCACAAATTAAGCACTGGAGTAGGGTCAATCCAGTGAATTTCATAGCTGTTTTCATCTGATAGCAATCTGATACATTCTTCTTGATCCATGTTTTATCCATGATAACGATTGTGCCGCCTTTGTCAGCTGGTTTGATGACAAGTGTAGTATTCTCTTTCAGGTCCATGAGTGCCTTCCTTCACCTTCCTTCAAGTTCTGATAGCTTTTGATGTTCTGGGAGTCGACTGTTTTAATTTTAGTACTGCCTGTTTGAAGGGATGGAACGTCACTGTTGTCGTACTTACAGTGTCAGTTATATGTTTTGAAAACAGTTTTGTAATTTGTTCATTGTATATAATCTGAAATGTTTTATTTCTCCATTTTCCTCTTCTGCTTTTTCCCATTACTTTTTTCTATCCCTCACACTTTAACATTTCTCCAATATTGAAGTGTTTTACCCTTTTAGGTTTTTAAATCTCTGCCATTGTTTCCCTCAGCTCTACCAAGTACCACGCATCAGACGTTATACTAACACATTTCAGAGTGGTGGTCCCCATCGTCGCACTGAAATAGAAAGTCATGCATTTGAAGCACCTCAGTATCAAGCCAGAGTGCTATTAGTTCACTATTAGAAACTGAAATCCAGGTTGCAGTGCGCTGTCTGCGTTGCTTGTGCTGGCTTTGGGCGGCTGGCTCAGCTCGTGACTAGGCTGGCTCAGGCAAGTGAGAGCAGAGGCTACATTGTAACAAAGTTTACAGACTTCCCCTCGACTCAGACAATTCTTTCAGGTTAACCGTGTGACTCACTGTGAGACTAGTCACGTGATGGCACCTCACAGTAAGTGTTTAAATGTTGCCCAACAGCTTCTATCAAGAGACTTGCTCTCTTTATACAATGGCGGACAAGCTTGGTGCAAAGGGGCTATGCGCAGGGACGGACTGGGAACCAGAACTGGCCCTGGCAAAGTGCTCGGCTGACCCCCCACCCCCTTCCCGGGGGGTTGGGGGTGCCGCCGAGCTCTTTGCAAGGGCCGGTTTTCGGCCGATTTTGTTACAGGGCCGATTTTGCAGCTATGCTGCAAAAATGGCCCTGTAACAAAATCGGCCCCCAGCGGCCCAAAACCGGCACCCACCTGTGCAGCGCACCGGGGGATTGCCTGGTGCCCGCTACAGCTAGTCCGGCCTGGCTATGCGGCAGTCAGTGACTAATGTGACAGGCTTGTGACCCATGGCCGGTCCGGTCCCAGTCTAGACAGCTGCGGGATTGGTGGTCTCTTACAGGCAGCACTTAATTGCAGCCAGGCAGCCTCATCTCAGAATGCTTGCCATGGCGCCGCAGGCAAGGAGTCGTCAACTCGAGTCCTGGAGGAGTACGGTTGCAGCCGACTCTGAAGACAGCAGCACCCAGGAGGGAGAGGCTGAGCTTACACCAGCAGCAGGTAAGGGAACCCATGCCCCCACCTTGAAACATAATCTCGCTCCAGTACTAGCTTTCCCGGTCTGTTTGGTCTTGAATTCTCACAGAGCAGGCCAGGAGAACAAGTTAGGAATTTTACTCATGCACTCAGCAGGTAATTGGAGCCACAGGGAGGAAAGGGTCTGCACTTGGCACTTAACCCCGCAAATGGCATCATGCCCCGCCGGCGCTTCACAGCAGATAAACGGCAGTGATCTGCAGCACCACAGGAAATAAGGGACCCTGCGTGAGACACCTGCCTGCAACTGGAATCTTTCCCCCATACCCTCCGAAAACACCAGAGAAACCCATACACTCACCTCCCACGACCCAGCTTCCCCGCTTCCATACTTCCCTTCCACAAAGGACTGCCCGGGTACACGCCCTGCACACAAGGCTGCCACAGGTGAGTGCGGCCTACACTTAAACAAGCTGGAAGGTGAGCCCTAGGCAGTCACCAGGATGAATGCGGCCTCCCCAGGGTCTCAGTCTGTTGGCGCCTGCCTAGCGAAGTGAGTCTGGCCCCTAGCATCAACAACTTGATACCTGGTTGTTGTAATCAGTGGCAGCGGTAATGATGCTGGTCCAACGTTCAGCATGGCCAGCAGCTTTGTCACTTATGAGCTTGGTGTTTTTAGTAGCTCTGTGACAGCTGCAGCCTGCTGGTGTGATCTGGTGCTGCGGGGTGGGACAGGTAGTGGCATGCTAACCGGGGTAGACACTGTAGCGCTCCAGCGCTCTAGTGTTCCGCGGGTCTCGGCTGAGACCCGGAAGCACCCACAAACATTGTTGCACCTTCTGGCCAGGCGTGGCCAGGAGGATATAAATAAACGACCGGAGGTCGCTCGTGGCTTCCGGTCCCACTGAGTAATCTAATGTGTAGTGTCGTTATTGTCCAGTCTGTAGAAGCCTTCCCCTTTGTATGGTCCCGACCCCCCTACACTGGCAACGAGGGTGGTGCTCATATGTCCCCTCTGACGACTACACCATTGCCGACGAGTGCCGAGGAGGTCTGTTTGCCTTACTGCTGTCCTGAGTGGTGCGGGCGCGGTGGCGAAGCTCCGTGTGCGGGACCTCGAAACGACTGGGTCTGCGGCTGGGTCGAAGACGTCTGGTGCCGGTAAGCAGCGGGCGCAGTGCTGCGTGAGGACCCGGCGAGTAGAAGGGCCCACAGACCGAGTGCGGCAGGTCTGAGTGTAGCCGCCGAGGGAGACGGAGGCCCGGGTGTGCTACGTCACACACGCATGCGCAGTGCATGCACGCGGGAGCCTGGAAGAGTGAGCCGTGTGTGCAGGCTCCGAGCGGCGCTGAGGCAGCGACCCGACAGTGGGTGAAGTTAAAAATAGAAGTGAGCCGGATAGAGTGTTGGCTACGGACTGGGTCCCACGGAAAGTTGTGCAGGAGGAATAGGGCCAAGAAGCATTGTTACTTGCAAATGTATAGACCCTGTTGTGAAGGACAAAGATCATCCGCGAAGGGGTGAAGCTGCACACCCATAGTGAGGAGAAAATAGCATACTGGGCAGCCCATGTTGGAAAGAAAAGACTGTTAAACAAGCACTGCTACCTGCAAAAGTCTTAGTGTGGACATTTTGAAAAGAAAGGGAGAACAAAGGAAAGTGTGAAAGATAACTGTGAGGGAGCGGAGTCACAATGTCTATCCCCGCAGATAATGCAGCGCAAGGAGGAGCACAGCAGGTGGCACCACCAGCACAGATAGTGCCCCCAGTGCAGGCAGCTCTGTCACCACACGCACAAATAAACCCCATTCCACCATTCAGTGCACTAATTGATCCAGGGACAGCGGCACTTAGATGGACAGTGTGGCTGAGTAGACTGAATAACTATTTTACCGCCACAAGGGAAAAGGACAACGAGGTAAAACGATCGCTGCTCCTGCATTTTGGGGGAGATGAGCTTTACAAATTGTTCACACACCTGCCAAATACTGGGCTAGCAACGGACTATGATGCGGCGGTACAAGCATTGAATGCACATTTTGATCCTCAGTTAAACCCTCACTATGAACGTTTCAAGTTCAGGCAGTCCAAGCAGCGGGAAGGAGAAATGATGGACGCATTCCATGCGAGGCTGAGAGAACTTATAAGTACGTGCCCGGACGACGATCAAACTAAAGAAGTAACAGCCCAGCTGATTCAAGGGTGTAAGAGCAAACACTTGAGAACATTGATACTGAGGCAGCCCCGGATCACGCTTGATGAAATATTAATGCTGGCACGGTCCCACGAACTCTCTGATGCACGAGCTACGGCGATGGAGGCAGCATTCAACCCATCGACAAACACAGAAGTCACGGTGAAGTCAGAAAGGGTCGATGCGGTGCAACACCGTGGCCGTGGAGGACGCGGAAGATGGCCAAACAGAACACCACGCCGCACGCCCTGCGGGTCATGTGGGTACGAAGAGCATAACCAAGATAGCTGCCCGGCACGTGGTAAGGCATGCGCCAAATGTGGTGGACTGAACCACTTCGCGAGCGTCTGCAGAAGCAGTGCAAGAGGGAATTTCCGAGGGCCCGGTGCAACAAGCAAGAGACCACCGACGAAGGCAGTAAGGCAGCTCACGATGGAGGAGGAATATCAGCCTAGAGGAGCAAGAACACAAGCCCGCTACCCACAGCGGCTAGATGATTTATCAACGGATGACGAAGAAGAATGTTACTATGTCTCGTTCGTGAGCGAACTTAAAAGACGACGAAGACCACAACCAAAGTGTCAAATTCCAATTGATGGCTCAACAGTCACAGGAGTCATCGACACGGGAGCCACTATTAACGTAATGGGCATCCAGCACTACAATGCACTACGACCCAGGCCGCAACTGGTGCCATCGAAAGCCCGAATATTGACGTATGGCAGCAAGACGCCGCTACCACTACGTGGCAAGATGACGGTGAAAGTCAGGGCAGAGGGTCAGGAACTAACAACCACGTTCCATGTCATCGACAGGGAAGCAGACTTACTGATTGGAAGCCACACTGCGGAAGACCTCAAGCTGAAAGCATTCGCTAACGCAGTGAAAGAGTTGCATGCGGAGGAACTCGTGCAGATGTTTCCGTCACTGTTCAAGGGGCTGGGGACAATCAAAAGACCGCCAGTAAAATTACATATCGACAAAGCTATCCAGCCCATAGCATTGAGGCATCGGAGAATCCCGTTTCATCTTCGATCATCAGTAGAACAAGAACTGAAGAAACTAGAAGACCAAGGGGTTATAGAAAAAGTGACTGGACCGACACCATGGGTTTCGCCGATGGTGATCGCGGAGAAGCCCAAGCAACCTGGCCAGATACGAATATGCATCGATATGCGGATGCCCAACAAAGCAATCAAAAGGGAGAGACACCTCACGCCCACAGTGGATGATATACTCTCGGACCTCAATGGAGCCCAGTGGTTCTCTAAATTAGATCTGAATGCAGGCTACCACCAACTGACATTGGCCGAGGAAAGCCGCTACATTACGACTTTTTCTACACATCTAGGGCTAAGAAGATATAAAAGACTGAATTTTGGAATCACCTCAGCTGCGGAGATCTTCCAGAATGCGATAAAAGAGATATTGTCAGGACTTCCGGGAGTATTAAACGTCAGTGATGACATATTAATACACGCCAAGACGAGTGAGGAACATCACCGGAGACTGAGAGCCACACTAAGGAGATTGTCAGAGTTTGGTGTCACACTCCACAAAGAAAAGGGCCAGTTTTTCAAACAATCTATTGAGTTCTTTGGCTACGTCTTTGACTCTGAAGACGTGAAGGTGGATCCTCGAAAGTCAACGGCCATCAAGTGTGCTCCAGCTCCAAAGTCCGCATCAGAAGTTTGAAGCTTCATGGGCATGGCACAATACTGTGCCCGATTCATTCCCCAACTCGCCACCATAGCCGAGCCTCTGAGGAACCTGACGAAGAAGGAGAACCCATGGCGGTGGACCAAGATAGAGTCTGAGGCATTCGAAAAGGTGAAGGCGGAGCTATTGGACAGCACGACAATGGCATATTTCGACACGGCGAGGCAGACCGAGATACTGGTTGATGCCAGTCCGGTAGGGCTGGGGGCACTTTTAATGCAAGAAGCAGAGCCGGGAATATGGGTGCCATTAGCGTTCGCCAGCAAGGCCCTCACCGCTACGGAAGCCAGATATTCCCAGATCGAGAGAGAGGCGTTAGCGGTGAAATGGGCCTGCAATCATTTCCACCTTTACATCACCGGTCATCCCTTCCGAATGATCACAGATCATCAGCCCCTAGTACCGTTGTTCAGAGGCACAGCCCCCCATCCCCCACCTCGAATTGAGCGATGGGCCATCCAGGTCCAACACTACCAAATGGACCTTGTCTATAGGCCCGGAGCAAAGAACCCAGCGGATTTCCTGTCCCGACACCCCACGGATGAGACTAGTGAACGGCTGGATCAGGAAATCTCAACAGAAGAATTTGTGGATATGATTTCGCAACTATCGTGCCCCCAAGCACTAGCAGCAGATGTTATTGTAGCCCAATACGAGCAAGATGCAGTCATATTGAGAGTAAAAGAAGCAGTAGAGACTGGGTCTTGGGAGAACTTTCTACGCAATGTTACTGATTGGAATGAACCGGACCGGAATCGTCTGTCACAATACTGGAAGATACGTAATGAACTCAGTAAAGCCGGCAATGGGCTCATCCTCCGAGGATCAAGAGTAGTAATCCCCATTAGCTTACAAGACCGAGCGACAAGACTAGCGCATGAGGGTCATCAAGGTACAAGGAGAATGAAAGCACGGATGAGGGAGAAAGTATGGTTTCCCCACATGGATGAGGTAATCGAGGAGATGGTACAAAACTGCCGTGCCTGTCAACTAACCAGTATGCAAGAACCACCCGCACCAATCGTCACGGAAGACCCTCCCCCAATGCCGTGGGCGTGGCTCAGCCTGGATTTCGGCAGTTTCCCGGATGGGAGAGTGACTGTTGTTCTAATAGACAGCTATACCAAGTACCCGGTGGTGGAGGTCGCACCATCGACCAGTTTCGTGAGTGTACAACCGATACTAAGTAAAGTGTTTGCAATGTTTGGGATTCCGATGGTGATCAAAACGGACAATGGCCCGCCGTTCCAAGGCAGTGACTTCAGAGAATTCCTACACAACCTGGGAGTAAAACACCACCGTGTCACGCCTCAGTGGCCTCAAGCCAATGGCGAGGCCGAACGATTCATGAGGACTGTAAATAAAACTTTGAGAATAGCCCTGGCTGAAGGAGCAGACCCTGAACAAGCTTTACAGCACTTCCTAAGGGAATACCGGAGCACCCCGCACAGCACCACCCAAAGGTCCCCCTGGGCACTAATGTTTACAGGACCCCGACGAGACCTGTTGCCAACGGCAGAGGGGTGGGCACCTGAACCGTATGCCCCAGAAGCCACCCAAGAAAGGAGAACAAAGACTAATGAGCGGGCAAACCAGAAGAGGCGAGCGAGAGACAGGAGCCTGTATCCCGGAGATGCGGTATTGATACGCAACCGCAGGCCCGGAGGTAAATTCAAGACCCCGTATGAACCTGATCCGTGGACAATCAAAACAACTAAGGGTACTGCTGTGACCGCACACCGTAACGGAGAAGAAGTGACTAGAAACATCTCTTGGTTCAAACGAATCCCTCCTGCAATCGACGCCCCAGGAAGCAACGACAGGACACTTGCAGAAGTTGGCAGCCAGCCAGAGAGCTCTGGACAGGCCATCACTGATGATAGATCTGAGATAGACCTGTCGCCCGCACCACGCGAGGAACTGAGTCACCAGTCGGGCCGGAGCCGAAGTGGATATAACCTTAGGCCTAATCCACGGCCGAACCAGAGACTTGCTGATTATGAATGCTGATTGATTAACAGTTGTCCGAACATTTACCGATTTGGGAAGGCTCCAGCGCTCTAGTGTTCCGAGGGTCTCGGCTGAGACCCGGAAGCACCCACAAACATTGTTGCACCTTCTGGCCAGGCGTGGCCAGGAGGATATAAATAAACGACCGGAGGTCGCTCGTGGCTTCCGGTCCCACTGAGTAATCTAATGTGTAGTGTCGTTATTGTCCAGTCTGTAGAAGCCTTCCCCTTTGTATGGTTCCGACCCCCCTACAGACACCACTCAGCCAAACTCCTCAGTTATCATTTTTATTCAGATTGATTAAACTGTACTGTCTTTGAAATAAACAGCTTCCTGGCTGCCTGTAAAGGGCGTGCCTCACTCTCCTAAGCCTTGGCAATGCCCTTGTCTTTCAGGGCGGTTTGTGAGTTCTAGGTTAGTACTCTTCCATATCTGGTGCTTTGCAGTAATTTTAAGATCTTCTTAGTGTTTCTCTTTGGTGAAATCGGTGTAATTTCTGATATTTATATGCTTCCATCATCTTTATTACTTGACTTTGCTTGCCAGAAAGTGTAACTCATAGTTGTTGAAATATCACTCATAATTACACTGAAATTATATGAATGTCACACATAGTAATCTAAAACCTTGCAAGCTATCTTCCCTTCTCTGCAGTAGCAGCTCCTGGAGGGAATGCTGCTGGGCGGTGATGCAGGGAGCGCGCTGCATAGACAAATGTGATGCAGCGCGCACAATGAAATTTGTTTTATTTATTTATTTGTATACTTACCTCCCTTCTGCCATAATCCGGAGTTTACTACCCCTCACCCTGCATCCCCGCCACAAACCCCCCCCCCACGCCCTGCGTCACTGTCTGGCAGCATTCCCTCCAGGAGCCGCTACTGCTTCTCTGTCATTCTCTCTCTCCATGTTTTAATTTACAATGTCATTCCATCTTTTTACGAAAAAAAATCCATTCTTTCACGCAGAATTCGTGCATATGTTTTATTTTCATTTTATTTCACGTTTCCTTCTTTGTATTTCTTGAGATTTGCTTTAAAAAAATCCATTATTTCACTCCGACTCCGTGCGTGCCTTTATTTAATTTTCATTATTTTCACATTTCCTTCTTTATACTAATTGCGATTTTCTTCAAAAATAAGAACAACATTCTTTCACTCCGACTCAATGCGTGCATTCCTTTCCTTCTTTGTACTAGTTGCAATGTGGTTGAAAAATAACCATTCCATTCTTTCACTGTGCATTTATTTAAGCTTTCGTTCTTTGAACTACTTCAGATTTTCTTCCTGTCTCTTGTGCAGCTGAGAAACGAAACGTCAAGTAATTTATAGCGTGTGCTCAGTCTGGTATTCCATGATATCGTGTATCCCTACACTCAGCCCGAGCAGAGATCGACTGCTTCTGTCTGATCTTGCCCGGGCTGAGTTAATTCTCCGAAGCGCAGGGGATACTTGATCCCAAGGGGATACCAGATATTACACAACACCGGGTTCGAGTATCGGCAGGGTCGCTGAACATCCTGCAATTTTGGGCAAATCAGTTAATGTCCCCGTGCCTAATCAGAAAAATAATAATACTAATGTCTTCGTCAGCAACACCATTGGTGCTCCTATAAAGCTCTCTGATACCTTCCGGTCAAGTTCGCCTTATATAAAAATAAAAAAAGGCAAACGAGATTAATCTGCAAAGCTGTGGAGGCTGTTGCCTTTGGTGCGGCAGAGTGACTGTAGAGCGGCGTGAACGCAGAGCAGTTCTATTCGATGCTATTACCCCACCTCCCATTTCAAAGGAACAAAAAAATAAACTCTTCCTGGAAATTATTCTAGAGAGTACAGCCTGCTTCCAGAACAGCTGTGGAACATGTGACATATGTGCAAACCTACACTCCCAGCTTTTCACAATGCTCCCAGATAGTGGGTGCTGTTCTTCACGCCCTTTGCGCTAACCGTTTGCACCAAAAGGGGGCAGCCAAATGTAGTGAGGTCTGCCCCCAGGGCAGTTTGGGAGGGGTCTGGGCTGGCCGGATTGTCCATTTTGTGGTTTTGGGCTTTTTCGGGGTGAAGCCCAATTTTATGACAAGACCGGAGGCTCCTATTATGCTTTCTAATCTTGCATTTATTGCAATAGCAGCCAGAAAAGTGAAAAAACTACAGTTCCCAGAGGGCCAGGAGACAACTGGGCCATGGGAACGTGAAAAAACGAGAGTACATTAACCAATCAGTACCAAGTAAACATATAAGAGGCCACACTGACTGCGCAGCTTCCTCTTTTCTTGCTGCTCGCAGTCAGATAAGTGCCTTTATCTATTCTGCTCTCTGTTTTATGCATATTTATTGGTGTTTTACTATTTATATGGTATATTTTCAACAGTATTTTTCGCTTACTTTCTATTTCCTTGTCGCGCTGCAGCGCGCTCGCTCTTCGCGCGTCTCGCGCGTTAACTTCCATTGTTCTCGCCTGTCAGCTGTTCTCCCCCTCTCTTTTGTGTTGTTGCTTTGCCGCAGGCGGTCTTTCCTCTCCTCAGACCCGCCCTGCTCACGCCCACTGGCCGGCTGCTTAACCCTTTCCTGCCACTGTTGTTTCCTGGTTTGCTGGTTAGAATGGAACGTGACAGTTCCTCGGAAGAGGTTCCCTCCAAGGAGGATGGTGGTTCCTTCAAACAAGACCTCAGCAATTTCATTACTAATTCTGTGGAACATGCTGTTGAGTTAAACATGAAACGCATGTCAAAGACAACGGAAAATTCCATGCTCAGCCTTATGTCCAAGGTTTTGGCCCAGTCTGCGGGGGATAGCAGAAAACGAAAGGTGGACCACTCTGCTTCTGTGCACTCTAATAAAAAATCGTCACTTTTGATGGGCGAGTCCTTCTCGCATTTGACTGAGGACGTTGTTATGGCTGACGCAGACAATTTATTTGATGTTTTTGATGTGGCTGACCCCCCTTCCCCCCCTTCCAAAATTCCAAAATCCGATTCTTTTACTTATGACCCAGTTTTTAATTCAGAGGGTCTCCCTATGTTCGACCCTTCTTCCATTCGTCATCCTAATTCCACGGAATGGTTTCCCTCCCATCATGTGGGCGAATATATTTCGGCCCGTCTACGCCTTCCACTGGAAACTGCAGTGCGGTCTATACTTAAGTCTGAATGCCCCAAACCTTCTCTACCTGAAAAGATCACACAAGTTCCCTCTATCGATCAACCTCTGCTTACCTTTTTCTTCAAATTTGGTAAAGATCCCCGCAAAGGGGTTGACAAGGCATGGTCCTCCTGTCAGGACAAGGTTTTGGATATGGTGGGTCCTTTGGCCCGCATTCTGGACATGGCGGAATCCGCCGGTCTTGAGGGTACTGACCTCTCTGCGGAGGACATTTCTATGTGGGCTCAACGAGCTTTCTGTCTCTTAGGCAATGCCAATTCTGCCATTAACCACGACCGACGTAAGGGACTCTTGATTAAGCTGGACCCCAAACTGGCCAACCTCGCTCCTATGGATCCTAGTCCCAAAGCCAATGGTCTTCTCTTTGGCGATAACTTGGTACGCGACCTTAGCAGGTTTGTCTCTACCTTTGCCTCCCTGGACAAGGCGCAACAATCTATCAAAAAAGTCTTTGCACCTCGTGTTTTTGGACGGGTCGGACGAGGCAGGGGTCGCTCTTCCGGCCGTCCCTACAATCAAGGCTCCAGAGGCTCCTTCAATAACACCCAAGACTACAAGCCCCAGTTCTATCCACAGCGAGGCCGTGGGTTCAGAGGTAGAGGACAGAAAACCTACCGTAATGCCAACCCCAATCAACAAGGTAAGCCCTTCTTCTTCCCCTCCTGTAGGGGGCCATCTAAGGTTGTTCCTGTCAAAATGGCACTCCATAAGCTCAGATCCTTGGGTTCTCAACACTGTTCAGGGTTACCTCATAGAATTCTCTTCTCCTCCTCTTCAAACCTCCTCCCCCCCCCCCGCTAGTTTTCTCCTCCCATATGTCCACTCTAATCTCAGACGAGATTCTTACTCTTCTTCAAAAACAGGCCATTCAGATTTTTCCCTTCGACTCCTCCGGCTTTCTAAGCTCCAGTTTTCTAGTTCAAAAGAAAAACAAGAAACTGCATCCTGTCATCAACCTCAAGTGGTTCAACCAATTTGTAATTTATCGCCACTTCAAAATGGAGACTATTCTCCATTTACGAGACACCCTTCGCCCGAAGGATTGGATGGTTCGTTTGGACCTTCAGGACGCATATCTCACTATCCCTATTCATCAGTCCCATTGGAAGTTTCTTCAATTTCAGTGGTCAGGAGTGACCTATTGTTTTACCTCTCTCCCCTTTGGCCTTTCTTCTGCTCCATGGTGCTTCACAAAACTCTTGAAGCCTGTGGTTGCCTTTCTCCGCTCTCTCGGAATCAGACTTATCATCTATCTAGACGATATTCTGATCCTGAATTCCGACAGGTCTTCTCTTCTGTCCGATCTTCAAACGTCTCAGTCTCTTCTTCTGGATTTGGGTTTTCTCATCAACACGGAGAAGTCCTCCTTGATCCGGTCACAGAACATGGAATTTCTTGGGTTCCTTATGGACTCGGTGGCCGCTTCCCTCCTCCTTCCTCTTTCCAAAGTCTCCAGAATCAAAGCGGAGATTGCCGCCATTCTTCAGTCGTCCCTTCTGTCCCTCAGGTCTCTCGCCAGGATCGTCGGCCTTCTTTCCTCCTCTATCCAGGCCATATTTCCAGGCCCTCTCCATTATCGCGCTCTTCAGCGCCTAAAGATCAGACATCTTCGTCAAGGCCTTGCCTACGCAGATCTCATCGCCCTAGACCAAGAGTCTCGCACCGAGCTTCAATGGTGGATAGAACATTTAGATGCATGGAACGGTCGCACTATCTTCGCTACAGCCCCAGATCTTGTCTTAGAATCAGATGCAAGCCTGTCGGGTTGGGGCGCCCGATGTGGACCAATCTCGACTGGAGGTACATGGTCCCCAGAGGAGTCCAAGTTGCACATCAACTATTTAGAGATGCTTGCAGGTTCCTCTGCGATCCAAAGCCTCTCCAAAGACAGAATCAAATGTTCCATTCTTCTCCGCATGGACAATGTTTCTGCGGTTCGCTATATCAATCATCTCGGCGGGACCAGGTCCAAGCCTCTAGCGGATTTAGCGAAAAGTCTATGGGAATTCTGCCTCTCTCATCATTTCTCCCTTACAGCGGAATATCTTCCCGGAAATCTCAATCTGGTGGCGGACTGGCACTCCAGGTTTCTCCACGATTCCAGCGATTGGAAGCTTTGTCCCTCCGTTTTCCTCTCTCTTTCACGCAAATGGGGTCCTTTTTCTATAGATCTTTTTGCTTCCCGCCTCAACTGTCAATTACCCCAGTTTTTCAGTCGGCGGCCGGATCCTCTGGCACTCGCTACAGATGCATTCCTTCAGGACTGGTCTCTTCACCTCAATTATGCATTTCCTCCCTTTCTGATGATCAGCAGAGTTCTGTCTCAAGTTCGTCCCCAAGCCACTTCTCTGGTGCTGATTGCCCCCTTCTGGCAGGCACAAATCTGGTTTCCCTCCTTGTTGGAGATGGCAACAGACTTTCCTGTTCTACTTCCTTCTTTCGACGACCTGCTTCTCAACCCCCAGGGCCTTCGCCACAGCCTCATTCTGGACAACTCCTTGACTCTGTCGGCCTGGAAAGTTGTGGCCTCCCCCTCCTGACATCCTCATTTCACAGGAAGCTGCTCTCTTCATTGACCAGGCCTGGGCCCCTGGGACTTCCAAAGCATACAAATCCGCCTGGTCTCTTTGGGCAAGCTGGTGTTTGGAAAGGGATATCGATCCCCTTTCAGCCCCTCGAAATTTTATAATCAATTTTCTGGCTTTTGAGGCCAGCTCGGGTAAGGCCTACCGTACCATCAACCTTTATCGCTCTGCGATTTCCCTCAGCCATGTGCAAATTGATGGCAAACCTGCTGGGGCTCATCCCCTGATCTGTCGCCTCCTCAAGGGCGTTCGCTGCGCCAAACCTCCGTTGGCTAAGTATAACTTTTTATGGGATGTTTCCGTTGTTCTTAAACTGTTCATGAATTGGCCTGTTAATTCTAACTTATCTCTAAAAATGTTATCTGCCAAGCTAACTATGTTGCTTTGTTTAATTTCTATCAAAAGAGTTTCTGATGTTAGAGCTTTAGATATTTCTTCTAGACAATTTTCCCCTACAGGTGTTCTGTTCCAGATTCGCAGGAGAACTAAAACTAATTTGGATTCAGTGTTTTATCCTTATTTTCCTGACCAACCACAACTTTGTGTGGGACAATGTTTGAAAGTGTATGAACAAAAGACCGCTAATCTCAGAGCGTCCTCTTGCTCCCAACTGCTTATTTCCTTCCGCAAACCCCACCTTCCCGTCTGCTCCCCTACCCTCGCCAGGTGGGTTCGTTGGGTGATGTTTCTTGCCGGTATTGACGTCTCTGTTTTCGGAGCGCATTCGGCCTGGGGAGCCATGGCCTCCAAGGCCTTGTGGTCCGGTTCCCGTTTGGAGGACATTCTGAGATCAGCTGATTGGTCCAATGACAGTGTTTTCCGCATGTTCTATTGTAAACCTATTCATTCTGTTGCTTCTGATGTTATTAATATGCTTTAAACAAGCATAATAGGAGCCTCCGGTCTTGTCATAAAATGTAGATTTTCCTAGTTATTATGGCGGAAAGTCTTAATTTTATTAAAGACACGGAGGCGAGTATTATCCCACCTCTACAATTCTAATTTGTGTTCTCCCTCCCTACAGCGAATCCGGCCTTGCCGCCTGCTTCATCATAAGAGGTCTTCCCTCCATCGCCTTCGTTCTTCACCCTTGTGGACTTCGTCGGACCTCCCGGCTCCTTCTCCAGATGTTCAAGTTGGACTTTGGCCTTGGCTCCCAGTGATTCCAGATTTCTGTTCCTGGACTTTGGCTCTTACTATTGTTTTTTCTATTCTTCCTTTGTTCAATGACTCTATCTGACCAGCTCGTCAGCGAAAAGAGGAAGCTGCGCAGTCAGTATGGCCTCTTATATGTTTACTTGGTACTGATTGGTTAATGTACTCTCGTTTTTTCACGTTCCCATGGCCCAGTTGTCTCCTGGCCCTCTGGGAACTGTAGTTTTTTCACTTTTCTGGCTGCTATTGCAATAAATGCAAGATTAGAAAGCATAATACTCGCCTCCGTGTCTTTAATAAAATTAAGACTTTCCGTCATAATAACTAGGAAAATCTACATTATAGCCCAATTGTAGCCCGATTATAGCCCAAGTAGCCCAAGTAACCCTATGCTTATATAATCCTATGAGGGAATTTGCCAGCCAGCCAGTGTTGCCAGATTGGGCTATTTCCCGCACAATTGGGCAACATTTTTCCCATTTGTGCGGGGAAAAACCCACTTGGAGGGTGGCTACTTTTTGGGCTTATTTTCACCAGTTGAGCGCAAATTTTTAGCTGGGACGGCGCCGACACTTTGTCACTTGTAGGGCAGGCAGCATGGATGGGAACCAAGAGCAACTGAGCCAACCAGTGGTGGGAACTGGTACAAATGTCAGCAGTCAATGAACGCGAAGCGCACTGCATGGCTGAGACATCAATGGAGGAGTACAAAGCATGGGTGTGGCGTGTGTGTGATACTTTCTAGACTTGCTGCTTGAAGGCAGCAGTGCGTGCGTGCATGTGCAAATGCAAGCGCACCTGCTGTTGGCGCTGCCAAATGTTACCCAAGCATAGTGGTGTACAGGAGTGTTGGACACAGTCTCTTTGGGTAAGAGTGCCGTCAATCTAGTAACGCGCGAAAGCGCTACTAATGACGGCCCTGGGAATACTGTTTGCCCAACCCCCGCACACTTTATTAAAAGCAGTCAAGCGGGACGGCTGCAGCAGAGTCTCGGCGTGGGCAGCACACTCAGCAGGGTGTTTGACGACTGGCGTCCAGATCGCACAATTGTGTCACAGTCATACTGTCACTGTCTCATCATCATGGAAAAGACCGAGACAAAGTGAGTGACAATGTGACCAACAACACTGCAACTGACTTCTAGAGTCCCACTCCGAACCGGGGCCGGCCTGTGACTTCACTCTGAGTCGTCATTGCGGCCATAAGCGGCCCGTTATGAACTGCCACAATTTGAATTGCAGCAAATTGTAAGTGAAGTGATATATTCTCTGCTTTTGTTTTGTAAATAGGTCACTGTTATGCGGCCGGTAATTGTTGGCAGGACAAACTCCTTTCAGTGTTCTCATGACTCCACAGTCTTGCTGGCTCTGTCAGTCAGTGCATGGCGCGTGTCTAACACCAGACAGGATGAAGCATTAGTTTTTACAATGCGGGCCCTAGGAAGTCATTGCTGCGATCCTTTTAGTGCATAGGCAAAATAAACGAATCGACTTGTTTTCTATCACGGTGAGGCTGTTTTTAAAAGACACACATAGCGCACTGTGTAAACTTAAGTTCTGCTGCTGCTAGCATTTGCCCTTTGTGACCCAGTCATGGTCTGGCAATTTTACACCGTCAGTGCAATTTCTCGGTTTTTCTGAAAGCAGCAGTAGTGATCACTAGTGTAAAATCATGTAGGATTAGATTGTGGGTATACAATTGTTCGTCAGTACGATCAGGTGAGTTTCAGAAGTTTCATTTTCTTTTCATAGCCTGTCCTTGCTTAAATGAGTGTCATTTCTTATGTTTATCTGTTTACATGAACTTAATTTCTTTATTTTGCTCACAACGAAGAGTCACTCTTAGTGTAATACATTTAACAGTTGAATGTCATTCATAAGTACTCTGAAACCTTGAAAATGTAACACATAAGCAGTTTTAAAACGTAGCATCTATGCAGGCTGAATTTTCATGTTGAATAGTGCCCTTCCATTTCTGGTGCCTTGCAATCGTTTTAAAATCTTCATAGGGTTTCTCATTGCTGAAATGGCTGTAATTTGTTATATATGTTTCCCTCATCTTCGTTGCTTGATTTTTGCTCGCGAGAAAGTGTCACTCATAGTTGTTGAATGTCACTCATAATTACACTGAAATTATGAAAATGTCACACATAAGCAATCTGAAACCTTGGCAGCTATACACTGTGTCACTTTTCTCTCGAGTCTCAGACTGTCAGACCTTGCCTGGTGATGCAGCCCTGTGCTGTTGTGGCCGTCGACTCGTGGGGCCTGGCTGCAGCATGTCGAAGCAAGCACAAATTGAAGTAAGTTCATTTATAGACATCAACAATAGCTGAAACAAATGTTCAGTATTTGGGAAATGTGTGTTTATCCAAATAATCCATTAGGAAGAAAGAGGGGTGAAGGACAAAATGCCCAATTCAGTAATAACAAGTTAGGTTTTGCCTTATAAAGCATTGCAGCGACCGCTTTAAGATCGGAATGAAAAAATTCCTAGCTAACGTAACGGAAGTTTCAATTCTATTAAGGACGCGGAGGCGAGGATTATGCCTTCTTTCTTCACTTTATTCCATTAGCAGCAAGAAGGTAAACAAAGACTACGTTTCCCACGAGCCATAGGGAAAAAGTAGGCTAGAACAACAAACAATCAAAACCAGAGTCCATGTCCAATCAGGGGCAACCAACCCAATATAGTCCTCTGTCAGTGACCATTCTTCCTCTTTCTGAGCGCGACGACAGCTGTCCCACACTCTTCAGGGACGCATTACACACAGCACCAGAAAGCAATGCAGAAACAGCAACAGGGTACATCATACCAGCAATGCATTAAAAGCATGAAAACAGCTACTTACTCCAATACGGGGAGGGATCTCCTCCGGGAGAAATGGGCGGGATAATCCTCGCCTCCGAGTCCTTAATAGAATTGAAACTTTCCGTTACAATAGCTAGGAAATTTTTCATTCTGTGTCAGGACTGGAGGCGAGGATTATGCTTGTTCAAAGCTTGCCCACAACCCTTTGAGCCATATTAAGAACTGGTTTGAAGTAGAACCTCTTAAAGGTAGAGTCCGAAGACCAATCTGCTGCATTAAGGATATCCTCCAGGCAGGCACCCAAGCCGAAGGCTTTCGAGGCCATAGCTCCGCGGGCGGAATGAGCACCAAACTGCCGCATACTGATGCCGGCCTCTTGCATCACCCACCGAACCCATCTGGTGATGGTGGGCGAGGAAACCGCTTTAAAGGGCTTCCATAGCGAAATCAGCAACTGACGTTCCCCAGGAAGGCGGAAGTCCTCCGTCATCTCTTCGTAGGCCTGAAGGCATCTGACCATGCACAGCTTAGGGGAGTCAGGAAATGCCGGGTAAGAAATAACCCTGGTATGGCACTTAGTGCGTCGTTGCAGAGTAAAGGTAACACCTTTAGGAGAGAAAATTCTTCCCGAAATGTCCAAAACCCGGACATCCGAGACACGTCTACAGGAAATCAGACAAAGAATCATAGCTAACTTCGTGGACAACTCTTTCCTCGCCAAAAACCGGTTAGGCTGCCAAGAAAGAAAAGGGTTCAAGACTTGATTGACGTCCCAGAGGGCGGAGTAACGTGGTTCCGGGGGCAGTGACAGTCTTATGCCACGTAGCAGCTTACAGACCAGGGGATGTTCCCCCACCGGAGTACCATCCACAGGGACGTGACCAGATGAAATCGCCGATCTAAAAGAATTTATAGACCGCTAGGCCAGACCATCAGAGGCCAGTTGCGCCAAGAAGTTCACCACGGCAACCACGTCGGCGACCAAGAGATCGTAACCCTGTTGCATACACCAACGGGACCATCTGCCCCATGCGGACCGGTATCGCTTAACTGTACTGTCCTCCCACGCCTTGGAGATGAGGTCCTCAGCCTCTCTCGAAAGGCCCGAGGTTTCCCATCTACCCCAGAAATCCGGCACGCCATGAGAAACAGAGACCCCGCCAATACCAGTGGGTGAGGATGCCCCTCGGGATTCATGAGAAGAGTCGGAAACTGGGGGAGTAGGATTGGAAAATCCCAAGAAAGTTCCAGAAGAACTTGAAACCACACTTGCGACCTCCATAGAGGGGAAATCAGCACCACGTCCGCCTCCTGTCTGCGGATCTGAGCCGAGGAGCACTTGATCATCGCGAAAGGGGGAAACGTGTATCCCCGTTCTAGGCTCCAATCCTGGAGGAACGCATTTGTGGCTGCCGCGAGGGGATCCGGTCTCCAGCTGAAGAACCGGGGAATCTGGTAGTCCAGTCGGGAAGCAAACAGATCCGCCGAGAACGGACCCCAGAGGTCGTTCAGGGCGGAAAAAATGGCTCGGTCCAGCTTCCACAGGCTGGAATCCCAGAAATGACGAGACTGAAAGTCGGCCTCCAAATTCTCCTGACCCGGAAGGTACTCAGCCGTGACCGAAATCTGTCTGTCCAGGCAATACTGCCAGAAACTTGCCGCCAGATCCGAGAGGGCCTTGGATCTGGTCCCGCCCAAGTGATTCACATACCGAACCGCTGAGATGTTGTCCATCTTCAGGAGTACGCAGGACTGCACCGAGTCTCTCGTCCAACACCGTACGGCGAACGAGCCTGCCAAAAGCTCCAGACAGTTTATGTGTAATTTCCCTTCTGCTGGAGACCACAATCCTCCTGTGGACAAATCCCCGCAGCGGGCGCCCCAGCCTAGCCTGCTGGCATCGGACTTGATCACTAGGTCCGGGGTAGAACCAAAGATTGTATGCGCGTTCCAGGCTTCCATGTGGTCCAACCACCACCGAATCTCGTCCGTCACCTCGGGTGTCAGATCCACCTTGTGAGAATAGGGGAACCAATTCCGTAGAAAATGCACCTTCAGGCGCTGCAGAGCCCTGTAATGAAGAGGAACTGGAAACATGGCCTGGATGAAGGTTGACAAGAGACCTACCACCCGCGCTATCTGACGGAGAGACACTTGGCGCTTGGCCACCACACGGCGCAACTCGTGGCGGATCTTGGAGATCTTCTTTGCCGGAAGACTGAGAGTGGAGGACGTCGAGTTGATGACGAACCCCAAAAAGGTAAGACACTGGGTCGGCTGGTAGAGGGATTTCTCTTTGTTGATCACAAACCCAAGACCTTGAAGGAGAGCAACTGCCATCTGAAGTTGCGCTCCCAGATTGCGGACAGGAGGCCATCACAGGAGATCATCCAGATAAACGATCATCCTGACCCCCTTGGCTCTCAAAAACTCCACCGCCGGCTTGAGTACCTTGGTAAAACACCATGGCGCCGAGGAGAGGCCGAACGGAAGGGAGGTTAATTTGTAAACGCGGCCTCTCCACATGAACTGTAGGAACTTCCTGTCTGGGGGAAAGACAGGGATTACCAAATAAGCGTCCTTGAGGTCCAGACGGACCATCTAATTGCCGGGACGAAGGACATCCCGAAGGAGATGAATCCCCTCCATTTTGAAATGGCAATACACCAGCCATTCGTTGAAGGCGCTCAAATTTATGACGGGCCTTTTGCCGCCATCTGTCTTGTCCACTAAGAAGATATTGCTTAAAAACCCCACCGGGTGAAGAGCAGACAGGGAAATGGCACCCTTGCGCAGGAGAGAGGCAACCTCTTCGTCTACCAGAGCGGCATCCGAAGCTGAGAAGTGGATAGGATGTGGGGGGGACAGTTGCCTTGGGGACCCCATGAACTCTATGTGAAACCCTTGCACTGTCTGGAGAACCCACGCATCACGTGTGAGTGACTGCCAAGCCTGAAAACAACTTGCCAACCGCCCTCCAAGCCTTGGCAGGGAAGAAAGGTGAACACTCACCGGAGTTTGTACTGGTGGAGCCTCCACGGTATCCTCTTCCTTTTCCTCTGCGTCCTCTCGTAGGATAGAAATTACCAAACCGCGACTGGTCCTGCTGCTGGCCGGGGCCTCTCTGGTTACCCTGCTGGTGACCGCGACCGGCCGAGCAGCCCCTGCCTCGGCCGGCCCCGCGAAAAACACGGGGAAACACCTTGTGAATCGTAGACTGGGCCCCGTCCAGGGACGTGAAGGTGATCACGAACTTGACAAGCTCCTTGACGAAGGGCTCGCCAAATAGGCCCCCTAGGGCTACTGGTCCGGCCTCAGAGTCCGCTAGGTCGCCTAATTTTGGATCGACCTTGATAAGTAAGGACCTATGACGCTCAGTAGAGAGTGCGCAATTGGCGTTTCCCAAGAAGACAATTACCCTTTAAACCCAGTTGGACAATACGTCCGGAGAAATAGAAGAACCGGATTCTTTGGCCTCCTCAACCATGTCCAGGATTTTGGTAGCTGGACCAAGGACATCCAAGAGCTTGTCCTGGCAAGCTCGCCAGGATCTGTCAATCCCCTTCTTCAGGTCGCAAATGAATTTCTGCAGAAAGGTATGCATTCTGGGGTCGATCTCAGGCGTGAGGACCACCTTACCCTCCAAGGAAGGGCGGGGGCACTCCGGCCTCAGGCAATTACGGGCCTCCTTCTCTAAAGGACGGCGGATGTGCTCTGCCACATAAGCGGCCACCTTCTCACCCGGAGCCCACTCCGAAGAGCGGGGGTGGACGATATCGTTTGGGTCCAACATATCGGAGAGGACCGAAGGTGGAACCGATGAACGTCCCGGATGGGAGGCGCTCGGATCGGTGTCGGGAGTGCCTGGGGGACAACCTCAGAGGGTTGAGGCAATGGAGGTGGAGGCACGGGAAGTGCAGCCGGCTGGCCAGCTCGGCTATCCATGAAATCTTGGCGTAAACGCTCGAAAGTGTCCGCATCCACCCCAGGGGTCTGGGCCGGGGAAGTCACTGGAGCTGAGGGCCCAATGCGCTGTTCCAAGCGCGAAAACGCATTAGCGATCTGGTGGGAAAGTCTGTCTTCAAGGGGAGACATAGCCTGGCCGGCGGCCTGATAGATGGAAGCATCTACAGCATCATAAAATGCATCCCCCAGGGCATCTCTGCAAGGGGGTCCTCCTCCTCGGGTATTCGTCATAATACTCCATGACCCAGCGCATACTGAAGCTGGCGGCGGAGTCAGTCTCTGCCTTTGACGAGGATTGCAAGATGAAGCAGCAGGTATTGCTGAAACGCTGAGTGGCACCACATAGGCCTCTGTTGGTCCCCTATGATATAGTCGAGCTGGGTGGCAGCTACAGGATAGGGGCAGCAAAACAAAACGCAATCGGGGAGAGCTGGAGCCCCAAGGGGACACTCTGCTGGGAGCTAGTACACCAACGTGCCAGAGGGGCCCTCACCGGTCTGGGCCTTGTCCACCTTAAGAGCCCAGGCCAGGCAATACAGGACCTCGTGCGAGGTGTCAGAAGCAGTACTACAGACCCCACCACCGCTCAAATGTACTTTCTTGGTGGCGGAGCGTTCATGCAAAGAAACGCGGTAGAAGCGGAAAGCAACCCGCTCCCGCCGCTACAGACCAACGGCGTTCTCCTCAGCAAAGAGAATGCGCGCGCGACGTTTGAAACCTCCGAAGGGACAAATGTCGCGCTGCACTCCAGACGACCTCCGCGCCCTCTAGCGGCGGGAGGTCCGCCGAGACCAAGCCAGCATCCGCGCCGCGTAGGGCTGACAAACTCAACCCTGCAGCGGCCAAACAAACAAGTGAACACACACAGGTGTCGGAACATGAACCCCCGGCGGGAGGGGGCAATATTCGAACGCAACGCATGCGAAGGAAAGTAATCCTGAGTGAAAGAAAAAGAAATACAGTGTGACGCGCAACACAGCAATAACAGAGCGCAACACATCGCTAGCACATAGCAGTAAGCGCACCAAAGCAGCGCTACCAACAAATCAAAATACAGTAAGCACTAAACAGTATAAGAACTGAAGAGTACTTATCTTTGATGCGGAACAGCGAAGAAAGAGGAAGAATGGTCACTGATAGAGGACTATATTGGGCTGGTTGCCCCTGATTGGACATGGACTCTGGTTTTGATTGGTTGTTGTTCTTGCCTACTTTTTAGGGCTCGAACCTGCAACGCAATCGCGAAGCGATTGTCGCTGTGCGAGCCTTATTGTGATCAGTTTTGCTTTCAAGGACTTCAAGGGGAGACAAGAGATGTGCACGCGCCGCCTGCCGTAATCGGATCAGGTCGCGCGCACGTTCACCATCTCCTGTCTCCCCTAGCTTGTACAGTACACAGAGACACACGCACCCGGTCGCGCAGGGCCGTTTCAGATTTCAGCGTGTGTGTGCGCGCTTTTCTCCTTTGCATCACGAGTACAGGCGATCTGCCGCCTCCTTTTCGGGCACCCGGAGTCTGCAAAGTCTGCATACTATTGCATGTACTAATTGTGAACAGCTTACCAACACCACGTGCCAATACATAAACACCCCTTTCCTTCTCAAAGTAAAGATGCGCCTTGTCCACGTGCACCCCCTTATCTTGGCAAAGGCACTGTGTCTGAAGCCGTTTTACTACGAGACTGGTTGCTTTTTCATATTTCTGCACCTAAATACGCGTTCAGCAGTACGTTTGCAACAAAAACAACTTTACTAAGTATTTGGACAGTTTAACCCCAACCACCCCACTCCCAAGCTCATGCGCACACACTCACAGCCCGTTTCCCCCCCACCCTTAACCACCCCACTCACAGCCTCCCACGCACACACACAGCCACTCACGCACACCCCCTTACCCCACGATGTCTTCATCGGCATACTGCAGCGTCTCCGTCTTGATTACAAGAGCCCCCTGCCTCGCCGCCACTGTGCACGAGCCGCAGATCCAGGAACAGCGCATGCACCAGCAGCCCTCGCGCTCCTAGCCCCCCCTCTGTCTCCTCTCCCGCCCGGATGTGGAGCACAGGTGCCGCGATGCTTATTTGTGGGAGCTGGCCGATTTTTACCCAGGGATATGCAATGTATGAAGACCCGGGCACAAATCTACTCAATTTGGACGGTACAGTTGAAATAAACCTCTCATTTACTTAGCTAAAATGAAAACACCAGGGATACAGAATTGTGTTTTGGCAAATATGAAATAGGGATCTAGACATGTCTCTATCGAAAGATACAAGGAAATTACTACCGGACTTTGATGGTAGTTATGGGAACTTAAACCATCACATGTTTCTGCCTATTGTGCCAAAGCACTCTCCCGTCATTTTACACGCTGCACACTTCAACTTGAACACTCTTACTTTTTTCTGAAACACCCATTTTTCCTTCTGTTTTATCTGTAAACTCACTTCCTCATGCTGTTTACCCCTGCCTCAACATTTTTTAACATATAAAATGTTACTTTTATCCATTGTTAATCCAAGGCTGAAAGACATACTATAAATACATTTCATGAGAATAATTTCTTTCCAGTAGCTGTCAACCACAGTTTTGCAATTAAGAGGCCTCGCTACTCTCCGAATCCATGGTACTCCTTTTATCAACCTAAAAACGCGTCATTCAGTATTCGAACCTGTGAGGTGCGGATAACACCCAGCTCCCTACAGCTATTCCTTGCAGTCTTTAGTAGGAGTCAAAATTGACACGAGACAAATAGATCTCTCTATCAAGTATGCTAATCACCAGAGTCGTCATGCTATTGTTATTTTTACCGGAAAAATGCACCACACACCAAGATCTTGGCAGGATGCACTTATCTTTCCTCAGCCTGTCATGCAAACAAATTTGGCCCCTGGTGCGATGGCACCTGTTGCACCTTCCTAAAGCTGGCACTGTTGATAGGCATTCTGTGACTTCTGTAGCAAAAAGTGATTACGAGTTATGCCTCATGCCATCATTGTCTAATATTTAAGGACATGTAGAATTATAGTTCCCTTACCTACACTATTACGCATCAAAAAGACACGTAGGAATCCCATGAGTTAAGGTGTGAACAAGACTTTTCACTTTATAGCCTAGATTATCTAAACATAAGGGCTCCTTTACTCTACATATATCTCAAAAATCCTATCAAGTTGTATTTACTCCAAGTCTCGAGCTTCAATTCCCTTCTCATCCCATTATCTCATTGCTCGCCCTAACCACTTTATTTATAATCATGAAGCCCACAGGGATCTTATGAATTTATATTTGATGGTAATAACCTTATAACGGTGAAGAAATAGTTTATTGACTCGGTGCACTGTGAGTCCCTTGCTCACTGCACCATCAGGATTCAAGCAAGCCGGGCCGAAGACGGCTGCAATGCCAGAAACCGGTCCCCGGAAGCTTGTTTCCTTTCCAGTAAAGAATTGGCTTGGTAGTTTGGTCTGCCCTGTTCCCATGATGCACTGGGCCAGGGACAGACTAATTTGCATGTAGCCAGGTTCTGAACTGGGATGGTGTAGTGAGCTAAAAAACGGTGATGGATCAAGCCCTGATCTTTTGACTGGGTATGAGTGTTCTGCTTAATTCAGATACTCTGTCCATCACCACCCCCCTTTTTGAATCGCTGCTCAGAACTGGCAGTTCTAAAAAGATGGTGCCGAAACGGGTCTCTATCGGGCTCTCCATTTTTGCATGCTGGGTAAAAAAAATCTTTACTCTGCAGCAGTACCACCCTTCACTGCCTTTAAGGTAGCCTCAAAGAGACTCGTTATAGTTCTTTCAGTCTCATCATTTTAGAACGGAAGCCTTTTTAATACTATATACAACGAACGAAGACATAGTAGTTGTTTATTTATCTTACACAGCTAACAACCATTGGCAAACCCAATATCCCTTACTTGTTGTAGGTTTAATGTTACTTGTTGTATTATATATCTGTATGCCATGACAGAAGCAGCAAAATACCAGTGGTGCGGCACACTATGCTAAGCACAGATTTTTACCTTGGTATGTTAAGCCATGCCCTTAATTAAATCGGTCACGCCCCTTTGAGAGACTACCTAGTTTTTTTCATTCCACTTAAAGCCCTGCTCAGAAGCATGCAAAAAAAACTGCTGTATTTTGGTGCGCGGTGGAGAAGAAAAGAGGCCAAACCCTTGCTTCATAATGTTCTAAAGGCACTCATCCCGGTTGCCTCCCGGTAACATCACTCCTTTGTGATGAAGCAGAGCAAGGACTCTCCACCTTGGCTCCTGCCCGTAGAGCAGGGCTGGACTGGCTGTAGCAGGCACCGGGCATTTCCCCGATGGGCAGCTACGGTTGTGGCGGGTTTTGTGCCCCTGGGGGACCATTTTTGTTACAGCGCCATTTTTCAGCATAAGCTGCAATATTGGCCGCTGTAACAAAATCGCCTGGCAGATAGCTCGGCCCCGAGGGGCTGGCCGAGCACTTTGCCAGGGCCGGTTTTGGTTCCCAGTCCGGCCCTGCCGTGGAGTGACAAATGGCGCGCCTCTTGTATTTGCAGGGGGCATCTGGACAGCAGTTCTGCAATACAGCAGAAAATCCCACAGCCTAAAATAAAGTTGATTTGTATTGATGCTGATGGGAAAAATGCTACAGATAAAACTTATCACTTCAGAGGAATCACAAGCAAAGCTATTTCAGTCAGCAGACTGCAGACTCTTATCTGGCTTAGTTATAAATAGGGGTGGGGGCTGGTAAATTCTGCCATGCGGCATTGGCAACGTTTTTGCCCAATAATGGCAATACTCCTCATACTCCATAGGCGGAGCGGAGTTTACCGCCCCCTTCTACTATGCATGCATGCATGGTCTGTAAATCGGACACATGTGCGCATTACTAGTGCACCCCAGCGGAAGCAGTGTGCTACTGAATACCTATAGCGATATATTATTCCACACAACTTCCGGAAAAACATACCCTATGAAAAGAATGATAATGGTGTCTGAAGTGTTTCAGAATAGTTTTTTTTCTATATTCATAAAAATGTATTTATAAATTGCTGCCATCTCTGTGTGTCTCATTTTAATTAGTTTATGACACAACACCCTATGTCCTTTTACGTCATGGGATGACAACTTGCAAATCGTTGTAAAACATTCTTTTTTCTTATTACAAGTAATTCATTTAAACTGCTGTTCTCCCTTTTGCAACTATGGAAACAGTCACTGTCTGTAAAACCGATTTAAAAAGGAGTTTTTTATCTGTAAAATCACAGGTAAAAATATGCTCCATGAAATAAAGTGTCTCTTTCACGATGAAACTGCAAGGCAACATGCGCAAATATAATTGAGAAACAGTTTTTTTCATTTTCTTCATATAGTCAGCTGTACTGAATAATTCCACCATAGGTAATACAAAGGAAACAAGTTCAATAGTACCATGTGCAGGGCTCTGTAAGATTTATTTGAGGTCCCTACAGATCCCACTGCCACAATGTCTTGATTAGTGCTTGATATTTGGTATCTTCTATCATTCTCAAACTCCAACTGGACTGCATCACACAATAGCGTGCCTCAGTGAAGCCATCAACACATTGCCATGATAAACTGGGCATTGGTTCACAAGGGGCTAGAGTTTGAAGCTGTTTGTCCACAAGATCTGAAATCTGGTGTTGGTGATTTCCATCCTCGTGTTCCGTTTTTTTGGAACAGGGTGTTAAACTCGAGAATGGTACACAAAACAGACAGCAGAGTCTGAATCTTCTTGCAGACTATGCAGCCTTCTACTCCAAACTTTCTAGACCTGATTTAACTTTGATGGGAGGAGTGGCTTTTTTTATCCTTCTTTTTAAATTAGATGTGTTTTTAATGATGATGTTATCTTTTAATGTAGGCTTGCATCTTTCATGGTTGTGTTTGCTTCCAAATAAAGATTTGTTATTATTACTCCTTTGATAATATGCAACATCCTTCCCCATGGTATGGGTAATCCATGTGAGAAGTTGGCCTGGTATGTGCTGACCACTAATTAAAGTGGGCACCTTGTACCAGTCCAAAACAACCTTTATTGATGATTAGGTTAAAGACCACCTTTATTGAAAGCTATCCTAGTGGTAGTAATGGAGAGCAGCCTTCAGGCTAAGTCTCGAAGGAATGTAGAGCAGCTTGTTTTACCAGATTGAAACCTCTTGAATGACCAAATGAAAGGAGAACCACACAATGGATATATAAAATATATGTATTTATTATGAAACACTCTGTACTAACCTCTTTATGATATTAGAGAACAAAGCACACAATATTAAATCACTAGAACAGTAAATAGCACAATACACAGCGGGCTTCAGGGGAAGACCAAACTATATACTAAGGAAGTGGTATAACACCACAAAGTGACTAGACACAGTGCCTAGAGCATGTAGAATCGTTGGGACCCCAAGGAACCACCCAAAGTAGTGACACAGTGGGCCCATGGAGGACGGGTGCAGTGTGAGAACACAGGCGCGAGCTCCGTACAATCCTATGGGAAAGTCGCAGATGGAATTTTAAAGATTAAGGACACTTCGGAGAGGACTTTCAAACATTGAAGGTTCTAAAGCCAGCACCCTTGAGAGTACTGAGATATGCGTGTTACCTGTCCCAAAGGAGCCGGGTGCATAGGGGTCAAGTGATGTCGGGAACCTTCGTCGTTTTCAATGACGTGATGCGGAAAAGTGCTGCTGCTGAGAAGATGAAAAGTGTCAGGTGGAATCCAAGCCTGGATCCGAGGTGAGAAGTACCTGAAAGCAGAGGGGACAGAGCCTGGGTCACTTCACAGTGACCAGGGGCATGACAGACGAATGCCCACCGATGTCGGGTGCTTCAGGTGAGAAGAGGTGATGCTTTACTCTGCAGCCACGGGGACCAGGAGACATCGACGACAACCAAACTCTGGAGGTGAGCTGTCCCAGGAAGGATTTCGAGTGCTCGGGGGTCAGTGTCTGGATTGAACACCAACAAGCCTTGGCAACTGCAACCCATTCGGGCAGAGGAAAGATGCTTCGGTGAGGACCAGCAAGGTCCTGGGGACTCTCCAAGCTACGGAGAGAACTGACCAGAATGCTCCAACTAGGAATTCTACCCTTGAGCTCGGCCCACTTGCTTCTAGTGAGAAGGCGCCAGTTACTCCATCAATTGCCCACGATAAGTCTCAAAAGGACCTGGGCGAGAAATACAGGGGCGTACCTTCGGATCCAGCTGGGCATGGGCCATGGCCCAAGCAGATGTCGCACAGATCATGTAGAGGACTGAGCAGGCCATTTCCATCTTTTCAACCTCCTCAACTACCTCATCCTTCACACTCCATACCCCAGTCAAAACCAATATACATGACCAACATTCCCAAAGTGGATAACGATAGTTCCAAACACAAGAACGCAGAAACCCTTAACAACAAAGCCATACACTGGTTGAGGTACACTAGAGATGGCAGATCCATAATAAGGGATGATATTGTACAGGCAAAACGATATACCGTTAAAAATAATCCAACTGATGTCCTAGAACTTATTTTAGTGAATGACCTACTGGTCCAGAATCTTGTCGACATGGAATTGAGATCACTGACCCCAACCCCTACTAAGATCAGCCTAAAATTAAACATCCCTTATGCACGGAGCAATGCAATAATTTACTCCAGCTTCTTGGGGGTTCACCCATTTCATCACTCTCTCAGAATGATTGACTTCTTTCACCTGTGGTAAAGGATCCTAATTGTACTCCTAGTATAATTCATAAGTACATTCCTTTTACAGCCTATACACACCAAGAGGATTCATTTTCAGAGCTAGAAAGCATGCTCTTCAATGCACAACCAGTCTTAGATATTACTCCAGTCTCTACATTAAGTGATCGTGCACAGGCTAATATTCCAGATACACCTGGCTACTCTTCAACAAAGATAAATACCCTGCATACCTCACTGTCTTCCCAGATTTACTTTCCAATACCTTCTGGTAGGATGTTGAAGATAATGTCGTGGAATGTGGCGGGCATAGGGGGAAAATCGACCACCCACTCTAGATTGAACTTATCAATCACCATGAGATTTGCTTACTTCAAGAAACATGGAGTTTGACCCCACATTTATACCTGGGTTTATGACTTTTCACAGACCGGCCATTCCATCTAAACATGGCCGGTCGTCAGGTGGGTTGCTTATTTTAATCAACATTTCCCTTAATTGCGGTGCTAAGGAATTGGATACTAATAGCCCTGACATTTTAGGTGTAAGGCTAAACAATGACAAGGGCAAGTCCATTGACGTCCTCAACGTATATGCCAGAAGTACCAGAGGAGGTAGCTCTCCAACCTTGCATGTCCTGGACCAATTACTGGAAGTTTGACAGGATGGTCACTCCCTAATAGTTGGTGGTGATTTTAATGTGACATTTGAATCATTAGACTGTGTAGAGTTCCATGATGTGAGTGAGGAGGATAAAGCATGGATGGTGCTACCTATGGAGCTTACCCCTATAAAATAAATGGTCGAAATCAGCACTACAGCTGAATGACATTACTTTAGAACATAGGCTAAGAGCAGCAAATGGGAGAACGAGTTCCGACAAAGGAGGAGGGATGACTTTTAGAGGACCACAGGGGGCGAGTAGGATTGATTATCTCCTAGTAGACCTTGCATTATGGCCTTTGGTACAGCACATGGTTATCATCCTGACCCATGACAGTGACCATAATTCCCTTAGTTTGACTGTCAAACACCCATGGGACAAGAGGGTGAAGGCCGGATTGATTCCATTAAGTACTAAGGTGGTAATTCCTTCCAAAAACAAACATCGGCTCAAATGGCCTGCTGTTATGGCAGATGAAACTAAGGTTAGATGGATTACAAATGCCCTAGAAACCTTGGGTGCTGAGTCCGACGACCCTTCCAAAATATTTGCTTGCAGCAGCTCACATAAAGACTTTTTTGACCACCTGACCAGTTTCTTTCTTGCCCGTGGCCATAAGATCGGACCAAAGCAAGGTAGATCATTAGGCACTAATTTATGGTTCAATAAGGAATGTAGAGTGGCAAGAGGGAGATTGTCCAGAGCTATTAGAAATAGGGATGCTTTAAGTATACACGAAACCAGGAAGGAATACAAACAAGCACAGGTCAAAGCGAAGAGAGAATGGGAAGAAAGGAGGTGGGAAGATCTTGGGGAGGTCACCCGTCACCCAGATAGTAGAAAGTTTTGGGCCCTCTTGACCAAGGGCAACTTCGAATGATCGGCCCCCTGGGACAACAATATTCCAGCTGTAGAATGGAACAAACAGTTTAGTGTTCTCTATTCTCTCATTGGAACTTAAAATTTAAACCAGTTGTTCCAGGATGTAGGCTACCCAGTGCATACCCTTTCATTTTCTAGAGATGAAATGTTGTCCTCTCTGGACGCAGTTGCACCTGCGAAGGCCCCCGGCCCGGATGGTATCCCAGGTGACCTTTTTCGAGGAGATAGGGAAAATTGGGCTACTTATTTAGCAATGTTGGCCAACGAGATATATCTGGTGGGAGAAGGATCCTCGATTCGTGGAAAGGGGCGGAAGGAGTACCCATCTTTAATAAAGGGGACAGGACGATGCCCCAACTATCGCCTGATCAGCTTGATCAATTATGCCCAAAAGGTCTTCTGCCACTCCGTCCTGGCCAAAATCGAGGACTGGATGGATGAGAACGACATCCTCTCTCCACTCCAAGCAGGATTCCGGAGGAAGACCAGCACAATGGATCAAGTATTTTGTTTAGTCATGCTATATTGGAAGGTTGTTGTCCTGCGCAAGGGAAGCCTATACCTCGCCTTCATTGATTTAAAAAACGCATTTGACCTTGTGCCCAGGGACCTACTATGGCGGGTACTTAGGGATATGGGAATGCCTTTAGAGATCCTGGAAATATTAGGCTGCATGATGGTAACTATGCTCAGGTGAGGTGGGGAACCCAGGGACAACTTACTGAGCCAATCACGATCCAAAGGGGGGCCGCCAGAGATGTGCATTGGCCCAACCCTTTTCTCCCTCTACATCAACCAGGTAGCAGACATTTTGTGGTCCCAACCTGCCAATGCATCATCTTTAGCGAACCAAAAAATTGCTACATTGCTGTTATTTGCAGACGATACCCTACTAATTTCCAAAACTCCCATGGGTTTCCAAAGGCTTTAAAACCATTTCAAGGTATTTTGCAATGAGAGGGGCTTGGTCATAAACACCACTAAAACCAAGCTAATGATGTTTAACCCGCACAAATCTTTCAAGAGAAACATACTTCTGGACAATGTCCCGCTTGAAAGGGTTAGCTCCTTTAATTACTTGGGTATTAAATTATCAGAGGGAATGGCTTGGAAGAGACACTTGGTCTCCTTGATATTTACCCAGCTTAATGGGGCTTTGAAGAGGGAGCATTGTTTGTCATACACCAAGCCCTTAGCCCCTGCCCTTAAACTGTACAACTGTAAGGCCATGACTAGTGCCCTTTATGGAGCAGAGCTGTGGGGCATAGCACCCACCAATGAGCTTGTAGATGTGGAAAACATGTTTCTCAGGAGCCTGATATCCTTCCCTCCAAGCACACCCCTCCTCCCTCCTAAGCTTGATTTGGGTGTTAAGTCCATCAATGATCTAACGAGGCTCGGCCCACTGTTGTTTTGGCATAGATTGGCCTCTACTCGTGACCTGGCACACTATGTAGCTGCTTTCTGCTAGATTTCCCACTTGGACACCGCTAATAAAATCAGCTGGATTAAACAAGTAAATGCTCTTCGGTCTAGTATTGGCTTGCCAACCCAGCTTATCAGCCATCCACCTTCATATACAAGAAGTCAAGTAAAGCATCTGTATTGGGCTTGGGTCAAAGAGAACAACCTTCGGAAACATCAACTTGGCAGCCTAGCAGATGCTTTCACCAATCTGAAATCGAATTGCCATCTAGAAAGCTACTTCAACATCATTAAGCTGCCAGCCGATAGGAACCTGTATAAACAGTTTTGGCATGACAGCCTACCTATTAATGCCTTTACCAATTCCTGGCCGAACAACAAACTTCAACCCAAGGGCTGTTCTTCTTGCCCATGTCCAAATGAATCTATCGGGTGTGTACGTTTTGCCTGTAAAGCATACTCTAAGCCAAGAAGCAAATGGCTAGCTCCTGTGTGCAGGCAATTAGGGACTCGAAGCTCTAAAGCTGCCCTACGGATACTAAAATCAGATGCTAGACCCCTTTTCGCTTGTGCCACTGCGACATTCCTGGGCCATTTTTGGGTGATTAGGAGGGCACAGCTACAAGGGCTGATTGGTATGAACAGCTCATAACACTCATAAGAACCACGGGTCTGAAAAACTCAATGTGTTAAACTATAAAGAAGGCACAACCGTCATCTGATCGGTCAAGGATACAAAATTCCCATGCAGCCTATAAAAAGAGAACATACCAGTGAGACATAATCCAGAGACCAGTGATTGTTGGAGAGACTCAAAACGAATATACATGGATTCCTATCAAATGTCTTGCGATGATCTATATTCTCATTTGGTCATCCAAGGTCATGGAGTGGTTGGTCTCTAGATCATTGAGACCGATACCACATCCAATTGGTAGAATACTCAGTGAATCTAGCTCACAAGCACTGTGCTGACCAAGAACAACAAAAAATCGTATGGGAATATGTGCAGTGCAAACGTAAAATGTGGTTAGATAAAATAGAGTGGAGAGACAGAAAAAAGAACAATTTATTCAGGAAATTGCCTTTCCCTCTAATTAAAATCAAGAACAGTGCAATATACCAGTCTTAAACAAATATTCGACTGTTGAAAAAAAGGGCCAACATGTTTCAGCCAAGGGGGAACAAGGTCCCACGGCTTTCTTCAGGGCCTCTGTTCTAATGAATTACTACTGCCAATGTGATTATAAGAAAAAGTAAAGTGTTTACAAACAAAAAAGGATATAGATGGGCATTTAGTCCATAGTCCTATTCCTCCGTAACAAACTGGTGTGTCTCACATCTACGAAAAACAAACACAATTGTCTCAGTCAAATGTACACTTAGTATGTTCCAAATTAGTAATAAAAATTATGAATATGCACTCACCCAGATTGACCGGGGACTAGACCTTACCTCTCCTGGACCCTGCTCAGGAAGATGGAGGCCCCGCTCTATGAAAGAAAGGTACAAAGTGTTTTGAGTGAAGGGCTGGCAGTATGCCCGCCTGTTGTCTTCTTAATCCCAAAGGAACACCTCAGTTTTACCCTCTTTCATGGGTACTCATCTGAACTATTTAATAGAGTCAGGGCATGTCTTCAGCAATCATAAAAGCCCACAGAAAGTCAAAGTTACCTTCACTGGGACCCACAGGCCAACGGACAACGGATTGGGAAGGGACCTCGAGCTGCATCACAAAATACCAGCCCACGGAACACTCGTAGAGTGTAGGCCGGAAATCTGTGGTGGAATTACTGCTCGGGTCAGGGCTATAAGTAGCCCAAAGCACAGCCTCAGGGATCGCCGAAAAGCATATGCTGCTGCAAAAGTACACAGTGAACAGGGATTCGGGTTGCACGGTCCCCACGAAGGGATACCAGCGTCAGAATTTCTGAGAGCGAGATCAACCTCAGACACCTCAGGAACCCACCTCCTGTGTTGCAGTAATCTTCGGAGTCCTCAGAAGCTCGGGCGATGCAAACTCCTTTAGTTCAAGGGAGACTCTTCAGTCATCCATCGTCGTGCAGGTCGGTGAAATACTTGGTTTCTGTAGCAGAGTTTAGTCAGGTAAAATCTAAAGTCCTGTAGTCATGAAGTACTGGGTTTTTCGGAACCCAGGGGTGTCGGGGTACACCCTAAGACTTCGGATTCTTCCTGATTAGACCACAGAAACTCAGAGTCTTCTAGGTGAAGTCAAAGATCGAATTTATTGGCTGCAACCAAGTAACAGGCGTCCTAGAAGTACAACACGGTGTATATTCTCAGGAGACTGCTCAATCTTACAAAGCCAGCCTTCTCTTTTTATACAAAATATTACGCTTTAGGCAAACATTCTTTGCATTTCAGTTGACCATTCACATGTTTTCACTACAAAGAAAAAGCAGAGTCATGATGACAAGCCCATATTTCAGTTTGTTCAGCCCACAATAAATTATCCGGCAAGGCCCAGTAGTTTCATCAGATATCCACGGACCCCCAATAAAAACGGGCACCTCCTCCTCGTAAAGCAAGTCATAAAGTAAGGAACAGAGACAGGTGTGTGTGAGATTAGGCGTGGTTTGTGTGCGATGAAAGGTTTATGGCATGTTGTGCCTTGATGCTATCTCGTTCGGCCACTGGGAGAGGAACTGACCGAACAGGTTTGGCCTTGGGCAGTGGAGTCAGCTTGCCCAGGTCGCAGAGAAGTCAGCAAAGGTGTACGTGTCCTTCAAAAGCGTGTTTGGCCTATGTGAGGGCAACTCACAAAATGGCTGCCGTACACAAGATGGAACCCGAGGGTTCGGAACGAAAACTACAATTTCAGGGTGATTTCGTCACTCGAATATGACGAAAATGCTTGTGCATAGTGTACTAGCCATTCTCGGTCTTCTGATATCAAAATCGTCTTGATATGATGATGTTTATAACACGAGTCCAGAATTTTAAGTACTACAAACCCTCCTTTTGCCCTTACATAGGCAATAACCTATACTCACGCTAATCTGAGTTCAGGTCTATATTCATAAAGTCATTGAGATGTTGCTGTAGCATCATCCTATTACTTAGCTCGTCCCTTGATACATCAGTACAGATACTTTTCCCTAGCTGAGCTCTGGGATTCTTGCCATTACCTTGAAGACATAAGTGACCCTGATGGAGTACAATCCAGATCGGGGAAGATCTCTTAGCTTGCTGTTTCTCACTCAGAGTAGCTCCATATCCGGTTACGTTCCATCCTATATATACTAGTGTCTCATCCCTAGGGATAGTCTCATAGGAAATATCTTCCTTAATCATGTCTACTATACCCTTAACTAGAGCACTATTCTTAGGATTGTCTTTTACAGAACGTAGGGGGTAGACTTCATGTGCGTAGATGAACATTGTTCTGTATGCCCACACAGAACCATTGTGGCTAAATGGCAGGACCAGATAAGAGATACCTTTATCCGTTGTGTGAGGCATAAGACCACACACCCAACAGTTAGTCGTGTTCATTACTAGTTGGTGTTGGTGCAAAAGCTGAACAAAGCAGTTATTAATAAACTCTAACCTCCTAGCGGATTCGTGTTCAGGAAGAGGTTGAAAAGAATGTGGGGAAACAGTAGAAGGAGGAGGTATGGGCGATGTAGTGGGTGCAAATGTCACTCGAAAAGAGAATAAAACATATCCTATTAAAAACATCATTACACTGAATAACATAAAAATGCATAGTATCAAAAAACTTTTCTTGGTCATAACTTTACATATTCTGTTCTTAGAGTTCATTGTTTTTGGCAGGTCTCTCCATTTTGAAAAACTCCATCCTCTCTAAAATGCTGCTCGCGATGGTAGGGTGTTCTATGCTAAGGAATGCTTCTGTCAGTCCAGGGCAACTCCCTTAGACCAACCAGAACTGTCGACCTAACGTCTCCAGCTGCACCCCAAAGACTTTGGGCAACCGCGACCCTACAGCGGAACCCGGATGGTGGTTCGAAAAACAAAAATAAAAAAGTTTCTCAGATGGGAGAGCTGCACTTTCAAAAATATCAAAGAAAAGGAATATCTTTATTTGTCCATAGTTCTCGGCCTCAGATTATATCTTTTCTTCCCGGGTACTGTTTGATCTTGAAACAAGAGTTCAGGCTCTGTAGTGTCCAATCGAATTGACGGCGGCACAGCTGCTTGCAAGAGATTGTCACTTTCTTTCTCAGAAATTGTTCCTTTTATACGTGCATCACTGAAAGGTGAAAAACGAGGCACAGTTTCAGTCTCTGAGTCAGCGACCCTCTCCTGGACCCACCGGTCGTACGGCAGACGCAAGGGCACCCTCTTGCAATGTACACCGTGGATCCAGTGTTTCTTTCCTTCCACTCGAACAGCTGATCTCGTTGACAGAAGGACGAGGTGAGGGCCGGTCCACCGGGGCTGGTCGTTCTTTGTTCGCTGAAAGTTTTTCACCAGCACCCAGGATCCAGGATCGATGTGATGACCTGGAGCTTCAGAGGCTTGAGGCAGAGTATCGTGAACCTGTTGGTGTAAAACACGCAATTTAGCCGTCAATTTGTACAAATAGTCAAGCAAAACAGGCTATTCGATTTCACTGAATTTTGTGGGCCTTGGCACTCCCCATATGTTGGCCGGGCGGCCGAAAACTATCTCATATGGACTAAGTCCCACTGGTGAATGCACAGTCATTCTGGTCGATAGGAGTGCTAAGGGTAGAGCGTCGGGCCATTTAAGACCAGAGCTCGCTTGAATTTTGGCCAGTTTAAGTTTTAGCGTGCCATTATAGCATTCTACTAGTCCAGCTGATTGGGGGTGATTTGCAGCGTGGAATTTCTGATGGATGCCTAGCCCTTCACATACTTTCTTCATCACTCGACCCACAAATTCACTCCCATTGTCACTCCAGACCATTCTCGGCATTCCAAATCTAGGGAAGAATTCTTTCACAAGGGCTTTAGCTGTGGATAAGGCAGTGTTGTCCTTTAGGGGGTATGCTTCTACCCATCTTGAAAAGGCACAAACAACAACGAGTACGTATTTTAAATTGTTGCACCTTTCCATGTGGATGAAATCTAGCTGCAAAACCTCGAACTGATACGTTGGAGGCGCAAAATGACCAGCTGGAGTTGGGGTTCCCCTACCAGGATTGTATTTCAGACACACCATGCAATTCTTGACCACATTCTCTGCACACTTAGGAATTCCAGCATTTTGCCATACTGGAGCCAACAACTTACAAATCCCTTTCACACTGATGTGAGCCATTCCATGGGCCATTGTAACCACTGCAAGCACATACGCATCGGGTAACAACAATCTCGGATGCTCTGACAATTCAATCCAACAACCATTGGCATCCATTTTACCCGTACTTTCTCTCCACGCACTCAATTCTTTCTCTGTAGCCTCAGCTTGAATAGATTTCACACTCTCTATCGTATCTTCACACATTCCAACGTCACCAATCCATCTTGCTGGGCCTGCAACATACATTCGACTCTTCACATTCCTTGCTGTTTCTTTTGCGATTTTGTCAGCAAATGCATTTCCACGACCAACATCATCAGTCACCTTTTTGTGTGCGCTACACTTCACAATCGCAACTTGTAACGGCAAGGTCAGTGACTCAAGAAGCTCATTCACCAACTGACCATGCTGAATCTTAGCTCCATGTGAAGTCAGGAGCCCACGTTCTTTCCACAATCGTCCAAAACTCTGAGCCACACCAAATGCATACTGGCTGTTGGTATATATAGTCACTTTCATTCCTTTCGACAACACACATGCTCGTGTAAGTGCAATCAACTCTGCTGCTTGAGCTGAATTATGTGGGATACGTGCAGCTTCAACAATCGTATGCAAAGTCGTGACAGCATATGCTGCAGTCGTATCACCATTCGGCAGCTTGAAGCATGAACCATCCACCCATAAGGTACCATCACACTTTAAAAGAGGAGTATCTTGGAGGTCTATTCTCCCTTTCGTTTCTTCTTCTGTCCTGAGAAAACAATCATGCTGTTCAGAAGCATCTAACTCTGCTACAATAGGCAACAACGTAGCTGGATTCAGCGTGTTGCATCTTTTTATGTGCACATGACTCGCTAACAATGTCAACTCATAACCTGACAATCGAGCACTAGTTAAGTGCTGTATCTTGGTTCTGTTTAACAACGTGTCCACTGCATGTGGAACCATCACAATCAATGTATTATTCATCACTAAACCAGCAGACTGCCGAATAGAAACAGCAGCTGCCGCTGTAGCTCTTAAACAACTCGGCAATGCTTTAGCTACCGGGTCCAAAGTCGACGAAAAATACGCACATGGACGCTGCTTGTCTCCGAACAACTGTGTCAACACTGACAATGCACGACCTTCTTTCTCATGGACATACAATGTAAAGGGCTTACTGTAGTCGGGGGTACCCAACACAGGAGCCGAACATAATGCACTGCGCAATTCAGAAAAACTTTTCTGACACTCTTCAGATCATGGAACGGGATTCGGTGTATCTTTACAAGTTAATGCCACCAAAGGTTTGGCCAGCAAGGAAAAATTTGGTATCCATTGCCTGCAATATGATGTAATGCCCAAGAAAGCACGCACTTCTCTCTGTGTTCTTGGCACACTCAATTTCGCTATTGCCTGAATTCTTTCTGGGGTCAGTTTCCTTCCCTCCTTCGATAAGAGATGACCTAAGTAGGTCACTTCTTGTCGACAATATTGCAATTTTGAGAGAGACACTTTGTGATGCAAATCACACAAATGGCGCAACAATGACAACGTGGCTTCTTTACAGATTTCCTCAGTATCTGCAGCAACAAGCAGATCATCAACATACTGAATAAGGGTAGCTCCATCAGGTAAAATAATAGTATCAAGCTGTGTTTTTAAGGCTTGACTATATATTGATGGACTTTCACAGTAGCCCTGGGGAGCGCGTTTGAAGCGGAAGCTTCGGCCTCCTAAACTGAAGCCGAAAATATCCCTACTCTCCTCGGCTATCGGGATGCTGAAGAAAGCATTCTTCAAGTCAATCACCGAGAACCAGGTCGCGGAAGCTGGAATCATAGTCAATAGGGCAGTTATATCAGGAACAACTGGAAATTGTGGCACAACTGTTTTATTCACCTCTCTAAGATCAATCACGAATCTGTAAACAGGTGGTTGGGAAGGGTCAGTTCGTTTTAAAACAGGCAGAACAGGGCTATTGCAAACGTTGCCTCTTGTCTCTTCAATTACATCTTTTTCAATCAGATCGTAAATGATCGCTAGCAACGCTTTTTCACCTTCACTAGAAATTTTGTATTGGGGAATGCGTGGCATTTTAACATTGGCTTTCAATGTTACAACATATGGCGGTATTTCCAAAAGACCTACATTATTAGGACCAGTAGTGCTATTAGGAGCTTCTACGCAAGCATGTTAGCAACAAAACCGGATGATATGGACAAGTATAGGGCTAAATGGGCAGACAAGTTGGAAGGAGAAGTTAGTTGGTTTCAAGTGTGACTGGATTTAGGTCGTACTTTGCTTTGTTCAGCGCCACTGCAGTCCCAGCAGTATAAAACCCTCTACTCGCTGTACTTTACACCAGAAAAGATAGCAAAATGGGGGGGGTAGTTGCTTAAGTTGCTCAATAAAATCTGTTGTGAAAAAAAAATGGGGGGGTAGTGTAGGTATTACATGTCCAAGATGTAGTTCTCCCGATGCAGATTTAATACACATATTTGCTACATGTCCGCAACTACACACAGTGATAAAAGAGATAGAGAAGTTTCTGGATGTCACCCTGGGCATTAAGATCACCCTAAAACCCGCAGAAAAATTGCTAGGGATAACCACAGATAGTAATATTACTCAGGGGGAGTTCGTTTTTGTCGCTATGGCAGTTTATAGGCTTTGCATAGCAAGGGCCTGGCTTGATAAAACCCCCCCAGCAATGCAAGTCTGGTTGTCTAACCTCTTGTCAACTTATAATCTGGAAAAAAATATATATGCTCGGAAAGGTAGAAAAGGGAGGAGATTGGGGTTAAGGATATGGGACCCTATTATAAGATGGAGAGAGGGCTTGGGGTTGAACGACTAGGCCAGGACAGTTTCGGAAGTTCTTTGCCCCAAGTATTGTAGAAAGCTGAGATGTTATTAGCTTACCGAATTCACCAGGATGTATTGTTTAATTGTGTTTATGATGGAAATGATTTGATAAGTAGTGAGCTGTAAGAAATTTGTAGTATTACTGAAGAATGTGCGCCGCAATGTGCTAACTGTGCAATGGTTAAAATAAAAATATATAAAAAAAAAAAAAAAAGGACCAGTAGCCCAAAGAATATCAGGGAGAAGCGACAACTCTGTCGGGAGTTTGTCCTTCGACAAATACATCGAGGAAACCACTTTCTTACCCAGTGTAAGTTGTACTCCTGAAGGAGAACAGTACAAAGTCGCATACAATCTTTTTAACAGATCCAATCCTAACAAGTTTTCACCACAACCTGTCGTTAGAATAAGGGGTGCTTCGAATTCACAAGGTCCAACAGAAAGGGACAAAGGGTCAGAAATCGGATTTCTAACTGGGGCGCCAGAAAAACCTACTGATACATTCGTTTCGCCAGACAAAGGTGCGCCAGGGAGTTTAGAGTGCATAATAGAACTCTTTGTAGCACCAGTATCCAACAGAAAAGGCTCTGACACACCTGATGTAATCACCTCAACATAAGGCCCACTCTGATCTACTGGAACTGAAACAACTCCCTCTCTTTGTCTACGGCTGTCCTAGCAATCATTACCTTCCATATGCTCATCTTCTGCATAGTAATCATCAGCATAGTACTGAGCCGCCCTACCAGACGTGTTATTCTGCTGGTCAAAACTATTCATTGAATTTTGAGGCGGAAAGGAACGTGCGTTGTGGGGGAAATTTCCACGTCCTTTACCTCTAGGAGCTTGTTGAATACCTCGACCTCTTGAGCCAGAAACACCATTTCCACACTGTAACAAAATAGGGCAACTATACTTAAAATGACCCTCTTCCTTACAATATGAACACTGATTGGGACCTACAGGAACACGTTGTTGAGTATACTCGACTCTTTGCGAGTTCCTCTGAAACTGTTGAGGCTGCTGATAGTTACTCTGACCACCATGTGGCAGATATGCTTGCTGTAACAGAACCTTCGTTTTTAACTCTTTAGTTTTCTTCTCTGCTCTATCTTTCTTATCCTTATCTCGATTTTCGTAATATTGTACAGTAGCCAATATCTGTGCTGAAGAGGAAACTGCCCAAGAACTTTCTGAATCTTTTAACTTCTTACACAACTCGGGTAACAAATTGTGCACGAACTTATCGACGAACAACGTTGCCCACCTTCTGTACTCATATCTTGACCACTGTGGTCGACAAACGTTTCTTCAAACCTGGTGAAGAAATCTGACACCGTTTCATCTTTCTTCTGCTTGCACGCAGACAATTTATCCCAATTCACTCGCATCGCAGGCATTAAAGTTTTCATGTAATTAATGATCCTACCAGGGAGATTTGCTACTAAAGGCTTGGGTTTAGCACCACCAACTTGTCGGGCATCTGCAGCAGCAATATTAGCCCATGAGTCACCTAATTCTTGATCATGATCCGCATGACGAATCTTTCCCCATAAAGGCTGTGGAACAACATTTCCAAACAACATGTCTATGTCGGCTAAATTCATAATGCAAGAGCCTGCAGTCTGTGACAATTCCTTGTAATACCCTGCAGGATTTTTACGGGGATCAGGCAATGTCTGTTTAAGGGCCAAAACTTCAGCTCGCTTCCATGGAACATGTACCCAGACACGCTGAAAGTGAGCTGGTACAGCATCAACGTGATTAGCTACATCAGCCGCAACGGCGTCCTTCCATACTGGAGGAACTTCCCTCATTGGGTACTGTCTTACCTTCTTCTTGACAGAGGAATCAGACTCAAACAATGACCGAGAAACACCTTCAGTCCTTAATGACAACAATGTCGCAACTGCTTTCTTAACATCTGAACCCACAATTGCGCCTTTCCCAAACTCGAACCGTACACGACACAACTCAGGCGGATTGGGCTCCAAATCATTCTCCTCTAAATCCTCACAAAGGAAAGTACACATTTTCTCAAAAACGTACCTCTGCTTCGATGCTTCCCACTGATGGAAGACATCCATAACAGATTCTAGCTCATATGTTATCGGATCGGTAACCCATTTATGTGCCGAATAATTCAACGTTTCCTTCTCCCTAGAATCAGGCAGTTGGCTATGTAATTGATACGCCCAGAGACAGGGGTTACACTTGTTGCTCCAAAGAGAGGATATAGAAGACTAGTAACAGTACTAGCCACTCTCTGTCGAACAGAAGGAGAAGTCGATGAAAGGACAGGCGGAAAAGCAGAGTGAGGCAAGGCAGACGCAGAGGCAGTGTCAGGAGGAGTACCAGGAGTGGTAGTCGATATAGTGGTCAAAGTTGTTGAAAGTAAAGGAAGAGCAGATGTCAAAGCCGGTGGCCCTTGAGGAGGCTGCACCGGAGGAATAGGAACCAACTGAAGAGCAGCTGGTGGTTGTGGAGGAGCAGGAGGCAATACAACCAAAGGTTGCGCAGCTAAAGGTTGCGGTGGTGCCGTAGCACTCTGCGCATAAGGGGGTGGCGAACTCAATAAATGTGACATTAGAGGGTCTTTTTCAAGGTCTTTTGCTGCATCTTGCTGAAGAGACGGCAAAACTGGATAACATTTATCGATTACCATTTTACGTTGCCTGTGCAACTGCTCACTCATCTGTTCTTCTTCGTTATCTTTGAACTGCATAGCAGCTTGCATTATCGAGATACCCCTTTCTCTCTTATTTTTCTTCGCTAATTTAATTTCCTTCTGTTTGGCATCCTTACGCCATAGGCGGAAAGAGTCAAACATCGCCGGCCGGGCTTTCTTCTTGAAAAGTTTAACTTCGAGGTTATCTAAGATTTCCGTGTCAAAGCTACCATGTTGGGGCCATTTTAAAACACCATCCTTTCTGGTGTACCGGATCCACACTTCATTATATGTGATGGGGCCTACTCCATGTTTCACATACAATTCATAAGTTGGAGTTCCAATCGGAGGAACCGGACACGAGTCCTCCAATCGGGAATCCCTATTATTACAACCAAGACAAAACAAATTTCCAAGTCTGCTAAGACCATGCATTTTCGCTCTCTAGTCTAGCTTCAAACTTCAAAGGATTATCGAATACGATAGTCTCGTGAATACACGAGTCCTTCGGCTTTGGTACTTGCAAGTTCCAAATCAAAGATCCCAAGGGGATACCCAAACGAGGAACCAACTAAACTAAGGACTGGGAGACGCTCCACTTATACTTAACTGAGGTATCGATGAAGTCACCAGAAGACTCGTCTATCGTTTCGCTCTACCAATCGTCAAGGGTCCAAATCAGGGCGATAGCAAGGGCAGCAGTCCTTCTTAGCCATCGGGAAGCGGGGAACCTCGCAGCAAAGACTTTCGGACCACGTCGACATGCAGGGGTCGATGAAGTGGCGGCCTTCCTCCAGAATTTTCACACGAAGCTCCTCACGAACCTCTGGCTTGGACCGGTACCGCTGGTATCGCTCCACGTTGGGCGCCAGCTGAATTACTGGGTTTTTCGGAACCCAGTGGTGTCAGGGTACACCCTAAGACTTCGGATTCTTCCTGATTAGACCACAGCAACTCAGAGTCTTCTAGGTGAAGTCAAAGATCGAATTTATTGGCTGCAACCAAGTAACAGGCGTCCTAGAAGTACAACACGGTGTATATTCTCAGGAGACTGCTCAATCTTACAAAGCCAGCCTTCTCTTTTTATACAAAATATTACGCTTTAGGCAAACATTCTTTGCATTTCAGTTGACCATTCACATGTTTTCACTACAAAGAAAAAGCAGAGTCATGATGACAAGCCCATATTTCAGTTTGTTCAGCCCACAATAAATTATCCGGCAAGGCCCAGTAGTTTAATCAGATATCGACGGACCCCCAATAAAAACGGGCACCTCCTCCTCGTAAAGCAAGTCATAAAGTAAGGAACAGAGACAGGTGTGTGTGAGATTAGGCGTGGTTTGTGTGCGATGAAAGGTTTATGGCATGTTGTGCCTTGATGCTATCTCGTTCGGCCACTGGGAGAGGAACTGACCGAACAGGTTTGGCCTTGGGCAGTGGAGTCAGCATGCCCAGGTCGCAGAGAAGTCAGGAAAGGTGTACGTGTCCTTCAGAAGCGTGTTTGGCCTATGTGAGGGCAACTCACAAAATGGCTGCCGTACACAAGATGGAACCCGAGGGTTCAGAACGAAAACTACGATTTCAGGGTGATTTTGTCACTCGAATATGACGAAAATGCTTGTGCATAGTGTACTAGCCATTCTCGGTCTTGATATGATGATGTTTATAACACGAGTCCAGAATTTTAAGTACTACAGTCAGGGGTTATTACTTTATACCCAAGGAAGGGGTGGGACAAACTCTGGGGACCCATCTGTGGGGTGGTCAGTACAGAGGAGTGGCTACACCCATGTCCTTTGTCCAGTTTTGTGCCAGAGCAGGAGCAAATGGCTCCTGCAACCTGTTTGAGCTGGACTATGCACAGGGACATCAAATGTGCCCCAAGTGCAGACATCAAAGCACTCTCAGAGTGCACCCACCCAGACACAATACACTAAAGCCTGTCTGGGAGGTGAACACACCTCACTGTGACAGAAAGCCTATTGCCAAGCCTTCCCCTGCTCAAGCTTCGATCAGCAGCAGGAGGGCAGACTCATGTCTGTGGCTGGCAGCATCCATTTTCTGATGCCCAGTTCGAGAAAGCTGGTACCGGGTGTACAGGTATGTTGCATATGTCTCTTTAGGAGAGAGGAATCACACCTCCCCTGCCAGTTACTGGCGGAGAGGTATGATTCCAAGGTGTTTGACACCAAACACAACATGTTTCTATGCAGCCGTTTTAAAGTTAGCATTTACAGCGAGGTTATAATGCACTTAAATATATATATTTGGCTGCATCACAAACAACCCCAGAGAATAGGTTCCGAAGGCTGCAGAGTGGCTCTGCTCATGCATGTGCACCTCTTGAGGTTCCGTGAAAATCGTTACGAGGTTTTGGGCATCGCCGAATACGGGCAAGTAAGGTATCTATGAACCGTAAATGACGTGTTCAGTAAGTGTACGCATTTTCACTACACTACCTGGCATGGTTCGCCTTATTTACGTGTTTCTACATCTGGACCCTTGGGTTCCATTTTAGATACGGCATCCATTTTGTTTCTTGCCCTCACGTAGTCAGCGAACAGGCAACTGTCCGCATCGTGACCTTTTAGTTCCCAAGCTTTACGGAAGAAACATATTCCTTTCATGCGTCTTTTATAACTAAGGGAAGGACACTGCTAAGGCAATTGCCTCCGATCGAAGGTGATTCTGCCCGGTCGGTCTATTGTTTCAGCCTCGCACATGCTGGGATCAAGCCCTTTTAAGCTACGATTACGCATCCAATATTAACTTCTTCCCTGCTGTCTGACTTCCTTGCAGCTGTTCTTGTCTCTTTCTCTTGCCTATTTACAACTCAAGTGGAATGTACCTAATGGTGGGAAGATGTGCTTTTACAGTTGGGACTGGTGATGTTATTGTAATTATGTTCCGGGGTTCTGAATAAATGAAAGCGATCCTTTTGAATTTTACTGTGAGAACTGAGCTGTAACCTTTTGCTTACATATTGTGCAATGACAAGATCTTGTATAAAAGAGAGCGACCCACAAATACAAGTTGAAGCAGGCTCTTGGAACCTACACTCTGTTGTACTTCCCATGACTCTTGCATCCCTGCAGTAATAAACGCTGATCTTTGACGCCGAAGGAAGTCTCCCGTGTCTCTGTCTTTAGTGCGCCAGAACAGGTATCCCACGAAGGTTTTAGGTGTTGTTCCCTGGCACCGCTGGGCCTTAAATAGTCCAGTCCTTCAGTTGGCGCCCAACGCGGGGCGACATCGGCGGTACCGGTCCAAAGCCTGACGATTGTGAGGAACTTCGTGTGAAATCTCTGAGGAAAAGGTGCACCCCGCTTCATCGATCCTGTTGTCGAAATAAGTGGTCCGAAGATTTTTCCCACGAAGATTCCCGCCTCCTGACGGCTGCGACGGACTGATGCCCTGACTGTCGACCTGTTTTCGACGCCTGGCGTAGACCTTTCGTACAAGCGAGACGATAGACGGGCCTTCCGGGTGACGCCATTGTATTTTTCAGTTAAGTATTTGTGGGTCGCTCCCAGTCCTTAGTGGTTGTTGCAGCTTATTGAAGCTTTGTTGTATTGCATGGTTCCATTGCATTTGTGGTTCTTAGTTGTTGGTTCTTAGTTTTTATTTGACAGTTGCAATTGCCAAAAACCGAGGGTTTTGTCTTTCACGAAGAATTAGTGCTTCGGTAACTCTTGAAGTTTGATACTAGGTTAGTGTGCACGATGCCTAGCCATAGTGGTTTTCTTGGTTTCTTTAAATGTTGCAACAAGGATTCCCGGTTGGAGGACTCGTGTCCGATACCTCCAGTTGGAACTCCGATATATGAGCTCTATAGTCGACATGGTGTGGGCCCTATTATATATAATAAATATTGGGTCCGTTACACGAAAAAAGATGGTGTCCTTAGTTGGCCACCGCACGGAAGTTTTGACCTCACGATCTTAGATAATCTAGAAGCTAAGCTGTTTAAAAGGAAAGCTAGGCCAGCTATGTTTGATTCCTTTCGGTTATGGCGTAAAGAGGCCAAACAGAAAGAAATCAAACAGCTTAAAAAGAATCAAAGAGAAGGTATCGTTCCGATAATGCAGGTTGTACAACAATGTCAGCGAGATAAAGAAGAAAAAGAAATAGAAGTTTCTACTAGATTACATCATATGAGGATAGACAAATGTTATCCGGTTTTACCAACTAGTCAGGATAAGAAAGAAGAGGATTCAAAGGAGGATCCCCTGTTAGCGTATTTGATGAAATCGCCGCCCCCTTATGCACAGGGTGCCACAGCCCCTGTGGTTCCTCCTGTAGTTCCGCCTGTTGTTCCTCCTGTTGTCCCTCCCGTTGTTCCGGCGGCTGCGGGTCCGCCCGTTGTTGGTCCTACGTTTGTCGCACCACCTGTCTCTATTCCTACTGCTCCTTTGCCTGTACCCTCTCAGCCTCTTGTCCCTGTCACCCCGACTACCTTACCTGCTTCTGCTGTGTCTGCCTTCACTTCTAACGTTGTGGCTCCTGCTCTTATTTCTCCTTCTGTTCGTAATCGTATCCCTAACACTGTTGCTACCCTTTATTCACCGCTTTCTTGTCAGTTATTTCCCTCCGATACTTCTGAAACTCCCCAAAGACGGAGTCAGATCCCTAGTGGAAGGGAAAAAGAGACGTTAGTGACAATGGCACATAGGTGGATAAGACATCCTGCCAACTACCCCCCACGCATGGTTTTTGAAACGTTTTCTCAGTTTAATGAGCCAACACAGAGATTCATGTTCGAAGAAATGTGTAACTTTTTGAGGGAACAATGGTATAATGACACTTTAGATAACGTACCGCCCGATATGATTGAACTTCAGGGTCAATTTTCGAGCGGTATGATTGTAGGTGGCGATGTACGACGTGCCTTAGAGCGATTGTTATCCTTTAGATCCACAGTGCTTTCTCGCGTGTCATTTAATGATGACGACTTAGAAACTTGGAAAGCGGCTCCTGGTAAGTTTCCTATGAGAGAAGTTCCGCCAGTATACATGCCAGGTGCTCCTGCTGCTAATCCTCCGATTCTTCCACATTTCCAAAGAGTTTGGATACACCTCCCATGGAAGCGATCAGAAGTCTTGCAGGTGAAACAATCTTTGCCTGATCCGCGTAAGAATCCAGCAGGTTATTATAAGGAGTTGTCCCAATTGGTAGATGCTACTATTATGAACCTTGCCGACATTGACATGCTGTTCGGTAATGTTGTACCACAGCCGGTTTGGGCGAAAATTCGTCAAGAAAATCATGCGAATGAGTTAGGTGGTGATTGGGCTGCACTAATAGCAGCTGATGGCCGACAAGTTGGTGGGGCTAAGCCTGAGCAGTTAATTACGGATCTGCCTCAGAGAATAATTACACTTATGAAAACTCTCATGCCAGCGATGAGGGTGAACTGGGATAAATTATCAGCTTGTAAGCAAAAGAAAGACGAGAGTGTCTCGGACTTCTTTACTAGGTTCGAGGAAGCATTTGTCGATCATAGTGGTCAGGATATGAGCACTGAGGGAGATCAGCGGTTATTCGTTGATAAGTTCGTGCTGAATTTGTTACCTGAACTATGCAACAAATTGAAGAATTCAGAAAGTGCATGGGCTGTTTCGACCACTGCACAGATATTAGCGACGGCTCAATATTATGAGAATAGGGAAAAAGAAGAAAGTGATCGTGTAGATAAGAAAACAAAGGAGCTAAAAACGAAGGTTTTGTTGCAGCAAGCGTATCCTCCGCGTCCAAATCACACTGATTTGCAACAGCAATATAGACCACAATCACAATCCTGCAGAATACAGTCACGTCCTGACTCCTCTGACTTTAGATCTATGCTTGGGTATAACCAATGTGCATATTGTAGAAGAGAGGGACATATAAAATATGATTGTCCAGCTTTGCGTGACCGCCTTAATGGTGTGTCGGCACGAGGGGGTCGTGGTGGTCCTCAACAAGCATCTCGAGGTAGAGGCCGCGGTACCTCTCAAAATCAGACTGAGCGCCCTAATACGTCCTCGGACGCAAATAATTGTTTTGACCAGCGAAATGCAAGGTCCGATAAATCAGCGCAGTATTATGCGGACGACTATTACATTGAACATGAGACTGTTGTAAACGATCGTTACTAGGACAGCCACCGACAGAGAGAGGGAGTAGTATCAGTTCTGGTTGATCAGAGTGGGCCTTACGTCGCAGTTGCTACATCTGGCGTAGTTGAGCCTTTTCTGTTAGACACTGGTGCGACGAAAAGTTCCATCATGCATTCGAAACTCCCTGGCGCACCTTTGTCCGGCTTAACAAATGTTTCCGTTGGATTCTCTGGCGCCCCGGTTAGCAATCCTGTCTCCAGCCCTTTGCCCCTCACTATTGGTCCTCGTGAGTTGGAGGCTCCATTGATTCTATCTACTGGTTGTGGTGAGAATCTTTTTGGCTTGGATTTGTTAAAACGGTTATATGCGACATTGTATTGCTCTCCTGAAGGAGTGGAACTTACATTAGGTCGGAGAGCAATCTCTCCTATATACTTATCGATCGATAAACTCCCGCCGGAATTGAGCTCTCTTCCCGCGTCTCTATGGGCCACAGGTCCCAATGATGTGGGTCTCTTGGACATCCCACCTTATACGATCAAGCTGAAACCAAATGTGCGATTGCCACGTATACCACAGTACCGTATCTCCATTGAGGGAGAACGGGCGCTATTAACGATTGTACACGATCTGATCGAAAAGGATGTCGTTGAAGAAACTAGGGGAAATGTGTGTAATAGTCCTGTGTTACCCATTTTAAAACGCACTGATCCATCTAAACCTCCCGTGTATCGTTTCATAATTGATTTAAGAGAAGTAAATAAAATTGTGATTCCACAATACCCCGTGGTCCCTGATATCACGACTTTGTTGACCCTGATTCCAGTGTCTGCCTCCTGGTTCACAGTGATTGACCTAAAGAATGCTTTCTTTAGTATCCCGATTGCTGAGGAAAGCAGAGACCTATTCGGATTCTCATTAGGTGGTCGCAGTTTTAGACTGAAACGCGCACCACAGGGCTATTGTGAGAGCCCGTCGATCTACAGTCAAGCCCTTAAAAGTCAACTTGATTCATTTATATTACCGGCAGGCGCAGCCTTGATTCAGTACTTTGACGACCTGTTGGTCGCCGCTGATACCGAAGATATTTGTAGAACTGCTACAGTATCATTGTTGCGGCATTTATGTGACTTACATCACGAGGTGTCACCTTCCAAGCTGCAATATTGCTGCCAAGAAGTAACCTATTTAGGTCACTTATTGTCAAAAGAAGGGAGAAGGTTGACCCCAGAGAGAATTGCAGCGATTACCCGAATGACTGTGCCAAAAACTCAGAGAGATGTACGTGCCTTTCTAGGTATCACGTCATACTGCAGACAATGGATCCCAAATTTTTCACTATTGGCGAAACCATTGTTAGCTCTCACGTGCAAGGATGTTCCGACTCCTGTGCCATGGACTGAAGAGTGTCAAAAAGGTTTCTCTGAATTACGCGATGCGTTGTGTTCGGCTCCTGTGTTAGGTACTCCTGATTACAGTAAGCCATTTACACTGTACGTTCACGAGAGGGATGGTTGTGCGTTGAGTGTTCTGGCGCAACAATTTGGTGACAAACAGCGTCCCTGCGCATATTTTTCTTCGACCTTAGACCCAGTAGCTAGAGCTTTGCCGAGTTGTTTAAGAGCAACAGCGGCAGCTGCGGCGTCCATTCGACAGTCCGCAGGTCTGGTCATGGATAATACGCTTACGGTGATGGTCCCGCATGCAGTTGACACTCTCTTGAACCGAACGAAAACTCAACATTTGACGAGCGCAAGGTTGTCTGGGTATGAGCTGACGTTACTGGCTAGTCACATACGGATAAAAAGGTGTAATGTGTTGAATCCAGCAACATTATGGCCGATCAACACGGAGTCAAGTGATGTAGCACCACATGACTGTTATCTAAGAACTGAAGAAGAAACGAAGGGTCGTATTGACCTAAAAGATACTCCATTGGTAGATCCCGATAGTACTTTGTATGTTGACGGTTCCTGTTTTAAGTTACCGAATGGTGATGTGACGACTGCGTATGCTGTAGTGACGTTGAGTACGATTGTGGAAACTGCGAGATTGAGTCAGAACTCGGCCCAGGCAGCTGAGTTGGTCGCCTTGACGAGAGCGTGTGTGTTGTCCAGAGGAAAGCGGGTGAATGTGTTTACAGACAGTCAGTATGCTTTTGGTGTGGCACATAGTTTTGGGCGATTGTGGAAAGAAAGAGGATTCTTAACGTCGCATTGCACAAAGATTCAGCATGGACAGCTTGTGAATGACCTTTTAGATGCACTCACATTGCCTAAACAGGTGGCCATAATTAAATGTAGTGCGCATCGAAAAGTGACAGATGATGTTGGTCGTGGTAATGCGTTTGCAGATGAGACTGCTAAGGAGACAGCTAAAGATCTGACAAGTCGAATGTATGTCACAAGTTCAGTGAGATGGCCTGCGGAAACTAGTATGTGTGAGGACACAGTGGAGAGTGTGAAGGAAATACAGAATGAGGCCACTGAAATGGAAAAGACTAAGTGGAAAGAAAGCACGGGAAAATTAGATGAGGATGGATGTTGGGTTGATTTGTCAGAGAAACAGAGATGGATGTTACCGGATGCATATGTGCTTGCTGTTGTTACAATGGCCCATGGCACAGCACATATTAGCTCGAAGGGCATATGCAAGTTGTTGTCTCCTGTATGGAAGAATGAGGGGATTACTAAATGTGCAGAGAGAGTGGTTAAGAATTGCATGGTATGTTTGATGCATAATCCCGGTAAGGGCACCCCCACTCCACCTGGTCATTTTGCCCCTCCTACATGTCCTTTCGAAGTTATTCAGTTAGATTTCATCCACATGGAGAGATGCAACAATTTGAAGTATGTGTTAGTCGTGGTTTGTGCATTCTCCAGATGGATTGAAGCTTACCCTCTTAAGGATAATACTGCCCTATCCACAGCGAAAATTCTGCTCAAAGAGTATTTCCCCAGGTACGGCATGCCTCGGATTGTATGGTCGGACAACGGAAGTGAGTTTGTGGGAAGTGTGATGAAGAGTGTGTGTCGTGGTTTAGGAATATCCCAAAAATTTCATAGTGCTAATCATCCTCAGTCAGCAGGTTTGGTGGAAGGATATAATGGCACCCTGAAATTGAAGCTTGCTAAAATCCAGGCAACAACTGGTTTATCATGGCCTGACGCTTTGCCTCTAGCTCTCTTATCGACCAGGGCTACTGTACACTCTCGAGTAGGGCTTAGCCCATATGAGATTGTGTTAGGCCGTCCTGCGAACATTTGGGGGGTTCCAAGGCCTAAAGAATTGAACAGACTTGAATATCCAATGTTAATCGATTATCTATATGATCTGACTGCTAAATTGAGTTTGATTCATCAACAGGTCTTTGAGGCTCTGCCGTCACAAACAGAGGGTCCTGGTCATCGGCTCCAACTAGGGGACTGGGTCCTCACCTGTAATTTCGGACGAAAACGCCACCTTGAGCCGAGATTTGTGGGACCCTTCCAGGTACTACTAGCCACGAGGACGGCGGTTCGACTGGAGGGACGGAAACACTGGGTGCATGCCACCCACACCAAGAAGGTTCCGCTTCCTCTGCCGGCAGACACATGGATACGTAAAGGTTTTTCCTCGTCTGAAACTGACGTTCCCCAGCGCTTTGTCCCATTTAGCGAAGCTCAGACCATAGGGAACACTTCAGTGTTATCTGACACCCATGTTGATTCCTCTCAAACAATTTCCCTTCCTTCAACATTGGGGAATACAAGTACTGAACAATTGCCTGGACAATCAAACACTCTTTCGCCATCCAATCCACTGTTTGAGGATCAGACTCAACCCGGGAGAAGTCGATACTTTCTTCGACCGCGCGTTAAGGACAAATAAAAGAGTTCTGTGTTTTTTTTTTTTTTGTACCCCTTACTGTTGTCATGAACATTGAGGACATTATATATTGTGTTTACCCGTTCTATTCATGCAGCTAAGAGACTATTATTGAATTGATTCTAATTCATTTAACCTATCATCTGGGTTGGCCGTAGGGCCGTGCGGGTACTTCCTTCTGTTTAGCAGCTATCGACACTAGGTCGGTTTCTTTTGTCGATTTCTGGGAACTCCTGGGAATTGGCAATCGCTACTCAGAACGAAGTGCGTCAAGAACGTCACAGACGTTTTTTTTTTAGAGGATGGACTTCTCGAAGCTGTCAGAAAGAGAGAAAATGTTGGCGCAAAGATCAAAAGTGTTTTATAGAAAATGTTTTCTATTTCAGATCTTTATGTTGTTCCTAACAGTTTCAATGCTACTGGTGGGTGGAGTATATTATGGGATTCAATTATTATGGCCTTCCATTTCGCCCACTCCTCCTTCCTATAATCTGAATTTCGCTTCCACTGTTTCTCCACATTCCTTTCATCTCCTGCCCCAACATGAACAAGTCAGACGTGCAGAATTTAGAAACAATTCCTTTGTGCAACTTTTGCATCAGCACCAGTTGGTGGTAAATACAACAAACTGTTGGGTGTGTGGGCTAATGCCGCATACCATGGACAGGGGTATCCCATATTTGGTTCTTCCGTACAGCCCCCAAGGGTCGGCTCGGGCATTCCAAACCATGTTCCGTAGTGCACTAGATTCTTACCCCCATCGAGAGCCACGCTCAGCAAACTTTGGTCCTGGCCCGTATCACAAGTCTCTAATGATAGCTATTGCCGATCTAGATAGAGATATCTTCGATACATCACTTATCCCAGAAGAAGAGGTGCAAACCTATAAGTACCTTAGTGAGGCTGAGTATAGTATATCAGTGGGTGATAGGCAGTTTAAAAGCTCATCTCCAATCTGGATTGTACCTCACCTAGGCCACTTTTGTCTGCAAGGTCGTGGCCGAAATCCAAGAGCCCAGCTTGGGAAGAGTGCTTGTGTGGATACCTACGTTCTACCGATGCTCTCTTCCCCTGTCTATCTGACTGCCAAGGGTACCTATTTTGTATGTTATGACCGAGCATACACGTGGTTACCTCATGACTTCTCAGGTACCTGCTACATTGCAAATCTCTTGCCCCCGACTTTCACTGTTGCTGCCGACTATCACAAAACCAGAGTTGTGAGAGGTGTCATTAGTAAAGAGGATACTTCCGGCCAAGAAGCGGGAGACTTCTTCAAGGGTTTTCTACCGTTTTGGGGCCCTATGGTCAATAGCCGAAATCTGAGACAGTTAACTCGTGTAGTAGAGTCAACGGCTAACATAACTGCAAGCACCCTTGGTAATCTGACAGCAGAGCTTCAAGCGGATAGGCTTATGACGTTACAGAACCGGATGGTTCTGGACATTGTTCTAGCAGATAGAGGTGATGTGTGTAAGGTCATCCATTCGAGCTGCTGCATATTCATACCTGATAACGCTCCAACGGTTTATCAAGCCATCTCCAAGTTGCACAAAATCTCGGAGTCCATACACGTGGACGAGGTAGATTGGACGCTTCTAGGATGGTTTTGGGGTCTAATGTCGACTTGGGGTTGGAAGATTCTGATGGTTATAGGGGTTGTTGTGACGTTTCTGTTCACGTGTTGTCTTTGTGTACAGTGTGGTCCTGCCTTATGTGGCCTTTGTGCTACAACGTGTCTAAGAAGGCCATCTGTTACCAACGAGACATTGATGGATAGAATTATGTTCCAACAACATCTGAATGATCTGATGAGAATCGAGATTGACTCCGACTTCGACTAGTTCTTGCCTACATGAGGGCAAAAGGAGCGTCTGAGGTTCCGTGAAAATCGTTACGACGTTTTGGGCATCGCCGAATACGGGCAAGTAAGGTATCTATGAACCGTAAATGACGTGTTCAGTAAGTGTACGCGTTTTCACTACACTACCTGGCATGGTTCGCCTTATTTACGTGTTTCTACATCTGGACCCTTGGGTTCCATTTTAGATACGGCATCCATTTTGTTTCTTGCCCTCACGTAGTCAGCGAACAGGCAACTGTCCGCATCGTGACCTTTTAGTTCCCAAGCTTTACGGAAGAAACATATTCCTTTCATGCGTCTTTTATAACTAAGGGAAGGACACTGCTAAGGCAATTGCCTCCGATCGAAGGTGATTCTGCCCGGTCGGTCTATTGTTTCAGCCTCGCACATGCTGGGATCAAGCCCTTTTAAGGTACGATTACACATCCAATATTAACTTCTTCCCTGCTGTCTGACTTCCTTGCAGCTGTTCTTGTCTCTTTCTCTTGCCTATTTACAACTCAAGTGGAATGTACCTAATGGTGGGAAGATGTGCTTTTACAGTTGGGACTGGTGATGTTATTGTAATTATGTTCCGGGGTTCTGAATACATGAAAGCGATCCTTTTGAATTTTACTGTGAGAACTGAGCTGTAACATTTTGCTTACATATTGTGCAATGACAAGATCTTGTATAAAAGAGAGCGACCCACAAATACAAGTTGAAGCAGGCTCTTGGAACCTACACTCTGTTGTACTTCCCATGACTCTTGCATCCCTGCAGTAATAAACGCTGATCTTTGACGCCGAAGGAAGTCTCCCGTGTCTCTGTCTTTAGTGCGCCAGAACAGGTATCCCACGAAGGTTTTAGGTGTTGTTCCCTGGCACCGCTGGGCCTTAAATAGTCCAGTCCTTCACTCTCATATAAAACCCAGCACCCTGCCTTCAGGATTGATAAGGCCTGCCATAGGGGTGGCTGATAGGTTTATATGTGCATTGATATAGAATAGATATAATGGATCTATATCTAAGTAAGGGGTGCATGCACCACATTATACAGGCTGCAGTGGCAGACCTATGGTGTCATTTTGAATGGTCTCTCAGGGGTGGCATAATACATTCTGCAGCCCCTGGGAGGCCTCTGGGGTACCTATGCCCTGGGTACATCGTATACCATATACTAGAGACTTATAAGGGTACGCCAGAATCAAATCAGGAGTGTACCTAAAGTACATGCAATCAATTTAGAGGAGAAAGCAGCTTGACTAAGGTCCTGGATAGCAGAAACCCAGTCAGTCTAAGTTGAAATCAGTGAAACATCAGCAAAAAGTGGGGGTAACTATAAGAAGCAGATCCTACTCTCCTACACAACCCCCCCCACACACACGTATAGACATTAAACTAACCTTGACTAGTTGAGTCTTCATGTTCTAAGTGGAAATATATGGAGAGTCCATCTGCATTGGCATGGTTACTCCCAGGTCTTTGTTCCACTGTATAGTCCATCCCCTGTAGGGAAAGGGACCACCTCAAAAGTTTGGGGTTTTCACCCTTCATCTGTTTTAGCCATAAGAGGGGCTTATGGTCTGTCTGAACAGTGAAGTGAGCGCCAAACAAGTAGGGCCTCAGCTTCTTCAGAGCCCAAACCACAGCAAGGGCTTCCCTCTCAATAGCTGACCAACGTTTCTCTCTGGGGGTCAGCCATCTGCTAATAAAAGCTACTGGCTGATCCTGACCCTCATCATTCAGTTGTGATAACACAGCCCCTACCCCAAACTCAGATGCATCAGTTTGAACAGTGAACTTTTCGGAATAGTCAGGACTTTGCAGAATGGGAGCAGTGCACATGGCCTGCTTCAGGTCATCAAATGTCTTTTGACACTGTCCACAGAACTTTTTTGGCATTCTTTTGGAAGTTCAGTCATTCAAAGGGGTCACTATGGATCCATAACCTTTGACAAACCTCCTATAGTACCCAGTCAGGCCCAAGAAAGCTCTGACTTGAGTCTGAGTGATTGGAGCAACCCAGTCCATGATGGTATGGATTTTGCTCTGCAATTGTTGAACGTGACCTCCACCCACAAGGTGGCCCAGGTATACAACCCGACTCTGCCCTAGCTGGCACTTGGTGGCCTTGACAGTGAGGCCTGCTTTCTGCGGTGCCTCCAAAACATTTCTCAGGTAGACCAGGTGATCCTCCCAGGTGGTGCTAAAGACAGCAATATCATCTAGATAAGCAGCACTATAGGCTTCCAAGCCTGTAAGGATTTTCTTCACCAACCTTTGAAAAGTGGTAGGTGCATTCTTCAAACCAAAGGGCATCACCACAAATTGGTAGTGCCCACTAGGGGTTGAGAATGCATTCTCAGCTAGTCTAATTTGCCAGTAGCCAGCTGTTAGGTCAAATGTGCTCAGAAACTTGGCTGAGGCCAAACTAACTATAAGCTCATTGGATGGGCATCAGTCCTAGTGACTGCTTTGAGACCCCTGTAGTCAACACAGAACCTCATCTCTCTCTTGCCATTCTGGGTGTGAGGCTTTGGTACCAAGACTACTGGACAAGCCCAAGGGCTATCTGAGGGCTCAATCACTCCCACATCCAACATCTTCTGGACTTCAGTCCTGATGCAGTCCCTGACATTATCAGTCTGCCTGTAAATCTTATTTTTAACAGGCAGACTGTCACCTGTGTCCACTTCATGAGTGCACCAGGGAGTCTGACTCGGAGTAAGTGAGAACATATGTCTAAATGGATTAGGAACTTTTCTGCAATCAGTTTGTTGCTGGTCAGTGAGGCTGCCTGCCAAGGCAACACCATCAACTGAACCACCATCAGGGTTCTGTGAGAGCAGGTCAGGGAGTGGATCACTCTCTTCCTCCTGTCCCTCATCAGTAGCCATGAGCAAACCCATATCTGCCCTGTCCACATATGGTTTGAGCCTGTTCACAAGGAGCACCCTACGGGGGCTCCTGGGAGTTCCGAGGTCCACCATGTAGGTAACCTCTCCCTTTTGCTCAATGATTGTATGAGGGCCACTCCACTTGTCTTAGAGGGCTGCTGGGGCCACAGGCTCCAACACCCATACTTTCTGTCCTGGCTGATAGACAGTCAACACAGCCTTTTGGACATGCCATGCCTTTTGCAATTCCTGACGAGCCTCAAGGTTTTATTGTCTTCTTCATGTACTCAGCCATCCTGGAAGGAGACCAAGTGCATAGTCAACAATATCCTGTTTAGGGGGTTTGAGAGGTAACTCCCATCCCTCCTTCACTAGATATAAAGGACCCCTAACTGGATATCCAAACAGACGTTCAAAAGGGCAGTAACCAACCCTCTTCTGCGGAACCTCTCTGTAGGCAAAGAGATGGCAGGGCAAAAGTATGTCCCATCTACGCCTGAACTTTTCAGGGAGACCTTTAATCATGAGGGTTTTTTTGACCTTTCAACTAACCCATTGCATTGTGGGTGAAAAGGGGTGGTAAATTTGTAATTTAATCCACACTCCTTCCACATAGCAGTCAAGTAACTAGACATGATGTTTGCACCTCTTTCTGATACTACCTCCTAAGGAAAACCCACCCTGGAAAAGATTCACAGGAGGGCTCTAGCCACAACAGGAGCTGTGGTAGTTCTAAGGAGAATTGCTTCTGGATACCTAGTTGCATGGTCCACCACCACCAGTATGAATATGTGCCCAGATGCAGTTTGAGGAGCTATGGTACCAACAATGTCAATCCCCACCCTCTCAAAGGGAACCCCCACCACAGGTAGTGGTATAAGGAGGGCCTTTGTAGTACCACCTGCCTTACCACTGGTTTAAAACGATTCAAAAAGGGGGGGTGGTGATGGACAGAGTATCTGAATTAAGCAGAACACTCCTACCCAGTCAAAAGATCAGGGCTTGATCCATCACCGTTTTTTAGCTCACTGCACCATCCCAGTTCAGAACCTGGCTACATGCAAATTAGTCTGGCCCTGGCCCAGTGCATCATGGGAACAGGGCAGGCCAAACTACCAAGCCAATTCTTTACTGGGAAGGAAACAAGCTTCCGGGGACCGGTTTCTGGCATTGCAGCCGTCTTTAAGCCCTGATATTTTGACTGGGTAGGAGTGTTCTGCTTAATTCAGATGCTCTGTCCATCACCACCCCCTTTATGAATCGTTACCACTGGTTTGACAGGTGATACAGGAGCGACAAAATGTCTTTGTATCTTCTGAAATGTGAGGCCAATGAAAGTGAGGGACAATCCTGCCCCAAGTCTTTTTTTGGCCTAGGTGACCTGCTAATGGGATGTCATGTGCCAGTGTCAATAGGAAGCCCCTAAAATTCAGAAGTATAACCAACCTCCTGGTAGCACCAGGCTTGGGGTCTCTACTCTCTGAGTATAGGAGTTCATCATCCCAGTAGATCCCATGGTACTCACTGGCACTCCCAGCAGCCTCAGCAACAGCTTGCTGTCTGAGAGGTTCAAGAGAGGGGCAGCTCAGCTGTTCCTGGCTCAGATCTGCCCTGGAAGGGCCCCCTGTCCCCAAAACTCAAGTTGATCGGGTTCAAGTCCCTCTGAGACAGTTCCTTCTTCAGGACTAAGACAATCTCCCTCAAGAGACTGGTCTATACTCTGAGTCAGGGGGGAAGACACTGCCTTACCCCTACTGCTCCTTCTCTTGGAAGGCACCTGGTCCATTTTTCCAGGATCCAGGGCCTGTTCAGTGGAAGACATTTTTGCATGTGACCTAGTCATAACAAACACATCTGCAGGGATACCAAACCTTTCTCCATGAGTCCTGAGTCCCACTTTAGCCCAAGCTGAAGTTTCCAAACCATTGCCCAAGAAATTCAACAAGGAGGTCTGCACTTACTCCAACCTTCTTAGGGCCAGTTACCCCTCCCCAGGTGAAATTAACAACTGCCAAGGAATGGTCTGTCCTGACATTGCTGGCATTAGTCGCATGGTACATTTCACCAGATGAAGATTTTTGGGGCCCTTGAGAAGACGTCTGGTCTTTACCCTTCTGCCCACCCTTATCTGAAGGTTTCAGAATCTTGCATCTTGGAGTCACTACCTTGGTTCCGAACTTTCTGCCTTACCCTGGTTCTGACCCATTTGTCTGCCTTCTGACCCAATTATTGGGGAGAGGTCAGATCAGAGTCCACCAGGTACTGATGCAACAACTGATTTTGATAATTATTAAGGATGTGCTTTCTCATAATTAAATTGTACAATCCTTTAAAATATCACATACTTTATTGCCAAGGGGGGGCGTGGCCGGCATCCGAACATGGCAGACGCTTGCTGAAGGAGCTCCGGACCCGAGCCCACATATTCCTGAGAAAAACCAGGCATACTCCGCATGCAGACGGCTATAGCTGCAGTATACTAATACTGAAGCGGTGGTGGACACTCGACACCGCTCTGTGCCGAACACCGACGTGTAGGCTGCGGGGAAACGGCTGCGGAGACCCCCCGGCGCCCACGAGAGGGAAAAACACATACGGGCCTGTATCTGCGGGGAGCTGATCATCGCTACGAGAACCTGTGCCGAGCGACAAATGGGTGGTGGAAAAACACTGTGCCCCGATAACGTAATGTGACCCGGCGGAGGAGACAAGCGCTGCATTAAGAGACGCGCTGCCAGTGGGGGAGGCCCGGTGCAGTTGCGGCCGGGGAGAGATTCTATGCGAGCCTGGGGTCGCGGGGCCTATGAATGCGGAGGAGGTCTACCACTGGCACAATGGACGGTGGACTGCGAAGGGTCTAGCTACCCCTGGCCACAAGTGAACGGGGGATAAGTACATTTCTGTGCTGCACGGTCGCAATTGGTTTGGGAGTCAAAGCTCGACCTGGGAACATAGCCGGAGGGGCCCCCCCCAGTGCGCAGAAGAATTGATGCCCCGACATTGACGCTGCTGAGCTGCGAAGCAATGATAGGGTAACCAGTCTGCCCCCATGCTGTAAGGGGATTAATCATTATACCCGAGGCAACCCCAACAAGGATGTGGACCTCCCCCCTCCAGGCCTAGAAGAGTGGGGTGGCTCTACATTTTACACGTAGCACGAGGTGGGGCAGTGGCTGCATACAGCGTAACTTTGAAGATACCTGCAGTGTCACGGATATAGGGTGGGAACCATGTGTAGGCAAAACCATTTCAACCCTCCATCCCCTAGCCACGTAGAGACGAAACGTGGGGCGGCAAGCAGTAGCCGGGAGGTGAGCAGCACAGGGCCGTGTGCCTACCAATCTGTGACATGAGATTACGCTGGAATCGGCAGGAAGTTGTCTATACCAGTTAACAAAGAGGCGAGTTGTCCGCACCCCACCATACAGGGACCTTTACTGAACAAGGTGAGATCTGCTAACCCGACGCTTGCTCCTCCACTGCCCTGTGTGAGCGGCCTAGTACGACTGCGTACTGCGCAGACTGAGTAAAATGGGGTGCAACAGACCGAAGCAGCAGGGACAAACTGGAGTAGACCCCACGCACGATGGACAGGACAGTGCAGGCAACATGCCAGTGCCTAGTTGTGTCCCCCCCACAAGTGCGCAACTCCAGGAACGCGATTGAACAACAGATTGGAACCTTGACCACGGGCCTGAACCTGCTGAGGGCAGACCACGCGAAGACGGCGGACAAGGTGAGAGACCAAGAGAAGACTCTAGCGGAGGTACTCCCACGGCAAAAACAGACTGGAACTGATGTAAAACTACTACAAACGCAGGTGGCTACCTTAATGGACCGCGTGGAGGAATGCGGAAGGGAGAGCGCGACGGAACAACATCCGGGTGATCGGCCTGCCGGAGAAAAGTGAAGGGCCCGACGCGTCTGGCTACATGGAGCAGTGGTTCAGGGACCACATCACGATGGAGGGACTCTCCTCACAATTTTGCATCGAACGGGCACACAGGATACCTACTGGTAGACCAAAGCCGGGTGCCCAGCCGAGGCCCCTCATAGTGAAACTACTACACTTCCGAGACAGGGACACTTTATTGCAAAAAGCTCGAGAGGCAGCGCCAATAACGTTTGAGAACACGAGGGTCTCCCTATACCCAGACTATACGATGCTGGTCAAATGACAGCGATCCTCCTATGTGGTGGTAAAGAGACGCCTGCGAGACCTGAACATACAGTATGCAATATTGTTCCCGGCAAGTCTAAAAATACTGCATGAACAGAAAAACTATTTCTTTGAGAGCCCCGGCGATGTGGAGGACTGGCTTGAGGTGATGGAATTAACTAGCGCTACGGAAAATGCCACGTACATGGGAAGCAGGCAAGGATCCCAGGAAGATTAATCGACGAGCCGCAGAGGAGACAGAGCGCGGCGACCTATTGAGAGTGGGCGAGTCAAATCACAGCAAATGAAGCAATCTAAGAAACAGGCGATCATCGCAACGGCAACCTTCATGAACGCCCCGCGAACGGAGGCTAAATCCTCTGCTGAGGATGAGGCGTCGCAAGGATCGGACTCAGAAGGCAGGGTGGCCCTGTTCCCCTCTGCCACACCGCAGCTGATCACAGAACTGTTTGGCTGATGACATTGTGCATCTGTTGACATCTGTTTTTTTTTTCCTTAACTGTAAGCTGTAGCATGCCTGCTTTCACCCTAGCTACCGCTAGATATGCCATGAAAGGCACACAATGCATAGGCTCGGGTAAAGTAGTAGCTCTAGTCTAGAGGACTGAAGTGTCACATATCCACATGCGAAGTGCAGGTGCCGCCCCCCATATGGCGAAGGCCCTTGGTATGTTCTTTATGTTACATTTGCTCCAATGTTATGTTATGGTCTGGTATGGTTCTGATTCCAGACCGTGTATTGGGGAAGTTGGGGTGTGGTATGGTAATTTTTTTAATGTACCTTTAGTCACATTGGCTTTCTTGCGACTCATGTTAGCACCCGTATGGCCTCAAAGACTGGACCGATGCATGTGTTGGATAAATACACCGTAATTACCTGGAATATATGAGGTATGGGCACGATACATAAAAGGCATAGGATACACGCACACCTGTTACACCGCAAAGCACAAATAGCCTATCTACAAGAATCACATATGGTGGAAAGCGAGGTGGTAAAACTTAAAAAGAAATGGAGGGGTCTCATTTTCTCTATCTTACTCGAATTACGCAAGGGGTTTTATTTATTTATTTATTTCAATTTATATAGCGCATTATCACCCGGGGGTCTCTAAGCGCTTGTACCAGGCAAACAGACAACTCCATAGAACAGACAGCTATCCTTATTTTTATTTATTTATTTCAACGATTCCACGATTTGGGTGCGACATGGGGTTCCATTTGTAGCACATGAATAGAAAATTGATAAATGGGGCAGATATGTCTTTGTGCGAGGGGCCTTAGATGGGCAATTGGCAGTCTTGGGATCCATCTATGCCCCTAATGTTGACCAGGACAAATACTGGGCCATGATAAGCGAGCACTAACGGGATGGGATACATGCCCATGGATCATTGGGGGGGACTGCAATGTGATAATGGATGTGTCCTTAGACAGGTCACATCCACCACTACGAGGTGCGGGGGTGATTAAACAGACTGAGGCATTGATAAGATGGACTGCAGGGTGGAGATTGTGTGATGTGTGGAGGATGCGACACCCCGGACACCGAGAATACTCATTCTACTCGGCAGTCCATGACCTGCACACTAGAATAGACAAAATCCTCTGCTCTGATAGCATAGCAATGCAAGTCCTCCAGTCTACATACCTACCCAAAACTTTCTCCAATCACAACCCACAAGAGATAAGCATTACCTGGGGTAAAGTACCCACCCCGGTCCCAACGGGGCGACTGTGGCCACTTTTATTAGAAGACTCTGTGCTACTTACTGACCTCTCACATACCATAGATCACTATTTCACGGAAAACAGTAACAAAGCAGCGAGTAGGCTAGTCGAGTGGGATGCCTTCAAGGCGGTGATTAGGGGCAAGGCGATAAGTGTAATGGTGGGTGCCAGACAGGAACTCCATAGGTCCCTAATGGACACTGAAACTAAAATGAGCAGACTAGAACAATTGGCCGCGACTGATGACACCCACAAAGGCTCCCTTCAAGAGATAAGAATTAAGCACGCTGAACTCCTAGAATCCCTTAGGGTGATAGATTATCAGGAATACACACGACGAACGCTTGTGGAAGCGGACAAGGCTGGGACTCTGCTAACTAGATTAATCCGCGACACCCCTCCCACAATAGTGATTAATGAAAAAAAGTAGGGGTAAATAACTGGAAGGGCCCACAACTAACTACCCCCTTGCTTTCATTGTTCCCCCAGAATAACATGTAGCACCCTGGACCTAGTTGATTGACAACCAGAGGCCAAATCATGCCCACCCCCAGGTTTTAGAGAACTAGGCCCGCAGGGAGCGGGAATGTTGCATACTGTTGATGTTAATTCCATCAGTGCCCCTAGTATTTTCCAACAAGAGGATGTGGAAGGTAGGGGCCCCATAGTGCCAGATGTGGGTCAGAGTAGGGAGATGGTCTGCCAGGTTGTAGATTCTGATGCACTATCGCCTGAGACACAGGAGGGTGTCTCTGTCGCCGAGCCACTTTTGGGTGAAGTGGCAGAACGAATCCAGGTGACTAGGAGGACGCTGTGCACTAGTGGTGCAGCACCTGGTGGTTATGGCCCAATAGAAGTTTCAGTTCCAACTAGTTCTGGGTCTAAGGACGGTAAGATTAAAGTCCTGTCCTGGAACCTGGCAGGGCTGAGAAATAAATTATCTACCCCTGAGTGGGGCCAATTTATATAAAAGCATGACATTTGTCTGATGCAGGAGACATGGGCCCTGGAAGAGACCGTGAGGGATGGTTTTGCCACCTGTGATATCCTGGCAACTTCCAGAGGCAGGGGGAGACCCTCGGGTGGCTTGCAACCTTTCTTTCGGCTAATGATCTTGCACAACACTGCTCGAAAATTACACATGACAAGGGCTCAATTCTGGACCTTGTGATTTCCAAATCAGACCAGATTACCATTGTTTCACCCATCCATGTGGACTGGTCTGACCATTTCCTCATTCCCTTCTGTTTTCACCTTTCTCACATTTTAACTCTCGGCCAACCCAAAAGAGTCTCTACGTGGTACCGCAACACAAAAATCATTGATCTTGAGACTCTATGTGATTCTGCTATGCAATCTCTTCCTAGTCTAGACCCCAATACGGATGTCAACAATCTCACTCCCCTTTGCCTCTCAATACTCGCAGTCGAAATCGACAAGGTTGCTCCACTCCAAAGCAAAAGGAAAAGACCCACCCCATCAGCTCCTTGGTTCAACAAAGCTCTCTATGACGAAGGAAAAACCTTAGAATCTTAGAGAAGCACTGGAGACCATCTCCATCCACCCCCAACCTCTCTCTTTTACGTTCAGCAAGATCCATATACCACAAACACATGTTCCAGGAAAAAACATCACACTTCAGATCCCTCCTCGATTCAGCTAAAAACAGACCCAAAAAACTTTTCGACCTCATCAAAAACCCAAATTGTTCTCCCCAAACCATCAAGCTTGAGGATGCATCAAAGAAAGCAACTGGGTTTGCTATATTCTTCGATCAAAAGGTAAAATCTCTGGTGGAACAGGTCACCCACCCCACCCCCATCGAGGAGCGAAAATTCTTAGTCACTTGGCAGAACTTTGCCGCCATCTCAGAGGTTGATCTCCTCAAATGCATCCGTGAAACCAAACCTTCCAACCATTCCTCTGACCCCATTCCCAGTGGCATCGCCATTGATTTCTATACTAACACTCTTTCCTACTGGACCAGGCTAGTCAATCTCTTCCTCAGTCAAGGATCCCTCCCAAGTGTCCTCAAAACAGGACAGGTTACCCCCCTTCTAAAAAAACCCTCTGCAGATGCAAATGACCTAAATAACTTCCGCCCCATCACCAATCTCCCTTTTCTTTCAAAGATCACAGAAAAATGTGTTGCAAAACAACTGACCCAACACATTATGGACAATAATCTCCTCGACATGTTCCAGTCGGGCTTTATTCAAAACTGCAGAACTGAAACAACCCTGCTGCAAGTGACCGATGATGCGCTGCATATTCTCGATTCAGGGGAATCGTGCCTTCTAATTCTTCTTGACCTCTCTGCAGCTTTTGACACTGTTAATCACAACACCCTCCTTAACACTCTTCAACAGAGAATGGGCGTGGAAGGCACTGTACTCAAATGGTTTGCCTCTTTCCTCAAAGACAGATCCCAAATGATCAAGATTGCAAATAGTCTCTCGTCTCCACTGGTGGTTGGTCAAGGTGTCCCTCAAGGTTCTATCCTTGCTCCCACTCTGTTCAATCTCTATCTGGAACCATTAGGGAACCTTCTAAGCAAATCTAGAATCCTCTACCATCTCTATGCGATGATACCCAAATCTACCTCAAGGTGTCTTCCCCTCATGATCTCTCACTACTCAGCTCCACTCTCAACACTATTCACAACTGGATGCTAGTTCACCAACTCATTCTCAATCCCTCCAAAACGGAATTCCTCCTCATATCTAGCTCTCTCTCTCCGCCTCCTGTTCAAGCCTGGATGGATCAATCAAATCTACTCAACAGTAAACCCATCATTGTGGATTGCGCTAAATCCTTAGGTGTCATACTTGACAAAAGACTCAACCTCATCTCACACATCAACGCCATGGCCAAGAGCGCACGTTATCAACTACGACTTTTATGGGGGATTCGTCGGTTCTTCCCGGAGAATGACCTAAAAACCTTGGTCAAATCGCTAATTCTCTCTAGACTTGAATTTTGTAATTCTCTTCTGACTGGGCTTCCCAAATCTCACCTCTCCCCCTCAAATCCATCCTCCATTTAGCAGCTTGCTTCATTTCAGGGTCCAAAAGAAATGACCACATCACTCCTATCCTGTCTTCTCTCCGATGGCTTCCCATGGAGGCTAGAGCTATCTACAAAACAGCGTGCATCACCCACAAAGCTTTGCACTCTTCCTCCCCTCGCTATCTGGCGAATAAACTTAAACTGTCTGGAGGCTCAAGACCTTCTCGGAATGCAGAAAAGCTCCTTCTTGAACCCCCTCCTTCAAAAGAGAAAAACTGTTTGCACAATCGTTCTCAGGTAATGCGGTGAGAACCTGGAACTCGCTTCCTCCTTCGCTCGGTGCCATCACCTCCATCTAGATCTTCAAAGCGGACCTCAAATCTCTTTTATTCCAAAGACACTTTCAGAACTAATTCCCTCCTTCCCAGACCCTGCCAAGAAGTTCTTTAGTCATTGTAAATTTGTCACATATGTTTATATTTTTACTCATACATCCTGTGCTTGCTGTGTTTGAAATTGTGTTCCTTTTGCCTGCGTTGTTTTGATTCTATGGCCTGCTATTGTTCGCCAGAAAGTTCTTTAGTCATGGTAAAATTTGTCATATTTATTCTTACTTTTGCTTATACAGTCTGTTCATGCTATTTTTGTTTGCTCTATTCCTGCAACAGTTCTCTCACGTAATGTAACTGGTTCTATTTTACAGTGCACTGACACCTTCGGGTAAAGTCCACGCTTTATAAAAATGCGTTAAATAAATAAAAATAAATAAAAAAGTCTGGCACTATAGATATATTAGGGCAGTTTATCTCTTCCCTTGACCCGAAAATAGCCCTATTAGTTGGAGTAGATTTCAACTGCCAGTACGAACCCCTTGCTAGCTCATATATGGCTGACCTAGAGGATGAGGATCAATACTGGCACATCCCTGAACCGCGGATAGCCCCGGTTAAAGCCTGGACACCACTGGTCCTCCAAATTAAATCACTATCCCTTTCAGCGTCTCTGAGGGCGTGTATTGGGAGGGTGGATCCAGACAGACCGGGCTTATTTACTTTTAATAGACTAGGGCAAAATTCCAATATTGATTATCCACTGGTTGAAGCCAGACATTTGAATAGGGTTTCTGATTTCAGGGTTCACCTACGGAGCGATAGTGACCATAATGCTCTTGTGCTGACTTTGAAACCTGGGAGTTTTGGTCTGTCCAGTCCAGCCTCTGAGCTCTGCTTTCTAGTAATCAGCGACAAATTAAGTGGTCGAAATTTCAGGATTCGCCGTCTAAACTTGCAGGGATATATCAGCTTGCATTACCACAGTTGATAGAAATGGGGGAGGTGGGAGAAAAGGCCTCTGATCCAGAGGCCCTGACTAGGTCTGTAGAAATCCATAAACAACTGATTGCAAATCTATCAGATGTATTCTTTCCTTGTGGAAGTGCGAAGGTTACCCCACATCAAAACCAGCCCTGGTACGACGCATCCTGCCGGAAAGCGAAAAAGGGCCTCTTAGCCGCACTAAAAGATGAAGATAGGGCTAGTATCAAGCAGTGCTGGCTTAGGTATAAGCAGGTTGTTAACAGGGAGAAGAAGAATTGGGAGGAGAATAGGTGGGAAGAATTAAGATTAGCTCTCCTGACTAAAGATTCTAAGACATTTTGGTCCATTGTCAACTCTGGGGGTAGACCACCTATTATAGCGAATATAGCACCTGCAGCATGGGAAGCTCATTTCGGGGCTTTATATACCAACCCCGGCGAAGAGTTACTATCGTTCGCTGCCCTTGAACCCTCTCACTAGCATAGATTGGAGGCGTCGTTGGCTCTTGTGATGGGGGATGTGGAAGAGGTTCCCCAGCTCTCTACCCCAGGACCCCTCCATGAGTATAGATTGGTGGGGCCCTTGGATATTGAGCAGGGCTTGGGGACAGTGGTTTCCCTTTGTGAACACCGTTCGGGTGGGACTGAAGTCATCTCACTCATGGAGGTTGAGACAGCAATAACCAAACTTCTACCCAACAAGGCCCCAGGCTTGGATAAGCTTCCTGGGTACCTATTTCGAGCACAACCTAAAATCTGGTCACCATACTTGGTTGTCCTATTCAATGCAATACTCAAAGGGAGTGTCCCGCCAGACACCTGGCTAGGAACAGAGATTGTCCCAATTCACAAAAAAGGCTGTCCACTAACCCCGTCCAATTATAGGCCCATCAGCCTGATAGACACTACTCAAAAGCTGATGGGCAGGATTATTTTAGACAGAATCCAAGGGTGGATAGAGGAAAATGGGATCCTGACTATATTCCAAGCCGGGTTCCAGACGGGGATTTCCACAATAGATACAATTTTTAGGCCGCAGGTACTATTCTGGAAAACGGTGTGTGTGGATGGTGGCAGCCTCTACCTCATATTTGTGGACCTGCGAACCGCATTTGATTTAGTCCCGAGAGACAAATTATGGGGTGTATTGCTAGGTATGGGTCTTCCTGCTGACCTGTTGGACATCTTGATTAGACTTCATACGAACAATTATGCTCAAGTTAGGTGTGGACGGCATGGCGAATTGTCGGATCGCTTCCCTGTGAAAAAAGGGGTACGCCAGGGGTGTGTCCTGGCCCCAACTTTATTCTGCCTTTATTTAAATGGGCTAGTTGACCATCTGCTGAGAGTAAAAGACAATGATGCCCCTGGGCTGGCGACCGGGCGAGTGCCCGCTTTGATGTTTGCAGATAACACTCTGTTGTTATCTAAAACATCAACGGGCATTCAGCGTATCTTGGATGGCTTCGCAGCTTTTTGTTTATTGCGCGGGCTAGAGATCAACTTGGATAAGACCAAGTTGATGATTTTTAATCCTCCGAGGAAAACTCACCCGAACCCTCTGTTAAATGGTATACGCCTGGAAAGAGTAAAGACCTTCGATTACTTGGGCATTACCCTAACGGAAAATCTTGACTGGGGACCTCAGACAGCAACGGTGGCCCTCAGGTTGTCCCAGGTAGCGGGGGGAATTCCCAAAGGTCACAAATCCTCGGTCTTCAAACCTGCTGCACCGGTCGTAGAAATGTATAAACTTCAGGCCAGAGCGGCTTCTATGTATGGTGCAGAACTTTGGGGCCACAAACGATTAAATAATCTTGCGAGGGTATAACATGGTTTTATGAGGAACCTATTGGGTTTACCAGCTAGCATACCTCTAACTCCGTTGCGTATGGACTTGGGGTTAGAACCCATAGAGGAGGCAGCAGCTGCACGGCCATTGATGTATTGGAAGAGGCTCTGGTCCGTGCCTGAACAAATACCCTATAACAAGGAGTTCACTGAGGTGTGGGCCGTTTTAAAAACTAGGAATAATCCATGGCTTGCGCATATTAGGGAACTTTGTGAACAAATTGGTTTACCAGAGCTGTGGGAGAACCCTGCAGATAGCTGCCCAAGGATAACGAAAGCCGAGCTATTGAGTTATGTTAGAAATTACAACCTAACATCTCTCCAGAGGTGCACTACTCTGGGAAGATTGACAGCGGAGTTCCTTCAAGTGAAAGTTGAACTGAGTATGGAGAATTTCTTGGATTTAATTCACCCTTCTCTTGCAAGGAAACTGTATATACAGCTTAGGATTGGCAAGCTCCCACTTAGGGTATTTACTGGTAAATGGGCTAATATTGAGAACATTGCTTGCCCAGCTTGTAATTATAAACAAGAAGATATTTCCCATGTTCAGTTTTTTTGCCCTGCCTACCAGACGATAAGGAAATGCTGGCTGATTCCACTATGTAGGAACTTAGGTTTTACCCAGTGTGCCCATGTCTGCAGGGTTCTTCGTTATGACACCCCCCCCATTGTCTTTGCTGTATCACGATTCTTGTCGGGTATGTGGCGCAGGCGGAGAAGTTTTATATAATCTCGTACTTACTTATTTTACTGTACCGTTTGATAACTATTTGGTTCTAATTTTATCTGCTAGTTTTACTGTACATGTAATTTATTGTTTTAACTCCCAGTGATATGTTCTGATTTTATGTACACTTTTATGGTCTATTGACCGAAATAAAGTTATCAAGATTAATGAAATCAGGACAGAGGGAGGAACAAGGGCCTCCACACAGGGCAATATTAATGAGGCATTCAGGACATACTACGCTTCGCTATATAGCGCACCCGTGAGAGTACCCACGGAGCAGACGGAAGCCTTACTGTCTGCCTTGACATTCCCAGTGTTAGCGCCTTTGGCTCAAAAGGACCTGTCAGGACCCATAACATCACAAGAAATAAAAATTGCTATGAAATGTCTCCCCCGTAATAAGACCCCCGGTATAGATGGCCTACTCATCAAATTTTATGCTACGTACGCGGAAACATTAGTGCCCAGATTAACGGACTTGTATAATGCAATATGCGAGGAGGGCTCTCTACCTCTTACCACTGCTCAGGCGATGGTAATATCATTGCCTAAGCCCGGTAGAGACCATATGGATATGGCCAATTACCGTCCACTGTCGATGCTACCCACCGAGTACAAAATACTGAGTAAAGTACTGGGCAACAGTCTGCTGCCATTCCTGTCACGCTTGGTACATATGGACCAGACCGGATTCCTACCTGCGCGTAGTACTTCTCTAAACATCAGGAAATTGCACTATTTAATGATGGAAGCACCCAAGCGATTCCCCCACGCGGGCTGTCTCTCTTTAGACCTCAGGCAAGCGTTTGACTGGATCAATTGGGAGTATATGTTTCAGGCGCTGCCGCGCTTTGGGATACCGGAGGGTTACATGGCATGGCTACAGCTGCTGTACAAAACCCCAACAGCACGCATGACAACAGGCAGACACATATCGGGTGAATATAAGATTCATAGAGGGACGCGGCAGGGTTGTCCGCTATCGCCCCTGATCTTTATTCTGGCACTAGAACCCCTGGCAATAGCAATGAGACAGAATCTCTTAGATCTGGGTATACCGATGGGACGTACGAACCACCTCTTCTCCGCATATGCAAATGATATTATTATATATCTGCAAAATCTTCGCCAACCCTTAAGACCACTCCATGACCTGTATGAGCGATTTAAAATTATATGCGGACTCGCTGTAAACACCGCAAAATCGCATGCCTTTTTCTTTAGGGACCAAGCTGAGGACGCGAATATAAGCTTCGGGGACACACTACTCCAGGTAGCACCAACTACGTTTAAATATTTGGGTATCCAGATTTATAGAGCACATGCAGACATGCTGGAGGGTAACCTTGACAGAACAATACGATCTTTACGTTCCAGTGTTGTCTTTTGGACCTCATTGCCTTTGTCAGTTATGGGGAGAGCTGCAATAGCCAAAATGGTGGTCCTGCCACGCCTGTTATATTATTTTTCTAACCTGCCAATAATAGTGCCCTTATCCACATTCAAAACATTGAATACCCTACTAGCAGATCTTATCTGGGGTACGGGACGAAGACGCATCAGTTTGAAACGGCTTCAAGTGGGCACCCATACGGGGGGACTGGGACCCCAGACTTTCGCGCGTATTATTACGCCTGCCAGTTGCAATGGTAATCTTACTGGATGGCAGGTTGTAATCTTCTGGAAATAGGATGCACTGATGCAGACATTAGCAATGGCACCCTAAACGCCCTATTGTTGCCAGGACACAAAACCCCGAGAGATCTGCCCCCATTGTTGAGTACCGCGATCGCGTGTTGGAAGGCAGCGTTGCGATACACAGATGCGGCCTCCACATATGCTGGCAACATAACTTTGCTGGGTATCCCGCTGACAGTTGGCACGCTCACCAAACGCACACTAATGCCCTGGACCGAGGTCGGTGTCACCACGGTAGCTGACCTGTTCGGACACGAGACGTTATTGGACCATGACACCTTTATTAACGAGACGGGAGCCCCGGCACACCTATATATAACACATGCTGCATTGGTACACTATATCAAAAAGCACTGGGCGCCACAAAGGCGCGAACCTGAACATAACAAATTGGTCAAGATGGTACACTATATGGGGAGGGGGAGACATTTGGTCCGCTGGATATATACAGGGATCAGTACACACACTTGAGTTTCCCTAGACACGTTGAAAACTATTTGGATAGAAGAGATAGGCAGAGACCTGTCGGATAAGGAATGGGCGGTAATATTGGAGCATCCCAAAAAGGTGTCAAGGAACTCAAAATTTAAGTTCATCCAAACTATGATACTGCACCGGGCCTATTTGATTTCAGATAGGCTGGACAAAATGTTCCCGCAAACAGAACACTCATGCCATAGATGCAAGGTAGAGGGGGCGGGCCTATTACATATGCTGTGGTCATGCCCAATAATAATAGCATACAGGGGCGTGGCCAGCAGCATGGCCGGCTAAGACGTGCTCCATCGTAGCTCCGGGCGAGCTGCACTTAATCCGGCTTAAAACTAATTCCCCAAAGCCCCGTTTCGACCCCTAAAGACACACAAGGGCACTGTGCTTTCTTGTGGACTACGATCGTTCATCTGGGCGGAAGAACTGTGCCGAAAACAGCGAAGTAAAGATCGAGCCAGGCCCGACCGCAGCAACAAAGATGGCGGCGACACTCTGATCGGCCGAGATCTGCCTGGAGAAGGGGGAGCTACTGGGGCCTCCTGGCGGGAGAGAGAGCGGCTGCCGAGTGCCTGAAGCGGCCAGAGAGAATTCTGCGGCAGTGCGGGAGCGGCCCGAGCCCCTGAACGGAAGGCTTCTGGAACCTGGGGCGCTTGGCGACGGACTCTGGCTGGGACCCCTGGAACCCCCCCCCTGGTGAGCGGCGCGGACCCTGGAGTGAAGCGGGCAGCGCAGAGACAGTGAGACGGAAGACGGAGGCGCTTGCAGGGGCGAGAGTGTCATACCGGGGGCGCTCGGCGCTGCAGTCCCCGGATTCCGCAGTAACACCGGCGGCCGCACCACAGGAGGAGTGAGTGACCCCGCACGCTGCGAGCGCCTGACCCGCAAACGCTCACTCAGTGCCTGGGCAGATTGCGCTGACCTGCCCCCTGGACTTTGTGCTGTGGCGTGGTCCCCCCCCCATGAGTTGACGCAGGAGCCTGGGGCGAGGGGGACCGACCATCGGAGGCAGCGAGACACTTCATGTGGGCCTGGGCCTAGTGATCGCCGGAGGCCTTGGGGTCGAGCCTGACTGCGTGCCTTATTTTGAGAGGCGGAAGTGGAGGCCTAGGCGCGCCAGCTGCAGAGTGGACCACGTTCACCGCCTTGTCTACCAGGGCCGGGGAGAAGCAGCTGGACGAGGAGGGAAGGAAGCATACCTCGGCGGACGCCTGCCTGTCTATATGGTGGCCCCTCATGGTGATCTGAGGTGAGACGCTGCGTCATAGTGCCCAGTCTCCGTTGAGTTAGGTGGGGCTCGGTCGGACTAAGAGGCGTCCCACCCCATCTGAGACGCCGGGCCGGCCTGGGCACTGGACTACCTGCTGGGTCAAAACTGTGGGTCGAGGCGCTGAGAGAGGCAGTAGGCATGGGATACAAGAACCCGCAGCCGCGGGCCTGTAGCGCAGGTGGCAGGAGGTGTAGGCTCCATGCGGAAGCCGCTACTTACCATCGACAGTCATGGGGAGGAGAGACACGACTCCCAAGCCTACCAAGCAGGGCCCAATGGACAACCTCGCTGCGCCACGGTCGTCCACTGAGACCGCACCTGCGGAGTCCGGCGTGCGCTCGGATACTGACTTGTTAATGGCGGCCATCCAAGCATCCAGGACCGACATTCAGGAATCGCGGGCGGCCCTAGAGGTCAAAATTGGCGAGGTCGGGTCAGAGGTGACGCTTTTGAGGCAAGATTTCCGGAAGTTGTGTGGAAAAGTAAATTTTGCCATGTTCTGTGTCCCTACGCGTCCTCCATCATATGTTATCTGTGCATGATTAATATGCATATGTATTCCCCATGTTCGATTAAAGACGCAATTACAGTTGTGTCCATCTCTAGTATGTCTATTTCCGGTTCTCGTGAATACTACGAATATCAGGCCTATGTAAAGTTACGTTGCCACGTTTCCCAGTGTGCACGTTATTTCATTATAAAGTCCCCGTTTCTAGGCCTCAAAAGGGCCCGGACACCAGATTCAGCTCCTGTCTCCTGAAGCCCTCGCTGAGGAGCGATACAGCCCCCACCTGTATCCCTGACCCTTCACTTACTTCCTGCCTCACAGTGCCTGGCCCAGCCTGGCTCTGCCTCTGAGTCTGCCAAGAGTATGTTAAGATTCTAGTTATCAGTCCAGCCCTCCTTCTCTGCATTCCTAAGCTACTGAACCGCATCAATAGTTTCCGTCATTGTCTAGCCTTTACGTCTCCATGTAAGAGAAATACTGTATTTAATGGTCATTTAATATTCTTCATCACGCACTACATGTAGAATAATGCATGCACCAGTCTTAGAGTCTGTTAGCCTTTCCCCTCCTGACTTCTAGTTTATATCAACATGTTCTCTAAACATCAGATACTAGATACTGTTTAGGTACATGTCGCCCTGACTCTCCAGACTTCAGTCTCTGCTCCTAGCACAGAGTTCGTAGCCCCCAGCTTCTCCCTAGTAACACGTCATTGCCAGTTTGCGCGCACCATCAGGTTAGAGGTCCCGGCTCCTTAGGTAGCCCCCTCCATGTTTCCGCCCCATTCATGACATATTCTGTTACGTTTGCATCACATGTCTATGTATACGCCTCTGTTACACCTACTTTCACCCTTATCTTTCGCGACTGCTATTGACCACACCCACTGCTCCGCCTATCGTATGTATTGTAATGCAACTGTTTTAGTATATATGATCGTGTATTGTTATTAAATGTTAGCGCGCTCTTTCCAGATCCTGCCCGGCAGCTGTCGGGGCCCCCCTGTCAGGCCCTGCCATCCTCTTCCTATGCAGGTTGTCCTGTTCCTGTCCTTTATGCTGTAATAAACCTGCAAACTCCTACTACCTTGAATCTTGACTCTTATTTATTGAGCTATCTGTTCTTCATTTATCCATTCAAAAATAGAGGTATTATTTATTTATTTACCACATAATGGCGCCCGAACAGGGACCTGCCCTTTCCCCACGCGCCGGTGAAGCCACGCCGGCCCCCTGACCCTCTGCAGCCGTGACGGAACCATACCGTGCACGTGCAGATATTTCTGCTTCAAGTATCCCTCAGGCCCACGGAGGAGACGGAGGTGGCGGTCCAGCATCCAGACGAGGCGGTGGAGGAACGCGGCGAGTCCCGACCAGAGCCCAAGCCGAGAGTCCAAGGTCCGAGGTATCCGGAGGCCCACCCGTAACTGAAGTCCGAAGTTCGTCCGTCCTGCGTCGAAGCAGTCCAGTCCAGTCCAAGGCCTTCCGTTCTTGCTGCCCGGTGAGTACCGTTGCTGGGGTAGTATCTAGACAGGGTCAATCTAATTGACTCTGGTCCGTGGGTTGGTGGTACACAGACCCACAAAACGAAGTGTCCACTTCGGTGGATGCGGGTCCTGACGTGTCTCTTTATGAGACCGGTGAGTTTCGTACTGTTTCAGCAGTGCATCTAGTTTCTGTTCTAGTCAGTTCTGTTCTCGAGAAAATTCATGTATTCTGTGTTCCGTATTCCAGGTAGTATTCTGTTCAAACTGTTATTTTAAATGTTCTTCATGTATTTTAATGTCGTGGTATGAGTGTGAAGTAATTACCGTGTTTATTGTGTATTGTATTGTGTCCAGATTATAGTTCAGTCATGCCCTTATTTTCGAAATTACGTCAGTTAAAAACCAGAAAAGGTCTGCTAGAAGCAGCAGTTCCTGTCCCGCCTAGGGACAGTCCAGGTCATTTTATGTATCAGAAACATGGCATAAGCGCCATATTATATCTAGATTTATGGGTAGAGTATACCAAAGAGTTAGAGGAAAAGTATAGATGGCCTGTATCAGGCACATGGGATGCCGAGTGCATCATGCGAGTAGAAGAAGCATTATGGAAAAAGAAAGCCAGACAGTCACAGAAAGATGCCATCGAGTTATGGCGCAAAGAATCTCATAAAAGAACCGAAAAAGAAATCAGAAAGTCTGAACTAAGTAGAGAATCTTTAGAACGAGCACAAGAAAAAGAATTAATCGAGATAGGTGAACGAGTTAAAACAGAACAGTCAGACAGACAGAGGAATGCTCTTATTAAGGGTATGTATCCTCTTCTTGCCGAGGGCTTGCCAAAAGCGACCCCGGAGGCATCCAGTAACTTTCCGCCACCCTTAGTTCCGACCAAGCTACGTCACAAACCGACCGCAGCTGATATATTCATTTCGTCCTATTTGGACGACACAGTCCCGGAATATGCAAATCCCGCTCCGCCAGTCCCTGTAAATCAGGCACTTCCCGCTCCTCCAGACACGGGAGTACCTGTTACGGTACCCCCGATCCAGCCCGCCATACAAGTCCAGCCTGCACTTCCATTTCCCACTCTGCCAGTACGAAGAGCATCAGTAGACGACTCTAGTTTAGGGGCCGCAGGAGGAGGTCCTCTAGGGACCCCGCCGCCACACAAGCGTTTAACGTTAGCCGAATTACATGCACAAGCGTCACAGCGTACGCCCAGATATCAGTCTGTTGCAGAAATAAGAAAAGCCCTTAACGAATGTGGCTATGATCCAGTCCCAGGCGAGGATAATATGGTTTTATATTCATTACGAGTGAGAAAGGTGACCGAGTATCTAGTCACCCTACCAGATATGAAAGAAGATCTAGACAGAATATATCGTTTCATCCGTACAGGGAATGATCCAGAAAGTATTAGTGACGTCATGTGCCAAAGAAAAGTTGAAGTCCAGCTCATGCTATTAAAGTTTCTGATTAATTGTCTAATAAGAGAACAAGATTATCCGACCAAAGATCGAGCCGAAATGAAAGTCCTGACAAAGTGGAGTGATAATATAGCCGAGGGTAAGCACAAGACTATCGGTAGTATAGAGAGTATGTACAAGAAAATTCGTAAGGAAATAATAAGGTTACACGAACAACGCAAAGAAGCACAAGTAAGCGAGAAAGAAAATGACTCTTCTACAGAAGAGGTAGAGGACGAGAATCCCGCCAGAATAGCGTATGTAGGAAAATCTAGATTTCCAGATCGCCATTTATGCCTAGAACACAAGTCAGTTCTTCATCACCCGGCACTAGAACAAGGTTCTCTAGAACAAGTATTTCAAGCTACCGATCACATTCTGAAATCACGAATCGGTTATAGCGAGTTAAGTACTATGCATGAACAAGAACTAGTCCGATCAGCAGTCCGATGGATTACTGATTCTACCACTTTTCCAGACGAAATAGTGGCACAAATGTTTCTGAAATTGCCCCCAGCCGAGCAGCGACTGGCGGGTATGTATATGATCCAGCACCTCATTACATTGTATGAGGGTCAACATTCTGATCCAGGTCCGTTACACGATGTCCTGAACGAGTTACTCCAGTATAAATGGAAAGGTTTAGGTACCGATTTGATTAGTGTCATTCTAGAACAGCGCCACAAATATAGTACGTTTCTGAACCCGCATTTTGTTCATGTCTCACCCCCAGAAAGTAAACCCTTTTACATAGACAGACAGAATCCGTTACGAGAAGTGCATCCAGTTAAGACAGAGGGTGGTGAAATGCAACGAGTGTTTGTTTACACCCCGATTACAAAGATGGAACTCTTAGAGATGAAAAAGTTAATTCCCTGTCATGATAAAGATCCAGCAGGGTTCCACCGAGAATTAAAGGACATGCTCCGTATGGGAGAATACACGTATCCGGACATTATTAAAATGTTAAAGGTCCTGTTGCCCGCAGGGGTATATGAGAAACTCAAGGAAAAAGAATGGGAGGTGGGGGAGAAAAAGATCGATTGGGCAGTTCTAGAAGCTGAAGACAAGATACGAGTACCAGGTACCGGTCTTGGAGATAAATGTAAAGAATTACCTGAACTGTTAATACAAGTTTTGCCCAGACTATTAGCAACTAAAAAGGAAGACTGGGATGCAATCTCAGCCTGTAAACAGAAACAAGACGAAGACACTAGTGATTTTTACTCTAGATTTGAAAAATGTTTTATCATAAACAGTGGCCTCAAGACAAGTAGCGAGTCATACCCTCATCTTTTTGTAACTAAACTAGTCGAGAATTCAAGTCCACAAGTTAAAAATCGTGTTTTGAAAGTCGAAAGTACCTGGCAAGCTAATACCCCGTCCCAGATGTTACAGATGCTTCAATATCACCAGAATAGAATCAGAGAAGAGCAAGAACACGAGAGAAAACGTATGAAAGACACGAAAATGAAAGTGCTAGTTGCACAATCTGTTCTTCAAGACAGTCAGAAGAGGGGTCCGAATCAAGCCAGTCATCCTGCAGCTCCCGTTAAAGGAAACTGCAATTATTGTAAACAGCCAGGTCATTTTATAAACGAGTGTGCAGTTCTGAAACACAACATAGCTACCGGTAAGACTAAAGAAAGACCACGTCCGCCTAGACAAGAACAAGTTTCACAGACTCCTCAGCCACAGAATGCACAACAGACAGTTACAGCACCGCAGCCCATCGCTGCAACACAGCATGTGACACAGCAGATGTACCAGTATGCTCAGTCAGAGTATCCAGAGTATCAGCCATATTCATGAAACAGCCTAGAGAGGGAGGTAGGCTTGCCTCTCATCGAGATACCTGTAGATCAAGAAGGTCCCTATGTTCACAGTCAAGTACTAGGGAAAGACAGAAAGTTTCTGATTGATACAGGGGCAAGTAGGACCACTATAAGTCACGCCGAAGTTCCAGGGGCTCCGCTCTCAGGCTCTAGAAATGTTTCCCTTGGATTTTCAGGAAAACCTATTGTAAATGAAATATCAAAGCCAGTTACTCTAGAAGTAGGTCCATTGTCCCGCACTCCTGATCTGTTACTTACTAAGTCATGTCCAGAAAATCTATTAGGCATTAAAACACTGAAAGAGTTAGGTGCAGTTATATGCTGTTCCCCAGAGGGAATACGATTGTTCCTACGTGACTTCAAGGGTCACTATGTATTACGAGATTTTGATCCGAGATTGTCTAATGTCCCGCAGCATCTATGGGCGCAAGGTCCAACTGATGTTGGTTATATGCAAATCACACCCCATCGTGTGACTCTCAAGCCAGGTGTAGTGTTACCACGAATCAGACAGTACAGATTGCCGCCTGAGGCTGTAGCAGCCTTATCCAAAATTATTGACGAGCTCATGGCTCAAGGAGTAGTTGTAGAAACTGACTCCAATGTATGTAATTCTCCGATCATTCCAGTCATGAAACGTACTGATCCAAATGCACCTCCAGTATATCGATTAGTGATTGATCTTCGAGAACTTAATAAATGTATTATTCCCCAGTACCCAGTTGTCCCAGATATTTCTTCCCTATTGACAGCCATTGATTCCGAAGCTTCATTTTTCACTGTCATAGACCTCAAGAACGCGTTTTTTAGTGTCCCCATTCATCCAGACAGCCAGTTTCTTTTCGGATTTTGTTTAAATGGAAGGAGCTATATGTTCACACGAGCTCCTCAAGGTTTCACAGAAAGTCCTAGTATTTACAGTCAAGCACTCAAGAGACAACTAGACAACATTCACATGCCAACTGACACTGCCCTACTCCAGTATGTCGATGATCTACTGATCACAGCCCGTTCTGAACGTGCTTCCGAGCGAGCATCCCTTACAGTCTTGTATTTCCTAGCCGAGATGGGGCACAAGGTGTCCCCTTCGAAGCTTCAATTCTGTGTCCAGCAAGTGATCTACTTAGGCCACTTGCTGTCCAAGAGGGGTAGGCAGTTGACACCAGACCGTATTCAGTTAATAGCGAGTCTTCCTCAGCCCAAGACCCAGAAGGAGGTACGTGCTTTTATCGGCCTTACTTCTTATTGCAGACAATGGATTCCTCAGTATGCATTTCTAGCCAAGCCACTGATACAGTTAACGACACAGGAGGCAGCCGTATCGACTGTCCTCCCTTGGACATCTGAACATACACTTAGTTTTAATGAATTAAAGAAAGCCCTATGCCAAGCTCCAGTTCTAGCTACACCAAACTACAGTAAGCCTTTTACACTTTTCGTCACTGAACGCGAAGGTACAGCATTATCTGTTCTCACACAAGATCAAGCAGGACAATACAAGCCCTGTGCTTATTTTTCGAGCACATTAGATCCTGTAGCCCAGGCTCTGCCTGCGTGCCTCAAGTCAGTTGCAGCCACAGCACTAGCTATCAGACAAAGTGATTCTATAGTCTTAGGACACTCCCTGACAGTACAAGTTCCACACTCCGTGGAAGTTCTTTTAAACCGAACACAAACTCAGCACTTGACAATTGCACGTTTAACAGATTATGAATTGACACTGTTCCAGCCACACATAGAAATCAGACGCTGCAACGTCCTAAATCCTGCCACACTGTTACCATCAGTTATTTCGAATCCTGCCACACACGACTGTGTGGAAGTAGTTAACATCATGACCAAGCCAAGACAAGATCTGACAGATATTCCATTACCAGATCCCGACCTGACACTTTATGTGGATGGTTCATGTATGAGATCAAGTACAGGAGAACTAACAGCCGCGTATGCAGTGACTACTGACACTGAAGTTATTGAAACACACCGTATTGACACCCTGTCTGCTCAGGCAGCAGAGCTAGTTGCTCTGACTCAAGCCTGCACACACGCCAAGAACCTGAAAGTTAATGTTTACACAGATTCACGTTACGCATTTGGAGTCGTACACGACTTTGGAGTGCTCTGGCAGGAGAGAGGTTTCATGACTTCTCATGGAACCAAGATTCAGCATGGTCTCCTTATTCAAGCTCTGTTAGATGCCATACACTTACCGACATCCATTGCTATCATGAAATGCAAAGCACATACGAAAGTTACTGACACTATTTCCCAAGGTAATGATCTAGCAGATCGCACAGCCAAGCTTACAGCACAGGCTCCAGACATTCCAGTTAACCCGACACGGACACTTACTCCAGATCCGACTACATGTATGACAGTTAAGGACCCTACTCAAGATGTCATAGACATCCAGTTACATGCTACTCCCGATGAAATCAAGAAATGGTCCGAACAAGGAGGGGTCCAGACAGATCAGGGATGGGTAACGAAGGGTAGAGCCACATGGTTTCTCCCCGACTCTATGGTTCAAGTCATTATTAATACCGCACATAGTCCAGCACATTTAGGAGAAAAAGCTATGTTAGACAGTATCCAGAACATTTGGTTCAACAAGCATTTAAGAGCTGCAGCCAAGCAGAAAGTCCGTACCTGCATGATATGTTGTCAGTTTAATCCAGGTAAAAGTGTCCCGGTGGAACAAGGTGGATTCCAGCCTCCTGACCACCCTTTTGAAGTCCTCCAAATGGATTACATTCAGATGGAGCGATGTCGAGGTTTCAAGTATGTCCTTGTAGTTGTATGCGCTTTGTCCAGGTGGACAGAAGCATATCCAGTCCCAGATTACACAGCCGCGACCACTGCCAAGCAGTTGGTTCGTGAGTTCTTCCCCCGTTATGGACTCCCTAGAGTCGTATATTCTGACAACGGCCAGCCATTCTCATCTGAACTCATGAAGCATGTTTCCCTGTTGTTAGGGTACCAGTGGAAGTTCCATTGTGTACGCCATCCTGAAGCAGCCGGTCTCGTAGAGAGACATAATCAGACCCTGAAAATCCGCATTGCAAAAGTTTGTCAAGAGAAAGGTGTAGACTGGCTAGTAGCTCTGCCAGTCGCTTTGTTCTATATGCGCATGGTCGCACATTCCAGATCAGGTCTGTCCCCGTATGAGGTCGTTTTCGGCCGCCCCCCTAACATGTGGGGTACTCCTAGACCCCGAAGTATTACCGATGTTTCAAGTAATATGCTGACAGATTACCTAGCTTCCTTGATGTCTGCCCTCAACTCTTGTCGTTCACAGGTTGCCGCCGCATTTCCAGACAATACCGAGGTGGCACCGCATGAAATCGTTCCCGGATCCATGGTCCTAGTGCGAAATTTCGATCGCTCAAGTCCGCTGGAGCCTCGCTGGAAGGAGCCCCGACAGGTCCTCCTGGCCACCCGTACAGCCGTGAAGTTGGAAGGACGCAAAGGCTGGGTGCATCTATCGCACATCAAGAAGTTTTATGGATTGAAGCCAGTCTCAAAGAACATTTCCGAGGATTTAAAGGACTGCCAAAGTACTATTCTTAAGGACTGTCCCGCAAAAGACAATGTTATTGAACCCTCCCTGTTAGAGACAACTCCGCAACAGGAGTATAAGAAAAAGCTAAGGTCTAGTAAAATAAGTCAGCCAGTTTGATTGTCTAAGTCCTCCCCTAGGTGAAACGGTTAGACCGGTTTCTGACATGTATAAAATAGACCCCCATAGTGAGAGAGTTAGTCAAAACTCAATCCGATGTATCGTTTTTCTATGTTTCATATTATTTCTCAGCATTATGATTTCCTGCACCAGTTATGCATTTTATCTGTATTTTCCAGTTTCTCATGTAAATAAGTCTTCTAATGCTACAGTAGAGCACACGTTTAGTGATCTGCCTCCTCATGAACTTTCTTACCGCCTCGCTATGCGTAACAATTCTTTTATCCGCATGTTACATTATTCACACCAGACCAGCAATGCCACTAATTGTTGGGTGTGTGGTCGACTCCCCCCTTTCCAGACACCGAAGGGAGTTCTGCCACTCTTTCCTTATCCATTTTCACATAATGGTTTGTGTGGAGCATGGTCCACTTTAACGTCATCCTCAACAGATATGTCTTTTCTTAACAGTACATGTTTCCCAGACAAGCAAGGTCTTCCCCACAGAACAGGGTTAGATCTAGAGAATGAAGTTTACAATTTAGGAAATTATTCTTCGAATTTCATGGTCCTGAATGTTCAGTCTGATTCCACTCCAGACTTACCTGCTATTTCAGTACTACCAGTCAAAGGTGAATTATGTGTCCGAAATAATGGTTCCGTACATGTAGGCCATAGCGATTGTACTACTATTGTCAAGTATAGTGACAGTGGGAAATCTATTTTCAAAGCTTCACGTCATTCTTATTTTATTTGTGGTCAAACCGCATATGTTCGTCTGCCCCTCGATTGGGAGGGAACCTGTTACATTGCCTTCCTACTGCCACCTGTTTTCCTAGCCCCACCTGATTATCATAGAAACACACATCTAGTACACATTAGACATAGAAGGGAGATTGAGTCCCCGATTGTCGATTATACTGAAACTGCTCTAGAACAGTATACAGATTTCAATAGAGGTTTCTTCTTCTTTATAGGCCCTATCCAGAATAGTAAACTAATCCGTAGGTTAACCAGAACCCTTGAAGCTGTAGTAAATGAGACTGCCTCTGCCCTAGGTAATTTAACTGAAGAGCAATCTGCTATGAGATTTGTCGTTTTGCAAAATCGTCTCGTCCTTGACGTCATACTGGCCGATAGGGGCGGGGCCTGTAGAGTCATCGGATCTAGTTGCTGCATTTTCATTCCAAATAACGCGCCGTCTGTTTATTCAGCTATAACCAGACTCCATAAAATTGCCCATCTGTTACACCAAAATCCAGGCACCTGGACATGGTCCGGTTGGTTCTGGAATATAATTTCCGCCTGGGGATGGAAAGTATTGTCCTTTCTAGGTATTGCAGTAGCGATCATATTCAGTTGCTGCCTCTGTATACAATGTGGCCCTGCGATTTGTGGCATTTGTGCTACCTCTTGTATTCCTAGTCCCAAGCCCCGTTCTAAATCCCGTTCCAAGAAAATTCGAGACGAGCAAATGATACTGCATGAAATGATAGATGGTATCATGAATATTGATGTTTCCTGATGGAAACGTAGTGACAAGGAGGGAATGTGGAAAAGTAAATTTTGCCATGTTCTGTGTCCCTACGCGTCCTCCATCATATGTTATCTGTGCATGATTAATATGCATATGTATTCCCCATGTTCGATTAAAGACGCAATTACAGTTGTGTCCATCTCTAGTATGTCTATTTCCGGTTCTCGTGAATACTACGAATATCAGGCCTATGTAAAGTTACGTTGCCACGTTTCCCAGTGTGCACGTTATTTCATTATAAAGTCCCCGTTTCTAGGCCTCAAAAGGGCCCGGACACCAGATTCAGCTCCTGTCTCCTGAAGCCCTCGCTGAGGAGCGATACAGCCCCCACCTGTATCCCTGACCCTTCACTTACTTCCTGCCTCACAGTGCCTGGCCCAGCCTGGCTCTGCCTCTGAGTCTGCCAAGAGTATGTTATGATTCTAGTTATCAGTCCAGCCCTCCTTCTCTGCATTCCTAAGCTACTGAACCGCATCAATAGTTTCCGTCATTGTCTAGCCTTTACGTCTCCATGTAAGAGAAATACTGTATTTAATGGTCATTTAATATTCTTCATCACGCACTACATGTAGAATAATGCATGCACCAGTCTTAGAGTCTGTTAGCCTTTCCCCTCCTGACTTCTAGTTTATATCAACATGTTCTCTAAACATCAGATACTAGATACTGTTTAGGTACATGTCGTCCTGACTCTCCAGACTTCACTCTCTGCTCCTAGCACAGAGTTCGTAGCCCCCAGCTTCTCCCTAGTAACACGTCATTGCCAGTTTGCGCGCACCATCAGGTTAGAGGTCCCGGCTCCTTAGGTAGCCCCCTCCATGTTTCCGCCCCATTCATGACATATTCTGTTACGTTTGCATCACATGTCTATGTATACGCCTCTGTTACACCTACTTTCACCCTTATCTTTCGCGACTGCTATTGACCACACCCACTGCTCCGCCTATCGTATGTATTGTAATGCAACTGTTTTAGTATATATGATCGTGTATTGTTATTAAATGTTAGCGCGCTCATCCCAGATCCTGCCCGGCAGCTGTCGGGGCCCCCCTGTCAGGCCCTGCCATCCTCTTCCTATGCAGGTTGTCCTGTTCCTGTCCTTTATGCTGTAATAAACCTGCAAACTCCTACTACCTCGAATCTTGACTCTTATTTATTGAGCTATCTGTTATTCATTTATCCATTCAAAAATAGAGGTATTATTTATTTATTTACCACAGTTGACGGACAGGGTGACTACGGCGGGGATATGAATAGGCGAGGCGGAAGACTCGATCTCCACCCTGAGGAAAGATATGGCGGAGCTCCAGGCCTCCCATCGCCAACTGCTGTGGAAGGTGGACGATGCAGAAAATAGGGCACGACGCAATAACCTGCGCTTTGTCGGCTTTAGAGAGGGAATTGAAGGGACCGACATGGCAGCCTTTCTCAACTCCTGGCTGACGACAACCTTCCCAGTGGCGCAGTTCTCGACCTGCTTCATCATCGAGAGGGCACATAGGGCCTTACTGCCAAGACCGCCAGAGGGAGCGAGGCCCTGGCCAGTAATTGTACGATTCCTCAACTTTGCAGATCGGGATCTGATATTGCGAGAGTCTAGAAAGCTGGGGGTGATCCGCATTGAAAACACGAATATTATGATCTTCCCAGACAACAGCCAGGAAGTGCAAAAACAACGCCGCTCCTTTGACGCGGTCAAAGCGAAGCTGAGAGACATAAACATTACCTATATACTGCTTTTCCCGGCAAAACTCAAAGTAATCTATAAGGACAAAGCGCACTTCTTTAACCATCCGGAAGATGCTTGGCAATGGCTGGAGGAGCGACCCATATTTCACAGACAGGAGAACAACAGGAGAGATGGACCGGACAGACCAAATCCTTTTGGTGCACAATGGGAGCGGCCAAGGTCCCAGCGACAGTGGGCCCAGAGACATAGTAGGTGGACGCCGCATACGCTCTACCCGGGGCGTGCCCTGATGGGCAGACAACAAGGAGGATCGGCTTCACCCGGAAGGCGAGGCGCAACGGGATCTAGATTCAGCTGCCTGGCCAACACCGCCCATTCGGAAGGAGATGAAAGAGAAGACTCAGAAGCCCATTCTTCGGGAGGAGAAGAGGGAGGAGCGCGCTCCGTCCATCCACTGGAAAAAGCGATCCGGGAGCTGGAACAGGAAGCCTCAGGACACTCGACTGATTCCCGGCAGGACACGCAGGACTCACGTTCCTAAACAGGGGATGCCAGGGCAGCTGAGATAGCAGCTCGTCGTAGAGGAGACACACAAGCTGATACACCCTCCTTATACCTATTGTTTTCATTGGTTGCTGACCTTCCTATATTCACATTCCTTAGCTCTGACTCTTGCAGCTGTACCACTGGGAATGTATTACCTGTTTTGCATTGAGCTGGGTACAGTAGGTTGATAGGGAGGGGGACCTCTGGGAGGGCGACAAACCCTCTCCTACTGACAGTTCCGCCTTGCAGAGGGATGGGACTGAAAGGGGAGGGAGGTGGGGAGGGGGGAGAGGGGGGAGTTCAGTTTGGTTGGTTCTGATAAGAGGGGCTGGTTGGGGTAGGGTCAGGGGTGGTTGTTGGGACAGGGCAGTTGGAGGGGGGGAGGGAGAGGGACAGCATGAGTAATGTATTCACCTGTCGGGTAGGCCCACACGCTATCCACCATACACCACCACGAGTTTTGCCTTACCACCAGAAGCCCCCTGACACCCAGGGTAGGCAGCGCTTGTACACTCCACGACCCCTGCTGGCACGGGGCGTCAGGGGCCTGTTGTTGAGATTGCACCGCGATGGGAATGGGGACTCCGGATAGAAACACATCACATGGGGCAGGTTTCAAAGTGATGACCTGGAATGTTAATGGTCTTGGCTGTAGTATTAAGAGAGGTCTGGTTAACAACTATATAAAACGCTCTGGAGCGGATGTGGTACTCCTACAGGAGACACATCTGAAGGGTACGAAGTGTGCCTTCCTAGCGAGAGGGCAGTATACAGTCCTGGCCCACGCTGGGTTTACCTCTGGTTCACGGGGGGGTTGCGATACTGATAAAGAAGTGCCCACCAATGAAAGTAGCGCAAGTCTGGACCGACCCACAGGGGACATATGTAGGAGTGCGAGGGATGTGGGGAAGAAGGGAATACACATTCATATCGGCCTACGCTCCACCCAAACTGCAGGCAGGTACACTCTGGGGTATATCAGACAATATACTTAACACATCAGACACGGTGCAGATCCTTGGTGGGGACTTCAATGATGTAATTAGCCTTCCGCTGGATAGAACAGGAGATCATGATCGCCCCGCGATCCTGACTCCGTTGGCTAAAACCATGAATACCCTTGGCCTCCTAGACGTATGGAGGTGGATACACCCGACGGCGCAGACGTTCTCCTATTTTTCTGGAGCCCACAAAGTTTACTCCCGCCTTGATTATATTTTCATGCCGAGACAGATGCTTCAGGCGTCGGATTCGGCGGAGTACTGTGCTAGAGGGGTATCTGACCACTCACCGCTAGTATTAACTCTGGCTAGGAGGGGACGAGCCGGACCTAGCATTCTTCGGCTCTCGGCATGGGACCTGCAGAACCCGGAGCTCTTGAGGGGACTGCGAGCCGATGTTAAGGTATACTTGGCTGAAAACGTTGGGACCGTGGACTCCAAGGTGGTCCTATGGGAAGCGCTTAAAGTGGTGCTTCGTGATAGGGCGCACTGTAGGTTGGCAGACGCTAGGAAGAAGGAACAGGCAGAACCCGGGGATATTGCGACACTTGGTAGATGTTCAAGCCCAATACCGTCAAGCAGTGACCGGGGAGGCCAAGACGCAGGCACTGGCTACCCTACACCAAATCTATGATGTGGGGGATAAGTCCGGGAAGCTCTTGGCGTGGTTGAGTAGGAAAGAGAAGGATGAGAGATGGGTAGAGAGAGTCAGGATGGGCCTGAACATGTCGGCATGCACTGATGTTGAGATAGCGAACGCCTTCGCTGACTACTATGGGGCTTTCTATGAAGCCCGTGACCTGGGGACCAAGGAGGACGCATTGACCTATATAGCAACCATTGAAATCCTGAGGCTTGCTGAGACAGACTGCGAGGACCTAGAGGCCGATATCACGGTGGAAGAGGTCAGAATAGCACTCACAAAACTTCGAGCGGGTAAAGCCCCGGGTCCCAATGGATTCCCCGCGGAGTTCTTTAAGAAGACGGCAGACCTCTTAACTAAGCACCTTCTGGACATGTTCAAGGATGCTGAGAAGGAGGGCCGCTTTCCCCTAGACCTCAGACAGGCCACGATTGTCCCTATTCACAAGGCGAGAAAGCCTCCAGATGAGTGTGCGTCTTACCGCCCCATCTCCTTGCTGAATGTTGAGGCGAAGCTTTATGCCACGATCCTGGCTTTTCGATTGCGACGAGTCATACCAAGCCTAGTACATATGGACCAGACAGGTTTCATTCCGGAAAGGGTGACTGGATACAACCTTCGTAGGAAACATAACTGGTTGTGTGAGGTGGAGGGCAGGACGGAGCCTCACTGGTTCCTATCCTTGGACGCTGAGAAGGCGTTTGATGCAGTACATTGGCCCTTCCTGGAGGGAGTCCTAGAGCATCTGGGCTTTGGGCCCAAGTTTAGACGTAGGGTTCGCCTCCTCTACTCAGGCCCTGAAGCTCGAGTCCGGGTCAACGGGGCGATGTCTAAGTCCTTTCCCATACAGAGGGGAACCCGACAGGGATGCCCCCTGTCCCCCCTTCTATTTGCCTTATCTATCGAGGTCGCGGCATGCACGATTAGACAAAACCCCAGGGTGATGGGCTTCCGAATGGGACAGGCAGGACTGCAGGAGGAAAAACTATCCCTCTATGCTGATGATGTGTTGCTGTATGTGATGAAGCCGGAGACTACTATACCGGCGCTCTTCTCTGAGCTAGAACAGTACGGGGCTAGGTCTGGATACCACATTATTTGGCATAAGTTGACACTCTACGACCCCTGGGGACGGACAGAATGGCCTGAGCTACCAGACAGATTGCAGACGACTACTGTAGGTTTCCTGTATCTTGGGATACTCATTACAAACGACAGGACAATATCCTATGACCGCAATATTCTCCGTGTGCTTAATAACTTTAAAGTAGACGCGAGTAGATGGCAGTTGCTCCCCCTGACACTTCTTGGGCGGGCCGCCATGTTAAAAATGGTCTCCTTGCCGAGATTTCTTTATGCATTTCAAAATGAGTATTTTCCGTTACAACCCAAGCTTTTCTCAGAAGCGCATGCGGAGTTGAGGTCCTACTTGTGGTTAGGAAAGCATCCCAGGGTGGCGCTGGCGACCCTACTGAGACACCAATACGACGGGGGAATTTCACTTCCTGACCTAGAAGCTTACTATTGGGTGGAAAATCTGGCCCCTATCAATGAATGGGTCCATGCACCGGCTACACATCCCACTTACGCACTAGAAAAGCACACTATGGACACGCATACTTGCCTACACTACATATATGAGGGGAAGGGACGAGCCAAGCTGCTACCGGCCACCAGTCTCACATTAGGAGCTTGGCAGAAGGCCACGAAAGCTATGGGGTGGACTCATAGACCCTCGAGACAGACCCCGATATGGGACTGTGCATGGCTGAAAGAGCTCAGTAAGCTCAAAGGATTCCGAGGATGGGATGATATAGGCATCTCCTCCTTGGGGGATGTGATAAAGAGAGGGACTTTGAATCCGTTTCAGTCCCTGCAGGCGGAATTTGGGCTGCACCGCTCCCAGTTTTTCAAATATATCCAATTCAGACATGCTTGGCGGGCGGAGGGGACATTACAAGAGGCACTCCCTGAATATGCCCCTCTGGAGTGCTGCTTACTGCAGGAAAAGATCCCAGAAAAGGCTGTATCCCTGACATATAAGTCAATCATGAACAATAAACCGGATAGGCTGACTGGACTCCGAGCCGTCTGGGAGAGAGAAGTGGGTGAGATGGACGACGTGGATTGGGGGTAGTACTGATGCACCCAAGGGAGGTGGCGATTAAATCGCGACTCCGCTTAATACAATTTAAGATCTTACACAGGGTGTACTATGACAGGCAGAGCCTCTTCAGGATGGGGAGGGTGTTGGACCCTAGCTGTCTGCGATGTTGCGTGGCGACTGGGGACTTCCTACATATAGTGTGGTCATGCTCACATATACAAACCTATTGGGGAGAGGTCACCACTGAACTGGGGGAGGTGTTGGAGGTGGATATCCCAATGGACCCGAAGCTCATTCTCCTGTGGATGACGAATGATGTGGACTTGGCCCGCCCGTTGCTGATCTTCCTGGCTCTAGCGCTGGTGGTAGTCAAGAGGGACATAGCCAGGAAATGGGGGGTGTCAGATACACCCCAGGTGGGAGAATGGAGAAGGGGAATGGACCTGTACATGGCGGCCGAAAGGGTCACATATAGGGCGAGAGGGTGCCCGAAGAAATTTAGCAGAGTGTGGGGCAAGTGGAGACATTACCATGGGTTGGATGGAGGACTATGAGACTTGCTGTTCCTGTTTAACCAGGCTGCATACACAAGACAGAGCCGATCGAGCTCGAGAGACTATGCATTACGAAAGTATTGATCGACGATTATTACTTGTGTATTTGATTCTTGGTGGAAAGAATTTAACCCTTACTGGAATATGTGGGGGGGGGGACTTGGTGGGGGATGTGGGGCCTTTTGCTTGACAATGACGTGCTTGTACTGTACTTGTTTTCAGGGGTTAAAATAATAAAAATGTTTTTAAAAAAAAATAATAATAATAGCATACTGGACCGCGGTTCGGGAGGTTACCGGTGAGGCAGCAAACCATATGGTTCTAGATACAGTGGAAGAATGTCTACTAGGTCTACATAAAAATAGGTCTAAACACAAGGTGCAATACCGATTCATAGATCTGGCCATAATACTGGCTATCAGGAATATTACTATGCAAAGGAAATCATGTAAACCTCCTAGGGTGTCCAGCTGGCATGAGGAAATGTTGAGATGGGGCAGCGCAGAGGGCACAGCACTGCGCAGAGAAGAGGCGAGGGGTCTGCGTAAGACGCTGATAGCAATGGAGTGGGAAGCTATGATGGAGGGGCTGCAGTCAGCGGACATTAATCTAGATGTTTAAGTATGCCCCATGTTTGACAGTGATATATGCAGCCTATGCCTTATCATCCAATGTACTGTAAAGATACGGTGTATTACAACGCAAATACTTTGAATGAAGTTCGGGTGCGCATGGTTCGATAATATTAATATGCAAAGGAAAGTGACCAAGTTAGACGGGGAGGGGGGATTTATTTAAGGGAAGTTATTTGGTTCGTTGTTCTCTAAGACGAATAATGTACTTCTCCATATACATATAATACATGTAACTGACGACTGTATATGTGGCACAGCGACGACTCTGCTGGTACCTTCGGACACACTTTCATGATGTAAGATATGTAAGATATAGACCAATTATTATGTGTTCATGATGGCTTATGCTCATACATGCTTGCTGTGTTAATGGAGTCAAAATATGTAAGTAACATTGCGCGAATGTATATGGAACTTTGAAATTTAAAAATCAATAAAAATAAGTTTAAAAAAAAAATACTTTACTGCCAAGTAACCAGCCTTCCAGAGCGTTAGTAGCACAGTCTTCAAGGTCAACCCAGTCTTGAGTCTGTGCCTTTTGGGTGTCTCTGTACTTAACCCTGAATTGTTCAGTGGTTAAGCCAAATTCATCAATCAGAGCATTCTTCAAGACTTTGTAATTATCAGCATCCTCTTCACCAACAGTGAGGAGCTTGTTTCTACCTTTGTCTGCAATGGAGAGCCACAAGATAGCTGCCCACTGCTCGAGGGACCCTCTGTACTTTATAGGCCCTCTCTAGTGCACTTATCCATTTGTGGATGTCATCCCCACTCCGATAGGGAGGGACATTCTTGTTCAGGTTCCTATGGTAATGAGTATTTTCTCTACCTCTAGGGACACTGTTGTTGCCACCATGGGGCTCTAGCCCCAACCTTCTGGAAACTCTATGGAGCTCTAGGGATCCCGTATCTAAGGCAAATTGCTCTCTCTTGATTCTGAGCTTCGCTCTCTCAAACTCAAGCAGTTGGCACTTCTTCTCATAAGAGGATTCTCTTTTGTGAGAAGCAGAGGTCCCTACAGAAGTACCAGACTGATTAGATTCCTGAGAAGGAGATCTTGATCTTCTTGGTAAACTGCTAACTCTTCCTGGTGGCCTGTTGGAGTAAAGAGAGGGCCACTGGGGCCTTCTCCACCACCTGAAAGAAGAATTGCATTGTCCAGGTTAGAATCATCTTGATCCTCCTGGTCAGCATTTGAGGCCAGGTCATAGAAGTTTTCACTTCCTGGCCTTTCCTCATTTACTGCCCCACCCAACTTGCCTGGGGTCTTTCTGAGGTCATCTCAAAGCAAAGTCTCTATGACATGTTGAGTGCTTGCACGTCTCCTTGTCTTCAGTTTCCTAGATGTACACATATTTCTCAATTCCTGAAATGAGAGATGGTCATTCTTAGTTGGCAAGGAGCCACTGGCTTCAGGCCTAGAACACATACTAGAGTTATGTGGTGTCGCGGTAACTGAGACTCTCTTGAGTTGGAGAAAGGGTCTGCCAGACCCTTGACTATCCAACTCCAAGTTCAGTAGCACTTACTTATTTTAGTCTTGATTTATATGTACTTAATACTTTTAGTGGTTTTCAGTTAATCACTCAATGAGATTTATCTGGTAAAACAATAGCAAGCTTGAATCCCAAACGCTGTACACCAATGTGAGAAGTTGGCCTGGTATATGCTCATCACTAATTAAAGTGGGCACCTTGTACCAGTCCAAACAACCCTTATTGATGATTAGGTTAAAGACAAGCTTTATTGAAAGCTTTCTAGTGGTAGCTATGGAGAGCAGCCTTCAGGCTAAGTCTAGAAGGAATGTAAAGCAGCTAGTTTTACCAGATTAGATCCTCCTGAATGACCAAATGAAACGAGAACCACACAAGGGAAATATAAAATATATGTATTTTTTACTAAAAACTCCCTACTAACCTCTTTATGAGATTAGAGAACAAAGCACACAATTTTAAATCACTAGAACAACAGTAATAGCACAATACACAGCGGCCTCCAGGGGGAGACCGAACCATATACTAAGAAAGTGGTATAACAACCATGACTTGACCAGATACAGTGCCTAGAGCACGTAAAATCTTTGGGACACCAAGGAACCACCCAAATTAGTGACACAGGGGACCCATGGAGGATGGGTGCAGTGTGAGAACACAGGCGCGAGCTCCGTACAATCCTATGGGAAAGTCGCGGTAGGAATTTAAAAGAGTAAGGAAACTTTGGAGAGGACTTTGCACAGACCCTTTCAAACATAGAAGGTTCTAAGGTCAGCACCCTTGAGAGTTCCGAAATACCTGTGTTACCTATCCCATAGGAGCCGGGTGCATAGGGGTCAAGTGATGTCGGGAACCTTTATTGTTTTCAATGGCGTTATGCAGAAAAGTGCTGCTGTCAGGAAGATGAAAAGTGTCCAGTGGAATCCAAGCATGGATCTGAGGTGAGAAGAACCTGAAAGCAGAGGGGACAGAGTCTGGGTCACTTCACAGTGACCAGGGGCACAACAGACGAATGCCCACCGATGTTGGGTGCTTCAGGTGAGAAGAGATGAAGGAAGCTTGACTCTGCATCCACGGTGACCAGGAGACGTTGACGATGACCAAAGTCTGGAGGTGAGCTGTCCCAAAAAGGATGTTGAGTGCTGGGGGGGTTAGTGTCCGGATTGAACACCAACAAGCCTTGGCAACTGCAACCCACGCTGGCAGAGTAAAGATGCTTCGGCGAGGACCAGCAAGGTCCTGGGGAGTCTCCAAGCTATGGAGAGACAGGGCACATCTGGAGCAAACATGAGAGCCCAGGGAAAGTCAAAGTTACCTTCAAAGGGATCCACAGGTCAACGGATCAGGGATCGCGAAGGGACCTCGAGCTGAATCACAAATTACCAACCCACGGAACACTTGTGGAGTGTAGGCCGGAAAACTTCAGTGGACTTACTGCTCGGGGTCAGGACTACAAGTAGCCAAAAGCACAGCCTCAGGGAACGCAGAAAAGCATATGCTGCTACAAAAGTACAAGGTGCACAGGGGTTCGTGTTGCACGGTCCCCATGAGGGATACAGGCCTCAGACTTGCTGAAAGCGCAGTCAACCTCAGAGACCTTGGAAACCCACCTCCTGTGTTGCAGAAATCTTCGGAGTCCTCAGGAGCTTGGGCGATGCAAACCGGTCAGATGCGTTTAGGTGCCTGCCTTGCAGGGGATTAACTCCTTTACTCCAAGGGAGATTCTTCAGTCGTCCAGCGTCTTGCAGATCGATGTACTTGGTTTCTGTAGCAGAGTTTAGTCCAAGTAAAATCTAAAGTCCTGAAGTCAGGGGCTCCTACTTTATACCCAGGGAGGGGTGGGACAAAGTCTGGGGACCCACCTTTGGGAAGGTCAGGACAGATGGGTGGCTGCACATGTCCTTTATCCAGTTTTGTGCCAGAGCAGGAGCAAATGGCTCTTGCAACTGGTTTGAGCTGGACTATGCACAGGAACACCAAATGTGCCCCCAGTGCAGATATCAAAGCACTCTCAGAGTGCACCCACCCAGCCCCAATACACTAAAGCCTGTCTGGGAGGTGGTCACACCTCACTGTGACAGGAAGCCTATTGTCAAGCCTTACCCTGCTCAAGCTTGGCTCAGCAGCAGGAGGGCAGACTCGTGTCTGTGGCTGGCAGCATCCATTTTGTGATGCCCGTGTCGAGAAAGCTGGTACTGGGAGTACCGGTGTGTCGCATATGTCCTTTTAGGAGGGTGGAATCATACCTCCCCCGCCAGTTACTGAGGGGGTTGTATGATTCCAAGGTGTTTGACACCAAACATGTTTCTATGCAGTCGTTTTAAAGTTAGCATTTACAGCGAGGTTATAATGCACTTAAATATATATGGTTCACAAACAACCCTGGAGAATAGGTTCCGAAGGCTGCAGAGGGGCTCTGCTCATGCATGGGCACTTTCTCACATAAAACCCAGCACCCTGCCTTCAGGATTGATAAGGCCTGCCATAGTGGTGACTGATAGGTTTATATGTGCAGTGATATAGAACAGATATATTGGACCTATATCTAAGTAAGGGGTTTATACACTACCTTACACAGGCTGCAGTGGCAGACATGTGGTATCATTTTGAATGGTCTCCCAGGGGTGGTATAATACCTGCTGTAGCCCCTGGGAGGCCTCTGCTGTACGTATGCCCAGGGTACATAGTATACCAAATACTAGGGACTTATAAGGGTACCCCAGAATCCAATCTGGAGTGTACCTAAAGTACATGCAATCAATTTAGAGGAGAAAGTAGCTTGACTGGGGTCCTGGATAGCAGGATCCTAGTCAGTCTAAGTCGAAATCAGTGCAACATCAGCAACAAGTGGGGGTAACTATAAGAAGCAGATCCTACTCTCCTACAATCCAGATGCCAGTATCTGCAGGACAACGTTGGAACTGATTTCCAGCACTAATCCTAACTACATAATCACAGGATCATCAATGTAGACCCAGTCTTTTGGTCATCTTTATGACTGAACAGCATCTCTGTATTCTGCAGCTCTAGCTTGCTTCCTCTCAACAGCTTTGAACCTCTTTTCATTCTCCTGTACTGAAGCAGCCTAATGGTCTTTGATCCTATGAACAGCAAGTAAGCCTCAGCTCCCTTGGGTGAGTTCTCTGTGACATTCCATAGATCATATGCCTCTGGGCTCTGTTGGGCAACCTTCTCATTCGGCCTTATCCTCAAACATTCTTTCCTTAGTCTTCTGCTTCTGGAGTATGTCCAAAATGTTAAGATAGGGAAAGAGCTAAAGGTGACAGCTGTGATACTGTTTTGTAACATGCTTGCTCATGCATCCAGTATGTTGTGAAGTACCTCCTGTCTACTAACCTCAGATGCCTTAGGGCATCCTGTTAAAGTACAACTGTCATCTTCTCCACTACCATTAAAATGGGATATTAAAACATAAAGGTGTCAACAAAAAATGTTCTATTCTCCGAGGAATCAGCTTTGTCAGAGTAAGCACATCTCTCAATCCCAAAACCTTCCTATTGTCTGGAGCTACTGGCAGTGCTAACTTGAAAAACACTTTTAAACATGATGTCAGAGTTGTTCTTTCTGATGTGTGTGATGGAGCTGGGTTTTCGCGAAATAAAACCTGCTCAAATTGAACCCTCAGTAACATTTATTAATAGTGTGCGGTGAAAAACTAATGTGGAAAAGAAGACCTTAACATGAGGGAATATGCTACTGCTCAAGTGCGCACGGAAACACTGGAGTAGGCCGCAAATGCTTTTTTTTTTAAAAAACATTTTTATTCATGACTGCAACAGAATTACATGTCGTTGTAAACATTATATCAATTTCCAGTCTTTTCTTATTTTCTAAAACATGTACTGTCCGTGCATTAACAGGTATATCTAATCCTCTGACCGTAGGTGGTTAAAGGTGTCAATCGTAATACAGTAGGAAATGTGCGCGGTCTCATTGCAGTACCCTCTTTTCAAGAAACTTACAATGTCGATCTGTAGCTGGCTAACCCGTACTTGTGGCGGTCACATGTTCAACCCTCAGTTCTTGCGCTGCGCCCCCTTTGGGATATGGTCATGAGTCGTTTCCCTTAAAGGACCCTGTGTCTACATCCTCTAAGTCCATCAGCATGCGCTCCCAATCTTCGCTATAGGGTGCTTGCGGGCTCCCATCTCTTCCTCTCTGCGTAGGGTCACGCCTTCAGCTTTGCCCCATTTTACCAAATCCGAGCGCCATACGTCAATCCCCGGCGGTCTGGCAGATTTCCATCGCATAGTGATAGCTCTGAGTGCCAACAGGAGTGCCAGGTCCAGGAATTTCAGCTGCGCTCTGTGGGTCTTTGATCTCCTCCTTTTTCCAATCAAACAGGGCAATGCACCCTCCGGGATCTGCAGGCCTGTGATATCGTGCAGTGTGTGTCTGACCCTCTCCCAGTAAACGCCTAGTCTCGGGCATGCCCATAGCATATGAAGAATACCCGCTTCATCCCGCTGACATCTAGGACAATTGTGGGGGGAAGTAGGGTACATTTTATGGATCCTATTGGAAGTGAGATACGCTCTATGCAGTATCATAGCCTGTAGGAATTTAAATTTTACATTTCTGGATACTCTCCTGTGATGCTCTAAGACAATCTTCCATTCCCCATCCGTCATGGCTTCTCCTGTGTCTTCAACCCAAGTGTCCCTGAGTGTGGTAAGGGGTAGCGCAGCATGTTCCCTGACACCCCCATAGAGCCATCGCACTAAGTTTCCTCCCGCCCCCATATAATGGAGGAGGTGTATCAGTTCATGTTGTGTCGGTTTAGTGCGTTGCGGGGCCCATGTACGTCGGATATATTGGCTTACTGAGGCGTACAGCAGGTATAAATGTAATGGGGCACCTGTGGCCTGTGCAAAGGAGGCATGGTCCATCAGCATGTCGTCCCCGAACAGGTCTCCCACTCTATCCACTCCCGCCGGTCGTAGCCTACGCTGTGACAGAGTACCTTGCGGTGTAGGGAGCCCTAACAGGGGAATATTATCTGCATAAGGGGTGGTCCCGGCCGTGTACGTCAGTGCCTTCCGCCAGCATCTCAAAGCAGTGCGCAGCAGGGGATGACAGTCCCGGGGGATCTTGGCCGTAGGTAGCAAAAGGGAGTGTAGTTCCCCGCGTGCCAACCGGTCCTGTGTAAACGCTATTTCGTGTAGGTCCCTGCCCGCCACCCATCTTGTTAGCCACTGTAGTTCACTCGCGTAGTAATACCCGCGCAGATCCGGTACACCCAGGCCACCCCGTCTGGTGCTCAGTTGTAGTTTCTTTAGGCTGAGTCGGCGTCTCCCCGCACCCCATATTAGAGTGATCAGCAGCGTATTCAGTGTGTCACAAAGTGTACCTGAATTCCTTGAGTTTCCGTGGAAGCTGATGGCGTGAAGGTGAAACTTTCAGCTGAGAATTTCCCAACTCCCCCACTCCCCTAGACCTGGATTTCTCTAAGTCCAGAAGAGTAAGAGAAAGGGGAAGTGGAATGAAAAAAGAGAGACTGCCACCCTGGTGTCACCAAGACTCTTCAATATTTCTGGTCTGGTCTCACCTGCAAGAGTTAGCACATCATTAATACAGTTCTACTTATCATTTGGAACTGAACTAACTTCGTCCTACACGAGTCCTACCTGTATACTGAGTGGTTTTAGCTGCTCTCTATATTATGTTCCAAAGGAATTAGAATGCTGTAGAACCCAAACTCGACAAGCCAAAGGGAGTAGTCTTTGTAGAATCAAAGTGATGAATTAAAGATGGTATACATTGGTAACAATTATATGCATATCATTAGATACCCTTATATACTTGCTGACTAGTAACCTGGAGGTGGGTTCAGCAACTTGGAATCCAAATTGGTATGGAACATTCTTTCTTTTGTAGACTGTAATTATCAGGACTCTGTTATGCATCAAAATGTCTGTTACAGTTTCTAGAATGAACTGGCTGCGATATTCTAAATCTGGAAGGTTTGTACTAAATGTCTGTCACAGTTTGTTCACAAAGAAATACAACTAGACTCTCCTACCAGCTGTCTTCTTCACTCTGGAACTTAGCCAAAACGGAACTGACTCCTTCCGCATGCCTCTTCGAAATTCAGGATTCTGAACACGGAATAATTATAGCTTCTTCCAAACTCCCGGGGAATATACTGGATGCTACGCGGGAGCTGCTGTAGAGACTAAACCTTGAAACCGCTTGAAAACACAAAGCGGCAATTGCGGAATTAAGCGGAGGTTTTAAATATTCAAAAATATGCTCAGCAAACAGCGTTGAACAACTAGCTGGTTTCTGTGTACTCAGGAAACGAGAAAAAAGCTAACAGAAACCCTTGTCAGGATACGAACTGAAGGCGCGCAAGGAGGAACGTCTTGCCGCCGAGGAAAAACAGTTGAAGTGCGCAGAGAAGAATTCACGCGCTCCTGAAATGGCGGTCTGCAGATACCGCTAGAACGCTATCCTTCTGCGCTAATGGCACAACCAGGAACATAGTTCTAGCATGACCAGGATTTGGCCAAACGCTGCCGCCAGCTCCACAAGGCTAGAACAGTGGGAGCAGCCAGTCGACCAAAACTCTTGCAAACCAAAGATATCGTTTTAGAGCGGGGTCTGACAGTACCCCCCCCCAAAGACCCCTCCCTGGGTTTCTGTGGATAAGTTTTGTGAAATTCCGCAACCAGCTTTGGAGCATGAACATTAGAACTTGGCTCCCAAGATCGCTCTTCTGGACCAAAACCTTTCCAATCCACTAAATAGAAAAGGCGATTTCTCTTCTTCTTAGAGTCCAAAATTCTCTTCACCTCAAATTCTTCAGCCGAATGAACATGAATAGGAGTGGGTGGACGAGTTTGTCTCAGCATTGGGGGGCTCTTCTTGATTAACGAGACATGGAATGTGGGGTGAATTTTCATGGACTGAGGTAAGGTAACCCTCACACAAACAGGATTTGTCATGCGTTCTACTGGAAATGGACCTACAAACCTAGGTTGAAACTTCCTATTTCCAACTAGCCTCATGTGTCGAGTCGAGATCCAAACCAAATCCCCAGCATTAAAAATAGGACTCTCTCTTCTCCGTTTGTCTGCCTGCTTCTTATATCCGAGTTTTGCCTTGGAAAGATTTTGAGAAGCCAATTGAAATGTCTTGTGTAGGTTCTGAATCACTTCCTCAGCTGCCGGGACTTCTGCCTCCACCCTACTCAAGAACAGATTTGGATGTCGACCGGAATTTAAAAAGAATGGGGAGAAACCTGTAGCTGAGTGAACAGAATTGTTATACGCAAACTCCGCTGTGCTCAACAAATCAGGCCACTCTCCTTCCTGATCCATTAAGTACAAGCGAAGATACTGCTCCAGATCTTGATTCACTCTTTCCGTCTGACCATCAGTCTCTGGGTGGAAACTGGTAGACAAACGGGAATCCACCCCCAACCCCTTCAAAAATGCTCTCCAAAATCGGGAAACAAATTGTGGGCCCCTGTCAGAAATCACTACTCTTGGGACAGCGTGTAGCCTAACTATGTGTTGGACAAACAACAAGGCCAATTGCGGGGCAGTGGGTAACGCTTTCAAAGGAATAAAGTGACTCATCTTGGAGAATTGATCTACAACTACCCAAATGACTGAGTAACCCTGACTGGAAGGTAATTCCACAATAAAGTCCATTAAAATGGTGTGCCAAGGAGAAGGGGCTGTAGGTAATGGTTGAAGCAAACCCTGAGGAGAATGTCTGGAACTTTTTCCCTTGACACACTGTTCACAAGTGGCTACGTGCTGTCTCACCTGAGTGTCCATCCCTGGCCAAAAAAAATTCCTCTTTACAAGTTCCAAAGTCTTGTCGGCTCCTTTATGTCCACCCAAAGGATGATCATGGAGCTGTTGAATGACTTTCTTTTGCAAGATCTCACTAGGAACAAAAAATTTTCCTTGTACATAGGGCTTTCCATCCCTTACTTCCCGATCCTGCCCTTCCGTAGCCCAATTGGAATAATCATCTTTGCAAAATTCTTCTCTGATTAAATCTCCAATTCCCAGCGTGGCCACCACTCTCTCTTGAGGAATGATATAACCCTCCGAGCTCTTCTCTGCTTCTCCTTCAGTACTGAGACGAGAAAGGGCGTCGGCCTTTCCATTAGCAGATCCTGTTTTATAAGTCAAGACAAAGTTGAAGTCTGCAAAGAAAAGCGACCAACGAAGTTGGCGAGGGGTAAGGGTGCGTGCTGATTTCAAAAATTGCAAATTTCGATGATCCGTGAAAACAGTCACCACATGCCTTGCTCCCAATAGATAATGTCTCCACACCTGAAACGCATCTTTTACTGCCAGTAGCTCCTTGTCAGCAATTGAATAATTAATTTCTGCGGGAGACAATTTTCTTGAGTGATATGCCACTGGATGCAGCTGACCAGTTTGCCGATGGCGTTGAGATAAAATCCCACCAATGGCCAGATTGGAAGCATCGGCCTCGATAAAAAAGGGCTCCTTAATATCTGGATGTTGCAGAATGGGGGCCGAAACAAAGGCTGCTTTTAAAGATTGAAAAGCTTCTTCCGAATCCTCTTTCCAGTCAAAACGGACATTCTTCTTTAATAACCTGGTAATGGGACTAACCTTTTCCGAAAAATTTTGAATGAACCTGCAATAAAAATTTGCGAAGCCCAAAAAGCTTTGAATTTCTTTCACAGACTTAGGAGCTGGCCAGGAACGAATTGCTTGTAGCTTAGAGTCATCCATAAACACTCCTTCCGGAGAAAGAATAAATCCCAGGAATTCCACCTTGGTTGAATGAAAAACACATTTCTCTAGTTTCACGAACAGATGGTGCTCCAGTAGCCGTTCCAAAATTGCTCGGACATGGCCCACATGTTCTTCTTGATTGTCAGAAAATATGAGTATATCATCAATGTATACCACCGCAAAACGGTCCAAAAACTCTCGCAGAATATCATTGACAAAATGTTGAAAGGCTGCGGGGGCATTGCATAACCCGAAAGGCATTACTTGATATTCAAATAACCCCAGCCGAGTTCGGAAGGCCGTCTTCCACTCCTCTCCTTCTGCCATCCGAACCAGGTGGTAAGCCCCCCTCAAATCCAGCTTGGTGTAGATGCGAGCATCCTTTACTTGATCTAAGAGTTCTGAAATGAGGGGCAGCGGATAGCGATTTTTCTTGGTTACCTGATTCAAGGCTCTATAATCAATGCAAGTCCTCAGAGAGCCATCCTTCTTCGGAATGAAGAAGAGAGGAGAAGACACTGGTGACTGGGACGGTCTAATGAAGCCACATGCCAAATTCTGCTCAATGTACTCTTTCAAATGGAGATTTTCAGGTTCTGATAAAGCATAAATCCGGCTACAAGGTAATGAAGCTCCCGGCTCCAACTCGATCCGACAGTCGTACTCTCTATGGGGTGGCAATTTATTTGCTTCCTTTTCATTAAACACCTCTCTTAAATCTTGATATTCAATGGGAATCTCGGGCATTTCCACTGCACAGATTATCTGAACACGATCAGCCAAACCCTGTGGCATTGAGGCCTGTATCTTTTCCGTTGGTGTATGGAAACAATGCTCCAAACAATAGGGGGAATTCATTTCCACAGCACGACTTGCCCAATCAATGTGAGGATTGTGTTCAGTAAGCCACGGTAATCCCAGAATCATCTGAAACTGTGGAGCATCAATCAGATTAAAATGAATATAACTTCGGTGCTCTCCAGGTCCCAAAACAGTGATCATCTCTGTGTCAAAAACGATTGGTCCATTGGTTGTGAAAAAAAAAAAACGATTGGTCCAGATGATAGGTTGGTTCCATCGACTGCCCGCACCGGCTCTGGGTGAGATTTTTTCTCAAATTGGATTCCCAGTGATCTTGCAAACTGAATATCACAAAAGTTTCCAGTTGCCCCGGAGTCCAACATGACTGCAACCTCTTCCTCACTGTATTTTCCAAATTGAATCTTGCAGAACAAGGTCAAATGAGGTGCCGCCGACTGTAAGGTGTTTGCTAATGATTGAGATTTGGGAGTTGTCTCTTGCGAAACTCCCACCAGAGCAACTCCATCTACTGGTGGGATTTGTCTTTTACCCATTGCTTAGACTTTGATCTCTTGGGACATTCTCTGACAAAATGACCAGACTGGCCACAGTACATGCAAAGCTTTCCTATCCGACGTTTCTCCCTTTCTTCCAAAGTGAGAGGACCTCTCACTGTGCCAATTTGCATGGGCTCCTCTCCGCTGCTGTTTTCGACATTCTTGACAGGTTCTGACCGCACTCGATCCAGACGAGGAGGAAACGGCTTAAAATCCTTACGCTTCTCACTCCGCCGCTCAGATTGCCGTTGATCGATTTGAAGCACAAGGTCTATGAGCTCAGAAACATCAGTAGGTCTCTTTGGAATCTGAGCGAGACCATCCTTCAACTCATCCTTAAGACCTCTGTAGAAAATTGCTGCCCTTTTGTCTGCTGGCCAATTAGTCTCGACAATTAGTTTATTAAACTGCGCCAGATATGCCACCAATTCTTTATTCCCCTGTTTTAAATCTAAGAGTTCATTGTCGGTGGTTTGAGAAATGGTTCTCCTATCAAAAATTCGCAAAAATTCCGCTTTAAAGTCTTCAAATTTATACAAGACTGGACTATTCGTAGTTACCAAGGGCATGGACCACGCAGCGGCATCACCACTCAGGTAAGAAAGCACGAAAGCCACCTTGGACTGATCCTCCTTAAATAGAATTGGTTTACAAAGGAAATGCAGAGAACACTGGGTCATGAAAATCTGAGCTTTATGAGGATCTCCCTGAAACCTCTCTGGGGCCGCCAAAGGAATGGTGGGCGACATGGCATGTACAACCTGTGTAGTTAAACTGGAGGAGGAGGAAGGGGAAGGATCAAACGTGGGAGCCCTTAACCCCCCGAAGTTAGGACTGGGACTCACAGACAGTTGATCTAATCTCTGACGGAGGTAACCTGCCTCTACATTGGACTTTCTAACCTCTTCCCTGGTTTCACTCAATTGCTTCTGTAATCCCTCTAGAACGGACGCTAACGCCTTCAAATCTAAACCTTCGGCCATCTTGCTCAGACGGAAGAATTGCAGGGCACTTCAATCTGTCACAAAGTGTACCTGAATTCCTTGAGTTTCCGTGGAAGCTGATGGCGTGAAGGTGAAACTTTCAGCTGAGAATTTCCCAACTCCCCCACTCCCCTAGACCTGGATTTCTCTAAGTCCAGAAGAGTAAGGGAAAAGGGAAGTGGAATGAAAAAAGAGAGACTGCCACCCTGGTGTCACCAAGACTCTTCAATATTTCTGGTCTGGTCTCACCTGCAAGAGTTAGCACATCATTAATACAGTTCTACTTATCATTTGGAACTGAACTAACTTCGTCCTACATGAGTCCTACCTGTATACTGAGTGGTTTTAGCTGCTCTCTATATTATGTTCCAAAGGAATTAGAATGCTGTAGAACCCAAACTCGACAAGCCAAAGGGAGTAGTCTTTGTAGAATCAAAGTGATGAATTAAAGATGGTATACATTGGTAACAATTATATGCATATCATTAGATACCCTTATATACTTGCTGACTAGTAACCTGGAGGTGGGTTCAGCAACTTGGAATCCAAATTGGTATGGAACATTTTTATTTTGTAGACTGTAATTTTCAGGACTCTGTTATGCATCAAAATGTCTGTTACAGTTTCTAGAATGAACTGGCTGTGATATTCTAAATCTGGAAGGTTTGTACTAAATGTCTGTCACAGTTTGTTCACAAAGAAATACAACTAGACTCTCCTACCAGCTGTCTTCTTCACTCTGGAACTTAGCCAAAACGGAACTGACTCCTTCCGCATGCCTCTTCGAAATTCAGGATTCTGAACACGGAAGAATTATAGCTTCTTCCAAACTCCCGGGGAATATACTGGATGCTACGCGGGAGCTGCTGTAGAGACTAAACCTTGAAACCGCTTGAAAACACAAAGCGGCAATTGGGGAATTAAGCGGAGGTTTTAAATATTCAAAAATATGCTCAGCAAACAGCGTTGAACAACTAGCTGGTTTCTGTGTACTCAGGAAACGAGAAAAAAGCTAACAGAAACCCTTGTCAGGATACGAACTGAAGGCGCGCAAGGAGGAACGTCTTGCCGCCGAGGAAAAACAGTTGAAGTGCGCAGAGAAGAATTCTCGCGCTCCTGAAATGGCGGTCTGCAGATACCGCTAGAACGCTAACCTTCTGCGCTAATGGCACAACCAGGAACATAGTTCTAGCATGACCAGGATTTGGCCAAACGCTGCCGCCAGCTCCACAAGGCTAGAACAGTGGGAGCAGCCAGTCGACCAAAACTCTTGCAAACCAAAGATATCGTTTTAGAGCGGGGTCTGACACAGTGTGGCAAATACGTGTTGTGGAAGAAGGACTGGGAGATTTACGAAGTAGTACAACATCCGGGGGAGTAGGACCATCTTCAAGATTGCCACTCTGCCCATGACCGAAAGGGGTAAGGATACCCAAAAGTTCACACTACCCCGGAGACCATTAATAGCCCTTCGTACATTGCCCTCAATCTGATCCTCCTGACTCCTATATATATTAAGGCCCAGGTATTTAAATGTGGTCGGTGCCACTTGGATCCTGCAGGCGCCAAATTGTATATGGGATGGTCGGTGTCCTTCCCGGAAGTAGAATCCTAGGGATTTCGAAGGGTTGATGGCCAGGCCAGAGATGGTCTCAAACCGGGCAAAGATGGTCGCCAGGTGCGTATGGTCCCCGTCCAAATCCCAGAGATATAACAAAATATCATCGGCATATATGGAAATCAGGTTGTGGGTGCCTCCGATCGATATTCCCATCTCAGCCGCCCGAGTCCGGAGTGCGATTGCCAGAGGTTCAAGCGTTAACACGAACAACAATGGCGACAATGGGCAGCCCTGTCTGGTACCTCTATAGACGTTGTAGCTATCTGAGGTGTACCTACCCGTGCGTGCCCTGGCCGTCTGGTGGGTATACAATAAGCGTATCCAGTTTATCAGGGTGTCAGGGAAACCAAAGCGCTTAATGACTTCAAACATAAAGTTCCAAGTCAGAGTGTCGAACGCCTGTCGGAGGTCCAGGGCAATGCAGCCGGCCTGGTGTAGATCCGGCAGTGCAGCCGACATGAGGGCATGGAGCCTTCTGGTGTTTTGGGAGGTGCTCCTCCCCGGAAGGAAGCCGCATTGGTCCAGGTGAATTACAGCAGTGAGATGGGTCTGTATGCGCATGGCAATAATTTTACTAAGTATTTTATACTCCGCAGGGAGCATGGAGAGCGGTCTGTAATTATTATCGTCCAGGGTATCTTTGCCAGTTTTTGGTATCGATATCACCGAAGCCTGCATAGTCATGGTGGGTAGGCGACCGACCTCGTAGGCGGTCCTATACATTTTTTCTAAGACCGGTACTAGTGTGTCAGAAAAGGTCTGATAAAATTCCGCAGGTAACCCGTCCATACCAGGGGTTTTACCTCGGTTAAGGGAGTGGCTGGCCAGTTTTATTTCCTGCCGTGTTATGGGTCCGGCCAACTCAGTGGTCGCATCCTGGGTCAGGGTCGGGAACGTTAGTTCCTGTAGGAGTCCCATCATATCGTCTTCGATATTCTCGGGGGGGGGGGACATACAATCTTTCTAGGTGGGCCCTAAAGGTAGCATTAATTTCGGATTGTGTGATAGCCTCCCCACCCGTCTCGGTCCTGATCCGCGTAATCACCGGGACCTCAGGAGTGTCCCGGATTAAGCGAGCCAGCAGAGCTCCAGATCTATCCGCCTCCGCATGTTGGCGGCGCAAATAGTCTCTGTAGTCTATAACCCTCAGTGTTTCGAGGAGTTCCGCGTGTTCAATGTTGCATGTCTGTAGATCACTCTTTCGTTCCGGGTCTGTACCCGCTGCCGTCTCCAAGTCTTTCAGGCGGGTCTCAGTTTCACAGAGCCTCCTGTGAATTTCTTGTCGGGCTCCCACCAGTTGGCTAATTGTGTCCCCCCGTATCACAGCCTTCATGGCGTCCCATACCACCAGATTCGAGGACGTGGAGTCCCAGTTCTCCCTGAAGTAGTTATTAAGGGTGTCGGAGAGGTGTGCGCGGAATGGGGAATCCTCTAACAGTAGGGGGTTGAGTCTCCAGGTGGGTATCGGTGAAGGCACCCTCCCCCAATGTAGGTCAAGTGTTAGCGGTCTATGGTCCGAAAATGTTTTTGCGAGGTATTCAGAGGCCGTACATTTAGTTATAAGGGAGTTGGTACATAAGAATCTGTCTAAGCGAGTGTGTAGGTTGTGCACAGGGGAGTAGTATGAATACTCTTTGTGAGTTTGGTGCAACGTACGCCATGCATCTGACAATCCCCACCCTTGAAGACACGTTCCGAAAGAATCAGCCATCTTGTGCACTCCTGTCGCCTGGAGGGGGGGTGTGATCTATCCATGGCAACGTTTAAAACCATATTCCAGTCTCCCCCCAATACCCAGGGAATATCTATCCAGCCAGTCAAGGCTCTCCCTACGGTTGCCAGAAATCTGTCCTGATCAAAATTCGGGGCGTATATACTTCCCAGGACTACCATTGTGCAATCTAGTGTCCCTTTCACTAAAATATATTGACCCTGGTCATCTACCTTTCTTTCTAGTTCCACAAAAGGGATGCCATGGCGTATCCAGATTGTGGCCCCCCTGGAGAAGGCAGAGTATGTCGTAGTGAGCACCGTCCCTCTCCACTTTTTACGTAACGTGTGTGCCTCAGACAGTGTTAGGTGGGACTCCTGCAAAAATGCTATCTGCACCTGTTGACGAAGTAAAAAGGCGTGTATTTGGTGTCGTTTTTGTACCGCGCCGAGCCCTCTCACATTCCAGGTAGCCAGCCTGTATTTCCCTGCTATGTCAGCCATGTCCCAGTGTAAGCAGTACAATAACTAGCGTTGTCGTGTTGTGAAAGGTGTGACGTCAGTGTGAACCCGGAGACGGTACCCTCCCTTCCCCAACCCCAAACATTAAGAGCGCAGCATAGGAACTCTGCTGTGCCAAACCTAAAAATACAAAATATAAACAAACAATCGACAGTGCATACGCTGTTGGGGGGTCGGCGTAGCGTAGGCCGTGTCCAGAGCTCCATACCCATCCGCGTCGCCGGCTCAACGCCGCCGCCGGGGGAGGCAATATGTATACAGCAATTACTAACAGCCTCTGGGGGAGGAATCTGTTTACACTAACTGAATGGCACACTTCTCACTCCACAGGGCGTGAGTCATGTGGTCCCCAAATCATATCTAGCATGCAATAAGCATACCCCAAGAAAAACAGGCTTTCAAACATGGCCACATAACATTCGCAATTCTCGTACTGTAGTAATGTTTTCCCCATCGTTAACTCAACAGTACAATTAGTATACAGGAAAGGATATCAGTGAGTCTCACAATCTCGGCAGATGGTTGCATCAACAGTTATTCTTGGGCGTTGTCCAAAAGTTCATCTGCCGCCCTAGGCGTGACCGTCGGGAACAATACCATACTGTGTTCCGAGTCGGAATGCAAGGTACTGTCTTCAGTGTCAGTAGGTATTGTCTCTCTCTCATCCCGGAAGGACCCCACCATCGCAACAGCGTCTTTTTGGCCTGCCTTTTGCTGGAAGACGGTGGGTTTACGCCGCTTCGGATTCATAGTCTGTGCATCAGTCGTGCCACCCGCCTGGCTTAAGTAGTCCTTGGAGCCACTGGCCGATGATCTCTGGGTTGGGCCCGGGTCCTCTTCAATGTCCATCACCTCCATCTATTCTTCCACATCCGTGGGGCTTTCAAAAAAGTGAGTCTTATTATCATGGACCACCTTGAGACGGGCCGGAAACAGTAGGGCATAACGGAGTTTCGCCTTCTGAAGTCTCTGTTTAACTTCGTAGTAGGAGGACCGTTGTTTCTGCACCAGGTTGGTGTAATCCGGGTACAGCGAGATACGTTTGTTTTCATATTCGATGGGGGACTTCAGCCGGGCTTTCTGGAGCAGCACATCCCTATCCCGGTAATTGAGGATTTTGACAATCAGTGGTCGTGGGGGCTGTCCTGGTCTCGGTTGTGGGGATCCGGTGGGCTCTCTCCAAGCAAAAGAACGGCGATAGACCTTCCGTAGCCACGTTGTCACGAAACCACTGTTCCGTAAATTCCGACGCGTGAGCCCCCTCACTCCGTTCCGGAAGGCGAATGACGCGGATGTTATTACGCCGATTTCGACCTTCAGCATCCTCTACCCGCTCCATGAGGGTCTTTACCTGGTGATGGATTTGCCGGATGGAGTCCGTGTGATCTGCAACCGTTGGGGCGAGGTCCGTTAGCACCATACCCTGGTCCTTAACCCTGTCCGCCAGCTTGTCGTGGTCGGCCTTTAACAATGAGAGGTTAGTAGTGAGGGTGCCCACCTGTGTTTCCATCGCGGCCCTGGAGTCACGTATTTCTATAAGGATCAGGTCCAGTTTGTCCATTTGCTGGTCCTCAGTGAGGGCAGAGGTCGAAGCAGAGCCACCTAGGCCAGCGTCCGGGAGAGGTTTCAGCGGCGCCCCCCCTCCGCCGTCCATTGCTTTAGCCCCTTTCCGCACCATTATAGCCGTCTGTAGGCTCCGTCAGTGTCCGGGGCTATGAACAGGGATGGGCCTCCGTCTAGTCCCCTGTCGTCCTCAATCGACCCTCTGGCTGTACTTCTGGTTCCTCCGTATCCCCGGCGGCCAGGTGTGTCACAGGGTAGGGCCCAACAGATCTGCTCCCGGGGCCCCGCCGGTAGTACTCAGCGTCTGCTTCTCGATGGAGGGCAGAGGGCGGACCGCAGGATATGGTGCCGGTCTCCGCCCCCCCCTCCCCACTCATGGCGCGAAAATGCCGGTGGTTCCCCTTGGCGGGACAGGGCACTCACTCAGGCCCACTCCACCTATCCTCGTGGGCCACAGCAGGATTCTTTGTCCAGCGCCTTCAGGGGAAGGGAGGAGGAGAGGAAGACAGGGAGGGGGGGGTGGCGGCAAATCCGCCCCGGTGTCTCCACTCCCCCCTCGCCCCCCAGCAACTCACCCAGTCCCCAGGCAGACCGCGGAGCCGGCTCGGCGATCAGGCCCCTCGCGGGCCGGACCACTGCAAAAGTTTGGGTCCTCCCTCCGCTCCTCGGCCCGCAGATCAGGCAGAATCCCCCGCAGGTAAGCAGGCAGGCACTGTCGCGACCGCCCCGGTCTCCAGCGGCGCCGTGGGTCCCAGCACGGCTTATAGGATTCGATTCCCCCCGCAGAACAGAGCTCTAGCAGACTCCGACCGCCATCGTGGCCTGCTAGCCACGCCCCCCTAGGCCGCAAATGCTTATTGACAAAATTAAAATAAAAGGACTAATGCTGCTTTTGTGCACATTATTAACGTTTGCTACGAAAATATTAACACAGGTTGTGCATGGATAAATGCAGCACTAGGTGGGTGCGTAATGGAATGCATTGTAAGTTATTAACAATGCCTGTGTTTGTTATCCATAGAACCATGGTATTTTGCTCTGCAAGAAACTCTTTTGGGGTTAAATGAAATAAATCAATCAATCATCCATTTGTATAGTGCACTACTTACCTGTGAGGGTCTCAAGGAGCTGAAGGGGGGGTAACAGCTACTGCTCGAACAGCCAGGTCCTGAGATGTCTCTTGAAGGTCAGCAAGTCCTGAGTCTTACGTTGATGGGTGGGGAGGGTGTTCCACGTCTTGGCGGCGAGGGAGGAGAAGGGTCTGCCGCTGGTGGTGGTTCTGTGTATGCATGGGACGGAGACAAGGGCGAGGTTGGCGGAGTGTAGCTGGCAATTCGGGGTGTAGAAGGTAAGACGCTTGTTGAGGTATGCTGGTTTGGCCTTCTGGAGTGCTTTGTGTGCATGAGTGAGGAGATTGAAGGTGATCCTCTTGTTGACGGGGAGCCAGTGCAGGTCCTTCAGGTGGGAAGTGATGTGGGAGTGGCTTGGGAAGCAGAGGACGAGGCGTGCGGAGGCGTTCTGTATACGTTGAAGTCTTTGCTGGAGTTTGGCCGTGGTTCCAGCGTAGAGGGCGTTGACGTAGTCCAGTCTGCTGCTGATGAGAGCGTGGATGACCGTCTTTCTGGTTCCGGTGGGGATCCATCTGTAGATCTTGCGAAGCATACAATGGGTGTTGAAGCAGGAGGAGGAGACGCGTTGACTTGTTGGGTCATTTAGAGTGATGAATCCAGGATGAAACCCAGGTTGTGTGCGTGGTCGGAAGGCGCCGGTGCGGCTCCCAGCACGGTCGGCCACCAGGAGTCGTCCCAAGCGGAGAGGGAGGAGCTGAGGATGAGGACCTCTCTCTTGTCTGAGTTCAGTTTCAGGTGACTGTTCTCCATCCAGTCGGCGACGGCCTTCAGTGCTTCGTTTGGATTTGTCGTGGTCCTTGGTGAGTGAGAGGATAAGCTAGGTATTGTCGGCATATGAGATGATGTTGAGGTTGTGCGAGCGGAAGATGTTGGCGAGTGGGGCCATGTATACATTGAAAAGGGTAGGGCTGAGTGATGATCCTTTGGGCATGCCGCAGATGATCTTGGTGGCTTCAGAGGTGAATAGGGGGAGGTGGACCCTCCGGGTGGGGAATGAAAATAAATTCTGAAAATAATGTTGAACAAGATGGGGAAGATGGAAGAAGTGTGTCCTTCATGAGTCCTATGAGCCTGCCAAGAGTTAGCTGGAAAAAAAAATGTCTTCATCGAGTGAAGGAACATTTCCTCTTTATGCGGCACAAGCAGATAAATGTGACACTGAACTGGCTAAATGAACGGGATCGAGGAAATTAATGCAATGACAGTGGCTTGAATTTATATTTCCTGGGTTGGAAGTAGATATACAGAATAAATAAACAATAAGACATTGAGTGAGATAGACATGACGGGAGTGGTTTGACAGTACACTCCCTTCCTTAACCAATCATGTGTAGAGAAATCTTCTGTTATGACATAAATGTGGGTTGGACATTTGGGTTTTAGGGTATAATTGAGGTTCCTGGTTGGAGGGCTTAGGTTAGTCGGTGGCTTTGTTTGCTGTCTCCAATTCTTAAGCAGGCTGTTCCTGGTAGCTGATTCCTGACTTATTCAGTGCCTCTTCAAATCTTTTGAGTGCCCTGACTGCTCTCATAGCCATAGAGTAGTTTTCCTATTTCAATTGGGTTAGTATAGACAGAAAACTGAATTTGCATAGTCATTTGCAAACGTGATTTGTCTCTGAACCTTTTGTCTCATCATCTTTCCACTCCTTTATGCACTGTCAATTTGAGATGTATTTTTATCATTATTTCTCTGATATTGTTGCTCTGTGATGATCTATGATTTGTACTATATTTTGTTATTGATGAGCATTTATTACACATTATTTAGATAAAACATTATAAATATACAAGTGAGTCTGTCTTTATTAGAGGTGTTTTTCTAATTTATGAGTATTAGAAACAAGTATTAGTTTACCAAAGCCTGTCAACTATGTAAAGATTGCACCGCTGTTGGACTTGGCCCTTTTTGCAGGGTCATCCCTGAACTTTTTGCCTTCATCCTCTATTTTTTCTGACCTGTTGTTGTCTGTGTTATTACTCTGGGCAGTTTACCACTGCTGATCAGTGCTAAAAGTGCATATGCTCTCCCAATTGTAAATTGTTAAAATGGATTAGTGATTCCATGATTGGCTGATTTGGTTTACTGGTAAGACCCTAGTACAGTGCACCAGGAGTGCCCAGGGCTTGTAAACCAAATGCTGCTGGTGAGCTTGCCGCACTGGTTGTGCCACCCACAGAAGCAGCCTTGTAAAATGTGTCTAAGACCTGCCATTGCAGAGCCTGTGTGCAATCAGGTACTGTCATGCTGACTGTGCAAGTGCACCCACTTCCCTTATCTTCATATCAGATACCCCTATGGTAGGCCCAAGGGCAGGGTGCATTGTAAGTATAAGGTAGGACAAGCCCTGATGTGTGTGGTATGTCCTAATAGTGAATTACAGCCATTTTCGTTTTTCACTATTGCAAGGCTACCTGTTCTCCACAGGCCAGAATGGGCAGTTAGATTATTACATTTTATAATCCTAACTGACTCAGAGAACATGGTAGAAATTCAAGTTTAGTATGCCTGAACTCAGAATGATAAAATACATCTTTTAATGAAGTTGGTTTTAACCTTCTGTGTTTGAAAATACCAATTTTAGAAAGTAGGTATTTTCTTGTCTAACTTTCCAAGCATGCCTCTGCTAGGTTGGGTATTCCTTGTCTGGAGTTGTAGTGACAGGGCTGGGGGATTCCAGGAGACAGATTGAGTCAGCCCAGTGGTGAATAGAGTGAACTGCATCTAGATAGGTGGGAGGAGTTGCACCTGGGACCTAAATAGGTCTGCCGTCCACAATGCCAGTTTCACCCCTGTGGTGTGTCTGATGTCTCTGAAGGAATCATGTCAACAAAGTGCTCCAGGGCTGTGCTTTCCCTCCACAATGCTGGCTCCACCTCCTGTGGGGTGTCTGATGTTTCTGCCCTGCACTGTGAAAGGAAAGAAGGAGTCCTGTAAACAGAGTGCTCCAGAACTGGTTTGGAATGGGCAAAGGCTCATCTGCCCCCAGAGGACAAAGGATTTCGGGGTATAAATATTGGGACCCTGATCCCAAGAAATTAGATCACTTTTGGACTACAAGAAGAAACCTTTGCTGAGGAGAGGAACCTGAAGAAACTGACGAGAGACTATCCCTAAGCTGAAGTTCTGCTTGGGGATTGGCCTGCAATGGCTGCCAAAGAAAGGAGAAAGAACTTTGTGTACTTTATTTTCAACTTGTGAAGGATCTCCAAAGGCTTGGAAGAGAGTTTGCCCCTGACCAAAGTCTCAGGAACAGTAGACTTCACCGGCCTTTGTGGATTGCTGCTGGAAACGCTGTTTCATTTTCTACAGAGGCAGGGAGCTGTGAGCGGCTCTCACCACCGGTCCAGTGTCCTGTAGGCACCGCATCGAACAACTTCCGCATCTTGCAACATATGCTCTGAGCTTACCGACTCCGTCATGATGCTGTCACCAAGCCGTTGCCTGCACCGTAACCTGTGGACACCGCGACGTGCAATGACTCGTTACACCGACTCGTACTGGTCTGACCAACGCGGTCACTGTTGCTGACTTCGAGTCCTGTGAACGCATTGGAGTTGGGCACTGCCTCACACGCTTCGTGACGCACCGCCCGACTCGTACCGCTGTCTGGACTGATCGACGCCAGCTCCCAAACTCCATCTCTGTCGCCGCACCACAAGCTGCAAGCACCGCAATGAAGCCCCGTCTCACCCTGCAACGTACGCCTTGGACCCACCGACTCCGTCAATAAGCCGCAGCCTGCACCGCATCGAGGGAGAACGCGTCCTGCAACGCTTTCTTTTCTGCACCACGAGAAACGCTTCATGTGAAGGTACTGTGACTGAGTCTGTCGACATTTGAGTGTGCCCGGACCGACGCGGTCCGCTGGATTTCTTAGACTCTGTGTTATCTCAGCAACGCTGTAACCGGACAGGGCTACCGACTCGCACATAACTTTGATTTGAGCCTTTTTAAAAAGAACTCTTGATTTCTAATAGTACTGTGGATTCTTTTTGCCGTTTATGGTCTTGTGGTAAATCTATATGAAAGATACTTATTTTTATAAATATACTACCAGTGTGGTGTCCATTTGTAGTGTAGTCACTTGATTACTGTATGTGTTCACAAATGCTTTACACACTGCCTCTGTTTCAAGTTTCAAGTTTAATTTATTTGCATAGTTAATTAAAACCATTGCAATACAAAAAAATATACTCATTTAAAAACTGTCATGTACATTATTAAAACTCTTGTATTTAAAAAGACATATAGTCTGAGTTCCCAAATCATATACTCAGAGTGTTTGCAGACCTCTGCCACTTATACAAGTGCTATTTCTGGTTAGGTTCCTATTGTCGGTATTTCTGGCATCTTGCTGCCGCACAGTCTCAGATATTTTACTGTTCTACAGTTCAATTGTGGGTCGCTCTGTTCAAAACATGATAGCAGAGCTTGCCTCCTGGTGCAGATCCCTCGTTGATTGAAAGGTTGTTTCAGAAATGTCTTCCATTCCATTGTGAGTTCTCTACAGGAGCATAGTAGGTGCAGCATGTCTTCCTGAGCCGATCCACACAGACGGCACGCAAAGCCAGCTTGGATCCGAAGCCAGGGAGGGAGATGGTCGGCGCAAGGGAGCAGTCCTAGCCTATATTTCATAAAAGCAATTTTTATGTTTTTGTCATAACCCAAATTGAAGTAGATTTGTATGCCCAGCTTAGTGTAAGTATTCAGGGTCATCCAGCCGTGGGATCTCTTTGATAGTGCCTCTTTGTCCTCCAATTCATAAAAGGGGGTGGTGATGGACAGAGCATCTGAATTAAGCAGAACACTCATACCCAGTCAAAAGATCAGGGCTTGATCCATCACCGTTTTTTAGCTCACTGCACCATCCCAGTTCAGAACCTGGTTACATGCAAATTAGTCTGTCCCTGGCCCAGTGCATTATGGGAACAGGGCAGACCAAACTACCAAGCCAATTCTTTACTGGAAAGGAAACAAGCTTCCGGGGACCGGTTTCTGGCATTGCAGCCGTCTTCGGCCCGGCTTGCTTGAATCCTGATGGTGCAGTGAGCAAGGGACTCATGTCTGAGCATACCCTGCCACTCCTATAGTGGCCAAAACGATTCATAAAAGGGGGGTGGTGATGGACAGAGCATCTGAATTAAGCAGAACACTCATACCCAGTCAAAAGATCAGGGCTTGATCCATCACCGTTTTTTAGCTCACTGTACCATCCCAGTTCAGAACCTGGCTACATGCAAATTAGTCTGTCCCTGGCCCAGTGCATCATGGGAACAGGGCAGACCAAACTACCAAGCCAATTCTTTACTGGAAAGGAAACAAGCTTCCGGGGACCGGTTTCTGGCATTGCAGCCGTCTTCGGCCCGGCTTGCTTGAATCCTGATGGTGCAGCGAGCAAGGGACTCATGTCTGAGCATACCCTGCCACTCCTATAGTGGCCAAAACGATTCATAAAAGGGGGTGGTGATGGACAGAGCATCTGAATTAAGCAGAACACTCATACCCAGTCAAAAGATCAGGGCTTGATCCATCACCGTTTTTTTAGCTCACTGCACCATCCCAATTCAGAACCTGGCTACATGCAAATTAGTCTGTCCCTGGCCCAGTGCATCATGGGAACAGGGCAGACCAAACTACCAAGCAAATTCTTTACTGGAAAGGAAACAAGCTTCCGGGGACCGGTTTCTGGCATTGCAGCCGTCTTCGGCCCGGCTTGCTTGAATCCTGTTGGTGCAGTGAGCAAGGGACTCATGTCTGAGCATACCCTGCCACTCCTATAGTGGCCAAAACGATTCATAAAAGGGGGGTGGTGATGGACAGAGCATCTGAATTAAGCAGAACACTCATACCCAGTCAAAAGATCAGGGCTTGATCCATCACCGTTTTTTAGCTCACTGCACCATCCCAGTTCAGAACCTGGCTACATGCAAATTAGTCTGTCCCTTGCCCAGTGCATCATGGGAACAGGGCAGACCAAACTACCAAGCCAATTCTTTACTGGAAAGGAAACAAGCTTCCGTGGACCGGTTTCTGGCATTACAGCCGTCTTCGGCCCGGCTTGCTTGAATCCTGATGGTGCAGTGAGCAAGGGACTCATGTCTGAGCATACCCTGCCACTCCTATAGTGGCCAAAACAATTCATAAAAGGGGGGTGGTGATGGACAGAGCATCTGAATTAAGCAGAACACTCATACCCAGTCAAAAGATCAGGGCTTGATCCATCACCGTTTTTTAGCTCACTGCACCATCCCAGTTCAGAACCTGGCTACATGCAAATTAGTCTGTCCCTGGCCCAGTGCATCATGGGAACAGGGCAGACCAAACTACCAAGCCAATTCTTTACTGGAAAGGAAACAAGCTTCCGGGGACCGGTTTCTGGCATTGCAGCCGTCTTCGGCCCGGCTTGCTTGAATCCTGATGGTGCAGTGAGCAAGGGACTCGTGTCTGAGTATACCCTGCCACTCCTATAGTGGCCAAAACGATTCATAAAAGGTCTCCGGAAGCTTGTTTCCTTTCCAGTAAAGAATTGGGCAGATACTCTGTCCATCACCACCCCCTTTTATGAATCATTTTGGCCACCATAAGTGTGGTAGGGTATACTCAGATGTGAGTCCCTTGCTCATTGCACCATCAGGATTCAAGCAAGCCGGGCCGAAGACGGCTGCAATGCCAGAAACCCGTCCCCGGAAGCTTGTTTCCTTTCCAGTAAAGAATTGGCTTGGTAGTTTGGTCTGCCCTGTTCCCATGATGCACTGGGCCAGGGTCAGACTAATTTGCATGTAGCCAGGTTCTGAGCTGGGATGGTGCAGTGAGCCAAAAAACGGTGATGGATCAAGCCCTGATCTTTTGACATGGGTAGGAGTGTTCTGCTTAATTCAGATACTCTGTCCATCACCACCCCCTTTTATGAATCATTTTGGCCACCATAAGTGTGGTAGGGTATACTCAGATGTGAGTCCCTTGCTCATTGCACCATCAGGATTCAAGCAAGCCGGGCCGAAGACGGCTGCAATGCCAGAAACCGGTCCCCGGAAGCTTGTTTCCTTTCCAGTAAAGAATTGGCTTGGTAGTTTGGTCTGCCCTGTTCCCATGATGCACTGGGCCAGGGTCAGACTAATTTGCATGTAGCCAGGTTCTGAGCTGGGATGGTGCAGTGAGCCAAAAAACGGTGATGGATCAAGCCCTGATCTTATGATATGGGTAGGAGTGTTCTGCTTAATTCAGATACTCTGTCCATCACCACCCCCTTTTATGAATCTCTTTGTCCTCCAGCCATGAAAGGAGTTTCACAGTCTTCCACACTAATTTTTTGAAAGAAGGGGTGGTTGTCAGTGTTTCCCAAAGCTGGTTTAGCCCCAAATTATACAGACTGCTATGTAAAAATTCCGCGGCTGGTAATTTGGGGTACGATTGTAGCTCCTTCCACATCTGTTCATTTAGTGTACCACATTCTGCTCTTCGCACTTTGTCCCAAGTGATGATAAAGGCCCCTTGTCTAGCAAGTGATTGTTTCAGGACGCCAAACTCAAGTCTGATTTGGGCGGGTGAAGTGTATTTCGGTAGCCCAAAGATGACCCTATATGCCATTGTTACTGTGGCATCGAGTGTTTTCGCGTCCTTCCCTTTTTGTGCCTCACTGCCATAGGTGATTGTTGGCAGGAGTTTTGCCCAAACGACCTCGACGAGTGGTAGGATCGATGGGCCTGTTAATTTAGAGTTTAGTGTTTTTAGGGAAATTGCTAGTGCTAGACCTTTGTGCCTTATGCTGTTCTTCTGATCCACAAACCGGCCGCTTGAATCCCGCTTCACGCCTAGATATTTGTATTCGATTGTGTCCTCTATTCTGGTCTCACCCCAAGACCAGGCAGCAGTTTGATGCCTTTTTTTCCTGACTATCATTGTTCTTGTTTTACCAAGATTGATCATCAGATAATTTGCTTGGGAGAAATCCTGCGTCGTGTTTAAGAGATGTTGTAGCCCTACTTTTGTTTTGCTGATCAGGACTATGTCGTCTGCATAGAGGAGACAAGGTAGTGAAATATCTCCTAATTTCGGGGCATGTGAGTTGCAGCTGGTTAGTAGCGGGACTAAGTTAGCAATGTACAGATTGAAAAGGGTGGGTGCTAAAACACAGCCCTGTTTTAATCCTTTTTCCTTGGGTATGCGCCTTGACAGATGCGTTCCATTTCCCAGGTTCACCTGTAGCCACGTGTTTGTATGTAAATTCATTATTAGTTTGAGTAAAGGCTGTGGAAGCCCCCAGCTGTGTAGTGTGGACCGAAGTCTGGTGCGGTTGACATGATCAAAGGCGGCTTTGTAATCAATGAGGCGTAGATATAAAGACGACCGTGTGGCCTCAGCCTTATCCATATGCATAGCCATGCTTAGAATGTTTGTCGTTGTCCCGACCGATTTTATGAAGCCAGTCTGTTGTAGGGGAATTACGGATTTTTCTACTGCCCATGCCTGAAGCTCCTCCAGTAACAAGCCAGCAAAATATTACCTTCATTGTCCAGTAGTGCCACTAATCTGTAGTTTTGTGGATCCGACTTCTCGCCGGATTTGTAGATTGGGGAGATGATTGAGCCTCTCCATGAACTAGGCAAAATGTTCAGCGTTCTAATTTCTCTGAAGAGTGGATCCAGAGCTTCAGCCCAGAAGATTGCCTCCTGTTTATGCAATGCTGGTGGCAGCCCATTTGGGTCAGGTGCGCCTTCTCTTCTCCCTTTTCCTATCTGCCGTCTGATGGCACCTGTATAGGTAGTTTGGGAGTCCTCGGTCTGTATGTCTGTTACTGTGTTCTCAGAGTCGGCGGAATGGTTTCCGGCACAGGACTTAGGTGTCGTTTGGCGATATACTTCGTCTTGATCTAATTGACCATGATCTCTCTGGTCGTTGCCTTGATGGAAATGGGACCTGAGATATTTTGCCCATTCTTCCTCTGAGATGTAGGAGCAGATTCCATCATGATTGTTATTGATAAATTGATTTATAGTCATCCAAAGTTGGGAGCTGTTTTTGTGTTTAACGTCAGCGTGTAATTTGGCCCAGAGGTCTTCCTCCATAGATCTATTTGCGTCCCTTTTCAGTTTTTTGAGGGCTGCCCTATGATTCTGTAAAACTTTCATTTGAGTTTTGTCACTGGGTTTGTCCCGAAGGTATCCCAGGAGTTGGTTAATCCTTTTTTTTGCATACTTAATTCCTTGTTTTGCCTTGTATGATATGGGCATTGTACCAATAAATCTTTGCTGGTTTGATGGCTTGACCTTGGTTGTGTATGTTTCCATCGCAGATAAGTAGTTTTTCCATTTCTCGACTTCTCCGTCTCCGACCCTTGCAGCAAAAAGTTGTTTAGCAGTTTCCAGCATCTCGCTGCTTGCTGCTGCTTTGAATTTGATTCGTCTTAAGTCGATGGTGGTTGTTGATCCTTGGGGCTCCCGGCAGCATTCGAATGTTGAAGTCACTGTTTTCAGAGCTATTTCTTGGGGCCAATGATCACTGTCACCTTTATTGCCCATCTGAAAAGATATGATTTGTTGGCAGAGGCCTAGAGAAACAAAGGTGTAGTCCAGAAATGAGCTGGTTTTTGTGGAGATAAATGAAGCTACAGGAGGATCATCTTCTGGTAGTCTGCCATTTAGAGCCCTTAGGTTAAGATGTTCTAAAACCTCCAAGGTAATTTGTCCAATCTTGGTTTGCTTACACGTTTCCGGTTGCCCCTGCAGCAGGATGTTCCAGTTTGTGTTGAGCAACAGCACTTCTTCTTCCAACGAGGAGCCCATTAGGTAATGATTTAAGTCCCCAGTTAAGATGAGGTCGGTTGTGGGACCCTCTCTTAGGCATGTTTCCGCAAATTTGCACATTTCCTTAATTAGTTTGGTATTTAAATTTCAGTTGAATTTATGCGTTTATTATCATGATACTGGTGTCCTTTTTGTTTTTCAATGGTTGCGAGACGGTTACGATAACTGCTAGTGATGAATGCAATGGAGGGCCAAAAATGCGAACAGAATGAGCAATTGTGTTCGCCACATATATGACTAGCCCTCCTTGCAAATGGCCATATTTTGCCCCCCTGATGGCGTTTGAATAGAAGCGCAAGAAACCTTGGAGGTGGGGAGGTTCTTTTACCCATGTTTCTTGTAATGCCACAATGTCGAAGGCCCTGACGTAGGTGACAAAGTCGAGATCAGCTACTTTGTTGGCCAGTCCATTTATGTTCCATGAACAGATCCGTACTATATCCTTTTTTCCAATTCCCACATCTAGCGTGCGGGGATCGTGTCAATCTTTTGTGTTGTTGATGGTTTTGCGAACCATCGTGTATCTTCTTCCCATGCTTGCAGTAAAAATGGATGGTTGCAGCTCCTTAATTGCTCTTCTTGATGCCTCTTGTCCATGTTGCAGTGCCCTGAGGCTCCTCTCAGTACTGATGTAGTTGGTCTAGATACAACTGTCGCAGGACCTCTCGGTGGAACTGGGTTTAGCAGATCCGGGTATCCTGGTTTGTAGAACGGTGCAATGGTTATCCCCCAAGATTTTAGAATATCCCGTTCTGAGAGTATTTTATGTACTGTTATAACAGTGATCCAGGTAGCTCTTGTTATTTCGCCTACCTTTGCATCACCGGAGTTAATAAATTCTATTGACTCCAAGTCTGTTGTTTTTAAATCTGCTAGTGGTGGTATGTGAGATAGTAACCCCAGTATGTTACCTCGGTTCAGGATGTCATGCCTTCCTTTAGAGGTGTATTCAGGTATGAACCATATTGCGTTCGTGTCCCTTGCCCCAGCCCAGTTGGGGGTGCCGAGATGTTTTTGCAGAATTGGCCTGTTGGCCTGGTTCTGAGCCATGTCCAGTGCCATTTGAATTCCTTCTGCCTCTGAGATAAGCCTGTCTGCTCGTGCCAAGCTACCAAGGGGGTGAGTAGGGGTTATTCTAGGAGTGTACCCCCTTACCCTGACTAAAGGAGAGGGTCTCTATTTGTCACAAGAACCTACCTGTGCCAACTTGAGACCCCCAATTCTAACAATCGCCATATTTTGTATTACGAGAAATGGAGATATTAATTGGATTTTGGTAAGTTTTTGGTAAATATTTAACAATTCACTAATCAGTTTTGGTAGCAGCCTGATGGTTTATATTGATAATTTTGGCAAATTAATGGTTGAAATATTGATTTTAGATGCTAATGTGAAAAGTTAACGTCTTTGTTTTATGTAGTTTGGAATTACAGGTACGGAGTTGCCTAAGATCCTGGGATGTTGATTTAGCTTCAGAGTGTGGAAAAGTATCGCACTGGAGAAGTACTTTGTCTGTTGTTGTAATATTGTAATATTGTAATATCGAACAGTGAAAGGCTGATGATATTATTTTAACCTCTTTGCCGCGGCGGGAATTCGGCCACAGCGCAGGCGGGGCTATGAGGTGGGCGTGGCGCTCCCTTACTCATGACGGCACCACGCTGTCATGAATCATGGGTGCCGTGTGCTCATGACGGTGTGGAGCCGTCATGACCCCGCCCACTCACTAATTCGCCAGTACAGGCAGGGAATTAGTGCCGCGTGGGGGGAGCGGCACTTGATGACAGCTCCACGCCGTCATGAGCACACGCCGCCCATGGCTCATTATGGCATGGAGCCGTCATGAACAGGGAAAGAGTTAAGGGACCCATTCTAAAGAAAGCGAGTAAGCTGGATGTAATAGTGAAGTCCTCTGCCGAAACTTTAAAAAGTACACCTAAAGGCGTACCAAGACCTCACTTCACTTGACTGTAATTGTTAAAGTCCTCTTCCGCAACTTTAGGAAACACGCCAAAAGAAGTACCACGACATCTTTTCACTTGATTGAGAAGCAGAGTGACGCTGGTTGTTATTTTACTAGATATAAAAGGATCTCTTGAATGATTGAACTATCTTTCCATTTAGTGGAGCAGACAAAGTAGCAGCGTTTTGTGTCGTTTCTAATAGGAAGTTAATTAGAAAAACGTTGTAGTACATTGCCGTAATATTTTGTAAAGGGAGGGTCAGTTGTAGGAGTTATACGGACGTCACAAAAAGTCACGCCGGCATTGGTCAGAATAGCAGGTGTGTATTGTACTGCGATTGGTTGATTAGTGTGAGTCGCGCTGGTATAGGACGAGTGTTACCGAATAGAGTGAGCAGAATTACGGAAGGATTTCTTTCTAAAATATTTAGCGTAAAGAGGAAATTGAAAATGAAATTGGTAAAAATTATACAGGATTTGTTTAAAAAAGACAAGCCAATAGTTACTAGAGAGGGAGTTCCTGTACCTCTGCAAGATCACCTGCTTCTTTTAGTTAGAGCGTGGATATCATAATTGTACATGGTTAGAGAATTGGGTTATACAGAGGATGATGGAGTTTTATCTTTCCCAGAACATGGTACTTTTAATGTGAAAATCTTGGAAAATTTGAGAAGGCAAATCAATTTGTTAAAACTGAATCTTAGACCCATGCAGTATGAGGCGCTTGAGGAATGGGAACATGAGGTGTACAGAAAGAGGAGAGATAGGAATGGGATGATATAGAGTAATACATTGAGTTGGTATTCGGAAGCTAAAAGGGATGCTCAGATGTAAAGGTGCAGAAGAGATGTAATCTTAGATGGATTATACCCAGTAATGTAGAGACTTCAGAACTAGATGTGGATCTGAATGAAATTGATGATGAGTTATTAGATGAGATGTTACTGAAAAGACCCCCCACCATATCAGGAGAGTCCGGAAGGGATTACTACGAGTGCACCATTAATTGAAATAGAAATTCCACAAGTATCCCAAGCTTCACAAGTTCCATTAGCCTTACAGTCTTCATTAGATACTCGAAGAGAGATCGAAATGCTCAATGGAATGAAGGAAGAATTGACTCAGAAAATTAATCAGATGAGTTTAAATGCAGAAGCATTGTCAGTCCCGGTGACAATTGGTCCTATAGTACAGTTGCATAGTGAGGTTCAAAATATTTCAAGAGTGCATGCATTGACAGTTCCAGTGAATGGTGTTAGGAATGTTAGTGGACCAGATTAAAATGAGATGGGTACGCCACTGATGGATATTCCAGTAAATAGAAATGTGACTGAAACGCCAAAAAGGAGGGTACACATTAATCCTGGAAAATTATTGTCAAATGTGAGAGAAATTACTTCAGTATCAGGGGGTTCAGAGGATTAGAGGAATGGCCCCTAGTAAGTCCATACGGAGTATAGATACAGGCAGATTAAGAGTAGATCTGGAAGAAATTATTATTGGTACGATAAGTGAGTGAGTAAGTATCAGGATGATGAGTTGTTATTCTTGTGTAAGAATATAACATTGAAAGCGAAGAATTTGCATGAGAGGTTGGCAGAAGCTGCACAAGAATATGGAGTGAATATTGAGAAATTGAAAGCTTTACAGAAGACAGGTTGGATTTTAGCGATAAGGACTTAGAGAGTTTGAATGCATCTGGTAAACGATTGCACATAAAGGAGTTGATTAATACATGAAAAGATGGGGTGGATTGGAACAATGGAAAGGTAGATGGGCGAAAAAGAAAGAATAAACACTTTTGCAGGTAAGGGTGTGACTGCATCTTCTTTGCTTCCATTAAGAGAGACAGAACCTGCGGAAATGATATTTAGAGAGAAGTACAGGGAGGTGGAGATGTTCATATTCTTTCATCAAGACAGGACATATTGTCTTTTACAAATGAATTCTCAAAGTTGAGAGAAAAGCCAGTTGAGAGGTACAAACAGGTATAGAGGTTTTTAAAGGATTCAAAGGTTTTGTTGAAAGATTTGGATGGTCTGTTTGATATTATAGTGCCAGACGATTTATGGACTGAGTGTAAGATTGCAGTTGATTGTCCGAAAGAGGAATATCCTACAGATGTTATGACTGGAACACCTTCAGAAGAGGTGATGAAGAAATATAATCAAGTGATTACTTATTTGAAGAGTAAAATTTCACCAAAGGATACAGAGTGGGTTAAGATTGACAGGACGACACATGAGTCAAAGGAAACAGTACATGCTTACTACGAGAGACGCATTCAGGTTTTCAAACAGTATAGTGGTTTTGAAAGCATCACTGACAAAGATATGGGACATTTTGTGTATAAGTTTGTGTTTGGATTGAAACCCCATATTACTTACATGATTCAACAGCATTTGATTTGTTGGCAAGACAAGACAGTGGATGAAATTCTGAGATATGCAACGTATTGTAGTGATGATATTGAATCTAAGCATAAGAAATTGAAAGAGAAAATGATGTAGGCGCGAGTAAAAGCGGCAGAGCAGAAAAATGTGTATTTTGTTGATTATTCTCAAACAGGTTTTCAAATGAAAGGGCAGAATGAGAATACTCAAAATGGTCAGGTACCTGTACCTGGTATGAATATTGTACCTAATGGTGGTGTACAAGTGCAATTACTGGGAAAGGGTAGAGGTAAAAACAATAAAGAAGAAATTAAAAAGAAATGTTCATGTCATGCATGCAGAAAGTTAGGACATTGGAAGAACAAGTGTAAGTTCTTGTTAGGAAATAATGGAATGGTTAAAAATGTTGATCCACAGATGCAGAATGAGGTGGTTGTGAATCAACAACAGCTGCAACAGCAACAGGTACTTACACCACAGGTACAACAGGTACAAGTGCCTCAAGCTCGTATGCCAAATAATGTGAATGCTCAGGTACAAAGATACAGTGTGAATGCTGGATTTTACGAGAGTGAACACATTGGTAAGAATCAAAATGTACAGATGGTTTTGCAATATTGATTGCAGTGTCCTGAGAGAGATTCAGATTCATCTCAATGATTGTGCCTCACGGGTGATGAAGAGTGCTTGCTTGGAGCATCTCTAGAGGTAGATCAATCAGGTCCTTTTGTGCATGGAAAAGTAGAAGGTAATGATATTACATTGCTTGTGGGCACTGGTGCTACCCATTCTACTGTGAGAGCAGCAGAAATACCAAACCTACCCCTCTCAAGAAAAACTATCCAAGTTGTAGGAGTCTCAAATAAGTAATTAGAACTCCGGTGACAAAACCAATGGAAGTTCATATTGGAGAAGTTAGAGATTTACATCAGCTTGTGGTGTGCAATACAAATCCGGTGAACCTTTTAGCTGGGGACTTACTGTGTAAAATGAAGTGCACCATCTACTGTACTCCAGATGGTATTGCTTTTCAAACACCAGATGAGGATGTTGCTTTCAACGTGATGTTAGGGAGGCAGGAAGTGAATGATTTGTATCCTTTATTTACAACAAAGGATCTGCCTGTTAAATTGAGAGATACAGTGATGACTGATGTGTGGGACTTTACAGGGAAAGACATCCGATTAATGGTAGGTGTTGACCCAATTAAAATTTTCGTCAAACAAGGTGCAGAATTTCCCAAAACACCACAGTATAAAATGAGTCCTGAGACCATTGCAGGAGTCACTCCTGTAATTGAGCAAATTATTGAACAGGCTATTCTGAGAGAGATACTAGGGAGTTCCTGTAATACCCCTATTATGGGAATTAAAAAACACGAGCTGAAGATATAGAATTGTGCAAGATTTGAGAAAAATTAATAAGATTGTAGCACCTTGTTGTCCAATAGTGCCAAACCCAGCAGTAATTCTTTTACCAAATTCCCTGTGATTCCCTGTGATTCTGAATGGTTTACAGTGATTGATTTGTGCCAAGCATTTTTCTCGATACCCTAGCATCAGGATAGCCAATATCTTTTTGCTTTCCGGTTCGGACCAGTGTTTTGGCATGGTGCCAAGTTCCTCAAGGGTATACAGAGAGTCCTTCAATTTTCAATCAAATTCTCAAAAAGTGTCTGGAGTTATTGGTTATGCCAGAAGACTCAGTATTGGTGCAAAACATTGATGACCTATTGGTGGCATCAAAGACACGAGAAGCATGTGTGACGTACAATTGCTCTACTGAATCATTTGGCAGTAGGTGTGCATAAGGTATCACCAGCAAAATTGCAGTTTTGTCAGAAAGAAATATTTGGGACACAAAATTGAGAAAGGAGTCAAAAAGTATCCCAAGATCGAATTGATGTGATCTTGCAAATGCGTCCTCCCAGAACACAGAAAGAGGTTTGAATGTTTCTGGGCATGGTTGGATATTGCAGACACTAGATCAGTGGTTTTTCAGTGATAGCCAAGCCATTACAGAGATTGAATCACAAAGATATAGTCGATCCGATCGAAATGGATGAAGAAAGCATGAAGGCTTTTGTTGAGTTGTGAGATAGTCTTTGTCGCGCACCTGCATTGGGAATGCCAGATTATTGTAAAGATTTTGCATTGTTCTGTTGTGAGAAGGATGGATGTGCACTTTCAGTTTTAACACAGACACATGGAATGGCGCGTCGTCCAGTGGCATATTTTTCTGCTACATTGGACTCAGTGGCTGCAGCGTTGCATGGTTGTTTGAAAGCAGTGGCTGCCACATGTGTGAGCAGAGTAAAGGAATTGTGATGGGACATCATTGAGAGTGTATGTGCCACATTTTGTTGAGATCTTGCTGACAAGGACAAGATGACAGCATATGACAAGTAGTCGTTTGACTAGATATGAGAGAGTGATCTTGGGTGCTGAGAATGTGACAGTAACAAGATGCACGACACTGAACCCAGTGACTTTATTGACGAGTTCCAGTTGTGAAGAAGTATAAGATGAAGCAGATCATGATTGTTTCAATGTGACAGAGTTGTGTGCAAAACCAAGGCCTGACATTAAAGACACACCATAGCAAGAATCGGATTGTAAGATGTTTGTGGATGGTTCCTGCCTGGGAGATGAAAAAGGTGCAATGCCTGCTTCATATGCAGTATGTACAGTGGCCATGGTTCTCGAAGCATCTTGTCTAAGAGGGATAAATTCAGCACAAATTTCTGAATTGGTTGCTTTCACCAGGGCTTGTGTAATTGGCAAAAACTTCAAAATAACCATATTTATAGACTGTAAATTTGGTTTTGGGGTGGTGCATAATTTTGGTCAATTGTGGATGCAACGTGGATTTCTGACATTCTCAGGATCACCAATCGGAAATAGCAAGGATGTAAAAGATTGGATGAATGCATTACAATTGCCGAAAGAGATTGCAGAGGTCCCTGAAACATGAATCAGGAAATGATTATGTGACTAGTGGCAACAGATACGCAGACCAAGTAGTTCGTTCTTCTGCACAAAATTTGGTTTCAATTAACAAAGGAACAGAGAAAAAGAATACAAATTGTCACTTGATGTTCTCTTCTGTAGAAACATGAGATGAAGTTAGACAGTTGCAAGAAGAAGCCAGTGAAGAAGAGAAAGACATTTGGATTCAATCAGGTTGTACAGGGAGACCTGAGGATGAAATATGGGTATGGGTATATGTGGATGATAGACCAGTAATGCCAGACTCTTTACTTTCTCAAACAGTCATGGTACAATCCTAAGTTCAGGGTTCTTGCAGAGTCTTTTCCAGAGGTCTATAGTGTGCCAGCAGCTGAATCCAGGTAGAAAGACTATTGTTAGTTGGGGCAGATTGGAAAAGCAGCAGGACCTTTTACTAGGTTGCAAGATGATTTCATTGTAATGGGCTGAAATATGTGGTGGTTGTTGTTTGTCTATTTTCTCGTTGGGTAGAAGCATATCCAACAAGAAGAAATTATAGTTTAACAGTTGCTAAATTTCTGTTGAGAGAGAGCATTCCTAGATTTGGATTTCCAGTCTCTTTAGAAAAGGATAGAGGTACACATTTAAAAAATGAAATAATTCAGATGATTTGCACAGCATTACAAATTGAGCAAAATCTGCATTGTGCCTATTGACCAGAAGCCGCAGGTGTGGTCGAGCAAATTAATGGAACTATTAAATCGAGATTATCTAAGGTGCGTGCATCCACAGGACTAAAATGGCCTGATGCTTCACCCTTGGTATTAATGAGTCTGAGAAGCATTCCTGATAAAAAAGAATGGAATAACCCCTCATGAAGTTATAATGGGAAGAGGGATTAGAATAGCCGATTATACCAGCAAGTCAACTGATGAATATATCTGATAATTTGGTGCTTGACTATGGAAAAGGATTGTATGTCATGCATTCTGTGTCTCATCAGGTTGGAGAAATTGAAACCACAACACAGCAAGAACAAGTGCTTGGTTTAAGTCCAGGGGGGTGGATTCTGGTAAATAAGCATATGAGAAAGTCATGTCTGAAACCTAGATGGCATGGCCCATACCAGGTAATACTGGTGACAACAACAGCAGTGAAGTGTGGTGGCTTGCCAAATTGGATACACGCGAGCCATACAACAAGAGTCCCAATTTCACCCAGACTCTTCCTGAATCTTGGCACGGGTCAATAATCAGCCCAATCTTTAAACATGGCAACAAGAAATATCCAAATAATTATCGGCTTATTGCTCTCATAGATGTGGAGGCTAAGTATTTTGCAGGAACCATACTGGAGGAGCTTACGTTATGGGCATCTGAAAACTCAATAATTCTGATCAACCAAACAGGGTTCTGCAGGGATCAAGGCACCACAACCAACATCATGGCACTGACCCTGCTGATGGAAGCAGCAAAAGAGATTAAAAAAAAAACGATTTCTCTCCTTTATTGATTACACTGCTGCATTCAACCACGTGGATTGCAACAAACTCTGTCAGAAATTGGACAACTGGGGAATACCTAAACATCTCCTAGATGTGCTGAGATTACTACACTCAAACACCTGGATTAAAGTAAAACTAGGAGCGGGCACTCACTACTCTCTAAACCCATCCCAACAACAAAAGGGTTAAAACAGGGTTGTGTGCTAGCACCAATTTTATTCAACCTTTTTCTAGCTGACCTGTCAGGGGAACTCGATAAAGGCCTCTGCCACGCACCAAAAGAGGGAAAATCCCACTGTCAAATCTGCTGTATGTGGATGTCTTGGTGCTGATAAACCGAACACCAATAGGCCTCCAGCACCTTCTAAATGTAGCCTACTCCTTTTCAGAAAGGAATGCCCTGCAAATAAACTTCAACAAATCTAAGGTCATGGCAGTGAATTACAAAAAAAAAGGAAAATCAATTGGCACATAAACGGATGAGGGCTGGATCTAGTAACCACCTACAAATATTTGGGAGTAATTCTGGACTCCAAGAACTCGTTTAAACCTCAATTGGACTCCTTACGAGGAAAGGGAACCATGAATTACCTGGCCATAAAATCTCTAAAGGCCAAACTCCCCGACCTAACGCTCAGCCCTCTTCTTCAGGTCTTGCGCGCAAAGCTACAGCTGACTCTCACATATGGGAGTGAATCCCTTCAAGGGAAGGATGCTGCAGTATTGGACACAGTAATAGCTAACTCATACAGGGCTATCTTCAACCTGCCAAGATAGTCTCGCCTGCACAAATCTGGTTAGAATTTGGTATTCTGAAACAAACACTAGAAAGGCGGAGTGCGTATGTTACCAGCTGGCACAAGATTTGCAGCGCTGAGCTTGGTTCTCTAAACTCCAACGTATGGGAAGAGCTGCTCCAACATCAAAAATCCCCAGCCAGAGATTATCTATTTGATTCACTTAAAGTCCTGGGTCTGTCCGACCTTTGGGGCACCCAAACTGACCTCTTGTCTTTCAAAAAAGTTGCGAAAAAATCAGCACGAATCATCTCTTCCATTGAGGACAAGGACGCATTAGCAAAAAGAGGGCACGGCTGGATGACGCTCAGTGACTATGGAAGAATGCAGCCAAAGCATATCTCAACATTGTAATGAATCTAAAAACGAAAGAAAAGTTTTTTAAATTATGCCTTGGCGTAATTCCAGTAATCCCACATTTATCACCGTGGGTAAGACAAAACTTCTCGCAGCAGTGCTGCCTATGCAAACCGGACAAGGAAGACATCGTCCACGTGATGTGTATTTGTCCCAAATTAGAAGACTTGAGGTACAATTTATTACGACCCTCCTTCAAATTACATGGCGTCCGGACATGCAGGCAGGCTGTTAAATTGTGTTTTAACCCCGCTAAAACAAGAATTAAACTGTCGGGTCATAAAGATTTTTGATTTAGTAGAAAAAAGACACAAGAGCACTTGAAGACTATTGAAAAATGTTATGGACAAACTAAGAACTGATATTATTCAAATTTGTAATACCGAGGAAACTGCGCACAATGAACTTTTAACAATGTTTAGCAATGCTTTTACTGTTTTGTAAAGATTTTAATTAATCATGTACAAATAAACAAATTACTTACTGAAGTCCACTTGAAAGACTAGAAGAGGAAGAACAGCAACAGGCAGAGAGACAAGCTGAGCCTGAAGAGTCAGAGTCTGAAACTACAGAGCCGGAAGCTGTTGAACCTGTGATCGAACCGGTACAGTGTCGAATAAAGTGGACACCAGCTACTGGGTCTCGTAAGACTGCTGTTGAAGGTGATGAAGAAGTGTTAAATGAGAATCAAGAGCAAGTGCAACAGAGAAAATAATTTAGTAAAAGAACTTGCAAACTTGACACTGAAGCATAAGAAACTGTGCAAGTTAAGAAAGCAAGAAAAGGTGATGTGTAGCCAAAAGGAGTGAAAAGACTGAAAATACACTCTAAAAAAGAAGACACCAGACATAATAATTGAAGTATCAAGCCAAACAGAACAAAGTGAGTCAGAAGAATAATCAATTCAGAGAACGAAGAGAGTGAGAGTTCAGAACAAGAAATACACAGTTCCAGAATGGACATATGTAATATTAGAAGCACACAGATCAGAGCAAAGAAAACACCAGTACAAAGGAGAGTCAAGCAAACGGGTTTTAACCACCTTAAAATATCTGTGTAAATTAAGGGTGCAGAAAAAGAAAGAATTCGTTCAGAGAAGTGCAGAGAACTAAAAAAGAAATTAAACTAAAAGCTGTGAAAAAAGAGGGGGTGAAGAAGAAGGCCTGAAGTGTTTGGATACACTACTTAGATAGTGTTATAGTTTTTCTCGTTGTTCTTAGTTTTTTTAATTAATACATTTTTTAAACTAGAATGGTAAAAATAGCAGAGACTGAATAACAAAATCATAGTTTTAAATGTAGATGTATCAATGCTTACTTATTTAGTATTTTATAACTAATGTTGGTGTGGTTAACACTAATTGTTATTGTGCCTGTCTTAATGGTACCTAATCATAAAAATAATGCTAATAGTGTGATGAGTGAGAAAGTAGATTTTAAAAGTCTTAAAAAAATCTCACATACTAATATAGAAAAGATGGAGATTACAGTATTTACCATTAAGATAAATCAATTAATGACTTTTCGTTAAAATGTTTTACTAAGTTGTATGAATATGTGGACACAATGGATGCAAGAGATTGTTATGTGTGCATGCAGTTACCATTGTCTGTCTCAGAGGGGGTAACATACCTTCACCTAACTTTAACTCATGGAGTGTTTTGTAGTGTTTTGACTAGACTCTTTTACAAGAAAGGTAGCTTACAATATTATTATTCTAACATGGATTTCGTATTTTCAGAAAATTCCTATTAGAAAGAACATGAATAAAGTAAGTGTTGCTGAAAATACAGAATATATAGGTGAATTTTTTTCATACAACAAAAACAATAGATACTGTATAGGCACATAGACATAACTTGACACGTAAATTGCGGTTTGAAGTAATAGAATTTATAAACATGGTAGAGGATCAAGGCTCAAAAAATCATGAAAAATGCACTACACCTGCAGGTCTAGTAACCTACAAAATCTCCTTGACCTAACTGAAATGCACTTGACCTCTAACTCTGAAAGTTGAGCAAATGTGACAAATTAACAAGATTTAAAAGCATTTGTATTGATCATTTACTTTGTGAGCAATAAAGATGCCTTTAAATCTTGCTATCTTGTCACATTTCCTCTGCTTTCAGAGGCAGAGATCAAGGGTCAGTTTGTATTTCTACTAGCCAGAAAGGGCGAGTAGGACCTAAAAATAGCTCGTCCTGAATTAATCTGACTCGAGTGAATTTTTCGAGCCCTGAGGATAGATGGCAGGATTTCAAGAGAAAGGCTGCTAAACAAAAGTCTCATGTACCTCCATGGGCTTTCCGAGAAGGAGATTACAAAAAGGGTGAGACATACACTGACATGACCCTAGACTGGCAACATAGAGGTTAGCTTTGCTTGCTTGGATTAAAAACTGATTATAATAATTATTTCATTGGTCTAGTGAATGATCATACTTTCCTAATAACGGGAGGATGGGGAATAAAAGGAGGGACTGATCCTGTTTTTCCAGGGATTTATTATGTGTGTGGTAAGAATTCCTACTATAGGTTGCCTGCACATTGGTATGGATGTTGTTATATCGGGATAGTAATTCCCAAGGTATATCGGTTGGATAAAAATAATAGAATCAATGTAGTAAAGAATGGATTAATACGTAATAAGAGAGGAGCAGGTTTTTCAGAAATAGTGGGAGATATATTTGGAGTATTGATCCCTTCAGCTGGAGTTACATTAAATTCACAGAAAATTGTCCACAGTGATTGATCGTTTATCAACAGATACTGCTGGTGGTTTTCATGATAGATACCAAAATGGTTGCGATTAGGTCTATGGATTTACAAAATCGACTTGCCCTTGATGTAATATTGCCCAAGGAGGGTGGAGTTTTAATATGTTGAAAGTACAACAATGTTGTACTTATATCCCTGATAAGAGTAAGAATCTGGAGAGGTATATCAAGAAAATTACAAATCTTCTAGAAGATTTGGCTGAATTGAAGGTTGACGGTGCTTGGGAGAAACTTGGTAAGAGTTTTTCCTCCATGGGTAATTGGTTCTTTACCTTTGGAAATAGTGTATTGGGGGGATACTAACACCTATCATTGCAGTTGCTACAGTGATACTAATAATTTTCCTCATCTATAAATGTTGCAAATGCAAAAAGGAGACATCTGAAGTGGAAAGAAGAGCAAGAAAGAGAAAAGAGAAGAGATAGAATTAGAGGACAGGAAAGGGAATAATTATAAAATAATGAAGGGTTTAGATGGAATAATGGTAAAGCGAGAGGGAACAACTGCTTCCTGAAAGTGATCATTTGTATTGGTGGGTATTTTGGTGAGGGGTCAAAACGTCATCGAGTGGGGGATTGTTGGAGCGGGGTTTTCGTGAAATAAAGCCTGCTCGAATTGAAACCTCAGTAACATTTATTAATAGTGTGCGGTGAAAAACTAATGTGGAAGATAGCTTAACATGAGGGAAAATGCTACTGCTCAAGCGCGGACTGGAACACTGGAGTAGGCCACAAATGTTTATTGAAAAAATAAAAATGAAAGGACTAATGCTGCTTTTGTGCACATTATTAACTTTTGCTAGGAAAATAATATTAACACGAGTTGTGCATGGATAAATATAGCCCTAGGTGCGTGCGTAAAGGAAAGCATTGTAAGTGATTAATAATGCCTGTGTTTGTTTTCCATAGAAGCATGGTATTCTGCTCTGCAGGAAACACTTTTTGGGTTAAATGAAATGAAAATAAATTCTGAAAATAATGTTGAATGAGATGGGGTAGATGGAAGACGTGTGTCCTTCATGAGTCCTGTGTGCCTGCCAACAGTTAGCTGAAGCAAACAATTTCTTCATCGAGTGAAGGAACATTTCCTCTTTTTGCGGCACAAGCGGTTAAATACGACACAGAACTTGCTACATGACCGGAATGGAGGAAAATAATGCTATGACAGTGGCACTAATTTGTATTTCCTGGGTTGGAAGTAGATATACAGAACAAATTAACAATAAGACATTGAGTGAGATGGACATGACGAGAGTGGTGTGACAGTACAGCCCCTTCCTTAACCAATAATGTGTCGATAATTCTTCTATTCTAAATGTGGGTTGGACATTTGGGTTTTAGGGTATAATTGACGTTCCGGGTGGGAGGGCTTAGGTTAGTCAGTGGCTTGCTTTTCTACCTGCGTGAGGAGAGGCCTTGTTTGCTGTCTCCAACTCTTGAGCTGGCTGTTCCTGTTTGCTGATTCCTGACTTACTCTTTGCCTCTTCAACTCTTTGGGGGGCCTCGCTGCTCTCATGCCCAGAGAGTATTTTTCCTATTTCAATTGGGTTAGTATAGATAGAAAACTAAATTTGCATAATCATTTCCAAATGTAATTTGTCTCTGAACCTTTTGTCTCTTCGCCTGTCCACTCCTTTATGCACTGTCAATTTGCGATGTATTTTTATCATTATTTCTCTGATGTTGTTGCTCTGTGATGATCTATGATTTGTACTGTATTTTGATGAGCATGTATTACACATTATTTAGATAAAACATTATAAATATACAAATGAGTCTGTCTTTATTAGAGGTGTTTTTCTAGTTTATGAGTATTTAGAAACAAGTATTAGTTTTCCTAACCCTGTCGTCTATATAAAGATTGCATCGCCATATTTTGTGTTACTAGAAATGGAGATACTAATTGTATTTTGGTAAGTTTTTTGGTAATTATTTAGTAATGTACTAACCCAGCATAAAGGGACTTGTTGGGTAATGAAATTGGGCCTTGTCTTTAGAAAATTATTACTCCCAGATCGCTGGATCATGTGTAAAATGTCAGACTGACTTTTTCCAATTTCTGGTTCTAATTCTTCCTACACACCAATGATCATTAACAGTTGTACTGGTAGCAGTTGAGTACAAAAACAAAGACTGGGGTATATCTTCTCATGACAATGATGATATGTATTTGTAGAGTGCAGCGGTTACCAAAGAAAAGCCTCCCTTGTGCTTCATCAAGAAGGAATGTGTTGTAAATAGCCCTTCTTCTGTGATATCTAAGCTGTCTCTTCTGGAATGTCTACCTGATTCCAATGTCTTACCTCAGCCTGTTAGGTTCCAGACTTTGACAGTTTGAAGTCCGGTCAGCAGGCGAGGCGGACGTGCAGTCTTCTTTCAATAAACCTATTGTTATTACTATAATCCTGCTTCAGAATCTCTGCATCTACAACAATTTTGGTGACGACGGAGTAACCTGCTGTTTGGACTGCGTAGATGAAAATTACATTTATATCTGATTTATGGCATGTTTAAAAAAGAAAGTGAGATCGAAGCAAGAAGACTGACGGCCCCTCAACGGACTTGGAAAAGAACCCACGTGGTACAGTGGGAACCCAAAGGAAAGAACCGAGCAAATATCATGAGTAGAAAAGATATTTTTGAAGATTTGAAGTACACCTACGTCATTCATCCAACGATGTGTCTTCGTTCCTCTCGGCTGAGAATCCAGTGACGTGACCAGTGCTCCTACTGTTGCCAAGTGAGTACGTCTTTTCCTGTAGTGAACGGATGACGACAGACGTCTGTCTCCCAGCAACAGGATAGTGACATGTTTTTCTGTGCAGCGTTTAGCTCAGCGTCATCATTGGACAGAACTGACCTATCTACGCAAGAAGTATTGACGTGGGTACGTAGCGGCCATCTTTGAAAAAAAAAGGGGTGAAAACTTTATACACGCACGGGCTATATTTAGTGTACAAACTACTCTGTGAGCGCACTGTGCATGAGACGTACAGTGGCACAACCCGATTGCCGCAACGGATCATCGATCAAGTCTCTGTGGTGGGCATCACTTTATTTTGATAGCGGCTTGCATTTTGTTGTATGCCATACACACTGAGGCCATCTATGTACTGAGACAACACAATTTGAACGCACTTAGTGAACTACCCACACATGGGGTACTTCGGAGGTATATTGTTTTAGAGAATATTGAACTGTGCACAGCAGATTGCTTACTTTCAACAAAGACTTTGTGGGATTAATTGCACATTGAAGGGTTATATATATATTTTGAATACATTCAAAGCAATACATTTTGATATTAACATGCCTCAGCAATTAAACGTCACATTACCTCCACCGTTTTTGTGTGAACCTGGGTCACCTCCAATACCGTGGGAGGACTGGATTTTCATGTTTGACAATTACATTATTGCTTTGGATGGTCAAAACTTCTCTACTCAAAGGAAAAAAGCGTTACTTTTAACTGCCTTAGGAAAAGAAGATCAGCGTGTATTTAAATATCTTCCATAGGTTCTTCAAGCAAGTGGGCAGTCCGAATTGGATGTATTTAAAGAAGCAGTTTCAAGATTCGAGATAAGGTTTGCAAAAGAAGAAAATCTTGTCATGAACAGATATAAGTTTTATAAGAACAAACAATGTTTAGATGAATCTATTGAAGACTTCGTGACAAGATTGCGCGAACTTTCGGTCAAGTTTAATTTTGGTCAGATGACTGAGGAATTAATAAGAGACCAGTTAATTGTCCAGTGCAATAATAGAAAAATACAAGAGAGGTTATGGGCGGCCAAGAATCCACTATTGAAACAAGCCATAGATTTAGCCAAAGTTGTGAAGGAATCAGAAAAGTGTGAAAGAGTTAGAAAAATGTAGTGTACCACATTAGGTTGCTGAAGTATCTGAGAAAGAGTGGCTAGATGATGAATGTAGTGAGATAGCAGTTGTCAAACCAAAGAGTAGTGGTTTTCAGCGGAAAACTTACTCGAGTAAAATTAATAGTAAGTTATGTTCTAAGTGTGGTAGCAACACTCACACTGCAGATGCAAAATTTTGTTTTGAAAATAACAAAGAATGCCTAAAATGTGGGAAGATAGGGCATTTCTCCAGAATGTGTAAATCTAAAATGAAAGCAAGAGTTGCTGTTATTGATGGCAATGATATAGAGATAAGATGAGATAAAAATAAGATCTTGGTTGTAGATGATGATGAAAGCAATAAGTATGTAGAAAAGAGAGAAATCAGACCTAAAGCAGATTTCAATATTGATGGTCAACACGTTTCACTGATGGTCGACACCGGATCAAGGTGGACCATAATTCCTCAATCTCTGTTCAGAAGTGTATGGGGCACAAAGTCTCTGTTAGAGAGTGACATATGTCCGTCAGGTTATCAGGGTGAAAAGATAGACATTTTGGGGTCTTTTGAGAGTGAAATATGTTTCATGCACAGATCCACAAGAGGGAAGGTTTATGTGTCATTTGATGGACTAGTTATTTTAGATTGGATTCATCAGTATAACTTACACATTGTGGTGAATACTAGGGCATCTGTGCAAGTAATGGTTGTGGATGAATTTACTGTCAATGACATTCTGTGTAATGCAAAAAATGTATTCAGGGAAGAATTGGGTGAGCTACAAGGCTATGAACATAAAATGATTTTAAAGGAAAATGCCACACCCGTACAGCACAAATTACGAAGAGTGCCACTTTCTGTTAGGGAAGAGGTAAAGAATGTTATTAATGAGATGTTGTAAGGGGGCATCATTGAGCCTGTTGAGGCCTCAAACTGGGTTTCTCCGGTAGTTATCACCCAAAAACCAGGATAAAAAAAATAAGATTTTGTGTGGATTTGATGTCCTTGAATAGGTGTGTGGTAGCAGATGTTTATCCTTTGCCTAATATTGGTGAGGTGGTTTCAACTCTTCAAGGTGCGAGATTTTTCTCGAAACTCGAAGAGTGCATACCACAAGATATGTCTGCATAGTGAGTCAAAGCAGCTTACAGCATTCATCATTTCTGAGGGCACATTTCAATTTGCAAGATTACCTTTTGGCCTCATATCTGCGGCCAATGTTTTCCAAAGCATGGTAAGTGAAATAGTCAAAGGAATTAAAAAGGCTGTATACTTTCAAGAGGACATATTGATTTTTGGAAATACTGTGTCTGAACATAATGAGATCTTGAAAGCAGTGTTACAAAGATTAGATGAGGCAGGGTTAACTTTACTGAAAGAAAAGGGTATTTTTTATTACAGGAAATAGAATATCTTGGTTATGTTGTATCGGCTGATGGTGTAAGGCCAAAGAAAAACCTGATTGAGGCTATACAATTAGCTCCGTGTCCTGAAGACAAAGATCAGCTTAGATCCTTTATGGGTCTAATAGAATTTTATGCAAAATTTGTACAGCATTTCTCTGAAAAAACAGGGTCTCTTAGGGCACTGCTTAAGAAAGGAATGAAATTCTGCTGGGCAGAAGAACCTACCAATTGCTTCAATAATATCAAGAAAGAGCCTTCTGAAGCAAAGGTTTTAGCTAGGGAATATCAAAAAAGGGAGTGAAGAGGTGGTGCGACACGGCACCGCGGTGGGCTAATCCTCCTCTTGTGAAAGCATAAATAATCAACAGAGACCACCTGAAACAAGTATTCAGTATATATTCCGATGGTGTTGGAATACACTCAGTGTGTTAAAATACCCCTCACACACCAAAAGGGCCCTTGGTGTCATGCTTCATCATCGGGGTCTTCCCGCCCCCGCTGCGGGACGGGGCAGTGCTGCGACAAGCGGCTACGCCGGAGCACCTTTTAGTGAGTACTATGTGAGTGATGATGGAGTGAGTGTACGTGGGGTCAGGAGTGATAATAGTGAAGTTAAAAGATACCTGGCCTGGTGTTTAGAAAAAATTATTTAATAGGCACTGGCTGGTATCGTTAAAAGGGGTGAGGCGGAGGACAAGAGCGGGTTACTAGTCTTGCTCTCCTGTGTGGGTCAACATGTTTCGGGGCGACATGCCCCTTCGTCAGGACCGGGTATACAGATCCCCCTGTCACTCACTAATGTGCTCCCACAGATAGAGAGTAGTGGTGTTGGATCAATGTGTATGAATTAACTTAATAGATACACGTGTAAAAAGCTCGCTCAGTACTACTGATGATATAAGCCTGAAAGGATAAGAACACAGGATATTAGAAGGAGCGCGGATCCCAATGCGCTTTACTAGTGAATACCTGTATGGAAGGAAAATACAAAAAGTGGGGAAAGAAACACACTTAAGCTATTTACATGGCACGCCAAAGATTTCTTGGGGGGACCAGGTTTTTTGCCAAAAATGGAGAAAGAGAATATGAGAGAGAAAATTCTGGGCGTGTTGACTGGCAAGCCAAGGATTACTAGCCAGGGCTATGTGGCCACCCAGAATAACAATAGGAAAAACAAAATATAAATAACAATGGGAAAAAAAAACGAGACACACATATATATACACACACACAACACTTTGCAGCATCTGAAAGTTGCAGTGAGATGTCTAACCAACCAGAGAATACATACTTTTAGAATGAGGGAATAATGCCCCATGAGCCAAGCTGGGCGAAGGGTACAGAGGGTCCAGCTGTGGGGAGGAATGGAAAAAAGGAAAAATAGTAACCCCAGGACCTAGATAGGCTCCTTCTCACTAGATCAATTAAAGTGAAGTATTCCAGGTCAGTGCTGTCGGCTATGCCGTACTTACTCAACCCCCACACCTCAGTGCTTCCTCCTTCGTCAGTGGCTTCCGTGGTAATGGTAAGCCGGGGCGGGGCGGGTCTTTTATAGTATGGTAGAGGCTTGTTAGTTGCGCCTTAATTGATTAACTCGATATGGCTGAGAGCCTTAGGTCGAGTGGTTAGGGCTAGAGATCAGGGCGGCCATTGTTCAATGTCCGTGATCTGCTGGGTGGAGGTGGGTTTTTGCAAAATATAGTAGCCTTGCTTTAAGGATTGGTAGCGGAAAGGTGTGCCGATCATGTTGGAGGGGTGCCCCTTGGGTCCGCTCGAGTGCGAGTATTCGCGTCTCTGAGGGTTGGTGCGCATGCGCGGCGATGTGTGTTCCGCGCATGCGCGAAGATGCAGAGTACAGAGATGCTTACCGCGCATGCGCGGGGGAGCGCCGTTTCTCTATACTACTCGCCTGGAACCACGCAGGCGAGCCCATGTGGACCAAGTGAATATTATAGATACCGTGGAGCCTGGAATTATTATATGTCTTGTGCATAGATCAAACAACATATTTACTCGTAAAACTGCACAAAAATCACTGGATTGGAAATTGTGGCTGCCCTTAATCACTAGCAGCTGTTCAGAGGGAATCCCTCTGTTTTTTCTAATGTAGCACACATATAACCAGGTATTAGTACATATTTACAAATTCTGCAGGCCAGCACCAGCTTGCAGGTTGTTATGGTTGCTGGTGGGAAGAGGTGGTGTTTTTTCATAAATTTGATATTGGATTTGAGTCACGGACAGTAACTCGGCAATTGATGTTTTTATGCCCTGAATTGCGACCACGGAATATCATCGTTTAATCCCGTGAGGTGTGTGCCCAAGCGATAGACCCACCGTTGCTCTTTTGCCAGAAGGTCCTTGTCATTCCCATACGCCTCTATGACTGTCCATTTCAGTTCATCTACACTGTGATTCATTGTGGCATAATGGGAGGCCATTCTTGTCGTAGTTCTTTTGCAACGTACGTTGCTGCGGTGTTCGCCCATTCGTATCTTGACTGGTCTTGTGGTCATGCCAACATATTCTTTTTTACACGGGCAGGTGATCAAATAGACCAAGTTCCGGCTGTTGCAGTTGGTAAAGGAACGTTGTTCCCATGTGGATTTGTTTGAAAAAGTTATATTGTGACTCTTTTTTGTGTATTGACAAGATGTACAAGAGCCACACGGGTGGTGCCCTCCAATCGTTGAGATAGCAGAGGGTCTCTCATTGGTGAGTTGTTTTGGTCTCGTATGGACCAGCAGATCCTTCAAGTTCTTACCTCGCCTGTGTGCAAACATGGGTTTTGGGAAATTCAGCTTCCCGCAATTGAGAATGTTCCAGTGTCTATTCACAATTTTTGTGATCTGGTTCGAATTAGTATTGTATGTTGTGACACAGATAGGGCGTTGATCTTGTTCTTTTTCTATTGTAGGTTCCAATAGGGCATCTCTGTTATTATTCCGTGCTCTCTTGAAACCCTTGTTGACTACCTTGCTTGGATAGTTCCTATTACTGAGCTTGGTTTTCAAGTCAGCTGCTTGGGTTTTAAAGTCTTCGATAGCACTGCAATTACGCCTCAGACGGAGAAACTGTCCGTAGGGTAAATTGTCGCGTAGATGTCGCGGATGGAAACTGTTATATAGCAACAGGCTGTTTTTAGCCGTAGGTTTAAAGTGAGTAGATGTCTCTAGATTGCCATTAGACGGGTAGATATTTAGATCAAGAAAAACTAGGTTTTCATTTGAGGCTGTGTGGGTAAACTTGAGGAACCGATCTTGTTGGTTAAGCCAAGCCATGAATTGGACCACAGAGTCTTGATCACCCCTCCAGATGACTAAAACGTCATCTATATATCTTTTCCATGCGACCACATGGTTCTTATAGGGGTTCTGGTCGTTCAGGATTCTGGTGGCTTCAAGGTGGTGCACATAGAGCCCTGCTAGGCTCGGCGCACAGGTGCTGCCCATGCTCGTGCCGTGTCTTTGTAGGTAGTATGTGTTCTCATACATGAAGAAATTCTTCTTCAGGGTCATGGAGATGCATTCTAGGACCACTTGTCTCGGAGTGTGGTACAACCAAGGAGTTGAGAAAAGAACTTCCTCAATTATTTCGAGAGTCTCCTGGTGGGGGAGACTCGTGTAGAGACTCTCTACATCAAGTCCCAGGAGGAGGTCCTGGTTGGGGTCAAAAGGTATCTCCTTAACCAGCTGTAGGACTGCTTTCGTGTCCTTAAGATAGGTACTGGTCTTTTGTACTATCGGTCTCAGGAAGGCATCTGCAAATTTTGACAGTGGTTCAAGGACTGACTGTATTCCGGATACTATAGGGCGCCCTGGTGGATATGGGGCGTCCTTGTGGATCTTGGGGATGGTGTAGAAATATGGAGTTTTTGGATTCTTTTGAATCAGAAAATCACTCTCTTGTTTTGTTAGCCAGTCGTGTGCCAATGCTTCTTCTATCATTATGAGGATACAGATCCTGACTTCTTCAGTCGGGTCTTCCCTTAGTATTTGGTAATTGCGCCTGTCCTCAAGGAGTTTCCTACACTCCCTATCATAGTTGGTATATGTTTGTATCACCGTTGCTCCGCCCTTGTCGGCAGGCTTAATAACAATGGTTTCATTATTTGACAGTTCATGCAGGGCCGTTCTCTCAGCTGTGGAGGTGTTGTTAAAGACATCACCCCCGTTAGTGGTTAGCTTCTCCAGATCTGCCATAACTGCCTTTTCAAAAGTTAACAGTTCAACTGGTAACATAGAGTCTAGGGGTGTAAAAGAGGACTTGTTTTTTAGGCCTGTATCAGTTGGGACAGACGTTTCATTGTTTGAGTCCTGAAAAAAAGCCTTTAGCTTCAGTTTTCGTGTAAACTCTTTCATTTCCTGGCAGAGTTTGAATTTATCCATTTTGTGTGTGGGAACGAAACCCAAGCCCTTACTTAGGACATTCTCCTGGGCTTCCGTTAGTAGGTGGTCAGATAAGTTTACTACTAAGTTCCCCGACTGGTTGACGCTGTTTGACTCCGGGTTGATACCCCTAGGGGTGTGGCTGGCTGTTGATTCCAATGTACCTGTGTACCTCTCCGATTGCGGCCCTTTCTTGTTCCTTGGCGCTGGCCTAAAAAAGGCGGCTGGCCATAATGGTTGAAAGGGGGCATTTGTTGGTCCCAAGGTGGGAATTGGTTTCCCATGAAGATAGGCCCTGGTGGGTATTGCATGAAACCGGGAGGGCCTTGCATGAAGGGAGGTGGTCCTTGATATGGGCCCCAACCTCTCCCACCTCGTGGGTAGCCTCTACCAGAGAATTGTGTACCACCTCGTGTACTCTGGTTGCTGTTCCTACTGGAGTTCGATCCGTTAGAGCTAGTGTCCGACATGTCAGTGTCTTGGTCAGTGTTCTGATTTTTGGACACATGATCTTTTTTGATGTAGGGGTAAATACGTTCATGCGTAAAGTTCTCTGTGTCTTTTTTGTGTTTCTTATATTTGTTCTTTTTGAGAGTGCATTCAAATTCTGTCATTTCTTGATTTAGTTCCTCCAGTCTTTTTTTCAGAGCGGTTGGGGATAGGTAGCTCTTTATTTTAACTTCTAGCTGGGTTATCTCTATTTTGAGTTCTTGTGTTAGTTTGGTTGCTGTTTTTACTATCAGGACTAGCCAGTCCCTAGTACACTTCCAGCTTATTAGAGACCAGTCCCTCTTGAATTCCAAATCATGTGTGAAAATAAATGGTTCGTTTTTCACTATTAGGCCAGAAGGGGCCGTTTTTGATTTCAAATACTCGGACATGAGAAGCCCATGTAGAGCTGTCTTTATTTGGGTTCTCCTAAGGGCTGCCAACTCGTCCCAGTCACCAGCATTGATGCCCGGTTCAGTGTTGCTCAGCCCCTCGAATGGGCGTAGGTTTGCTAGGATCCTATCGACCTCCTCATCGTCAAATGCGAGGCCTCCAGCTTCCTCCATCGCGTCTAGTGAGAAGTGTGTATGCTGGATGTGTGTGCTGGTGGGCTCTCAATGGAGCGAAAAAACTCCCACAGCTGCGCGCTGTCTCAAAACTAGGGAATATCAAAAAAGGGAGTGAAGAGGTGGTGCGACACGGCACCGCGGTGGGCTAATCCTCCTCTTGTGAAAGCATAAATAATCAACAGAGACCACCTGAAACAAGTATTCAGTATATATTCCGATGGTGTTGGAATACACTCAGTGTGTGAGGGGTATTTTAACACACTGAGTGTATGCCGTGTCGCACCACCTCTTCACTCCCTTTTTTGATATTCCCTAGTTTTGAGACAGCGCGCAGCTGTGGGAGTTTTTTCGCTCCATTGAGAGCCCACCAGAATTTCTGGACGAGAGTAGAACAACCAACTCGGTACTTTCTACTTCTTTTTTCCTTCTCTCTTCCCTACACACATAGTCTCTACGCACACACATCCAGCATACACACTTCTCACTAGACGCGATGGAGGAAGCTGGAGGCCTCGCATTTGACGATGAGGAGGTCGATAGGATCCTAGCAAACCTACGCCCATTCGAGGGGCTGAGCAACACTGAACCGGGCATCAATGCTGGTGACTGGGACGAGTTGGCAGCCCTTAGGAGAACCCAAATAAAGACAGCTCTACATGGGCTTCTCATGTCCGAGTATTTGAAATCAAAAACGGCCCCTTCTGGCCTAATAGTGAAAAACGAACCATTTATTTTCACACATGATTTGGAATTCAAGAGGGACTGGTCTCTAATAAGCTGGAAGTGTACTAGGGACTGGCTAGTCCTGATAGAAAAAACAGCAACCAAACTAACACAAGAACTCAAAATAGAGATAACCCAGCTAGAAGTTAAAATAAAGAGCTACCTATCCCCAACCGCTCTGAAAAAAAGACTGGAGGAACTAAATCAAGAAATGACAGAATTTGAATGCACTCTCAAAAAGAACAAATATAAGAAACACAAAAAAGACACAGAGAACTTTACGCATGAACGTATTTACCCCTACATCAAAAAAGATCATGTGTCCAAAAATCAGAACACTGACCAAGACACTGACATGTCGGACACTAGCTCTAACGGATCGAACTCCAGTAGGAACAGCAACCAGAGTACACGAGGTGGTACACAATTCTCTGGTAGAGGCTACCCACGAGGTGGGAGAGGTTGGGGCCCATATCAAGGACCACCTCCCTTCATGCAAGGCCCTCCCGGTTTCATGCAATACCCACCAGGGCCTATCTTCATGGGAAACCAATTCCCACCTTGGGACCAACAAATGCCCCCTTTCAACCATTATGGCCAGCCGCCTTTTTTAGGCCAGCGCCAAGGAACAAGAAAGGGCCGCAATCGGAGAGGTACACAGGTACATTGGAATCAACAGCCAGCCACACCCCTAGGGGTATCAACCCGGAGTCAAACAGCGTCAACCAGTCGGGGAACTTAGTAGTAAACTTATCTGACCACCTACTAACGGAAGCCCAGGAGAATGTCCTAAGTAAGGGCTTGGGTTTCGTTCCCACACACAAAATGGATAAATTCAAACTCTGCCAGGAAATGAAAGAGTTTACACGAAAACTGAAGCTAAAGGCTTTTTTTCAGGACTCAAACAATGAAACGTCTGTCCCAACTGATACAGGCCTAAAAAACAAGTCCTCTTTTACACCCCTAGACTCTATGTTACCAGTTGAACTGTTAACTTTTGAAAAGGCAGTTATGGCAGATCTGGAGAAGCTAACCACTAACGGGGGTGATGTCTTTAACAACACCTCCACAGCTGAGAGAACGGCCCTGCATGAACTGTCAAATAATGAAACCATTGTTATTAAGCCTGCCGACAAGGGCGGAGCAACGGTGATACAAACATATACCAACTATGATAGGGAGTGTAGGAAACTCCTTGAGGACAGGCGCAATTACCAAATACTAAGGGAAGACCCGACTGAAGAAGTCAGGATCTGTATCCTCATAATGATAGAAGAAGCATTGGCACACGACTGGCTAACAAAACAAGAGAGTGATTTTCTGATTCAAAAGAATCCAAAAACTCCATATTTCTACACCATCCCCAAGATCCACAAGGACGCCCCATATCCACCAGGGCGCCCTATAGTATCCGGAATACAGTCAGTCCTTGAACCACTGTCAAAATTTGCAGATGCCTTCCTGAGACCGATAGTACAAAAGACCAGTACCTATCTTAAGGACACGAAAGCAGTCCTACAGCTGGTTAAGGAGATACCTTTTGACCCCAACCAGGACCTCCTCCTGGGACTTGATGTAGAGAGTCTCTACACGAGTCTCCCCCACCAGGAGACTCTCGAAATAATTGAGGAAGTTCTTTTCTCAACTCCTTGGTTGTACCACACTCCGAGACAAGTGGTCCTAGAATGCATCTCCATGACCCTGAAGAAGAATTTCTTCATGTATGAGAACACATACTACCTACAAAGACACGGCACGAGCATGGGCAGCACCTGTGCGCCGAGCCTAGCAGGGCTCTATGTGCACCACCTTGAAGCCACCAGAATCCTGAACGACCAGAACCCCTATAAGAACCATGTGGTCGCATGGAAAAGATATATAGATGACGTTTTAGTCATCTGGAGGGGTGATCAAGACTCTGTGGTCCAATTCATGGCTTGGCTTAACCAACAAGATCGGTTCCTCAAGTTTACCCACACAGCCTCAAATGAAAACCTAGTTTTTCTTGATCTAAATATCTACCCGTCTAATGGCAATCTAGAGACATCTACTCACTTTAAACCTACGGCTAAAAACAGCCTGTTGCTATATAACAGTTTCCATCCGCGACATCTACGCGACAATTTACCCTACGGACAGTTTCTCCGTCTGAGGCGTAATTGCAGTGCTATCGAAGACTTTAAAACCCAAGCAGCTGACTTGAAAACCAAGCTCAGTAATAGGAACTATCCAAGCAAGGTAGTCAACAAGGGTTTCAAGAGAGCACGGAATAATAACAGAGATGCCCTATTGGAACCTACAATAGAAAAAGAACAAGATCAACGCCCTATCTGTGTCACAACATACAATACTAATTCGAACCAGATCACAAAAATTGTGAATAGACACTGGAACATTCTCAATTGCGGGAAGCTGAATTTCCCAAAACCCATGTTTGCACACAGGCGAGGTAAGAACTTGAAGGATCTGCTGGTCCATACGAGACCAAAACAACTCACCAATGAGAGACCCTCTGCTATCTCAACGATTGGAGGGCACCACCCGTGTGGCTCTTGTACATCTTGTCAATACACAAAAAAGAGTCACAATATAACTTTTTCAAACAAATCCACATGGGAACAACGTTCCTTTACCAACTGCAACAGCCGGAACTTGGTCTATTTGATCACCTGCCCGTGTAAAAAAGAATATGTTGGCATGACCACAAGACCAGTCAAGATACGAATGGGCGAACACCGCAGCAACGTACGTTGCAAAAGAACTACGACAAGAATGGCCTCCCATTATGCCACAATGAATCACAGTGTAGATGAACTGAAATGGACAGTCATAGAGGCGTATGGGAATGACAAGGACCTTCTGGCAAAAGAGCAACGGTGGGTCTATCGCTTGGGCACACACCTCACGGGATTAAACGATGATATTCCGTGGTCGCAATTCAGGGCATAAAAACATCAATTGCCGAGTTACTGTCCGTGACTCAAATCCAATATCAAATTTATGAAAAAACACCACCTCTTCCCACCAGCAACCATAACAACCTGCAAGCTGGTGCTGGCCTGCAGAATTTGTAAATATGTACTAATACCTGGTTATATGTGTGCTACATTAGAAAAAACAGAGGGATTCCCTCTGAACAGCTGCTAGTGATTAAGGGCAGCCACAATTTCCAATCCAGTGATTTTTGTGCAGTTTTACGAGTAAATATGTTGTTTGATCTATGCACAAGACATATAATAATTCCAGGCTCCACGGTATCTATAATATTCACTTGGTCCACATGGGCTCGCCTGCGTGGTTCCAGGCGAGTAGTATAGAGAAACGGCGCTCCCCCGCGCATGCGCGGTAAGCATCTCTGTACTCTGCATCTTCGCGCATGCGCGGAACACACATCGCCGCGCATGCGCACCAACCCTCAGAGACGCGAATACTCGCACTCGAGCGGACCCAAGGGGCACCCCTCCAACATGATCGGCACACCTTTCCGCTACCAATCCTTAAAGCAAGGCTACTATATTTTGCAAAAACCCACCTCCACCCAGCAGATCACGGACATTGAACAATGGCCGCCCTGATCTCTAGCCCTAACCACTCGACCTAAGGCTCTCAGCCATATCGAGTTAATCAATTAAGGCGCAACTAACAAGCCTCTACCATACTATAAAAGACCCGCCCCGCCCCGGCTTACCATTACCACGGAAGCCACTGACGAAGGAGGAAGCACTGAGGTGTGGGGGTTGAGTAAGTACGGCATAGCCGACAGCACTGACCTGGAATACTTCACTTTAATTGATCTAGTGAGAAGGAGCCTATCTAGGTCCTGGGGTTACTATTTTTCCTTTTTTCCATTCCTCCCCACAGCTGGACCCTCTGTACCCTTCGCCCAGCTTGGCTCATGGGGCATTATTCCCTCATTCTAAAAGTATGTATTCTCTGGTTGGTTAGACATCTCACTGCAACTTTCAGATGCTGCAAAGTGTTGTGTGTGTGTATATATATGTGTGTCTCGTTTTTTTTTCCCATTGTTATTTATATTTTGTTTTTCCTATTGTTATTCTGGGTGGCCACATAGCCCTGGCTAGTAATCCTTGGCTTGCCAGTCAACACGCCCAGAATTTTCTCTCTCATATTCTCTTTCTCCATTTTTGGCAAAAAACCTGGTCCCCCCAAGAAATCTTTGGCGTGCCATGTAAATAGCTTAAGTGTGTTTCTTTCCCCACTTTTTGTATTTTCCTTCCATACAGGTATTCACTAGTAAAGCGCATTGGGATCCGCGCTCCTTCTAATATCCTGTGTTCTTATCCTTTCAGGCTTATATCATCAGTAGTACTGAGCGAGCTTTTTACACGTGTATCTATTAAGTTAATTCATACACATTGATCCAACACCACTACTCTCTATCTGTGGGAGCACATTAGTGAGTGACAGGGGGATCTGTATACCCGGTCCTGACGAAGGGGCATGTCGCCCCGAAACATGTTGACCCACACAGGAGAGCAAGACTAGTAACCCGCTCTTGTCCTCCGCCTCACCCCTTTTAACGATACCAGCCAGTGCCTATTAAATAATTTTTTCTAAACACCAGGCCAGGTATCTTTTAACTTCACTATTATCACTCCTGACCCCACGTACACTCACTCCATCATCACTCACATAGTACTCACTAAAAGGTGCTCCGGCGTAGCCGCTTGTCGCAGCACTGCCCCGTCCCGCAGCGGGGGTGGGAAGACCCCGATGATGAAGCATGACACCAAGGGCCCTTTTGGTGTGTGAGGGGTATTTTAACACACTGAGTGTATTCCAACACCATCGGAATATATACTGAATACTTGTTTCAGGTGGTCTCTGTTGATTATTTATGCAAAGGTTTTAGCACCATTTGACATCAAATTGCAATCCATCCTAATGGTGGATGCGAGTAGTATTGACTTGGGTGCCATACTTTTGCAAAGGCATGAGAGTTGTGAAAAAACTGTTGCATTTGCTTCCCGACCCATGACCACTTCAGAATGTCACTATTCAGTTATTGAAAAAGAGGCTTTAGCTGCAGCATAGGGCGCTAACTACTTTAGGACATATATGTGGGGAGTGAAGGTCCAAATCAGGTCTGATCATAAACCGCTGGTTAATATTTTAGCTCCAGGTGGATCTGGGAAAGGATCTCCAAGATTAGCGAGATTAGCCTCGAAGTTACAGGAATAACAGTATGAATTGTGTTATGGACCAGGTTGGCAAAATGTCCAGGCAGATTGTCTTTCTCGACTTCCAATTAAAAATATCAATTCATTGAATGATTGTAGCGGTGATTCAGAAGAGAGTGCGGTTGTCTTCATTCAAGATGTTGTAGCTTTGAGTGATGGTACATTTTCGAAAAAAGAATGGTGTTCTGCCATGGGAAAAGATGTAGTGCTTAAAAAAGTTATGGATCTAATTACAAGGGGCACTAGACGTGAAAGTTGTGTGGAGCTTCCAGTTCGTCCCTTTATAAAGGTTTTGGATGACTTATCAGTGGTAAACAATACAATTTTAATGAAGGGTGACAAATATATCCCACCATTTTCAATAAGATCAAAGCTGCTTAAAATCGCGCATGAGGGTCATTTAGGGCAAACCCTTACGCAGCGTAGATTAAAAAAAGGCAGCTAGTTGGATGGAGAATTATGAATTTTGCAAAAACAGTGAGAAAAGACTTAAGTTAGCTTCTGGTGCTAATTCAAGCGGTAACTTTAGCTGTCGAGCTGATCAATCTTAGCACAGCATATGCTTAGATCTTATAGGTCCCATGGATAAATTGCCAGTGGATCATCATTTTGCAATTGTGGTCATTGATGCATATTCTAAGTGGCTTATAGTAAAATTTGTAAAGGATATTACCACTGATTGTACAATCAATTTTCTTAAGAATGTGTTAGAACTGGCTATTTCTGGTAGGCTAAGGCTGACGCCAAAGCCAGGCAGAAACCACCATTCTAGTCAGGGCAAGGAAGTCACACGCCAAGATAACCCCTGCTCACCCCCTTGGTAGCTTGGCACGAGCAGTAAGGCTAAACTCGGAGGCAATGTGTAAAGCATTTGCGCCAGCACACAACAGCAACAACATCCTAGGCACACCACAAAAGGAACTCCACACAAGGTTATATGAAAATAACTTTTGTATTGTCAAAACACATCAGATAAAAATCACACATGTACATTGTGCCAACTGGCACGGGCAATATTCATAAGGGATTATTTACAGGACAGGGCCACATGGGCCACTGTCAGAATCAGCACTTAGTAGAAATGAAATACTGTCAGAAATTAGAATAAAAGGATATAAAATCACTGTAGCACAAAATAACAGTTATAAATCACAACCAGTAACTACTGGTAAAGGAAGGTACACACTACGCAATACTAATAACAATAGGCCTAGATCACGCATGGACACATAACCTCCCTAGTATAAACTATACTAGGCAAAACACAACCACCTAAGAATAAAATACATTTAGGGGTAGAAGCAAGAACACATTACACATGATGCATCAAAAACACATTCAGAGGTGTAGGGAAAGAAAAACACATGATGCCTAAAACATTCAGAGGTGTAAGGAAAGAAAACACATGATGCATAGAAATACATTCAGCGGTGTAAGAACAAGGAGACACATGATGCCTAAAGCATTCAGAGGTGCCAGAACACAACTCAACAGCGCAAAAACACATGATGCCTAAAACATTCAGAGGTGCAAGGAAAAACCACACAATTGCGCAAAACCTTACATAAGCCACCACCTGTGGCAGTCCCTAGGCCAACTGGCCTTGTTGGGGCTAGGACGCCCTGTAGTCTAAAAGTCAGGGGCCTAAACGTGGCAGCTGCCCACAAAGTGCTGGGCAGCTGTAGACAATCCCAAGCGCCTAAACGGTGCAGCTGCCCACTAATTGCTGGGAAGCTGGGAATCAACAAAAACGGCGACAGGGCCCTCACTGGCCCTAGGAGCAAACTGCGCTCAATCGTTGGAGCCACACAGGCTCTTACACCACACTGCGGCCAAATGCTGGAGCCACACAGGCTCTGGGCATATCACACATGCCCCATTGTGCAGAACGTTGGAGCCACACAGGCTCTGAAACACTTGTGTCCCCCAAGAGCCTCACTGGGCTCCAAACACAGTAAATGCGGCCACGAGCCTCGCTGGGCTCTTAACACTAAGTAATTGCGGCCACGAGCCTCGCTGGGCTCTTAACACTGAGTAATTGCGGCCACGAGCCTCTCTGGGCCCTCCGTAACTCAACACAAATGCCCCCGGGACCCTCGCGAGTCAAACAAGAATTCGGCCTCGCTGGGGGAGCGGCCTGCTGGGCCGGGATCGGCTCTTCAACCAAAGAGCCCACACGAGCCTCGCACTTGAGGGGAGGGGCGGGCACCGGCAATGTGCCCCGACGCCCCTCTACCCTTCTCAGCCATTCACCGGGTCACGCCGATCACTCGGGCGCAGCTCCCCCGAAGGCCCTTCTCTCGTTACGGCTCTCGGCGGCTCCCAGCAATGCTCGGAGGACACGGGCCAATCCGGTCGCGGCCCTCTCTACGAGCCTCCTCAGTCACCCGGGAGTCAGCCAATGGCAGTGCGGCTCCCGGGACGAGCCCCTAGTGACGCGCTAGCCTCCAACCAATGGCTGCGTGGCTCGAGTGATGATGCGGCGGCGCTGGGGCCAATCCCAACGCGGCGTTGGGGCCAATCCCAACGCGGCGTTGGTGAGGGGGCTCGCCTCTCTCAACCAATGAGAGAGCAGCGGCCTCGATCTTTGCTCTGGAAGCACCGGCAAGGTGCTGTGAGATCGCGGGGTGATTTACGGCCCCTGGCAGTAGGGGATTTCAACGGCAACAAGGTTCTGGAGGGCGCTGAACACAGCAAGTAAAAACAAAGCGCTTCCAGACGCTGGTGACAAGGAGAGCGCTCCAAAGCGCTGGGGGACCAAATGAAACGCTTCCAAGATCTATAGGGAATTAAAAACGCTCCCCAGCGCTAGAGACAAGAGAAAGCAACCTCCAGTGCTATAAGTAACTTAAAGCGCTCTCAAGGCGCTTGGGGGGGGGGGCTCAGACAGCGCCAGGCCCCTCAGAAATGACCCCCTTAGCAAGGAGGAGCAACAAGTAGGATATCACAGGAAAAGGTTTCCAGGGCCAAAACAAAGTCTTCAATCACCCCAGGCAAGGCAGAGGGGTCCCAGGAATTCCTTCAGCAGTCCATCAGATATCCAGGGGCTGGGCAGGGCCCAGGGATTCCCCTGGGCCCAAGCAGCAGCACGCCCCTGGTAGATTCAAGTAAAAAAAAAAAGAACAATTTTGGAAGGGGACACAGCCCCTTTTTATACAGAGAAAAGTCTTTGAAGTATTTGTGCAAGTGGGCCCTGAACCCGGTCTAAACCAGTTCTTGGGTGTTGCTGGAGCCCTTGGGCTTCCTGGCTTCCTTCTTTCTTTCAGTATCAGGGACAGAGGTGACAGTCGCCCAGCGGGGAGGTGGAGCCAGCATTGTGGCAGGCAGGCACAGCCTCATTCACTCCCAGGTGCTATCTCCTCCCACTTCCCTGGCAGCAGATGCAGCCTTTCATCCACGGGCTGACTCAGACAACCTCCTGGGGGCTCCCCAGCCCCTGTCATCCTCAAATCAGACAGTCAATCCACAAGCAGGCCCAGGCACTCCTGGGCCAGGCTCACCAGCCAATCACACGCCAGCCACAGACTACACAAATATGCCAACTTCTAAAAGTGGCACTTCTAGACTAGACACAATCATGCCGCATATACCATTGCGCAGCATTCAGTCTAACGAGTTCTCACATATCAAACTCGACCCTGCACTCCCCACACATCAGGAACTACCATGGGCACACATATTCCCCATTCATTCCTATGGGAGGGCAGGTCACTCACCACACATACACAGAGAGCTCACGCACTTTACACTGTACCACAGTGAAAAAGTGCACAAAGGCCTAAAACCATCAACACTAGGTTCCAGAAACAGGCTAGGAAAAAGCAAAAAGTTTCGGGGTGAACCTGCCAAAAAGGGCCAGGTCCAACAGAATGTTTTTCAGGAAGAAGGTTTTCCGTCAATTATTATAACTGACAACGGCACACAGTTAACCTCTACGATAATGCAAGAGTTTTTAGCAAATTGTGGCATAACTCATCGTACAACGCTGTACAACCCTCAGGGAAATGGCATTTGTGAAAGGGCTGATAGGTTAGTGAAAGGGATTATTCAGATGACATGTTCCACTGGTGGGTTTTCACATGAAACTGTTCAAAAAATGGTTTGGGCATATCGCACAACTGCTCACAAACAGAACACCAAATCCCCATTTGAACTTATGAGGGGCAGAAGTCCTGGAACTAAATTGACTCCTTCTTGGCTTAAAAATTATAGAGATAATATTTCTCCTAATCTTTTTCAGGATAAAGTATCTGGCTCAATTTCTGTGGGTGATTTGGTAAAAGTCAAACCTGGGAGAGTGTTAAAAGGTTTTTCAAAATTCAGAAGTCCATTTTACAGTCATAAATGTGTATCCACATTACATTGTGTTAGAAAATGGTGAGAAATGGAACTATCGCAGAGTTGCTTTGTATCAAAAGAATAGAAAACATATAGAAATGTCTGATCAATCAGAGCATATTAACGGATATATGTTATCTGGTCAGGAGATATCGAGGTCTTCAACTATATTTAATATCAGAAGGGAAGTAGGTAATGGTGATGCTTCTGAACATATGTCTTCACATGATGTAACCAATCAAGAAAATTCTTCACCTACTCATGATGTTGTTTCTCATGATTCTACAAGTCATGATGTTTCAAGAAGCTCTAGATGTCGACGACCTCCTGTTTATTTAAATGATTTCATTTGTTAACATGTCTCAATAATTAACTTGTTGCTTTATCAATTGAAGGGAAGGGGATGTGTTGTAAATAGCTCTTAGTCTAACAGGGCATTCTGTGTAGCCCTTCTTCTGTGTTATCTAACCTGTCTCTTCTGGAATGTCTACCTGATTCCAATGTCTGACCTCAGCCTGTTAGGTTCCAGACTCCGACGGTTTGAAGTCCGGTCAGCAGGCGAGGCGGACATGCAGTCTTCTTTCAATAAACCTATCGTTATTACAACTATAATCCTGCTTCAGTATCTCTGCATCTATAACAGAATGTTTTTACAGATTGGTAAAATTTCAAATGATCAGCTTCGGCATGAAGGGAGATGAGGAGTGATTTTCACAGTTTAGGAGCTCAGTAGGAGAAAGGCTTACCAGCCATACAAGAGCAGAATATGCAAGGAATGGCAAGCAGGAAAACATCTGCAGACCTTAAAGTTCTACCAGGTTCATAGCATAAAATGTAGATTGCGAGCCCTGGGAGCCTATCTCATAAACACTTTAGCCCTCATTAAGAGTTCATGGTTAATTTGTTGATACAGGGATCAGAATTACGAGTTGTGCGCTAATTATTACACCTTTGTTGTTTTCATCTGATAAATACAGGCAAGTCAAACCTGCAAAACATTTATTAGAAGAAAAGCTCAAATAAAAAGCAAACAATGCGGAATTCGGTGTGCTTAAACTAATTCCACATATTCTGCCTTGTGTTCCTGCTCAAAACTCAGAGTAGGAGACATGTATCATACAAGGCAAATAATTTACCCTGGGATAATGATATTTACCTTGTGTGGTAAATACCTGGCCCTATTCGAGTAGCTTGTAATGAGTATCTCTGATTGTGATTGCCCTCTCGTAACCAGTGTAAAACTCTGTGGGAGTCCATTATTGAGACGAGGCAAGTGAGACCAAGAAATACTCTAACCACGAGGTCCTGAATACATTTGAATTATAACAGATTTTATTGGGAAGCTTAAATAAAGAAGTAATTCAGTAGTTCGAGCAAGACTTTATTATTGCCTGAAGCACTGTCCAACAGGCCTCCATGGACAGAAAAGGAATAACTTTATGGAACATTCGTAAAAAATACAAACAGGAAGCTGTGACAACATTAATTTGTTCGTCTAGGTTGGATCAGTGTCCACAAATATGCCTAGGTTTTTTATGCAGACCACAACAAGGTCAATGCAGTAACCAACTCAGTTGGTCACCTATGTGGATCCATCGTGATAGAAACAGAGCCAGAGATGAGTAGCTTGGTTATGTTACCATTCAGTTACAAGGAACTTCAGTTCATCAATTGAGCAACTGATGTTTTATCAAGCATATTGATTAGTAGCTGTACTTGATGCAGGTAACATAGAAATTACAATTTAGGTGCAAATTAAGGAAAAGGCAAAGTTTCAATAAGTTAGACTAGACTAAACATGTAGATATTGAATAATGTTGGACTTTTCCCTGATCCTTGAAGAACCTCATAAGTCAGTGACCTGGGTTGGGAACAAAAAAGAGCTAGTATGTTATGCAGATTTGTAGAGCACACTATCACCTGGTAGAGTATTCTAATGCTTTATCATAGTTTGTGCCCTGTCCTCAAAAGGTAGGCTAACCGCTTTAATGCTTTTCCCTGGGTACAAGCAGATTAAAGTCTCAGTGAGAGGACAGTGTGGGAAACCCTATCAAATGCTGCACTGAGATTGAACAACACGTTCAGCCTTGTCAAGCACAATTCAAATGTCATCCAGAAGCACAAATAGAGCATCTCAGTACATTTGTAAATGATTCAGAATATTATGAGAGTCAATCAAATCAGAAAGCTGATTGTTATTTTACTTTTCCAGAACTTTGGCTGGAAATAGTGCAAAGAAATGGGATGATAGATCATTCTGGGCGAATCGACCAATTGAGCTCTTAGTGACATGGTGCAGGATGAGCTTCCTTCCATAAAAGGGATTTTTTGAATAGTGGTCCTTCTCCAACACCGTGCATCTGTAAGCTTTTATAGAAGCCACTGCCGCTGTGGCAGCTCTGAAGGCAGTGAAAGTTTCCTGAGCAGCCACAGGGTTTCATTTGGCCACTAAGCAAACTTTTTTTATTTTTCCAAAACCAAACTCCCATAGGAGGAGTTCGGTTCTGAAGAAGAAAACACTAATTACCTAAAACCCTAGAGGTTTTAAACAGAGGGTTCGGAGTCTAATTGGCCGTTGGTGTAAGGTTTCTGCTCACAAGAGTCAGCAAGTGCTCCACTGGCGGAAACATAATGGTCCACCAAACTATAATTAGAGCGAGCAGACAATGAGTTTGACAGGAAGACTTGTCGACCACATTTATGAGGCGATAAGTTTTTGCTTTTCCTGTTTCCCTGCTTTCATTTTGGTGGTCCTTTGTTGGGGAGACGTGCTAACCGAACCCCAGTTCCAGCTCCTTTCTTTTTAGGGCCAAATACTATACCCTTTATTCCCTTTTCATCTCATTTTTTTAGTTCATATCATTCTACTATGGTTTTTTTTTATTTACATGCTATCTCCTTAGCTTTCTTGTCCTGTTTTTATGTCTGTCATCAAGCAAGGGCCTTTGATTTTAATAAAAATGTATATATCTCTACATACAATACCTGGGCCTTCAGTGAGCACTCTTCACTCACTGGTCTGCAGCTGAGTAATATCTTTGTTCCTGCACCAGCCACAGCATGCAGTACAGGACACAGAATTAACCTACGTCATTCATTGGCTTACCTGACTGAGTGTCTGCATTCTGCTCCTGAAAAATGTACACATTCACACAAAAAGTAGTCCCTGGCAGTTGCTAGGGGCTACTGGGCCGATGTGTGTTTTAAAAAAATAAAATTGTATTCCTATTACTTTTTTTCTTTGCCCTAGAGCTGGCGGCTCTCCCAAAATTACTATCAGGTCACTACAATATCTTCATTTGTAATAGTAACTTGCAAACTTTGTTAATTTTAATTAAAAAACAATCTAAAATGGCTGGCCAGCCATGTGTATAGCCAAGGCTATGGAAGTCATCTTTTACATTTAAAAAACACCTATCAGCAAACAAAACAAATATCTGTAAAGAAAAAGGGTTAGCAGTCAACACCAGGCCAATTTTGTTTGCCATGGTTTTATTATTTTTTATTTTCTGTCTCTCTTGTGTTTCTGTTTCTCTTTCCTTTCCAGGTGTAAGTAGATACGAATAACAGAGCATCACAACCATTTTTCTTAAAATAAAAACCCTTTGCTATTCTTTTATAATTATTTATTCTTTCAATTACTAATGCGTTACAAATTGTTTGAAGTTCTGTAGAGTTTTTCTTTTTTTTGTTCTTTGTTTAAAATCATCATACTTAATCAGAAAGAATATCTTCATTTTGATCCTCCACAGAATTGGAGATTCACTCATCTGGGGTCAGCAATAGTTTTCATTCTTTACCACTGGACTTTACATACAATTTATACACCTTTAGTGCTTTTTCAAATATAGTTTCCCAGCACATAAGAGTTATTGTTGCAAGAGACATGACGCAAGGAACCTCCTGAAAGCCACATATACTAGAAAAAAAATACATTCATCCAAATTCACGCATCGCTCTACTCAGTCAGTTAGTTGTCTGTGCAACAAAGCTTTACTACCATAACCTAATTAGAAAGAGGACTGGGTCATATTTGCTTGCTCATCAGACACATCTCATAGTAATAATCTGATTGTAATTCTTTTTATAAAACGAAAACAAAATCTATTTATGGTTTCCTTTAAAAGTAACTTGACCAATAGGAAGCATCTGCTTGGGTTGATGAGAAAAAAGCAAAATATTTGTACTATGAGGTGACTACAAAATGGCCGGCATGGCTTCACAAAATCCCTTAATTAAGTAAACTAAATTACATATAAGAGCACCTGCATCCTCGTTCCTTTTCCAGCACATTAGGAACACTGCACAAGGCAGGAAATCATTTCAGTGAGAGACATAGATTTGCTATTTCTGGCAGGCCAAAACAAACACCCCCTCATCATTACTAATCCCAAAATGGCTTTAGCATTTCACCCTCGATAACATCGCATATTACAGAAAATATTTCCGATACCAAGGGTGATTTACAACCTCTTCCGCCCATATTCTTGCCGTTATTTGTAATCAACAGATGTTACCAAGTACACCAAATAAACATGTCGGTGTCTTTTTAGGTCAGGCTGCATGCAGATCTAGATAAATAAAGGGCCATCCCTCATCAATGCTTAAAAAAGTTGAATAAGAAATACAGAGAGATAGGGGGTCATTATGATGGCGGATTTTCCGCATACTCCGGGCCGGCGGAAGCCACCGCCGGCCCGGAGTATGCGGGAAATCCGCCGAGGAGGCCTGAAAGACTCACCGCCAAATCAGAATGGCTGGTGGGTCTCACAATGTGTCCGCCGCTTTTCCGCCGCGGTCGGAAGGCGACCACGGCGGAAAAGCACTAACATGGCTGGTGGTGTCTATCAGACACCGCCAGCCATATTAGGATGTAGGGAAAGTAATGCTTTTCCGCGGCGGCTTTTCCGCCGTGGAAAAGCATACGGACAATCACTTTGGGGGCCCGTTGCGGGCCCCCTGGGTGAAGGTTGCGTGGGGGGTGCACATGGGGGGTACCTATGGTACCCCCCTGCCTTTGCGTGCACGAAGCGGCAGGCACCGTGCGGTGCCTGCAGCTTTGTGCATGCAAATGCACAGCTTTCGTTTTTTACATTGCGGCGGGTGCTGCTTCAAGCAGCACTCGCCGCAATGTAAAACATACAGGATGTGACCGCCAGGGTGGCGGTCACATCCTAATTGCCATGGAGGGACCGCCGCTGCCCATGCGGACGGTCCCTCCTACTCAGGGGTGGCGGACGGACGCAAGTCCGTCCGCCATCCTAATCGGCCCCAAAGAGTGGACTTTGAGTCAATCCCTTTCAGCCACTAGCCATCATTTCTACGATTTGTCTTTGTTTAGAGGCCTGTTGATCAGGGGCAAGTCGTTGTATGAATGGTTGCATGTCCATTTGTGTTCCCATTCAGTTTTAGCAATTTTGCATTTACATACATGCCAAGATTTCAACTTCGACAAGATGGAGATGTGTGGGTGCAACGGCCTGAAAAACACGTCAAGAACAAGTCAGTTGTTGTGTCAATATTCTTTGTTTACAGGCATGGGGAGATTAAGTTATTTGCCCAGAATCACCCGATGCTGAGCCAACGCCGGGACTTGACCCGGGTTCCCCAGTTCCAAAGCCTACAACTCTGGTCCTAATACCACATTCTGAGTACAGGGACAATGAGCATTTCATTTTTGGTGCTCACCAAAACAGAGTGCTCAACTCTGTTTCTGTATGAACTATGCAAAACTGCCAAAAAACAAAATGTACTGTCACAGGTCTAATCTCCCCCTCTAAGAATCAAGGACAAAAAATTAGGCTTTGATGTCAGAGGTAATTCTTGGAGAGGGAGGTTAGAGCGTGAGTGAATGAGATTGACGTCGTTTTAATTTGGATAGTTTTGCAAAAAACAGAGAGAGCCGAGGTTATTTCCAAGCTCAATTTACCTCTTTAAATTATTTCACGCAGATCATTTGGTAATTGCATGAAATCGGGTTTCTCAATACATGAATCGGGAGATGGGAGACTGTAACTCTCACCTGTCTTTTCCATAGAAGTGATATGATGAACACAATGCTAGATGCCAACTTCCCCACCACATCATGAACACCCAACTTTGTCAAAGTATGTCAGAGTAAGAGGGGAGATGAGGGGAAGAAAAGGGAAGAAGAAACAACACCTGTCACACAAAGCACTTCAGTAAGGTATGTAGGGTCTCAGGTAACTTCTATGTGTTTCCTGAGTGTATAGAAACAGAACAGTGCCAGTATTAATAGGACTACTATGGATGGATTAAATAGTAAACTATAAACATGAATTGAGTTGTGAAATCCTTAACTAACTTGATGACTCCTCTCTTCTGTAATAAAGAAAAATAACTGCATCTGCAGGTTTTGCATACAATCTATAGAGACAAAACCAAACGAGGACATCTATACTTGATATTCACCAATTCAATGACAGGTCTAAAGTGCTAACATAAAGTAGTACATCACCTACCTAAAAGCATTCTGTATCATGCTTTAACAAGCCCTCTATGTAAATACTGATATCCAGTAATGGGACAAGTCATGTAACGGAAAGGATAGCAGAAAAAATAAAAAGCACAAAATAGGTACAGGGCTATCAAAATTAAATGTCAAGGCTTTAAACAATTGATCAATATTCTGATATATATTTTTTCTTCATAGATAATAACCAGTGGCGGATGGTAAGTTTTGGGGGGAGGGGGGCGGACAGGACACACACACACGCTCACATACACATAACACAACCAGGCGCACACACAAACATATTCATTCACAACACTCTTTCCCAAACATTCACACATGCACGCATGCACGCACACACCAAACAATGTAAAAAGAACTTAAATCACACTTACCTTTAGCCATCTCTGCTCTGCCTCGGAGGTTCCAGGAGGCTTGGGACTGCTGCCTTCCTACCTAAGGTCAGCCAATGAGGGAAGGCAGCAGTCCTATCGTCATCACAGAGTGGGATGTGGTCAGGGAGACTACTGACCTCACCCCACTCTGTGATGAAGTGTCACTGATTGACACTGGACCCTGGGCGCTTCAGGGCTTAAAACTGAAGCACCCAAGTGTGAGGCAATCAGTGACGCTATCCCTCGTCACTGAGGGAAGGGCCTCAACAACCTTTGCTGAGGTGAGAAAGTCACACCCAACGGAGATGTGACTTTCTCAGCCCAGCAAAGTTCAGTTCAGGCAGCCAGGAGCCAGCGCTAAATGCGCATGTGTGTCTCCTGGCTGCTTAAATCGAAAGTGAATAGTGTCTGTCAGGGTGACTTTTGTTCAGCCTGACAGACACTGTTTCTACGGGGAAAAAGGGGGCAGGCGTGGCCCTTCCGCACACATGGACCAGCTGCGCCTGGTAATAACTAAGGTTGGCACAAAGAGAAACTGAGGACTCCTCAAATAGGAGCAGAAGAAGTCAGATAAGTATTTCAGAGAAGCTATACAATTGCGCAAAATGCATGTTACTGCCTCAGAAGATTAATGATTCTTCTCTCCTTTGTTTTTGCAGGTATGAGGTATGGGGTCTGATAACCGGTACACCGCAAAGCCAAGAGCAGCCTCACCAAAACATCACTGAATAGAATGCTCATTTGCCGAATGTGGCGCAGAGTGACCCGGAAGCAAAAGTTGAGTGTCAGCAGGACGGAAAGCACTCATGCGGGGACTAATAAGCAAACCGTCCTTCTGCCTGCTTTGCCCATATTTATTCTGTGACTGCCCCGCCCCCTGCGCGTACGCGGACGGGTGCAGGGCACCCCCGACAGAGACTAGCCTTCAAATTGGTTGTCTTCAGTGCTTAATTTGAGCCAGTGTTTGCAGGTGGGCGGCGCCAACACTTATTTTTGGGAACCAGCACTTATTTCGCCAATACAGATATTTCCAGAGGCCAACATAGGGAAAACAAACAAAGCCCAAAGTCAGAGGAAGGGAAACACAGAAAATCCAACACCAAGAGAAAAAGCAGACACCTGTAAGAGTGAGATAACGCGGCAGGGAGTGACTGGCAGTGAATTAAAGAGAAGTGCTTTGAGCAACGGCACCTATTATTCTACAAATAAAGCACTGGTAGTTTCACGCCTGAATGGGAGGGTTGACATGCAAACCTTTAGCACTTCTTTGTTAAACTGCAGGTGCAACATGATGTATAGTGTGTAGTTGAGTTAGTGTATGTTATTTGACACAACAACTATTTAAACATCGGTTTACGGCTTTTTAGGTCCAACTTCCAAACATGAAACATGCCGGTCGGACCACCGGTGCGGCTGTGGCCACACTGCCAGCACAGATTTGGCAGCCAGAACTCTTAATTGGGTCCTCATTTATACTTATTTATATTTTGAACTAATTTAAATGCATTCACCTATTTTATCACTATTTCCTGGTTTTATTAAGGGGTCGATTCCGATCCGGTAAAATTACCGTCCGTACGATTCGCATCTGGAACCATCTCCGTACGACTCGTACACACACCGTACGACCCGACGAGTACGATCCGGACCGGGGTATCAGAACGCAATTCGTACGGTCCACGTCAGGTAAGGGCGATTCGTACCAAAAGCGCACATTCACATACACACCGTACGGTGCGTACCCCCCATGATCGCAGGGGTACGCACCATACCCCTGCGATCATGGGGGGTACGCACCATACACCCAGCGTACATGGGGTATGCACTGTACACCCAGCGTACATGGGGTGTACCCCATGTCTGCTGGGTGTACGGTGCGTACCTCCCATGATCGCAGGAGTAGGTGCATACCCCTGCGATCATGGGGGCTACGCACCGTACCCGGGGGGCCGTCCCGTACCTGTTTGGGCACGAACTCTGCTTTTACGGCTGTTTTCAGCTCCCGTAGAAAAAGGGTCGTACAGTGCGTACCCAACACGAATCGTACTTGCCGGTTCGGAAAAAGCAGCCGCGAACCGTACAGATGTCGCGTACAGCGGATTACGAGGGAGATTCGTACATGGATTTTATTCGTACGGTCTCTGTACGATTCGTACAGAGTCCAGCTCCTGGTACGAATCGTACTTCGTCGTACGTACGGGGGACGTTGCAGGGTACGGTTCGTATGAGAAAAACGCTCCGAACGGCTATTCGGAGCACTTTTTACCGGATCAGAATCGACCCCTAAGTGCCTACCACCATTATTTTCAATGGCAGGGTGTTGCAGTATTAGCATTTTGCCATATATGGTTCTGGACCAATTACTGCTCCATTTTAGCACTAGTAACCTTACAGTCGTAATTTTGGTTCCAACTAATTTTTCAGGTAGTGTAGGCGGATCACTGACAAAATATTGAATACAAAAATATAGAATACCCAAAATATCGATGAAAAAACATAGAACGCAAAAGTATCGAAGTCCTATCTACAAACAGGTAAGTACAAAAATATCGTTAAAAAAAATTTAGTTAGTCAAAATAACGAATTTTTTAAAATGTCTTGAAAGTAATTTAAAATTAATGAAATAATAAATATAATTAACTAAAACATACTTAAATAACCTTAAAATTATTAAATAATTAATTAAAGTGAAAAAATAAACATACAATGTTATTTTCTAACACATATATATTCATATATATATATTAATATAATATTAATAAAAAATATACAATATTCTTACCGTAGGATAGCGGGAGGGTAAAATTTACTATTACCACTCCAGTGAGTGCAACGGTAGGGAGAGCGTTGGATAGCTTAAGGGTAAAAATTACTATTCCCACTCCAATTAGTGCAACAGTAGGAAAAGCGTTGGATAGCGGGAGGGTAAAAATTACAATTCCCACTCCAGTGAGTGCAACTGTAGAGAAAGCGTTGGATAGCGAAAGGGTAAAAATTATTATTCCCATTCCAGTGAGTGCAACAGTAGGCAAAGCGTTGGCTAGCATAGGGGTAAAAATTACTATTCCCACTCCAGAAAGTGCAACAGTAAGGAAAGCGTTGGATAGCATAAGGACAAAAAATATTATTCCCACTCCAGTGAGTGCAACAGTAGGAAAAGCGTTGGATAGCGGGAGGGTAAAAATTACTATTCCAACTCCAGTGAGTGCAACATTAGAGAAAGCGTTGGATAGCGAAAGGGTAAAAATTATTATTCCCATTCCAGTGAGTGCAACAGTAGGGAAAGCGTTGGCTAGCATAGGGGTAAAAATTACTATTCCCACTCCAGAGAGTGCAACATTAGGGAAAGCGTTGGATAGCGTAAGGGTAAAAATTACTATTCCCACTGCAGTGAGTGCAACAGTAGGAAAAGCGTTGGATACCGGGAGGGTAAAAATTACTATTCCCATTCCAGTGAGTGCAACAGTAGGGAAAGCGTTGGCTAGCATAGGGGTAAAAATTACTATTCCCACTCCAGAGAGTGCAACATTAGGGAAAGCGTTGGATAGCGTAAGGGTAAAAATTACTATTCCCACTGCAGTGAGTGCAACAGTAGGAAAAGCGTTGGATACCGGGAGGGTAAAAATTGCTATTCCCATTCCAGTGAGTGCAACAGTAGGGAAAGCATTGGCTAGCGTAGTGGTAAAAATTACTATTCCCACTCCAGAGAGTGCAACAGTAGGGAAAGCATTGGATAGCGTAAGGGTAAAAATTACTATTCCCACTCCAGTGAGTGCAACAGTAGGAAAAGCGTTGGATACCGGGAGGGTACAAATTACTATTCCCACTCCAGTGAGTGCAACAGTAGGGAAAGTGTTGGATAGCATAAGGGTAAAAATTACTATTCCCACTCCAGTGAGGGCAACAGTAGGAAAAGCGTTGGATAGCGGGAGGGTAAAAATTACTATTCCCACTCCAGTGAGTGCAACAGTAGGGAAAACGTTGGATAGCTTAGGGGTAAAAATTACTATTCCCATTCCAGAGAGTGCAACAGTAGGGAAAGCGTTGGATAGCGTAGGGGTAAAAATTACTATTCCCACTCCAGAGACTGCAACAGTGGAGAAAGCGTTGGATAGCGTAAGGGTAAAAATTACTATTCCCACTCTAGTGAGTTTAACAGTAGGTAAAGCAAAGATTTAATATATTAATAGAAATAACTTAAATATCAATACCAATAAAAAATGAATTAAAATAAATTACCAATGTAATATTATGTAATAATTAATCAATTAAAAATACAAATAAATATTTGTTATTAAATTCCTATTAATACAATTTAATTACAAATTAACAATTAACAATTAACAATTAACAATAACAATAAATTAAAAATCAATACCAATAAATAAATAAAAATGATTGACTTAATTACAATTAAATTACTTCCCACCCTATTCCCCTATAAATCCACAACCCGCTACGGAAAATACATAAATTAAATTAACATAACTCTCAATTAATCAATTCTTAAAAACTAATTACCAATTAAAACTTAATTAATTACCAATTAAATATTAATTAACAATTAATTCAAAATGAATACCAATAAATTAACATATTTAATTAATTACAATTAAATTACTCTCCACCCTATTTCCATATAAACCCACAACCCGCTACGGAAAATAAATTAATACAATTAACATAATTATCAATTAATAAAAATTAATTAATTAACAATTAAAAATTAATTAACAATTAATTCAAAATGAATACCAATAACTAAATTAACCTATTTAATTAATTACAATTAAATTACTTCCCACCCTATTCCCCTATAAACCCACAACCCGCTACCGAATAAAATTACGCACAAATTAAATAACATAAAAAAACACTTTATTAAACATATTATAAAAAATTCGATATATTTTAATACCTATATCATATACTTCGATATTTTAACTTTCTATATTTTAAAAATCGATATTACATTACTTACCTTCAATTCGATATTTTGCACCACTATATTCTGTCCATTCGATATTTTGTCCATTCTATATTTTGACTTCGATATTAGTGCTAATCTATATTTTTGATTCAATATTATGTCTGTATACCGTGTAGGAATGTGAGTCTTAAATTTTGAGAAACTTTACATTCTGATTTTTTGAGTAGCCTAAAGAAGTAAAGCTACTCAAAAGTGGGTTACGTTTGTGAATAGCTCCCAGCATCTTCTGAATCTTTTTCATTACACTCTTCATTGAGGGTGAAACATAGCTGTGCTAACGCAGTCTGTTCAGCACAGGGGCTCTACTTCCAGCTTTCATATTTTTGTACCCTACAATGATACTTCATAGTGGAATTTTCTTTCTAGGACAGCCTAGATATAAACACATTTTGTCACCCAGTTTTTACCAAACACTCACTGTTAGGAAAAACCAAACCAATTGGCTTTGCCAATGCTAGTTGTATATACCAATTTCGCTAGAGGACAACCAGGCACTCAAAATCCCCCTTTAGCAGATCATTCCAGACTTCTTGATGAATATTTGACACTCTTTTTATGTATTTCTCTTGTCTAAATTATTTATTAAATTTTATATAGGGCACCCTGCAGCAAAGGGGTGTCAGATTGATCCATTCTTACAGTTTTACAATAATGAGAGTCAGTGATGTAGCAAGGGCTCGATGGACCCAAAGGCAAGTAGGAAAAATTGGCCCCTGGGCACTGGCTAGCTCGAAAAATAAAGAGATAATTGGGATACAGAGTGCTTTTCACACACCTTGACCCTTGTATCACTACACCTACTGCATTAACAATAGCTCTAGCCCCTAACAAGAGTACACAAATATCAGTTATGAGAAGAGACGCAATTACAGTGGCAAGAATGGAAATGCAAACATGTATAAAACATCCATTCTAAAGGTGCATAATGTAAACATTTATATGATGATTTAGGGCCTGATTATGAGTTAGTATTGAATACAGCAGGTCACTACAACAGCGCCTCGCTGCGAGACCGCAAAACCTATAGTCAGGCCACCTTTGGATTACAAGTTTAATCCTGGCGGGTGGTCCTTCGATGGCAGTCCAATGGAGGTGCCTTTCTAAGGCTCAAAGAAGAGCCATAGAAAGGCAGTGCTGAGTGCTGAAGTTGGCTCCTGCGCAGGAAGAAATGCACCATGTCATGCATCTCTGTCCAAAGGAGATGATGGACGGAGTGTTGAACATTGCAAGCACTCACCCCCAGTCAATTGATCTGGGTTTAATCCATCATCATTCTTTAGCTCACTCTGCCACCCCAGTTCAGACATGGCTATATTCAAATCAGTCTGACCCTGTGCCTAATGGGAACAGTCCAGCACAAACTGCCAAGCCATGTCTTCCCTGGACCGCATCCTGGGACCGGTTTCGGGCTCACAGCCCTCATCAGCCAGGCTTTCTTGAATCCAGTGGCAAAGTGAGCAAGGGACCCACGTCTGGGCATACCCTGCCAACATAGAGCGAACAACGTGGAGTGTTGAACATTGCAAGCACTCACCCCCAGTCAACTGATCTGGGTTTAATCCATCACCATTCCTTAGCTCACTCCACCGCCACAGCAACAGGTAGTTATTCAGCAGAGTCAGGTGCCACAACCACCTCTTCCAGTGAGTGTAAATCCTCAAAGATACAGTGCAGAGACAGGATTCTATGGAGGAGAGCAGGTAAAGAGATTGCCATGTGCAACTGTTTCCCAGTTTTGGTTGCTACCGGATGGAAATAAGTCAGATGATAGTTATTGACAGTGCCTAGGAGAGAAGGTGGAGTGCGTGCTTGGCGCAACCCTAGAGGTAGATCAGTCTGTCCCTTTGTGGATGGAAAGGTGAATGGTGTAAATGTTACCTTCCTAGTGGACACTGGGGCTATCCGTTCTACAGTTAGATCAGTAGAAATTCCAAACCTTCCTCTCTCAGGAGAACACATCCAAGCTATAGGTGTAACAGATTCAAACCACTCATACAGCCAGTGGAGGTGGAAATAGTTTTTTTTAAAGAACTGCATCGCTTTAAGGTGTGCGATAGTAGTCATGTAAATTTGCTTGGACACAACATACTTTGTAAAATGAACTGTGCCATTTACTGTACCCCAGATGGCATTGCTTTTCAGACTGCAGATGGTGACCTTTTGTATAAAGTGACCATGTCAATAATTGATTCAGAAAAGAGTGAAACTTTCCCTGTATTTGACTGTAACAAGGAGACTAGGCGGGTGGATGGGGGTTCCCCTACTGTAGAATGGTGGGTTGTTGACTCTGCTACCCCTCCGTCTCTCCAACCACACCAGAACGAGTGGAGTATGGACAGACACCCACTATGGTCCACACAAGAGGAAGAAATGTGGGAAGGCTCCTTTAACTGGGCGTATGAGGGAGAAGAGGACACGCCCCCAGCTGGCATACGATCAGTAGGATTGGCCAAAAGGGAGGAAGACCAGAGAACGGTGTGTGACATCACCCAGGAGGAGTTTACTGCGTGTGGCGGAGTTCGAATGGCGTTCGGAGAAGGAGGAGATCACCGGAACCGAGAGATGAACGGAGAACAACCGAGAGAGTTGCAGTGCCAGGAGGCTAATGTCCCCACGAGTCACCGAGCCACAGTCCAGGAGGAGTGTGGCTTAAGCAGGTACGGCAGCGGGTGTCGGGCTGGGTTGGGAGGTGGGAAGACTCGTCTCGATAGTAACTCAACCGACCTGCCAGTGCCTGTTTTCCCTTTGTAAATAATCTTTCAACCCCTCCTCTTTCCCGTTACCCCTATCACGCTCTCCTCACAACTGCTTACCTCACTCCTCGTGTATATAGCTTTGCTGTGTAATTACACGACCTCAGCGGTGCTCCCATCACTCCCTGGTACCCTCGGGCGTTTTCAAGAAGAGAATCGTGTCTTGACCGGCCATTCTATATTTTCTTTCTGCATGTCGTACGGTGAGGAAACATAGGAGGAGCAGTACTCATATACCGGAGGGAGACGAGCAAGGCCGAAGAGACTCCCCAGAGTACACCAGTAACCACGGATCAAGCAGCATATTCCAGAGAAAGACTTACTTCACGTAGTCAAAGGACATTTAATAAAATTAAGACGTACTTATCCAGATCCAGTCTCCGACCCCTTTCTGCAACCCCACCAAATTGACAAAGAGAAGATTCCCAACGAATTGAAAGGAACAGTTAAAAGTGAGGTGTGGGATTTTACAGAAGATATAGGTTTGATGAAAGGGGTAAACCCTCTTAAGATCACTATAAAAGAAAGGCAGCCTATCCAAATACTCCACAGTATAAATTGATACCAGAAATCATTGAAGGAGTTACTCCGGTAATTGATAAAATGATTGAACAAGGGATTTTAAAAGAAATAATGAGCACATTATTTACCTATAATGGGACTGAAAAAGCCAAATGGAACTTTTAGAATAGTCCAAGATTTGAGAAAGATAAACAAAATGGTTGTTCCATGTTGTCCAATTATGCCAAATCCAGCTGTCATTTTATACCAAATTCCGCATGATGCAGAATGGTACACTGTCATTGACTTGTGCAATGCATTCTTCACAATTCCTTTACACCCTGATAGCCAACCAATTTTTGCTTTCAGGTTTGGCAAGCTTATTTTGGCATGGTGCCGAATTCCTCAAGGGTATACAGAAAGTCCTTCCATTTTTAATCAAATATTGAAAAAAATCACTAGAAAATTTGAAATTGCCTGAAAAATCTGTTTTGGTTCAGTATATTGATGACTTGTTAGTGGCATCAAAAACCAAAGAAGCTTGCATTTCTGATACCATTGCATTGTTGAATCACTTGGCAGAGGGAGGACATAAAGTGTCTCCGTCAAGATTGCAGTTCTGTCAACAGGAAGTGCAGTATCTAGGTCATAAGATTGAAAAGGGGATGAGAAAAGTGACCACTGAGAGAATCAGGATTATAAAAGAAATGAGTCCACCAAAGACGCAGAAACAAGTGAGAATGTTCCTTGGAATGGTTGATTATTGTGGACAGTGGATAAGTGGATTCACATTGATTGCAAAACCTTCACAGCGACTGACTAGAGGGGATGTAAAAGACCCTATAGTGCTGAATGAGAAGGAAATGGAAGCTTTTGAGGAATTGCAAAACAGCTTATGCGAAGCGCCAGCGCTGGGTATGCCTGATTATGAGAAACAATTTGAGCTGTACTGCAGCTTTCAGTTGTAATACAGAGGCATAGAAGAATGAGAAGACCAATTGCATATTTTTCAGCTGTTTTAGATCCAGTGGCTAAACCATTGCCTGGATGTTTGAAAGCTGTAGCTGCTACGAGTGTGAGTCTGGAACAGAGTGAAGGTATTGGGATGGGATACCCAGTTAAGGTATATGTCCCACATTCAGTTGAAATACTATTGACTCGCACAAAAACACAGTTTATGACCAATCGTCGTTTGACCAGATATGAGAAAGTAATTTTGGGTGCAGACAATCTGACGATTGCCTGATGTGTAAATGTGAATCCTTCAACCTTATTGCCTCCTGCATTGGATGTTGAAGTCAAAGATGATGTTGATCACAAGTGTTTGGAGGTAATTGAGTGTTGCACAAAACCACGACCTCACATTAAAGATGAACCTCTGGAAGAATCAGATCATGTGATGTTTGTGGATGGATCAGGTTTGAGAACAGATGAAGGAATTTTGAGTGCTGCATATGCTGTATCCACAGTGGCAGCTATAATGGAAGCGTCCTGCTTGAAGCCAATACGTTCAGCACAAGTTGCTGAGCTGATTGCTTTGATTCGAGCTTGTAAAATGGGAAAGGGTGTCCGAATTACCGTATGTATTGCGATTTATATAGCGCACGTATCACCCGAAGGCATCAAGGCGCTTGCCTTGGGAACTGATAGTCAGTACGGGTTTGGAGTCGTGCATGATTTTGGCCAGATCTGGTCCCAGAGAGGATATCGACCTCTTCGGGATCTCCCATGAGGAATGGTGAGTTTCTGAAAATGTTGCTTGAGGTGATACAGCTGCCTAAAATGATTGTGGTTGTGAAGTATGCTGCTCATTAGAATGGAGATGATTACATCGCTGAAGGAAACAAGTTTGCAGACGCAATAGCCCAATATTGTGCTAGGCACAGGACTTCAATAAACTGGGAAAGAGAAAAGGAACACGTTTCTTGTCCTTTAATGCTTACTAACATAGTGGAAACTTGGCAGGAAGTGAGACAATTGCAGGAAGAAAAGAGTGATGAGGAAAAAGGAAGATGGATAAAAGCAGGTTGTAGATAAAGAGAGGAGGCTGAAATTTGGGTTTACAGGGATGAAAGGCCAGTCATGCCCAATAGCATGATCTCTAACATGGCACGGATGTACCATGGACAGGCACACATTGGCAGAGATGCAATGATTAGACTTTTCAAACAGACCTGGTATAATCCAAAGTTTCTCACTATTGCTGAAAGCCTTTGCCAGAGATGTCTTATATGTCAACAGTTAAATCCAGGAAGAAAAACAGTTGTGAGTCTGGGATCCATAGGATGGGAGGGAGGTCCTTTTACCAGAATGCAACTGGATTTCATTGAAATGCCACCATGTAACAGATTGCGTTATGTTCTAATGATTGTTTGCTTGTTCTCACGCTGGGTGGAGGCTTACCCCACCAGGATAAATGATGGTGTTACAGTAGCAAAACTATTGCTGAGAGAATTTATTCCTAGACATGGTTTCCAAGTGACCATTGAAACAGACAGAGGAAGTCACTTTCAGAATGAAATAATTCAATTGATATGTGATGCATTGGACATTCAACAGAAATTGCATTGTGCCTACAGACCAGAGGCTTCTGGAGTAGTTGAGCAAGTGAATAGAACAATCAAAAACAGACTTGGGAAAATGTGTTTAGCCACAGGACTCAAATGGCCAGATGCTTTGCCACTTGTCTTAATGACCCTGAGAAGCATACCTGACAGAAAAACAGGTTTAAGTCCTCATGAAATATTGATAGGACGAGTAATGAGACAAGCATTTGTACCTGTCAACAAACTGCTTACTGTCACTGATGATCTTATTTTGGACTATTGAAAAGGCCTGGCTGATGTGGTCAGTTCTGTGTTTCACCAGGTTGGAACTGATGCAAGCACTCTTGAAAGACATCCAGCTCATGACCTGAGTCCTGGAGACTGGATGCGTATAAAGGTTCACCGAAGGAGAAACTGTCTGGTTCCACGTTGGGACAAACCACGTCAAGTGATCTTGGTTACCACCACAGCAGTAACCTGTGCAGTTGTGAAAAAGAGGATTCATGCAAGCCACACAATCAAAGTTCCAGAACCTGAAGATCGACATGTGAGTCGACATCTGGAAGAAAATACAAGTTCTGATTCTGATGGAGAAAATGAAACAAACAGAATTCCAGATTTGGAAGCTCGATCTGTAAGTCGACATCTGGAAGTATCGGACACAAGTTCTGCATCTGAAGTAGAGACTGAAATACTTGAAATCCTGGATCTTGAAGATTGACCTATGAGTCGACATCTGGAGATATTGGACACCAGTTTGGAAACTGAGAAAGAATAGAGCAAAACAAGTGAAATTAAGAACACTGCAAATAAAACAGAAAGCTCTGAAAAACAAAATATTGATAAAGAAATGATGAAAAGGAAATAATTTATAATGAGAATTAGATTCCAAGCACCAGCTATGAAAGAATTCCTCTGAAAGAAACTGAAGTAACCAAAGAGGATAACATTTCAGTTGTAGAACCTAAGATGATAAGGTTCAAGATAAGAAGAAATGAAATAAGAGCTGAAACAGATTCTGATGAAAGTGAAGGAGAAATAAGTCAAAGGAAAAGTCCAAGAAAAAGAACTTGGAAACCTGAACGAGAAATAACGGAGATTGAGAATAAAAATCCAAGAAAAGGAGATAATTTGCCTAAAGAAATAAAAGGACTAACATTCAAATTAATAAATGTGAATTAAAGCCAAGAGGAACAAGTGAATGAGATATTAAGTCAAGGAGATCAAAATAAAGAGATTAAATAACATTTGCAAAGGCCAAAAAGAGTAAGGAGACCAAATGAAATACATATCACCTGAATGGACTTATATTGCACTGCCTGATATTGAAGAAGTGGAACGCAGTCAATAGAACACAGGGGAAACTAGTGAGAAAAGAGGTCTATAATAAACTGTGATCACACTGGGAAAATTATTGAAATAAAAAGAGACAAAGTCTGAGAATTTGAAAAGACTTCATACAAAAGGGCAGTTGACTCAAATGACATATGTTGCAGTGTAATAAAAATGCCTGAAAACGATACTAGAAGATCTAGTTGTGGCTTTTTGCGGAAATGGTGCAGAATGTGGTTTTATTGTACAGGTTTATTGATGCTTGTATGGTTCATTTTAGCAATATTTATCCCAATTAAACCAAATTTAGGACATGTTTCTGAAAAGAATAATGATACTAAGTGAAAAGATACGTAACATAGAGAATGATGCAACATTGGTAGATAATACTGAATTTCATAGAGACAGATCAGTTAATGATTTTTCAAAGAATGTTTTTTCAAGTTTACTGTATGAATATGTAGAGACTATGGTTATACATGACTGTTATGTTTGCATGCAACTACCTGCATCTGTAGCAGAAGGTGTAACATATCATCACCTTCCTTTAACTTATGGAATGCCTTTTAGTGTATTAGCTAGTCGATTTTTTAAAACAGGCAAATTAGAATATTATTACTCTGATGTAGATTATGTTTTTGCTAAACTTTCTATAGTACATGGGCTGAACAAAGTGAAACCTGGTAAAGTTTTTGGTGAATTGTTTTCTTGAAACAAACGAATTGACTTTAGATAATGCTTCGAGATATAATTTAATATGTACATTGAGAAAAGAAGAAAAAGTATTTTTAGAAATGGTTGAATATAGAAGAATTAAATACCAAAGAAAAGCAACTGGAAACAAAATGAAATTGCCCCCATGGAATTTTGATGATGAAAAGCACGTTAAAAGTGACACTAATGTAGCAATGGGTTTGGATTCCCCATAACAAGGGAAACGGTGTATTCATAGAGATAATACAATGTATGACAATTATTTTGTGGGAGCAAGTGAATGTAAAGACACATACAGAATTTTAGTGGGTTGATGGGGATTTAAAGGAGGAAATGGCCCTGTATTTCCTTGGATTTATTTTATATGTGGGAACAAAGCTTACTATAGATTGCCTGGCCCCTTGTACAGAACATGTTACATGGGTCTGGTCTTTCCAAATTGTTTTCATGTAGATAGGGGAACGAAAGGAGTTCATGAGATAGGTAAACCACTAACACGTAAGAGAAGAGAAAGCTTTGCAGAAATAAAAGGTGATATTTTTGGAGCACTGATACCAGTAGTGGGCATATCATTTAACACAAATAAAATTAGAAAATTATCAATGATAGAAGATCGTTTATCAACAAGTACTGCAGGAGGATTTTTGATGGTAAATACAGAAATGGTTGCCATGAGAGCCATGGTGATGCAGAGTCGACTTGCTCTAGATATTTTATTGGCAAAAGAAGGAGGAGTCTGCAGAGTATTGAAAGTGCAACATTGTTGCACCTATATTCATGATAAAAGTCAGACATTCAAAGATACATTAAACATTTTAATGAGTTACATAAAGAAATTGTCCCACTGGAGGTTAACAGTGTTCTAGAGAGACTAGGTAAGAGTTTCCCTGGTTTGCAGAAATAGGTAGTTCCTTAGTAGGGAAAATACTAATACCAGTAACAATAGTAATTCTAGTGGCATTAATGCTAAGATTGGTATGTATATGTTTTATAAAGAGAGGAGCTGAATAACAAATAAAAATGAGAAGTGAGAAAAATAAGCAGAGAGAACGAGAAATGAAAGAGATTGAATTAGAAGAATTTAAATAAAAGGTGTACAACAACTCAAAAAAGCAGAGTATGAAAGATACTAGAGTATGAGCAAAATTAAAATGAAAGAACTAGAAATATGTACTTGACAAATGTAGGTGTGGATGGGTTTATGGTGATAAATCACCAATGAGGGGAATTGATGGAGCAGGGGAGAATTTATTTATTGTACCCCTATGATATTGTCCCCTCAAAACTTTAATAGTATTAATTGTGTGATGCATGTAAACTAATCAACGTAAATATGCAATAAAATAGACACTACACATGGGAAAGCTAACTGTTATTTGCCAAAACCTTATTTACTAATGAAAATGTCTCTAACTCATATAGAGCTGTAATTACATAAATATAAGAGAATAAACGCATGAATTTGTGCTTGTAGTAGAAAGTTATTGTGGCAAAATTAATACAAATGGTAAGTAAAAACGCGTACATGTTGCTTTGCTAGGTAAATCTTAACAGGGAAAAGTTAGAAAGGTGTGAGGTAAACAGAAGGGTTTATTTGCTTTATCTAATTTCTGTTATGTTTGTTTTCATAATAGTTTGGCCCGAGAGGCCTAGTCTGAAAAGTGGCTGTTGAAACGCAAAGGATGGAGATAAGAAATTAAAGATGGCCCCCACGCATGTGTAGTGAGAAAAAATCGTCACGTGTGAAACGGCTTATGCCCAGAGCGAGAGATGTCAAGGCCAGCATGGCCTACAGACGGAAGTTGTGCCAAAGTAGAATGGATTTAAAAGCCTGGGAAAGGATAAACTTTGTAAGCTGTATGCAAGGAACTGATACAAAAGATTATACAAGTATATGTGAAAGTATTCGGTTAGCTCATGGGAAACTGTGGAATGATTTTGCAGTTTTACAAACTGGTTTGAACAAGGACATGAGGTGATCATCACTACCCCTCAAATGGACCATTGAGAAATGAATGAAGCCCCTAAAAGTTTCAATTTAAATTTTAGATAGCTAGTGAAAGAGTATAAAATGTCTGGTGAGAGTGATCTTGGTGTGGCCTTTTTGAATTGCACCACGACATGCTGTCAGTTGGGACGATCTTTCTTATAGTGCAAAAGACTTTGAACAGTTTTGGACTTTAACTTTTGATGGGGAAAAGAAACAAAATTTGTTGAAGAGATTCTATGTCGGGAGGGAGACATGGAGGAGGTTAGAAAAGACAGTCAGCTTGGGAACCTGTTCTATATTCTGCTGTTCTACCATCGTCCTATGGCCAAGGGGTAATGAGTCCTTTTTATTAAAATGTTGCTTAAATGTATTACTAAATGCTTAGAATGTACTTTAATAAATTTATCGCAATATAAACATTTCTCCTAATGATTTAGATAAAAGTATATAAAATATAAACTTGAGTCTGTGATTATTACATTTAAGTCATGTGTCATGTTTATTAAATGTTAAAGTTGTGAGAATAATGTGATGGAGCTGGACTTAATCGCCATCAGCTGATTCCTACTAGTTGGTCCATCGACCGAATAGCGGAGTACCTTGATGTTGTTCTCTATAACTATTGAGTGTCTAGAAACTCAATGTATATAATGTATAAAGTTAATGTATAGGTTAATAAGGTACCCCACATTCCTTGCAGCTCGTCTACTTATCACTGAGGGACAGTGTATTCTGAGAGAGAGTGTGTGTGTATGAGTGACTCGCGGTGTCATGGGCCCCACCGATGAGTAAAATAAGTTATTCCTGTTTTAGTGATATAGATAGAGGGATTTATGTTAGACCCGCTGCATCAGTTTCTCTCAGTTTTGTCGCTTGCCATTGGTGAAATCTCGCATTGCTCTTCTTATCTCGCTCATTGTTGGCCAGTGGTCCGATATGTCACTACGGTTTTCTTCCGTTTCAGAAGCAGCATCAACCAACTGCAGTTAGTTTATGCTGGAGGGTGGTATCTTTTAATGTAGGGACTACTTCATTGTTACCTGGTGCATGGGCAGAGACCTGTGGCACTGCTCGGTGACGCCGTGCGCCCAACTGTGCTGTGTGAAGGATGCGTGTTCTTCAGTGCGCTATCTGGAGGCTGTGTGCTCCCCTGCACCTCAGTGTGCATCGCCGGGTGTCCGTGCTTCCCAGTAAGCTAGGCACAGTTTAAGTGTTTCCTGGTGCACTGCCCACTGCCTTCAATTCTTGGTGCTCTGGGGACATGTTCTATCTGCTTCAATGTTCGCTCCTCTCCTGTTTTCTGCTTGGACCTCTACCACGCAGCGAGCTGTTCTATGGCTGTTTGACCCCTGCTTGCTCTTCCAGGTGACTATACTCCAGGGATGCTGTCACGGCACTCCGGTGACTTGCACTAAGGCTGTGCGCTGACCGAGGTGCGACAATATTTCTGCAAGCCCCCCACGTAATGCTCGAAGCTCTGTGCTCCTGCAGTGCTGCTCTGGGAGGCTCGTGACAGGTTCCTTGAGGCCCCCAGATATGCTGTTCAGGAGAAGCGTCAGTGAGCTGCCCCAATGCTCACCCTGGCCAGAGTGCCACAGTAGGTCTGTGCTCCCTTGTGGGAGGCCCTGGTGTTCGGTTGTATGTTGTTCAGAGGTCCCAAAAGCTATGCTGGGGCTCTTCCCTGGCTAGAGTAGCATCTTGCTCTTAGGAGTGCTTCTTTGAGGCTTTCCTCGCTGCTGGGGCGCCCAGAGACAATGGTCCCCTCTTTGTTATGCAGACTTTGAAATTTCACAGATTAAACCTGTGTTGGAGAGGGGCATACTCCTCATAACGCATAATTGGAGATGACTGCTACTAGTCATCTGAACTAGGGTTTCGAGGTGCCCTTCTATCTCTAACATAGTCACTGCTCCAGTACTTTGGAAGTATGTCTGTCCCTAACTGCCCATGTCATTGGCATTTGGTGCACAGATTCGGGTGACCAGTTGCTGTTAGTCGCTAGTTTGCGCACTCAGAAATGTATCAACATATATCTAAACCTCACACCCTCTCAAACGTCATATATTAACCGAGACATATTGAAGTGGTGCGTCACTCTGCGCGTGCCCCCACAGACCGTGTGACATAACCAGGAGGTGGTGAAGTGAACATTTCGCTTAACCAGTCTCTCTGGCCTGTTTTGTTTCCTCCCTATAGACATTTTTAAGTGAGCCTGGATTTTCTTGGCACTTCATCCCCGGTGCCCACTGTATTGGTGGGAAACATTTTTAAACTAGCATTTGCAATGCAATAGGTCTTGCATTTACGCAAGTTTAGCTTTTGGCATTGTAAATGACAATGCCTTTTATTTTTGTTTTAAAAACAAAAACAAAAGGTACTGACATTTACAATGTCAGTAGCTCAAACTTGCGTAAATGTGAGACCGATTGCATTGCAAATGCTTGTCTTTTGAGGATGAGGTGGGTTTCCTTGAATTTGTGACAGCCATCTGCCCAAAATGGAAGGTTCCCAGTCGGTCCTATTTTGCTAGTATTGCTGTTTCAGCACTACATCATGATGTACTGGAATTGCTTGGACAAGCTTTTCAGCAGAGTGCTGTTCAAAATATCCACCTGACAACAGACATGTGGACCAGTTGCCAAGCCACAGATTACATGTGCATCACTGTACTTTTGTGGGGGTTAGAGAAAAGAAATCTGAAGCAGGTGCTGTTGATACTGCTGAGAATTTTAATGCTACTCGGAAACCTGCAACTGTAGCCATGTTCGCCATGGAGAAATCTAATACTGCTGCAAACATTTTGGAAGAGTTTAACTGCAAGGTCTTTGAATGGCTGCACCTAAGAGGGCTCAACATTGGTTTTGTTGCCACGTATAATGGCAGTACTATAGTTAAGGCCATGGAGGATGGTGCCTATTTCAGGGCCCTGTGTTTAGCGCACTGCATTAACATCATTGTTCAAGACTTACTGAAAAAAGAAGCCAGAGTCAGCAAGTTACTGACCACCTGCAGAAGAATACGCACACATTTCAGCCATTCCTTTAAATCCCAGAAGCAGCTGAGGATCATTCAAGGTGAGCATAGAATGCCAGTAAAAAGTACTCATCCAGGAGGTGCCAACATGTAGGAACTCAACTTATTACATGCTTGATCGTCTGTTTGAGCAGTACAGACCAATCAATGAGTATGTCATGCAAAGAATAAGGGATGCGACTGTGAAAGGTATACAGATGGACCAATGGGACCTAGTTAAATGCCTGACAGAGATGCTTCTTCCTTTCGAGCTCTTCACACGTGAAGTCAGTAATGAGGACTGCACTATGGGCCAAGCTATCCCATTGTTGCACATGCTAGAGCAACAGCTGAAGCAGGTGTCTCAAGTGTACATAGGTGTGGAGGAAAAAAATGAATCATATGAGTTGGTGGAGAACTTATCGCATTGCTTAGTTGAAAATACAAGGGTACAAACTTGCAGTGTTTCAGAAAAACTTTACATTTGTGCCACAATTCTGGATCCACGGAACAAATCGGCACTGAACAGTAAGACATTAATTCCTTTTTCAGAAGTGAATGTTGCCCAGTACAAAACTTGGATAGCTGAGGAACCAGTGACTTGGAAAATGAACAGCTGGTAATTAACTGCAGTACTGCAGCAGGGCATTCGGCATCAAGTTCAACTTCATAGCCTGAGGGCAGTGCATTTAGCTCGGAGCGGTTACCAACACTATTGACAACAACAAGAACTGGATTATCAGCCCCAGTAAAATCGGCACAGGAGTGATATATCCAGCAAGGGCTTGCTAGGTCCAGTGCTGATGCAAAGACAAAAGAGGCCAAGCAAAGTGGAGTACCCCGAACATTGAGCAGATGGTCCAGGCCGATCTGGATGATCCAATAAAGGTCTACATTGATCAAAACCCATTGCACTTTTGGTATGGGAAAAGGGGCCAATGGCGAGTGCTCAGCAGGTTGGCGATAAACTATCTGACTTACCCTGTCGCAGGTGTCTCTTCTGAACGTGTTTTCAGTGCTGCTGGTGCCATTATAACAGTGAAAAGGGCCAGTCTCTTGCCCAAAAATGTGGAGAGGTTAACCATGATCAAAATGAATCAGCACTTTATAACACCGAATTGCACAATACATGAATCAACGCAGGAAGATGAGGACAGCGACTTAGGTGACAGAAGTAGCGTGGTAGATGATTACCTACTTCTGGTTGAACCCCCAGAGTTTGAGGCCGAGCTATACTTCCCTGACAACTAGGATTGAACTTCTTACTTTCCTTCTTCCTTATTTACTTTTATTTGTGTGTGTCTGTCTTTCTGGTTTGAAACTTCGAATCACAACAAATCCATTACCACCAGATGATGATTGGAAATAGAATAATAGTAAAAAAAAATGTTGCTGCGTTGAGTCGCTCCAAAAGAAGTGGAACATGATGACAACTATAGCTATCCTCCTTTCCGAGCTGAGAGAGACTGCCCCTTAACTTAAGATTAGAAGGAATAGGTAATGAATGATGGCATGCATTGTACGCTTACTGAGTAATTGGTGTTTTGTGTTGTTGTTGTTTGTTGTTCATGAAGTGAATTCATTGTGTACTAATATTTAATCTACACACTAAAAGTAACTCAAGTCAATGTTTCCCTTATTGTTGTTTAATAACAAAATTGTACTTCTACTGCAGGCCGATCCATTGCCTTTTGAATATGCAATGTGGACTCACTCTGTACACTGCACACTGAGTTGGACAACGCCATGATGATGACCAATGTCACATAATATCTTTACAGTCACTCAGTAGGATCGGAGATGATTGAGGGAATAACTCAGGGCGTTTCATGATGGTAGAAAAGGTAAACAAGTCAACAACAACCACAGCAGACCTACTTGTCTGTGTAGTGGTAGAGTCGAGTCACGAGTGTAGTAGTGGTGGTATGACTGACAGCTGTGCATTCCATTGATTTAGTTACCTACTTTGGAAAATGCTATGTTACTGTATATATGTGACATGTGTGCTCTGTCAGGCTCAGTCAAAATCTAAGCTAATTGGAGTGTGTTTGGGCACCATGGGCTTGTTCTGTCCTGTTGCTGATGTAGGTTAATGCTGGGAACAGACAACTGAGTAGACATGATTTAGCCATGCCGCTCTGAAAGTGTTTGCACTCCTCCGTAATTTATGTGGGGGGTTTTTCTACTTGATTTTTAAATATCCCTTTTGTTTTTCCATCTACACTTACAGGCTGGCCTTTACCCTGTACTATACTGGGAAACACAACTCACACTCACCTACGAATCCACATCCGCCAGGCAGGCAGTGGTACCCTAGATTGATGGGCACAGCGTGGACAGGAGGACCAAGAGGAAAGCTGAGATGCAACTCCCCAATTTGACCAGGATAACATACAGTAACACTTTAGTATCAACTTTCATCATCTTTTAAATAAGTTTATTCACTTTTTCTCTTCAATCATTAATACTGTGTGTTTTTGTCGTTTGCTCTCTGCTTATAATTGATCCTTACAGCTATTTTTTTATTTTCTTTGCTAGTTTTAAAAAGCAACCACGGTACAACAGAAGTAAAACGTTATGTAATTTGGGTCTCTCTGAGGGCAGACAGACAAGGTAAATTGCATAATAATTAATAATGCCCTGTACTGTCTACAAGTCTAGTTAGTAAGTACTACCTATCATTAACCATCAAGTCATCATTCATCATCATCATCATGCATGCATTTCTATTTTCTCCCTTAACAGATTTATGGATATAATGGTCATCTGCCAAGATTGTGTTTTGTTGATTGTCTATGCGTAGTGTTTTCTTTGTCAAACCTTTCCCCAAACCCCCTTCCCAACCATTCATCAAACCCTAACCCTCTTCCCCCAGGCTATGTGATTTATATTGCGGTATGACTAAATTAAATGTACACCAATAATTGATCACACGCTTGCTGGGGCGGATGTGGTGAAAGCTACACTAATTCAATTTCAAGGCAGGGAGAGGATCTTCTTCTGCTTGCCCACCCATGCTCAGTATATTTGCAAGTCTATTTTTTTCCAAAGGAACCTAATCCATCATCATTAATTGCCAGCATCAATTGGATTCGTCATCCTTCTATACAGCTCTAAAGGTTACTCTTGTGTCGAATGAATTGACACAACTACAGTTTGCACAGTGTGTACTAGGCTATCCCCACCACCATTATGTTTTATATTACTTTAGCATTGATAATAAGCATTATTATTATTGTTTGGCAGTCTTCTTGTGTACTGTACTGTACTTCGTTCTCCTACTCCTCCCAGAGTCTCTCCCCGGCAACATTTTTTGCAAATGCTACTGCCAGTGACTACTAGTACCACCACCACAACAATGACATGTTGGTAACCCATACCATCAACACCATTCAGACATTGCTGTGCCTAAGTTAAACATCAATCACAAGTAAGAGAAGAAGTTTGGGGGAGGCATAATTAATAATGGAAATTAATTCACACACCCCTTGAGTCCTGTTGCAGAATGTATAGACTAGGAGGAGAGACTAACAGTACTGGTAGGACAAGTCACTCAGTGAGGGGTACCGCATCTATCTGTTTGTGTCTTACAACATCGGCAGATTATTAAATCATACACTGCCTATGGCCCTGTAGCAGCAAGGAAACAGTATGACGTAAAACAGTAACCCCTCACAAAATATTAACAATGTATGTAAAGTATAAACATAATCTAATCCCCTGACAAAAATAAACTTTGTAAAAAATCGCACAACAGCACCTGACCCACCCCTCTACCTAACCCCAACCAATGTCCAAAACGAAAAAGTCCAACCAATTGTCCATAAACCCCAAAGCCCAATTCCCACCCACCAAAAAAGGAATAAAAAAGGGGCAATCCAACAGGGTCTCTATCGGCAGGCTAGTCGTTCGACACGCTTCTCCAGGACTTTTATCCCCTCCTCTAGGTGGGCATTTTAGAGGAGCATGCTGCGCTGGAATTTCTTCCAGTTGCATCCACGGGGGCAGCAGTGCTGCATGAAGTGCGGCGGCTGGAGGTTGCCAGACCGTGGCGCTGTACCACTCAAGTGCCAGGAGGGGCTTGGCTGGGGTCCGGAGCATTGGAGGAGGCTGCAGCTGCTGCCGCCTTCTCCTCCTCTTCCACCAGGACCACCAGCCACCGATACTCTTTTTGAATGGCCTCAAGCTTCTGGCACCGGGTCTTGGCTGCCAACTCCTTCCTGTCCAGTTTGGATTTGGGTTGGAAAGGAGTAGCTATTTCAAGGAGAAAAAAAGTGTATTGTTACAAACTAACAATATACTCTTAGCAAAACAGTAAGACATATTATTTCGACACAGAGTGGCACAGTAGCACTAGCAAGCACAGTACATAACATTTGTGGTATGTATCTATCCTCCCACTTCCTCGGCCTCTAACATTTGTAGGAGTTTCAGGTATTATCCTAGGACTATGCACTCGAGTACACAGTACACCAGTCTTCTTTCACTCTTGTTTAGCAAAATTATGTAACCTTGTTGTAGCCGACCTGCCAACTCAGTCAGCTTGCACCAAAGACAAACATACTTGTGACGCACACTCACGTTAGTTTGATTTACTCCTGTCTGCATGTGGGGAAGCTGACTACACAATCATCATATTTTTCTATTACTGGTGGCACTTGCCATACTTTGTTACATGATCATCAAGGGCAACTGCTCAATTTCACTTTCACCCTGCCCTGACTATTACAAAGAGGCAGATGATATCTGATCCAAATGATCATTGCTTATATATGGGACGACATGAGGTACTTTGTTTTGATTGATTGTGTAATCATAACCATGCAGCCGATAGCTAGGCCACCCATGGCAGGCTGACACAGTCGAAAATAAATTAACATAGGTAGGGAGTGGGCCTCGGAGTTGGAGCGAGGTGCTTGATAGCAATACACATACACAATATATATGCTGTGCTTGCAAACTACTGTGAGTCAAGGGTGTATTCTGAAAATACAACTTCTATGCTTTGCTACTTTGGCACAGTCTCTTTTACATTCTCTTCAAAGTAAGACTCTTCATCGACTCACAGTCTCCACCTATGCTATCTATGATGAATACCATCCAGGCATCCATCCATTCAAAGTAAACATGACTATCATTCTTCTTAATCTCTCAACAAACCTTAGTTTGTTTCGCCAACAACAAACATTTATTCTTTTTTTCAAACCACCACCCATGCATCCTTCCATCCATGCTTGCCTTGGCTTTGAGTTTGACCCATGAAACACCCCGGAGGATTCTTGCTATCCACCCATACAGTTTCCCCCACCCAGAAAGGCATATTTTCTTTCACTTTCCACCCATCCTTCAACCACCCATGCATCTGATTCCTGTCAGCCACCTATGCATGCATCCTGCGTATCCTTCTCTGCCAGTCATTTTCGTTCAACCTCTCCATTAATGTCATCTGATCTGACTCTGTCTTCTCCATAAAACTTTCACAGCTGAGTTGAAGTCAGATAGAAGAGACCATTAGTTACTCAATTTACGCCGCTAATGCTATTGCTAATGCTATTGCTAATGCTATTGCTAATGCTCAGTAAAGGGAGTCTTCTTCAACCGTTGTTCACAACAACTTAGTCTTTATCAAGAGTACTGTGTCCTGCAGCGAGTGTAATTTCAATAAGTAAGGAATATAACTTACCACCACCCGCCACTGCTGCTGTCCCACCCCCTGCAGCTGCCTCATCTCCTGCTCGCTCCATACAGGCTGCGCCTGCGTCGCCTTCGCCACTGGCCCCATCACTGGTGGTCGGTACGCCTAGACAAAACATTACACATTTTTATACGCCATATACACCTCCCCCTATTCTTTTTCACTAGCAAGATTGAAAAAAAAAGTTAATACATATATATACTGTCAAGATTCGCTCCCTGTGTTCTCATGTCCACTACCAGGGGGCTGAACTGTGGGACTCTCCAGTGTTTTAATATGCTCCAGACACTCCCCTGCATGCATCTCTTGACTTCCAGCCATTTGGACACTATTTGGGAATTGACATCCATTCACAATCCATGCCGGGTTTTGTGGAAGCCATCCAGCTCATGCCTGAAACTCTATTACCCAGAACTCCTTGCTCATTGCTTTGTCTCCACCCCTGCAGGCCAAGGATGGGTGGAGGAAGCTCACTTGTGGCTGGCTGCTGCTAGCCTTCTCAAACCTGATGCATGTGATTACTGTGAGCTCTTTTAAGCCCCAGTTCCCTTCAGGCCAAGGTTGGTCATTGTAGCTGTTTACAGGTGAGACCGATCCTTGTTTCCAGTGCTCCTGAGATTTTGCTATTCTTGTTTCCTGAGCTTTAGTTATGCCTTGTTCCTGGCCTGCTGCTTTTTTCCCTGTTTCTTCTTCCTGAATTAGCACTGCCCGCAGTGCTACCCTGACCCCCGAGCCTTAGTATTCCTTGTTCCTGAACTGCAGCAGTTTCCCTTCTCCCGAATTAGCACTGCTTGCAGTGCTACCTTGTTTCCTGAGTTCCTGAGCTATAGCTATTCCTTGTGCCTGAATTAGCGCTGCCTGAAGTGCTCTTGTTTCCTGAGTTCCTGAGCTATAGTTATTCTTTGTTCCTGTTCCTGGGCTTCAGCTATTTCTTGTTCCTGATTTGCACTGCTTGCAGTGCTCTCTTGACTCCTTAGCTGGAGCTATGTCCCGATTCTTGAACTAGCATTGCCTGCAGTGCTGCCTTGACTCCTGAGCCTTAGCTCACTTCTTGTTCCTGCCCCAGCACTGCATTCTATGCTACTTTATTTTCTTGATTCCTTAACCTGCACTATTCTAGAATACCCTTGTAGCCACCCCTTCTGTGTATCCCTTTCCAGTCCCTGCCTTTCTTCCCATTTTCGTGGTTCCAGTTCTAGTTTGCTGTCTTTCTATTCTGCTGTCTTACATCTGTTACCTTGTATGTTTGTTACCTGCTTTCTGCCATGTGTGCCCTGTGATTTCCTTCCTTTCTTGTTAAGTACTCCTCCTTGCTAGCTTCTTGTCTATTGTGCTTGTGTTTAGTTCTACCCCCTTGTTGTTACTGCCTAGCATGTGCCTGTTTGATCGCCATGATCCATGGGCACAGCTGACTAACTAGGTGGTGTTTCTTGTTCACTGTGAATATTGTCTTTGAGTTACATTTATAACATCACCATAGGTATAAGCGCTATAGACCCTGCCTTTGCATGCATATCCTACATGTGGGCATTTGCAGTCAGTATCTGTAACAGCAATTTTGGGTAAGAAACTTACTGGGCTTCAGTCTTACTGTGTGGACCTCCTGAGTGCTTTACCCTACACCACCCTTTATGGTTAATGTTGTTTCATATATATGTCTTGCACATTCCTCCTGGGTGTAGTTATTCTGAATGCTAAATTGCCTTGTGAGTGCCCTTCCTTTCTGAGTTTTTTTTTTTTGTCCTCATTTGCCTTGCCCTCCTCTATATAAGCCACCAGCCACCATGCGTGTCATACTCCAAGATAAAAGGTGTTTACTGTTGCCCACTCGGTGACACGATTTCTGAGGATTGGCAGTAGATGGACCTTAAGAGGTATAGGGAATAAACAGGAGCGGGCCTGCCCTTACTCCATCTTGGTATTAATAACCTGTAGGACCAACCATGGTACGAAGGAAAGGGGCCCTGGTCCTTGGAGTAGAATGGCATAATCATAGGACTGGGGAAAAAAAAGAAAGAAAAAAAAAGAAAAAACCCGGCAACTATTTCCACTGAACCAACAAGTCCCAGAAAGCCAAGTTACGATTACTGCAAGTTCTGGCCATATCCGTCTTAGATGTTTCGTACATAGATGATAACCAGTTTGCATGTAATGGTGCCGTATTTTCTGTCCAGACTTTACATATCTGTCTCCTGGCCAGCAAAACTGCATAGAACAAAAGAGACCTTGCATGACCAGTTATACTAGCATCCCAGCCAAAGATGATAAGTGGAAGTGTGATGGACAAGGATATGTTTAAGATAGATTCTAGAGTTACTTTCACTTCCTCCCAGAACTGGGTAATGTAAGGGCAATCCTTGAACATATGAACGTCCGAGGCCTCGATGTAGTTACACTTTTTGCATTTCTTGCCTGGGATACATTTAGACAGTTTCAGGGGGTGAGAGGTAGGCTCGATGTATCGTAAAAAAATTGCTGGTTTTACAGTTTTATATAGGAGGATACAAGATCTTTTTCAGGTTTCTGCACATTGGGCACCTAACTTTTCCCCCCACAATTCCTCCGGAAGAGTCAACTCTCCATCAGCCTCCTCTAGCAAGCTCCAGTCACCTCTTTACCCCCCTTGTTGTTCCACCAACTGTTGTTCCATGGTACTAATCTTCCCAAGTGGTACCCCTGTCCTACACCGAGCCTTGACCCAACTGTCTAATTGTAGGAACTTAAATCTAGAGAACCCAGGGCCCAACTGTTCCCGTAGCTCCTCCCAAGACCTCAAGGACCTTCCTGCCATCAGTTCTCCCCATCTTGTTATTCCTCCATCCCTCATCGGGATTGCTAGCCTGTCTTTCATACATAGTGGCGTGCCCGGGGAGTCCCAGACAGGTGCATAGTTTGAAAAATACGCCAGACCTAGTCTTTTCCTTATCTGTAGCCAGGCTTTCGCCTGAGACATTAGGATTTTTAACTTGACTTTTTTTAAAGTATTTTTGGTCCCCAAATTTAAACAAATATCCGTCTGTTGGTAATGCAACACCTACCAGCATGGCTTTAAACATTGTCCCAGCAGATGTATTTGATGGTGATTTTAAAAGCATTCTAGAATGGGACAGCTGAAAAGCCCATGCATAGTATTGCAAATCCGGTAATGCTAGCCCCCCCTTTTCCCTCCTCCTCCTCAACTTCTTCCATGCCAACCTCACCGATTTATAATTCCAAATGAAGGAATTTATCTCTCTCTGGCACTTATCCAAGGTTTTACCATCAAATGCCAGGGGGATGGTGTTGAAAATGAATGTAAATTTAGGAAGGATAGACATCTTTATCAGACTCACTCTGCCTAGTATGGTAAGTAGAAGATTGGACCAAGTTTTTAACAGTTTTCTACGCTTATTGTTCACTCTCTCTAAATTGGCTTGAGCGATGCCTCCAACATCTTGAATCACCCGGATTCCCAGATATCGCGTTGAGTTAGTCACATCCAGCTGTAATCTAGGGATGTTCCATGCCATGATGTCGGTTTTACTGGCATTTATCTCATACCCCGAGATGCGACCAAACTCTTCAGCCCTCTTAATAACCACAGGGAATGATGTCTCTGGATCGGATGTTAAAATAAGGATGTCATCTGCATACAGTGCGACCCGCCTCTCCCACTCCCCAAATCTGAATGATGGAATATTTTCATCACCCCTTAAGATTTGTGCAAACAGCTCGATGTACAGATTGAAGAGGAGGGGAGAGAGTGGGCAGCCCTGCCTCGTGCCCCTCATAATTTTAAAAGCATCTGTCAAAGCGCCAATAATTAGCAGCCTTGCCGATGGAGCATTATACATGAGGGATACGGTCCGGCAAAAATTCTCACCGAAGTTGAACTTCTTCAGCACTGCAGCCAGATAGGGCCAATTGACCCTATCGAATGCTTTGGTCGCGTCTAGGGTGAGTGTGGCCAATGGAAGAGAAAAGGTCGAAGCAATATCTATTGCCCCCACCAAATCATACGTCAGGTCAGATAACTGACGCCCTTTGATAAATCCCCTCTTGATCCTGATGTACAATTTCCCCTATTACTGACCCCAATCTAGCTGACATGATGGAAGCGAAGATCTTATAATCGCTATTCAGTAACGATATCGGGCGATAGGACCCACATAAAGTTGGGTCCTTTCCCCGGTTTGGGGATCAGTACTATGGTTGCCTCGCCCCAAGATTTTGGGGGATCTTGCCCTTTCCCTAGGATTTCATTAAAGAGGGCAGTCAGTGTAGGGGCAATGACATCCCCCAAGGCGCGGTATAATTCACCTGGTAGCCCGTCAGGACCTGCTGCCTTCCCATGTTTGAGTTGCCTAATAGCTTTCCTAACTTCGGCCTCAGATATTTCCATCTCCATACCTTCGCTCTGTATTAATGAGAGATAGGGTAGGGAAATCTGGTCCAACCATGTATCCCTTACCAGCTGATCGTCCGGGGTATCTTCCCTATATATCCCCTCAAAAAATCCCCTAAAAGCAGTACCTATCTCCTGATTAGAAATCCTGGCTACGCTCTCACCTTCAACCTTGATTTCTCTAATGTAATTTTGGGCTTGGTCTGCCTTAACCTTCCATGCCAATATCTTGCCCGCAGCCTCCCCAAACTCAAAATGGGAGATCTTACTCGCCTCCCATCTCTTCGTGACTCTTTCTTGTAAAATGCTCTCTAATTGATTTTTCAGTTCGCCCAGATTTGTTTGGTCGTTGGGTGATCCAATTGAGGCCCTAAGCCTCTGCTCAATCGACTCCATTTCCTGCTCAAGATTCTTGATCTTCTTTCGATACATACTATGCCGGTAGGAGGCTCTATTTGTTATGCACCCTCGCAGAAATGCTTTCAGGGTCTCCCAAACCGTATCTAGTGCTGCGGAATCTAGATTTACTTCCAAGAATGAAGTAGTGTCGCTTACCAAAAACCTGACTTCCTCTTCTTCTAGTAAAATAGTACGGTCGAATGACCAGGATGGATGTTTAGTCTGGGCTTCAGGTTTGAGAACAAACAAAAGAGCTGAAGGGTCCGATAGGTGAGATGGAAGATAGTTTATCCCAGAGAGGGAATTTTTAAGACAATAGCTGAATAGCGCGTAATCGATTCTTGATTTGTGTTTGTATTTGAGGTTCCTGTAAGAAACCCCTAATTTGTTACCCGCCTTTTCTCTCCATAGGTCTGCCAAACCCAACTGTGTCATTATTCCTAGAAGGGACTGTCTGGATTTGGAGGGCATGCAGGCTAGGAACTTGGGAAGTCATCAAATGGTTCCGTATTATCTCTAAATAAGACGGATCATCAATATTAGGCCCGTAATACCCAACTAAATGACACACCCAACTGTCAATAGACACATTCACCAGAAGCCATCTTCCGCTCTGATCTTCCTTATAGTCTAGAATCTGAGCCTTTGCTGATTTTTTAGATATTAAGAGTATTCCTCTTATGTTGGCATTGTGGTCAGTGCAAATAAATTTATCTATCCATCTCTGCCTTTTTAAAAGAATATTGGCCTCTGTTTTTAGAAGATGTGACTCCTGGATGACAATGATCTGTGAGGGGGAATCTCTTAGGTATTGTAGAATGCGCTCTCTTCTGCCCCTCACGCGCAGACCATTAACATTCCATGACAAGAATTGAACAGAGGTCATCGTTTGATGTCTATCCTCTTTCCCATTTCCTTCCTCCTAACGAATTTTTTTCCACAAGGTTGGCAGTATACCCAACTGGGGCACAAAACAAAAAATAGGAAGACCTAACTCCTGAGGATTTTTGACTTTTTTATTCTTTCATCCCCCCCCAACTCCCTTCTCCCCACCCTTGAAGAACCCTTCCATACTTACTCCGACCAGATGTGAGGCCGGATTTGTGTCCTAGAGACACCATTCCCTCCTGCACCGCTAAGTGCCCCTTAGACCCCTCTGGAGCAACCAAACGTAGTTAGATTTTTTTTCTTTTTTCCTCCCTCCTTTTTGTCCTTCACCTTTCATCTCTCTTTTTTTTTCTTTTCTCTTTTCCCTCTTTTCCCCTTTCTCTCCTTTTCTTCTTTTTTTTTTTCCTTCCTGGAAGGCTCATACTCAAGCCCAAATCTTCCCCTTTTTATTATTGGTGTGTTATTTATTTATATTCATCTGGTTTTTTTGTTTTTTTTTTCCCACCCCGTATAGTGTGAGCAAAAGAAAAAAAGGGAGGATTTTTATTTTATACCTTTCATACCTTTAAACTCCCCCCTAATACTCCCTTTCTGCCACCTCAACCTTTATACTCTACCCTATTTTTTCAAGCGGGCTCAAGACAAATTACAGATCGGAACGTTAGATGGCATTGGAAGAGGGAAGTGGTAACTTGTACAAAATCAACTAATATATCCTATCTATGAGAGAAGAGTGTGGGCAACAAGACCAGCCCGCTCTGATTGTTCTAATTGTTCCAGCACTAAACTCTACCCTGAGAGAGACTACTGATAAGCTCCAACAATTCGTCAGCCTCCAAAGGGGATCTGACATTGTGCATCTTGTTATTGTACATAACCCGCAAAAATGCGGGAAACCTCATCTGGACAGTTGCACCGGCAGCCCTAAACTTGTCCATCCTCTGGCCCAGTTCCCACTGTCTATCCAGAGTGGGTTTGGAAAGGTCAGATCGTACTTCGAAAGAGAAGTCAGGGCACTTTAACGATTTTGCTTTTAGTGAAAGGTTTAAGATTTTCTCCTTTAAAGTGTACGTAAGGAAATTAATCAAGATCTTCCTAGGCTTTGTTCTGCCAGGATTTAAACGAAATGGGTCACGATGTATGCGTTGGATGTCTTTGTCAAGCTCCTCGACAGATTCCTCGAGATTAAGAGCGTCCTTCAATATTTTAATTGCGAAGGCCTTGAGGTCCCCTCCTTCCTTTCCCTCTGGTATCTTCAGGAGTCGCAGGTTGTTTCGCCGTGAATAGTTCTCCAGTGATTCGACTCTCTCTTTCATAGCATCTCCTTCCCTCCATAAGTTTTGGATCTTTAGTTCAGCAACTGTTAAAATCTAGATTGTGGCATAAACATTATCGGCGCCATCTTGTCCCTTTTCAGACTCGTACGTGCGCGTAAGCGGCAGCCATTTTGAATGCCATGGCCTCTCTGCCCACTGCCGATAGCCAGCGCGTCTCTCCCCCTCACCCTCCGGCCTCGCAAGCATCCCCCGCGCTCTGATAGCCCCCGATCTCTCCTGCCTGGGCCATAAACGCACCTCCAGCGCCACCCTGCCTCAGAGCCACATCCCGTGCTGAACCCCCACACTCCTTTCATCTCATTTCCCTTTGATAACCTCTTCCTCCTTGTCCGATTGTCCAACCCGTTCCCAGGCCATCACCTAGCCCAGCAGATGCAGTTTATTGGCCCCTACAGTAGGAACTCACCCCACATCAAAGGAGCGGGGATTAATCAATGCCTTCACACCCCTAGATCCGACCGATCGCCCGCATTCCTGTTCCCAGCGGAATGTCCAGCTGCGCGATAGCCATCACATGCTGAGATCGGGGTGGGAACTCTACTGTAGATGTGTGTGGGAACGGGCCTGAACCGGGGATTCCGAGGATGTCTTTCTGTACTTCAAAGTAATATTACGGATGCAATGTATGCAATAAAGCCATAAAACTGTGTATAAGAGGCCAGGCCTCAGAGATGCGGTTAGAGCACCTCGAGAAGATACCCTGTTGTCTGATTTGACGTGTTCTGCTCCGTCGGAATAAACTCCTGTTTCCTGCCTTCCAGTCTCCAGCGCCTGCCTCTTTGTTTGGTAATCTTGAGTTGGGTGAGAGGCGGCTACGCCGGGCAATCCTAAAAGGTTATCGATCTTATTTGCCTGCCCTTTTTACAATTGGCGTCCCAAACGTGGGGCCCAGCAGCGGCACGTGGATCCAGTGGGAGAGGTCCTGACGACAGTGTGAATGACTGCAATGATCGGGAAGAGCTCCTGCCCGATAGACCCTCGTCTGGCAGCCGATCATCCGAACTTCACCGGTTCCGAGCAGACCTCTCTCGAGTGATCTACGGTCCTGACTGGGAACCATCAGGAGTGCCACAGCAATTACGGAAAATAGAGGACGGTCGGGCGCTGGAAGCGGAAGACGAGAAACTGTCCATGCGGTCCGGGTAAGGTCGTGCATCATGACGAATTGCGAATTGATTGTTTGATTGTTTGAAAATACTAGTATTACTCATTTGATTGTTTCTGAGAGATTCTCTGTCTGCAAACGGGGAAGAATAGGAGTATTCTCTCTTTGCAGATAGTGAAGGGTAGGTAACGCAGGCTTTTGCCCCCATTGTAACCCGTCGTGCCTACTTCCCTCTCCATTTGATTGATTGTTTATCCAAACATTGACTGTTTTGAAATTGGTTCTCTTTGGATTATTCTCTATTTGCAAACAAGCACAGAGTCGAAATACTCTGTTTAGTCGTTGCAGATAGTGAAGAATAGGTAACGCAGGCTTTTGCCCCCATTGTAATCCGTCGTGCCTAGTTTATTCCTCATTTGATTGATTGTTTATCCGAACATTGACTGTTCGGAATTGGTTCTCTTTGGGTTATTCTCTATTTACAAATAAGCACAGAGTCGAAATACTCTGTTTAGTCTTTGTAAATAGTGAAGGATAGGTAGTGCAGACTTTTGTCCCCATTGTAACCCGTCATGCCTATCTTCGCCCCGTTTGTTGGTAGTTGGTTCAGCCCGGACCGCTTATTAGAGGTGAACCATCCGGCTCCACTGGAAGGCACCCCTAATAAGGACATGTTTACTAAATATGGACTAGTCGCCGTTGCTTATAGTAAGCTGTGGCATAAATACACGAGAAAGGATCGGGAAAGTCAGTGGCCACTGATAGGATCCTTTGATGACGATAAAATAAACATACTGGGAACAGCCCTTTATAACAATAAGACAACACCCACTATGCTTGATAGTTTCGGCATGTGGCGCAAAGAAGCAGAACAGCGGAAAAAGAGAAATGAGGTCAGATTAGAGAAGGAATTACGAAAAGCAGCTCACCTAGCCGCTAACAAATTGAAGAAAGAAATAAAAGAAAGAGAGGAAGCCAAGCTGAAACAAGAGTCCGAATCATCGGACCAGTGTCCCGTTAGGACACCCTCTACGCTTTACTCTGAGCTACCTTCGAAACAGCGAGCGAACGATGATTTACTACTAGGCCCCCGATCATCTACATGCCTCCTCCATATGCCCCCTCCCAACCCTTAGCGCAGCACCCGCAGCCCCCAACGACAGGCGAGAGTAGTGCCAGAGCCTCGGTCCTCATGGCCTCTGCGCCAACCGAACCCCTTGTACTCAGCACAGCGCGAACAGCGACATCAGATGACCCCGAAACTAGGAAAGAAGACTCTGCTAGACTGAATCGATTAAGCAAGGATGAACGAGCAGGGATCGATAAGATTGTAAAGACACTAGTGGAACGAAGGGAAAGTGAGGATTACGTAACTGATATGTACAATACATATGCCAATAGCCACAGACGACACTTTGTCGTACGCCTTTGTTACCATACCCTTAATGCCTACGAAGACTGATACCAAGACAAAGGCCCTGAAAGCCTAACGAATCTGTATAGGAAAGTTGACATTGGAGACTGAAGCGAGTGTGATGTGACGAACCTCTTCACGCGTACGCTTGAAGTTTTCCGCCACCTCACTGAACAGAAACTAGGAACTAACACCACGACTCCTGTTGCGACTGAACCCCGAGTAGAAAAAGTTGACACGATGATTCCCATAAAGGAGGCCGCTCCCTATTGGGTTCCCCCACGAGGTCAGGGAACACATGAGGATATTAACCACCAAGATGCGAGAGGGAGGGTAGTTTACAACTGGGTTTACCAACCATGGGATCGGCAAGACATCCTGACTTTCCGAAAGTCCTTGCCTGATCTACGAAAGAACCCCACTGCCTTCTATACAGAATTAGGCACCGCCTTGGGTTCGACGAATATGACCCTAGCAGACATCGATTTGTTTTTTGGGCTATGTCTGCCAGCTGATGTGTGGAAGCAAATCCGGAAAGTCGACCACCTTGAGCTGTTCGGACATACCTGGGTACAACTCGGTGACATAGACAAGCAGCGAGAGCCCGGACAGAAACTTTGAAAGCCATTTTAGACCTACCAGATAAGATTGTGCAGAAATTGAAAACCCTAGTCCCAGAAAGGAAGGTGGACTGGTCGATAGTAACGGCCTGCCGCCAGAAACCCCAGGAAGACGTATCAGAATACTTCTCCCGGTTTGAAACGGTGTTCTCCGATTACAGCGGCCAGGACATGACCACCGCAACCGGACATCATCTGTTTGTCCAGAATTACGTGAAAGGCCTGACACCAGAAGTCTCGCAAAAGCTGCAGACTAGCGAGAGTAGTTGGGCGGCCTCCAAGCCCGCAGCTATCCTTCGGATTGCTCAATACTATGAACGACAGAAGAACGAGAACGACCGAGCGACTGAGACAAAGAAAAAGGACTTGAAAGAAAGAGTGATGATTGCTCAGTTGCAAGGAGTGACTATAGGAAGGGAACAGTATAGAGGAAACTACCAGTCGAATGCTCCTAGAAATCCACCCCCTAGAGACCGCACACCCGCACCCAAAGCTCCACGAACAGACATCGACGAGAACCAATGTGCGTTTTGCAAAGGATTTGGTCATTGGAAGTCTCAATGTCCATTTATGCAAGAAGCAATCAGAAATAGAGACACGAGAGACGTAGCGGGTGGGCCAAGAAATAGAGGACAGGGACGAGGGCACACAAACGACACCAACAATGACAGACCAAGCAGACCGAACACGTTTGACCGAACCCGACAGAACCAATGCCAACAGACAGACTGCGACAATGCCCACGACTTCGCATAGGACTGCCAAGGGCAAGGGAGGGATCCAGTCGAGCTCTATGTTGACCAACAAGGTCCTTATGTCACCGCTAAGGTCCTAGGTACGAAGTCTCCATTTTTGGTAGATACTGGTGCAACACGTAGTGCGGTGTCTAAACGATTGATTCCCAGGGCACCCTTGTCTGGCTCACACATTACATCAATAGGTTTTGATGGAATGCCCTCCACTAATCCCTTGTCCACACCAATCTCCTTTAACTTGGATAATAACACCACTGACACAACGTTTTTGCTCTCCTCCAACACCCCGGATGCCATTATGGGACTTGACTTGTTGAAACATTTTCGAGCTACTATTAGGTGTTCACAAGATGGGGTTCGAGTCATTCTATACGACAACCCGTCACTGCTCAGATCTTGTCCCACACGACGCATGTTTTCCATCACTGATGCTGACTTGTCCCTACTCGACACTCTACCTCTGTACCTGTGGGCAAAAACTGACTCGGACGTAGGACGCATGATGATAGACCCTGTGCACATAACTGTCCGACAAGACGCAGTGCTCCCAAAACTTCCACAGTATCGGATATCGCCCGAGGGCGAGAAGGCATTGGTAAAAATCATCCAGTCCCTGGTAGACGCAGGAGTGGTAGAGGAAGTAGTTAGCAATGTTTGCAACAGCCCTATCCTACCTATTGTAAAGAAGCAGGGTGAGGGAGATGAAAAAGCGTACCGCTTCATCATCGACCTACGAGAGATTAACAAAGTAGTTGTACCTCAGTACCCCATAGTCTCAGACATCACCACCATTTTGACCCTGATTCCTTCCACTGCCACCACCTTCACGGTAATCGATCTCAAAAATGCATTCTTCTCCATCCCCATCCACCCAGACAGCCGCTATCTCTTCGGTTTCACCTTAAAATCCCGCTCATATAGATTTTGTAGAGCACCCCAAGGCTACACTGAAAGTCCCAGCATCTACAGACAGGCCCTCAAGAGACAGCTGGACGCAGTCCAGTTACCGGATGGAGTGGTGTTGATACAGTACGTCGATGATATCCTTTTGGCGGCCGACACCACTCCACTTGCAGTCACAGCCACCATCCAACTCCTGCACTTCCTCGCGGAAAGTAGCCACAAGGTCTCCAAGAAGAAGTTGCAATTCTGCCAACCCCAGGTCACTTACCTAGGCCATCTCCTGTCCAAAGACGGGAGAAAGCTTACACCCGATCGAATTCAGGCCATTCTAGAAACCCCTGCCCCCAAAACCCAGAAGCAAGTCCGCTCTCCGGTAGGCCTCACCTCCTTCTGCCGGCAATGGTTACCAAATTTCAGCCTCATTGTGAAACCACTACTTTCCCTGCTAGCTTAAGATGTCCCCTTCCCGCTCCCTTGGACCCCTGAGTGCCAATCCTCCTTCAAAGAACTACGAGACGCCCTTTGTTCTGCACCGGTCCTAGGAACCCCTGATTACACAAAACCCTTCTCTCTCTACACTCACGAAAGGGAGGGATGCTCTTTGTCTGTCCTGACTCAAACCATTGGCCCCAAGCAACGCCCATGTGCCTACTTCTCTGCCACTCTTGACCCTGTAGCGAGAGCTTTGCCTGCCTGCCTTCGAGCCGTAGCTGCTGCTGCTGTCCCTATCCGACAAAGTGAGGGGATCGTACTCCCGAATTCCCTCACGGTGTTAGTGCCCCATGCTGTTGACACCCTCCTGAACCAGACTAAGACACAACACCTGACTAGCGCACGACTGACTGGGTACGAACTAACTCTGCTCGCACCCCACTTCACGCTGAAAAGATGCACCACGCTGAACCCAGCCACCTTGTTGCCTCAGCCTGAGAACGACCCCAATGTACCCCCTATACATGACTGTGTGACCCTCACGGACGAACAGACTAGGAGTAGGGTTGACCTTTGAGACACAGCTTTCCCAGATCCTGACGGAGAGCTATGGGTGGATGGCTCTTGTATCAAACTCACCGATGGCACCACCTCAGCTGCTTATGCAGTTACCACAGCCCGAACTGTAGTTGAGACCGCCCGCATCCCACAAAAGTCTGCACAGGCAGCAGAACTAATTGCCCTCACACGAGCATGTATCCTAGCAGCAGGGACGACAGCAAACATTTACACCGACAGCCAGTATGCCTTCGGGGTGGTTCATCATTTCGGGCTCCTGTGGAAGGAGAGGGGATTCCTGACCTCACACGGCACACCCATCCTACACGGAGATCTAGTCTCCGCTCTGACTGAAGCGGTCCTCCTTCCCAAGCGACTTGCTGTGATCAAATGTCAGGCACACAAAAAGGTGACGGATATCATTGGACAAGGGAATGCACTGGCCGACGTCACCGCCCGCACGACAGCCGAGAATAGGACGACAACACGCATATACGTGACCAGGTCACAAACAGAAAAATGGAAAGACGCTAGGGAGACCATTAGGGACATCCAGATGGCCAGCGCACCACACAAATTGACTGAATGGGCACGGGTGGGACTGAAAGACGATGAAGGCTGCTGGCGGACAAAAGACACAAACAAATGGTTGCTACCCAATTCATACTTGATCCCTATACTGACCATGGCTCACTCCCCTGCACACATAGGATCGGCCCCTATGGCTGAACTTGTCTCCCGAGTTTGGCATAACGACAAAATCACAGACTCAGCCAAACGTCTTGTCCAACAATGCCTAGTCTGTCTGCAACACAACCCTGGGAAAGGAACTGTCGTACCCCGGGGAGGGTTTGGGGTCCCCAACCATCCATTTGAGGTCCTACAGATGGACTATATCCAGTTAGAAAGATGCCAAGGACTGAAGTACGTGCTTGTTGTTGTGTGCGCATTCAGCAAGTGGGTGGAAGCCTACCCGACTCGTGACAACACTGCCATTACCACTGCAAAAGTACTACTGAAAGAATTCTTCCCTCGCTACGGCCTTTGTCGAATTTTGTGGAGCGACAATGGCCCCCACTTCGTAGCCGAGGTTATCCAACTTATCCTGAAGGGGTTGGGGGTACGACAGAAGTTTCATGCAGTCTTCCACCCCCAATCTGCTGGACTGGTTGAGCGACATAATGCCACCCTAAAGCTCAAACTAGCGAAGATAGTGGCTACCACAGGACTGAAATGGCCGGACGCCCTTCCACTGGCATTGCTGTCAATGCGTTCCACCCCCACCAAACACCACTTGACCCCTTACGAGGTCGTTTTTGGCCGACCTATGAGCATCTGGTCTGCTCCAAAACCCACATCCATTCACGACGTCCCGGACGTCCTTATGTCTGACTATTTGTACAATTTGACTAAAACACTGTCTATTATCCATCAACAGGTGCTGCAGGCCATCCCCGATGCTTCCAGGGGCCCCGGACACGACCTCCAGCCTGGCGATTACGTCTTAGTCCGGAACTTCCAGCGTGCAAAGAGTCTGGAACCCCGGTGGACGGGCCCCTGGCAAGTCTTGATCACCACCCGAACAGCTCTTCGAGTGGAGGGGAAACGAAATTGGCTGCACGCACACCGTTGCAAGAAGATCTCTCCGACCCTGACGTTGACCGAAGACGTAACCACCCAAGAAGAGCTCCTGAACAAAGACCGACCATCCCTGAGCTGCTACCCTGAAACAGAGACACTCAAATTGGCAAAATTCCCCGATCCCACTGTGCCATCCAGAGAAGGGTATAACCTGCAACGAAAGGAGGGAGCTTCGGCTAAGCAGACCACTGACTAAGTTACAATTCTCAGAGCGGTGGCCTAACACTACTAAGGCTGCCAGGAGAGAAGCCAAACCAAGTTTGTGGTTCTGCCCGCTACCGAGCCCCTTGAAAATGATGGAAGCGCCCGATACGAAGATGATGGAAGCAACCGGACATCCGAAGACCCACTACAGAAACCCGAAGACTAACAGGTTACACAGCTCAAAAACTATTGCCCTCTTTATCGCCCTTCTCTTTTGCCTCCTCCTCATGACCACCCTCTGGATTGTGGAAGAGAGCGCACCGGCTCATAAGACATTTCTAACAACTGCACAGCCTACCACCATGAAAGAACACTACCTGGTCTCTCTTTCACCTCAACTCCGAGAAAGACGTAAGGAGTTCTGGAACAACTCCTTCGTACAGTTGCTGCATCAACACAACCTTGCTGCCAATGCCACAAATTGCTGGATTTGTGGGTTGATACCACATGCCGCTGGACATTCCATCCCTTTCATCCCTTCACCTTTCTCTGTTCATGGTTCCTGCCTTGCTTGGCTGATCCTCTTGCAAGAGAGTTACAAGGACAATACCACTTCCAGCGAAACTATGTCACACTTTTATCATGGGGTCTGGTTGAACAAAACAGGAAGAAATGCTGCTCCCTTTTGCCCTCTGACCTCCAACGTCTCTATCCACATGGACATCCCCGCCAAAGAGCGAGTTGAAATGCAGGTATTCAACAACCCAGTGAGACCCACCTTCTCCTATCTCCGGAAACGAACAGCTGCCACCCTAACTGTAGCCCTATCTGTCGTCAATGTCTCGGGCCTTGTATGCATCAAAGGCCTTGGGACACAGATGGTGGGCCACAGTGCTTGCCGCATCACCAGAACTTTGGACTCAACTGATCCACCCTCTTTTGTCACCTCTCCGAACATATACTTTATCTGTGGTACGAAAGCCTACACCTGGCTCCCAAAGGGCTGGGGAGGTACCTGCTACATTGCCTTCATCCTTCCACCAACCTATGTGGCTCCAGCAAACCATCACTGACAAAAGCGAGCAGGAGACATTGTGGTAAATAAATAATTAATTACCGGTTCTATTTTTCAGGATACTCGTATAAACAGATAGCTCAATAAATAAGAGACAGGATTCGAGGTATCTTGAGTCTACAGGCTTTAATCAGGCATAAAGGACAGGAACAGGACAGCCTGCAGCCAGCCGTGGGTTTGGGTACACAGATCCAACACGAAGTGTCCATCTAGGTGGATGCGGGTCCTGACGTGTCTCTTTATGGGACCGGTATGTTTCGTACTGTTTCAGCAGTGCATCTAGTAATTCTAGTAAGTTCCGTTCTCGAGAAATTCATGTGTTTCTGTTCTCAGTATTCCAGGTAATATTCTGTCCGAACTGTTATTTTAAATGTTATCTCAATGTGTTTTCAATGTTGTGGTATGAGTGATTTGTTCTTCCAGTTATCATTGTGTTTATCGTGTATTGTATTGCGTCCAGATTCAAGGTTTACAGAATGCCTCTATTCTCCAAATTACGTCAGTTAAAAACCAGAAAAGGGCTGCTCGAGGAAGCAGTCCCTGTCCCTCCTAGGGACAGTCCAGGACATTTTATGTAACACAAGCATGGCTTAAGTGCCATAATATATCTAGACTTATGGTATGATTATACCAGACATCTCGAAGAAAAATATAGATGGCCTGTATCAGGCACATGGGATGCCGAGTGCATCATGCGAGTAGAAGAAGCATTATGGAAAAAGAAAGCCAGACAGTCCCAGAAAGATGCCATCGAGTTATGGCGCAAAGAATCTCATAGAAGAACAGAAAAAGAAATCAGAAAAACAGAATTAAGTAGGGAATCTTCAGAAAAAGCCCAAGAAAGGGAATTAATCGAAGTAGGTGAACGAGTTAAAGCAGAACAGTCAGACAGACAGAGAAATGCCCTTATTAAGGGTATGTATCCTCTTCTTGCCGAGGGCTTGCCAAAAGCAACCCCGGAAGCACCATGTAATTTACCGCCACCATTAGTTCCGATTAAGCTACGTCATAAACCGACCGCAGCTGATATTTTTCTCTCGTCCTATTTGGACGACACAGTCCCAGAATATGCAAATCCTGTTCCGCCAGCTCCTGTAAATAATGTAATTCCTGTTCCTCCAGCCACCGGGGCACCCGTTGCAGTACCTGTCACGGTACCCCCGGTCCAGCCTACAGTACATGTACCCGCTACATCAGTCACTCTGCCAGCACGTACAATACCCGTCAACGATTCTAGTCTAGGGGCCACGGGGGGAAGTCCTCCTGGAACCCCGCCTCAACACAGACGTATGACGATACTTGAGTTACATGAACGAGCGTTACAGCGTTCGCCAAAAATTCAGACATTTGCAGATATCAAGCGAGCACTTACTGAATGTCGTTATGATCCAGTTCCAGGCGATGGCCACATGGTCATATATTCATTACGTTTAAGACGGGTGACCGATTATTTGGACACCCTGCCCGATATGAAAGGTTATCTAGACAGAATATATCGTTTTATCCGTACAGGAGTAGATCCAGAAAGTATTGGCGACGCCATGGTCCAAAGAAAAGTCGAGATTCAGCTCATGCTTTTAAAATTCCTAATTAATTGTTTAATAAGGGAACAAGACTATCCAGATAAAGATCCGGAAGAAATGAAAGTCCTGACCAGGTGGAGTGACCACATAGCCGAGGGAAAACACAAGACACAGAACAGTACAGAGAGTATGTACAAGAAAATAAGAAAAGAAATTGTAAGTATACACGAGAAAGAAAGAGTAAGTAGAGCAACCGAGAAAGAGAATGACTCTTCTACGGAAGAGGTAGACGACGAGAATCCCTCCAGAATAGCGTATGTAGGTAGAACTAAACTTTCCGACCGACCTTCACGCCTAGATCACAAGAAAGTTTTTCCCTCTCCAGCAGCAGAACAAGGTTCTCTAGAACAAGTATTCCAGGCTACAGATAAAATCCTGAAATCACGAATAGGCTATAGTGAGCTTAGTACAATGCATGAACAAGAACTAGCCCGATCAGCAGTCCGATGGACTACTGATTCTGCCACTTTTCCAGACGAAATAGTGGCACAAATGTTTCTGAAATTGCCCCCAGCCGAGCAGCGACTGGTGGGTATGTATATGATCCAGCACCTCATTACACTGTATGAGGGACAGCATTCTGATCCAGGTCCGTTACATGATGTTTTGAACGAGTTACTCCAGTATAGATGGAGAGGTCTAGGTACCGATTTGATTAGTATCATTCTAGAACAGCGCCACAAATACCGAACGTTTCTGAATCCGCATTTTGTTCACGTCTCACCCCCAGAAAGTAAATCATTCTACATAGATAGACAGCATCCGTTACGAGAAGTACACCCAGTTAGGACAGCGGGTGGTGATCTAGAACGAGTATTTGTTTACACCCCTATCACAAAGATGGAACTCTTAGAGATGAAGAAATTAATTCCCTGTCACGACAAAGATCCAGCAGGGTTCCATCGAGAATTAAAAGACATGCTCCGTATGGGAGAATACACGTATCCTGATATCAATAAAATGTTAAAGGTCCTGTTGCCTGCGGGCATATATGAAAAACTCAAAGAAAAAGAATGGGAGGTGGGAGAGAAAAAGATAGATTGGACAGCTCTAGAAGCTGAAGATAATACACGAGTACCAGGTACCGGTCTTGGGGATAAAGCTAAAGAATTGCCCGAGTTATTGATACAAGTTTTGCCAAGATTACTAGCCACGAAAAAGGAAGACTGGGATGCCATCTCAGCCTGTAAACAGAAACAAGACGAAGATACCAGTGATTTTTATTCTAGATTTGAGAAATGTTTTATTATTAACAGTGGTCTGAGAACGAGTAGTGAATCATACCCTCATCTTTTTGTTACCAAACTAGTAGCAAATTCAAGTCCACAAGTTAAAAATCGAGTACTGAAAGTCGAAAGTACCTGGCAAGCTAATACTCCGTCACAGATGTTACAAATGCTCCAGTACCACCAGAACAGAATCCGGGAAGAGCAAGAACACGAAAGGAGACGTATGAAAGACACGAAAATGAAAGTATTAGTTGCACAATCTGTTCCCCAAGACAGTCAGAAGAGGGGTCCGAATCAAGCCAGTCATCCTGCAGTTCCCGTTAAAGGGACATGCAATTACTGTAAACAGCCAGGTCATTTTATAAACGAGTGTGCAGTTCTGAAACACAACATAGCTACTGGTAAGACTAAAGAAAGACCACGTCCGCCTAGACAAGAACAAGTTTCACAGACTTCTCAGCCACCACAGAATGCACAACAGACAGTTACAGTACCGCAGCCTATAGCTGCAACACAACACGTTACACAGCAGATGTACCAGTATGCACAGTCTGAGTATCCAGATTATCAGCAGTATTCATGAAACAGCCTAGAGAGGGAGGTAGGCTTGCCTCTCATCGAGATACCTGTAGATCAAGAGGGTCCCTATGTACACAGTCAAGTATTAGGGAAAGACAGAAAGTTTTTGATTGATACAGGGGCAAGTAGGACTACCATCAGTCATGACGAGGTTCCAGGGGCTCCGCTCTCAGGCTCTAGAAATGTTTCCCTTGGATTTTCAGGAAAGCCTATTGTTAATGAAATTTCGAAACCAGTTTCTCTAGAAGTTGGTCCATTGTCCCGAACTACTGATTTGTTACTTACGAAGTCATGTCCAGAAAATTTGTTAGGCATTAAGACATTGAAAGAGTTAGGAGCAGTTATATGCTGCTCCCCAGAAGGAGTGCGATTGTTCCTTAGAGACTTTAAAGGTCATTATGTATTACGCGATTTTGATCCAAGATTATTGAATGTACCACAGCATTTATGGGCGCAAGGTCCAACTGATGTAGGTTGTATGCAGATCACACCCCATCGTGTGACTCTGAAGCAAGGTATAGTTTTGCCACGAATCAGACAGTACAGATTGCCACCTGAGGCTGTAGCAGCCTTATCCAAAATTATTGACGAACTTATTGCTCAAGGAGTGGTTGTAGAAACTGACTCCAATGTATGTAATTCTCCTATCATTCCAGTCATGAAATGTACTGATCCAAATGCACCTCCAGTATATCGATTAGTGATTGACCTTCGAGAACTTAATAAATGTATTATTCCTCAGTACCCAGTAGTCCCAGATATTTCATCCCTATTGACAGCTATTGATTCTGAAGCTACGTTCTTTACAGTCATCGATCTCAAGAACGCATTTTTCAGTGTTCCCATTCATCCAGACAGCCAGTACCTTTTCGGTTTTTGTTTAAATGGAAGGAGCTATAAATTTACACGAGCTCCTCAAGGTTTCACAGAAAGTCCTAGCATTTACAGTCAAGCACTTAAGAGACAACTAGACAATATTCACATGCCAACTGACACTGCCCTGCTCCAGTATGTCGATGATCTACTGATCACAGCCCGTTCTGAACGTGACTGCGAACGTGCGTCACTTAAAGTCCTGTATTTTCTGGCCGAGATGGGGCACAAGGTGTCCCCTTCCAAATTACAATTCTGTGTCCAGCAAGTGGTCTACTTAGGACACTTACTGTCCAAGAGGGGTAGGCAGTTGACACCTGACCGTATCCAGTTAATAGCGAGTCTTCCACAGCCCAAGACCCAGAAGGAGGTACGAGCTTTTATTGGCCTCACTTCTTACTGCAGACAATGGATTCCTCAGTATGCATTTCTAGCCAAGCCACTGATACAGTTAACGACACAGGAGGCAGCCGTATCGACTGTCCTCCCTTGGACCCAGGAACATACACTTGTCTTTAATGAGGTAAAGAAAGCCTTATGTCAAGCACCTGTTCTAGCAACACCGAACTACAGTAAGCCTTTTACACTTTTTGTTACTGAACGCGAAGGTACTGCATTATCTGTTCTCACACAAGATCAAGCAGGACAATACAAGCCCTGTGCTTATTTTTCGAGCACATTAGATCCAGTGGCCCAGGCTCTACCTGCGTGCCTCAAGTCAGTTGCAGCCACAGCACTAGCTATCAGACAAAGTGATTCCATAGTGTTAGGACATTCCCTGACAGTACAAGTCCCACACTCCGTGGAAGTTCTTTTGAACCGAACACAGACTCAGCACTTGACAATTGCACGTTTAACAGGTTATGAACTGACACTGTTCCAGCCACACATAGAAATCAGACGCTGCAACATTCTGAATCCTGCTACACTGTTACCGTCAGTTACTTCAAATCCTGCCACACATGACTGTGTGGAAGTTGTTAACACCATGACTAAGCCAAGACAAGACCTGACAGATATTGCATTACCTGATCCTGACCTGACACTTTATGTGGATGGTTCATGTATGAGAACAAGTACAGGAGAAATAGTAGCCGCGTATGCAGTGACTACTGAAACTGAAGTTATAGAAACACATCGTATTGACACCCTGTCTGCTCAAGCAGCAGAGCTAGTCGCTCTGACCCAAGCCTGCATACGTGCCAAGAACCTGAAAGTAAACATATACACAGATTCACGTTATGCATTCGGAGTCGTACACGACTTTGGAGTGCTCTGGCAAGAGAGAGGTTTCATGACTTCTCATGGAACCAAGATTCAACATGGTCTCCTCATTCAAGCTTTGTTAGATGCAATACATTTACCGACAGCTATCGCTATCATGAAGTGCAAAGCACATACGAAAGTCACTGACATCGTTTCCCAAGGTAACGATCTAGCCGATCGAACAGCCAAGCTTACAGCTCAGACTCCAGACGTTCCAGTTAACACAACACTGACACACACTCCAGATCAGACTACTTGTATGACTGTTAAGGACCCTACACAAGATGTCATAGACATACAGTTACATGCTACTCCCGAGGAAATCATGAAATGGTCCGAACAAGGAGGGGTCCAGACAGATCAGGGATGGTTGACGAAGGGAAAAGCCACATGGTTTCTCCCCGACTCTATGGTTCAAGTCATTATTAATACCGCACATAGTCCAGCACATCTAGGAGAAAAAGCTATGCTAGACAGTATCCAGAACCTCTGGTTCAACAAGCACTTACGAGCTGCAGCCAAACAGAAAGTCCGTACCTGTATGATATGTTGTCAGTTCAATCCAGGTAAAAGTGTCCCGGTGGAACAAGGTGGATTCCAACCTCCTGACCACCCTTTTGAAGTCCTCCAGATGGATTATATTCAGATGGAGCGATGTCGAGGTTTCAAGTATGTCCTCGTAGTTGTATGCGCTCTGTCCAGGCGGACAGAAGCATATCCAGTCCCAGATTACACAGCTGCGACCACTGCCAGGCAGTTGGTTTGTGAATTCTTTCCCCGCTATGGATTACCTAGGGTCGTGTATTCAGATAACGGCCAGCCATTCTCATCTGAACTCATGAAACAAATTTCCCTTCTGTTAGGGTACCAGTGGAAGTTCCATTGTGTACGCCATCCTGAAGCAGCCGGTCTCGTAGAGAGACATAACCAGACTCTGAAAATCCGCATTGCAAAAGTTTGTAAAGAAAAAGGTGTAGACTGGCTAGTAGCTTTGCCAGTTGCTCTATTTTACATGCGAATGGTTGCACATTCCACATCAGGTCTGTCCCTGTATGAGGTTGTATTCGGCCGCCCCCCAAACATGTGGGGTACACCTAGACCCCGTAGTATTACAGATGTTTCCAGTAATATGCTGACAGATTACCTAGCTTCCTTGATGTCTGCCCTACACTCTTGTCGTTCACAGGTTGCCGCCGCATTTCCAGACAACACCGAGGTGAAACCGCATGAAGTCGTTCCCGGTGACCTCGTATTTGTCCGGAACTTTGATCGTTCAAGTCCGCTGGAGCCCCGCTGGAAGGAGCCCCGCATGATCTTACTAACAACAAGGACCGCAGTCAAGCTAGAGGGAAGAAAAGGATGGGTCCATCTGAGCCGTATAAAGAAGTTCCATGGATTACGAGAAAGGACTTTTGCTAAGGACTGCCCTATTCTCAAGGACTGCCCAGATACAGACTCTGAACTCAAGCCTCCCCTGTTAGAGAAAACTCCACAGCAGGAGTATAAACAGAAACTCAGGTCTAGTAAAATAAGTCAGCCAGTTTAATTGTCTAAGTCCCTCTCGGGTGAAACGGTTAGACAGGTTCCTGACATGTATGAGATAGACCCCCACAGTGAGAGAGTTAGTCAAAACTCTAAAAGATGTATTATTATTCTATGTTTTCTATTATTTTTGAGTCTTATGGTTACCTGCACAAGTTATGCTTTACATTTATGTTTTCCAATTTCACATGTACATATGTTTTCTAATGCTACAGTAGAGCACACATTTAGTGATCTGCCTCCTCACGAGTTATCCTATCGTCTTGCCATGCGAAATAATACATTCATCCGAATGTTACACTATTCACACCAGACCAGCAATGCTACTAATTGTTGGGTGTGTGGTCGACTCCCCCCTTTTCAGACACCAAAGGGAGTTCTGCCACTTTTTCCTTATCCATTTTCACATAATGGTTCATGTGGAGCGTGGTCCACGTTAACGTCATCCTCAACTGATATGTCCTTCCTGAATAGAACATGTTTCCCAGACAAGCAAGGTCTCACCCATAGAACAGGGTTAGATCTAGAAAATGAAGTGTATGATCTAGGTAATTATTCCTCGAATTTTATGGTTCTGAATGTTCAGTCTGATACTACTCCAGATCTACCTGCTATTTCAGTACTACCAGTCAAAGGCGAATTATGTGTCAGAAAGAATGGTTCCGCACATGTAGGACATAGTGATTGTACTACTATGGTCGAGTATAGTGACAGTGGGAAATCTATTTTCAAAGCCTCACGTCATTCTTATTTTGTTTGTGGTCAGACCGCATATGTTCGTCTGCCCCTCGATTGGGATGGAACATGTTACATTGCCTTCCTACTGCCACCAGTTTTCCTAGCCCCATCCGATTATCATAGAAACACACATCTAGTACACATTAGACATAGAAGGGAGATCGAGTCCCCAATTGTCGATCAAACTGAAACTGCTTTAGAACAGTATACAGACTTCAATAGAGGTTTCTTCTTCTTTATAGGACCTATCCAGAATAGTAAGTTAATACGTAGGTTAACCAGAACCCTAGAAGCAGTAGTGAATGAGACTACTTCTGCTCTAGGTAACTTAACCGAAGAGCAATCTGCTATGAGATTTGTCGTGCTCCAAAATCGTCTCGTTCTTGACGTCATACTGGCTGATAGAGGAGGAGCATGTAGAGTCATCGGATCTAGTTGCTGCATTTTCATTCCTAATAACGCGCCGTCTGTTTATTCAGCTATAACCAGACTTCATAACATTGCCCATCAGTTACACCAGAATCCAGGCACCTGGACATGGTCCGGTTGGCTCTGGAGTATAATTTCTGCCTGGGGATGGAAAGTATTGTCATTCCTAGGTATTGCAGTAATGATCATATTCAGTTGCTGCCTCTGTTTACAATGTGGCCCTGCGATTTGCGACATGTGTGCTACCTCTTGTATTCCTAGTCCTAGTCCTAAGTCCCGTTCCAAGACAATTCGAGACGAGCAAATGATGCTATATGAAATAATAGATGGTATCATGAACATAGATGTTTCCTGATGGAAACGTAGGGCACAAGGAGGGAATGTGGAAAAGTAAATTTTTGGAAAAAGAAACAGGTGGTTCGAGCACTGCTGAAGTTGTATGGGCAACTTAAAATGTTCACTGTGCTCCAGGAACACCCTATACTCCAGGGTGTGACGTATACTCAATGAAAATCACAAGTTCATAATCAACTCGTATGCCTGGTCACAAGTATATGCTGAAATATCAGCAAACAACGTTTTCAATAAAGTGCTTAATTGCTTGAAGTTGTTGAGAATCTCTTCTTTATTTAGTAATCCATAGATTAATTCGACATCTTAATGTTACTCCACACTTTAATGTCTCCATCAAATTTCCTTAATTATTGTTAATTTTAATCACCAAAAACATGGCCACTCTTGGCCTCCCAATGCATTTCGGCGCAAGCCAGCGCCTTTGTCAAGGGATCTGCAAGTTTTAAATAATAATAATTACCACTGGATAGTAAGCAATCAACAAAACTATTCACATTAAAATACATTTTTCAAAGTGACCTAACTGGTAAGATATGTAAATCGTAGGTTAACTCGCTGCTGGTGAAACACTGTCTTAAAACGCGCTGCGTGTATCTTAAACTAACTCAACCGTTTCTAATATATACAAGGCCTCAGTGAAAAAAGGCTAACCATATATACTGGGGAAGTTACTCGTGTTCAATGCGAGCGCCTCGCATATGTGAAGCTACATTAAGATGCTGGTTCTATAACAGTTCTAGCGTGAAACCGCTGTTATATTTAAATGCTTCACCCGAAGCTTTACGCGCCTTCCTTACGCTTCCAAGTCTATTAATGCGATTGCGCTTACCAAAGTCAGTCGAAACGCCGCTCTCAAAAGGCTGCTACACTCCGGTGCTCCCTACTCGGAGTGGCGGGGACGGTTAAGAAAATTAGGGGGAGGAGTTGGCTACCTAGCCATGCGCTATGGATTTTGGTACTTGTAGGCATGGGTAATTACTGAGGCCATATTATCCTCCGTGCGGGTGCAAGACAGAAAGTAGAGATATCCGCTGCGCAATGCATAGCGGTATACGAGTTTAAAGAAAACATAAATCAAAGCGCAACATGCGATAATTATATACATTGGACAGTCAAATGGTTTACAGATAGCACTGAAACTCCACCCTTTCATTGAGCCCAGAAGGTTTTAAAGTCCTAAGACGATATATCCAGTGATTTTCTCTTTTCAGCAGCTGGGCTTTGTTGTTAACCCCTTCATGTTTTTCCACATTTTCCAGAATGCACGCTTTCAAATCACTAATTTCATGACCAGCTTCCATGAAATGCACCGCTACCGTAGATTTAGATTGCTTAGTCCGGATGTTACTTTTATGCTCATTCAAACGAGTTTTAAGCTTGCGCTCTGTATGGCCAACATAATGTAATTGGCAAGGGCAACTCAAGACATAAATCAAGTTCATCGAATCGCATGTGCCATTCACCTTTAGATAAATGTTCTCTTTGTATTCTGGGGGTGATAGCTTATTGCCCTTCTTAATGTTCCCACAATTGCTACAATTCAAACAAGGTAAAGTTCCTCTCCACACCAAGTATGGGTTTACTCTAGTTTGACTTTTCAACAGTTGACCAATGTTTTTTGAACGTGTGTGAGCAAACAATGGATCTGATTCGAACGCTCCCTTAAAGTCTGGTTCAATCCGCAGAATGGACCAGTGCTTTTTGATGATGTTTTTAAATGCTGTGCTGGCTGTGGAGAATTTACTCACACATGTTATCCGCTGCTCCTTAGCACTGGGTTTGCTGCTCAACAGAGCTTCTCTTGGCATTTCCTTTACTCTATCTGCAGCTTCTTTCAAAACCGATTGGGGGTAACCTCTTTTTTCAAAACGTGTGGACATTTCTGTCATCTGACTTATTGCTCTCTGCTGGTCCGAGACGACTCTTTTCACCCTCATTAGTTGAGACACTGGCAGATGTTTTTTAAGCGCTGGGGGATGAAAACTATTGAAGCTCAATAGGTTGTTTCGATCTGTATCTTTTCGATATAAACTGGTGTCAAAACTGAATTCTCCTCGAGTGACATTCACATCTAAAAAATTGATAGTTTTGTCTTGAATATCCCAAGTAAACTTGATGCGTTCATCAATTAGGTTCAGTTTCGAAATCTCTGATGAAAATGTTTCTTTGGCACCTTCCCAAACAATAAAAAGTCATCGATGAAACGAACATAAAGTTTAATGTGATGTTTCCAGATATTTTGGCTCAAAATGTTCGTGTCTTCAAAAATCCTCATAAAAATATTGGCATACGTCGGCGCAGCCGAATTTCCCATAGCTGTACCACTCTTCTGGATATACCATAGCTCGCCATGTCTGAAGTAGCTGTGCATAAGGGTAAACTCTAGAAGTTCCATCAGAAAAATCTTCATTGCATCATCATAGTCACTGTGCAGTAACACATTTTCTACTGCCTCAATGTCTGATAAGTGAGGTATCGACGTGTACAATGCTTGTACGTCTATGGTAGCCATGTAAATCGGTTGTTCTTTACTAAGTTTGATATCCGCCAATTTTTTTAAAAAAATCTGTAGTGTCCTTGATATACGAGTGAGCTCCCACTGCAAATTCTTGGAGGTATTTATCAAGGAATTTCCCCACAGGTTCGTGTATGCTCTTGACTGTCGACACGATAGGTCTACACGGAGGTTGGTATAAATTTTTATGAATTTTCGGCGTCATATAAAATGACGGGCTCCGTGGGTCTGTTTGCACAAGGTATTGTTTAGTCTTCTCTTTTATGGTGCCATTTTCTACTGCTTTCTTCAATATTTGGATCAAGATATCTTGGATTTCTCTTGTTGGATTGTGAGCAATACTCATGTATAAATCGGTATCCTCCAAATGTTCTTTAACTACAGAATCATAATATGATCGATCCATAATGACAAGTGTGCCACCCTTGTCTGCTTTCTGACACAATATGCTTTCATCCTGACTAATGTTTCTGATGATCTTTAATTCCCCTGGCGATATGTTGCCCTGTTTTTTCCGGTGAGGGTTGATCTTGTGTAAATCCTGCTTACATAGAGTTTCAAAAAGATCAATAGCTTTATGGCTGACTGGTGCCATGTATTTGCTAGGTGTTTTTAGACCTTTTAGTTCATCGGATTCTGTACCTGCGGTTTCTGTCACAACATTGTCAAATAAGTTTCTGAGTCGTAATTTCAGAGTTAGCTTGAATAAACTCACTTCAAGTTCTAGGATATCAGTTCCTGTGGTAGGGATGAAGGACATACCTTTCTGTAGTGTTTTCAATTCTTTGTTTGTCATAGTTTTGTGTGATATGTTGATGACCAAGTTATTTACATCCATCTCTCTTGTGGTTATTTCTTCCTCCTGGGTCTGTCTGTCATCGTTGCTTGCTTTTGTTCTTTGTCCACGTCTTTTGCTCCTCCTGGGTCTGCCCTTTTGTCTGGGCCTGAATCTAAAAAAGGCGTTTGTGCAGAGGTAGACGGGCCCTGTGCTTGAGATTTCTGTTGTCCACTTCGAGTGGATGCCTCACTCCCTGTAGAAGAGGAATCTGTTTGTGAGTTTTGTCCTCTGTTAATCCTTCTTTTAGCATAGACTTCCGCCCATGAATAAACTTCCTCAAGTTTATAATCGAGTGTATCTCGACGGTATTTTCTAATTTTACGCTCATTCACTTCTTGAGTATGTTTCACCAACTGTTGGTTTATGTCTTCCAATGTCTTAGCAAGTTCTTCAGTGCTCATAAATTTCTTAAGTTCTTCCTGGACTCCCGTGATTTCAGTACTCAATTCTTCTAATATTTTCGATAATTCCTCTATAATTAGCAGGATCAAGTCCAGACTACATTTATTCAGGATTGCATACCATTTATCAACAAATTGTTTACTATTTTTACACAATGAAGGTTTCAGAGGGATCCTGAGTCCTCTAGGAATCCGTTGTGATTTATGGTACCTAATTAGGGTACTCGCATGAAGTCTTTGATTTATGGTTTTTCTAGTTAGGTATAGCAATTGTTTGATGTGTTGCTCTTTTGTTTTGTTAGTTGCGAACTCAGTGGTATCTTCTTGTATTAAAGAATATATCCGTGCACTTGCATCTTCATCAAAGGCGAAAGTGTCCGCCCTACTTTCGGTCATGTGGGTAATATCATCGTATTGCATCTTTCTTATGTGGCGTGCTTCGAACCTAACTGAGTAGGTAAAGATATCAGAAAAAAGAAACAGGTGGTTCGAGCACTGCTGAAGTTGTATGGGCAACTTAAAATGTTCACTGTGCTCCAGGAACACCCTCTATTCCAGGGTGTGACGTATACTCAATGAAAATCACAAAGAGAAAATCACTGGATATATCGTCTTAGGACTTTAAAACCTTCTGGGCTCAATGAAAGGGTGGAGTTTCAGTGCTATCTGTAAACCATTTGACTGTCCAATGTATATAATTATCGCATGTTGCGCTTTGATTTATGTTTTCTTTAAACTCGTATACCGCTATGCATTGCGCAGCGGATATCTCTACTTTCTGTCTTGCACCCGCACGGAGGATAATATGGCCTCAGTAAATACCCATGCCTACAAGTACCAAAATCCATAGCGCATGGCTAGGTAGCCAACTCCTCCCCCTAATTTTCTTAACCGTCCCCGCCACTCCGAGTATGGAGCACCGGAGTGTAGCAGCCTTTTGAGAGCGGCGTTTCGACTGACTTTGGTAAGCGCGATCACATTAATAGACTTGGAAGCGTAAGGAAGGCGCGTAAAGCTTCGGGTGAAGCATTTAAATATAACAGCGGTTTCACGCTAGAACTGTTATAGAACCAGCATCTTAATGTAGCTTCACATATGCGAGGCGCTCGCATTGAACACGAGTAACTTCCCCAGTATATATGGTTAGCCTTTTTTCACTGAGGCCTTGTATATATTAGAAACGGTTGAGTTAGTTTAAGATACACGCAGCGCGTTTTAAGACAGTGTTTCACCAGCAGCGAGTTAACCTACGATTTACATATCTTACCAGTTAGGTCACTTTGAAAAATGTATTTTAATGTGAATAGTTTTGTTGATTGCTTACTATCCAGTGGTAATTATTATTATTTAAAACTTGCAGATCCCTTGACAAAGGCGCTGGCTTGCGCCGAAATGCATTGGGAGGCCAAGAGTGGCCATGTTTTTGGTGATTAAAATTAACAATAATTAAGGAAATTTGATGGAGACATTAAAGTGTGGAGTAACATTAAGATGTCGAATCAATCTATGGATTACTAAATAAAGAAGAGATTCTCAACAACTTCAAGCAATTAAGCACTTTATTGAAAACGTTGTTTGCTGATATTTCAGCATATACTTGTGACCAGGCATACGAGTTGATTATGAACTTGTGATTTTCATTGAGTATACGTCACACCCTGGAGTAGAGGGTGTTCCTGGAGCACAGTGAACATTTTAAGTTGCCCATACAACTTCAGCAGTGCTCGAACCACCTGTTTCTTTTTTCTGATATCTTTACCTACTCAGTTAGGTTCGAAGCACGCCACATAAGAAAGATGCAATACGATGATATTACCCACATGACCGAAAGTAGGGCGGACACTTTCGCCTTTGATGAAGATGCAAGTGCACCGATATATTCTTTAATACAAGAAGATACCACTGAGTTCGCAACTAACAAAACAAAAGAGCAACACATCAAACAATTGCTATACCTAACTAGAAAAACCATAAATCAAAGACTTCATGCGAGTACCCTAATTAGGTACCATAAATCACAACGGATTCCTAGAGGACTCAGGATCCCTCTGAAACCTTCATTGTGTAAAAATAGTAAACAATTTGTTGATAAATGGTATGCAATCCTGAATAAATGTAGTCTGGACTTGATCCTGCTAATTATAGAGGAATTATCGAAAATATTAGAAGAATTGAGTACTGAAATCACGGGAGTCCAGGAAGAACTTAAGAAATTTATGAGCACTGAAGAACTTGCTAAGACATTGGAAGACATAAACCAACAGTTGGTGAAACATACTCAAGAAGTGAATGAGCGTAAAATTAGAAAATACCGTCGAGATACACTCGGTTATAAACTTGAGGAAGTTTATTCATGGGCGGAAGTCTATGCTAAAAGAAGGATTAACAGAGGACAAAACTCACAAACAGATTCCTCTTCTACAGGGAGTGAGGCATCCACTCGAAGTGGACAACAGAAATCTCAAGCACAGGGCCCGTCTACCTCTGCACAAACGCCTTTTTTAGATTCAGGCCCAGACAAAAGGGCAGACCCAGGAGGAGCAAAAGACGTGGACAAAGAACAAAAGCAAGCAACGATGACAGACAGACCCAGGAGGAAGAAATAACCACAAGAGAGATGGATGTAAATAACTTGGTCATCAACATATCACACAAAAATATGACAAACAAAGAATTGAAAACACTACAGAAAGGTATGTCCTTCATCCCTACCACAGGAACTGATATCCTAGAACTTGAAGTGAGTTTATTCAAGCTAACTCGGAAATTACGACTCAGAAACTTCTTTGACAATGTTGTGACAGAAACCGCAGGTACAGAATCCGATGAACTAAAAGGTCTAAAAACACCTAGCAAATACATGGCACCAGTCAGCCATAAAGCTATTGATCTTTTTGAAACTCTATGTAAGCAGGATTTACACAAGATCAACCCTCACCGGAAAAAACAGGGCAACATATCGCCAGGGGAATTAAAGATCATCAGAAACATTAGTCAGGATGAAAGCATATTGTGTCAGAAAGCAGACAAGGGTGGCGCACTTGTCATTATGGATCGATCATATTATGATTCTGTAGTTAAAGAACATTTGGAGGATACCGATTTATACATGAGTATTACTCACAATCCAACAAGAGAAATCCAAGATATCTTGATCCAAATATTGAAGAAAGCAGTAGAAAATGGCACCATAAAAGAGAAGACTAAACAATACCTTGTGCAAACAGACCCACGGAGCCCGTCATTTTATATGACGCCGAAAATTCATAAAAATTTATACCAACCTCCGTGTAGACCTATCGTGTCGACAGTCAAGAGCATACACAAACCTGTGGGGAAATTCCTTGATAAATACCTCCAAGAATTTGCAGTGGGAGCTCACTCGTATATCAAGGACACTACAGATTTTTTAAAAAAATTGGCGGATATCAAACTTAGTAAAGAACAACCGACTTACATGGCTACCATAGACGTACAAGCATTGTACACGTCGATACCTCACTTATCAGGCATTGAGGCAGTAGAAAATGTGTTACTGCACAGTGACTATGATGATGCAATGAAGATTTTTCTGATGGAACTTCTAGAGTTTACCCTTATGCACAGCTACTTCAGACATGGCGAGCTATGGTATATCCAGAAGAGTGGTACAGCTATGGGAAATTCGGCTGCGCCGACGTATGCCAATATTTTTATGAGGATTTTTGAAGACACGAACATTTTGAGCCAAAATATCTGGAAACATCACATTAAACTTTATGTTCGTTTCATCGACGACATTTTTATTGTTTGGGAAGGTGCCAAAGAAACATTTTCATCAGAGATTTCGAAACTGAACCTAATTGATGAACGCATCAAGTTTACTTGGGATATTCAAGACAAAACTATCAATTTTTTAGATGTGAATGTCACTCGAGGAGAATTCAGTTTTGACACCAGTTTATATCGAAAAGATACAGATCGAAACAACCTATTGAGCTTCAATAGTTTTCATCCCCCAGCGCTTAAAAAACATCTGCCAGTGTCTCAACTAATGAGCGTGAAAAGAGTCGTCTCGGACCAGCAGAGAGCAATAAGTCAGATGACAGAAATGTCCACACGTTTTGAAAAAAGAGGTTACCCCCAATCGGTTTTGAAAGAAGCTGCAGATAGAGTAAAGGAAATGCCAAGAGAAGCTCTGTTGAGCAGCAAACCCAGTGCTAAGGAGCAGCGGATAACATGTGTGAGTAAATTCTCCACAGCCAGCACAGCATTTAAAAACATCATCAAAAAGCACTGGTCCATTCTGCGGATTGAACCAGACTTTAAGGGAGCGTTCGAATCAGATCCATTGTTTGCTCACACACGTTCAAAAAACATTGGTCAACTGTTGAAAAGTCAAACTAGAGTAAACCCATACTTGGTGTGGAGAGGAACTTTACCTTGTTTGAATTGTAGCAATTGTGGGAACATTAAGAAGGGCAATAAGCTATCACCCCCAGAATACAAAGAGAACATTTATCTAAAGGTGAATGGCACATGCGATTCGATGAACTTGATTTATGTCTTGAGTTGCCCTTGCCAATTACATTATGTTGGCCATACAGAGCGCAAGCTTAAAACTCGTTTGAATGAGCATAAAAGTAACATCCGGACTAAGCAATCTAAATCTACGGTAGCGGTGCATTTCATGGAAGCTGGTCATGAAATTAGTGATTTGAAAGCGTGCATTCTGGAAAATGTGGAAAAACATGAAGGGGTTAACAACAAAGCCCAGCTGCTGAAAAGAGAAAATCACTGGATATATCGTCTTAGGACTTTAAAACCTTCTGGGCTCAATGAAAGGGTGGAGTTTCAGTGCTATCTGTAAACCATTTGACTGTCCAATGTATATAATTATCGCATGTTGCGCTTTGATTTATGTTTTCTTTAAACTCGTATACCGCTATGCATTGCGCAGCGGATATCTCTACTTTCTGTCTTGCACCCGCACGGAGGATAATATGGCCTCAGTAATTACCCATGCCTACAAGTACCAAAATCCATAGCGCATGGCTAGGTAGCCAACTCCTCCCCCTAATTTTCTTAACCGTCCCCGCCACTCCGAGTATGGAGCACCGGAGTGTAGCAGCCTTTTGAGAGCGGCGTTTCGACTGACTTTGGTAAGCGCGATCGCATTAATAGACTTGGAAGCGTAAGGAAGGCGCGTAAAGCTTCGGGTGAAGCATTTAAATATAACAGCGGTTTCACGCTAGAACTGTTATAGAACCAGCATCTTAATGTAGCTTCACATATGCGAGGCGCTCGCATTGAACACGAGTAACTTCCCCAGTATATATGGTTAGCCTTTTTTCACTGAGGCCTTGTATATATTAGAAACGGTTGAGTTAGTTTAAGATACACGCAGCGCGTTTTAAGACAGTGTTTCACCAGCAGCGAGTTAACCTACGATTTACATATCTTACCAGTTAGGTCACTTTGAAAAATTTATTTTAATGTGAATAGTTTTGTTGATTGCTTACTATCCAGTGGTAATTATTATTATTTAAAACTTGCAGATCCCTTGACAAAGGCGCTGGCTTGCGCCGAAATGCATTGGGAGGCCAAGAGTGGCCATGTTTTTGGTGATTAAAATTAACAATAATTAAGGAAATTTGATGGAGACATTAAAGTGTGGAGTAACATTAAGATGTCGAATTAATCTATGGATTACTAAATAAAGAAGAGATTCTCAACAACTTCAAGCAATTAAGCACTTTATTGAAAACGTTGTTTGCTGATATTTCAGCATATACTTGTGACCAGGCATACGAGTTGATTATGAACTTGTGATTTTCATTGAAAAGTAAATTTTGCCATGTTGTATGTGCCTACGTGTTCCCCATCTTATGTTATATGTGCATGATCGATATGCATGTATCCCCCTATGATCGATTAAAGACGCAATCATAGTTGTGTCCAACTCTAGTAAGCCAGTTTCCAGTCTTCGTGAAAACAACGAATATCAGGCCTATGTAAACCTATGTTGCCATGTTTTACAGTGTGCACGTTAATCCATTGAATTGTCCCCGTTTCTAGGCCTCAAAAGGGCCCGGACACCAGATTCAGCTCCTGTCTCCTGAACCCTCTCCGAGGAGCGATACAGCCCCCACCTGCATCCCTGACCCTTCACTTACTTCCTGCCGCACAGTGCCCGGCCTGGCTCTGCCTGCCTGTCTGCCAAGAGTATGTTATGCTTCTAGTTATCAGTCCAGCCCTCCTTCTCTGCATTCCTAAGCTACTGAATCGCATCAATAGTTTCAGCCATAGTCTAGCCTTCCTGTCTCCATGTAAGAGAAATACTGTACTAATATTCATAGAATATTCCTCGCACACGAAATACATGTAGAATAATGCATGCACCAGCCTTAGTGTCAAGTAGCCTTTGCCCTGATAACTTTTGGATTCTATCAACATGTTCTCTAAACACCAGATACCAGATATGCCTTAGGTACATGTCGCTCTGACACTCCAGACACTCCAGACTTTAGTCTCCTCTTCTAGCACAGAAGTCATAGCCCCAGTTCTCCCTGGTAACACGTCATTGCCCGTTTGCGCGCACCACTAGGTTAAAGGTCCCGGCTGCTCAGGTAGCCCCCTCCATGTTTCCGCCCCATTTATGACACTTCTGTTACGTTTACATCACATGTCTATGTACATGCCTCTTGTTACACCTTCTTTATGCCTTATCTTTCGCGACTGCTAACAGTAACGCCTACTGCTACGCCTACTGTATTGAATGTAATGCAATTGCTTTGATATATATATCATGTACTGCTAATGTGATGTGAGCGCTCATCCCATTCCTGCCCCCGGCAGCTGCCATCCTATTCCCATGCAGGCTGGCCTGTTCCTGTCCTTTATGCGTGTTGGATCTGTGTACCCAAACCCACGGACCAGAGACAAATTAATTGACCCTGTCTAGATACTACCCCAGCAACGGTACTCACCGGGCAGCAAGAACGGAAGGCCTCGGACTGGACTGGACTGCTACGACGACGGACTACGAACTTCGGACTTCAGTTACAGGTGGGCCTCGGACCTTTTACTCTCGGCTTGGGCTCTGGTCGGGACTCGCCGCGTTCCACACCGCCTCGTCTGGATGCTGGACCGCAACCTCCGTCTCCTCCGTGGGCCTGAGGGATACTTGAAGCAGAAATATCTGCACGTGCACGGTATGGTTCCGTCACGGCTGCAGAGGGTCAGGGGGCCTGCGTGGCTTCGCCGGCGCGTGGGGAAAGGGCAAGTCCCTATTCGGGCGCCATTATGTGGTAAATAAATAATTAATTACCGGTTCTATTTTTCAGGATACTCGTATAAACAGATAGCTCAATAAATAAGAGACAGGATTCGAGGTATCTTGAGTCTACAGGCTTTAATCAGGCATAAAGGACAGGAACAGGACAGCCTGCATGGGAATAGGATGGCAGCTGCCGGGGGCAGGAATGGGATGAGCGCTCACATCACATTAGCAGTACATGATATATATATCAAAGCAATTGCATTACATTCAATACAGTAGGCGTAGCAGTAGGCGTGACTATTAGCAGTCCCGAAAGATAAGGCATAAAGTAGGTGTAACAAGAGGCGTGTACATAGACATGTGATGTAAACGTAACAGAAGTGTCATAAATGGGGCGGAAACATGGAGGGGGCTACCTGAGCAGCCGGGACCTTTAACCTAGTGGTGCGCGCAAACGGGCAATGACGTGTTACCAGGGAGAACTGGGGCTATGACTTCTGTGCTAGAAGAGGAGACTAAAGTCTGGAGTGTCTGGAGTGTCAGAACGACATGTACCTAAGGCATATCTGGTATCTGGTGTTTAGAGAACATGTTGATAGAATCCAAAAGTTATCAGGGCAAAGGCTACTTGACACTAAGGCTGGTGCATGCATTATTCTACATGTATTTTGTGTGCGAGGAATATTCTAGGAATATTAGTACAGTATTTCTCTTACATGGAGACAGGAAGGCTAGACTATGGCTGAAACTATTGATGCGATTCAGTAGCTTAGGAATGCAGAGAAGGAGGGCTGGACTGATAACTAGAAGCATAACATACTCTTGGCAGACAGGCAGGCAGAGCCAGGCCGGGCCGGGCACTGTGCGGCAGGAAGTAAGTGAAGGGTCAGGGATGCAGGTGGGGGCTGTATCGCTCCTCGGAGAGGGTTCAGGAGACAGGAGCTGAATCTGGTGTCCGGGCCCTTTTGAGGCCTAGAAACGGGGACAATTCAATGGATTAACGTGCACACTGTAAAACATGGCAACATAGGTTTACATAGGCCTGATATTCGTTGTTTTCACGAAGACTGGAAACTGGCTTACTAGAGTTGGACACAACTATGATTGCGTCTTTAATCGATCATAGGGGGATACATGCATATCGATCATGCACATATAACATAAGATGGGAAACACGTAGGCACATACAACATGGCAAAATTTACTTTTCCACAACATAGAGCAAGCCGACTCTGCCGGAGCACAATTCCTGAACACAGTAAAAGGACTTGTCCCGCTCTGGGGACCGATGGCGAACAGCCGTGCCATCCGACATTTGACCCAGGCAGTTGAAACGACAATGAACATTACAGCTGGCATCCTCACGAACAACACGGCCGAGCTTCAGGCGGTCCGCCTGGTGGCCCTTCAGAACCGCCTTGTTCTAGATGTGGTTCTAGCGGATCGTGGAGGAGCATGCCGTATCATCGGGTCCAGCTGCTGCACCTACGTACCAGACAATTCGCCCTCAGTCTACAAAGCCATTGAACACCTCCACAGACTTTCCTCAGAGGTTCATCAGGAACAAGAAGAATGGTCGCTTGGGAGTTGGTTCTGGAGTGCTGTAAAGGACTGGGGTGGAGGTTGCTTATGATCATATTGATACCGATTGTCGTAATATGTGGATTCTGCCTGGGTATTCAATGCTTGCCACCCTTGTGCTCACTTTTGGCTAACTGTATCTGCCGTAAGACTCTGGACTTTGAAGCTGAACACATGAAAGCTTTGTATGACCTTGAAATAAGAAATATAATGGGGATTGACGTAAATTGACAAGCTGGCTAGATATGTTGAAAAGGGAGGACTGTTAAAATCTAGATTGTGGCATAAACATTATCGGCGCCATCTTGTCCTTTTTCAGACTCGTACGTGCGCGTAAGCGGCAGCCATTTTGAATGCCATGGCCTCTCTGCCCACTGCCGATAGCCAGCGCGTCTCTCCCCCTCACCCTCCGGCCTCGCAAGCATCCCCCGCGCTCTGATAGCCCCCGATCTCTCCTGCCTGGGCCATAAACGCACCTCCAGCGCGACCCTGCCTCAGAGCCACATCCCGTGCTGAACCCCCACACTCCTTTCATCTCATTTCCCTTTGATAACCTCTTCCTCCTTGTCCGATTGTCTGACCCATTCCCAGGCCATCACCTAGCCCAGCAGATGCAGTTTATTGGCCCCTACAGTAGGAACTCACCCCACATCAAAGGAGCGGGGATTAATCAATGCCTTCACACCCCTAGATCCGACCGATCGCCCGCATTCCTGTTCCCAGCGGAATGTCCAGCTGCGCGATAGCCATCACATGCTGAGAACTCTACTGTAGATGTGTGTGGGAACGGGCCTGAACCGGGGATTCCGAGGATGTCTTTCTGTACTTCAAAGTAATATTACGGATGCAATGTATGCAATAAAGCCATAAAACTGTGTATAAGAGGCCAGGCCTCAGAGATGCGGTTAGAGCACCTCGAGAAGATACCCTGTTGTCTGATTTGACGTGTTCTGCTCCGTCGGAATAAACTCCTGTTTCCTGCCTTCCAGTCTCCAGCGCCTGCCTGTTTGTTTGGTAATCTTGAGTTGGGTGAGAGGCGGCTACGCCGGGCAATCCTGAAAGGGTTATCGATCTTATTTGCCTGCCCTTTTTACACAACTTCCAGGCTTGCCTTCAATACCCCCACGGAGCCCTCGAGTATTTCTGTCCTTTCACTTAGCCCATCTACTTTCCTCTCCAATACCTCACATGATGCTCGTATATCATTCTGATTTGCCTTAGAAATCTGGAAATCATTCCTAATTTCTTCTCTCATAGACGCTATTGATGCTGCAATGGCTTCCAAAGCGCTCATGGTATTAATTGCCTTCTCACTTTTGGCCCCCGCATCACTCCCCTCCTCTAGATCAATTGACTTCTCTTGACTTGTTGGATCCTGCTCGCACCCAACATTGCCTTCAACACCTATTGCTGGGAGAGGCGCTAATTCCGCCATATCTTGAACTAGTGTGGGGGTTTTACTATTGATACTATCAGCGAGAATGCCCAAAAATGTAGGTGAATTCGGGGGCGATATAGGCGATTGTGCGGATTTATCTGGGACTTTAGCAGGCAGCAAATCCAGCACCTGGGGCAAAACTTTGAAATATGAGCGCAATGAGGGGGTAATCTTTCCAGTGGCACTATTTGAGCTTAAAGTGTTAGACCCCTTTTGAGGACCACCCTTGGTTCTTTTGCCCTTAGCCACGGTCTTAGCCTTACTGCTATTTGCCCTTTGGTTGAGCCTGGTACTTTCTGTACCAGAGGTAGGAGATTCCGCTGATTTAGTGCCCTCTGTAATGGGGGATTCTGGGACATGTAGTTTCTTTTCAAATGTCTGATTTTTCACCCGCTTCCTACTCATGCTCTTAGAAATCGCTTTCTGATTTGGGGCTCTCCTGCTACTGGATTTGACTGTCTCCGTATCTTCAACCACCCCCCGACCTCCTTGTGGAATCCACTGTCGCAGTGGGAATGCATTCAGGCTTTCCCTCTGTATGGACTTTCCCCTGGTTCCTCTCTCCTCCACTGGGGTTACTGGCTATTTCTGAGGGGGTCTGCTGCAGCTGTTGACCCACGCACCCACCGCAGCCCAGCTTACCTCGAAGGAGCCCCCGAGCCGTACGACCTCGGCGAGGCTCCACGGCTGCTTTCCGCCACCGGCTCCACAGAGGCAGCGAGGTAGGGGGGAGGGGTCGGGAAGCAGCACCTTCAGCACGGCACATCCGTGAAGTTTCGCGGAGGACGGCAGAAAAAGCACTGAAGAAACAAAACAAGTGAGAGGGATCTCTACCGGGCCGCACAGATCGATGTAAGGCAGGAGACAGATTCACTAGTCTCGAGGCTCCATCAGCGCTCCAGAAGGGCAACAGCACCACGGTGCATCAGGAAAACGGCGTCTGATGCGCGCGCCGCACTAGCCTGCAGCCGCCATGTTCTTCTCCCGTTCCTTTCTGAGTCTTACCCATCTTGTTCGCTGTACTCCTCTTCCTGTGTAAGTTTTCTACCCAGTTCCCAGCCCTTGCCCAAGTCCCTGACTGTGTTCCCCACATAGTCCCGGACAGTCCCTGACAGAATGACCAACCAACATTTCCAGGGTCACTTGTGAGGTTTCTTTGTATTCAGTTAGCTACCATTTTTCTGTTACATTTCTGTTTGAACATCTTGAAGGTGTTTCATGATGAGAGGTTTAAGAAAGAAACACACCAGTGTATCATTTAGGTTTGTGCAGAGCAGTTCGCCAGTGCCCACTAATGAGAGGCATTTAGTGTCTACTTTACAGTTTGAGAATGTTCACCTTAGTCCTGAAACAATTAATCCTCTTATGAAAAATCGACATTTACTTTCTGAATATTTTACTCATTGGCTCTCAAACAGCTCTTTGCCAGATCCTGACTTAATCTTCTGTTCTGATCCAGATTCAATGTCTGTGTCAGCATTGCTAAAGGAGAATGATACCTTACTCAGTTTGCTGAACAAGATTTCTGCTTCTCTCATGTCTGCTGACAGTGGTTGTAAAATACCATGTTCAACCGTACACTCAAAGGAAGAACAGATGCATTTCAATAATTGGTTTAACAAAAGAGAGAAAAGACCTACAAGAACACGGGCGACTAATTGCCAGTTTGAACAAAATCCAAGGTCTAGTTGCTTGTTGTGAAGTTTCAAAGTCTACCGCTGTCCTTGTAGAAAAAGGTCTACAAACTTCACAGGATATATTTGAATCAAGGGTTTTGGAATTACAACAAGAGAATAAAATGTTTCAGACTCTGTTAAAAAACTATAACCCAGAGTACAAGTGGGATTCTAAAACCCTGGTACAAGACTACTTTTCAGCTTCTGTGTTAGCCTCCTTAGAAATAGAGAATTAAACCTTGCGCACTATTTTGCGATCCCCTCAGAGCTGGTCCAGTAATTGTGTAAATAATCCTGTGGCTGATCACTCAGATATCACTCAGAACAGCCATAGTACCATCTCTCAAAGTGCAGTTACGGAAAGTATTTCTTTGAATTCTGAATTTTCTAACTCCTCTGTTTTGTCTTCTAGTGCTAAATTGCATCTAGATGCTACATCTGAGATGTGTCCCTCCAGTTTTGAGGAACCCCAAATACCAGGCAAGACGCAAAACATCTCTTTGCTTTCTTTTCCTGGTAGTGAGGTCAGTTCTATCTCTGAGGTAACCCATAGACAGGCCATTGACATACAGACAAAACCTGAACCATTGACCCACATATTCCCTGATGTGACAATGTCCTGTGACTCAGACCATGCTCTTGATGTAACTGCTGCAACTGAAGTTAACCTCCTTGCTGAGAAGAAACAAAATCATCACCCCTTCTTTGCTGTTTTGCCTTCAAGCACACCACATATTGAAAAGTCAGGAAATGATAGTACTGTGTGCTCTGATGCACCTGTACCACCTTCTAATGCAGAAGAAAATTAGAACATTTCCAAGTGATCAAGTGACCAAGTGATCTCTTACCTGTTTCCTCTGAGTAAGACATGTGAACTGCCAAATGGTAAAGGGAGTCTGATCATCACAGACGCTAAGACAAGCACTATTCTGAGCCATCCCGAAGAAAGAACTTCAGTGTGTTTTAATGTGCAAAGCAACTGTGAAGATTTCACTACTGACAACAAGGAATCTACTGTTCAAGGGCTATCGCCCTTTCCAGAATTTAAAGCCTATCATCCTTGTGCCCCTATGCCATCAGCTTGTCTTCTTTCAGAGTCTCCAGAATCCTCAGCTGGCCTGCCATCTGAGCCCGAGCCTGCAGACTTCCTGCCATCGGTACCGGGGCCTCCTGACTGCCTTACTTCAGAACCCGAGTCCTCAGCCGGCCTACCTACGGAGTCTGCCTGCAGTCTGCCTGCCCACTGAGTCCAAACCTCTGGACTGCCTGCCTACTGAGCCTCCAACCAATTTGCTCATAGAGCTGGCCCCTCCTAAATGCCCATTTATGGAGCCAGAGCTTCCAAAGAGCATGTCTACAGAGCCAGAACCTTCAGGCCGCCTGTCTACAGAGCCAGAACCTGCAGCCAGCCTGCCTCCAACGCCAGAACCTGCAGGCCGCCTGCCTCCGGCACCAGAACCTGCAGGCTGCCTGCCTCCGGCACCAGAACCTGCAGGCTGCCTGCCTTCAGTACCAGAACGTGCAGGCCGCCTGCCTCCAGTACCAGAACCTGCAGGCTGCCTGCCTCCAGCACCAGAACCTGTAGGCCGTCTGCCTCCAGCACCAGAGCTCCCAGGCTCCCTGCCTTCAGCACCAGAGCTTCCAGACTCCCTGCCTTCTGCACAGAACTTCCAGGCTCCATGCCTTGTGCAACAGAGCTTCCAGGCTCCCTGCCTTCTGCACCAGAGCTTCCAGGCTCCCTGCCTTCTGCACTAGAGCTTCCAGGCTCCCTGCCTTCTGTCCTTGAGCCTCTATTTCACCAACTTTTTGAAATTGTGCTTCCAGTTTCCCAGCCTTCAGAGGTCTCAATACATATAAATTCAGAGACTGAACCTCCAGCACCAGAGACAAAACTCTCATCATATAAGCCTCCAGGGCCTGGGTCTCCTGGATACCTGCTTCCTAAGTCTCCTGCATGTGTATCTTTTGTATGTTTTCTTCCTGGGCCAGAACTTCAGGTCTGCTTCCTATCTCCTTCATTTTCAGGCAGTTTGTCTTTGACCTATGTGCCTACTGCCAATCCGTTATCTGTTTTTGACCCTACAGTCAATCTGCCTTTGTTTTCAGAGTGCTACTCTAGCCTGTCATCATCAGGAACTTCAAGCACCTTTAATGCATGCTTCTAAGCCCCTGTCACTGGTTTTGGACTCTTCAAGTTCTACCTTCAATGCTACTTTTAATTTACAGAGTATTATCCAATCCTCCAGAACATCACAATTTACCTTCAATCCTCTGATGGCGTACACTGAATCTATGATGGAAATTGACTTAATTCTTAGGAGCAAAGGCTTTGGATCCAGTTCCAGACTCCGGGAGATGGTCTTTTGGAGGGGGGGTTCTGTCACGATTCGCTCAGTGTTCTCGTATCCACCACCAGGGGGCTGAACTGTGGGACTCTCCAGTGTTCTAATATGCTTTCAGACACTCCCCTGCATGCATATCTTGACTTCCAGCCATTTGGACACTATTTGGGAAATGATATCCATTCACAATCCATGCTGGGTTTTGTGGAAGCTATCCAGCTCATGCTTGAAACTACATTACCCAGAATTTCATGCTCACTGCTTTGTCTCCACCCCTGCAGGCCAAGGATGGGTGGAGGAATTCAGCTCACCTGTGGCTGGCTACTGCTAGCCTGCTCACACCTGAAGCATGTGATTACTGTGAGCTCTTTTAAGCCCCAGTTCCTTTCAGGCCAAGGTTGGTCCTTGTAGCTGTTTACCGGTGAGACCGAACCTTGTTTCCAGTGCTCCTGAGCTTTTGCTATTCTTGTTTCCTGAGCTTTAGTTATGCCTTGTTCCTGACCTGCTGCTGTTTTCCTTGTTCCTTGTTCCTGAATTAGCACTGACTGCACAGCTACCTTGACCCCCGAGCCTTAGTATTACTTGTTCTTGAACTGCAGCAGTTTCCCTTCTCCTGAATTAGCAGTCTTGACTCCTTATCTGTAGCTATGTCCTGTTTCTTGAACTAGCATTGCCTGCAGTGCTACCTTGACTCATGAAGGGTTAGTAATTTCCCTGTTCCTGAACTAGCACTGCCTGCAGTGTTACCTTGACTCCTGAAGCTTTGGTAATTCCTTGTTCCTGAAACAGCACTGTCTGCAGTGCTGCCTTGACTCCTGATCCTTAGCTCACTTCTTATTCCTGCCCCAGCACTGCCTTCTATGCTACTTTGTTTTCTTGATTCCTTAACCTGCACTATTCTAATATACCATTGTAGCCCCCCCTTCTGTAGATCCCTTTCCAGTCCCTACCTTTCTTCCCATTTCCTTGGGTCCAGTTCTATTTTGCTGACTTTCTATTCTGCTGTCTTACTTCTGTTACCTTGTATGTTTGTTGCCTGCTTTCTGCCATGTGTGCCCTGTGATTTCCTTCCTTTCTTGTTAAGCACTTCTCCTTGCTAGCTCCTTGTCTATTGTGCTTGTGTTTAGTTCTATCTCCTTGCTGTTACTGCCTAGCGTGTTCCTGTTTGATCGCCAGGATCCGTGGGCACAGCTGACTACCTAGGTGGTGTTTCTTGTTCACTGTGAGTATTGTCTTTGAGTTACATTTATAACATCACTATAGGTATAAGCTCCACAGACCCTGCCTTTGCATGCATATTCTACATGTGGGTATTTGCAGTCAGTATCTGTACCAGCAATTGTGGGTAAGAAACTTACTGAGCTTCAGTCTTACTGTGTGGAGCTCCTGAGTGCTTTACCCAACACCACCCTTTATTGTTAATGTTGTTTCATATATATACCTTGCACATTTGTCCTGGGTGTAGTTATTCTGAATGCTAAATTTCCTTGTGAGTGCCCTTCCTTTCTGAGTCTTACCCATCTTGTTCACTTGTACAGGCTTCCCTTTTGGATCCCTTTTTCTCCTCTGACTCCCTGTATGATCCTTGGCAGCGCTGTACTCCTCTTCCTGTGTATGTTTTCTACCCAGTTCCCTGACATCTACAACATACATCAATAGTATAAATCAGGTACTAGAGAAGAGTAGACTAGTAGTAATATGTCCTATCCTATCAAAAATAGTAAAATATCTGGTTGGGCATTTTGTTGATGGAAATTGTCGAAAAGCCTCTCTAGATTAAGAAGACTAGAAGAGGCCAACCCAAAGGACTGGACTCAGTGGCTAGAGCTATTGGTGAATCTGAGTTTTAATAAAACCTTTTATAAAGAGTGGCCAACTGGGCAAGCTTGGCTACAGGCAGACTAATAGTAGTAGTACAGAGAGTCATAGCACAGGCAGTTAGAGGCAGGGATAACAAGAATTTAGAAAGAGATATTCTAGATCGAAGAAGAATTGGTAAAAAATAGCATTAGGAAATGGAAACAATAGTTCGGAAAAAATAAGGTGCAGTAAAAGTTAAGGAAATATAATTATTAATATTATTAACAAGAAGACTTACTGAGGCCAGCAGTGTTCTCCTTCTGCTCCCGCCGACTTTGACCCCGTCTTCTTCTTGGCCCTGAATGCTGATCATGAAAGATATAAGACAGAAAGAGACAAACATTAATGATTGGTGTGAAACAAATAAAATATTTTTAAAAACAGTCAAAAGAATATTTGTGGAAACAACAATTGCAATACAATTGACTTATCTAATCTGGTCAACTGGTAGTATCGGGGGATTCGTGGACCGTCTAGTTTTTATGTATCAACACTAATCCAGTGTTCCATTCTGATTCCAGAATACTAGCGAAGCCTAGGTATCACCTGACCTAGCCCACCTATTCCAGACGGGCCAATTGTTCACTAAATCTGCATTTCCATGTATTTTAGTCCTCAAAAATGCATAGGTAGAGGACACATGCATACATTTTTTAATACAACAAATTGTTGGCTGGTTGCTGCTTATGTTCTGCTAGTGCCAAGCCTATTACCACTCACTAAACAAACTACAAAAGGTTCTACTAAGGACTGGGGTAAGTAGCACTTAGCAGCACGTGACGTTACAGAGGACATGTCACGCAGACTGCTAAAAAATTACCAACTCATTCTAATAAGTAATTAAACCTATCAATCCACCACTATCTCTTTGTGATAGGAGGGAAAAGGAAGGACTAGAGTCTCTCTAGCATTACCTAAGTTAAGTTCTCTAAAAGAAACTCTTACATAATCATGCTAAGCGAGCGCAAAGTTGAAAACAAGTAAGATTAGTAGCACCGAGAACCTGTGGCACAACAATCCCAGAACATTTTGAAACATAATTTACCTGCAATGTAAGCAGCAGCATTCTTGCTATTCGAAAATAAATTATGTACGCAATATATAACACAGGGCAGAAGAACACAAAGTAGTAATATAATATAGCTACTCTCCAAGCCCTAGGTCCTCAACTCCTAGCAGGTCCAACAGGTCCTGCTCCCAGTCCAGGATATCGGACCACCGGTGCGTAAGCTGGTTATGGCTGCGCCAAACCTCAGAGCAGCGAAACACTGCCTGACGCACCCTTCACCATGGCTGGAGACGGTTCCAGGGCCCATACCCAGTCCAAGGCCTGCCGCCTGTTGCCAGGGTTAAGGGGAGGTGGCGCTGCACAAAAAAAACAGTGCAGCCACCTCTGCCTCACCAAATAAATCCCGTGCCTGCACTCCTTTTTGGCGCCACTACGAGCCTTACCTTTGGCATGGTTCTGTACTCGGGGGGGTGGGGTGGTAAGGTAGGAATTAAAAAAGTAAGTAAAAGAAATGAAAAAAGCAAGTAATAGAAAAAGTAGTTAAAAAACACACAAATTGGTGACCGCAAGATATTTCCCCCTGAGCGAGCAAACAGCATCTCGAAAACACAATATGCGTTCCCGAACAGGAAAGACGCATCGCAAACGGGTGGAACAAGCAACACCGTGTGCTCAAGGAATTCCGCGTAGCTCGCAGAGTTTTTTTACCACTTCGCTTAAGTTTGTGTAGTGCGACTACGCGAACTCCGCCCAGGGTGAGCCACCATACCTCGGAGGGCATGTCTTTCCCAATGGGCTCTCAAATTGCGAGGGGCTCATACTAGCATGGCAAATTGCACCTTGCAAATTGCAACTCACAAATTAGTCGCAATTTGCGAGGCGCAATTGCTGATTGTACATCTGGCCCATACAACTGCAACCGCGACTCCCGCATTGAATTGTACTTAGCACGCAGTTGTTTTCTTACACAGCACCCGTCCTTTGTGGAGTCCCTACTTACTCACCATTGGTGGTTCCTTGGGGTCCCAGCGATTCTACAACATCTAGACACTGTCTTGACTCAAGTCGTGGTTCTTATACCACTATTTTAGTCTATGGTTTGGTCTCTCTCTGGAGCCCACTGTGTATTAGTGCTACTTACGTTTACTTCTGTGCTACAGTATTGTGTGCTTTGTGTTTATCTGCGTGTAGCAGATACTCTGAGGTATTTAAGGTGTTATAATAATAAATACATACTTTTATAACTACTTTGTTGTTCTCCTTTAATTTAACCAATACATTAGGGTTATATTCTGGTAAAACAAGCTGCTTAACATTCCTTCAAAACTAAGCCTGAAAGCTGCTCTCCACAGCTACCACTTGGATAGCTTTATAAGGTTATCTTTGGCCTCTTAAATCACCAATAAGGATTGTTTGGACTTGTGCAAGGTGCCCACTTTAATTAGTGGACAGCATTTACCAGGCCAACCTCTCACAAATATCTACATTGCACATTAATTATTATTGATTCTTTTGTGTAATATGCACAAACATCTCAGGTAAGTCATGGTGTAATTATACATTGTGCAATTGGAAGCATTCTGACATGGCGAGCGTCAGCCAGAGTATGTTCCTCCGAAAACCAGCCCTTTCTTTATGTTGTTACCTCGATGAGACAATATTTTCTTTTTTAACCATTAACTATGAGGAAGCCACCCACCCGTGACCATGGCCACTTGATTGTCGAAACATGTTTGGTGTTAGTGCCTTTCCTCCTTGTACAATGGATTAAATTTCACACGCAAGCCATTTTGAAGTGTGCATTTCTTCTTTCTTCCGGAGGACAGGAAAGAGTGAACCTTGAAATACACACACACACACATATATGGGGTCAAAATGAAATTGTATTGGGGGCCTCAGAGATCCCCCACGCCTTAAAGTTCACTTCCCAACCCCGGACAATTTTTTTTCCCCTCCTCCCAGGCTGTTCCCAGCCCGGGGGCCTGCCACCTCTCCATGGCAAAAAAAGTGGCACAAAAGGGGGTGGTGATGGACGGAGCATATGAACCAATCAAACACTCACACCCAGTCAACAGATCTGGGTTTAATCCATCACCGTTCTTTAGCCCACTCTGCCACCCCAGTTCAGACATGTCCATGTGCAAATCAGTCTGACCCTGTGCCTCATGGGAACAATCCAACCCGAACTGCCAAGCCATGCCTTCCTTGGACCGGAAACAAGCTTCCGGGAAACCAGTTTCTGACATTTCAGCCGTCTTCAGCCCGGCTTGCTTGAATCCAGTGGCAAAGTGAGTAAGGGACTCATGTCTGAGCATACCCTGCCAACTTATGGCGAACAAAGTGGTACAAAAGGGGGTGGTGATGGACAGAGCATCTGAACCAATCAAATACTCACACCCAGTCAACAGATCTGAGTTTAATCCATCACCGTTCTTTAGCCCACTCTGCCACCCCAGTTCAGACATGTCCATATGCAAATCAGCCTGACCCTGTGCCTCATGGGAACAATCCAGCCCGAACTGCCAAGCCATGCCTTCCCTGGACCGGAAACAAGCTTCCGAGGACCGGTTTCTGGCATTTCAGCCGTCTTCAGCCCGGCTTGCTTGAATCCAGTGGCAAAGTGAGCAAGGGACTCACGTCTGAGCATACCCTGCCAACTTATGGCGAATAAAGTGGTACAAAAGGGTGTGGTGATGGACGGAGCATATGAACCAATCAAACACTCACACCCAGTCAACAGATCTGGGTTTAATCCATCACCGTTCTTTAGCCCACTCTGCCACCCCAGTTCAGATATGTCCATGTGCAAATCAGTCTGACCCTGTGCCTCATGGGAACAATCCAGCCCGAACTGCCAAGCCATGCCTTCCTTGGACCGGAAACAAGCTTCCGGAAACCAGTTTCTGACATTTCAGCCGTCTTCAGCCCGGCTTGCTTGAATCCAGTGGCAAAGTGAGCAAGGGACTCACGTCTGAGCATACCCTGCCAACTTATGGCGAACAAAGTGGTACAAAAGGGGGTGGTGATGGACAGAGCATCTGAACCAATCAAATACTCACACCCAGTCAACAGATCTGAGTTTAATTCATCACCGTTCTTTAGCCCACTCTGCCACCCCAATTCAGACATGTCCATATGCAAAGCAGCCTGACCCTGTGCCTCATGGGAACAATCCAGCCCGAACTGCCAAGCCATGCCTTCCCTGGACCGGAAACAAGCTTCCGAGGACCGGTTTCTGGCATTTCAGCCGTCTTCAGCCCGGCTTGCTTGAGTCCAGTGGCAAAGTGAGCAAGGGACTCATGTCTGAGCATACCCTGCCAACTTATGACGAACAAAGTGGTACAAAAGGGGGTGGTGATGGACGGAGCATCTGAACCAATCAAACACTCAAACCCAGTCAACAGATCTGGGTTTAATCCATCACCGTTCTTTAGCCCACTCTGCCACCCCAGTTCAGACACGTCCATATGCAAATCAGTCTGACCCTGTGCCTCATGGGAACAATCCAGCCCGAACTGCCAAGCCATGCCTTCCCTGGACCGGAAACAAGCTTCCGAGGACCGGTTTCTGGCATTTCAGCCGTCTTCAGCCCGGCTTGCTTGAATCCAGTGGCAAAGTGAGCAAGGGACTCACATCTGCGCATACCCTGCCAACTTATGGCAAACAAAGTGGTAAAAAAGGGGGTGGTGATGGACGGAGCATCTGAAACAATCAAACACTCACACCCAGTCAACAGATCTGGGTTTAATCCATCACTGTTCTTTAGCCCACTCTGCCACCCCAGTTCGGACATGGCCATATGCAAATCAGTCTGACCCTGTGCCTCATGGGAACAGTCCAGCCCGAACTGCCAAGCCATGCCTTCCCTGGACCGGAAACAAGCTTCCGAGGACCGGTTTCTGGCATTTCAGCCGTCTTCAGCCCGGCTTGCTTGAATCCAGTGGCAAAGTGAGCAAGGGACTCACGTCTGAGCATACCCTGCCAACTTATGGCGAACAAAGTGGTACAAAAGGGGGTGGTGATGGACGGAGCATCTGAACCAATCAAACACTCACACCCAGTTAACAGATCTGGGTTTAATCCATCACCGTTCTTTAGCCCACTCTGCCACCCCAGTTCAGACATGTCCATATGCAAATCAGTCTGACCCTGTGCCTCATGGGAACAATCCAGCCCAAACTGCAAAGCCATGCCTTCCCTGGACCGGAAACAAACTTCCGAGGACTGGTTTCTGGCATTTCAGCCGTCTTCAGCCCGGCTTGCTTGAATCCAGTGGCAAAGTGAGCAAGGGACTCATGTCTGAGCATACCCTGCCAACTTATGGCAAACAAAGTGGTACAAAAGGGGGTGGTGATGGACGGAGCATCTGAACCAATCAAACACTCACACCCAGTCAACAGAACTGGGTTTAATCCATCACCGTTCTTTAGCCCACTCTGCCACCCCAGTTCAGACATGGCCATATGCAAATCAGTTTGACCCTATGCCTCATGGGAAAAGTCCAGCCTGAACTGCCAAGCCATGCCTTCCCTGGACCGGAAACAAGCTTCCGAGGACCGGTTTCTGGCATTTCAGCTGTCTTCAGCCCGGCTTGCTTGAATCCAGTGGCAAAGTGAGCAAGGGACTCACGTCTGAGCATACCCTGCCAACTTATGGCGAACAAAGTGGTACAAAAGCGGGTGATGATGGACGGAGCATCTGAACCAATCAAACACTCACACCCAGTCAACAGATCTGGGTTTAATCCATCACCGTTCTTTAGCCCACTCTGCCACCCCAGTTCAGACATGGCCATATGCAAATCAGTCTGACCCTGTGCCTCATGGGAAAAGTCCAGCCCGAACTGCCAAGCCATGCCTTCCCTGGATCGGAAACAAGCTTCCGAGGACTGGTTTCCGGCATTTCTGCCGTCTTCAGCCCAGCTTGCTTGAATCCAGTGGCAAAGTGAGCAAGGGACTCATGTCTGATCATACTCTGCCAACTTATGGCAAACAAAGTGGTACAAAAGGGGGTGGTGATGGACAGAGCATCTGAACCAATCAAACACTCACACCCAGTCAACCGATCTGGGTTTAATCCATCACCGTTCTTTAGCCCATTCTGCCACCCCAGTTCAGACATGGCCATATGCAAATCAGTTTGACCCTGTGCCTCATGGGATTAGTCCAGCCTGAACTGCCAAGCCATGCCTTCCCTGGACCGGAAACGAGCTTCCGAGGACCGGTTTCTGGCATTTCAGCTGTATTGTTCATCTGCCAGCTGTATGCCCATGCCACTGCCTGTGTAAGGCATGGTAGAAAGGGAGAGTGCACACATCATTTGTAAAATTGAAAAGGGAGTTAGACAGGGATGTGTGCTCGCCCCATTCCTTTTTTCTATCTATACGAACGGAGTCGAGTCCTCTCTGTCTGCTCTCTCTTTGGACGTGCCCAAATTTGATCAAACTCCCCTCCCGATTTTGGCAAACGCCGATGATGCGGCGCTGATGACAAGAATGGGCCTGGCCCTATAAAAACTAATTAAAGCTTAAGCCACCTTTATGGCTTCCCTTGACCTAAAAGTAAATGAAACAAAATCTTTCATAATTGTAGCCGGAGCAACCAGATGGGATAAACTGCCACAATTCCAGATGGCCGGCAATGACATTAAGGTGGTGGACTCCTTCTCATACCTAGGAGTGCTCTTTTATAAGGATCATTCTTGGTCCAAACTAGTAAAATCAAGAGCCCGGGGTATGCAAAGGAGCCTAAACGCATTTAAAAGATTTGCAAAAAAATTGGGTGGAATCACATTTGACTTAACTAAAAATCAGCCATTACATATGAAGCAGGCGTGTGTGGGATGGCCAATGCTGGCCTGTTACAGCAAATGCAAGACTCCTTTCTTAAAAAACGTGTGTCTTTACCCCAACTGGCTTCAAATTATATTCTACATCTCGAATTAGGGCTCCCCTTTCTGAGCGGCACCATAAGAATGGCCCAGGTCCTCTTGTGGCTCTCCATTAAGCTATCCAGTTGGCAAAGGACTACGGTAGACTTGACACAAACCATTATAAGAAAATGCTGCAACCTAGATTACTACAAAAGATTTTGGTGGCAAAATCATGTAGAAACTGTATTGAAGGCTATAGGGATGGAAAAACTCTTTCAGGACCCTGACTCCTGTAAGGGGGTCATGAAGAAACAGTTAAACGGTTAAAAGATCTATATTCCCAAAGAGAAAAATACGCCACCAGGGAAAACAACAGATCCCTCACTCTACTATTGCGTATGACTTGATCCCATTAATACCAGGAGATCGTTTCCATTACTTAGTAGGGATAAACAACGCCCAGCAAAGATTTATTTCACTGCGCATCAGATTAAACATGACCCTGTTACTCTTGGGATATCCACAAAAGAAGTATAGGCTAGCAGATCTCGATCGCTGCCCCTGTAACCTTTCAGTGCAGACAGATCTGCATATCCTACTATTTTGTCAAAAATATACTGAGGTAAGGAAATTGTTTATACTGCCAATTCTGAGGCATCATAATTTTAGGCAATGTCGGGTCGCAATTTAATTTTTAAAAGCCCTACGTGACCCACTTGTCTGTTTCTGTGTTGCCTCATATCTATGGGCCTGCCTCAGGAACAGGAAAAGGGTGGGCATAGTTTCCAGCAGCTCCTGTAACCATATTAAGAACAGTTTTTTCTATTGTAATCGATTTTGAAGGTTTTATTTGGACCACAGCAACATTTGTTTAATAATGTTCTAATTAATGTATATATATATATATTTATTGATCTGGATATTTTTTATATGTATTCTTTTGCTTCTATGATCTGTTCACAATGATCGAATAAAGCTGTGTGAAATAAAAATTGAAATAGCTTCGGCTCCAGTACTATCTGTCTCACCTCCAGTTTCGCAACATGTGAGTGTGGTCACCGCAGGCACCCCTGCAGTGTCTGCTGCTCCCCCTCATGTTTCTCCTCCTTTTCTTACACCTACCACACAGTTAATGCTGACATTGTCACCTGCGTCTGCACCTCTTGTGTCTTTCCCATGCATTTCATCTGTGGTGTTGGGTAGTGTTGGGACACCAGTGCGAGGGTCAGATGGAGGTGATTGAGTGGCGGCATAAGAGCGAATGGGGCGGGCATTGATTCGGTCTGATGTGGGAGAGGAAGCGAAAAGGATGGTTGCAACTCAGGCAGCACAATGGACTCGGAGTACGATTTATAATGTGAAAGATATATGGAGTGTGATGAAAGAATTTGACCCGATAATACAACAGCATGCCCTTCAGCATATGTGGGTTACATTGATTAGTTTGTGGGAACAGTGTATTGGAGGCACAGCTCCTCAAGCTATTTATGACATTTGAGAACAAGTATGCTCAGTTGGTATGGTCCCTGCAGATGTTTTTGGTAATGTTGGGATGCTTCTCAGTTATCGAGAAAGATTGCATAATGGTACTCCGACTACAGTGTCCCAATTTCCAATGAGAGAGGTACACCCTGTTTTTTATCCTGAGATTCCTGAACAGCGTAACCAGAATGTAGATGTGGTTCAGCAGAGGGTAGAGGCTCATTTTCGGGAACAATGGGTCTATACCCCATGGAAGAGAAGTGAGGTACTTGCTCTTAAAAGACCCTAGGAAAAATCCTACTGCATACTATACAGAAATAACAGAGACTGCCTCCTCGTCAGTTATGACCTTAGCAGATATTGAGATGCTTTTTGGGCCTTTGGTGCCAGTGGACATTTGGCGGCAAGTACATACACAGGTTCATTCTGCGGAGTTGGGTAGTACTTGGAATGAGGTTAGGGCATGGGATAAGGACAGAAAGGCTGGTGAAAAGCCCAAATCTGAAATGTTGGCTTTACCAAGCCTCATTATCACCTACATGCATTCTCTTATCCCACCTATACGGGTGGATTGGGACAAGTTAACAGCATGTCGCCAGAAGAAAGAGGAGAGTGTGTCAGATTGTTGTACTCTTTTTGAAAGGGTGTTTCTTGATTTCAGTGGGCAGGATTTGTCAGTTGAAGTCAGTGTTCATTAGTTTGTTAATCGTTTTTTTATGAATTTACTTCCTGAAATTGCGGCTTGGCTGCAAGATTCTGAGAGTACTTGGACTACTTCCTACCCTTCAGTGACATTGAGTATTTCTCAATATTATGTGCATCGAGAAAATGAGGAAAAGGATAACATGGAGAAAAAGAGTAAGGAATTGAAGACGAAGGTGTTGCTACAGCAGGCTGCAAGGGGTCGAGGCACTGGTGTAGTTCAAAGGTCACGGGGTGCGGGAAGAGGTGGTGCGCCCTTGGGGCTAAATCAGCGTGCGTATTGTAAAAATGAAGGACATTGGCAAAGTGAGTGTCCGGAAACTTGCAGTACCCAGAGGACGGGGTCCAGGTGGAAGGGGCCATGGACAAGTTGATCTTGACGAGGACCAAGTTGGTACATCTTCATGGGGTCGTTCATATCAGTATTAGTTTGATGACCCAGAGGAAGGCAGTACTATCATGACCATTATGATATGGGTGAAGTTACAGGAATGTCCTATAGCTAGGACAACAAGGCACAGGGTGAGGGATCAGTACTAATTCCTGTAGATCAGCGTGGTCCTCATGTCATGGCAGATTCCCATGGTTCGGCACGGAAAGTTTTGGTGGATACAGGTGCAATGAATAGCTCTGGTTCTCATTCACTGTTAACTGGGGCAGCCCTGTCTGGCTGTACTATCTCGGTAGGTTTTTCAGGCTTATCAGTTTTGTGCCCCCATATCCCAACCTCTTCCTTTTTCAGTTTATCCTTTTACTGTGGACTCCCCATCATTGTTGGCAAAAAATTGTGTGGAAAATGTATTAGGACTGGATTTGTTAAAGCAGTTATATGCCACCATTTATTGTTCCCCGGATGGTGTTTATCTGACTTTTGGACTTAATGTGGTTAGTGCAAAGCAGTGTTTGGCGAAGGATGCACCGCTTCCAGTTGAATTTAAGGATGTGCCATCCTCATTGTGGGGCACAGGGGATACGGATGTGGGGTTGCTACAGATACGACCAGTATCCACAATAACGTTGTGCTTCCTCGTATTCCCCAATACAAAATATCACAGGCTGGGAAACAGGCTTTGATGCCGATTATACAGGACCTGATCAAATCGGGTGTGGTAGAGGAGACAGTAGCGAACGTGTGCAATATCCCCAGTCTCCCTTTTCTTAAAAAGGCACCTGTAGATTCCCCTGATGCACATCATTTTTTGATTGATTTGTGAGAAATAAAATTCTTTCTGTACTTCTCTTGCTTCTTGGTGCACCTCGCTTGCATCTTTCTGCATCTCACTTACAAATTCTGTCACCCCTCTTGCCTCATTCTGCACCTCTATTAGGTCTTTCTACACTGCTCTTTCTACTTTCTGAACCTCTGTTGTCTGTTTCTGTGGCTCTCTTGCATCTTTCTACACTTCCCTTGCTTATTTATGCACCTCTCTTGCTTCTTTATGCACCTCTCTTGCAATTGTCTACACCCCTCTTAACTCTTTCTGTATCCCTTTTGCCTGTTTCTGTACCTCTGTTGGTTCTTTCTGGACTGCTCTTTTTTCTTTCTGCACCTATTTTGGCTGTTTTTCTGACTCTCTTGACTCTTTCTACACTTTTCTTGACTCCTAATGCACCTCTGTTGGCTCTTTCTCCACCTCTCCTGTCTCTTTCTGCATCCCTCCTTGCCTCTTTCTGTACCACTGTTGCTTGTTTGTGCAACTTTATCGCTTATTTCTTCACCCCCTTGCCTCTTTCTTCACCTCTGTTTCTTCTTTCTGCACCTCTCCTGCAAATTTCTGCATCCCTCTTGCCTCTTTCTGCACCTCTGTTGGTTCTTTCAGCATGGCTCTTGCTTCTTTCTGCACCTCCCTTGCAAATCGCTGCACTCCTCTTGCCTATTTCTGCACTATTCTTCCCTCTTTCTGCACCTCTGTTGCTTCTTTCTGCACTTCTCTTGTTTCTTTTTGCACCTCTCTTATACACGTCTGCACCCATATTGCCTCTTTCTGGACTCCTCTTGCCCCTTTCTGCACCTTTTTGCACTTCTCTTGCTTCTTTACGCACAACTCTTGCTAACGTCTGCACCCCAGCTGCCTTTTTCTACACCTATCTTGCCACTTTCTGCACCTGTGTTGCCTCTTTCTGTGCCTCTTTTGCTTCTTTCTGCACTTCTTGTACCTTTTTCTGCACATCTCTTACATCCTTGCCTCTTTCTGCAGTGCTCATGCTTCTTTCTGTGGATCTCTAGTACATTTCTGCACCCCGATTATCTCTTTCTGTACCCCTTTTTGCCTCTTTCTGTACCTCTGTTGGTACTTTCTTCTTTCTGCATTTCTTTTGCCTTCTTCTGCAACTCTCTTACCTCTTTCTGTACATATCTTGCCTCCTTATGCATCCCTGTTGCTTCTTTCTGCACTTCTCTAGCCTCTTTCTGCAGTGCTCTTGCTTCTTTTTGTACCCTTGTTGATTCTTTCGGCACATCTTTTGCTTCTTTCGACACCTCTGTTGCTTCTTTCTGCACCCCTTCTTGCCTCTTTCTGCACCTCTTTTGCCTCGTTCTGTACCCCACTTGCCTCTTTCAGCACCTCTTTAGCTTCTTTCTGCACTTCTCTTGCCTCTTTCTGCAAAGCATCTTGCCTCTTTCTGTACCTCTGTTGCTTCATTCTGCACGCTCTTGCTTTTTTCTGTACCTCTCCCACAAATTTCTGCACCCCTCTGGACTCTTTCTGCACCCCTATTTTCTCTTTCTGCACTTCTCTTGGTTTTTTCTGCACAGTTCTTTCTTCTTTCTGTACACCTTTTGCCTGTTTCTGCTACTCTCTTGCCTTTTTCTGTACTTCTCTTGACTCTTTATGCACCCCTGTTGCTTCTTTCTGCACTTCTTGTGCTTCTTTCTGCGCCGCTTATTCGGCACATCTGGTGCTTCTTTGTGCACTGTTCTTGCTTCTTCCTACATCTCTCACAACTTTCTGAAATCTTCTTCCCTCTTTCTGCACCCCTCTTGCCTTTTTTGCACCTCTGTTGATTCTTTCTGCACTTCTCTTCTTTCTCAACCTATGTTACTTATTTATGAACCTCTCTTACAAACTTCTGCACCCCTCTTGCCTCTTTCTGCACCTCACTGGCCTCTTTCTGCACCTCTGTTGTTTCTTTCTGCACTGCTCTTGCTTCTTCCTGCACCTCTCTTGCACATTTATGCACCCCTTTTCCCTCGTTCCACACTCTTCTACCGTCTTTCTGTAACTCTGTTGCTTCTTTCTGCACTTTTCTTGCTTCTTTCTGCACTTCTCTTGCTTCTTTCTGCACCCCTCCTGCCCCTTTCTGCACCTCTGCTTGTTCTTTCTCCACCTCTCTTGCTTCTTTCTGCACCGCTCTTACAAACTTTTGACCTCCTCTATCTGCACCTCTGCTTGTTCTTTCTGCACTGGTCTTACTTCTTTCTCCACCTGCCTTGCAATGATCTGCACCCCTCTTGCATCTTTCCGTACACATCTTCCCCTTTTCTGCACCTCTGTTGGTTCTTTCTGCACCGCTCTTGCTTCTTTATGCACCTCTCTTACAAATTTCTGCAACCGTCTTGCCTCTTTCTGCGCCTCTCTTGCCTCTTTCTGCACCCCTCTTGCCTCTTTCTGTACCTCTTATGCCTCTTTCTGCACCCCTCTTGCCTCTTTCACAGCTCCTCTTTCTGCTCCCCTCATTCCACTTTCTGCACCTTTCTTGCCTCTTTCTGTACCCATGTTACCATTTCTGTGCCTCTTTTGCCTGTTTCTACAACTCTCTTACCTCTTTCTTCAGTTTGCTTTCCTCTTTCTGCACCCCTGTTGGTTCATTCCGCACTGTTCTTACATCTTTCTGCACCCCTCTATCCTCTTTCTGTACCCCACATGCCTCTCTCTGTACCTCGTTTGCCTCTTTATGCACCTCTCTTGCCTCTTTCTGCATCCCTCTTGTCTCTTTCTGCACCTCTGTTGCTTGTTTCTACACTTCTCTTGTTTCTATTCTGCATCTCTCTATCTCTTTTGTTTCATTTTGCACCCCTCTCACCTCTTTCTGCACCTCTGTTGCTTCTTTCTGAACTTCTCTTGCTTCTTTCTGCACTTCTCTTGCTTTTTTTGCACCTCTGTTGCTTCTTTCTGCACCTCTCTTACAAATGTCTACACCCCTCTTCACTTTTTCTATACCCCTCTTGCCTGTTTCTGTACCTCTGCTGGTTCTTTCTGCACTGCTCTTTCTTCTTTCTATACTTCTTTTGGATGTTGCTGTGACTCTTTTGCCTCTTTCCGCACTTCTCTTGCCTCCTTCTGCACCTCCGTTGCTGCTTCTTTCGACATTTCTCTTGCTTCTTTCTGTACCCCTCTCGCCTCTTTTTGTACCTCTCTTGCCTCTTTCTGTATCCCTTTTGCCTCTTTCTGCACCTCTTTTACTTCTTTGTGCCCATCTCTTGCCTCTTTCTGTATCCCTCTTGCCTCTTTCTGCACCTCTATTGGTACTTTCTGCACTGCTCTTGCTTTTTTCTCCACCTCTGTTTGTACTTTCTGCACCGCTCTTTCTTCTTTCTGCACCTCTTTTGCATGTTTTTGCGACTCTCTTGACTCTTTTTGCACTTTTCTTGCCCCATACTGTACCTCTGTTGCCTCTCTTTGCATCTCTCTTGCCTCTTTCTTCATCCCTCTTGCCTCTTTCTGCATCCCTCTTGCCTCTTCTGCACCTCTGTTGCTTCTTTCTGTACCTCTCTTGCTTTTTTCTACATCTTTCTTACTTCTTTCTGCATCTTTCTTATAAACGTCTGCACACATATTGCCTCTTTCTGGACCCCTCTTGCCTATTTCTGCACCTCTTTTGCTTCTTTCTGTACCTCTCTTGCTTCTTTCTGTACTGCTATTGCTTCTTTCTGCACCTCTCTTGCAATTTCTGTATCCCTCCTGCCTCTTTCTGTACCCTTGTTCCTTCTTTCTACACATTTCTACCATGCTTCTGCAATTGTCTTGCCTCTTTCTGCACCTCTGTTGCTTATTTCTGCACTTCTCTTGCCTCCATCTGTACCTCTCTTTCTACGTTCTGCTTTCCTCTTTCTGCACCCCTGTTGGTTCATTCCGCACTGTTCTTACATCTTTCTGCACCCCTCTATCCTCTTTCTGTACCCCACATGCCTCTCTCTGTACCTCGTTTGCCTCTTTATGCACCTCTCTTGCCTCTTTCTGCATCCCTCTTGTCTCTTTCTGCACCTCTGTTGCTTGTTTCTACACTTCTCTTGTTTCTATTCTGCATCTCTCTATCTCTTTTGTTTCATTTTGCACCCCTCTCACCTCTTTCTGCACCTCTGTTGCTTCTTTCTGAACTTCTCTTGCTTCTTTCTGCACTTCTCTTGCTTTTTTTGCACCTCTGTTGCTTCTTTCTGCACCTCTCTTACAAATGTCTACACCCCTCTTCACTTTTTCTATACCCCTCTTGCCTGTTTCTGTACCTCTGCTGGTTCTTTCTGCACTGCTCTTTCTTCTTTCTATACTTCTTTTGGATGTTGCTGTGACTCTTTTGCCTCTTTCCGCACTTCTCTTGCCTCCTTCTGCACCTCCGTTGCTGCTTCTTTCGACATTTCTCTTGCTTCTTTCTGTACCCCTCTCGCCTCTTTTTGTACCTCTCTTGCCTCTTTCTGTATCCCTTTTGCCTCTTTCTGCACCTCTTTTACTTCTTTGTGCCCATCTCTTGCCTCTTTCTGTATCCCTCTTGCCTCTTTCTGCACCTCTATTGGTACTTTCTGCACTGCTCTTGCTTTTTTCTCCACCTCTGTTTGTACTTTCTGCACCGCTCTTTCTTCTTTCTGCACCTCTTTTGCATGTTTTTGCGACTCTCTTGACTCTTTTTGCACTTTTCTTGCCCCATACTGTACCTCTGTTGCCTCTCTTTGCATCTCTCTTGCCTCTTTCTTCATCCCTCTTGCCTCTTTCTGCATCCCTCTTGCCTCTTCTGCACCTCTGTTGCTTCTTTCTGTACCTCTCTTGCTTTTTTCTACATCTTTCTTACTTCTTTCTGCATCTTTCTTATAAACGTCTGCACACATATTGCCTCTTTCTGGACCCCTCTTGCCTATTTCTGCACCTCTTTTGCTTCTTTCTGTACCTCTCTTGCTTCTTTCTGTACTGCTATTGCTTCTTTCTGCACCTCTCTTGCAATTTCTGTATCCCTCCTGCCTCTTTCTGTACCCTTGTTCCTTCTTTCTACACATTTCTACCATGCTTCTGCAATTGTCTTGCCTCTTTCTGCACCTCTGTTGCTTATTTCTGCACTTCTCTTGCCTCCATCTGTACCTCTCTTTCTACGTTCTGCACCTCTCTTACCTCTTTCTGCACCTATGTTGCTTCTTCCTGCACTCCTCTTTCCTCTTTCTGTACCCTTTGTCAGAACACGCTCCGCAGGATCCGGATTATGAGATAAGGGTCCACCTCCCGACGTTACCAGCACCCTGAATATATAACACAGGGTACTCGCACTATCAGGCGAGGGAAAAAGGTAAGGGAAAGGGTCATCAGGGAGAAAGGACCCGAAATGACAAAAACAACACAATGTATAAACAGGGCAACATAAATGACTACTCTCATGTATTCTCGCTAAACCCTGAATACCTGATATATATCTCAGCCAGTCCTTCTATGATTTGAAAGTTTGGTATTCTATCCTGAGGTTTATAGAAACAAACACAACAAATAAAAGCAGTTGTTACTCATGTATAGCATACAACATATAGCGATAATGAGATTGATTTTTACCACCACATACAAGAGAAATAGTAACCTTCTTATTCCTGCTGGAAACGATGTAGTGATTATCCCTTTTCCCCCACGGTATGATTAAGATAGGAAACCACTCTTCCTCCAGAGTGCTTCCATGTATTTGACCTTTCAACAGGCTCTTTCTGAAAACATAGGTATAGCAAGAAACAAAGACATAAACGGGAACGTGTAGTTGTGACCACCATTTCCGTTCCGCTTTTTATCTTCCAGTAAATTGTTCGGCAGATCACGAAGGTCGGCAACACGTGGTTAACCACCACCACTGTACTCTGCTCAATAGTTCCCAACACAAACACTGATTGAACCTTACCGGCAACGTGTAGTTGCGACCACTACAGCCGTTCCGGGGATGGCAGTAGCTACTGTGGAAAAAGGTACACGGCAGCGTGTAGAGAATTAACCCACTTCGCTCCGCTGCAAATCCAACAAACAAATGTCCCGACTAACAAGGCTAACACGGTAACCCGAGGTCGTTTACCTCTGAGCTCCGCTCAACCAAAAAGAAAGTACTATATCCAAAACAGCAGTGTGAGTTAACTCCACTCGGCACCCCGCTATGTCCGCCAATATCGGATTTGGGTCAGGAGGCAACTGGGCTTTCCTTCGCATAGCAGAATACCGAATTCCTCTTACCTCCTCCTTCTACAGCTGACAAAAGTCACCGCTAGCGACTCCTCGCCAAAACCCGCAGGAACGTGGCGTCTCTCCGCCAACATCAAGGAACACCCAACCAGAAGCAGAATTACGTGCATCAGCCAATCGCACAGGACCGCATTATATTTCCTGAAAGAAAGGCTCATGGAAGTTGTAGTTTCTTTAGTCATTAGGCATTAGGCAGGCGCGATGCTGTAAAATCCTGACAGTAGGTCCCCCTCCCTAGCGCCTCCTAGGGCCAGGCTTAGCAGGACATCGCCTATGGAAGGAACGAACAGCAACAGGAGTGTGCATATTCCTCAGACGAATAACTCTTCCAAGAAACCAGGTACCACAGAGATCCTCTGCGCCATTTAGAATCCCTAATGCTCCGTACCACATATTCCAGCCCCCCCATCACCCTGCACTGGTGGAGGAGCACGGCACCTAGCAGACAAGGCAGGTTTCAACAGACTACAGTGAAAAACAGGATGAATCCGAAGGGAGGCAGGCAATTTCAACTTGAAAGCCACAGGGTTGATCTGTTTGAAAATGACATATGGCCCAATGTATCTGGGGTAAAAAACACTCCTCAATTTAAAACGGATCTTTCGAGTGGACAACCAGACCCTGTCCCCCACATGATACACAGGACCCACCGAGCGGTGGTGATCCGCCTATCTCTTATAGGTCTGTTTATCCTTGTTTAAATGAGTGGCCAGCTCCTTCTGAACAGCACGTAGATGACGAACCTGTGCCATAACCGCTGGTTGCCTACCCACCTCATCAGGAATGCTAACGGGTAAGACTCTCGCATCAAACCCGAAATTGGCATAAAAAGGTGACACTCCCACTGAGCTGTGCCAGCATTGTTATATGCGAATTCCGCCATCAACAACAAAGACACCCACGATTCCTGTGCTGCTAGAGCATAACATCACAGAAACTTCTTTAGGGTTTGATTTAAACGTTCTGTCTGTCCATCCGTCTGAGGATGGAAACTAGTTGAAAGCGTGGACGAGATGTGCAAAGCCTGACACCAAGATTTCCAAAAACGGGCGATGAACTGAGGTCCCCGGTCAGAAATTATGACTTCCGGTACGCCATGAAGGCGAATTACGTTAGTCAACAACAATTGTGCCGTTTGACCCGCTGTGGGAAGGTTCCTGCACAGGATAAAGTGTCCCATTTTGGTAAGGCTGTCAACTACCACCAGTACAGCCATTTTCCCCTGATCCACCGGCAACCCTGTGATAAAATCCATGCTTACACTTTGCCATGGTCTCTGAGGAATGGGCATGGGCATGAGTTTCCCTTTACTTTTGACGTTCTCATTTTTTGCGCGAGCACAGTCTTCGCACTTCTTCACCCACTGCTTAATGTCTGAGTTCATGGTCTCCCACCAAAAATGTCTCAACATTAATTGTATGTTAAATTAAATTAAATTAAATTAAATTAAATTAAATTAATTGTATGGTTTTCTATTCCCCATGATGTCCAACCATCGGAGATTCATGACACCATACAAAAGCCTTCTTTCGGACTTCCAAGGTAGGCAAGAACAATTTGTCGTTAACAAAGGGCAACCCCTGTTTCAAAGAATGACTTGTTTCTTTCCTGCTCCAAGAAGCCCAAGCAACACTAGTTTTCAGATTTTTTATGCTGTCTAAAAAGGTATCAGCCTTCAACACACATATCACTTTGGATGGCTCCACTATGGGTTCTACTGGTGACTTAGTGTCGTTATCCTCCCCGTTCTCCAAATGGGATAGGGTATCGGCCTTTCTGTTGTCACTATCGGGTCTGAAATTGATTATGAAATCGTATTCAGCGAAGAATAGCATCCACCTCATCTGTCTCTGTGTCAAATGTCTAGCTGTCTTCATATACTGAAGGTTACGATGATCAGAGTATACCGTGACTGGAAACACCGCCCCCCAAAGATACTGTCTCCACTCCTGAAAAGGCTGTTTAATGGCCAAAAGCTCTTTCTCGGCAATCATGTAATTCATTTCTGCAGGGCTTAGTTTCTTTGACAAATAGGCCACTGGATGCAATTGTCCTGTATGCTGATCTCTTTGTGACAAAATTGACCCTATAGCCTCATCCGAAGCATCTGCTTCTACAATGAAGGGAATCTCAGGTTTTGGATGAGCCAATATCGGTGCTGAAGTGAATGCATGTTTTAGATAAACAAAAGCATCATCCGCCTCCTTGGACCACTGAAAAACAACACCTTTTCTGAGTAACCTAGACAAAGGAACTGCTACCTTGAAAAAGTGGAGGATGAACCGTCTGTAATAATTGGCAAAGCCTAGAAAGCATTGCACTTCTCTTACAGACTTTGGCACTGGCCATGTTTGTACTTCCTGAACCTTACGTTCTGCCATTTGCAACCCTTCAGAGCAAAGCATCGCTCCCAAGAATTCCACCTTGTTCACACTGAATTCACACTTACTCAGTTTACAAAAAAGGGTATGTTCTCTCATACGCTGCAGGACCTAGACCACATGTGCGGTATGCGTTCTAACATCCTCTGAGTAAATCAGAATGTCGTCTATCTACACTACGACACTATATCCACAACTCCCTCAAGACATCGTTAAGAAAGAACTGGAATGCCGCCGGGGCGTTACACAACCCGAACGGCATCACAGTATATTCAAACAACCCATAACGTGTCTTGAAGGCAGTTTTCCATTCATCCCCTTCACGAACATGCACCAAGTGGTATGCTCCACGGAGGTCTAGCCTGGTGTATATCTGGGCGTTTCTCACTTGGTCTAATAAAACAGAGATAAGAGGCAGAGGGTATCTATTATGTACTGTGTATTTGTTTAACATTCTGGAATCAACAGAGGCCCTCAAAACACCATTTGCTTTTGCAATAAAAAATAAAGGAGAGGCTGCAGGGGATTTGGAAGGTCTAATGAAGCCTACCTTTTGAGAATGGTCTAAATAGTCTTTCAGGTGTTTAGTTTCTGGAACGGATAAAGCGTACACACAACATGAAGGTATTGGTGCCCCATCCACCAGATCTATATAACAAACGTACTCTCTGTGTGGAGGTAACTTCTCAGCCATGCTCTCACTAAACACATCTTTGTATGACTGATAAGCCTTGGGTAAGGACACTTCTTTTTCAGCAGCCGTGGCGACTACAGAAGGAAAAGACAATGCTGCTGCCTGAGTGAGCTGAGAGGAGACAAAATGTGCTTGACAATCTATTGACAAAAACGTATAGTTTTTCTTTTCCAATCAACAATAGGGTTGTGAAAGCTCAGCCATGGCATTCCCAACATTATCTCATTCTGAGGTGCCTCAATAATGTTCAAAGATAACTCATCTTTGTGTTCCCCTTCTGGAACCAGAACAGACAGCATGACTTTCTCAGTCTGTTCAGTGATCAACCCAGATTTTAATGGTTTCCCATCCACTGCCCAAACTTCCTCTGGTTTCTCTCTGGACACACGATTTAAGGAGAGTCTTGTCACCAACCCACTGTCAATAAAGTTTCCCGTGACACCCGAATCAATCATCACCAATACCTGGTAATTGTTCCTGTGGCTCTCCAAACTCATGGGCAGAACTATGTTTGACATAGAATCAGGCACTGTCTCAATGGACAAAGAAGGAAGCTTCCATTGCACTGCTTCCTCTGAACTATCCTTACTGTCTTCATGTCTAATGCCTATATTGGACACTGCTAACTTTTTCCTGGACCATCCCCCTGTATTTTTAGGTTTGGAGGGACATTCCTTTACGTAATGGTCTTTCTTGCCACAATACATGCAAAGGCCCTGAACCCTGTAACTTTTTCTCTCTTCCCTGGACAACGGGGCTCGGACAGCTCCTATTTCCATAGGTTAATTTCCATCCATAGAAGGAGGCAACCCTTTGCGAGAGGATGTTTCATACCTTGCGTAGCCTCTCTCCCATTTTCTTCTCTCACCTCCTCTTTCTGCTAACCGACCATCCAGCCTCAAAGTTAAATTAATCATGTCCGCACATGTGGTTGGCTGATGGTCGATCTGAGCGATAATATCCCTTAACCCATCCCTGAGTCCTTGGTAGAAAATTGACAATTGTTTTTTTTCTGACCAGGAAGGTCTGCCACTAATCTATTGAAGGTTGTTAAATATGTGACCAAATCATTCCTACCTTCTCTGAGTTCCAATAGTTCCTTGTCTGCACTAAAAGTGGTTGCTCTCCTATCAAATACCCTTTCAAACTCGGCCCTAAAAGCTGACCAATCGGACAACACAGCATCGTTGTTCCTCACTAGAGGAACGGCCCAGTTTGCAGCATCCCCAACCAGATAAGAGATGGCGAATGCCACTCGGGGGTGATTATTCGGAAAGGAGGCTGGTTTGCAAGAAAAGTGCAGCATTATCTGTGTAAGGAACACCTGTGTCTTAGAAGGATCCCATGAATATCGCTCAGGACTTGCCAAAGGAAAGGGCGGAGGGACGGTGACCTGTATCTGAGGATTCTGAAGTGAAGCATCGAAAGGATTTCTAGATAACATATCTACTTTTTCTCGTAACGCAGAGGTTTCTGCTCTAGATGCAGCCAATTCTTGCTGCACTAATACTAATGCCTGGAGAACATCCTCCATGGATGCCATTACCTCCACCAACCAGATCGGGCAGAGCTACATATCTTGGGCGCATAATTCTGTCAGAACACGCTCCACAGGATCCGGATGATGAGATAAGGGTCCACCTCCCGACGTTACCAGCACCCTGAATATATAACACAGGGTGCTCGCACTATCAGGTGAGGGAAAAAGGTAAGGGAAAGGGTCAGCAGGGAGAAAGGACCTGAAATGACAAAAACAACACAATGTATAAACAGGGCAACATGAATGACTACTCTGATGTATTCTCGCTAAACCCTTAATACCTAATATATATCTTAGCCAGTCCTTCTATGATTATAATGTTTGGTATTCTATCCTGAGGTTTCTAGAAACAAACACAACAAATAAAAGCAGTTGTTACTCATGTATAGCATACAACATATAGCGATAATGAGATTGATTTCTAGCACCCCATTCAAGAGAAATAGTTACCTTCTTATCCCTGCTGGAAACAATGTAGTGATTATCCCTTTTCCCACATGGAATGATAAAGATAGGAAACCACTCTTCCTCCAGAGTGCTTCCATGTATTTGACCTTTCAACGAGCTCTTTCTGAAACCATAGGTATAGCAAGAAACAAAGATATAAACGGGAACGTGTAGTTGTAACCACCACTTCCGTTCTGCTTTTTATCTTCCAGTAAATCGTTTGGCAGATCACGAAGGTCGGCAACACGTGGTTAACCACCACCACTGTGCTCCGCTCAATAGTTCCCAACACGAACACTGATTGAACCTTACCGGCAACGTGTAGTTGCGACCACTACAGCCATTCCGGGGATGGCAGTAGCTACTGTCGAAAAAGGCACACGGCAGCGTGTAGAGAATTAACCCACTTCGCTCCGCTGCAAATCCAACAAACAAATGTCTCGACTAACAAGGCTAACACGGTAACCCGAGGTCGTTTACCTCTGAGCTCCGCTCAACCAAAAAGAAAGTACTATAACCAAAACGACAGTGCGAGTTAACTCCATTCGGCACCCCGCTTAGTCCGCCAATATCGGATTTGGGTCAGGAGGCAACTGGGCTTTCCTCCGCATAGCAGAATACCGAATTCCTCTTACCTCCTCCTTCTACAGCTGACAAAAGTCACCTCTAGCGATTCCTCGCCAAGACCCGCAGGAACGCGGCGTCTCTCCTCCAACATCAAGGAACACAGAACCAGAAGCAGAATTACGCGCATCAGCCAATCGCGCAGGACCGCATTATATTTCCTGAAAGAAAGGCTTATGGAAGTTGTAGTTTCTTTAGGCATTAGGTAGGCACGATGTTGTAAAATCCTGACTCTTTCCACACCTCTGCTGTTTCTTTCTGCACTTCTCCTGCTTCTTTCTGCACCACTCTTGCTTCTTTCTGTACTTCTCTTGCACATTTCTGCACATCGCTTGTCACTTTCTACACCCCTCTTGCCTCTTTCTGCACCTCTATTGCTTCTTTCTGCACTTTTATTGCCTCTTTCTGCATACTTCTGCCTACTTCTGCACATCTGTTGGTTCTTCCTGCATGCTTTTGCTGTTTTCTGAACCTCTCTTACAAATGTCTGCATCCCTCTTGCCTCTTTCTGTACCCCTCTTACATCTTTCTGCACCTCTATTGCTTCTTTCTGCACCTCTTTTGCAAATGTCTACACCCCTCTTATCTTTCTGCATCCCTCTTGCCTGTTTCTCTACCTCTGATGCTTCTTTCTATACTTCTCTTGCCTCTTTCTGCACCCCTCTTTCCTCCTTCTGTACCTCTCTTTCCTCTTTCTGCACCCCTCTTGCCTCTTTATGCACCTTTCTTGCCTCTTTATGCACCAGTCTTTTGCTTCTTTATACACTTCTCTTGCCACTTTCTACACCCCTCGTGCCTCTTTCTGCACCTCTGTTGGTTCTTTCTGCACTGCTCTTGCTTCTTTCTCCACCTCTGTTGGTTCTTTCTGCACTGCTCTTTCTTCTTTCTTCACTCTTTTGCCTGTTTCTATGATTCTCTTCACTCTTTCTGTACTTTTCTTGTCTCCTACTGCACCTCTGTTGCCTCTTCTTGCCTCTTTCTGCACCCCTCTTGCCTCTTTCTGCACCTCTGTTGCTTGTTTCTGCAACTCTATTGCTTATTGCATTGCCCCTCTCGCCTCTTTCCTCACCTCTGTTGCTTCTTTCTGCACTGCTCTTGCTACTTTCTGCACATCTCTTGCAAATTTCTGCACCCATCTTGCCTCTTTCTGCACCTCTGTTGGTTCTTTCTGAACAGCTCTTGCTTTTTCTGAACCTCTCTTGCAAATGGCTGCACCCCTCTTGCCTATTTCTGCACTACTCTTCCCTCTTTCTGCACCTCTGTTGCTACTTTCTGCACAGCTCTTTCTTCTTTCTGCACCCCTCTTGCCTCTTTCTGTACCTCTCTTGCCTTTTTCGGCACCCCTCTTGCCTCTTTCTGTACCCTTGTTCCTTCATTCTGCACCTTTCTGCCATGCTCCTGCACGTGTCTTACCTCTTTCTGCACCTCTGTTGCTTCTTTCTGTACTTCTCTTGCTTTATTCTGTACCTCTCTTGGTACGTTCTGCACCTCTCTTACCTTTTTCTGCACCTCTGTTGCTTCTTACTGCACTTTTCTTTCTTCTTTCTGTACCCCTCTTGACTCTTTCCACATCTCTGTTGTTTCTTTCTGCGCTTCTCCTGCTTCTTTCTGCGCCACTCTTGCTTCTTTCTGTACCTCTCTTGCATATGTATGCACATCTCTTGTCTCTTTCTACTCCCCTCTTACCTCTTTCTTCACCTTGTTTCCTTCGTTCTGCACTTCTGTTGCCTGTTTCTGCACATCTGTTGGTTCTTTCTGCATGCTATTGTTGTTTTATGAACCTCTCTTACAAATGTCTGCATCCCTCCTGCCTCTTTCTGCACCCCTCTTGCATCGTTTTGCACCTTTATTGCTTCTTTCTGCACCTCTTTTGCAAATGTCTACACCCCTCGTATCTCTTTCTGCATCCCTCTTGCCTGTTTCTCTACCTCAGTTGCTTCTTTCTACACTTCTCTTGCCTCTTTCTGCACCCCTCTTTCATCCTTATGTACCTCTCTAGTCTCTTTCTACACCCCTCTTGTCTCTTTCTGCACCTTTCTTGCCTCTTTCTGCACCCCTCTTGTCTCGTTCTGCACCTCTGTTGCTTGTTTCTGCAACTCTATTGCTTATGTCTTTGCCCCTCTTGCCTCTTTCCTCACCTATGTTGCTTCTTTCTGCACCTTTCTTGCCTCTTTATGCACCCCTCGTGTCTCTTTCTGCACCTCTGTTGCTTGTTTTTGTTTCTGCTACTCTATTGCTTATTTCTTTGCCCCTCTTGCCTCTTTCCTCACTGATCTTGCTAATTTATGTGCCTCTCTTGGTTCTTTCTGAACAGCTCTTGCTTTTTCTGAACCTCTCTTGCAAATGGCTGCACCCTTCTTGCCTATTTCTGCACTACGCTTCCCTCTTTCTGCACCTCTGTTGCTACGTTCTGCACTGCTCTTTATTCTTTCTGCACCTCCCCTTTTTATTTCTGCACCTCATTTATAAACCTCTGCACCCATATTGCCTCTTTCTGCACCACTCTTGCTTCTTTCTGTACCTCTCTTGCACATTTCTGCACATCTCTTGTCTCTTTCTACACCCCTCTTACCTCTTTCTTCCCCTCGCTTTCTTTGTTCTGAACTTCCGTTGCCTCTTTCTGCACATCTGTTGGTTCTTTCTGCATGCTTTTGCTGCTTTCCAAACCTTTCTTACAAATGTCTGCATCCCCCATGCCTCTTTCTGCACCCCTCTTGCATCTTTCTGCACCTCTTTTGCAAATGTCTACACCCCTCGTATCTCTTTCTGCATCCCTCTTGCCTGTTTCTCTACCTCTGTTGCTTCTTTCTACACTTCTCTTGCCTCTTTCTGCACCCCTCTTTCCTCTGTATGTACCTCTCTAGTCTCTTTCTGCACCCTCTTGCCTCATTCTGCACCTTTCTTGCCTCTTTATGCACCAGTCTTTTGCTTTTTATACACTTCTCTTGTCACTTTCTGCACCCCACTTGCCTCTTTCTGTACCTCTGTTGGTTCTTTCTGCACTGCTCTTTCTTCTTTCTATACTCTTTTGCCTGTTTCTGTGACTCTCTTGACTCTTTCTGTACTTTTCTTGTCTCCTACTGCACCTCTGTTGCCTCTTTCTGCACCTTTCTTGCCTCTTTCTGCTCCCCTCTTGTCTCTTTATGCACCTCTGTTGGTTCTTTCTACACTGCTCTTGCTTCTTTCTCCACCTCTGTTGGTTCTTTCCGCAGTGCTCTTTCTTCTTTCTACACTCTTTTGCCTGTTTCTGCAACCCTCTTGACCCCTTCTGTACTCTTCCTGTCTCCTATTGCACCTCTGTTGCCTCTTTCTGCACCTTTCTTGCCTATTTCTGCACCCCACTTGTCTCTTTCTGCACCTCTGTTGCTTGTTTCAGCAACTCTATTGCTTATTTCTTTGCCTCTCTTGCCTCTTTCCTCACCTCTGTTGCTTCTTTCTGCACTGCTCTTGCTAACTTCTGTGCCTCTCTTGGTTCTTTCTGGACAGCTCTTACTTTTTCTGAACCTCTCTTGCAAACGGCTGCACCCTTTGCCTATTTCTGCACTACTCTTTCCTCTTTCTGCACCTCTGTTGCTACGTTCTAAACTGCTCTTTATTCTTTCTGCACCTCTCCTATTTCTTTCGGCACCTCTCTTATAAACCTTTGCACCCATATTGCCTCTTTCTGTGCCACTCTTGCCTCTTTCTGCACCTCTTTGGCTTCTTACTGCACTTCTCTTGCTTCTTTCTGAACTGCTCTTGCTTCTTTCAGCACTTCTCTTGCAAACGTCTGACGCCTCTTGCCTCTTTCCACACCCCTCTTGCCTCTGTCTGCACCGCTCTTGCCTCTTTCTACACCTCTTTTGGTTCTTTCTGCACCTCTGTTGGTTCTTTCTGTATTTCTTTTGCCTTTTTATGTGACTTTCTTACCTCTTTCTGTACTTATCTTGCCTCTTTCTGCATCCCTGTTGCTTCTTTCTGCATTACTCTTGCCTCTTTCTGCAGTCCTCTTGAATCTTTTTATTACTTTGTTGCTTCTTTCTGCACTTCATTTGCTTTTTTCTACACCTCTGTTGTTTTTTTCTTGCCTCTTTTGCCTCTTTCTATACCCCTCTTGCCAATTTCAGCACCTCTTTAGCTTCTTTCTACAGTTCTCTTGCCTTTTTCTGTACCCCTCTTGCCTTTTCTGTACCTCTGTTGGTTCTTTCTGCACGCATCTTGCCTTTTCTGCACGCATCTTGCCTCTTTCTGTACCTCTGTTGGTTCATTCTAGATGCTCTTGCTTCTTTTTGTACCTCTCTCACAAATTTCTGCAACCCTCTTGAATCTTTCCGCACCCCTCTTTCCTCTTTCTGCACTTCTCTTGGGTCTTTCTACAGTGTTCTTTCTTCTTTAGGTACCTCTTTTGCCTGTTTCTGCTACTCTCTTGCCTCTTTCTAAACTTCTCTTGACTCTTTCTACACCCCTGTTGCTTCTTTCTGTACTTCTTGTATCTCTTTCTGCACCCCTGTTGCTTCTTTATGCACTGCTCTTGCTTCTTTCTGCAACTCTCATAAATTTTGGCAACCCATTTCCCTCTTTCTGCACCCCTCATGCCTTTTTTGAATCTCTGTTGCTTCTTTCTGCACTTCTCTTGCTTCTTTTTCAACCTATGTTGCTTATTTCTGCACCTCTCTTACAAACTTCTGCACTGCTCCTGCTTCTTTCTGCACCTCTCTTACAAATGTCTTCACCCCTCTTGCCTCTGTCTGCTCCCGTCTTGACTTTCTTTTGCACCCCTCTTGCCTCTTACTGCACCTCGGTTGGTTTTTTCTGCACCTCATTTGCAAATTTCTGCTCTATCTTTGCCTCTTTCTGTACCCCTCTTGCCTATTTCTGCATGCCTCAGTTGGTTCTTTCTGCAGTGTTCTAGCTTATTTCTGTAAATCTCCTGCACATTTCTGATCCACCTTTGCTTCTTTCTGCACCCATTTTGCCTCTTTCTGCATGTCTCTTGCCTCTTTCTGCACCTCTGTTGCTTCTTTCTGTACTTCTCTTGCTTCTTTCTGCACCTCTGTTTGTTCTTTCTGCACTTCTCTTGCCTTTGTATGCACCCCTCTTGTCTCTTTCTGCACCTCTGTTGATCTTTCTGCGCCTCCCTTACATATTTATGCACCCCTCTTCCCTCGTTCCGTACTCCTCTTCTATTTTTCTGCAACTCTGTTGCTTCTTTCTGTACTTCTCTTCCTTCTTTCTGCACCTCTCTTGCTTTTTTTACACTTCTCTTACACACTTCTGTACCCCTCTTGCCTCTTTCTGCACCTCTCATGCCTCTTTCTATACCCCTCTTGCCTCTTTTTGCACCTCTGCTTGTTCTTTCTGCACTACTCTTGCTTCTTTATGCACCTCTCTTACAAATTTCTGCAACTGTCTTGCCTCTTTCTGTACCTCTCTTGCCTCTTTCTTCCACCTCTGTTGGTTCTTGCTGCACTGTTCTTTCTTCTTTCAGCACCTCTTTTGCTTGTTCCTGTGACTCTCTTTCTTCTTTCTGTACTTCTCTAGTTCCATTCTGCACCTCTGTTGCTTCTTTCTGCAATTCTATTGCTTCTTTCGGTACCTCTGTTGCTTCTTTCTGCACCTGTCTTGCAATGATCTGGACTCACCTTGCATCTTTCCGCACACTTCTTCCCTCTTTCTGCACCTCTGTTGGTATTTCTGCACTTGTATTGCTTCTTTGGGTATCTCTGTTGCTACTTTCCGCACCTCACTTACAAACTTCTGCACCCATCTTGCCTCTTTCTGTACCTCTCTTGCAACCTTCTGCATGTCTGTTTGTTCTTTTTGCACCCCTCTTGCCTCTTTCTGCACCCATCGTGCCTCTTTCTGTACCTCTTTTTCTTCTTTCTGTACTTCTGTTGTCTCTTTCTTTTTCCCTCCTGTCTCTTTCTGCTCCTCTGCTGGTTCTTTCTGCACTGCTCTTGCTTCTTTCTGTACCTCCCTTGCACGTTTCTGCCCCCACCTGCCTCTTTCTGCGCTTCTCTTCCCTCTTTCTGTACTTCTCTTACTTCTTAACCCACCTCTCTTGCTTCTTTCTAAACCTCTCTTACAAACGTCTGCATCCTTCTTGCCTCTTTCTGCACCTCTCATCTCTTTTTGTACCCCTCTTGCCTCTTTAGGCACCCCTCTTGCCTCTTTCTGCACCTCTCCTATCGCTTTTTGCACCCATCTTGCCTCTTTCTGGACCTCTTTTGCTCCTTTGTGCAGTTTTCTTGCCTTTTTCTGCAGCACCCCTCTTGCCTCTTTCTGCACCTGTTTGTTCTTTCTGCACTGCTCTTGCTTCTTTCTGCACCTCCCTTGCACATTTACGCCCCTTCTTGTCTCTTTAGGCACTTCTCTTCCCTCTTTCTGTACTTCTCTTGCTTCTTACCACACCTCTCTTGCTTCTTTCTGCACCTCTCTTACAAACCTCTGCAACCCTCTTGCCTCTTTCTCTACTTTTCTTATCTCCTTCTGTACTCCTCTTCCTTCTATCTGCACATCTGTTGTTTCTTTCTGCACTTCTCTTGCCTTTTTCTGAATCCCTCCTCCTTCTTATTGCACCTCTGTTGTTTCTTTCTTCACTTCTCTTGGCTCTTTCTGCATGCCTTTTGCATCTTTCTGAAACCGTCTTGCCTCTTCTGTACCCCTATTGCCTCTTTCTGCAACTCTGCTTGTTCTTTCTGCACTGCTCTTACCTCTTTCTGCACCTGTCTTTTAATGTTCTGCACCCCTTTTGCCTCTTTCTGTACCTCTCGAGCAACTTTCTGTATCTCTGTTTGTTCTTTCTGTGCCCTCTTGCCTCTTTCTGCACCTCTCTTGCCTCTTTCTATACCCCTCTTACCTATATCTGCACTTCTCTTGCCTCTTTCTGCCCCCTCTTCCCTCTTTCTGTACCTCTTTTGCTTCTTTATGTACTTGTCATCTCTTTCCTTTCCCCTCTTGCCTGTTTCTACACCTCTGCTAGTTCTTTCTGCACTGCGCTTGTTTCTTTCTGTACCTCCCTTGCAAATGTATGTCCCCTCTTACCTCTTTCTACAGTTCTCTTCCCTCTTTCCGTACTTCTCTTGCTTCTTACTGCACCTCTCTTGCTTCTTTTTGTACCTCTCTTATAAACCTCTAACCCCTCTTGCCTCTTTCTGCACCTCTCTTATCTCTTGTCGCACCCCTCTAACCTCTTTATGCACCTCTTTTGCTTCTGTCTGCACTTCTCTTGCCATTTTCTGCAGCATTCCTCTTACCTTTTTCTGCACCTCTGTTGGTTCTTTCTGCACTGCTCTTGCTTCTTTCTGCACCTCCCTTGCAAATTTCTGCCCCCCTCTTGCCGCTTTCTGCACTTCTCTTTCCTCTTTCTGTACTTCTCTTGCTTCTTACCGCACCTCTCTTGCTTCTTTTTGCACCTCTCTTACAAACCTCTGCAACCCTCTTGCCTCTCTGTACTCCTTTTCCTTCTCTCTGCACCACTGTTACTTCTTTCTGTACTTCTCTTGCCTTTTTCTGAATCCCTCTTCCTTCTTATTGCACCTCTGTTGTTTCTTTCTGCACTTCTCTTGCCTCTTTCTGCATGCCTCTTGCATCTTTCTGCAATCGTCTAGCCTCTTTCTGTACCTCTATTGCTTCTTTCTGCATCTCTGTTTGTTCTTTCTGTACACCTCTTGCTTCTTTCTGCCCCTCTCTTGCATCTTCCTACACCGCTCTTGTCTCTATCTGCACCTCTCTTGCCTCTTTCTGCACCCCTCTTGCCTCTTTCAGTACCTCTTTTGCTTCTTTCCGCACCTCTGCTTGTTCTTTCTGCACTGCTCTTACTTCTTTCTGCACCTGTCTTGTAAAGTTCTGCACCCCTCTTGCCTCTTTCTGACTCTCTTGCAAACTTCTACATCTCTGTTTGTTCTTTATGCACTCCTCTTGCCTCTTTCTGCACCTATCTTTCCTCTTTCTGCACCCCTCTTGCTTCTTTCTGCACCTCTTTTGCTTCTTTCTGCACTTCTGTCATCTCTCTCTTTTTCACTCTTGATTCTTCCTGCACCTCTGCTGGTTGTTTCTGTACTGCTCTTGCTTCTTTCAGCACCTCCTTTGCAAATTTCAGCTCCCTCTTTCCTCTTTTAGCACTTCTCTTCCCTCTTTCTTTACTTCTCTTGCTTCTTACCCCAACTCTCTTGCTTTTTTCTTCCCCTCTCTTACAAACCTCTGCACCCCTCTTGCCTCTTTCTGCACTTCTCTTGCCTTTTTCTGCAGCACCTCTCTTGCCTCTTTCTGCACCTCTGTTTGTTCTTTTTGCACTGCTCTTGCTTCTTTCTGCACCTCCCTTGCAAATTTCTTCCCCCTCTTGCCGCTTTCTGCACTTCTCTTCCCTTTTATGTGAACTTCACTTGCTTCTTACCGCACCTCTCTTGCTTCTTTCTGCACCTCTCTTACTACCCTCTGCAACCCCCTTGCCTCTTTCTCTACCTCTCATATCTCCTTCTGTACTCCTCTTCCTTCTCTCTGCACCTCTGTTGTTTCTTTCTGCACTTCTCTTGCCTTTTTTGAATCCCTCTCCCTTCTTATTGTACCTCTGTTGTTTCTTTCTGCACTCCTCTTGCCTCTTTCTGCATGCCTCTTGTATCTTTCTGCAAAAGTCTTGCCTCTTTATGTACCCCTATTGCCTCTTTCCGCACCTCTGCTTGTGCTTTCTGCACCCCTCTTGACTTTTCTGTACCTCTCTTGCAACTTTCTGCATCTCTGTTTGTTCTTTCTGTACACCTCCTGCCTCTTTCTGCCCCTCTCTTGCATCTTTCTACACCCGTCTTGCCTCTATCTGCACCTCTCTTGCCTCTTTCTGCACCCCTCTTGCCTCTTTCTGTACCTCTTTTGCTTCTTTCCGTACCTCTGCTTGTTCTTTCTGCACTGCTCTTACTTCTTTCTGCACCTGTCTTGTAATGTTCTGCACCCCTCCTGCCTCTTTCTGTACCTCTCTTGCAACCTTCTACATCTCTGTTTGTTCTTTCTGCACCCCTCTTGCCTCTTTATGCACCTATCTTCCTCTTTCTGCACCCCTCTTGCTTCTTTCTGCACCTCTTTTGCTTCTTTCTGCACTTCTGTCATCTCTTTCTTGTTCACTCTTGCCTCTTCCTGCACCTCTGCTGGTTGATTCTGCACTGCCTTGCTTCTTTCGGCATCTCCCTTGCAAATGTCAGCTCCCTCTTGCCTCTTTGAGCACTTCTCTTCCCTCTTTCTGTACTTCTCTTGCTTCTTACCCTACCTCTCTTGCTTCTTTCTTCCCCTCTCTTACAAACCTCTGCACCCCTCTTGCCTCTTTCTGCATTTCTCTTGCCTTTTTCGGCAGCACCCCTCTCGCCTCTTTCTGCACCTCTGTTTGTTCTTTCTGCACTGCTCTTTTTTCTTTCCGCACCTCCCTTGCACATTTCTTCCCCCTCTTGCCGCTTTCTGCACTTCTCTTCCCTTTTTCTGTACTTCTCTTTCTTCTTACCGCACCTCTCTTGCTTCTTTCTGCACCTCTCTTACAAACCTCTGCAACCCTCTTGCCTCTTTCTCTACCTCTCTTATCTCATTCTGTACTCCTCTTCCTTCTCTCTGCACCTCTGTTGTTTCTTTCTGCACTTCTCTTGCCTTTTTCTGAATCCCTCTTCCTTCTTATTGCTACCTCTGTTGTTTCTCTCTGCACTTCTCTTGCCTCTGTCTGCATTCCTCTTGCATCTTTCTGCAACCGTCTTGCCTCTTTCTTTACTCCTATTGCCTCTTTCCGCACCCCTGCGTGTTCTTTTTGCACCATCTTACTTCTTTTTGCACCAGTCTTGTAATGTTCTGTATCCCTATTGCCTTTTCTGCACCTCTCTTGCAACTTACTGCATCTCTGTTTGTTCTTTCTGCACTGCTCTTGCTTCTTTCTGCACCTCCCTTGCAAATTTCTGCCCCCCTCTTGCCGCTTTCTGCACTTCTCTTTCCTCTTTCTGTACTTCTCTTGCTTCTTACCGCACCTCTCTTGCTTCTTTTTGCATCTCTCTTACAAACCTCTGCAACCCTCTTGCCTCTCTGTACTCCTTTTCCTTCTCTCTGCACCACTGTTACTTCTTTCAGTACTTCTCTTGCCTTTTTCTGAATCCCTCTTCCTTCTTATTGCACCTCTGTTGTTTCTTTCTGCACTTCTCTTGCCTCTTTCTGCATGCCTCTTGCATCTTTCTGCAATCGTCTAGCCTCTTTCTGTACCTCTATTGCTTCTTTCTGCATCTCTGTTTGTTCTTTCTGTACACCTCTTGCTTCTTTCTGCCCCTCTCTTGCATCTTCCTACACCGCTCTTGCCTCTATCTGCACCTCTCTTGCCTCTTTCTGCACCCCTCTTGCCTCTTTCAGTACCTCTTTTGCTTCTTTCCGCACCTCTGATTGTTCTTTCTGCACTGCTCTTACTTCTTTCTGCACCTGTCTTGTAAAGTTCTGCACCCCTCTTGCCTCTTTCTGACTCTCTTGCAAACTTCTACATCTCTGTTTGTTCTTTATGCACTCCTCTTGCCTCTTTCTGCACCTATCTTTCCTCTTTCTGCACCCCTCTTGCTTCTTTCTGCACCTCTTTTGCTTCTTTCTGCACTTCTGTCATCTCTCTCTTTTTCACTCTTGATTCTTCCTGCACCTCTGTTCTTTCTGCACTGCTCTTTTTTCTTTCCGCACCTCCCTTGCACATTTCTTCCCCCTCTTGCCGCTTTCTGCACTTCTCTTCCCTTTTTCTGTACTTCTCTTTCTTCTTACCGCACCTCTCTTGCTTCTTTCTGCACCTCTCTTACAAACCTCTGCAACCCTCTTGCCTCTTTCTCTACCTCTCTTATCTCATTCTGTACTCCTCTTCCTTCTCTCTGCACCTCTGTTGTTTCTTTCTGCACTTCTCTTGCCTTTTTCTGAATCCCTCTTCCTTCTTATTGCTACCTCTTTTGTTTCTCTCTGCACTTCTCTTGCCTCTTTCTGCATTCCTCTTGCATCTTTCTGCAACCGTCTTGCCTCTTTCTTTACTCCTATTGCCTCTTTCCGCACCCCTGCTTGTTCTTTTTGCACCATCTTACTTCTTTTTGCACCTGTCTTGTAATGTTCTGTATCCCTATTGCCTTTTCTTTACCTCTCTTGCAACTTACTGCATCTCTGTTTGTTCTTTCTGTACCCCTCTTGCCTCTTTCTGCCCCTCTCTTGCCTCTTCCTACACCCCTCTTGCCTCTATCTGCACCTCTCTTGCCTCTTTCTGCACCCCTCTTGCCTCTTTCTGTACCTATTTTGCTTCTTTCTGTACTTGTCAACTTTTTCCATTCCCCTCTTGCCTCTTTCTGCATCTCTGCTAGTTCTTTCCGCACTGCTCTGGCTTCTTTCTGCACCTCTCTTGCAAATTTCTGCCCCCTCTTGCCTCTTTATGCAGTTCTCTTCCCTCTTTATGTCATTCTCTTGCTTCTTACCGCACCTCTCTAGCTCCTTTCTGTACCTCTCTTATAAACCTCTACACCCCTCTTACCAATTCCTGCACCTCTCTTAATTCTTGTCGCACCCCTCTAGCCTCTTTATGCTCCTCTTTTGCTTCTTTCTGCACTTCTCTTGCCGTTTTCTGCAGCATCCCTTTTACCTCTTTCTGCACCTCTGTTGGTTCTTACTGCACTGCTCTTGTTTCTTTCTGCACCTCCTTTGCCAATTTCTGCCCCCTCTTGCCGCTTTCTGCACTTCTCTTCCCTCTTTCTGTGAACTTCACTTGCTTCTTACCGCACCTCTCTTGATTTTTTCTGCACCTCTCTTACAATTCTCTGCACCCCTCTTGCCTCTTTCTGTATCTCTCCTAATGCTTTTTGCACCCATCTTGCTTCTCTCTGCTCCTCTTTTGCTCCTTTCTGCACTTTTCTTGACTTTTTCTGCAGCAATCCTCTTGCTTTTTTCTGTACCTCTGTTGGTTCTTTCTGTACTGCTCTTGCTTCTTTCTGCACCTCCCTTGCATCTTTCTGCACCTCTTTTGCAAATGTCTACACACCTCGTATCTCTTTCTGCATCCCTCTTGCCTGTTTCTCTACCTCTGTTGCTTCTTTCTACACTTCTCTTGCCTCTTTCCTCTTTATGTAACTCTCTAGTCTCTTTCTGCACCCTCTTGCCTCTTTCTGCACCTTTCTTGCCTCTTTATGCACCAGTCTTTTGCTTCTTTATACACTTCTCTTGCCTCTTTCTGCCCCTCTTGTCTCTTTCTGCACCTCTGTTGGTTCTTTCTACACTGCTCTTGCTTCTTTCTCCACCTCTGTTTTTTCTTTCTGCACTGCTCTTACTTCTTTCTACACTCTTCTGCCTGTTGCTGCAACTCTCTTGACTCTTTCTGTACTCTTCTTGTCTCCTACTGCACCTCTATTGCCTCTTTCTGCACCGTTCTTGCCTCTTTCTGCACCCCTCTTGCCTATTTCTGCACCCCTCTTGCCTCTTTCCTCACCTCTGTTGCTTCTTTCTGCACTGCTCTGGCTAACTTCTGTGCCTCTCTTGGTTCTTTCTGGACAGCTCTTGCTTTTTCTGAACCTCTCTTGCAAATGGTTGCACCCCTTTGCCTATTTCTGCACTACTCTTCCCTCTTTCTGCACCTCTTTTGCTACGTTCTAAACTGCTCTTTATTCTTTCTGCACCTCTCCTATTTCTTTCTGCACCTCTCTTATAAACCTTTGCACCCATATTGCGTCTTTCTGTGCCACTCTTGCCTCTTTCTGCACCTCTTTTTCTTCTTACTGCACTTCTCTTGCTTCTTTCTGAAATGCTCTTGCTTCTTTCAGCACTTCTCTTGCAAACTTCTGACCCCTCTTGCCTCTTTCCACACCCCTCTTGCCTCTTTTTGCACCTCTCTTGCCTCTTTCTGTACCTCTCTTGCCTCTTTCTATACCTCTTTTGGTTCTTTCTGCACCTCTGTTGGTTCTTTCTGTATTTCTTTTGCCTTTTTATGCAAATTTCTCACCTCTTTTTGTAATTATCTTGCCTCTTTCTGCATCCCTGTTGCTTCTTTCTGCACTACTCTTGCCTCTTTCTGCAGTCCTCTTGCATCTTTTTGCAACTTTTTTGCTTCTTTCTGCACTTCATTTGCTTTTTTCTACACCTCTGTTGCTTTTTTCTTGCCCCTTTTGCCTCTTTCTATATCCCTCTTGCCAATTTCAGCACCTCTTTAGCTTCTTTCTACAGTTCTCTTGCCTTTTTCTGTACCCCTCTTGCCTTTTTCTGTACCTCTGTTGGTTCTTTCTGCACTCCTCTTGCCTCTTTATGCATGCATCTTGCCTCTTTCTGTACCTCTGTTGGTTCATTCTAGATGCTCTTGCTTCTTTCTGTACCTCTCTCACAAATTTCTGCAACCCTGTTGAATCTTTCCGCACCCCTCTTTCTTCTTTCTGCACTTCTCTTGGGTCTTTCTATACTGTTCTTTATTCTTTCGGTACCTCTTTTGCCTGTTTCTGCTACTCTCTTGCCTCTTTCTATACTTCGCTTGACTCTTTCCCCACCCCTGTTGCTTCTTTCTGTACTTCTTGTACCTCTTTCTGCACCCCTTTAACCTTTTACGGCACCTCTGTTGCTTCTTTGTACACTGCTCTTGCTTCTTTCTGCACCTCTCACAAATTTCTGCAACCCATTTCCCTCTTTGTGCACCCCTCTTGCCTTTTTTTAATCTCTGTTGCTTCTTTCTGCACTTCTTTTGCTTCTTTCTCAACCTATGTTGCTTATTTCTGCACCTCTCTTACAAACTTCTACACAGCTCTTGCCTCTTTCTGCACCTACTGGCCTCTTTCTGCACCTCAGTTCATTCTTTCTGCACTGCTCCTGCTTCTTTCTGCACCTCTCTTAGAAATGTCTTCACCCCTCTTGCCGCTTTCTGTTCCCTTCTTGACTTTCTTATGCACACCTCTTGCCTCTTACTGCACCTCGGTTGGTTCTTTCTGCACCTCATTTGCAAATTTCTGCTCTATCTTTGCCTCTTTCTGTACCCCTCTTGCCTATTTCTGCATGCCTCTTGCCTCCTTCTGCACCTCAGTTGGTTCTTTCTACAGTGTTCTTGCTTCTTTTTATAAATCTCTTCCAAATTTCTGCTCCACCTTTGCTTCTTTCTGCACCCCTCTTGCCTCTTTCTGTATGTCTCTTGCTTCTTTCTGCACCTCTGTTGCTTCTTTCTGTACTTCTCTTGCTTCTTTCTGCACCTCTGTTTGTTCTTTCTGCACTTCTCTTGCCTTTGTATGCACCCCTCTTGTCTCTTTCTGCACCTCTGTTGATCTTTCTGCACCTCCCTTATGCACCCCTCTTCCCTCGTTCCGTACTCTTCTTCTGTTTTTCTGCAACTCTGTTGCTTCTTTTTGTACTTCTCTTGCTTCTTTCTGCACCTCTCATGCTTTTTTACATTTCTCTTACACACTTATGTACCCCTCTTGCCCCTTTCTGCACCTCTTGTGCCTCTTTCTAAAACCCTCTTGCCTCTTTTTGCACCTCTGCTTGTTCTTTCTACATTTCTCTTGCTTCTTTCTGCACCTGTCTTGCAATGATCTGGACTCCTCTTGCATCTTTCCGCATACTTCTTCCCTCTTTCTGCACCTCTGTTGGTTCTTTCTGCACTTCTCTTGCTTCTTTATGCACCTCTCTTACAAATTTCTGCAACTGTCTTGCCTCTTTCTGTACCTCTCTTGTCTCTTTCTTCCACCTCTATTGGTTCTTTCTGCACTGTTCTTTCTTCTTTCTGCACCTCTTTTGCTTGTTCCTGTGACTCTCTTTCTTCTTTCTGTACCTCTCTTGTTACTTTCTGCACCTCTGTTGCTTCTTTCTGCAATTTTATTGCTTCTTTGGGTACCTCTGTTGCTACTTTCCGCACCTCGCTTACAAACTTCTGCATCCCTCTTGCCTCTTTCTGTACCTCTCTTGCAACTTTCTGCATGCCTGTTTGATCTTTTTGCACCCCTCTTGCCTCTTTCTGCACCCATCTTGCCTCTTTCTGCACCTCTTTTTCTTCTTTCTGTACTTCTGTTGTGTCTTTCTTTTTCCCTCCTGCCTCTTTCTGCTCCTCTGCTGGTTCTTTCTGCACTACTCTTGCTTCTTTCTGCACCTCCCTTGCACGTTTCTGCCCCCTCCTACCTCTTTCTGCTCTTCTCTTCTCTTCCCTCTATCTGTACTTCTCTTGCTTCTTAACCCACCTCTCTTGCTTCTTTCTTAACCTCTCTTACAAACATCTGCACCCCTCTTGCCTCTTTCTGCACCTCTCATCTCTTTTTGTACCCCTCTTTCCTCTTTTGGCACCCCTCTTGCCTCTTTCTGCACCTCTCCTCTCGCTTTTTGCACCCATCTTGCCTCTTTCTGGACCTCTTTTGCTCCTTTGTGCACTTTTCTTGCCTTTTTCTTCAGTACCCCTCTTGCCTCTTTCTGTACCTGTTTGTTCTTTCTGCAATGCTCTTGCTTCTTTCTGCACCTCCCTTGCAAATGTGTGCCCCCTCTTGCCTCTTTCTGCACTTATCTTCCCTCTTTCTGTACTTCTCCTGCTTCTTACCGCACCTCTCTTGCTTCTTTCTGCACCTCTCTTACAAACCTCTGCAACCCTCTTGCCTCTTTCTCTACCTCTCTTATCTCCTTCTGTACTCCTCTTCCTTCTCTCTGCACCTCTGTTGTTTCTTTCTGCACTTCTCTTGCCTTTTTCTGAATCCCTCTTCCTTCTTATTGCACTTCTGTTATTTCTTTCTGCACTTCTCTTGCCTCTTTCTGCATGCTTCTTGTATTTTTCTGCAACCATCTTGCCTCTTTCTGTACCCTTATTGCCTATTTCCGCACCTCTGCTTGTTCTTTCTGCACTGCTCTTACTTCTTTCTGCACCTGTCTTTTAATGTTGTGCACCCCTCTTGCCTCTTTCTGTACCTCTCAAGCAACGTTCTGCATCTTTGTTTGTTCTTTCTGTACCCCTCTTGCCTCTTTCTGCACCTCTCTTGCCTCTTTCTGCACATCTCTTGCCTCTTTCTATACCCCTCTTGCCTTAATCTGCACCTCTCCTGCCTCTTTCTCCACCCCTTTTGCCTCTTTCTGTACCTATTTGCTTCTTTCTGTACTTTTCATCTCCTTCCTTTCCCCTCTTGCCTCTTTCTGCACCTCTTCTAGTTCTTTCTGCACTGCTCTTGCTTCTTTATGTACCTCCCTTGCATATGTATACCCCCTCTTGCCTCTCTCTGCACTTCTCTTCCCTATTCATGTACTTCTCCTTTTTTCACCATACCACTCTTGCTTCTCTCTGCACCTCTCTTACAAACCTCTGCAACCCTCTTGCCTCTTTCTCTACTTTTCTTGTCTCCTTCTGTACTCCTCTTCCTTCTATCTGCACATCTGTTGTTTCTTTCTGTACTTCTCTTGCCTTTTTCTGAATCCCTCCTCCTTCTTATTGCACCTCTGTTGTTTCTTTCTTCACTTCTCTTGGCTCTTTCTGCATGCATCTTGCATCTTTCTGCAACCGTCTTGCCTCTTCTGTTCCCCTATTGCCTCTTTCCGCAACTCTGCTTGTTCTTTCTGCACTGGTCTTACCTCTTTCTGCATCTGTCTTTTGTTGTTCTGCACCCCTCTTGCCTCTTTCTGTATCTCTCTAGCAACTTTCTGTATCTCTGTTTGTTCTTTCTGTACCCCTCTTGCCTCTTTCTGCCCCTCTCTTGCCTCTTTCTTCATCCCTCTTATCTCTATCTGCACTTCTCTTGCCTCTTTCTGCACCCCTCTTGCCTCTTTCGCTTCTTTCTGCACTCGTCATCTCTTTCCTTTCCCCTTTTGCCTCTTTCTACACCTCTGCTACTTCTTTCTGCACTGCTCTTGCTTCTTTCGGCACCTCCTCTGCAAATTTCAGCTCCCTCTTGCCTCTTTGAGCACTTCTCTTCCCTCTTTCTGTACTTCTCTTGCTTCTTACCCCACCTCTCATGCTTCTTTCTTCCCCTCTCTTACAAACCTCTGCACCCGTCCTGCCTCTTTCTGCACTTCTCTTGCCGTGTTCTGCAGCATCCCTCTTGCCTCTTTTTGCACCTCTGTTTGTTCTTTCTGCACTGCTCTTGCTTCTTTCTGTACCTCCCCTGCAAATTTCTTCCCCCTCTTGCCGCTTTCTGCACTTCTCTTCCCTCTTTCTGTACTTCTCTTGCTTCTTTCGGCAACTCTCTTACAAACCTCTGCAACCCCCTTGCCCTTTTCTCTACCTCTCTTATCTCCTCTGTACTCCTCTTCCTTCTCTCTGCACATCTGTTGTTTCTTCCTGCACTTTTCTTGCCTTTTTCTGAATCTCTCTTCCTTCTTATTGCACCTCTGCTATTTCTTTCTGCACTTCTCTTGCCTCTTTCTGCATGCCTCTTGCATCTTTCTGCAAACGTCTTGCCTCTTTCTGTACCCCTATTGCCTCTCCGCACCCCTGCTTGTTCTTTCTGCGCCATCTTACTTCTTTCTGCACCTGTGTTGTAATGTTCTGCACACCTCTTGCCTTTTCTGTACCTCTCTTGCAACTTTCTGCATCTCTGTTTGTTCTTTCTGTACCCCTCTTGCCTTTTTCTGCCCCCCTCTTGCCTCTTCCTACACCCCTCTTGCCTCTATCTGCACCTCTCTTGCCTCTTTCTGTACTCCTCTTATCTCTTTCTGTACCTCTTTTGCTTCTTTCTGCACTTGCCAACTCTTTCCTTTCCCCTCTTACCTCTTTCTGCATCTCTGCTAGTTCTTTCCGCACTGCTCTGGCTTCTTTCTGCACCTTTCTTGCAAATTTCTGCCCCCTCTTGCCTCTTTCTGCAGTTCTCTTCCCTCTTTATGTCATTCTCTTGCTTCTTACCGCACCTCTCTAGCTCCTTTCTGTACCTCTCTTATAAACCTCTACACCCCTCATACCAATTCCTGCACCTCTCTTAATTCTTGTCGCACCCCTCTAGCCTCTTTATGCACCTCTTTTGCTTCTTTCTGCACTTCTCTTGCCGTTTTCTCCAGCATCCCTTTTACCTCTTTCTGCACCTCTGTTGGTTCTTTCTGCACTGCTCTTGCTTCTTTCTGCACCTCCTTTGCCTATTTTTGCCCCCTCTTGCCGCTTTCTGCACTTCTCTTCCCTCTTTCTGTGAACTTCACTTGCTTCTTACCGCACCTCTCTTGATTTTTTCTGCACCTCTCTTACAATCCTCTGCACCCCTCTTGCCTCTTTCTGTACCTCTCTTAACGCTTTTTGCACCCATCTTGCTTCTCTCTGCACCTCTTTTGCTCCTTTCTGCACTTTTCTTGACTTTTTCTACAGCAATCCTCTTGCTTTTTTCTGTACCTCTGTTGGTTCTTTCTGTACTGCTCTTGCTTCTTTCTGCACCTCCCTTGCATCTTTCTGCACCTCTTTTGCAAATGTCTACACACCTCGTATCTCTTTCTGCATCCCTCTTGCCTGTTTCTCTACCTCTGTTGCTTCTTTCTACACTTCTCTTGCCTCTTTCTGCACCCCTCTTTCCTCTTTATGTACCTCTCTAGTCTCTTTCTGCACCCTCTTGCCTCTTTCTGCACCTTTCTTGCCTCTTTATGCACCAGTCTTTTGCTTCTTGATACACTTCTCTTGCCTCTTTCTGCCCCCTCTTGTCTCTTTCTGCTCCTTTGTTGGTTCTTTCTACACTGCTCTTGCTTCTTTCTCCACCTCTGTTTTTATTTTCTGCACTGCTCTTTCTTCTTTCTACACTCTTTTGCCTGCTTCTGCAACTCTCTTGACTCTTTCTGTACTCTTCTTGTCTCCTACTGCACCTCTGTTGCCTCTTTCTGCACCGTTCTTGCCTCTTTCTGCTCCCCTCTTGCCTCTTTCCTCACCTCTGTTGCTTCTTTCTGGACTGCTCTGGCTAACTTCTGTGCCTCTCTTGGTTCTTTCTGGACAGCTCTGGCTTTTTCTGAACCTCTCTTGCAAATGGTTGCACCCCTTTGCCTATTTCTGCACTACTCTTCCCTCTTTCTGCACCTCTGTTGCTACGTTCTAAACTGCTCTTTATTCTTTCTGCACCTCTCCTATTTCTTTCTGCACCTCTCTTATAAACCTTTGCACCCATATTGCGTCTTTCTGTGCCACTCTTGCCTCTTTCTGCACCTCTTTTTCTTCTTACTGCACTTCTCTTGCTTCTTTCTGAAATGCTCTTGCTTCTTTCAGCACTTCTCTTGCAAACTTCTGACCCCTCTTGCCTCTTTCCACACCCCTCTTGCCTCTTTCTGCACCTCTCATGCCTCTTTCTGTACCTCTCTTGCCTCTTTCTATACCTCTTTTGGTTCTTTCTGCACCTCTGTTGGTTCTTTCTGTATTTCTTTTGCCTTTTTATGTGACTTTCTTACCTCTTTTTGTAATTATCTTGCCTCTTTCTGCATCCCTGTTGCTTCTTTCTGCACTACTCTTGCCTCTTTCGGCAGTCCTCTTGCATTTTTTTGCAACTTTTCTGCTTCTTTCTGCACTTCATTTGCTTTTTTTTCTACACCTCTGTTGCTTTCTTTTTGCCCCTTTTGCCTCTTTCTATATCCCTCTTGCCAATTTCAGCACCTCTTTAGCTTCTTTCTACAGTTCTCTTGCCTTTTTCTGTACCCCTCTTGCCTTTTTCTGTACCTCTGTTGTTTTTTTCTGCACTTCTCTTGCCTCTTTATGCATGCATCTTGCCTCTTTCTGTACCTCTTTTGGTTCATTCTGGATGCTCTTGCTTCTTTCTGCACCTCTTTTGCAAATGTCTACACCCCTCTTATCTTTCTGCATCCCTCTTGCCTGTTTCTCTACCTCTGTTGCTTCTTTCTACACTTCTCTTGCCTCTTTCTGCACCCCTCTTTCCTCTTTATGTACCTCTCTAGTCTCTTTCTGCACCCTCTTGCCTCTTTCTGCACCTTTCTTGCCTCTTTATGCACCAGTCTTTTGCTTCTTGATACACTTCTCTTGCCTCTTTCTGCCCCCTCTTGTCTCTTTCTGCTCCTTTGTTGGTTCTTTCTACACTGCTCTTGCTTCTTTCTCCACCTCTGTTTTTATTTTCTGCACTGCTCTTTCTTCTTTCTACACTCTTTTGCCTGCTTCTGCAACTCTCTTGACTCTTTCTGTACTCTTCTTGTCTCCTACTGCACCTCTGTTGCCTCTTTCTGCACCGTTCTTGCCTCTTTCTGCTCCCCTCTTGCCTCTTTCCTCACCTCTGTTGCTTCTTTCTGGACTGCTCTGGCTAACTTCTGTGCCTCTCTTGGTTCTTTCTGGACAGCTCTGGCTTTTTCTGAACCTCTCTTGCAAATGGTTGCACCCCTTTGCCTATTTCTGCACTACTCTTCCCTCTTTCTGCACCTCTGTTGCTACGTTCTAAACTGCTCTTTATTCTTTCTGCACCTCTCCTATTTCTTTCTGCACCTCTCTTATAAACCTTTGCACCCATATTGCGTCTTTCTGTGCCACTCTTGCCTCTTTCTGCACCTCTTTTTCTTCTTACTGCACTTCTCTTGCTTCTTTCTGAAATGCTCTTGCTTCTTTCAGCACTTCTCTTGCAAACTTCTGACCCCTCTTGCCTCTTTCCACACCCCTCTTGCCTCTTTCTGCACCTCTCATGCCTCTTTCTGTACCTCTCTTGCCTCTTTCTATACCTCTTTTGGTTCTTTCTGCACCTCTGTTGGTTCTTTCTGTATTTCTTTTGCCTTTTTATGCGACTTTCTTACCTCTTTTTGTAATTATCTTGCCTCTTTCTGCATCCCTGTTGCTTCTTTCTGCACTACTCTTGCCTCTTTCGGCAGTCCTCTTGCATTTTTTTGCAACTTTTCTGCTTCTTTCTGCACTTCATTTGCTTTTTTTCTACACCTCTGTTGCTTTCTTTTTGCCCCTTTTGCCTCTTTCTATATCCCTCTTGCCAATTTCAGCACCTCTTTAGCTTCTTTCTACAGTTCTCTTGCCTTTTTCTGTACCCCTCTTGCCTTTTTCTGTACCTCTGTTGTTTTTTTCTGCACTTCTCTTGCCTCTTTATGCATGCATCTTGCCTCTTTCTGTACCTCTTTTGGTTCATTCTGGATGCTCTTGCTTCTTTCTGTACCTCTCTCACAAATGTCTGCCCTCTTGAATCTTTCCGCACCCCTCTTTCTTCTTTCTGCACTTCTCTTGGGTCTTTCTATACTGTTCTTTATTCTTTCGGTACCTCTTTTGCCTGTTTCTGCTACTCTCTTGCCTCTTTCTATACTTCGCTTGACTCTTTCTCCACCCCTGTTGCTTCTTTCTGTATTTCTTGTACCTCTTTCTGTACCCATTTAACCTTTTACGGCACCTCTGTTGCTTCTTTGTACACTGCCCTTGCTTCTTTCTGCACCTCTCACACATTTCTGCAACCCATTTCCCTCTTTGTGCACCCCTCTTGCCTTTTTTTAATCTCTGTTGCTTCTTTCTGCACTTCTCTTGCTTCTTTCTCAACCTATGTTGCTTATTTCTGCACCTCTCTTACAAACTTCTGCACCGCTCTTGCCTCTTTCTGCACCTACTGGCCTCTTTCTGCACCTCAGTTCATTCTTTCTGCACTGCTCCTGCTTCTTTCTGCACCTCTCTTAGGAATGTCTTCACCCCTCTTGCCGCTTTCTGCTCCCTTCTTGACTTTCTTTTGCACCCCTCTTGCCTCTTACTGCACCTCTCTTGGTTCTTTCTGCACCTCATTTGCAAATTTCTGCTCTATCTTTGCCTCTTTCTGTACCCCTCTTGCCTATTTCTGCATGCCTCTTGCCTCCTTCTGCACCTCAGTTGGTTCTTTCTGCAGTGTTCTTGCTTCTTTCTATAAATCTCTTCCAAATTTCTGCTCCACCGTTGCTTCTTTCTGCACCCCTCTTGCCTCTTTCTGCATGTCTCTTGCCTCTTTCTGCACCTCTGTTGCTTCTTTCTGTACTTCTCTTGCTTCTTTCTGCACCTCTGTTTGTTCTTTCTGCACTTCTCTTGCCTTTGTATGCACCCCTCTTGTCTCTTTCTGCACCTCTGTTGATCTTTCTGCACCTCCCTTATGCACCCCTCTTCCCTCGTTCCGTACTCTTCTTCTGTTTTTCTGCAACTCTGTTGCTTCTTTTTGTACTTCTCTTGCTTCTTTCTGCACCTCTCATGCTTTTTTTTACATTTCTCTTACACACTTATGTACCCCTCTTGCCCCTTTCTGCACCTCTTGTGCCTCTTTCTAAAACCCTCTTGCCTCTTTTTGCACCTCTGCTTGTTCTTTCTACATTTCTCTTGCTTCTTTCTGCACCTGTCTTGCAATGATCTGGACTCCTCTTGCATCTTTCCGCATACTTCTTCCCTCTTTCTGCACCTCTGTTGGTTCTTTCTGCACTTCTCTTGCTTCTTTATGCACCTCTCTTACAAATTTCTGCAACTGTCTTGCCTCTTTCTGTACCTCTCTTGTCTCTTTCTTCCACCTCTATTGGTTCTTTCTGCACTGTTCTTTCTTCTTTCTGCACCTCTTTTGCTTGTTCCTGTGACTCTCTTTCTTCTTTCTGTACCTCTCTTGTTACTTTCTGCACCTCTGTTGCTTCTTTCTGCAATTTTATTGCTTCTTTGGGTACCTCTGTTGCTACTTTCCGCACCTCGCTTACAAACTTCTGCATCCCTCTTGCCTCTTTCTGTACCTCTCTTGCAACTTTCTGCATGCCTGTTTGATCTTTTTGCACCCCTCTTGCCTCTTTCTGCACCCATCTTGCCTCTTTCTGCACCTCTTTTTCTTCTTTCTGTACTTCTGTTGTGTCTTTCTTTTTCCCTCCTGCCTCTTTCTGCTCCTCTGCTGGTTCTTTCTGCACTACTCTTGCTTCTTTCTGCACCTCCCTTGCACGTTTCTGCCCCCTCCTACCTCTTTCTGCTCTTCTCTTCTCTTCCCTCTATCTGTACTTCTCTTGCTTCTTAACCCACCTCTCTTGCTTCTTTCTTAACCTCTCTTACAAACATCTGCACCCCTCTTGCCTCTTTCTGCACCTCTCATCTCTTTTTGTACCCCTCTTTCCTCTTTTGGCACCCCTCTTGCCTCTTTCTGCACCTCTCCTCTCGCTTTTTGCACCCATCTTGCCTCTTTCTGGACCTCTTTTGCTCCTTTGTGCACTTTTCTTGCCTTTTTCTTCAGTACCCCTCTTGCCTCTTTCTGTACCTGTTTGTTCTTTCTGCAATGCTCTTGCTTCTTTCTGCACCTCCCTTGCAAATGTGTGCCCCCTCTTGCCTCTTTCTGCACTTATCTTCCCTCTTTCTGTACTTCTCCTGCTTCTTACCGCACCTCTCTTGCTTCTTTCTGCACCTCTCTTACAAACCTCTGCAACCCTCTTGCCTCTTTCTCTACCTCTCTTATCTCCTTCTGTACTCCTCTTCCTTCTCTCTGCACCTCTGTTGTTTCTTTCTGCACTTCTCTTGCCTTTTTCTGAATCCCTCTTCCTTCTTATTGCACTTCTGTTATTTCTTTCTGCACTTCTCTTGCCTCTTTCTGCATGCTTCTTGTATTTTTCTGCAACCACCTTGCCTCTTTCTGTACCCTTATTGCCTATTTCCGCACCTCTGCTTGTTCTTTCTGCACTGCTCTTACTTCTTTCTGCACCTGTCTTTTAATGTTGTGCACCCCTCTTGCCTCTTTCTGTGCCTCTCAAGCAACGTTCTGCATCTTTGTTTGTTCTTTCTGTACCCCTCTTGCCTCTTTCTGCACCTCTCTTGCCTCTTTCTGCACATCTCTTGCCTCTTTCTATACCCCTCTTGCCTTAATCTGCACCTCTCCTGCCTCTTTCTCCACCCCTTTTGCCTCTTTCTGTACCTATTTGCTTCTTTCTGTACTTTTCATCTCCTTCCTTTCCCCTCTTGCCTCTTTCTGCACCTCTTCTAGTTCTTTCTGCACTGCTCTTGCTTCTTTATGTACCTCCCTTGCATATGTATACCCCCTCTTGCCTCTCTCTGCACTTCTCTTCCCTATTCATGTACTTCTCCTTTTTTCACCATACCACTCTTGCTTCTCTCTGCACCTCTCTTACAAACCTCTGCAACCCTCTTGCCTCTTTCTCTACTTTTCTTGTCTCCTTCTGTACTCCTCTTCCTTCTATCTGCACATCTGTTGTTTCTTTCTGTACTTCTCTTGCCTTTTTCTGAATCCCTCCTCCTTCTTATTGCACCTCTGTTGTTTCTTTCTTCACTTCTCTTGGCTCTTTCTGCATGCATCTTGCATCTTTCTGCAACCGTCTTGCCTCTTCTGTTCCCCTATTGCCTCTTTCCGCAACTCTGCTTGTTCTTTCTGCACTGGTCTTACCTCTTTCTGCATCTGTCTTTTGTTGTTCTGCACCCCTCTTGCCTCTTTCTGTATCTCTCTAGCAACTTTCTGTATCTCTGTTTGTTCTTTCTGTACCCCTCTTGCCTCTTTCTGCCCCTCTCTTGCCTCTTTCTTCATCCCTCTTATCTCTATCTGCACTTCTCTTGCCTCTTTCTGCACCCCTCTTGCCTCTTTCGCTTCTTTCTGCACTCGTCATCTCTTTCCTTTCCCCTTTTGCCTCTTTCTACACCTCTGCTACTTCTTTCTGCACTGCTCTTGCTTCTTTCGGCACCTCCTCTGCAAATGTCAGCTCCCTCTTGCCTCTTTGAGCACTTCTCTTCCCTCTTTCTGTACTTCTCTTGCTTCTTACCCCACCTCTCATGCTTCTTTCTTCCCCTCTCTTACAAACCTCTGCACCCGTCCTGCCTCTTTCTGCACTTCTCTTGCCGTGTTCTGCAGCATCCCTCTTGCCTCTTTTTGCACCTCTGTTTGTTCTTTCTGCACTGCTCTTGCTTCTTTCTGTACCTCCCCTGCAAATTTCTTCCCCCTCTTGCCGCTTTCTGCACTTCTCTTCCCTTTTTCTGTACTTCTCTTGCTTCTTTCGGCAACTCTCTTACAAACCTCTGCAACCCCCTTGCCCTTTTCTCTACCTCTCTTATCTCCTCTGTACTCCTCTTCCTTCTCTCTGCACATCTGTTGTTTCTTCCTGCACTTTTCTTGCCTTTTTCTGAATCTCTCTTCCTTCTTATTGCACCTCTGCTATTTCTTTCTGCACTTCTCTTGCCTCTTTCTGCATGCCTCTTGCATCTTTCTGCAAACGTCTTGCCTCTTTCTGTACCCCTATTGCCTCTCCGCACCCCTTGTCGTGTTTTGGCAGCTCCTGAGTTAGCGTTTAGCACAGCTACACGGTCTTTTCTGTTAACTTGACCAAAACGAACGGGGGCCATTTTGAATCCCTCTGACTTCCGTTTCAATGAACATGCTGCCTCGTGGTCAGTGTGCCCTTTCGTCCTTTCTCGATACCCATGGTCACTAGTCTGCACGGCAACAGGCTATTTTTAGTACTGGTCAAGCGCACATGCGCATTACGTACCAATTGGTCACTCTTCAGGAATGTTCATGCTAACTGACCAGTGCTGTTGAAACTCCTCCCACATGTTGGCTGTGTTCCAAAAATGACCTTATATGTACCTAAAATGTGTAACTTGTAACCGCCTATCTTTTTATTGCTATTAAACTATATAAAAGAGGTCGCGCACCGATGTTCGGTGTGCTACTTCTTACATTACCGAAGGGTGCTGTAGGAATGTTTCACCACCCCATGGGGTCTTAATAAAATTGTCTTTTACCTTTTCCAGTGTCCGTGCCAACTTCTATACTAAGGTGTTCGAGAGTTTAGCTGAGTATGTAGGCCTGATTTGAACCCAACACCACAATTGGCGACCACGAAGGGACTCATCGGCGACTCGGATGCCCGAAGGAAAGGTCGTGACGAAGGTTAGGAAACTCGCCATGGACGCGATCGCTGCCATTGAGTGACCCGAGTCTCGGCACCCACGGTGTGTTTTCCCTTCCTTCCGATCTGACCTTCCAGGTGGCGCCGGTCCTCGACTGAGATTCTGATCTTGGATTGTCGTGATGTGCCGTTTTGGCTGATTCGACCACAGAACTTGGCAGTTGGACTTTGGACGTTTGAAAAGAAAATTGGTAAGCTTTTGAGTGGTGAGGTAGTCTACTGACACTTACTGTGGCTTTTTGAAACTTTGATTTTGAATTTGAATTTGTTAGCTAACGTTTTGAATCTTTGAATTTTGAATTTGAATATGTGAAGTGCACCTCACATAGGCAGGCATGTAGGGATATCTCTCTGATTTATTTGATTTGAATAGTGCACCGTGTTAGGTGTCATTTTGTAGTATCGCGGTTTCGTGGTACTTTTTGAAACATGCCTGTTTTTAGCACACTCCGTAGGATGTGCTGTTCTGAAAATGGTACCAATTATCGATTGAGTGAAAAACAGCCGGCTCCCCCAGAGGGGACTCCAAATCGTGAAATGTATGTTAAATACGGTATTCCACCTATAATGTATAGTACATTATGGCATAAGTATACTAAGACTGATCGTGAATTACAGTGGCCACTATATGGGTCGTTTGACCTTCGAAAGGTACAATATGTAGAGCAGTGCTTGTTTCAGCGAAGGTCTAGACAAGATATGTTTGATTGTGTGCGTACGTGGGAGAAAGAGGTGCGTGAACGAGCGAAGCGTGAGGAAGCCTTGGCGGAGAAAGTGCAGCGGAAGGCTGCACATGACAAAGCTTTACAGCTACAGGAGAAGGAATTACAGGAAAAGAAAGAGAGGGAGAGACGAGAACGTAATCTACAGGTTAATGGTCAATTCCCTATCAGGCGTCCTCTCTATCCAGTCCTTACTAATGAAACGGATGATTTTTCATTACTAGATCGTTGTCCGCCTCCGTACGTCGCACCTACGGCTCCGAACGAGGACTCGGACGAGGATAGTGATCGAACACAGCGTACCAGGTTATATACGGAACGAGCTACGGAATTGCGCTCGATTGCCCGAAAGCTAAATAGTAATACTGTTACTGTTTCTGATGTTACTAAACAAATGGAACAGTGGTCTGATAAGGAACGACTGTATTTTTTAGATCATTTTGGAGATGAAGTTGTTGAACGATATAGAAAATATTCTCTCGAGTTAGAACCTAAGGAGATATCTAAGGCTCGTGAGAATTTTCGTAAAGGTCTTTTTGTTCTTTCAGATGCGGACGACTTCTTCAAGCGTTTGCTTGAACTGCGTAGTGAGACGACACGGCTACGGGAGTTGGAAAAATCGAAGAATTCGTCTACGTCCGGAGCGACGGGGATATCCAAAGAATGCCCTATCTTTGAAACAGATAAGATCGCTGCGATTAATGTTAGACCTATGCGAGAAGCTGCGCCTTTATATGTCCCTCATAAAGGGGATGGCACAGATGATGATAAAAGCTCCAAAGACGCGAAAGGGTATTTTGTATATAATTGGGTTTATACGCCTTGGAATAGAGCAGATGTTATGGCGCTTAAGAATGCGTTACCTGATCCCCGTAAAAACCCTGCGGCTTTTTATGAAAATGTTGAAAGTGCAATTTCTTCATGTATCATGACGTTAGTTGATATTGATCTATTTTTCGGGTTGATATTGCCCCCTGATATGTGGAGAGTAATTCGTAGGTTTGATGACCAGACGACTCTCGGGGCCGCTTGGAAAGATATTGTTAAGGCTGATTTAGATAGAGAACCAGCATGTAAACCGTGTCAATTAATATTAGATCTTCCAGGTGCCATACTAACAAAATTAAAGACTCTTGCTCCCGCTAAAAAGATTGATTGGACTATATTAGCCTCGTGTAAGCAGAAAGCGGATGAATCAGTTTCTGATTTTTTCTCTCGCTTCGAGGAAGCGTTCCATGATTACAGTGGTCAATTATTGACAGAAGATACTGGCAGGCATCTATTCGTTGATAAGTATGTAGCTAATCTCCTACCGGAGATTGCGAAACGATTAAAGGCGAGTGAAAGTTCATGGACCACAGCAACCCCTGCTTCTTTATTGACTATGGCTCAATATTATGAAAGACAGGAATTGGAGGCGAAAGAAAGTAGTGAAAAGAAGGCGAAGGATTTGAAGACGAAGGTAATGTTAGCTCAGGTTCAGACTACGAGAGGGAACAATAGAGGAGGGCGAGGATCATACAGTAATGCTCCTCCCCCTCGTTCTGACATTTCTGTGAATCAATGTGCATACTGCAAACAGTTTGGGCATTGGATTGCAGACTGTCCGGTGTTTCGAGAGCAGCGTAATTTGAGGGGACGAGGAAGTGGGAGATCTAGGAATTATTATGGAGGGTCAAGAGGAGGTTATGGCACGAATGATCGAGGAGGTTATGGCATGAATGACCGTGGAGGATATGGAGCAAGGGGTCGTGGTCAGTCAGATTATAATACGTTTGATAACCGCAATCAATATCAGATAAATGAGGGTGATCCTGCTGAACCACGGGATGAGCATTACGCATAGGATTGCGTAGGATGGGGTGTGGAATCGGTTGAGGTACCAGTTGATCAGAGGGGTCCATACATAGAAGCACATGTTTTGGGTTCTACTGATAAATTTCTGGTCGATACAGGAGCTACTCGTAGCGCTTTGTCCAAACACTTGGTTCCAAGGGCTCCCCTGTCTGGCGAGGTAATTACAGCAATAGGGTTCGATGGAACACCTACTTCTAGCCCACTGTCTCAACCAGTTGCATTTCATGTTGATAAATTTGCTGCCCCTTGTCCCTTTTTGTTGTCCTCAAATACACCCGATAATATTATTGGACTCGATATGTTAAAACACTTTCGAGCTACTATTCGCTGTGCCCCAGAAGGAGTGCGAGTTGTGCTGAATGAGAATTACCCAGACTTTGAGCGAGTGTGTTTTCTCCATGAATCTGAAGTATTGGCCTCCTTACCAAATACGTTATGGGCCACTTCTGACACGGATGTGGGGCAGATGTTAATCCCTCCAGTACGAATTACTGTAAAGGAGGGAGTATCTTTACCACGTGTCCCACAATATAAGATTTCTAGAGAAGGGGAACTTGCATTAATACACATTGTCAATGATTTGATTTCTGCAGGAGTAGTTGAGGAGGTTTCTTACAATGTTTGCAATAGCCCAATTTTACCGATTCTTAAAAGAGATACAGATGCTAAGGTTTACCGTTTCATTATTGATTTGAGGGAAATAAACAAGATAGTAGTGCCTCAGTACCCAGTGGTGTCTGACATCACCACGTTGCTTACGTTGGTTCCATCGACGGCAACTACTTTTACAGTTATCGATTTGAAGAATGCCTTCTTTTCGATCCCTGTACATCCTGACAGTCGATATCTATTCGGCTTTACATTAAATAATAAATCGTACAGATTCTGTCGAATTCCTCAAGGCTATACTGAAAGTCCTAGCATTTATAGTCAAGCATTAAAAAGACAGCTTGATTCTTTTGACTTACAAGAGGGAGTGGTTCTCATACAATATGTAGACGATATCTTACTTGCTGCAGACACGCCAAAACAATGTGAGAAGAGCACCTTTGCTTTGCTTTCCTTCCTGGCCAAACATAATCATAAAGTTTCGAAGAAAAAGCTGCAATATTGTAGACCAAAGGTGACCTACCTCGGTCATCTTTTGTCTAAGGAGGGCCGTGCATTGACGCCAGATCGAATTCAAGCAATCCTAGATACTCCAGTCCCTCGCACTCAGAAGGATGTTCGCGCCTTTATAGGTCTGACGTCTTTTTGTAGGCAATGGATACTGGGTTTTTCACATGTCGTTAAACCATTGTTGGCATTATTGTCTAAAGATACACCGATTCCCATTGAATGGACGGATGAATGTCAGAATGCTTTTGAGCGATTGAGACAAGCTCTTTGTTCTGCACCAGTGTTGGGTACACCTGATTACACGAAGATCTTTACATTATATGTACACGAGAAGGATGGGTGCGCATTGTCAATGTTAGTGCAGACACACGGAGACAACCAGAGGCCTTGTGCATACTTCTCGGCGGTACTCGACCCTGTGGCTCGAGGATTGCCTGGATGTTTTCGAGCAGTTGCAGCAACAGCAGTTGCGATACGACAAAGTGAGGGAATAGTTTTGTCACACAAATTGTTGGTGCTAGTTCCCCATGCGGTAGATGCGTTACTAAATCAAACGAAAACACAGCATCTAACCAGTGCCCGTCTGACAGGATATGAGCTAACGTTGTTGGCGCCGCACATCACACTAAAACGATGTGCAGCACTAAATCCTGCTACTTTATTGCCGGATCCTGTTGCTGAGACCCAGAAGGAAGAACAACATGATTGTGTTTTTCTGACTGAGGAACAGACAAAGGGTCGTATCGATTTACAGGATACGCCATTTCCAGATGTAGATGGGGAACTGTGGGTTGATGGGTCATGTGTGAGGCTACCAGATGGTATGACTTCCGCAGCTTATGCGATCACGACACTTAAGACTGTGGTAGAAGCAGCACGGATACCCCAAAAATCAGCTCAAGCGGCTGAGTTGATAGCCTTAACGAAGGCATGTGAGTTAAGTGCTGGGTTATGTGTGAACATTTACACGGATAGTCGTTACGCTTTTGGAGTAGTGCATGATTTTGGCCTACTTTGGAAGGAACGAGGATTCCTGACTTCACACGGAGTACACATCATGCATGGAGAGTTGGTACGCGATCTCCTGAATGCACTGTTATGCCCAAAGAAAGTTGCAATAGTCAAGTGCAGTGCACATAAAAAGGTGACGGACAAAATAGGACAGGGCAATGCTTTTGCTGATCGCATTGCGAGAGAGACCGCTATGCTGCAAAATAATTTCCCCATGTATGTGGTGAAGTCACAAGCTGAGCGGTGGCATGATGCTAGAGAAGAAATACTCGATATACAGAAGTCAGCATCAGAGGCAGAACTTGTGAAATGGGCCACCGAGGGAGTATTGGATGATGAGGGTTGCTGGCGTAGTAAAGATATGGAGAGATGGAAACTACCCATGGCCTATTTACAAACAATGGTGCAAATGACACATGGACTGGCACACATTGGAGCTCTCGCAATTACTAAATTGCTTACACGAGTTTGGGAGAATGCTGACATTGCTAGCACGGCTAAGAGAGTAGTGCAGACCTGTCTGATATGTTTGCAGCACAATCCTGGACAAGGGACTCATACTCCTAAAGGTGGGTTTGTTCCACCTACTGCACCATTCGAAGTACTACAAATGGATTACATCCAGCTGGAACGCTGTAATAATCTCAAGTATGTTCTAGTAGTGGTGTGTGCCTTCAGCAAATGGATTGAGGCTTACCCTACGAAAGACAATACAGCGTTGACAACAGCTAAGGTGTTACTGAAGGAGTACTTCCCGCGCTACGGTATTTGTAAACTTATGTGGAGTGATAATGGCCCTCATTTCATTGGAAAAGTAGTGGAATATGTCCTGAAAGGATTGGGAATCAAACAACGATTCCATGCTGTCTTTCATCCGCAATCAGCAGGTTTAGTAGAACGATACAATGCAACTCTGAAGCTGAAGCTAGCAAAGATAGTGGCATCTACATCTCTGAAATGGCCGGACGCTTTGCCTCTGGCATTGCTGTCCATTCAATCAGTGCCACATTCTCGATCTGGCCTCACACCCTATGAAGTAGTGTTTGGAAGGCCTATGAATATCTGGGGAGTTCCAAAACCTCGTTTGATACATGATATGCCTTGTATAGTGATGAATGATTATCTGGCACGATTAACAAATGATTTACTTTCTATTCATCAACAGGTTCGAGAGGCGCTCCCTGATAACTCCGCTGGTGAGGCTCACGATCTTCGTCCTGGGGACCACGTGATGGTCAAAATCTTTGAGCGATCCAGCAGTTTGGAACCGAGATGGCATGGCCCTGAGCAAGTGCTGCTGGCTACGCGAACTGCTGTGAGAGTCACCAACAAGAAGCGGTGGATTCATGCAACGCACTGCCGACGTGTCTCTCCGGATCTGGTGAGCCCTGTGGTGCTATCCGACTACAGAAAGATTTTGGATACAGAAAAGAGCCCAGCTGTCACGCCTGATGAATTGGAGGGAGCCTTCCCGGACCACGTTGTTTCTGATAAAGTGAAATATAATTTACGCCCCAGGAAATAAGCTTCCTTTTGTGTTCTTTTTGAAACTGGTTGGTAACCGCTCTGAGGTTTGTGAAACGGAAGCCGGGAATATCAAGGGGGGGGGATCAGTTCTGCCCAGTGTAGCGACACCCGTCTTGAATCCCGGAGAACAAATCAACGGCAGCCTCGGTTCAGAACCATCGTTTTATTTTTTCTCGCTTAGTGTTGCTTTTTGAAGAGTATTGTTTTATGAACTATGGCATCTCCTTCGACACGAAAAGGGAGAATTCTTGGTGCTGTTTTGTTTGTCTTGACCGTAGTGGTGATCGCAGTATTAGCTTGGACTATAGAACTGTTGTTTCCTGCACGAGAACATTTACTGCCCACCACTCCAAGTCCGTCTGAACATTTTCATTTCACTCTGCCTTTCCACGAAGAAAGACATAGGCAGACTTATTTGAACAACAGTTTTATCAAGATTTTGCATCATACTCATAACATGACCAATACGTCCAATTGTTGGGTATGTGGAATGTTGCCCGGACATCAGAAGAAGGGAGGAACACCACTCATTCCTCTCCCGTTTTCTCATAATGGTTCTTGTCATGCTTGGTACACTCTTCTTTTTACTTTGAGATGGCCAACGAAAGGTGGATTACTTTTTCGGTTGAATAAAATATGCTATAACGATAAAGATGGCTATCCACACGCTGAAGGAACTAAATTTGAATGGGAAGAATATCGTCCGGACAATGTTTCTACACCTCGTGTGTATACGAATCAAAGATTTATAAATGTTACGAACATGCATATAATAACCGTCATCGATACAAAAGCAGATTTGTGTATTAGAAATAAAGGTACAATCCCCGTAGGTCGCAGTGAATGTAATATTACACTTACCTTTGATACACCAACCGGAATTGCATTTGTAGCTTCGCATAACACATATTTCATTTGTGGAAATAAGGGATACCATCATCTACCATTGGGTTGGTTAGGAACGTGTTATGTAGCATTTGTATTACCACCTGTGTTTATCGCTCCTCCCATGTATCACAATGATTATGTTTTGTACCATGATTTCATATTGGATAGAGTGAAACGATCAATAGACCTTGATGAAATAGACCAGACTGATACCACTTTACAACAATATGTAGATTTCAATTTGGGGTTATTTTCATTCGTAGGAGCTGCATTAAATAGTAGAAAGATAAGGCGGCTTACACGTGTGGTGGAAGCCGTTGCCAACGAAACTGCTTCTGCTTTAGGGAACATTACTGAGGAATTGCAAATTACCAGAATTGTAGCGCTCCAGAATAGAATGGTTCTAGATGTGATACTAGCTGATAGAGGTGGAGCATGCCGCGTCATCGGAAGTAGTTGTTGCGTGTACGTACCAGATAACTCACCTTCTGTATATGATTCGATCACAAAATTACACAAGATAGCTGCTGAGATCCACCCAGAGAATGGAACATGGACCTTTTCTGGTTGGTTCTGGACCCTGCTTAGTACTTGGGGCTGGAAATTGTTAACGATTCTCTGTGTTTTTATTGGAGTACTATTTTTCCTTTGTCTATGTATTCAATGTGGCCCTACATTATGTTCTATATGTATCACAGCCTGCATTCCGTCCAAACGAACTATTGTCAAGCAAGAGAAACTGAGCAATGATGAAGTATTGAAAATTATGGCTATTAACATTGAGGATGAACGTTCTGACTATGTCCACTATGAGGTAGCTTTTGCTAAACGCTAAAAGGGCCGTCTGTCGTGTTTTGGCAGCTCCTGAGTTAGCGTTTAGCACAGCTACACGGTCTTTTCTGTTAACTTGACCAAAACGAACGGGGGCCATTTTGAATCCCTCTGACTTCCGTTTCAATGAACATGCTGCCTCGTGGTCAGTGTGCCCTTTCGTCCTTTCTCGATACCCATGGTCACTAGTCTGCACGGCAACAGGCTATTTTTAGTACTGGTCAAGCGCACATGCGCATTACGTACCAATTGGTCACTCTTCAGGAATGTTCATGCTAACTGACCAGTGCTGTTGAAACTCCTCCCACATGTTGGCTGTGTTCCAAAAATGACCTTATATGTACCTAAAATGTGTAACTTGTAACCGCCTATCTTTTTATTGCTATTAAACTATATAAAAGAGGTCGCGCACCGATGTTCGGTGTGCTACTTCTTACATTACCGAAGGGTGCTGTAGGAATGTTTCACCACCCCATGGGGTCTTAATAAAATTGTCTTTTACCTTTTCCAGTGTCCGTGCCAACTTCTATACTAAGGTGTTCGAGAGTTTAGCTGAGTATGTAGGCCTGATTTGAACCCAACACCACACCCTGCTTGTTCTTTCTGCGCCATCTTACTTCTTTCTGCACCTGTGTTGTAATGTTCTGCATACCTCTTGCCTTTTCTGTACCTCTCTTGCAACTTTCTGCATCTCTGTTTGTTCTTTCTGTACCCCTCTTGCCTTTTTCTGCCCCCCTCTTGCCTCTTCCTACACCATTCTTGCCTCTATCTGCACCTCTCTTGCCTCTTTCTGTACTCCTCTTATCTCTTTCTGTAGCTCTTTTGCTTCTTTCTGCACTTGCCAACTCTTTCCTTTCCCCTCTTACCTCTTTCTGCATCTCTGCTAGTTCTTTCCGCACTGCTCTGGCTTCTTTCTGCACCTTTCTTGCAAATTTCTGCCCCCTCTTGCCTCTTTCTGCAGTTCTCTTCCCTCTTTATGTCATTCTCTTGCTTCTTACCGCACCTCTCTAGCTCCTTTCTGTACCTCTCTTATAAACCTCTACACCCCTCTTACCAATTCCTGCACCTCTCTTAATTCTTGTCGCACCCCTCTAGCCTCTTTATGCTCCTCTTTTGCTTCTTTCTGCACTTCTCTTGCCGTTTTCTCCAGCATCCCTTTTACCTCTTTCTGCACCTGTTGGTTCTTTCTGCACTGCTCTTGCTTCTTTCTGCACCTCCTTTGCCTATTTTTGCCCCCTCTTGCCGCTTTCTGCACTTCTCTTCCCTCTTTCTGTGAACTTCACTTGCTTCTTACCGCACCTCTCTTGATTTTTTTCTGCACCTCTCTTACAATCCTCTGCACCCCTCTTGCCTCTTTCTGTACCTCTCTTAACGCTTTTTGCACCCATCTTGCTTCTCTCTGCACCTCTTTTGCTCCTTTCTGCACTTTTCTTGACTTTTTCTACAGCAATCCTCTTGCTTTTTTCTGTACCTCTGTTGGTTCTTTCTGTACTGCTCTTGCTTCTTTCTGCACCTCCCTTGCATCTTTCTGCACCTCTTTTGCAAATGTCTACACACCTCGTATCTCTTTCTGCATCCCTCTTGCCTGTTTCTCTACCTCTGTTGCTTCTTTCTACACTTCTCTTGCCTCTTTCTGCACCCCTCTTTCCTCTTTATGTACCTCTCTAGTCTCTTTCTGCACCCTCTTGCCTCTTTCTGCACCTTTCTTGCCTCTTTATGCACCAGTCTTTTGCTTCTTGATACACTTCTCTTGCCTCTTTCTGCCCCCTCTTGTCTCTTTCTGCTCCTTTGTTGGTTCTTTCTACACTGCTCTTGCTTCTTTCTCCACCTCTGTTTTTATTTTCTGCACTGCTCTTTCTTCTTTCTACACTCTTTTGCCTGCTTCTGCAACTCTCTTGACTCTTTCTGTACTCTTCTTGTCTCCTACTGCACCTCTGTTGCCTCTTTCTGCACCGTTCTTGCCTCTTTCTGCTCCCCTCTTGCCTCTTTCCTCACCTCTGTTGCTTCTTTCTGGACTGCTCTGGCTAACTTCTGTGCCTCTCTTGGTTCTTTCTGGACAGCTCTGGCTTTTTCTGAACCTCTCTTGCAAATGGTTGCACCCCTTTGCCTATTTCTGCACTACTCTTCCCTCTTTCTGCACCTCTGTTGCTACGTTCTAAACTGCTCTTTATTCTTTCTGCACCTCTCCTATTTCTTTCTGCACCTCTCTTATAAACCTTTGCACCCATATTGCGTCTTTCTGTGCCACTCTTGCCTCTTTCTGCACCTCTTTTTCTTCTTACTGCACTTCTCTTGCTTCTTTCTGAAATGCTCTTGCTTCTTTCAGCACTTCTCTTGCAAACTTCTGACCCCTCTTGCCTCTTTCCACACCCCTCTTGCCTCTTTCTGCACCTCTCATGCCTCTTTCTGTACCTCTCTTGCCTCTTTCTATACCTCTTTTGGTTCTTTCTGCACCTCTGTTGGTTCTTTCTGTATTTCTTTTGCCTTTTTATGCGACTTTCTTACCTCTTTTTGTAATTATCTTGCCTCTTTCTGCATCCCTGTTGCTTTTTTCTGCACTACTCTTGCCTCTTTCGGCAGTCCTCTTGCATTTTTTTGCAACTTTTCTGCTTCTTTCTGCACTTCATTTGCTTTTTTTCTACACCTCTGTTGCTTTCTTTTTGCCCCTTTTGCCTCTTTCTATATCCCTCTTGCCAATTTCAGCACCTCTTTAGCTTCTTTCTACAGTTCTCTTGCCTTTTTCTGTACCCCTCTTGCCTTTTTCTGTACCTCTGTTGTTTTTTTCTGCACTTCTCTTGCCTCTTTATGCATGCATCTTGCCTCTTTCTGTACCTCTTTTGGTTCATTCTGGATGCTCTTGCTTCTTTCTGTACCTCTCTCACAAATGTCTGCAACCCTCTTGAATCTTTCCGCACCCCTCTTTCTTCTTTCTGCACTTCTCTTGGGTCTTTCTATACTGTTCTTTATTCTTTCGGTACCTCTTTTGCCTGTTTCTGCTACTCTCTTGCCTCTTTCTATACTTCGCTTGACTCTTTCTCCACCCCTGTTGCTTCTTTCTGTATTTCTTGTACCTCTTTCTGTACCCATTTAACCTTTTACGGCACCTCTGTTGCTTCTTTGTACACTGCTCTTGCTTCTTTCTGCACCTCTCACACATTTCTGCAACCCATTTCCCTCTTTGTGCACCCCTCTTGCCCTTTTTTAATCTCTGTTGCTTCTTTCTGCACTTCTCTTGCTTCTTTCTCAACCTATGTTGCTTATTTCTGCACCTCTCTTACAAACTTCTGCACCGCTCTTGCCTCTTTCTGCACCTACTGGCCTCTTTCTGCACCTCAGTTCATTCTTTCTGCACTGCTCCTGCTTCTTTCTGCACCTCTCTTAGGAATGTCTTCACCCCTCTTGCCGCTTTCTGCTCCCTTCTTGACTTTCTTTTGCACCCCTCTTGCCTCTTACTGCACCTCTCTTGGTTCTTTCTGCACCTCATTTGCAAATTTCTGCTCTATCTTTGCCTCTTTCTGTACCCCTCTTGCCTATTTCTGCATGCCTCTTGCCTCCTTCTGCACCTCAGTTGGTTCTTTCTGCAGTGTTCTTGCTTCTTTCTATAAATCTCTTCCAAATTTCTGCTCCACCGTTGCTTCTTTCTGCACCCCTCTTGCCTCTTTCTGCATGTCTCTTGCCTCTTTCTGCACCTCTGTTGCTTCTTTCTGTACTTCTCTTGCTTCTTTCTGCACCTCTGTTTGTTCTTTCTGCACTTCTCTTGGCTTTGTATGCACCCCTCTTGTCTCTTTCTGCACCTCTGTTGATCTTTCTGCACCTCCCTTATGCACCCCTCTTCCCTCGTTCCGTACTCTTCTTCTGTTTTTCTGCAACTCTGTTGCTTCTTTCTGTACTTCTCTTGCTTCTTTCTGCACCTCTCTTGCTTTTTTTTACATTTCTCTTACACACTTATGTACCCCTCTTGCCTCTTTCTGCACCTCTCGTGCCTCTTTCTAAAACCCTCTTGCCTCTTTTTGCACCTCTGTTTGTTCTTTCTACATTTCTCTTGCTTCTTTCTGCACCTGTCTTGCAATGATCTGGACTCCTCTTGCATCTTTCCGCATACTTCTTCCCTCTTTCTGCACCTCTGTTGGTTCTTTCTGCACTTCTCTTGCTTCTTTATGCACCTCTCTTACAAATTTCTGCAACTGTCTTGCCTCTTTCTTTACCTCTCTTGTCTCTTTCTTCCACCTCTATTGGTTCTTTCTGCACTGTTCTTTCTTCTTTCTGCACCTCTTTTGCTTGTTCCTGTGACTCTCTTTCTTCTTTCTGTACCTCTCTTGTTACTTTCTGCACCTCTGTTGCTTCTTTCTGCAATTTTATTGCTTCTTTGGGTACCTCTGTTGCTACTTTCCGCACCTCGCTTACAAACTTCTGCATCCCTATTGCCTCTTTCTGTACCTCTCTTGCAACCTTCTGCATGTCTGTTTGATCTTTTTGCACCCCTCTTGCCTCTTTCTGCACCCATCTTGCCTCTTTCTGCACCTCTTTTTCTTCTTTCTGTACTTCTATTGTGTCTTTCTTTTTCCCTCCTGCCTCTTTCTGCTCCTCTGCTGGTTCTTTCTGCACTGCTCTTGCTTCTTTCTGCATGCCTCTTGCATCTTTCTGCAACCATCTTGCCTCTTCTGTTCCCCTATTGCCTCTTTCCGCAACTCTGCTTGTTCTTTCTGCACTGGTCTTACCTCTCTCTGCCTCTGTCTTTTGATGTTCTCTTGCCTCTTTCTGTATCTCTCTAGCAACTTTCTGTATCTCTGTTTGTTCTTTCTGTACCCCTCTTGCCTCTTTCTGCACCTCTCTTGCCTCTTTCTTCATCCCTTTTACCTCTATCTGCACTTCTCTTGCCTCTTTCTGCACCCCTCTTGCCTCTTTCGCTTCTTTCTGCACTTGTCATCTCTTTCCTTTCCCCTCTTGCCTCTTTCTACACCTCTGCTACTTCTTTCTGCACTGCTCTTGCTTCTTTCGGCACCTCCCTTGCAAATTTCAGCTCCCTCTTGCCTCTTTGAGCACTTCTCTTCCCTCTTTCTGTACTTCTCTTGCTTCTTACCCCACCTCTCATGCTTCTTTCTTCCCCTCTCTTACAAACCTCTGCACCCGTCTTGCCTCTTTCTGCACTTCTCTTGCCGTTTTCTGCAGCATCCCTCTTGCCTCTTTTTGCACCTCTGTTTGTTCTTTCTGCACTGCTCTTGCTTCTTTCTGCATCTCCCCTGCAAATTTCTTCCCCCTCTTGCCGCTTTCTGCACTTCTCTTCCCTCTTTCTGTACTTCTCTTGCTTCTTTCGGCAACTCTCTTACAAACCTCTGCAACCCCCTTGCCTTTTTCTCTACCTCTCTTATCTCCTTCTGTACTCCTCTTCCTTCTCTCTGCACATCTGTTGTTTCTTCCTGCACTTCTCTTGCCTTTTTCTGAATCCCTCTTCCTTCTTATTGCACCTCTGCTATTTCTTTCTGGACTTCTCTAGCCTCTTTCTGCATGCCTCTTGCATCTTTCTGCAAACGTCTTGCCTCTTTCTGTACCCCTATTGCCTCTCCGCAACCCTGCTTGTTCTTTCTGCGCCATCTTACTTCTTTCTGCACCTGTGTTGTAATGTTCTGCACACCTCTTGCCTTTTCTGTACCTATCTTGCAACTTTCTGCATCTCTGTTTGTTCTTTCTGTACCCCTCTTGCCTCTTTCTGCCCCCCTCTTGCCTCTTCCTACACCCCTCTTGCCTCTATCTGCACCTCTCTTGCCTCTTTCTGTACTCCTCTTATCTCTTTCTGTACCTCTTTTGCTTCTTTCTGCACTTGCCAACTCTTTCCTTTCCCCTCTTACCTCTTTCTGTATCTCTGCTAGTTATTTCTGCACTGCTCTGGCTTCTTTCTGCACCTCTTTTGCACATTTCTGCCCCCTCTTGCCTCTTTCTGCAGTTCTCTTCCCTCTTTATGTCATTATCTTGCTTCTTACCGCACCTCTCTTGCTCCTTTCTGTACCTCTCTTATAAACCTCTACACCCCTCTTACCTATTTCTGCACCTCTCTTAATTCTTGTCGCACCCCTCTAGCCTCTTTATGCTCCTCTTTTGCTTCTTTCTGCACTTCTCTTGCTGTTTTCTGCAGCATCCCTCTTACCTCTTTCTGCACCTCTGTTGGTTCTTTCTGCACTGCTCTTGCTTCTTTCTGCACCTCCTTTGCCAATTTCTGCCCCCTCTTGCCGCTTTCTGCACTTCTCTTCCCTCTTTCTGTGAACTTCACTTGCTTCTTACCGCACCTCTCTTGATTTTTTCTGCACCTCTCTTACAAACATCTGCACTCCTCTTGCCTATTTCTGCACCTCACTTAACGCTTTTTGCACCCATCTTGCTTCTTTCTGCACCTCTTTTGCTCCTTTCTGCACTTTTCTTGACTTTTTCTGCAGCACTCCTCTTGCTTTTTTCTGTACCTCTGTTGGTTCTTTCTGTACTACTCTTGCTTCTTTCTGCACCTCCCTTGCATCTTTCTGCACCTCTTTTGCAAATGTCTACACCCCTCGTATCTCTTTCTGCACCCCTCTTGCCTGTTTCTCTACCTCTGTTGCTTCTTTCTACACTTCTCTAGTCTCTTTCTGCCCCCTCTTGCCTCTTTCTGCAGTTCTCGTCCCTCTTTATGTCATTATCTTGCTTCTTACCGCACCTCTCTTGCTCCTTTCTGTACCTCTCTTATAAACCTCTACACCCCTCTTACCTATTTCTGCACCTCTCTTAATTCTTGTCGCACCCCTCTAGCCTCTTTATGCTCCTCTTTTGCTTCTTTCTGCACTTCTCTTGCTGTTTTCTGCAGCATCCCTCTTACCTCTTTCTGCACCTCTGTTGGTTCTTTCTGCACTGCTCTTGCTTCTTTCTGCACCTCCTTTGCCAATTTCTGCCCCCTCTTGCCGCTTTCTGCACTTCTCTTCCCTCTTTCCGTGAACTTCACTTGCTTCTTACCGCACCTCTCTTGATTTTTTCTGCACCTCTCTTACAAACATCTGCACTCCTCTTGCCTATTTCTGCACCTCACTTAACGCTTTTTGCACCCATCTTGCTTCTTTCTCACCTCTTTTGCTCCTTTCTGCACTTTTCTTGACTTTTTCTGCAGCACTCCTCTTGCTTTTTTCTGCACCTCTGTTGGTTCTTTCTGTACTACTCTTGCTTCTTTCTGCACCTCCCTTGCATCTTTCTGCACCTCTTTTGCAAATGTCTACACCCCTCGTATCTCTTTCTGCACCCCTCTTGCCTGTTTCTCTACCTCTGTTGCTTCTTTCTACACTTCTCTTGCTACTTTCTGCACCCCTCTTGCCTCTTTCTGTACCTCTGTTGGTTCTTTCTACACAGCTCTTGCTTCTTTCTCCACCTCTGTTGGTTCTTTCTGCACTGCTCTTTCTTCTTTCTACACTCTCTTGCCTGTTTCTGCGACTCTCTTGACTCTTTCTGTACTTTTCCGGTCTCCTACTGCACCTCTGTTGCCTCTTTCTGCACCTTTCTTGCCTCTTTCTGCTCCCCTGTTGTTTCTTTGTGCACCTCTGTTGGTTCTTTCTACACTGCTCTTGTTTCTTTCTACACTCTTTTGCCTGTTTCTGCAACTCTCTTGACTCTTTCTGTACTCTTCTTGTCTCCTACTGCACCTCTGTTGGCTCTTTCGGCACCTTTCTTGTCTCTTTCTGCACCCTCTTGTCTCTTTCTGCACCTCTGTTGCTTGTTTCAGCAACTCTATTGCTTATTTCTTTGCCCCTCTTGCCTCTTTCCTCACCTCTGTTGCTTCTTTCTGCACTGCTCTTGCTAACTCCTGTGCCTCTCATGGTTCTTTCTGGACAGCTCTTGCTTTTTCTGAACCACTCTTGCAAATGGCTGCACCCCTTTGCCTATTTCGGTACTACTCTTCCCTCTTTCTGCACCTCTGTTGCTACGTTCTAAACTGCTCTTTGTTCTTTCTGCACCTCTCCTATTTCTTTCTGCACCTATCTTAAAAACATCTGCAACACTCTTGCCTCTTTCTCTACTTCTCTTATCTCATTCTGTACTCCTCTTCCATCTCTCTGCACCTCTGTTGTTTCTTTCTGCACTTCTCTTGCCTTTTTCTGAATCCCTTTTCCTTCTTATTGCTCCCACTGTTGTTTCTTTCTGCACTTCTCTTGCCTCTTTCTGCATGCCTCTTTCATCTTTCTGCAACCGTATTGCCTCTTTCTGTACCCCTATTACCTCTTTCCGCACCCCTGCTTGTTCTTTCTACACCATCCTACTTCTTTCTGCACCTGTCTTGTAATGTTCTGCACCCCTCTTGGTTCTTTCTGCCCCTCTATTGCCTCTTCCTACACCCCTCTTGCCTCTATCTGCACCTCTCTTGTCTCTTTCTGCACCCCTCTTGCCTCTTTCTGTACCTCTTTTGCTTCTTTCTGCACTCGTCAACTCTTTCATTTCCCCTCTTGCCTCTTTTTGCATCTCTGCTAGTTCTTTCTGCACTGCTCTGGCTTCTTTCTGTACCTCTCTTGCAAATTTCTGCCCCCTCTTGCCTCTTTCTGCAGTTCTCTTCCCTCTTTATGTCATTCTCTTGCTTCTTACCGCACCTCTCGTGCTCCTTTCTGTACCTCTCTTATAAACCTCTACACCCCTCTTACCTATTTCTGCACCTCTCTTAATTCTAGTCGCACCCCTCTAGCTTCTTTATGCTCCTCTGTTGTTTCTTTCTGTACTTCTCTTGCCGTTTTCTGCAGCATCCCTCTTACCTCTTTCTGCACCTCTGTTGGTTCTCTTTGCACTGCTCTTGCTTCTTTCGGCACCTCCTTTGTCAATTTCTGCCCCCTCTTGCCGCTTTCTGCACTTCTCTTCCCTCTTTCTGTGAACTTCACTTGCTTCTTACCGCACCTCTCTTGATTTTTTCTACACCTCTCTTACAAACCTCTGCACCCCTCTTGCCTCTTTCTGCACCTCTCTTAACGCTTTTTGCACCCATCTTGCTTCTTTCTGCACCTCTTTTGCTCCTTTCTGCACTTTTCTTGACTTTTTCTGCAGCAATCCTCTTGTTTTTTTCTGTACCTCTGTTGGTTCTTTCTGCACTGCTCTTGCTTCTTTCTGCACCTCCCTTGCAAATGTCAACCCCCTCTTGCCTCTTTCTGCACTTCTCATCCCTCTTTCTGAACTTCTCTTGCTTCTTACTGCACCTCTCTTGCTTCTTTCTGCACCTCTCTTACAAACCTCTGCAACCCTCTTGCATCTTTCTGCTGACCATATCATGAGTGATGTAATATGTGACATCATCAGCAGTGCATTGCGGGGGTGTGAGTTAAAGTTAGCCGAATTTCTCTGGTATTATAGAAGTGAAATGTCCAACTACCTATAAAATCCCTGAAACCTGTGTTTTTTTCAGTGACCAATAGAGCGTGTACAAAGGACCCGTCTTATAAGAGGTCTGCGAAAATATTGGCAATATCGCACTTCAAACAGCCAAGGTATTGGATTTTGCAGGCCACCTTGAGTCAGGACCAGACAAGCAGCCACTGCAATTTTCAGTACGTAACTGCACGGGGACGCGGGATCACGGTATCACCATGTCACGGCCCGGTTTGGCGCTAGACTTGGGGTTGAGACATTGGGGACTTGAGGCGGCCTCAACAATTAGCCCTCTCCCCCTTTCACCATGCACAGCAGCGTTCACATGAGCACAACACAGCTCCGCCACTGACACCTATCAGAATAATGGCAGCTGGGAAATGGAGTCCCTGAAGAACTGGACTACACCAGCAAGCAATCAAAAACGGAGACTGCTTCATTCCGGCCAATGGGAATGCATTGTGACTTTGAAAGGAGAGAGAGGAGAAGGCAGTGCATCCTAGTGTAATCCAGCATCTGACGAAGGCTAAACGCCGAAATGCACTATGCCCTGTTATGCTGCGGTGAATAAAGGACTGCCAAAAGATCAAAAGATTCCCCGCTGTGTCCTATGCTTGTTTCAATGGAACAGAGTTATGTATGTATATATATATATATATATATATATATATATATATATATATATATATATATATATATATATATTGAACACCGGAATCCCTCAATCCTCGGGATATACCTTCAACGAGAGCACACGGAGCCAGTATCTCGTGGTTGAGCCAGATTTATTAGGATTTCTCTGCAAAAAACAATAAGCTCACAAACGCGTTTCGGCGTTTCCGCCTTCGTCAGTGTGAGCGCGCGTTTGGTATTCCACCATTTTTAAACACCACCACAGTGATCATCTATCACGTGTCAATTAATCAACAACACAAAAGAAGGCACACAAAGTTCGCCGGAATTTTCACGGCGGCCATCTTATAATGGTAACGCAAAGCAATGTATGCAACCAAATTATAGGGCAATGTAACATTCAAATTATTCATATGTTAAATTCAACCTATTTGCAAATCGATTCGAGAAGTATTATAAACTCATTCATTCTCTTTGGATACATTTCAACTCATAATATAAGTTATACTATGTGTATCACATAAGTAGATTCTAATTACACCTTAAGTGCCTTCTCAACTCATATAAGACCATACATCGGTATACTCAGGAAAGGTTCACACATAAGGTTTTTCCGTGCGTACCCTGCACCGTTATCATGCCCTGAATGGGCTACAAATCATAATGGATTCATTCACAAAAATACATTTTACAGTGTAATCGAGAGAAGTAAGCATTCCTCAGTTAATATATACCACATCCAGGATCCAAAATTTCAAGAAAACAACACCTAGAGTAGGGTGGGGTGATTAGATGTGTGTCCACATCTCTTCCTCATTATTCATCCCACCCGGGGCCTTGGTCTGAAGCTGGATAATGAATCTAGATTCCAAGGTTCTCAATTTTTTCACCCAATTGCCCCCTCTCTCTGTTCTGACCAACTGATCCAGTATGAAATATGTCAGTAGATTGCTGTTGCTATTGTGTTTCTGCTCGAAGTGACGTGCTACAGGGTAATTGGGGTCTTTTGTTGTAATTGCCCTCATATGTTCCAAGACCCTCAATTTCGTAGCTTTTATAGTGCTGCCTATATATTTCAGTCCGCAGGGACAGATCAAGCAGTACACTGTGTAGTCAGAGTTACAGTTAAGTAGTTTGGTGATCTTACTCTTAGTTTTCTTGCCTGGAATGTGATATTCCTTGACTTTCTGAGAATTTTTACAGGCCTTACACTTCATACAGGGATAGAAGCCAGAAACAGCACTTTTTCTCTTCCTCTTTTTGTCATAGTGGCTACTCACCAAGAAATCTTTAAAGGAATTTCCCTTCCTATAGGTGACAAGGGGATAATCAGATACCAATTTACCAATTACAGGGTCTGCTTTCAGAATCCTCCAGTTCTTCCTTAGTATATTAAAAATTTCTGGGGATTTATCTGAAAAATCCGTGATTAATCGGATCTTAGAATCTGTAGGTTTGACCGTGTCTCTTAATAGGTCGCTCCTCTCAATTTGGTCGCTTTTCATTTCAGCTCTATCTAGGATCCCTTGCCCATAGCCTCTCTGTGTAAATCTCTCTCGTGCCTGTTCCTTTGCTGCCCCGAACTCCTGTTTGGTGGAGCAGTTGCGTTTCAAACGCAAGAACTCCCCCAGGGGAATGTTGTTAATGACACTGCGCGGATGATAGCTCTGTGAGTGTAATATAGAATTACCCGCAGTGGGTTTTCTATATACCGCTGTTTGAATAGATTCATTCTCCACATAGACCCGAAGGTCCAGGTAGAAAACCTCACTCTTGCTAATATTGCTGGTAAATTGTAAGTTTAAACTGTTCTTATTCAAGTCAGCAATATATTTCTCAGCTTCCGACTGTGGACCACGCCACACCAAAAAGAGATCATCGATGTAGCGGGTCCACAGAACGATGTTATTAATCCACTTTTCATTTTCCCCCGCCCAGGCCACGTGCTTCTCCCACCACCCCACGAATAAATTCGCGTAGCTGGGGGCGAAGCACGTGCCCATCGCGGTCCCCTGCAATTGTAGATACAATTTACCTGCGAACAAAAAAATATTGTTACGTAAGCAGAAGTTCGTAAATTCAATCAGCATATTATTGTGGCTTCGAAATTTGATCGGTCTATTGTCCAAAAAACTCCTCATTGCCAGTAAACCATCCTCATGCCTGATGGAAGTGTACAGACTGGCAATGTCCAATGTTATTAAGACCATGTCCTCTTCCCATTCGACACCCTGTATAATTCTTAGAAAGTCTTTCGTATCTTTGAGATACGAGCTAAGATCTTTGACAAATGGGGCAATGAAAGTATCGATGTAACTAGAGGTTTTTTCTAACAAACTCTCTTTCGCAGACACTATCGGTCTACCAGGAGGCCATATCTTGCTCTTGTGAACCTTCGGTAGGTGATAAAATGTTGCAATCTGTGGATGTTCACATTTAAGGTTTTCCCAGTCCTTTAAATCCAAGATTCCTTCATCTTTCCATTTCCCAATCATATCATGAAAGGTCTTGATACTCTCAGTATATTTCTCTCTTTTGATCTCAATGTAATGCTCTTTCTTTTTCAATTGGGAGAGTGCCTCATCCTCATATTGGTTGCGATTCAGGATAACAATGTTCCCACCTTTGTCACTAGGTTTAAAGATGATATTGTCATCTTCCCTTAAATTCTGAATGGTGGCCCAATCCTCCTTGCTCAGGTTCCTCCTTTTCCAATTGAATGGTTCAGACTGTAGACCTTTTAGTTCTTCAATAACTATTTCTTGGAAAGTATCTATTCCATCATGGGGTGTTCTTGGATTTATCTTCGATTTAATCATCATCTCACTCTTACAACCCTGTTGAATTATTCCACATTCTTGCAATGTTTGTGTGGGTTGTATCTCCCAATCCTGGGAATGACTAGTTTCAATCAGAGTTTGAGCCACAGCTATGGCTTGTAAATCTTTGCCAGTTATTGTTGCGAGTGGGTCACTATCACCAACTGCACCTGCTGCATCTCTGGTGTCAGTCTTGGGGTTTAAAGTATGTATTTTCTGTAACTTCATCTTCCTGATAAACCTGAATAAGTCAATCCGTGTCTGAGTATAATCATACATTGGGGTAGGGCAAAAAGATAATCCCAATTGCAATAAATCCTCCTCCTTTGGCGTTAATCTGCGATCTGACAGGTTAATGATGGTATTGGTTTTTGGAAGCATCGAGTTCATTTCCAATTCTTGCCTCGGGCACTCCTTGTCACTACGGGGGTAGATCTGCCTTGTACTCCCCCGCTTACCCCTCCTCGTTTTCCTTTTGGGGTTCTTGGTGGGTGAGTGGTGGCCGCGGGTCGTTGCCTGAGCCCCCTTATCACTTCGTACTCCTCGAGAAAATGATCAGCCTCTGGGGTTGCTCCAGTTGTTGTAGGAGGATCGTCACCTCCTTCCGCACCCTTTGTCGACTCGTCGCCTGAAACTTCCGATTCCTCAGTACTTACTGGGGTTCTATTTCTTGATCTCTCTTGTTGGAGTGTTTTTCTAGGGGCATCATATTTTCGCGCAAATGTCAGGATTCTCCCATTCAAGTAATCTTTCTCGTCGCGAATGAATTTCGATTGCTTCCTCAATTTAATTGTATTCTCATAATCGATCAATCGTTTCCTCATCAGATCGCGTAATTCCTCACATTTCTTAGTGTCTTTCTCATTGCCGATCTTGTCCTCTAATTCTTTGATCTCCTCTTGTAATTTCAGTCTATCATTCCACGCATGTTTCACTAAGAGCTTTAACATCCCCTGCATAACATCAGTCATGAATTCTGACCACTCACGTAGTAGTTCTTTGTTGGGCTTTTCATATGATGGGACCAATAGGATCCTGAGTCCCCTTGGGACTCTCCCAACATCCAAATATTTTTGAAGACTGGTGGCCTCCCACCACTTACGAATTTCTCGTTCGTACGTTTTTTCTAATGTCGAGAAAAGTTTCGTGATGGTATCGGGTGTCTCTGCTCTCTGTGAGGGAATGTCTTTTTTCCTTGCTCCGGTTTGACGGATAAACAGAGTATCTGCCGCCTTCTCCCGTTCACTGTCACTGAACATTTCCTGTCGCAGAGATAATAATTGCAATTCCTACTTGGCATATACCTTCGAAATGGCTGCTCGTGGTCTGCCGGGCTGTAAATCATAGAAAGTAAAGCGTAATTTAACAACGTATTGCACCCTTCACATTATTTTGAAGCATCGCTATTTTGGAGCAAGGGGTGCGTGTTCATTTGTTACAACAACAAATGAACACGCACCCCTTGCTCCAAAATAGCGATGCTTCAAAATAATGTGAAGGGTGCAATACGTTGTTAAATTACGATGGGTAAAGGAAAGCATTTAACAATGAAGTGTTTGACTCTCTAAAGTGCTGAAAAATTCTTACATCAGTAGGAATAAAGTTTAAAGTTTTGGAATGTTTAAGCTAATGAAATGTATGATTTAAGTAAATTATACTAAAAACTGCATTAACCATAATGCCTAGCAAGTCGGAAATGATGTCATGAGAAAAAGTATGCTTTAAATATGTAAAAAAACGGCAGGAAGCCGATCGTGAGCAAGATGCCAGGTGCATCGAAACGCGTAGATCGAGTGCTTTCTTGTGCCTAAAAATAATAAAAAGCTTGTGGAAAATGAAAAGGAGTGCGCCCATATCCTTTGTAACAGAAGGGAGTGAGAGGAGTTGAAACGGCGTGGTTCCGCCGTAGGTGAACGCACCCACGAAGAGCGCTCCTGAATCGGGAAAAGGGAACCAGTGTGTGGAGATATATATATATATATATATATATATATATATATATATATATAATATATATAACACTGAAAAAACTGTAGGTTTCACACACGTTATAGTTAGGAGTTAGCATTTAAAAAACCTTAGAAATTCACTGAAAAACCATAGGTTTTACCCATGTTATAGTTAGCTGGACATTTCTCTCATACAAAACCATTGAAATACCCTTGTTATAGTTCGTTCAGCTAACTATAACTTGCGCGCCCACAATGCACTGCTGATGACGTCTGATATTACATCACTCATGACGTTTTTGCTGCTGCCTTCGCTTCTGCTCTGCTCTGCTTGGCTCTCCGTTGCAGCCACGGCTGGCTCCGGCGCTGCTGCTCTCCTGAGGCACCCCGGGAGTTCCCCTGATCTCCGATCTCTTCGTCGAAGACGTCGAGCCGCCGTGAAGCGGCCGGGAAGCTGTCCGAGCCCGCCTGCAGCCGCACTGGGAAGCTGCTTGGCCGCCGGTCGCCCCGCCAGTGTGTGCCGGCCTGCCTTTGCCTTTGCCTTTGCCGTGAGCGGCTGCGGTGATCCCAGGGCTGGCGGGGCAGGTGAAACGAGGCCAGGCAGGTAAGGTTTCACTCGGCAGGATGAGGCTGAGGCTGAAGCAGTGGCGGGCTTTGTGATCCCTGGGAGCAGTCTGAGGCATTTTTGAGCCTGAGGGAAGCTGCGTGCTCGTGGACCACAGTACAGCCTGTAGCTGCCAAGCTGCCCTCATTGCTCAAGCTACCATTGGAATTCTGCAGGGAGTCTAGTGGAGAAGCTGCAACATGAGCCCCACAACGGCCAGAGAACAGTGGAAACAGTGTCTCCTGTGAGCTACGGAGCTACGGAGAGCGGAGAGCAGAGGGCGGAGTGTGAGCTTGGCGTTTGGTGTTTGGAGCACGGAGTGCGGAGTGCGGAGGAGCACGGAGGAGGGGAGCGCAGCGTCCGAGTGGCGTCTGTGAGCTGTTGATAGCAGCAGGTACCGCGGCATAGTGGAACAGCGGAACAGCTCACCCTGACTCCGATTCTGATTCGGGACCTTGTTCCCTGGAATCTAACGAATAATTGATCCCTGCTCATCTCAGACCCTCTCCGTCACAGCTTTAAGCGCTGGGATGCCTCCGGGTAGCCATGCGCTATAAAAGAGTTATTTTCATTTCATTCATTTCATTTCTCATCCCGATTTGGCGCACCGCTGCACCACCACCGCCATGCCCTGGAGGCTCCAGCTTCAGCTGAGAGCGGCAAGGGAAGTAAGGTGAGCCACCCGCCCCTCGCACTGTCTTGCCTCGCCACACAAGCAGCAGTCTCTGTTGCTAATGCTGCCCGCCCACCCCCTGACCGCAGAGAGACGCGAACAATGGTGGAGGGGAGTGGGTGATCAAACGAGCAGCGAGGCGGGCTGCTATCAATGAATCCCAATAATAGCTTTGACCCCGCTTTAATTAATCACCACCTCAACAAATCACTTTTTCAGCCTCTATCATACCGCTACTGCCAGGTCGGACCCCCTCTCAGATAGAGATAATTGGCAATTACGGCGGCATCTTTTGAACAAACTCCCCCACCTGCTATCTCAACTAACTCAACTATCTCAAACGGAAGGAAATGGCTAGCATCCCTACGCTTGCCTCTTTGCTTGCCTTTTTACACCTTCCTATATTGGATAACAAACTGGGTAAGACAGGATAAATATTGTAACTTACATTTTTAAAGTCTAGACACCGTAATAAAGACTTGACAACTATCGTGCAGAGTAATTATGCGAAGAAGGAACGCAGGCCTTATACAACCCCAGTCCAACTATCGTCCTCATAAGTCCGCACAACGCCAAAATGCCAGAATGCTATACCCCGTGGGCAAAGACAATACAAGACAAGACACGTCCCCACAGGATAGGACCCTACAGGATGGGAAACAATCGGGAGAAGAAAGGACAAACTTCTCCCCAGCTTCTGGATCAGCTCCCAGGACAGAGGCCAAAAACACAAATACAACTATAAAGGGGGCTGCAGGCATGATAGGCATAACAGGAAGCCTGTACAATCACGATGACACGGACAACATAGACTGTATCAAAAACACACATAATAGCATCAGTACTTGCAGTAGTAGCAGCCCCAAAGGCAACAATGACATCAGGAAATACTTTCCACAACATCCAAAACAAGGTAATTCCATTGCCCTCGGAAAACCAATTGATGTAAATGTAAATGTGTGTATACTTGTAAAGCACACTGCCGCCCCATCTCGGGGCATCCTGGTGCTGTATACCGCTGTGGAACCCATCCTGGCTTTCCCTGTGAGATGCCCCCTCCAGGGCACCCCCAAGGTGAAGCCAGGCATTCCAGCGCTGTTGGGGCCGTTGTGGAGATTAAGCAAGCTATTGCCCAGAGTTGCAGAGTGGGACTCATGATTAGAGTAGGCACCGAGGCGAGAATTATCGAGTCCACGGACATTGAGCCCAAGACCCTTGTTAAAATCTAGATCGTGGCGTAAACATTATCGGCGCCATCTTGTCTCTTTTCAGATCCATACGTGCGCGTAAGCAGCAGCCATTTTGAATGCCATGATCTCCCTGCCCACTGTCGATAGCCAGCGCGTCTTCCCCCCCCTCACCCTCTCGCCTCTTAAGCATCCCCCGCGCTCGGACAGCCCCCGATCTCTCCTGCCTGGGCCATAACGCACCTCCAGCGCGACCCTGCCTCCGAGCCACATCCCGTGCCGAAACCCCCACACTCTTTCATCTCATCCATAAAACGGGCCCTTTGATAACCTCTTCCTCCTTGCCCGATTGTCCGGCCCAACCCCAGGCCATCACTTAGCCCAACAGATGCGGTTTATTGCCCCTACAGTGGGACCTCGCCTCACATCAAAGGAGCGGGGATTAATCAATGCCCTCACACCCCTAGATTCGATCGATCGCCCGCATTCCTGTTCCCAGCGGAATGTCCAGCTGCGCGATAGCCATCATGCTGAGATTGGGGTGGGGACTCCTACTGTAGATATGTGTGGGAACGGGCCTGAACCGGGGATTCCAAAGACGCCTTTTCCGTACTTCAAAGCATTACCAAGAATGTGTTGCATGTAATAAAGTAATAAACCAATGTATAAGAGGCCAGGCCTCAGAGATGTTAGGACGGCACCTCGAGAAGATACTCTGTTGTCTGATTTGACGTGTTCTGTTCCGTCTGAAATAAACTCCTGTTTCCTGCCTTCCAGTCTCCAGCGCCTGCCTCTTTATTTGGTAATCGTGAGTTGGGTGAGAAGCGGCTAACGCCGGGCAAACCTAGAAAAGGGGTAAAACGACCTGATCTGCCTGAACCCTTTTTCTTCAATTGGCGTCCCAAACGTGGGGCCCATCAGCGACACGTGGATCCAGTGGAAGAGGTCCTGACGACGGAGTGAACGACTGCAACGATCGGGAAGTGCACCTGCCCGATAGACCCTCGTCTGGCAGCCGATCATCCGAACTTTACTGGTTCCGAGCAGACCTCTCTCGAGTGATCTACGGTCCTGACTGGGAACCATCAGGAGTGCCACAGCAATTACGGAGAATAGAGGACGATCGGGCGCTGGAAGCGGAAGACGAGAAACTGTCCATACGGTCCGGGTAAGGTCGTGTAACACGACAAACTGGGAAATATTTGATTGTTTGATTGGAAAATACTAGTATTACTCTCCGAATTGTTGGTTCTCTTGGAGATTCTCTGTCTGCAAACGGAGAGGAATAAAAGTATTCTCTCTTCCTTTGCAGGTAGTGAAGGGTAGGTAACGCAGGCCTTTGCCCCCGTTGTAATCCGTCGTGCCTATCTTTCTCCCCCACTGATTGATTGTTTGCCCGAACATTGTTTGTTAGAGGATTGTTTTCTCGAGAATTCTCTGTCTACAAACGGGGAAGGATAAAAGTATTCTGTCCTTCTTTGCAGATAGTGAAGAATAGGTAACGCAGGCTTTTGCCCCCATTGTAACCCGTCGTGCCTATTCCTTTCTCGCCACTGATTGTTTGATTGAACGGACATTAATTGTTCGATATTGGTTCTCTCTTTGGGTATTCCCTATTTGCGAATACTACAGAATAGAAATATTCTGTCCAGTCTTCGCAAAGTAGTGAAGGATAGGTAGTGCAGACTTTTGTCCCCATTGTAACCCGTCATGCCTATCTTCTCCCCATTGGTCAGTAGTTGGTTCAGCCCGGACCGCTTATTAGAGGTGGATCATCCGGCTCCTCTGGAGGGCACCCCTAATAAGGATATGTTTTTAAAATATGGACTAGTCGCCGTAGCTTATAGTAAGTTATGGAATAAATATACTAAAAAGGATCAGGAAAGTCAGTGGCCACTGATAGGATCCTTCGATGACGCAAAAATAAGCGTGCTGGAAACAGCCCTTTGTAACAGTAAAACCACGCCCACTATGCTTGATAGTTTCGGCATGTGGCGCAAAGAAGCAGAGCAACGAAAGAAAAGAGAAGAAGCAAGAATAGGAAAAGAGTTACGAAAGGCAGCCCACCTGCCCGCTAAGAAACTAGAAGAAGAGATAAAAGAAAGAGAGGAAGCCAGACAAAAGCAGGAATCTGAGTCGACAGGCCAGTGCCCTGTTAGGACCCCCTCTACGCTCTACCCTGAGCTGCCCTCCAAACAACGGGCGAACGATGAGTTGCTGCTAGGTCCTCCGACCATCTATATGCCCCCCCCATATGCCCCCTCCCAAACCCTAGCACAGCACTTGCCAGCTCCGAGTGCAAATGAGAATAACCTTGGAGCTAGTGCCCCAGCCCTCACGGCCTCCGCTCTGGCCGCATTAGTAATGACATCAGATGAACCCGAGACTAGCAAGCAGCCACCGGCTAGACTGAATAGATTGAGCAAAGATGAGCGGGAGGGAATTGACAAGATAGTAAAGGCACTGGTAGAACGGAAGGAGAGCGAAGAATACACGATGGATATGCACAATTCACATGCCGGTAGCCACAGACGACATTTCATTTTACGGTTTAGTTACCACACCCTGAACGCATATGAGGATAGGTATCAGAATCGGGGTCCTGCTAAACTGACAGCGTTATATAGAAAAGTCGATATTGGAGACGAGGCCGAGCGTGACACGGCGGACCTCTTCATGCAAACGTTTGAGGTTTTCCGCCACCTCACGGAACAGAAACCAGAAGTTAAGATTACAGTTCCCGAAACGACTGGGTCCTCATCAGAAGTAGGCAACACTATGATGCCTTTCAGAGAAGCCGCCCCCTACTGGGTTCCCCCACGAGGTCAGGGAACGAACGACGATATCAACCATGCAGATGCAAAGGGGAGGGTTGTGCACAACTGGGTTTATCAACCATGGGATCGGCAAGATATTTGAACTTTTAGGCAAACCCTGCCGGATTTAAGAAAGAACCCGACAGCATTTTATACCGAACTAGGTACAGCCTTGGGCTCAACCATAATGACTCTAGCGGACATTGACTTGTTTTTCGGGTTATGTCTGCCGGCTGATGTGTGGAAGCAAATCCGAAAAGCCGACCACACAGATCTGTTCGGACATACCTGGAATCAACTCAGTGAACTAGATAGGCAGCGGGAGCCAGAAAGAAACCTGTAAAAGACATACTGGAACTCCTGGACAAAATAGTTCAGAAGCTAAAGACATTGATCCCAGAGAAGAAGGTAGACTGGTCGGTAGTCACGGCTTGCCGTCAGAAACCCCAGGAAGACGTATCAGAATACTTCTCCCGATTTGAGACGGTGTTCTCCGACTACAGTGGCCAAGACATGACCACTGCAACCGGACAACACCTATTCGTGCAAAACTACGTAAAGGGTCTATCGCAAGAGGTCTCCCAAAAGTTACAGACGAGCGAGAGTAGTTGGGGGGCCTCCAAACCTGCAGCTATCCTTCAGATGGCTCAGTATTACGAACACCAAAAGAACGAGAACGAGAGGGCGACTGAGAAAAAGAAAAAGGACTTGAAAGAACGAGTGATGATTGCTCAATTGCAAGGAGTGACGACAGGAAGGGAACGCTATAGAGGAAACTACCAGCCGAATGCCCCTAGAAATTCACCCCCTAGAGACCGCACACCCACACCCGGCGCTCCACGAACAGACCTCGATGAGAACCAGTGTGCGTTTTGCAAAGGATTTGGCCATTGGAAGTCTCAATGCCCGGTCCTCCTGGAAATGATTAAAAATAAAGAGACAAGGGACATGGCAAATGGCCCCAGGACTAGAGGGCAGGGACGACGGCACACCCACGACACCAACAATGACAGACCTGGCAGACCGAACACATTTGACCGCCCCCGACAGAATCAGTGCCAACAGTCTGACTGCGACAACGCTCACGACTTTGCATAGGACTGCCAAGGGCAAGGAAGGGATCCAGTCGAGCTCTATGTTGCCCAGCAAGGTCCTTACGTCACCGCTAAGGTCCTAGGTACGAAGTCTCCATTTCTGGTAGACACTGGCGCGACACGTAGTGCGTTATCTAAACGACTGATTCCAAGGGCACCCTTGTCTGGCTCACACATAACATCAATAGGCTTTGATGGAACGCCCTCCACTAACCCTTTATCCGCACCGGTTTCCTTCGACTTGGACAGTAACCCCACTGACACGACGTTTCTGCTTTCCTCCAACACCCCTGATGCCATTATGGGACTTGACTTACTGAAGCATTTCCGAGCTACTATCAGGTGTTCGCAGGACGGGGTTCGAGTCATTCTGTACGACAACCCGACTCTGCTCAGACCTCATCATGCACGACACATGCTCTCCATCTCTGACACTGACGCATCCTTACTTGAATCTCTACCTCTGTATCTATGGGCTAAAACTGACACTGATGTAGGACGAATGATGATCGACCCCATGCGCATAACTGTCCGCCAAGATGCGATACCCCCAAAACTCCCACAGTATCGGATATCGCCCGAAGGTGAGAAGGCATTGGTAATGATAATCCAGTCCCTGGTAGAGGCAGGAGTGGTAGAGGAAGTAGTCAGCAATATTTGCAACAGCCCTATCCTACCCATTGTGAAGAAGCAGGGCGAAGGAGATGAGAAAGCGTACCGCTTTATCATCGACCTTCGAGAGGTCAACAAGGTAGTTGTACCTCAGTACCCCGTAGTGTCAGATATCGCCACCATTCTGACCCTGATTCCTTCCACAGCCACCACCTTCACTGTAATAGACCTCAAAAACGCTTTCTTCTCCATCCCCATCCACCCGGACACCCGCTACCTTTTCGGCTTCACGTTAAAATCCCGCTCATATAGATTTTGTAGAGCTCCCCAAGGTTACACAGAAAGCCCCAGCATCTATAGCCAGGCCCTCAAGAGGCAGCTGGACGCCGTTCAGCTACCGGAGGGAGTGGTGTTGGTACAGTACGTCGATGACATCCTTTTGGCGGCCGACACCACTCCACTTGCGGTCACAGCCACCATCCAACTCTTGCACTTCCTTGCGGAAAACGGGCACGAGGTCTCCAAGAAGAAGTTGCAATTCTGCCAACCCCAGGTCACCTACCTAGGCCACCTCTTGTCCAAAGACGGGAGAAAACTTACACCCGATCGAATTCAGGCCATTCTAGACACCCCTGTCCCAAAGACCCAGAAACAAGTCCGCTCCCTGGTAGGCCTCACCTCCTTCTGCCGGCAGTGGTTGTCAAATTTCAGCCTTATTGTAAAGCCACTACTTTCCCTACTAGCCAAAGATGCCCCCTTCCCACTCCCTTGGACCCCCGAATGCCAATCGTCCTTCAAAGAACTTCGAGACACCCTTTGTTCTGCACCGGTCCTAGGAACCCCCGATTACACAAAGCCCTTCTCTCTCTACACTCACAAAAGGGAGGGGTGCGCTTTGTCTGTCCTGACTCAAACTATTGGCCCCAAGCAACGACCATGTGCCTATTTCTCTGCCACCCTTGACCCCGTAGCGAGAACCTTGCCTGCCTGCCTTCGAGCCGTAGCTGCCGCTGCTGTCTCTATCCGACAAAGTGAGGGGATCGTACTCTCGAATTCCCTCACGGTATTAGTGCCCCATGCTGTTGACACCCTCCTAAACCAGACTAAGACGCAACACCTGACTAGCGCACGACTGACCGGATACGAACTAACTCTGCTTGCACCCCACATTACGCTGAAAAGATGCACCACACTGAACCCAGCCACCTTGTTGCCTCTGCCCGAAAACGACCCGAATAACCCCCCTATACATGACTGTGTGACCCTCACAGACGAACAGACTAGGAGTAGAGTTGACCTCCGGGACACCGCCTTCACAGACCCTGACGGAGAGCTATGGGTAGACGGTTCTTGCATAAAACTCCCCGACGGCACCCCCTCAGCTGCCTATGCAGTTACCACAGCCCAAACCGTAGTTTAAACTGCCCGCATCACGCAGCGATCCGCACAGGCGGCAGAACTGATTGCCCTCACACGAGCATGTATTATAGCGACAGGGACTACTGCAAACATTTACACGGACAACCAGTACGCCTTCGGAGTGGTTCACCATTTTGGACTCTTATGGAGGGAAAGGGGATTCTTGACGTCCCACGGCACGCCCATCCTCCACGGAGATTTAGTCTACGCCCTGATTGAAGCAGTTCTCCTCCCCAAACGATTAGCGGTAATCAAATGTCAGGCACACAAGAAGGTGACAGACTTAGTCGGACAGGGAAACGCGCTGGCCGACAACACTGCCCGAACCACAGCTGAGAATAGGACAACGACACGCATGTATGTGACCAGGTCACAAGCAGAAAAATGGACTGACGCTAGGGAAACGATTAGGGACATCCAGATGTCCAGCTCACCACACGAATTGACTGAATGGGCACGGGTGGGATTGAAAGACGATGAAGGCTGCTGGCGGACAAAGGACACTAACAAATGGTCGCTACCCAATTCATACCTGGTCCCCATACTGACTATGGCTCACTCCCCTGCGCACATAGGATCTGCCCCCATGATCGAACTCATCTCCAAGGTCTGGCACAACGACAAAATCCCCGACTCAGCCAGACGCCTGGTCCAGCAATGCCTTATCTGTTTGCAACACAACCCTGGGAAAGGAACTGTGGTACCCCGGGGAGGGTTTGGGATCCCCGACCATCCCTTTGAGATCCTCCAGATGGACTACATCCAACTAGAAAGATGCCAAAACCTGAAGTATGCATTAGTCATTATGTGTGCCTTCAGCAAATGGGTAGAAGCCTATCCAACCCGTGATAACACTGCCATGACCACTGCCAAAGTACTACTGAAAGAGTTTTTCCCTCGCTACGGCCTTTGTCGAATTCTATGGAGCGACAACGGCCCCCACTTCATAGCTGAAGTTATCCAACTAATCTTGAAAGGGCTGGGGGTAAAACAGAGGTTTCATGCAGTCTTTCACCCCCAATCTGCTGGCTTAGTTGAGCGACACAACGCCACACTGAAACTAAAACTGTCGAAGATAGTGGCCACCACAGGACTTAAATGGCCAGATGCCCTCCCACTGGCATTGCTATCGATGCGCTCCACTCCCACTAAGCACCATTTGACCCCCTACGAGGTTGTATTTGGGCGACCAATGAATCTCTGGACTGCCCCTAAACCGACCTCCGTTCACGACGTCCCAGACGTCCTACTGTCTGATTACTTGTGCAAATTGACTAAAACATTGTCTGTCATTCATCAGCAGGTGCAGCAGGCCATCCCCGATGCTTCCAGGGGTCCGGGTCACGATATCCAACCGGGAGATTATGTGCTAATCCGGAATTTCCAACGGACGAAGAGTCTGGAACCCCGGTGGACGGGCCCCTGGCAAGTACTGATCACCACCCGAACGGCTCTTCGAGTGGAGGGGAAGCGACACTGGCTGCACGCACACCACTGTAAGAAGGTCTCCTCGACCCTGACCACAACAGAAAACGTCAGCACCCAAGAAGAACTGCTGAACAAAGACCGGCCATCATTGAACTGTTATCCTGATACCGAGGCACTCGAACTTGCAAAATTCTCTGATCCCACTGTGCCATCCAGGGAAGGGTATTTTCTGCGTCGAAAGGAGGGAGCTTCGGCTAAGTAGACCACAGACTAAGTTGAATCTCAGAACGGTAGCCTAAACACAACCAAGGGTTACCCGAAGAGAGGCTAAACGAAGTCTGCGGTTCTGCCCGCTACCGAGCACCTCGAAGATGATGGAAGCGCCAGATAAGAAGATGATGGAAGCAACAGGAAATACCCGTTATCGAAACCCAAAGACTGACAGTATACACAAATCGAAGACAATTGCCCTTTTCATTGTCCTCCTCTTTTGCCTCCTCCTCATGACTTCCTTCTGGATCATGGAAGAGAGCGCACCCGCTCATCAGATATTGCTGACCACTGCACAGCCAACCACTATGAAAGAACATCACCTGATCTCCCTTTCGCCTCAGCTCCGAGAAAGGCGTAAGGAGTTCTGGAACAATTCGTTCGTGCAACTGTTGCACCAACACAACCTTGCCGCCAACGCCACAAACTGCTGGATCTGCGGGTTGCTCCCACATGCCACCGGACACTCCATCCCTTTCATCCTTCCCCTTTCTCAGTTCACGGTTCTTGCCTTGCCTGGTTGATCCTCTTGCAAGAGAGCTACAAGGACAACGCCACTTCTGGTCAAACAGTGTCACACTTCTACCACGGGTTCTGGCTGAACAAAACCGGAAGGACTTCTGCTCCCTTTTGTCCTTTGACCTCTGGCTCCTCCTTCCAGATGGACATCCCTGCCAAGAAACGAGTCGAAATGCAGGTGTTCCATAATCCAGCCAGACCCACCTTCTCCTACCTACGGAAACGAACTGCTGCCACTCTGACGGTGGCCCTGTCTGTTATCAATGTCACGGGCCTCGTGTGCCTCGAAGGCTTGGGAACACAGCTGGTGGGTCACAGTTCCTGCCACATCACCAGAACATTGGACTCCATCGATCCCCCCTCCTTTGTTGCTTCTCCGAATATGTACTTTGTTTGTGGCACCAAAGCTTACACTTGGCTTCCAAAAAGTTGGGGGGGTACCTGCTACATCGCCTTCATTCTCCCTCCAACGTACGTGGCCCCAGCCAACCATCACCGGCAGAAGCGCGCAAGAGACATTGAACAAGCCGACTCCACTGGAGCACAGTTCCTGGATGCAGGGAAGGGACTTGTTCCTCTGTGGGGCCCAATGGCAAACAGCTGCGCCATCCGACACCTGACCCAGGCAGTAGAAACAACCATGAACATCACGGCTGGCATCCTCACTAACAATACGGCCGAGCTTCAGGCAGTCCGCCTGGTGGCTCTTCAGAACCGCCTTGTTCTAGATGTAGTTCTAGCCGACCGTGGAGGAGCATGCCACATCATTGGATCCAGCTGTTGCACCTACGTGCCAGATAACTCGCCCTCAGTCTACAAAGCAATCGAACACCTCCAGAGGTTCACCAGGAACAGGAAGAATGGTCGCTTGGAAGCTGGTTTTGGGGCACTTTGAAGGACTGGGGATGGAGGTTGTTCACATTTATATTGGTACCGGTCGTGATACTGTGTGGGTGTTGCCTAGGTATACAATGTTTGCCACCTTTGTGTTCGCTCATTGCTAACTGCATATGCCCTAAGACTTCGGACTTCAAAACTGAACATATGAAAGCATTGTATGACCTCGAAATAAGTATATAATGGGGATTGACGTAAATGAACAAGCTGGCTAGATATGTTGAAAAGGGAGGACTGTTAAAATCTACATCGTGGCGTAAACATTATCGGCGCCATCTTGTCTCTTTTCAGATCCATACGTGCGCGTAAGCAGCAGCCATTTTGAATGCCATGATCTCCCTGCCCACTGTCGATAGCCAGCGCGTCTTCCCCCCCCTCACCCTCTCGCCTCTTAAGCATCCCCCGCGCTCGGACAGCCCCCGATCTCTCCTGCCTGGGCCATAACGCACCTCCAGCGCGACCCTGCCCCCGAGCCACATCCCGTGCCGAAACCCCCACACTCTTTCATCTCATCCATAAAACGGGCCCTTTGATAACCTCTTCCTCCTTGCCCGATTGTCCGGCCCGACCCCAGGCCATCACTTAGCCCAACAGATGCGGTTTATTGCCCCTACAGTAGGACCTCGCCTCACATCAAAGGAGCGGGGATTAATCAATGCCCTCACACCCCTAGATTCGATCGATCGCCCGCATTCCTGTTCCCAGCGGAATGTCCAGCTGCGCGATAGCCATCATGCTGAGATTGGGGTGGGGACTCCTACTGTAGATATGTGTGGGAACGGGCCTGAACCGGGGATTCCAAAGACGCCTTTTCCGTACTTCAAAGCATTACCAAGAATGTGTTGCATGTAATAAAGTAATAAACCAGTGTATAAGAGGCCAGGCCTCAGAGATGTTAGGAGGGCACCTCGAGAAGATACTCTGTTGTCTGATTTGACGTGTTCTGTTCCATCGGAAATAAACTCCTGTTTCCTGCCTTCCAGTCTCCAGCGCCTGCCTCTTTATTTGGTAATCGTGAGTTGGGTGAGAAGCGGCTAACGCCGGGCAAACCTAGAAAAGGGGTAAAACGACCTGATCTGCCTGAACCCTTTTTCATCACCCTGCCGCGTCTGGAATTGAACCCTGGTCCCGGGCCTGACCTCTGCTTCAGGGTCTGCCGCTTCTAACCATTGAGCCACACTTCTCCACTGATTCACTCCACTTCTCCATTTGATACTTTTCCTGATGCCTCAAAGCTTGACACTCACCGCTTTAACGCTAACAAACCATCAGGCACAGTTAAAAATGAAACCTTGAGTCAAAAGCCCTCTTCGACTGTTCCTCTGTTACCAAAAGTCTTGATCGTGAAGGGTAATAAAACACAAGCTGAAGACAATTTAAAATCAACCAGAGCCAATGTCCTAGGAGCCAACACACTGGCTCCGACAAATTTGTCTTACGACCCCCCGGAACTACAATCTATGATAGCTCCAGAGGGAAGTGAAATAAATAAGGAATCGTATACCCCCACAGAAAACACTGTGAACCTCAGGGTTATTTGCACACCGCTGAAATCTCAGCCGGGCTTCCTGAATGCTCCGTATGTACCCATTAAATTGGGGGACGATGACGTAGCCCCCATACGAAATGAAAATCTTCTCTTAGATTTGTGGCAAGTTTAACAGACTCAAACAAACAGTTGCCGCTCTGGGAATCTAGCTTGGCCTCACAAAGAATAGAAAACCACCTAGCACTAATTAACAAGGCCTTGATATCAATAGGAAATGCCGCATTAATGCACGCGGGCAAACTTGACATTCAAATAAACATTCTGTAGTCCGTAGCACGCCTGATCACCGGAGTGGATTCAAAACTGGAACATTTAAACTCCTTAATATGCAGAGCGCAGTCAGACACAGAGGTAATGATGAAACCCAACGATAGTTTTACAAGAAAATTGAGAGGTGCACTCAGTGAAGTCAATAGTAAAGAGAGTTCAATAGTATAGAGAATTCATAGATTTTGTGAGTCTTCTGTTCTTTCTTTAATGGATTCTTTATTTTCTCCTAAAATACACAGGCACAGCCAACGCGTTTCATTCCCTTTAATGCCTTGGGAATTTCGTCAGGGCGTGGAGAAGGACTAATCAAATCCGATCGTCCAAAGTGTTATCACACCTTCACAGTTGGCGCTGAAGGAATATTGTCAGTGGTATACTCCCAGCGTTCCTGAATAGAAAAAAGATGATGTTCCAGGAGTGATTTCTGGTCGTAGTGCCGCAATATAGCCGCAGTTATGCGCGAGAACAAAAACGAAAATATATCCTGGCCCCCTTCAAGGTTCAGTACAGACGAAAGGGGTGGTGGCATGTGCTGGTTGTCTGGTAGCATCCAAACGGGCTGCCAAATGAATCTCAAGATACCGGACCTGTGATAGGGTCTCTGCAGTCTCCTGCTCCTCCCCGTGGAATTTCGGAAGCCAACGACTGCGGGTGCTCCCCGTTACTGCAGTCTTTGGAAAAACTCCCGGAAATAATTAGCACATTAGTCATGGATCTTAAACATGAGGCAAACCGAAACAAGAACAATACAACACGCTTCTCCCCTAAAAATTCATAACGAGAACAAATGCAAAGTACATAAATAACGGGGCAAAAGCCACACATTCACCTTAAGGGCCCTCAAGGCCAAGTGGAGATCCAATAAACAAAACTACTCTAAGGGATACACAGCCCACTTTGGACCCAAACATCTGTTAAAAGGCCAGCCAGGACAGCCTAGTGAGAACCCAGGAAATTCCTGGTAAGAACATCAATGAGCCAACAAGCCCATTGAGCCCCAACTTTCAGGTATCAAATCTAAACTCACATCCAATATCACAACTCCATCAAACAACTAACAATAACCCTGGAAAACTGGACGATTCAAATCCATCGCCCTCAGAGCGACAATCCTTATCTAGGAAAAATTAGAAAAAACTGAAAAAGTTAAATAAAATAAAATAAAAAAAGACAAAAAGCTATGCAAAAGGGAAAATCGAGCATTGGTTTGCGCCAGCAAACAAGGATAATAAAACTACCGGCAGTGAGGACCAGAAGTGTGGGGGTCTAATATTGGCAGACCAAAACAGAGACATACAAACAAGTGGAACATCCACCATGATAACATCTCCCAAGAGCCTACCACGCGTCTTAAGCAAAAACTTGATTAAAGTTTCGACTGCAAAATCTCCCGCGCCAAGTAGCATCTTGAATTATGCACAGGGCCTACAGGTCTACGAGCCCGGTCACGATAACATGAACAAATCTGAGCCTGCAGACACAACTGCCCATAAGGACCACCAAACGTAATCTACATCCAACGTTCAATGGGAGAAAATCATTATTCGGGCAAGCCACAAAGACGGTCAACCTCGCTCGGACCAAACCATCACCGCTGGGATTGATTCACAAATCCACACTGTAAAAACAAAAAGGATCGAGGAGGGACTAGCCCAAGGTGACAACCCCACATGGAACCTGATAGCTCCTCTTGAAGCTCCTGCGGTTCCTTTCAACTCACGGAATCTTGTTCAGTTGTCAGACCCAGACCGCGAAAACCTAAAAGTATTGCTATATCCCGAATACATCTCTCAAGGGAGTTGGGACATCCTCAACAGAAGGAACCTCTTGAAACTCTGCAAAAGCATCCCAGGACTGGAGAATATAAAAACAACAGACATTGACAGAGTGGCTTTCTCTGGTCCAGGGCCTAGTGAACAAAACGGAACGACAGAGATAACCTTTTCCAACTTTAACATGGCGAATGCACTGAAGGGATACAAAACACAACTGGATAATTGGGTAATAAAAATTAAGGCTCATCCACTGACGAAATACCCTGAGATTTTGAAAGATAATAACAATCAACAGGGAGATGAAGACTTGAAGGGATGGAAAAATATGAACATCAATCATCCAACTCCACCTGCCACCGGATCCATCTAACATGGCTCAATAGGTGGCACACAAGCAATACAGCTGAGTAGCAATTCAATTCAAATCTTCAAACATACAGAAGGAGGTAACCGGTCATGCTCAATTGTGGGGCGGAGTAGTAAAGACTGGTCTTGTCTTGCCCATGCCTTAAATTCTACTTCCTAATAGTAACATTGACGGTTTACCGAACATCCATCTGACAACAATAAAGAATACCTTGGACCATACCAGGCATAATGAGCTTGTTTCGTGCAACATTAGCACCGGCCAAGAGTCTGGTAACCATCTAGCACCAACAAACTCCAACATTAGCCACAATGACCATAACAACCCCACGGTAAACAATCCAATCATCAACATAGTGTCTTGGAACGTCGCCGGGATACACAAAGCTTTGCAAATCCCAGGAGCAGTGGGACTTATGGTTGGAGCAGACATAATCTGTGTACAGGAAACATGGGCCACCTCCTCTACACCAATAGGGAACTACGCCGAATATTTTAAACCTACAAAAAAGGTTAACATTTATAGGAGACCATCAGGGGGCATTTCAACGTATATAAAGCATGCTCTGAAAGTAAATTTCTCAACAATACAGAACACTTCAGACATGTTCCTGGCTGGAATTTTGAAAGGCCTCATAACGATTGATGGCCCAACTCCAATTCTCCTCATTAACGTTTACTATAATCGGCATGGACCGTACTCTAACGACAATCTGACCCACCTATTAAATGAGATCAAAACCCTACTTGTATGGTACGCAGGCATGGACTCAATCATCTTGGGTGACTGCAACATCCACGACTTAGGGCAAACCATTGATGAAAATCATCATAACAGTAACACCAGCAGATTTAATGCGTTAATGCGTGTCTATAAGCTGGCAACATCACACAGCATAACTACAAATAACAACCCAACTGTACTGATACCTCCTACTTTTAACAATCAGACAACAATTGACTCCATTTTATTAAGCGAACGCCTACAAAATCAAATGTCAAACTATAACGTACAATATCGGACTGAAAGTGACCATGCCGCCCTAATAATAGAGTTGTCCATGAGTGCGAAAATTAGGCATACTCTTCCATGCATTGGAGCCACAAATGGAGATGAGCAACACAGACTCCTTCGAAGAATCAAATGGGGACCGCTTCCGTCCCATAAGTTTGTTGCATGGAAATCAACTTGGAAAGGTTGGCAGACCTCCCGTAATGACCAGGGCAGAAATGGAGAGTGGGGCGCTCTCGCATATGTCTTAGCGAACCAACTTCGAGGGAGCAATCAATCAAAGAGCCCACGACAATTCCACCTATAAACTGGCAATTAAGAAATCCTCAAAAGTACTCAACCCTAAAAGCAGAGCTTTTTGAGAAACCAGATCGATGACTGCAAAAAAAGATTTAAAAGAGGCCGCCAAAACTCATGCAAAAGTTGTTTGGCAAGTGAAACGTGAAGCAACAGAGTGAAAAAGGTTGAAGATCTTCAAGCTGCTTGCCCCTAGTAAGACCCAAGAATTCTGGCAATACATAAATAAGCTTACCCATGGAACTTGCAACAGGGAGAATCCACTTGATCCAAGTACTTGGATAGCCCACGTAAAAACTCTCTATACCAATGACCCAGAGAAAAAATCAAGTAAGAGAACACCCTTGGAAGAACATCCAAACGAAGAAATGACTGAACCCACGTCCCCTGCAGCTAACGCTACACCTGCTGAAAGAAAGGCTTTAAGAGCAATTTTGAAAAAATACGCCACAATGGGGCCCCCGGACCAAATGGTCTGCCGGGCTCTCTCTTTAGGGAGGACATCGACTTTTGGGTAGAGAACCTGGGTCAGCTGTATGCAGAGTGCAGGCTCCTGATGGATGTCCCAGACTCCTGGAGGGGATCTCTAATACATCCAATCTATAAAAAAGAGCAAAGCGTAGACCCTAAGAACTACCGAATGATTGCCTTATTGGACGTGGAGGGCAAGGCATATGCAAGTTCTCTCCTTATGGAATTAGCAGACTGGGTCACCAAGAAAACTTGCTTCCCTTCTATCAAACAGGGTTCCGCCCGGGAGGCTCCACCATAGATAACATTACGGCCCTATCATACTTAATACAACAATCAATGGCTCGGGGCGACCAGCCTCTTTTCGCATGCTTCATTGACTACACAGCAGCCTTTGATGGTGTAGACCAAAATATTCTATGGAAGAAACTGGCTGGCTGGAACATCTGTCCGAAACTGCTTCAAGCAATCAAATCACTGTACACCCAAAAGTGGGTAAGAGTCAAACTCTCGTGTGAATTAGCCACGAAAAAGATCAGCACCAACCACGGGCTAAAGTAGGGATGTGTCCTTGCCCCGCTTCTTTTTAACTTTTATTCAGCAGATCTGGGAAACGCATTGAAGGGGGAAAACCTGGTGACGCCTAGGATCGGGGGAGTTAGAATCCAATTGATTCAGTATGCGGATGACCTGGTCCTCTTGGACCATACCAAAGTTGGCCTTCAAAAAGGCTTAACAGTATTAGCAGTGTATAATGCCGAAAACAAATTGGTTACAAATTTAACAAAATCAAAGATACTTATCTTTGGCCGCTATCCAAAAAAGAAGCTAATAAAATGGAGACTAGGATCACTACTATTATCAAGCACACAATCATATAATTACCTTGGAGTTTGACTAAGCGAAACTGGTCGACCACAGGTTCATCGACACAAGCTCCAGCAGAAAGCCAAAATGGTCACTTATGACATTTGCAAACTCAACGCCACTTTGGAAAGTCCAACTACTACGGCAATCCGACAAATTCTGAGTGCAAAATGACTACCCTCCCTCAATTACGCCATACAGGCGTTCCCAGGTAAATTGGGGCAAGACCTCAAAAAAATCAACTGTGCAGCCTACAAAAAGTTATTTTGCCTTCCGTTATGCACAAGGAACACTCTAATACGTAAGTTAGAATTCATTCTTAACCGTCAATCTTTGGAAAAACTAGCAAGCCTAGCATAATATTACTACCTAACCACCACGGCACCAGAGAACTCGATGAAGTTCATTATAAACAAAATATTCAAAAAGCCAGGCAACCCGTGGTCAGCCGGTCTAGCATCAGTCAAAGAGCTCTTACATTTAGCGACTGAGAACTGGGACCCCAATACAATAAAATACACAACCATCAAAACAGTCATAAAAAAACAAGTAAGATCTTGCTCACGAAAACTGGATATTGAAGCTTTGACAGTCAGAGGCTTCCATGAGACCCAAAGTTCCCCTCACACTTTTAATGGCCATAAACCACACCTTGTACAGCCGTTGGGCAGGCAAGCCCTACAAAGGATTCTGGCTGCAAGATTGCATGCGCTCCCCTTGAAATATCTGTATCCTTCTGTCAAATTAAGTCCAGCAATCACGGAGTGTAGCCTCTGCCACTACAAGTGTGAAACATTGCCTCACATCCTATTATGCTGCCCTGCCCTGTTGTCAGTCCGTAGAATCCATCTAAGGCCCATGCTTCTCCAACTGGGAACGCTGACTGTACAAGAGGCAGTTTATTAACTATACTTGCTGGAGACGGTGAAACACATGGCCAACTTCGCCAAATTCATCTACCATGCGCGACAAGCCCTAATGAACACTCTGATCGCGGTATAACTTGACTTTTAACAGGTGGAAGGTCCCATGTTGCTCATGCTTCCTACACATACATTATTTTATTCAATTTTAGGTATGTTTTTATATTGATTGCTCTCTTTTTGTATTGATTTTTATTAATCACTCAAATAAAGTATTGTCATTGTCATTTGTCATGACATGGTCAGTGACATCACTGATGACATCACTGATGACATCTCAAATGACATCACTGATGACATCACTGATGACATCATCCTTGTGAAAGATTGGCAGACCTCCTCTCAGTGTAATATAACCCTTGATACACACATTAAAAATAGAAACTAAATATTTCAAAAAAATGGAGATACCAATACCAGTTAGAACAAACTATTCAGTAATTCCAAAATCTACATACACATCCACTCATTCACCAACATTTCTATATAGTCCCTCACACATGTACTCGCTCATCATATGTACTCATACACCTATACATCCTGTTGAACACCTACACTCATGCATAGTTACTCACACACATACTCACACATGCAAATAAACTATCAAACATCTATTTACTTGCATATACAGCTATACATACACCACTACACTTACTTCTACAGAAACGTACACATACTCACTCTCTTGAACAATCACTTATAGAAACGCATACTTATTTATACAGGAACTCTTCCAATCTCTCACTCAGTGGAGAAGTGTGGCTCAGTGGTTAGAGGCGGCAGACCCGGAATCTGAGATCGACCGTGGACCAGGGTTCGATTCCCCGCCTCGGCGGGTCTCGGGCTCATAAATTCCACGGTCTCGACAATTCTCGCTCCGGTGCCTACTCGACTCACGGGGTCACACTCTGCGACTCTGGGCAATAGCTTGCTTAATCTCCACATCGGCCCCTCGCGGCGGGATGCCTGGCTTTCACCTTGTGATACCCTGCCGGGGTTTCTCACAGGGGAATACCAGGACGGGTTCCCTAAGCAAGCGCGGAGATGCCCCAGGGTAAGTCCTGCGCTATATAAGTTTCATACATTTACATTCACATTTACTCTCATATATACTCACTTATATACATACATTTTCAGATATACTAGTTTAAAACATATGTAGTTACTCATAAAGACACTATTGAGACAGTCATTCACTCACTAACACACACATACACAGATTAATCCACCGATACAGTCCTGCAGACATGCTATGTTCAAAACACATACAAACAGTGAGTCACTCATTCATGTATCTATGCGCTAAGTAATATCCCCCACCAAACCATACAGACACTCAGACAGTTATACTGATACTCAAAAAAACAACTAATTATCCATATACATACTCATGTAGCTACTTAGCAACCCATGCAGTCACTTATAGACAAAGTGAGACACTGATATAGATATTTACATATTTAAACATTACTCTCTAATACATGTATTCTCTAAGATACACTTAATAAGTCAGTTGTGCTATCATTTTTACAAAAAAAACATCCATTCAGACACTTATTTACCCATTTATTCTTCCATCGATCTTTAGATATACATATATAAAAAATATTTATTTTTCAGAAAGACACACATTCACTGGATGATGTCATCAGTGAAGTCATTTGAGATGTCATCAGTGATGTCATGAGTGATGTCACTGACCATGTCATGAGTGATGTAATATGTGACGTCATCAGCAGTGCATTGCGGGCGCGCGAGTTATAGTTAGCTGAACTAACTATAACGAGGGAATTTCAATGGTTTTGTATGAGAGAAATGTCCAGCTAACTATAACATGGGTGAAACCTATGGTTTTTTCAGTAATTTTCTAAAGTTTTTTAAATGCTAATTCCTAACTATAACGTGTGTGAAACCTATGGCTTTTTCAGTGAATTTCAAAGGTTTTGTAAATGATAATTTTGAAATATACTAATTATTATATTTCTTTCTTTTTATAGTAATTTCCTACATTTTTCTTATAAATACTTATATTTATTTTATTTTTAAAGGTACATTTCATATTTTTAATGTAAAATAATAACAAAACTACATTAAAAAAGAATGAACTGCTAGTGAAACTGCCTTGGTGAATTTGTAAGTGTTTGTTAGAGGAAGATTTACAACACCCTTGTGCCTCTTTTACACCACCGTTGCATCACTTTTCTGATGAAGCTGTGGTGCAAAAGATGCACCACGATATATGGTATTTAGAATGTGACGTATCTGGGAGGTACGTCACATTGTAAATCCCTGTACCAGAAGGACACATTCCTAGATGGGAAGGCGTTCCTGCGCAATAACACCTCCTAAAAGTGGCTGAGTGAAATCTACGAGATTTCACTTTGTCACTTTTGGGCTCATGCTGTGTCAAAACCCTGCACTTCCTTGAAGCAGGTGTAAGGATTGACACAGCATTCTCAGCATGGGGCCCCCAGACCATTGCTGGAGATAGGTTGCACTTCCAACATAACTCAAACAATGCACCACCTTTACAGCACAGATACATCACATATATGTAACATTTTTGTCCCATGGTACACCGCATTGTAAATACAGCGCATCCATAGTGGTGGTGTCACGGAGCACAATAACTGACATATTCCTGGAGATATGCCAGTTATTGTATATGTGCCCATTAGTGTTTTAATGTAGTGATAGGATTACTACATACGGATGAATGAGTCACAACAAAACTAAAACAACAGTGACAGAGTGTAACGATACAAACTAGTAAATTGAACGTATAAAACACAAATTTGCAAGTACATAGAAGACTGCATTCATCGTCTATAAGGGTTTTGAAGCAGTCTATGCCCAAAGTCTATTTTAATGCATGAGTACTTAGATAGTGAGTGGATGATTACAAGACTGCAAGGAAAGAACCTGATTGAATTTATAACCGCCTCAGTTGTACCAAAGTATACAGATAAACGCATGCTGCTGAATGGCTCCCTACAATATTGAAACAGTAGTAGGAGAATGTTTGCTGGAAGTATTACGATACACATTGAGAAATTGAACGTATAAAACATAAGTTTGCTGGTGCATTGAACAGTGCATGCACAATCTATAGAAGTTTGAAACAGCCTATGCACTAAGGCCTCTTATAATCTATGAGTATCTAAATACTGACTGGATCTTTACACTTCTGCAAAGAAATTTCCTCACTAAATTTATTACAGCTTCAGTTTTACCATGGTACAATGAAAAAGAACATACTGCTGACTGGCTCACTAAAATACTAAAACAGCAGTGTCACAGTGTTTGCAGGAAGTCTAAGGATACAGACTGGGCAATTGAAGGCATAAAACACAAGTTTGCAGCTGCATACAAGACTGCATGTATACTCCATACAGATTTTAAGCAATCGATACCCTCAAACCCACTTTGCATATTTTAAATCAATACAAACATTTAAAGAATATATAACTGAATCTATAACTGCTTCACTTTTAGTACAATAAATACATTAGTAGATAGTGCTCAAACCTTTATTATTTTTCAACAATAAATGTATTCTTGTAACATCTCATAATTTAACAGACATTCCAATGCAACTTTATCAGATATGTCATTCAGATCAATTTCCTCGTCAGCAGTTTCTGATTTAATTTGTACTAAAATTTCAAAAATTATACAACTATAATTACTTATGAGGATTTCCTGTTCTTAGCTTTTCTTAAATTTTGAAAGCAGTCACTCCGTATGACTATAGGAAAAGATTCAGGCTGTTATAGTAAAATACACTACTAAAAAATGTCGAATATGTCTATTCACCTTACCCTTTCCAAAATAATAAATGTGTTTTACTATAATGGAAAAGATAATATTCATTGTTCAGAATAACACTGTGTATCTGTGTATATTTAGACATCATTATCACACTACTTTTTGAATACTTCATGTGTTTACTCTATCTCTATTCCTCATCTATAACTTAGTCTAACCCTACTAATTACCTAACCCTTCCAATTTCGAACTAGCCTCTCCTCTAGTATTTATCTGCAACCTTGTAGCTTACGGTTCTTTATTTTTCTCACTGCTTATAACCTATTATTACGTAACATTCATTAACCTAGGCCTTTCAGTTTATTGTCTAATTTTTATAATATTAATTTCCTCGTGTTCTTCTACTAACTTTTCTTTATGCAGTTGCTTGTTATCTATTCTCTCAATCCTTCAATATCTTGTTTTTCATTAATGTTCCTTCTTAATTCAAAAGTCTTCCCACTATTCCTAACTCAATTTGTTCTTTTCCCTTAAGACCTTGCTTAACACAAATTTTATCGTTTCTTGTTTTAAGTTAGAGAAAATACATCGACTGAGTACATTCAATATTGTCTATAATGTCAGGTAAGTTTACTTACTCACTAACTTGTGAAACAACGTTCTTTAACTCTCACAGAAATATTTCCACTTTCTCTTCACAAATGTCTAAGGAGCAATTGAAAACGGATCTGAACTCCGGAACGTCTTCGGTGAAGTGCGCACTCGTTAGTGAGCGTGCGCCTCACCAAGGATTCCCCACAACTCTGTGGTAAATGACTAGATCGCAACCGCGTCTTTCAGCCGCGGCCCAGGGAGGGACTTGCGATGGGGCAGGCAGGGGGGGCGGGGGAGTGGCAGGGTGAGGGGTGATAAACAACGGAATCTGGATGATTGCAGGTAAGTAAACAGTTACATTAATAAAACGAATTTCGGGCCATATTATCAACAAAACGCGATATCAACAAAAGGCGATACATTATCCCCGCTTTTATCAGCAGGAAAGTGTCGATAAAGCGGCAATATTCTATCTCTTTTGGTTGATAATATGGCCCGAAATGCATGCTAATGGCTTCGTGGTGACGATCACGAGTGGTTATGACTGAGTTGTAATGGCTGTTTCCCCCCAGGACACTGCAGCAACCTGGTCTGGGCGTCGTGGACTCAAGGGCAGTAGGCAGAGGGCCACGCAGCTCCTCATACAATATAGAAATCTTTGTGGGGTGATTGTTTCCGTGATTTGAGGGGTATGATTGAGGCCCAAACATTTAATTTTATAGGGGGGTAACTTTGCATGGGAAAATGTTGCAAGAGATTTGTAAATGTGGTACACATTGTTTTGTATTATTTTGATTTCTTTTCTAAGTTGTAGTCCATTCAGAGGAAATAGAAGTCATTAGTTTTCAATCCTAGTCTTGAATATCATACTATACTATTTCAACATTATTTCTATTGTGGACCGTCATACACCCCTCCCCCCCACAAAATAAAAGAAGTATGTACTTTTTTTATTAACGTTTATTAAAACAATAACTAAACAAAATTTAATTATAACTATATTGCAAACAAGTAGAAAAATAAGTTTAATAACAAACAATATTATAAGCAAATTGTTAAATGGACTTCATAAGATGTCAGATTGGTAATCTGGAAAACAAAAAAGAAAATTAGAGTTTACAATTATGTAGATGTGAGTAAATGAGCTGAAGCATTACAAGTCAAGGTAACTCTATGGTTTTACGTGTGCAGTGTGCCTCGTACATTTCAGTTCTGTTATACTGCTGCGTTCAATTGGTGTCTATATGGAAGTACCTACTGCGTTACTGACACAAAAGTGGCATAACGGGATTGTAAATATGTCGACCTATTTCTAATGCAATGCTATGAAGGCTTTGTAGATCTAGGCCTCTGTGCTTACTGTTGTATAAACACTGCGGCCAAAGACTTCAGCCAGTGGAATTCACGACTTCAGTTGGGCTGTTCTTCTACATGTGCAAGTAGACAGCAGTGTCTATAAGTTTAAGAGAGAAAGAGAAATGATGTCACAGAGGGGGAGAGAGAGAAAGAGAGAGAAAAGAACATTAAAACTGTCTCACAGAGTCTGGAATTGAGATTTTTTCTTGAAAAGTGAGACGTGGATTTACAAACTCCTTGCATCACTTTACCCATGTTAAAAGAGACTCAAAAGTGGCGTTATAAGGTTGTGGATCTGTTTGTCAGACTGTTGTAAGGTATTTGTTGTCACTGCTCGAAGGTAATTATAGATTTTACAGAGAAGCTGCTGTACACTACGCACTATGGGTCATATTATCAAGCCTGGGCGACAAAATTATCGCCACTTTATCAGCAGGAAAGTGCCGCTAAAGTGGCGATAATGTGTTTGATAATATCAACGCTCGAAACCAGGAAGTGTTGGCGGCCATCTTGTGCCTCGGTAGCACCGAGTCACAAGAAAACAGTAAAGCAAACTTGAGATATAAGGGAAGGGTAGAACCATTCTGGTCTTTTACGGTTGCTCAGGGGGTCGTACATGGATGTTTAGGCTCTTTTTTTACGCGTACAGAAATCCGTACAATTACGAGCAGGAGCTGAATGCTGATTGGCTGTCAATACTCCAAACCAGGAAGTGTTGGCAGCCATCTTATTTGTCACGACAGCCGAGTCACAAGCAAACAGTAAAACAAAGTTGAAAAATAAGGAAAAGGGGTAGGGTAGAAACATTCTGAACCTATGCTGTTGCTCAGGGGGTGGTAGATGTATTGTACGCGCACCAAGCATGTATGGACGACGTACAGGTTGAATGTTGAAAGTCGTCACATAAGCGTACGTAAGCAAGAAGAATAAAAATAATTTTAGATATTTATAAAGTGTATTTGTTTATGTGTTGTGTGGCTCTAAAAAAGCCGTTGTGTTTATTGGGAGATTTTAGTACCTACAAGTAAGTACCGATGCAGAGTGTTAAGTTTATGAGGAAGACCCTGTTCCCCTCATCTGGAAAATGTACACCATCTCTCCTATAGATGTCATGCATATTTAAACGCCGATTGTTGTTGTAAATGGACCCCATTCGGTAGTCTCGGAGAAAGGCAGAAACATATTTATTCACATGTTTCCTAGCTTTTTCAAACTGTGGACAATAGTGTTTGGACCGCTTCCATTTCTGCCTTTGGCATATATTAGAATATACAAAGGCAGTTTTGGGGAACACTGTCATCAATTGTGCAAAGTTGTCCTTCATAAGCATTTCCAGACCTACCCCTGTCAAAGTGCCTAGGTCATTGCCACCACAGTGCACAATTATGAGGTCAGGGTGTTGGAGATGCATAAAGGATTTCACCAATGGCATCAATTGGTGCCACTTTAATCTTCTATGTCCAATCCATTTAATGTCTACATTTGGTAAACCTAGGTCCTTGTGAATTCTTTTCTGTTGGGTGTACCTTTGACTCCAGAAAATATAGCTGTGTCCCACAATCCACACTGTAAGCATTTTGAAGAGCGGTCTGGATGCACTCTGATGGCGTCTGTAAATGAAATGGTAGTTTGAAAAGTAAGATTTTTCTAAAATGGTGGACAACATGCAGTTTTGAAAAAAGAAAAGAAATGATTGGTTGTTTGACAACATTTTACAGAAAACTAGGTTGCATGTTTCCGTTTTTTAAAAGCCTTATTTTAATTGGTTAAGAAAAAGTGATAGAAAAGAACGTTACATAAAATAAGCTGGTATATTCTCCAGTCAAGCATACTTGCTGTTTCAATTTGCAACAATGTATGATGAACTGTTCACCTGTGTGCTGAGTTAGGTATTTCCTGAAGTGTTTCTATGGTAACTGGCAGATTGTGGAATGGGGGTAGGGTTGAAAGTGTTTTTAGTTGGAAAGCTTTGGAATGTCAAACCAATAGAAATGTGTGTTTTCCTTTGAATTAATGTGTACAGGATTTTAATTGGTTATTTATATGTATGTATGTGTAAAATGAGAGGGAAAATGTTCAATTTCACATTTGTGCTGCAAACACTGAACTAGCGAGATTTTGTAGAAGAATATCCACTGTGTGAGTGGTATTCTTGTTAATCTAGAATTCAATTTGAAAGGTGAGTTGAAAAGTTGTATGGGAGTGCGTGTGTGCGGTGTATCTTTGTACATTAAGGAATTATGGGGTATATTATCAAGACTCAGCGATACAATTTTCGCCCTTTATTGGCAGGAAACTGCCGATAAAATGTTAATAATGTTATCGCCTATATTGATAATATGCTCCTATATTCGTCCGTTGTTAAACATTTTATAGTAATAAATGTGTTTTGCTATAATGCATGCTGTTATGTTTTTTTGTTTAAGATCATTTTGTGCGTCTCTTTACATTAAGGGATTATGGGCCATATTATCAATAAAGGACGATACATTATTGCCGCTTTTATAGGCAGAAAACTGCCGGTAAAGCGGTGATAATGGTCTCGATAATATATCCTTGTGAATTCCCATAGAAGCCCAGGTTATGGTGTTAACCTGGGCTTCTATGGGAATTCACAAGGATATATTATCGAGACCATTATCGCCGCTTTAGTGGCAGTTAACTGCCGGTAAAAGTGGCGAAAATGTATCGCCCTTTACTGATAATATGGCACTTACGGGCATATTATTAAGGACCGGTGTTAAAATTATCGACGTTTTATGGGCAGGAAACTGCCGATAACACAGCGAAAATGGGCTTGATATTAGGTTCTTGTACATTTCTAGAGGAGCCCAAGTTCTGGTGTTAACCTGGGCTGGTATGGGAATTCTCAAGGGCATATTATCAAGCTCATTATTGTCGCTTTATCGGCATTTCCCTGCCGATAAAAGCGGCGATAATCTTTCGCCTTTTATTGATAATATGTCCTGAAATTCGTTTTTATTAATTTAATTGTTTACGTACCTCCAATTATCCAGATTCCATTGTTTATCACTCCTCACCCTGCCCCTCCACCGCCCCGCCTGCCTGCCCCATCGCAACTCCCTCCACGGGCCGCGGCTGTTTCTTTATTCCGTTATATTTCAGTGTCTATTTATACTCTCATTTTGTATTATATTTTCCTTGTTTCATACTCCTTGTTCTTTTGTTATAAGTCCTTTTATTTTTATAGTCTGAGGTTTGTCCTCATACTCCTCCCTCTGGGGCATATTACCAAGGAGGGCGATAGGCAATTATCGCCAATTTAGCGGCCGTTTTCGGCCGCTAAGCGGCGATAATTCTATCGCCCTATTAGCAAGCTGTCATTAACTGATGTTAGCGACAGCTTTTAGGAGATAGCGAGCGGTTTGGGGCCCGCTTTGCATGTCAGCAATGTTTATCGCTAATGACATGCAAAGTGGGTGTACCCAACCAGTTAGCGACTGAAAGCAGTCGCTAATGTCGCTATCGCCTATTAGCAAGGCAGGCGTAGCGTTGGAAATATTCACACTAAGCTAAGCGCGAATATCTCCAAATACTAACACCTGCCCAGACCAGTACTTAGCCATGTTATCCAATAGGAGGTGGATAACATGGCTAAGAGCATTTCGTCGCTAATGCGTGAATAACACTGTATTCTCAGCGATATTCACGCATTTCGCCGCTATCGCTGTATATTTTAGCACAATGGAGAAAAACGTTGCTAATAGCATGTTTTCTCCGCTAACATATCCAGCGATAGGCAGCTTAAAAAAAATCGCCGCTAAGCCTATTTAGCGATAAATATCGCTACTTGTTGGTAATATGCCCCTCTATTCTTGTAAGTAATATAATAGAATATTTGATTTTTTTGTTTGTAATGTTATATATATTTTTTTATTATAGGTTGTGTTTATTGATACTGAAAGTAGTGTATGATGCCAACGAAGTACCAAAAGCTGAAGCAACGAAAGAAAAGTGAGTATCTGAAGAGAAGTCATCAAGAAGATTTACATGGAGAGATGTCTTAACAAACAGAAAGAAAGTCCTGGTAAGAGTAGGAGCACTTTTTTCAGGAAAACATTAAAGACTAAGAGTAGTGTTCAGAAAGAGAAAAATGTTTTTAGTGTATCAGCAACGAAAAAAAAATACTAATTAAGAGAAGAATAATGGAAAATCAAGTGCAGACAAAACTGTGTATAGTAAAAGGAGAAAAAATCTATTTATGGAAATTAGGAAACAAGTGTTTTAAAATAGATTTGTGACAAATTTAATTAAAGAAATTAAGGTATGTAAGAAAAAAACTGTATTTTATAAGAAGAAGAAAGCTATAGAAAATGTAGTTGAGAAAGCTTTGGAATTGAGAAGAAAATTGTTTATTTTAGTAATCAATAGAATTAGATCACTGGATAAGCCAATCCATTTAATGAAGGCCAAAAGTAGGTGGAGAAGATTAATTAACAGAAGTAATTTTTGTGAGATTTTTTTGGGTGAATGGAAACATAGTTCAAGTTCTGAACCTTTTTTTAATGAAGAAAGTTATTTTCAGAGTAATAATTTGTTGCATGCAGTTGACACCAGTGGTCGTGCTTATGAGGTTAGAAATAGTTGTCCTATTGAGAAAGAGAAAATTGTTTCTAGAAATGCAGATGAGGTGTTAGCTGGTGAAGTTTTAGGGAGACGTCCTAAAGCTCCAGTGTACACTTGGAATTGTAGTAGTATTTGCAGTGTGCGGCAAGAATCTATTGATTTTTTACGTAATTTCTTATGTAATTATACTAAGAAAAGTGTTAAACAAAAGATTAGGATGTTGCAAGGACTAGACCCTTGAAGCGTGAGAGAAAATACCGGTTTGCAAGGTCATTCTCTGCCTTGTGTTTCTAATAAAGTATGTCAAAGTGTTTTCCACCATTTCAGGATGCTAGCAGTTCATCATACTCAGATGAGGAAATTAGTCAGAACATTGTGTTACGCGAAAAGTCCAGCACTAATGTTAAAAAAGTTGAATAGTGCTCTTTTGCATGGATCTGTATCAGATGTAACAAATGTTTGTGATGAAATTCAGATTAGTTACTTTGGTCCTCAAGAAGACAGTTGGAGAACCTGACCTTATGGGCCAGGCGGCGCAGGGCACGCCTAAGATCTCCGAGTTCACCTGCCTCGACCGACAGAGATACGAGACACTCTGTTAGGCGTAGAAAAGTAGTTTTTTTAGCTGCAGCTAAGCACAGTTATCTAAGAAGTACCACACAGGTAGGTTCTCAAGAGACTGCCACTTCAATCCGTGGCGCACAGTCTATTATACAACACAAGTTTAAAATGACAACTCCCAATATACACAAAACTGACAAATAGGAATAGTTCGAAAACAAGCTATCGGATGTCTAAAACACACCCTCCTTTCAGACCCTGTGTGCTCTCCTCCCCTCTGGTTAATAAACACTAGTGCTCGTAATTCAATTTGCAGGTGGCAAAACATGTGTAGAATGCTTCAAAAGAAGGGCTATGTAACAAGAGAACACACAAAGAGAATAGTGAAGGCCAGTTAAATAAGATAAGGTAGAGAAGAATGGTGGGACCCAAACAGTGGAGTAAGACATGGATTAATCAGTCTAGACACAGCTTTGTAAACTCAACCAGGCCCTGACACCAGTATCGCACACAAGGACAAAGGTTGTTCTTCAGCGAGAAAAACATGGAGCAGCTGCAAAAGGCAGAAAGACCATTTTACCGCGTTAGCCGTGCTGCCTGAGTGAGGCAACATAAATGGCGACTAAACGCAAAAATGGCGGCTGTAGCGAAGCGAGGCCAAAAACTAAGTAACCTCAGCCCCTCCTTTTGCCATACTCAGGCAATGCACAAAGGAACCCATGTTAGTCTTGGTCAATATCAATGGTCATGTGGTCATTGAGATGTTGCTGCACCATCATCTTAAGGTGTTCTGTCTGCTGTGCTACTGGTTTGGAGACACAGATCGTGGCACAGAGTCCACAGATGGCTGGACCACACTGTAGACAAAGACAACAAGAAAAGACGAGTGCTAGAATCATTCCAAGGAAAGTTAGCACTTTCCATCCCCAAGTGGACAGTAGTCCCCAAAACCATCTCATCACAGACCAATCACCAGTATCTTGGTGAATAGACTCAGAGATGACATGTAGCTTAGAGATGGCTTGGTATACTGTAGGGGCATTGTCAGGAATATAAATGCAACAACTAGACCCAATCAGTTTACAGACTCCTCCTTTATCTGCAAGGATTATGTCTAAAACCATTCTATTCTGTAAAGTCATAAGTCGATCCGCCTGAAGCTCAGCAGTCAAATTCTTTAATGCTCCAGAAATCACATTGATGGTAGCATCAACCACGCGGACCAACTGTCTGATATTTTTGCTGTTGGCGATCGGACCCCAAAAGGGAAGAAACCCTTTCAGAAAATCCCCTCCTTCTTGCCCTGCTGTATCTTCCGAATCTACAACTCCTCTAGCAACTCTCTTTTTATGATAATCAGCAGGAGCAGTATATGTAGGAGGGAGGAGAAAAGCTATATAACACGTCCCTGAGAAGTATGGGGGAGCCATGCATAGGCTTTGTCATGACAGATAAAATATGTACCTTGTGAGGCCACCAATGGTGCGGGGGCAGAAGGAGTATAGACAAAAGTATGGGAGCAATTGCTCCTCTCTTGCTTAGTTTTGGTATTGTAGCCAGTTATTTGCAAGCACAAACAACCTCTTTTGGGGTAGCACCCAAATTGGTGTAGAACTCTATTGCTTAAGCTTGTCAGTGAGGCTGAGTATAGCGAGTTATATTCCACCCATCATATGCTCTCTTCTCGTCTTTGGGAATCTTGATAATGTCAGCAATCTTTGCCATCGTTACAATACCGTTTATCAAAGAATTGTGACTGAAATCCACTCCACCATTATAGGATCCACCAGAAGGATATCAAAGTAAGTTCTAGTATGCATTGGAAAACATAGCCAGATAGGCCCAAGCAGAACCTTCGTATGAAAAGGGGAGGACTAGATATGGCATACCTCTTTGTATATTATGTGGTATGAGACCACAGACCCAACAATCAGTAACATTTACAATCAATTGATGCTGGTGTAACAGTTGAATGAACGAATTATTAGGATATTCCATTCTTCTCATTTGCTCGTGGTCGGGAGTGAGTAAAATTTATGCGGAGAAACAGTAGTAGAGGGAGTTAGAGGGGCAGAAGCGGGAACAGGTACTAACTGCAGGACGTGAATAAGCCATCCTATACATGCTAATAAACTACATAAGCATACCAAAACACATAGGGCTACGCCACAATGACCGAATAATAGTTTCTTATAATGAGCTCTCTTCATTATTTTAATATCACTTCCTTTCCCTGTACTATCCATTACTCTAAAGGCGTTGCTCACGATAATCTTCCTTAATCACTTGGCTGTGATTGTTAGCCATCCTATGACACTGCAAGTCCTGTTGACCTAGTCACTATTCAGGTCACAGCTCAAGACTCCTACCGTGACCCTGTAACTTGATGGATAAAGGGACGAAAAAGAACGTTTCTTTAATAAACAGAATCAAAAGAAACCCAAATTAATTGTCTTTAGGCGATCTCTTTCTCAAATTGTATCGTCTCTTTCCAGGCGTTGTTTGGTCCTTGAATAAATGTTCGGGATCTGTAGTGTTGAGTCTTAGATGCACAGGTACAGCTTCCTGTAAGACGTCATCGTCCTCCTTCTCTGAGCTAGTCCAATCCAGGCGTGCTCTGCTGAAAGGTACGAAACTGGGTACCTTCTCGCACTCACTATCACCCATACCTTCTCGGACCCACTGGTCATAAGGTAAAGGCAATGGTACCCTTTTGCAATGCACGCCGTGGATCCAGTTTTTCTTTCCCAGGACTTTGACAGCTGTACGAGTTGTGAGTAACATTTGTCTCGGCGGCCCCCAGCGAGGTTCCAAGTTCTTTTTCCTCTGGAAGTTTTTCAGACACACCCAATCCCCAGGCTGGATGGTGTGTCCGGGATCTGAGGAGGCCTTCGGTAAAGCGTTTTGGACCTGTTGACGAATAACATGCTATTTAGTGGTGAGATCATGCAAATAGTCAACCAACAGCGGGTATGGAATATCTGAGTACTTTTTGGGTCTGGGGACTCCCCAGACATTGGCTGGGCGTCCGAACACAATCTCATATGGGCTAAGCCCCAAACGAGAATGAACAGTCGTTCTAGTAGAAAGGAGTGCCAAAGGCAAGTCATCAGGCCAAGAAAGGCCCGTGCTGGCCTGAATCTTTGCTAGCTTAAGTTTGAGAGTGCCATTATAGCACTCTACCACACCTGCTGACTGAGGATGGTTTGCCGCATGGAATTTCTGTCTAATGCCTAGACCTACACACACCTTTTGCATAATCTGACCCACAAATTCACTTCCATTGGCACTCCAGACAATGCGCGGCAAACCAAACTTCGGGAAAAATTCTTTCAAAAGTATTTTTGCAGTGGACAAGGCAGTATTGTCCTTTAGGGGGTAGGCCTCTATCCATCTGGAAAAGGCACAAACCACCACCAGGACGTACTTGAGATTATTAAAGCGTTCCATATGGATATAGTCTATTTGCAGTACCTCGAATAGGTACGTAGGGGGTGCAAAGTGACCTGCTGGAGTTGGAGTTCCCTTTCCTGGATTGTGCATCAAACAAACAATGCAATGTTTCATCACATTTTCTGCACATTTAGGAATACCCTCATTCTGCCATACTGGAGCTAAAAGCTTACATATGCCTCTTGCATTAATATGGGCTGGTCCATGGGCCATAGTAACTACAGGCAGTACATACGCATCTGGTAGCAACCATCGTTGATGTTCTGACAATTCCGTCCACCATCCCGTACTGTCCAACATTTCCGTACTCTCTCTCCACGTACTTAATTCTTTCTCGGTGGCCTCCTTCTGAATCGCTTTCACACTTTCCACTGTGTCTTCACACATACCAGCTTCTGCGACCCATCTAGCAGGGCACGCAACATACATGCGACTTTCAACATTCCTCGCTGTCTCCTTCGCTATCTCATCTGCAAATGCATTTCCTTGACCCACGTCATCAGTAATCTTTTTATGCGCACTGCACTTCACAATTGCTATTTGAGTAGGCAAAGCAAGTGATTCAAGAAGGTCAGTTACCAACTGACCATGCTGTATCTTGGTGCCGTGGGAGGTAAAGAATCCTCTTTCCCTCCACAAACGACCAAAACTATGGGCAACGCCAAATGCATACTGACTGTCAGTCTAGATAGTCACTCTTTTCCCTTTCGCCAACACACATGCTCTTGTCAACGCAATCAATTCTGCCGCTTGTGCTGAATTATGCGAAATGCGTGCAGTTTCTACCACTGTGTACAAAGTCGTTACTGCATAAGCAGCAGTGGTTTCGTCATTAGGAATTTGAAACAAGACCCATCTACCCATAGGATCCCATCCGGATCCGCAAGTGGTGTATCCTTCAAATCTATTCGACCCTTTGTTTCTTCTTCAGTGCGAAGAAAACAATCATGCTGATCTTGTACATTGTTGGCATCCGAAATATGCAACAATGTTGCTGGATTCAGATCATTACATCTTTTTGTATGTATATGACTAGCTAGAAGTGTCAACTCATACCCAGACAAGCGAGCACTTGTTAAGTGCTGAGTTTTTGTCCTGTTAAGAAGAGTATCTACTGCATGTGGCACCATAACATTAAGAGTATGATCTAGCACTAGTCCAGCGGATTGACGGATAGAAATTGCCGCTGCTGCTGTTGCTCTGAGGCAACTAGGTAATGCTTTAGCTACTGGATCTAAGGTTGCAGAAAAATAGGCACACAGCCTTTGTTTGTCGCCGAATTGTTGCGTCAGTACTGATAATGCGCAACCGTCCCTTTCGTGTACATAGAGTGTGAAAGGTTTACTGTAATTTGGAGTACCCAATACAGGAGCAGAACACAAGGTCGTACGTAAATCTGAAAAACTCTTTTGACATTCATCAGTCCAAGGCAGAGGCTGGGGTGTATCTTTAAGTGTAAGTGCCAACAGAGGTTTAGCAAGTAGGGAAAAATTTGGAATCCACTGTCTACAGTAAGAGGTAATGCCTAAGAAAGCACACACTTCTCTTTGTGTGGATGGTACAGGCATCCGTGCAATTGCATGAATACGTTCTGGAGTCAATCGCCTTCCCTCCTTCAACAAGAGATTACCTAAATAGGTAACTTCTTGTCGGCAGTATTGTAACTTGGAAGATGATACTTTATGATGTAAATCAGACAAGTGTCGTAAGAGCGACACAGTTGCATTTTTACAGACATTTTCTGAATCAGCAGCGATCAATAAATCATCCACATATTGGATAAGAGTAGCACCCAAGGGTAAAGAAAAGGTGTCGAGCTGAGACTTTAAAGCTTGACTATATATGGAAGGACTTTCACAATAGCCTTGAGGTGCACGCTTAAACCGGAAGCTTCGGGCTCCAAGAGAGAAGGCAAAGAGATCCCTACTTTCCTCAGCAATAGGAATGCTGAAGAAAGCATTCTTAAGATCAATCACCGAGAACCAGACCGCTGAAGCAGGAATCATAGTAAGCAAGGCTGCTATATCTGGCACAACAGAAAACTGAGGGACAACAATTTTGTTGACCTCTCGAAGATCAATCACAAAACGGTACACGGGTGGCTGAGAGGGATCAGTACGTTTGAGAATAGGTAAAACATGACTATTGCAAACATTCCCTCTAGTCTCTTCAACCACACCCTTCTGAACCAAATCATGAACAATGGCCAACAAAGCTCTCTCACCATCACTAGATATTTTATATTGAGGAACTCGCGGCATCTTAACATTGTCTTTAACAGTAATCACATATGGTGGAATTTGCAATAAACCAACATCATTAGGACCCGTAGCCCAAAGTGTAGCAGGAAGTGAACGCAACTCGGGTGGTAGCTGTTCTCTGGATACATACATCGGAAAAGCCAGTTTATCACCCAAAGTGAGGTGTACACCAGAGGGTGAACAATACAGTGTAGCATGTAAACGTTTCAATAAGTCCAAACCCAATAAATTCTCTCCACATCCTGTTGTTAAGTTAAAAGGAGTGGAGCTTCCAGATCGTATGGACCAATGGAGATGGGCAAAGGGCAAGAAATAGGATTTGAAACTGGGGCGCCAGAGAATCCCACAGAAACATTTGTTAAGCCAGACAAAGGTGCCCCAGTGAGTTTAGAATGAATTATGGAACTTCTCATAGCACCAGTATCCAAGAGAAATGGTTCTGTAACACCTAATGCCATAACATTAACATAAGGTCCTTCCTGATCTACTGGAACTGATACGACTCCCTTACTTTGCCTATGGCTGTCCTAGCTAGTATGAAAATCAACGTCCTCATTATCGAAACAATAGTCATCATTGTAGTATTGTGCAGATTGAGAGTTCTGCTGATCAAAATAATTTGTAGAATCCTGAGGGGGAGAGGGACGTCGTTCCTGAGTCGACGCACCACGACCCCTACCTCTGGATATAGATCGAGAATCACCACGACCCTGTGGTGCTAATGGTCCACCATACCGCTGTAACAAAATTGGACAAGCATTCTTAAAATGACCATCTTCCTTACAATAGGCACACTGATTAGGGCCCAATGGAACTCGTGGAACTGAGGGTACTGGCTTCTGTCACAACCTCTGAAACTGTGGGGGCCGTGGAAATTGGTGTTGAGCGGAACGAGGGGGGTAAGCCTGTTGCAGAAGAACCTTCGTTTTTAAGTCTTTAGTCTTTTTCTCCGCTTTCTCCTTATCTTCCTTATCACTATTCTCATAATATTGAGCAGTAGCCAATATCTGAGCAGTAGAAGAGACAGCCCACGAACTTTCCGATTGTTTTAGTTTATGCGATAATTCCGGAAGTAAATTAAAAACAAATTTGTCTACGAATAATCGCTGTCCACCTTCAGTACTCATGTCTTGCCCACTATGATAGATGAAAGTCTCCTCGAAACGAGTAAAGAAGTCGGAGACACTTTCATCCGTCTTTTGCTTACACGCCGCTAACTTATCCCAATTAACGCGCACCGCAGGCATCATAGTCTTCATCAAATCTATTATTCTTCCAGGTAATTCCGTAATCAAGACATCCGGTTTGGCACCACCTACTTGCCCTGCATCCGCAGCTGTAATGGCAGCCCAATCACCACCTAAAGCTGCCGCATGATCCTGCCTACGAATCTTGGTCCATATTGCTTGTAGGACTATATTTCCCATAAGTAAGTCAATATCTGCCAGATTCATAATACAAGCGTCAACAGTCTGAGACAACTCTTTATAATACCCAGCAGGATTCTTACGGGGGTCCGGTAAAGACTGTTTAAGTGCCAATACTTCTGACCTTTTCCAAGGGTCATGTACCCATATACGCTGAAAATGAGCAGGAACAGCAGGATTAGCACCTGCTTGAGGAACCTCATCTCTCCATATCGGAGGAACTTCTCGCATAGGATACTGTGCCATTTTACGACGAACCGCGGAATCTGGCTCAAGAGAACTTTGAGAGAAAAAGGTGGCTTGAAAAGCAACAAGCTTCTGAACAGCATGCTCTACAGCACGACCCACAATAAGTCCCTTAACAAATTGATCCTGTATTTCTAATAAAGCCTGAGGAGGTGAGTCTAGATCCACGTCTCCCCATTCTTTAATCAGGGTATTGCACATAACATTAAATACGTATCTCTGTGTGGGCACGTTCCATTGAAGGAAAGTATCTAAAATATCACGTACACTATATTGTACACTACTCATAATCAATTCCTAGCAAGAGAATCTAATTTAGTCAGTTCTTCCAAATCCAGAAACTGACTACGAGATTGTCTCCTATACGATGCAGGAGAAAAATAAAGAGGCCCAAGAAAGGTGACAACAGACCCGAAACAGTGTCGACTAAACGTTTTCGAGCTGTAGGGGAATCTGACACCAAAACGGGAGACAACGTATTCTGTAAAATAGACGAAGAATCTGTAGCAAAGGAAACAACAGCTGGGGAAGGCTGAGGCGCAGGAGATTGGGGTACAGATATCGCTGGTAAAGGGGGCGGAGGCGGAATCACAGGAATAGGCAACTGTGCAGGAACTAAAGCAGCTGGATTAACAGCAGGCTGCAAAGGCGGTGCATTAGATTCTAATACATAAGGTGGAGGTAATGTCAACAAATGGGACATAAAAGAATCATCATCAGGCGTTTTACTCTTTGATACAGAAGGTAACACAGGATAGCATCTATCTATTGCCATACGATGCGGTCTTTCCGACACCTTAATCTCCTGATCAGCTTCGTCATTCTTAAATTGCTGGGCAGCCTGTAGAATTGACATACTCTGCTCTTTCTTATCTTTCTTCATTTGCTTAATTTCTTTCTGTTTGGCTTCCTTACGCCATAGGCGAAAGGAGTCAAATTTTGCCGGCCGGGCTTTTCTCTTGAATAGAATCTTTTCCAAATTATCAAATATATCGGGCTCAAAAGAACCATTTTGTGGCCACTGTAAAACACCATCTTTCTTGGTGTATCGGATCCATGTTTCGTTAAAGACAATAGGACCCAGACCATGCCTCGAATACAACTTGTAAGTAGGAGTTCCAACTGGAGGAATCGGACAAGAATCCTCTAGCCGAGAATCCCTAGAACAACCAAAACAACAAAATTGCTTAAACTTACTAAATCCAGGCATTTCGTAACAAACTGGACTTCCTTACAAACGTCAAGGGATTTTCAGACAATAGAGTCACAGCACAAGTGTACTTACCCCTTGGCTTCGGTTAGCGCGCAAATATACAGAAACAAAGAGAGTGGGCGCTACCCACAAATACTTAACTAAATGCTTTTCTCACGCAAACAGATGTCCGTCTAACATCTCGCGATACCAATCATCACCAAAGGGCCAAGGCAGGGCGACAGTCAGGGCAGCAGTCGTCAGCAGCCGTCGGGAAGGAGTAGCCACGCTTCCAAAGACCTTCGGTCCACTTCGATATGCAGGGGTCGCTCACGTGGTTCGCAAAATCCTCTGGAATTTTCTTGCGAAGCTCCTCATGACTCTCGGGCAAAACTACTACCACTGAAGTCGCCCACACGTTGGGCTGCCAATTGGAGAACCTGACCTTATGGGCCAGGCCACGCAGGGCACGCCTAAGATCTCCGAGTTCACCTGCCTCGACCGACAGAGACACGAGACACTCTGTTAGGCGTAGAAAAGTAGTTTTATTAGCTGCAGCTAAGCACAGTTATCTAAGAAGTACCACACAGGTAGGTTCTCAAGAGACTGCCACTTTAATCCGCGGCGCACAGTCTATTATACAACACAAGTTTAAAATGACAACTCTCAATATACACAAAACTGACAAATAGGAATAGTTAGAAAACAAGCTATCGGATGTCTAAAACACACCCTCCTTTCAGACCCCGTGTGCTCTCCTCCCCTCTGGTTAATAAACACTAGTGCTCGTAATTCAATTTGCAGGTGGCAAAACATGTGTAGAATTCTTCAAAAGAAGGGCTATGTAACAAGAGAACACACGACGAGAATAGTGAAGGCCAGTTAAATAAGATAAGGTAGAGAAGAATGGTGGGACCCAAACAGTGGAGTAAGACATGGATTAATCAGTCTAGACACAGCTTTGCAAACTCGACCAGGCCCTGACACCAGTATAGCACACAAGGACAAAGGTTGTTCTTCAGCGAGAAAAACATGGAGCAGCTGCAAAAGGCAGAAAGACCATTTTACCGCATTAGCCGTGCTGCCTGAGTGAGGCAACATAAATGGCGACTAAACGCAAAAATGGCGGTTGTAGCGAAGCGAGGCCGAAAACTACGTAACCTCACAGTGGGGAAAGTGAGAGATTAATAGAAGAAAATGTGGAAGAGAATGTAGGACAGTGCAGTTTAGAACATTTTGAGCAAGAAATTATACAGTTTAAGGTGATTTCAGGTGAAAGGCCAAATTATTCTTGTATCTGTTGTCGACGAATTCATTATAAAAATCAGACCAGGACTGTTGATCTGTATTTAAAAAGTGAAAAGGAAAATAATAATGAGTGGAAGGATTTTGCAACTTATTTGTTGGTAGAGAATTGTTTTGATTTGGGTTCTGATTAGCATATTTGTAAATATTGTTATAACAAATTAGATGAGAACAAAATGCCTGCTAGAGCTGTGCATAATCATGAGTTGGTAAATATTCCTTCGGAACTGATGGATTTAAATACCTATGAGTCTATTCTTATTCAATGTGTACATCCATTTGAGGCTATTGTTCGTATGGAGCCTAAGACAGGAAAATTGCCTCCTTCTGATTTATAGAGAGGATTAAAGAGAAGAGTTGTATATTTGCCTCTAGATTTAAAGAAAATATTGAAACTATTGGTGTAGAAAATGTAGAGGATGAACCTTTAGTTATTCTTGTTAATGGCGTTCCAACTAAGAGTAAGAAAATCTGACAAGAATTAGTGGATGTTAGGAAAGTGAAAAAGGCAACGTTGTATCTGGTAAAAAATAATCAATATTACAAAAATGTGTATGTGGGAGAAGAAGAAATAACTGTACAAGAATATAGGGACTTGTCATCTGGACAAATCTAAAGAGGATGTGTCTAGAACTGAAGAAATCTAGGAACATTACAGTGTTCATCCATTGCATTCCAAAGAAATGATGGGGAATGCTACAGAGTTATTTCAAATGAAAGAAGCAAACGGAAGTCCCATTAGTGTATGGGAAAAAAGCTTGGAAGCTCGTTGTTTCCTACAGGAAAAGGAGGACGATATGATGAACGACCTGTGCAGATTCCTGCATCTGAATACCGGACATCAAGATTATATGCAGAAGATCCAAGATTTCGACAATGTATTCCGTATTTGTTTTATCTTTTGTTTGAGAGTGATTTGTCTGGACTTTCTTATGCAGTAAACCATATATTGAAAACAGGTGTATATCTGCAAAATGTTTCGGCAAAGGAATTTATGGATAAAGTACAGCAGAAAGATAATGTTTTGGAATCTCAGCTGATTAATCTGATGGCATGTCAGCGTGGTACTAATGAGTACTGGTACCGTCGTCACGGAGAACTCAAATGAATGCTAAGGAACTTAGGAACTCCTACATGGTTCCTTACTCTAAGCTGTGCTGAATATGCTTGGGATGATTTACTTCAATTTCTTCGAGAGGCAAATCTAAATATACTAAATATCGAATACGAGACACCTGGAGAATTGTGCTCTTTCGATCCTGTTAATGTATGCAGGTATTTCAATCATAGATTCGAAGCTATGATGTCTTTTATCACCAAAATCACATACGTATGCCATTATGGATCAAAGATGCTCCCAAATTTGGAACAGACTCAGATGATACTGTGTTGTCTTTTATTGAAGAATATGCTACATGTAAAGTACCCAAAAGTGCACAAGATAAGGACTTAAGACAACAAGTCTTACGATTCCAAAGCCATCGTTGTGGGAAATACTGTCGTCGAAAGTACAAATCTAAGGAAAAATTCTACAGCAAATGCCGTTTTGCATTTCCTCGACCTGTAATATTGAAAGGAAGAGTGAACAGTTTTATGTCATCTTTGTGACATAATATCACAAGAAAGTCTCCAAAAAATACCTACAACTTAAGAAGAAATGAAGAGTCAAAATACATAAATGACTATAACTCAGTCATTTTGTCTATGTGCAATGCTAATATGAATATTCAATATGTTGCAGACAATTCAATTGCTGTTGCTCGATATGTGACATCGTACATAACAAAGTCAGAAAAGACGGAATTGAAGGAAATGTGGGAAAATATTTCCCATGAGAAGAGTCTAAGTAAGAAATTATACAGTTACAGTTTGAAGATGTTATCTCATCGAGAAATTGGAGCGTATGAATGCTCAGATCGCTTATCATCTGCAAGTCTGTACTATAAATCTAGAATAATCATTTGGGTGAGTCAAGGTCTTGCTGCAACACAAAACCGAGTTTTTAAATCTGTACAAGAAATTGAATATTTAGTTGAAAAAGAGCCAGAAAGTACTGATATTATGAAAACAAATATGTTGGATACATATTATCCAAATAGAAGTCATCATCTTGAGAACATTTGTCTCTATGAAGTGCTGCAAAACTATATTTTTTAATGGAATATTACCGAAAACATTAATAATGGAATATATGCCGTTATTGGTTCTGAAGGATATCTGGTGAATCAAAGAAAAGGACATTTGATTAATCACCGTAAACTGAGTTGCGAAACACCTGACAAAAGGGAATTTTAGTATTTAGCTCTTTTGTAACTTTTCAAGCCATGGCGTTCAGAATTGAAATTACTTGGAGATTTTGAGAGCTATGAAGATTCCTTCAATGCAACTAAAGTTACTATAGAATGTCCTGTTTTTGCTAATTATGTGAAAATGTTAAATGACGAAATTGAGCAAGAAGCTACAATTGCGGCTGAGATTGCTAGAGACAGTTCTCAAGACAGTCAAACTTCAGCTCCATTGAGCCAGGACCCATTAGGAGAACCAATTGTTTAAAATGAAGCAGCAACTGCTATGGAAAAGGTGGAAACAGCAATGTATCAAGGTCAAGAAGATCTAAGAAACTTAGAAAACTTGGAAGAACAACTAAATCTTGAGCAGAAAGAAATATATGAGCAAGTGAGAGAACAGATTGACCATGAATTACTTCATGAAAAGAAAGAGTGCTCTTGCTCATCATTTGAACCTGTCAGAGTTCTGCCGATAGTGAACGCCGTCCGCCTAATGCATGTAAAATGGCACCAACAGGTTAAGAACTATGGTTCCCAGAAAGCCGGGAAAAGACGTCGAGCGTCAGGACGTCGATTACGTTGATGACCGGAAATAAACACAGTTGGCGTTTCTACTCGGTGCCGATAATTTTTGCCTTGTCCTAGCATCAGGTGGAGGTAGCGGTAAGCTCCGTAATCGGAGAACAACTTTTGTCATTTATTTCTCTGTCTGATTGTCACCCCGCGCTGGTCGGGTGAAGACTGGGTTATCTACGGAACTCAGGAGGGTTCTGACTGTGTGAAGGAACAAAGTCCTTGTTCCTATTCCCGTTGGACGAGACGCTTTTCCGCGTTCTCATTGCGGGGATAGGTTTTGAAGTAGAGACACTCAACAGCATGTTATTGAATGAATGAGTATTGCAATATGCGCTAAAGATCAGAGAAACTTGGGACATAATTGAATGTATTGGCCAAGGAGTGTGGAAAGACATTTTTTCTGCATTAATAATAAGGCGACAAGCTGTCACCTTTACTGTACATGGAGGAAATGCCCTGATAATTCAGGGGAAGGTGACAAGGGTGATTGCAACCCATTTTTGTCTTTGTTTGGTTTATGCTTTGTCACATCATTTTCTTCACATTTTTGCACTTTGTATTGAACTATACAGGGGAGATGTTATCAAGCTCTTGCACAGGGGAATAGAGCTAGCCTAAAGAAGAACACTATACATTAAGTGGTAGGTGGAGTGACAAGAGAGTGTAATAGGGTTTCTTGTACATTCAATTGTTCATCGTGTCCCTATATGTTTCTTGTTTCAGTTGGCTACCTTTCCCAGTCAAGGCTTTCATCATTCCTCCCCAAATACAAAGATCTATCTTTTTCCTGCTCAGGTAGGGAAAATAGGATAAAGAAGGGGGGAGGTAGACAAGTGAAAGGAGTATAGGATATTCCGTTGTGTAGCCTTAGGGAGGGGTTGCTAAATGTGTTGTTCTTGTCATTTCAGATCTCCCTCCCAGCTGTCCTTTTCCTTTCCCGCCCTCGCGGGACGATCTTGGCAGTCTGTCTTAATTGTTTCAGACACTAGGAGTGTTTTGTGAGGGTGGTTATAGGACAATCATCACAGCCCCGAAGAGAACCAACGACAAGACCTGACAGAATTATTGGCCTAAGATTGTTCTTCTCTTCTTGGCTGTGTTGATTACATCATGGCCTCTATTGATGATGTATTGGCTGCTTTGGTGTTAGTGCAAACAGAGCTAGCGGCCTCCAATAGAGAGGTGGCGGCTTCTAGAGCTGAAACGGCTCAATTAAGGGCGAGAATGGATAGGATGCAGGGGAACCCATTCGATGCCGGGTCTAGTTCCACTCCTACCCCCTCAGTAGTGGTAGAAATGCCTACCCAGATTCCTCTAGCGCCTCCGGAACGCTTTTATGGGGACAATAGAAAGGTGCAAGTTTTTATGACTCAAATACTCCTGCACTTTATGTGCAAACCTCAAATGTTTGCCACCAACCAAGCTAGGGTTGCTTTCCTTATCTCCTATTTAGGGGGGGAGGGAGCACAATGGGCAGTCCCTGTGGTTCGGCGAGATGATCTTCTCTTGTACGATTGGGACGAGTACAGAGCAGAGTTTGAGAAGACCTTTGATCGCCGAGCCGAGCCGAAACCTTCACAGCTGCTCGTCCTGAAGCAAGGCACCTCTGACCTGGTAACATATTTGAACAATTTTCGTCGTCTGGTTGCTGAAACAGATTGGCCAGAAATCAAACAACCAGCCCTGTTTTATCAGGGTCTTAACGATGAAATGAAGGACGTATTGGCACAGATAGACCCACAGCCACGGTCCTGCTCGGCCTTGATCGAACTAACCTTGCGGTTGGACCACAGAATGCGCGAAAGAAAAGGCGACACACAGAAAAAAGAACAGCCTGTTGTACCTTATGACAAAGGGGGACAAGTGGAAAAATCCGGTTCCTCTTCGGAAAACATGGAAATCGGAGCTGTGAGAGCAGCATTGATGCTACAAGAAAAAGAACACCGCAGGATGTTTGGCCTTTGTCTATATTGTGGCAAAAAGGGCCATTATCTGAGGGACTGTCCGGTGAAGCCCAAGGCAGGGAAAAGTAGAGTGGGGCAAAATGTGGCAGGAAGCAGCGAAAAGAAGTCGGAAAACTCCAGTGCTTGAAGGTTAACGAAGGGGAACTATCAAGCCGAATTGTTATCCCTTTCATATTGCCTAATAAGGATCAAGGGAGTAATCATTTGTTTTTGGCCATGACATTGAGTGTTGGAACAGAGGTCAAAGACGTGAAGGCCATGATTGATTCCGGTGCAACAGGATGTTTCATGGATTACACAGAAGCAAAGAGGTTGGGGGTACGGTTCATTGAGAAGCCCCAGCCAGAATTGGTGTATGCGGTGGATGGCAGTGAATTGATCGCGGGCCCATTAAATTTCATACCCCTGAATACGAACTCGTCTATGATGAAAACCATTGTGAAATGTTGTCATTCAATATAATTCAAGCCCCTCAATATGGCGTTATTCTAGGGCTTCCATGGTTACAATTACATGAACCAAATATCCATTGGTCTTCTCATACCATACGGTTTACATCTGAGTATTGTCAGTTGCATTGTGTTTTCGAGACCGAAATCCCTTCTAAGACATTGGCCTTAATACAGAGAATAGCCACAGCAGCCGAAAAAGAGGTGACTTTGCCACAGTGGAGCGGTGGTGCCAAATGGACGTCTCTACGCACTAACTGTGCCTGAAAATGAATATCTAAGGGAGTACTTAGACAAATACCTGGCCTTAGGGTACATACGGCCATCTAGATCGCCTGCAGCATCACCATTATTTTTCATACCGAAGGCTAATGGAGAAAAGAGGTGTTGCATAGATTATAGGGCCTTAAACACCATTACGATTAAGAATCAATACCCCCTGCCTCTGATACCGGTGTTGTTAGAACAAGTCCGCTCTGCCACCATTTACACAAAGCTTGATTTGCGAGGTGCGTATCACCTTGTGCGCATCAGACAGGGGGATGAATGGAAGACGGCCTTCAAGACGCGGTACGGGTTCTTTGAATATCTTGTAATGCCCTTTGGGCTCTGTAACGCCCCGCCCGCCTTTTAATTCTTTCTCAATGAAGTGCTACGAGAATACCTTGACAGGTTTGTGGTCGTATATATAGACGACATTTTGGTGTATTCCAACAACACCGAAGAACATGTCACGCAAGTGAGCCAAGTACTTCAAGCTTTGAGACGACACCAGTTGTATTGCAAGATTACGAAATGCGAATTTCATGTGACAACTGTGGAGTTCTTGGGGGTCATGCTCACTCCCTCGGGTCAAGTCATGGCAGAGAGGAAGGTAAAGGCGATACAGGAATGGCCCCGTCCGAAGACTGTGAAAGACATCCAGTGCTTACTAGGGTTCGCTAATTTTTATCGGCGATTCATTGGGGGGTTTTCAGCACTAGTAACACCTTTGACCCGCCTAACAAGAAAGCATGTTCTGTTTGTTTGGGATTCGGCAGCGCAAGGAGCTTTTGATGGCTTGAAAAAGGCCTTCTCTTCAGCACCTGTATTGACCCATGCGGATCCTGATCTTCCATTCATAGTGGAGGCAGATGCATCTGAAGTCGCAGTTGGAGCAGTCTTATCGCAAAAGGAAGAAAGCTCTGGAGTATTGCACCCTATCGCCTATATGTCAAGAAAACTCAGTCCGGCAGAGAGAAATTACACTATTGCAGAAAAGGAACTGTTGGTTATCCGCGATGCTTTCTTGGAATGGAGACACTGGCTGTTGGGGGCTACTCATAGGGTGACGGTCTATACAGATCACAGGAACCTTCAGTTCTTGCGTGCAGCCCGTCACCTTACGCCAAGGCAACTACGCTGGATGTTGTTCTTTGAAGAATATCAATTCCTTGTTACATTTCGACCAGGCAGCGAGAACAAAAAGGTGGACGCTTTAACAAGGCAAGAGAATCCAACGATGCATGCTGTCACACCTAGCAGGTCCATCATAGATCCAGCCAATGTGGTGGGTGTAACACAGACTGGTGATTTTCTGCAGGCAATTCGTAAAGGGATACAATCCTGTGTGTGGAGAACATGGCTTCGACATCATCCGGAATGGAAATTGAGACATGGAGTGCCTATGAGGGGATCCCAGGTGCTGGTTCCTACAAAGTCCCTACAAAAAACTGTGTTCGTTTGGTGTCATGAAGCACCTTGTGCCGGTCATATGGGAGCGGTGAAAACCCTTGAAAAAGCTTTGAGACAATTTTGGTGGCCTTCAATCAGGTGTGATTTACAACAATGGGGAAGGAAGTGCTTGATCTGTGCCCAAATGAAATCTGACCATCAAAAACCACAGGGACTGTTGCATCCATTGCCGACCCCCGAAACACCTTGGGAGAGGTTCTCTGTAGACTTTATTGTCGGTCTCCCTAAAGATCAGGGAAAAACAGCCATATTGGTGGTGGTAGATTACCTGACTAAGATGGGGCATTTTGTGGCCTGCAATCAAGTCCCCACGGCTGGTCGTTTGGCACATCTCCTTCTGGAGAATGTTGTTAGGATACATGGCCTACCCAGGGTTATAGTATCCGACAGGGGAGCTCAATTCACTGCGCAATTTTGGAAGACCTGGTGTTCCGCCTTGCAAATATCCCCTTCTTTGTCTACTAGCTTTCATCCCCAGACTGATGGTCAGACAGAAAGGCTTAATCAGACTTTGAAGCAGTACTTGCGATGCTATGTCCAGACGAACACTGAGGCATGGGTGGATTGGTTGTGGGTGGCTGAGGTGGCATACAACAGCGCACAGCATTCCTCTACACTTCAGTCACCTTTTTTCTGTATGTATGGTCACCTCCCTAGAGTCAGTCCCTTGTTACTACCGAACGACAATGTGCGGCTGCCCGATGTGGGGGCCAGATTGCGGCGCATACGCCGAGTACTGTCGGAGACGCGCCGGAATCTGGTCCGGGCTAAATCAAAGTACAAGCTGCAGGCGGATAAACACCGCAGACCATGCCCTGTGTACAAGAGAGGGGATCTGGTGTGGTTATCCACGAGAAACATAAGGTTCCGGAAGCGCAGTGTGTTCAATCCTCGGTTCATTGGGCCTTTTAGGGTTGAGAAACATGTCACTCCTGTATCTGTGAGATTGAAACTGCCGGTCCATATGCGGATCCACCCGGTCTTCCATGTGTCCTTGTTGAAACCCTCTCTTTGTCCGGTACGACGGGCCCCCTCGCCCCTCTGGATTCAACAGGACCGGGAATATGAGGTCAAGGGGGTTCTGGATTCTAGGTGGGTGAGGGGACGTCTTCAGTATCTGATTTCCTGGAAGGGCTTTGGTCGGGAGGAGGATTCATGGGAGCCTGTAGGTATGGTTCATGCTCCTCGTCTCTTGGCCCAGTTCCATCGGCGGTTTCCGGGTAAGCCTGCTGTTGGACGGCGTCCTTTGTGAAGGGGGATGTACTGTCAGAGTTCTGCCGATAGTGAACGCCGTCCGCCTAATGCGTGTAAAACGGCACCAACAGGTTAAGAACTATGGTTCCCAGAAAGCCGGGAAAAGACGTCGAGCGTCAGGACGTCGATTACGTTGATGACCGGAAATAAGCACAGTCGGCGTTTCTACTCGGTGCCGATAATTTTTGCCTTGTCCTAGCATCAGGTGGAGGTAGCGGTAAGCTCGGTAATCGGAGAACAACTTTTGTCATTTATTTCTCTGTCGGATTGTCACCCCGCGCTGGTCGGGTGAAGACTGGGTTATCTACGGAACTCAGGAGGGTTCTGACTGTGTGAAGGAACAAAGTCCTTGTTCCTATTCCCGTTGGACGAGACGCTTTTCCGCGTTCTCATTGCGGGGATAGGTTTTGAAGTAGAGACACTCAACAGCATGTTATTGAATCAAGGAGTATTGCAATATGCGCTAAAGATCAGAGAAACTTGGGACATAATTGACTGTATTGGCCAAGGAGTGTGGAAAGACATTTTTTCTGCATTAATAATAAGACGACAAGCTGTCACCTTTACTGTACATGGAGGAAACGCCCTGATAATTCAGGGGAAGGTGACAAGGGTGATTGCAACCCATTTTTGTGTTTGTTTGGTTTATGCTTTGTCACATCATTTTCTTCACATTTTTGCACTTTGTATTGAACTATACAGGGGAGATGTTATCAAGCTCTTGCACAGGGGAATAGAGCTAGCCTAAAGAAGAACACTATACATTAAGTGGTAGGTGGAGTGACAAGAGAGTGTAATAGGGTTTCTTGTACATTCAAGTGTTCATCGTGTCCCTATATGTTTCTTGTTTCAGTTGGCTACCTTTCCCAGTCAAGGCTTTCATCATTCCTCCCCAAATACAAAGATCTATCTTTTTCCTGCTCAGGTAGGGAAAATAGGATAAAGAAGGGGGAGGTAGACAAGTGAAAGGAGTATAGGATATTCTGTTGTGTAGCCTTAGGGAGGGGTTGCTAAATTTGTTGTTCTTGTCATTTCAGATCTCCCTCCCAGCTGTCCCTTCCCTTTCTCGCCCTCGCGGGACGATCTTGGCAGTCTGTCTTAATTGTTTCAGACACTAGGAGTGTTTTGTGAGGGTGATTATAGGACAATCATCACAGCCCCGAAGAGAACCAACGACAAGACCTGACAGAACCTATCCGTATGTATGTGAGTGGACAAACTGGAACAGGAAAACGTTTTTTAATTAAAGTAATCACAAGTTTTCGACAGAAAAGAACAAAGTCGCATTTGTCTTGTGTTGTCACTGCTCCAACTGGATTAGCAGCTCACAATATTAAATGAATTACTTTACATCGTTTATTAATGCTACCAATAGAGCATGACAACAAATTACAATACCACAAGCTATCTGGAGAAGCTTCTTATTTTTTTTTATTTAGGATGTTTTCTATAGCACTACAAGACCCGAAGGTAACAGAGCGCTTTACAGTAGGAGAATGATAAGTACTCCGCAGGAACATGACATGTGAAAAGTAATAAGAGTCATCGAGTGTCAATAGTGAAGGAGAAAATTTGGACAGCAGAACTTCTTTGGTAACAGGAATCAGCGTAGTCACATAGTTCAGGGGATGCTATCTGATCCGTGTTATCCACAACCTAGGGAACGGATAAGGAACAAGTATTTAAGTTGACTCTTGAATTCCACGTAGGATGGTATGGTTCTGAGGTGCGGGGGGATAGAGTTCCAGATTTTGGGGGCGTTTCCTGTGAAAGAGCAGTCCGCTGTTCTTTTCTTTCTGGTTTTAGGAAGGATGAGCAGTAGGAAGTTAGAGCTTCTCAGATTTCTGGTTTGGCCTGCTTTTTTGAGTTTATTTGCCAAGTATTCAGGTTTGCCGGTGTGGAGGGCTTTGTGGGTTAGGCAGGCCGTTCTGAAGATACTACCCATTTCTGCTGGGAGCCACTTGAGTTCTTTGACTGCCGGGGAGATGTGATCAGATTATTTGATGCCAATGATCATTCTGGCTGCCGCATGTAGTGTTGTTTTGATCGGTGCCAAGTGCGATTTAGGGATGCCTGTTAGGATAGCGTTCCCATAGTCCTGTCTTGACAGTACTAGTGAATGCGTGGCCAATTTGAGGTCCTTGTTGGGAATGTAGGGTTTGATTTTGTTCAAGAGTCTGAGATTAAAGAATGCACTTTTTGCCGCGTTCTTAATGTGATTTGTCAATGATAGTTTGGGGTCTAGGGTGAAGCCCAGAGATTTTACGGAGTCAGCTAGAGTGATATTCCCTTTAAGCGCATCGATTGTCTTTAGCCACTCGGTGATTTGAGGGTTGTCTTCTTTGTTTGAGATGAGGAATGTCTCAGTCTTGTGTGGGTTTAGTTTCATGTGATTATTTGTCAGCCATTCTTGGGCATCATTCAGGACGTCATTTAGTCTGTGGATGTCATTAGGAGAGGAAGTTTCCAGATATATCTGTGTGTCATCCGCGTAGAGGTGAAAGTGGATGTTGGTTTTCCTGAGTAACTTGGCGAGCGGTTCCATATAGATGTTAAAGAGCTGAGGAGGGAGCACTGATCCTTGGGGGACGCCCTTGCTGACTTGCTGGATTTCGGAGGTGAAGTTCTTAATTTTTATTATTTGCGTGCGGTTGTGTTTAAAGGAGGAGAACCACTTGAGAACAACCTTGCCGAGGCCAGCTCTTTCTTGAAGAGCCTTGATGAGGAGCTTGTGGTCCACCATGTCGGAAGCTGCGGAAAGATCGAGAAGAATGAGGAGGCAGAATTTGTCTGCGTCAAGAGATCTATGGATATCATCTATGATGTTCAGCATCGCAGTTTCTGTGCTGCGTCCTTGTCTAAAGCCAGACTGGAGGGGGTCCAGGAGATTAATCTTGTCAAGATGTTGAGTCAGTTGCAGAAGTACGCAGTGTTCAAGTGTTTTAGAGAGCAAAGGGAGGTTAGATATCAGTCTGAAATTGTTCAAGTCTGTTGAGTCAAGACCGGGTTTTTTCAGCAGAGGGGTGACTGGCCCCATTTTTAGACAATCAGGGACCACTCCATTTTTTAAGGAGCTGTTTATGATTTTGCCCCATTTAGGTGCTAAAGTAAGCTTCATTTTCTTGATTAGTAAGGGAGGAATGGGGTCTGAGATATGAGCTGATGGTTTGGAGGTCGAGATCAATGAGATTATCTCTGTTCCAGGACGGGCGAAAGCTAAGCCAGTGGGAGGGAGAGGAGCAGGGAGGGAGGGCCTGTGGTACAGCCGAGCAGCTCTTCTTGAGGTGTGGGTTGTTGATGTCTAATGATAGTTCGATTCTTGAAATCTTATCGTTGAAGAAGTTGGCGAAGTTATCGCATAGTTCTTTGGACGCCTGTAGAGATGAGGACAGAGGCTTGGAGGTTTGTTGTCTGATGATGTTGTAGAGCTCCTTCGGTCTGTTTTTGGCTTTGTCCAGTGCCTCTCGGAAGAATCTGGATTTCTTGTTTTTGATGTGGTTGTTGCACTTCCTGTGGGCTGATTTTAGTTGGACGCGAAGAATGGAGGTTGGGTTGTTTCTCCACTTTCTTTCTTTGGCTCTAAGGTTTCTCCTTTCTGCGTTGAGGTCAGCTTTGAACCATGTTCTGGATGGGGTGGCTTGGCTTCTTTTGCGCTTTAGTGGCGCTAGTTTGTCCAGTGGACACTAGTTCAGAATTATAGTGGTCAGTGAGATCATTGGTGGAGAGGTGCGCTTTGTTGTCCGGAAGAAGTGAGCTTAAGTGACCTTCCAGGATATCTAGGGGTACTTGGGAGAGGTTTCTCGACCATTGGGGGGGGGGTCTTGAGGGGGTTTGAGAGAGATGATGGGGTGATTGATATGAAATAAGATCATATGGTGGTCTGACCAGTCGACGGGAAGTATGTGGTTGACCGTGATTGAATACTTTTGTGCAATGATGGCATCCAGTGTGGCTCCTTTGTAGTGAGTTTCCTCAGTACAGTGTTGTATAAGGTTGTTATAGTCGAGGAGGCTGGATAACGATTGGATTAGAGGATTGTGAGTCTTGTTCCATCGGAGATTCAAATCGCCAAGAATTAAGTTTTTGGAATCGCCAAGTGCGTCTTGTGCCATCAGGTTGGATAGTTGTTCTCCAAACTCGTTGTTTTTGCCAGGGGGGTGATAGAGCAGGTGGCACAGTAAAGAGTCGTTGTCTTTTGTCTTGATGACGGCAGATAGACATTCAAATGAATCGTAGTGAAAAGAGGTGGTTGCCGAGATGCTCCAGCTGTCCTTGTGAATGATAGCGACCCCACCTCCTCGTTGATGTATCCTGTCTTTGGAAATGAGGGAGAAGCCAGGTGTTACCAGCATGTCTAGGCAGGGAGGAGATGTCTTATTTAGCCAGGTCTCCGTGAGGAACGCAACGTCAATGTCATGAGTGAGGATAGCTTCAGCTAAGTCCGTTGCATGTAGTGAGGCCGATCTGCAGTTGATTAGTAGGCAGTTGGTGAATTTCTCCTGGTTGCTGGCAGTTCTGTCTTTAGTCTCCTTGGGTATAGCGGTGAGGACTGGGAGTCTCTGTGGTTTGATGTTGGGCAGGTCTTTTTGGTGACCTGTGCTTACTTGGATTTTGGATTTAGGTGACTCTGTGAGGGGAGAGTCGTATGTAGTGGCTAGTAAGGTTCCTTCACTGTCTGACATAGGTGCTTCTGATCTAAACGGCCTTGAGGTCGGGTGTTTAGAGATCGATAGACTTGAGATCATGGGCCTAGGGCAGGGGGCGCTGGTTATTTTGGGCTTCTGTGAACCGGAACCTAGGATCCTATGGGGGGATCGAGAGGCTGGGAACTAAGGAATTCTGTGGGCCCCTGGGTGTTGTTGGCATTGGCGGAGTAGGAGGTCCGGGGAGGGGATTCCGGGGGTCTACAGGCTATTCTGAGGATGGAGAGGATTTCCACTAGGCCTTGGGTGATAGTGTCAATCTGGTTTTCAAGGGCCACGAGCCGCTGTGCTATGGAATCATGGGATGGGTTGTGGGCATCAAGGGTAGCACCAGGTGTGTTATGGTTCAAGAGGAGGGGTTGGGGGATTGGGATGGGGTAGAAGACGGGGGAGGGGTAGGGGTGGGACATGGGGAGGTTTAGGGGGTCTGAAAGCTGGGGTAAGGCTTGTGGGGAGGGGGCTGCCGGTTGGTGTGGAATTGTTTTCTGTAGGGGGCGGTGGGAGGCGGTAGATGGGGGAGGAGTGGTGATTTGAAGGAGGATTTGGAGGAGTGGTTCGAGTTTCTTGTTGTGGCTGGTTGGCCGTGCGAGGGCGTTGTGATGCGGCGGGGAGATGGGGAGCATATCGGGAAGTAATGGGATCGCGGAAGAGAGGAACGAGGTCTTCTCTGTTGGCTGTGGGGGCGGGCAGTGAAGGGGTTGGGGCAGGGTGAGGTAGGGTAGGGAGGGCTGATCTTAGTGCTGGAAATAGGGAGTCGAAAGCTTCCAGGTTCTCATTGTTAGCCTGGATGAGGACTGTGCCATTGGTGTAGATGGTCACGGTTGTGTGGCCTCTACCAGCTGATCTGAAAGGGAGTATCGTGGTTCATTTGCAACTATGTGGAGTGGATGTGGTTTTGGCGATAAACAGTGGTGTTCTGATCGTGGAGACCCAGTACTCTGGTCTCTCAGTGTGGAATATCAGGTCCATCTTCAACGGTCCGTTGGAGGACGAGTGATAGATGTCTGTGATAAGGGTTTCTTTGTGTTTGCGGATGAGTTTCTGCTTGAAAATGCGTCTCAGTTTCGTAGAGAGGAGGGGGGGAAGATGATGGTGAAGGAGTTACGGCTGTGAGGTTTCAGGTGAGTAGGTAGGACTACTGGGGGAGGGGGAGGCAGGTCCCGGGCCATCATGGTGGTAGTGTGAGAGGAGGTGCCTTGTTTGGTTGCGGTATTAAACTTGTGTGGCGCGGGAGGGAAGGAGTCAGGCCGTCTGTGCTTCACGCCGGCGCGACTCACCTGGGCATGTGTCGCCGAGTCTGGAGTCTGTATCTGTAGTTCAACGGTCGTAGAGTCCTTTAGGTCTGCCAATTCGTGGGCTTTATTTCACAGGGGGAAGGCTGACAGTGTGCAGCTGAGTCCAGAGAGTCCTGTGTGGCGTTGTAGCTGGCGAGCTCGGCCGAGGAGTCCTTGGGCTCCGCTATTTCCTGGCAGGCGCGGGGGTGGCGAACCATGAGCTTCCAATAGGTCAGTCCAGGCGTCCGAGGTGAGGCTCTGGTCAGGGGGAGACCTCACAATCCGCTATTTTGAGGTTGGGCGCGGGGGATGATTACTGAGGGTCCAGCAGCCAAGAGGTTTCGCCTAGGTAGTGGCTGACATCCCGATTCTGTATAACATACGGCCCTTCGGAAGCTAGGACCATAGGAATGGTGTTGGGGGGGTTTCGGTGAGGCTCCAATCAGGGGGAGTCCTCCTGATCCGCCATTTTTAGGTCAGGCGTAAAGGTGGCGATCGAGGCGGGCCAAGCAGCCCAAATGGCTCCGCCTAAGTGGTGAAAAGAACATCCCATCGCCCCATGGTGTGTGCCCGCGCAACAGCTGGGACCTCGGGAGAGTGACAGGTGGCTCCGGTGAGGCTCCGGTCAAGAGGAGTCCTCGCAGGCCGCCATTTTGGAGTCAGGCGAGGAGGCGGCGTTAGAGGCAGGTCAAGCGGTCCCGGTGTCTCCACTTAGATGGAGGAACGAGCATCCCATCGCCCCATATTAAGCGCCCCCGCACAGCCAGGACCTCAGGAAGGTGACAGGCGGCTCCGGTGGTGCTCCGGTCAGGAGGAGTCCTCGCCGGCCGCTATTTTGGAGTCTGGCACGGGGTTGGCGGCGGTGTGAATCAAGCAGCTCCGGTGGGAGATTCATCATCTCAACATCGAGATCGAGAGGCTTCTCTCTTCCAGTGGCATCCGGCCCTGCAGCAGCCGTGATTCGCGGGGAGGCCGTTGCGGGCGTCTCAGGTGCCGGTAAGGGTTTCATTCGGAGCCATTCCTGGGGTCGCGGGAAGGCAGGGGAGCGCCGATCACCTGCGAGTGTGATCCGGCGGCCTGTCCCTGCTTTCCGGGAGCGAGTCAGGCTGCACTTCCAATCTTGCTTGTCCTGTCGGTGGCCCGGTGATGGGCAGCGCTGGGGGGGCACTGCTTAGAAAGTTTTCAGTTGTGTCGGGAGCTCGATTTCGGAGCTCTCTACCCCTGCAGCCATCTTGAACTTGTGTTGAACTTCTTATGAAGTTTCAAGAGTATTAAGGAAAATGAAGCTTCTCATTATTGATGAGGTAAGCATGGTCTCAAACTTAATGCTTGCCTTTGTGCATTTAAGAATGCAGCAAATTCTTAAAACAGAGTATGACGTATTATTCGGAGGAAAACACGTCATAGTTTTTGGAGATCTTCTACAACTTACTCCTGTAAAAGGACAGCCAGTGTTTAAAACACTGGTGCATGAAGATACAAGAAAGTCTTTGGGGAGTATTGGCAATGTAAACATTTGGTCATATTTTCAGAATAAAGAACTTACTACAAATATGCGACAGGCAAATGATGTTGATTATGGAACTATTCTTCAAGATACAAGAATTGGAAAATTTACCAAAACATGGCAAACAAGCTTTACAGAGACGATTACTTTCCAATTTGTTTCCAAATGCAAATATTGTCCCAGAGAAAATATACATGAGAATTGCAGAAAACAAATCTGTAATCGGCTTAATGCCAACACTGCGTGAATGTTCTATATTCAATGAAGAAATGTTAAAGTTGGAAAATGAAGAAATTATAAAATTGGAAGCACTTGATAAAATAGAACATGAAGGAATCAGTATTATTTTGAGTGAAAAGTTGAAGAGGAAATTGGATTGTTTAGAGAAATCAATAAGTAAAACTGCTGGCTTAGAAAAGAATTTGTATGCATGTGTAAATTGTAGGGTAATATTGCGACATAATTTGAATGTGGAAAAAGGTTTAGTAAATGAAGCAATGGGTAAAATTGTTGATTTTGTTAATTATGTAAATAGAGGTGGGATTGAATTTATGAAAATCAAATTCGATGAAATTGCTGAAGTACAGCAAGTTAGTCATTGTGCAGCTCGTTTTTTGCTCGTAAAAGATTTGTATCTCTGCAGAAAACAGTTTCCTGTTTGTTTGGCATATGCGGTGACCATTCATAAATCTCAAGGTTTAAGTGTAGATTGTGCTTTAGTGAATATTGGAAGTACCGTGTTTAAAGAAGGAATAGCATATGTTGCTTTGTCTCGAGTCAGAACTTGATCTGGATTGTACTTGATTGATTTTGATGAGACAAAGGTTTGTGCAGATGCAAATTGTGTGAAAGAGTATAATAGGTTAAGAAGAGAATATGCTGCCTATTTAGGTCAATATCCAGTAGTTGAAAAGCGTGTGGTAGCTAGAAAAAGAAGATTTGAGAATATCTATTGTGAAACTGTAGAGAAAGAAAAAAACAAGATGAAGTTGCGCTTGCAAGCAAAAAGAAAAAGGACAGTGTTGAAGAGAATGTTGGTTATCAGTTTGAAAATAGTTCTGGTGTCAACTGCTATGCTAATGTTGTGGTTAATGTTGTTTTTTTTCTTGAAAGTTTCCAACAGCAAATTGTAGAAAATCGGGACAAAAGATTCTGTTCATTGTTGAATTCTGTTTATGACAAATGTAGTAGTGATAAAAGTAAAATACAAAGTGTTTCTGATATTCGAAATGTTTTGGACATATGTTCTGGTTCTAGTCAATTTATGCAGAATATTCAGCAAGATTGTCAGGAATTTTTAATGTTTATGCTGGGTGTACTGGAAGATGAAGGTATAGATATTGAAAACCTTTTTGGCCTTTCTTGTAAATGGCAACATGACTGTCAAAAGTGTTTGTTTACATGTTGCACTAACATAGACACTGAAAGATTCATATATTTGACTTTACCAGACTGTGAATCAGTGTCTTTTAACAATCTAATTAGAGGAGCAAGTCAAAACATGGAGTGTAGCCAATGTAAATCAGAAATGTCATCAACATTACTTATACAAAGATATGGACAGTATATTATTGTAATGCTGCAACGTTGTAGAGCTGATGGAAGAGCATTGGAAACTTTAATTAATTTTTGTAGCTGGTCGATGTTCAATATCAGGAAGAACTTTTGTAGCTGTTGCTATTATTTTTCATGATGGACCTTCTACCACATCTGGACATTACATTGTTTATTTAAAATGACTGAAAGGTTGGATACACTGTAATGATACTCAATTAGTTTTTAATCAATGTTTGCCCAAAGAGTTACCAAATTCTTACCTAATATTTTTAAAGGCAAAATTTTAAGATCAAAATTTGCCCTTTAGGATTAGTGCTGTTAAGGTAGATTAGTCTGGTGTTGTAGAGTATTTTGTAAGTGAGGTTGAGGAGGTTGAAGGTGATCCTTTTGTTGATATTGAGGCAGTGTAAGTGTATCAGGTGGTGGGTGATGTGGGTGCAGCCGGGGACATTAATGATCACTCAGGTGGAGATCTTTTGGATTTTTTGTGGTTGTTGTAGGTGTTTGGCTGGAATTCATGTGTAGAGTGTTTTGGCACAGTGTAGTCTGCTGCTGATGAGGGCCTGTGTCACTGTTCTTCTTCTTTTGGTTAGGATCCACTCAGCCGTGGCCCGTGGAGGGTGTTTTGGTGAAGCAGAGAGGCGGGGTGGGGGAGGGGCAGGGTGGGGGCTGCTAAAAACCGGAGTATGGATAATTTGAAGGTAAGTAAACAATTTAATTAATAAAACGAATTTCGTAGCGCACCCTGCCTCGCAAAATGTGATGCAGGGTGCGCTACAAAATTTGTTTTATTTATTAAGTAACCATGAAAATAATGAGTTGAAAAAAAAAAGAAAAAAAGAAAATCAAAGAACAATAAACAACTTTGAACTCATATTCATTGTGAAAACTTTATTGAAAAGATAATTAGACTTCATAGTCTTCAAAGCGGTGCACGGAGGAGCCTTCCCCTCTGATAGGGGCAGCTTGGCATTAGTTTGTGATTATCCACGCTGTGGGGTTCAGACAGCGATTCCACTGGAGCACGCAAAAGTATAAACCTTTCAAGCAAAACGAGAGAACTATTTGAGCAGTGCAAGTCCCATTCATTATTTTTATCTAACTTCATCTTGTGCCAGTTTGTGTTTACAGTGCTGCTCTTTATGTAGTTGGTGACGTCCTTCATTGTGTCGTGGAGATTGCTTTTGGTGGTATGTGGCTTCTTGGTGAGGAAGAGGATGAGCTGGGTATTCTTTGTGTAGGAGATGTTGTTGAAGTTGTGATGGTGGGCTACTTGTGTTACGGTGGCCATGTAGATGTTGAACAGCGTCGGACTGATGGATGAGTCCTGGGGTACCCGTAGATGATGTCGGTGGTTTGGGTCAGAAGGCTGGGAGGCGAACGTTCAGGTTTACTATTTAAGTTTAAGTTTAAGTTTAAAGTATTTGTAAAGCGCGACATACACCTGAGCGGTTTCTTGGCGCTGAGATAGCAGACAGCCTATATGGCGGAATCAACCGCTGGGGCAAAAGCTGAGGCAGGGGACGAAGGGATTAAGACAGAAAGGCTTGGGTAAACAAAAATGTTTTAAGGGATTTGCGAAAAATGGAGTACTGAGTGAGGGACCTGAGGTGGAAGGGAAGGGAATTCCAAAACACAGGGGCAAGGGTAGAAAATTTAGAGCCGCCCTGTTTTTTTTTCCTGTAACGAGGGGCTACTAGAAGATGTTGGGCCGAGGAACGAAGGTCTCTGCCGGGAACGTAGGGTTTAATGGCTGAGGATATAAAGAAAGGGGCCAGGCCAGTCCTGGCCTGGAAAGCCATGCAGCCTAGTTTAAACAAGGCACGTTCCCGGACCGGGAGCCAGTGAAGGGTCTTCAAAAGAGGAGAGGTATGGTGGAATTTAGGAAGACCGAAGGCAAGGCCTGGTTCTGAACCAGTTGTAGCTTGCGCAAGCTGTACTGAGGGATGCCATTGAACAGGACATTCCCGTAGTCCAGGCGGGACAGGACCAGTGCGGACATAATCAGTTTGAGTGCAGAAAAAGAAAAAAAACGAGAAATAGAGCGGATAGTACGAAGAGTGAGAAAGCAAGAAGAAACCACCGAACCTATCTGGGAGTGAATAGTGAGTTTGTCATTGAGCTTGATGCCTAAGGTCTTGACAGAGGAGACTGGGGTGGGGGGTGGGGGGAGAGCCAAAGGAAGGGGGCCAAAATATAGAATTCCAGGGACTGGAGCAACCACCCGTAACCACAAGCTCCGTCTTGTCGGGATTGAGCTTCAGGTGGTTGAAGTTCATCCAGTCCCTGATGAAGGATAGAATAGATTGAAAATTAGAAATAGAATCAGAGGAAGAGGACAAGTTGAAGATGAGCTGGAGGTCATCGGCATAGTTATATACCGTGACCTCCAGCTGCTGAAGAGCGAAAATAAGGGGAGAGATGTAGAGATTAAATAATAAAGGAGACAGAGAAGAGCCCTGGGGCACCCCGCACTGGACCTGACAGGGGGTAGCTGAAAACTCCCCAAGACGAACCGCCTGGGTCCGGTCCCTCAGGAAGGATGAAAGCCAGATGAGGGCCGAGCCTCCAATGCCCGCCGCCCTGACACGGGACAGTAAGATGGAGTGATCCACCGTGTCAAAAGCGGCGGACAAGTCAAGGAGGACCAGCGCCTGAGGTTGACCTATGTCCATACCTTCTCTGAGGGTGTCCAGTACCGACACCACCACTGACTCAGTCAAGTGCTTAGGTCGAAACCCAGCCTGGCAAGGGGCCAGCACCCCATTTTCCTCGACAAAGGAGCTGAGCGCAGAAGTAACGTGTCGCTCCAGCACCTTACCTAAAAAGGGTAGCAAGGAGATGGGGCGGTAGTTAGCCAGAACAGAGGGATCGGCCCCTGGTTTTTTTAAAATGGGGACAATAGAGGCGGATTTTAGTGACTGGGTCACAACCCCCTGAGCCAAAGAATCATTAAGGAACCTAAGAGGAGGCAGGGTACAAACAGAGTAGATCTGCCGTAAGATGTGTGCAGGGCAGATATCTGCGGGGGAACCGGATTTAATTTTTGGGAGAAGAGAAAGAAAAATTTCCTCAGTGAGAAGAGGAAAAAAGTTGAAAGATGCTAGGGCAGGGGGTAGCTGGGGGTCTACAAAGAGGGGGGAGGGGGGATGTTAGATTTGATTGTCGCGATTTTTTCCACGAAGTAGGAGTTCAACGAGTTGCAAAGTTTCTGAGAGGGGAGGGGCTTTAGTAAGGTCCTGTCAGAAAAAGCCAGGTCATGGGTGATGGAGAAAATCTCCTTGGGTTGATTCTCAGCCGCCAGAATTTTAGCCGAGAAGTAAGCTTTCTTAGTCTCTATGATCTTTTTTTTGTAGGTCCCTAAGAGAAGGACATAGCGGGACTTGGAGGTAGGACAATAGTCCAGTCTCCATCTGCGTTCTGCCTGTCGAACCGTGAGCTTCTGCTCTTTCAATTCTTTGCTGAACCACCGATTGGCGTCTTTAGGGCGCCTAATTGAGGTGCGCCGGAGAGGGGCCAAGCTGTCGCTTCCATTCGTAAGCCAGGAATCAATGGCCTTAGCTTGAGCTACAGACGCCAAGCCCGACAGAGAGGGAGAGGAGGCCAGAAGTGAAGAGGTTAGGTCCGACAAGTTAACCTTGCCCCAGTTGCGAGCCCATGAGTTTTTAGTATGAGCAGGTATCTTAATCGGACAAAGGCTAAGAGAAAAGGAGATTAAAAAGTGATCAGACCAAGTACATGGAGAAACCGTGAGGGAAGAGAGGGGACAGTTGAGAGACCAAACTTGGTCTAAAATGTGGCCGTGAATGTGGGTGGGGATGTGAACTAGGGAAGTGAAATTAAGTGACAGAAGGGTTTCGGAAAATTCCTTGGATGAGGCGCATTCCTTAGGGTCCGAAGGCCAATAGTTGAAGTCCCCAAGGACCAGCACTGACGCGTAATTAACAGCCAGAGTGCCAAGTAATTCTTGAAAGGCGGGGAGAAAAGACAGAGTGGGTTGGGGTGGACGATAGACCAGCACAACGGCTTGGTGAGGGGAGAAAGAGGTAGAGCGGACCACAAGGTGGTCAATTCCTCCCAGGGGGGGTGAGGGGAGAATCTGAAACTGAAAATCAGTGCGGGCAATAAGAGCAACGGCTCAACCCGTTTTCCCGGCAGGGCGGTCAGCACGGATAGAGTAATAGGTCGAGGGAAGGGCAGCCAATAGAGACGGAAGAGAAGACTCACAGAACCATGTCTCAGTTAAGAGAAGGAGATCGGGTTTATCCGTATCTAAAAGTATGAATAGTTCCTGGTGATGTCTAATGGCTGACCTTGTGTTTAATAAAATAATAGACAGTGGGGGAGAGCGGGGGTCAGGGATGGGCAATGAGTGGAGAGCTGACGGGGAAGCAATAGGAAGGGGGCAGCCTTGTGGACAGGCACGACAGGGAGAATGACAGCCCATGTGATGGTCCGTTGAATAGTGCGGGGGTCGAGGGGCCAATGGCCTTGTAGGAGAGTAAGATCAGCTGAAGAATATTGGATAAAAGGACCAGGGGTGATGGCCCCTTGCCCTGGCCTGCCGCGGACGGGCGCAGACGGGCTTAACTCTGGCGCGACTCCGGCGCGCCTACGTCGCGCCCGCTGCGCTCGTCCGCTGCGCTGACGCATAGTGGTCGTTTAAGTAGCCGAGTGACTAGGGGGGTGTGGCTAAGATGGGACAGGCCAACAACCCAACCCAAGATGGCGCAGATGACTGGCTTCAGGCGGACTATGAAGGTCAATGTGGCGGCTCGTAGTCAGCGGGCCACTGGGGGGAGGTTAAAAGCAATGTCCTTACTAGCGGTCAGCAGGACGGATGAGGGGAGAAATAAAAATAAATAAATTGCTCGTAATCAGCGGAGACCAGGGTATTAAATTAAAATATCAGCGCTCCAGCAGAAGCGCGCGAGCCCTCTGCCACCGGGCTGCGAGCTATCGCTGGAGAGGAGGGGAGGAGGGTCCTAAGTAGCCGAGTGACTAGGGGGGTGTGGCTAAGATGGGACAGGCCAACAACCCAACCCAAGATGGCGCCCGCCGTCGCAGATGACTGGCTTCAGGCGGACTATGAAGGTCAATGTGGCGGCTCGTAGTCAGCGGGCCACTGGGGGGAGGTTAAAAGCGATGTCCTTACTAGTGGTCAGCAGGACGGATGAGGGGAGAAATAAAAATAAATAAATTGCTCGTAATCAGCGGAGACCAGGGTATTAAATTAAAATATAAGCGCTCCAGCAGATGCGCGCGAGCCCTCTGCCACCGGGCTGCGAGCTATCAACTATTGAACAACTTCCAAACAAAGGACTTGATGCATACTATTTGGCCGTAAGGAAAAGTGTGTGAAACCATTAAGGACTTTTTGCTGTGTACTTTCTCAGCATATATTTGTAAGTAACATTATTTACAGTGTAAGAAAATTAATCATAATGTTTTGTTATTTTATGATTGTTTGAGATGTGTTACATTTACGTAAGAAATTGCTCTTAGAAAAAACATTTAAGATATGTTTTATTTTTTTTATTGTTATTGAGAATGTTGACTGGGTTTTTTAAGATATCCTTATGGATTGTCTTTTTTTTGCCCGCTGTTATGTGATGAGTACTATTGAACTCACTGTTTGTAGTGAAATTCAATATATTATGAGAACAGCAAAAAAGGCAAATGAAATGTTTTACAAATTATTTTGTGTTGTAAAATATATATTGTAACTGTGTTTTTTTGTATCTTCCACATGTGATAATTTTATAATATATAATTTTTTTATTATTTATTATGCTTAAGGTAAGTACAAGTAACTGACTCTGCTGCGGCCCGTGGAGCGAGTTGTGGTGGGGTACGCAGGTGGGGCGGCGGAGGGGCAGGGTGGGGGTTATAAACAGCGGAATCTGGATGATTGCAGATAAGTAAACAATTAAATTAATAAAATGAATTTCGTATCCCGCTCCCTGCATCACAAAATGCGATGCAGGGCACGGAACGAAAGGGCATATTATCAATAAAAGGCGATACATTATCGCCGCTTTTATCGGCAGGTAACTGCCAATAAAGCGGCGATAATGGACTTGATTATACGGTCTTGGAAATTCCCATAGCAGCCCAGGTTCTGGTGTTAACTTGGGCAGTTATGGGAATTCACAAGGGCCTATTATCAAGCCCTTTATCGCCACTTTAGCGGCAGTTTTCCTGCCGATAAAAGCAGCGATAATCTAATATGCCCCATAGTTTTACCACACATACTTTTACAACTACTATCCATTTACCACGCATAATCTTAATAATGTCTTTGTGTTGACGAACACGCGTTGTAATGGCTGTGACTTACGTCCTTCAAATTCGTTTTTAGGTATACGTGTGACCAAGTCTGATAACATCAGAGTTTAAGGACAAACACCGTGGTGTCTGTGTCTCCAAATCTCGTCGATCACAAAGAAAATAGGAGGATGATAAAATGAAAGTAACAGATATAATAAAAACAATGCTGAAAAACGACTAAAATGGCGGTGGACGGAGTACGTGATCAACGTTTGGCGCCTCGGCACTACGTTTCAAATAAATATCGAAAAAATATTATTATTAATATATTATAAAAGTACAGCAGCGGATGACACACGCGACCCGGAAAACAAAGCGGCAAATTTAATACCTGAAATAAAGAAAGGTTTGTTTGTTGAACTTCAAGAAAAAGAAAGAAAAACATGGGCTTCGAAACGAGTCTGCGCATGCGTAGAGAGTACAACTGCTACACACAAAAAAGGAAAGTTTTACATACTATCATAGAAATGAAGGGGCATATTATCAACAAAAGGCGATAAATTACCACCGCTTTTATCTCCAGTAACTGCCGGTGAAGCGGTGATAATAGGCTTGATAATAGGCCCTTGTAAATTCCCATAGCAGCCCAGGTTAACATGGGCTGCTATGGCAATTCACAAGGGCATATTATAAAGACCATTATCGTCGCTTTATTGGCAGACTCCTGCCGATAAAAGCGGCGATAATGTATCGCCTTCTGTTGATAATATGGCACATTGCTCTTTTTTTTACCAGTAAACTTAGGTGCATATTATCAAAGACCGGTGTAAAAATTATCATAGTTTTATTGGCAGGAAACTGCGATAATGAGCTTGATAATACGGCCTTGTTATTTCCCATAGAAACCCATGTTAACACCAGAACATGGGCTCCTATGGGAATTAACAAGGACGTATTATCAAGCCCACCCTCCCAACATTAATAAAAAACCCCAGACAGTGCAGGTACCCGGATATGGAAGATCATTTTACACATTACTGCCCCTAAAACGTGACGTTCCCCGCGATGTGTACGGGGATAGAGGGAGGGAGAACTCAAAACATATTTTTTAAAAAGGACCCGAGGGGTTCCGCTCCCCGAGACTGCTGGGAGTAGGACCGTAACCCCCACATACTTCAAAATAAAACCACAGCAGTGCCGTTCCCCAGGGCTCGAGGCACCTTACAAGCCCCCATTATGCAAAATATTTGGGTGAACTTGGCCACACGGCACTATGCGACGCATCATTGGAATTACGAAAGAACACTTGCCCACTAGGGCAAAACTGGAACTATGGTGGAAATATTAATTGATGCAAATAACGCCGATATGAACTATGGGTGGCCTGCGCACTTGGGCGTAATGAATCTTATTTTACAGTGTATCGCTATCAGAATGCATACTCTGTTCAAATAATTTGTGAAAGCATGACAAAAATGCGTCAAATGAATTTATAACTTACAAATGTTTATTTATCAGCTGAAAGATTTTGCAATGACAAAAATAACTTGTTTATGTCTATTGATCACGTGTGACTTCTAAACACGGTAATTTTCACTTTAAAAGAATGGCAGTACACCTAAGCTCCACTCGTGAGCAAGAGATTGGCTGATCTCGAAACGCGTAGGGTTTTTTGTGCCTAATAAACCTGAAAGCACTGTGAACTGCATTGGGGCCTCGACTCTGGTGTTTCGTGTGAAAGAAAAGGTGAGCCAGGAGTGCTGTCTAATATTGAGGGGTTGGCGAACCCCGTCGAGTGCCCGCCGTTGCAAGAGGCAGAAGCACGCCATCCATGTGGGCGTTCATTTGAAAATAATGCTTCTGCCCGCCGGATTTCCACTAAACTCTGCTGGGGGAAGTATATTTGAATGAGAAAAGCGGCTTTTGAAACTGACAAAAAGCGGCGTCTGATTGCGTTACCGCCCGACACCGTGGGGAGCTGGAAACACCAGACCGGACGAAGCGATCGAAAATACAACATCTTCCCTTCTCTCGAGTAACGAGAGCAGCAGCAGTGGTATCGAGTGCTATACGGAAAGTGCAGTACACACAACCAAAACGCCGGCTGGTGAGTTGTGTCAGGCGAAATGGCTGATGTACGAAATAACAGGAGGATTGATCGGCAGCGAAATTATTCACACGAACCGAGTCCAGGGATGGCGAGGAAACGCGGCCACCTGGTAAGAAAACAGACGTACTTAAGAAACTATGGGATGCATTATGGAAGATTCTAAAACGCAAACAATCTCGATGGTGGGAAGCGGCTGCTCTCACAAAATATCTCGAATGTAATAGAATACCGCGAGGCTTAAGAATCTTCATTATACCTACCTTTCAAAATCCAGATCCTGAATAATTCGATGGACAACAATCATGCATGTTCGATCAACATGCTTAAAATGCTTATAAGTAATGCTGAGAAAGAATGTGCAAAACTAAATGTGGAGGGTGAAGCAATCATCATGAAACTGAAGGATAAATATACTGAAAGTGAGTTTGCCACAGAGATGGGTAAAATTGATAAACGCTTGGAGAAAATAGAAGAAGAAATAAAAGAGAAAAAACTGAGAAAATTTCTTCGGGATGAAATTGATTACAGCAAAGGCCAAATCCTCACCTTCGCTAAAAGATTTGATGCCATTAGGAATGCCGCCAAAAAAACTAAATTAAATAAAATACCGACAACAAAAAAACATTTGCCCAAACAGAATGGAGAAGTGGAAACAGAATCGTTAATTGAGGAAGAAGACAATGACTCAGTGGAAAGTGATGTCTCAGATTCCATTGAACTACCGGTAAAAGATTTAATTTTAAACGAGGTTACCCTAATTGCCAAAGGACCCCAGACAGGCACTCCTTCAAAAGGGCGTGGAAGAGGCGGCAGAGGAGGCGCACGAGGAAGAGGAGGCAAAGCAGCAGAAGCAGTATCAAGCCCCGTGGGAGTCCTAACAAGAGGGAAAGCGGCAAAGAAGTAAACACCATGACTGTGGTAAATTTATCTAAACGTATTTTAACAGTACAACAACTTGAAGTATTATCTAGAGGGCTATCATTCTGTCCAACATCAAAATTGAACTTCACAAATGCCCGTATTGACTTGTTTCGTTTTACGCGCAAGCTTAAATTAAAAAAATGGTTTGCGACAAAACCTCGATTGAAAAGAGATCAAGTGGGCGATAATCCCAGTGTGTTGAATGTAAATGATGCTGAACTTTTACAAACTGTTCATGTATTAGCAGGATGCGATGATGTCAGTGACAATCCCCTGCTAAATCTAATAGACTCTGAAGACACTATCAAAATGAGCAGTAATAGTGGTTTCAAACCTAAGTCAGTTTTTCCACCACAAATTGTTAATAGCTATATTGATAGCTTTGAACAGGGCATGATTGAAGAGATGAAAAAAATGGACAGAATGAAACCCAAAGTGAACTGGAATCTGAATAAATCACAGTTTCTAGCGTTGACAGAAATGGAGAGTTGGGCGGACGTAGTTATACAAAACAGTGACAAAGGGGGAAATGTGGTTGTTTGGCCGCTTGAAATGTATTTGAATGAAGGCCTAAGGCAATTGGCAGATGAAGATAATTATGTAAAAACCACTAAACAAGAGTATAATGAGATGAAACAAAGATATTTTGACAAGCTCAGCGATTGGAAGGCGAGAGGGACAATAGAGGGGGAGGAATATAATTACCTGCTCTGTAAATATCCACAAATACCCGCACTTTATCTACTGCCAAAATTGCACAAAGACCTCCATACACCACCAGGTAGGCCGAATGTCTCATCTGTGGGCAGTCTGTATGAAAACACTTCCAGATACATTGACCACTTCCTGTAACCCTATGTCCAAAATCTCCCCTCATATGTGAGGGACACGTCAGACTTTTTGAAAATTATTAATGACATCACATGGAGCCCGGAGTATTGGCTGGTGAGCTTTGACGTCACCAGCCTATACACCAGTATCCCCCAAGATTTAGGGGTAGACGCCTGTAGATATTACCTTAAAGAGAGATCTATCTCTCATTTAACACACACCAACATGCTCCTGGACATGATGTGGCAATGTCCTACTAATAACTACTTCATTTTCAACAAACAAATGTATAGACAAACGAGGGGGACGGCGATGGGTACTTGCCTCGCCCCCAGTTTCGCGGGTCTTTACCTGGGCTGGTGGGAGGAGCAAGTGGTGAATAATATCTCCCACTTTAGTACCCACGTCGTCTTCTGGAGGAGATACATAGATGACATCTTCTGCATCTGGAAGGGCACACTTGAGCAGGTTAAAGAATTTGAATCCATTCTAAATGATAATTCCCTAACTTACAATTTACCAGTGTCATAGACAAAAAGCAATTGGACTTTCTTGATGTAAGACTAGAGGTGAGGGAAGGCATCTTAATTAGCTCTCTATTCCGGAAAACGACGGCAGGGAATAGTCTCCTGCACGCGGATAGCAGTCACCCCCCCCCCAGCCTAATACATAGTATACCCCTAGGGGAACTTAGCCAAACGGAACTGTAGTTCCGTTGAAAGTTTCGCAAAGGAGAAAGGAATAATGTTGAATAGATTCTCGGAAAGGGGTTATAGCAAGAAAATCATCAAACAGGCGGTGGAAAAAGTGGACCAAATGGTCAGGAATGACCTTTTGATCCCGAAAGAAAACATAAAAGATGAAAAAATACGATTCATTACAAACTATGACTGCCAGACATGGAGACTGAGACAAGGTCTGGAAAAGTACTGGGATATATTAAGGCTGGATAAAGATTTAAGGGATTACATACACGATACACCCTCAATGACCTTTAGAAAGACCAAATCTTTAAAGGATGCTCTAAGTACCACATTAATCAAGGAACAGCAGAAGTCCAACACAATACAGGGATTTGTTCCTTGTCGTAAATGCAAAGCTTGCAAATTCAGCTATAACTGTAAAATATTGAAACTATCAAAAGAGCGTAGTGCACATAAAATAACGAAACATCTTAGTTGTAATACTGAATATGCTATTTATGCACTGCAATGCCCATGTGAGAAATTTTATATAGGGTGTACGACAAAGCAGTCAAAACTGAGAATCCTGGAACACCAAAGGGCAATTAGAAATGTAAATCAACAGTATCCAGTTGCCAGACACTTTGCGGAGGAACACAATAAGTATCCAAATTTAATGAAATTTTGTGTATTGGACTGTGTGGAGAACAGAGAGTGGGAAGGTAACAGGTGGCTCGAATTAAGGAAGCTAGAATCGAAATACAATACGATGCAACCCATAGGACATAACTTGGGGGAAGAATTAGCGATTCACCTACATAATTGAAATTGTCGTGGAAGAGTGTGTTAAGTAGCTGCTGCTTATATTTTTGTAACTGTATTCTTGAAATTTTAAAATGATTTTAATCTATGAAGCATGTGATCTGACATAGTTTAGTAGGCTAAAGAAGCAATATCTTTCTTAAAATCTTTCTTTTCAATTAATCATCTGGCCTCCGGTGTGCCTTTTCACCATTAGTTTTAATCCGGGTGATTAATTGAAAAGGCGCAGGGGACTGTGGGAATCCTGAAGCATGTGTGTGCATTGAATAATGCCTCTGAGGAAAGAGCACGAAGGCTCTGAAACGCGTCAGGCAGGAGGACAGAAAGACACTGGAATGGTAAATGCCTGCTCCTTTGTTAATAAATGATTTTGTCGAAATCCATGGCTGGAGGAGTGCGTCTCTTAATGCAGGGGCATTCTTGAAGGATATATATATATATATATATATATATATATATATATATATATATATATACACACACATACACAAACATACATACATACATTCATACATTTATATATATTACCTCCTGGTGGCCACCAGTAGAGAACTATAGTTAGGACCTTGTTTTCATTCAAAAAAAGTTTTTTCTTTTGCCAATATCTTTGGCGCCGTTTGACGAATCTTTGTGAATTTTTAAAAACGAATGGCCCGCTTACTTCAGCTCCTGTGTTAAAGGTTGTGGGGTGAATCGTCAGACTGGGTCAGAGAAAAAGGGATGGCCCCAAAACACTTTTTCTCCATGTTAATGTTCATATGAAACTGTTGATGCAGCTACAGTCCGAACTGCTGAATGGAATTACACCAAATTTACAGAGGTAAGAAAAACGATACAAAATAGGAAAAGGGGGCAGGGTAGAAACACCCTGACCCCCAAGGCCTTCACTCGGGGTCACACAGGGACCCCCAGGGCCCATTAAAGCATTAAAAAAAAAATTGGTGGGATTCACTTTGGGTTCTTGAATCTGGCAGAATTTGTTTTTTAAAAACGAAGCACAGGCTCCCTCGCTTCTTTTCTTTAATCCCTCGGGTGGGCCAGGTCCTAGGTACATTTCTATTTGTGATGCGGTGGCCCCCACTGCCCTGGGGACTGCCGGCTCCCTGGGGCAATTGTCAATAAATGCAGGGAAGCACGTTGTCCTCTGCAGCCCCGTGGACTGCCGCCTCCCCTGGGCTTTATTGTTCTAAAAAGGCATGGGGGTCCTGCCCCTCAAGCAGCACCGGGGACCGCCAGCTTCCTAGCCCCATAGCCCCAGGGACTGCCTTCTATCCTGGGCTTTACTGTTTTAATAAAAGGCATGGGGGTCCTGCCCCCCACACAGATCCAGGGACTGCCGCTTCCCCGGGGCTACATTTAAAATTAAAATACCTCCCAGGGGCCCACCTCCTCCCTGGGGCTACCTTTGAAAAATTGCGTGGGGGAGCTTAAGACCCCCACAGGGGGTCCATTCAGACCCCAGACCGGGGGACCACCACTACTGCTTTAAAATGTGTTGGAGGGGGGCCAGTGGGCCCCTTCATTGAGCCCTCCATGGCCCTGGGGACTGCCAACCCTAGGGCCAGCTCCAGCAATGTTCTGGGGTGCCCACCTTGTAACATTGCAGTTTGCTATGGCATGGCGGGAGAGCTGCTCCCACCATGCCATAGAGAACTTCTACTTCACTTCAAGAAACCGAGAGTAGGAAATCTGCTCTGGCTTCCATGAAGCGAAGCAGAATTGCTTTTGGGACGAGGGAGCTGCCTGTTTGCAGCTCCCTCTGCCAAAAAGCAATGCTAGCTCCTGCAAGAGGCAGGGAGCTGTCAGGGACGGCTGAGGCCTTGGGCGCCCCGCGGTCCGTAATGATGTGGCCATGTCTTGGGGATGGAGTCTCCATAGCCGAAAATGGCCCGGGAGGGGGGCTACTCGACCCCCTCCCTTTTTTGATTTAAAAAAGAATTTGACCGGGCCCAGTGGGATGGGGTCCCTGGGGTAAGATGGGCCTCAGGAGGGAGGCCACAGAGCTCCCCTCCAAAAAATCTAATAAAATAAAATAAAGGGCTGGCCCAGAAGGATGGGGTCCCAGGGGCCAGAAGTGAAATAATCTCAATTTTCTTTAAAGTCTTTGGCATATTTGTTTTTGAGCTATGAGTGAGTTGTTAAGCCAAGGTTCCGATAGGGAAAGCCTGGGGCTTCGACGGCTAGCCGGAGGGGCCAATTGCAGGGTTGCAGAGTCAATCTAGGACTGATAGTTCGCTACTGCGAGGTCTAAGTCAGGAGAAGTCTCCTGTAATGATTCAGTGAGCAAGGTTTCTAATTTCTCTGCTAATATCTTATTCCATGGCCAACTGGTGATTACCTTCCCTGGGTATCTAGCGGACAATTTTTGTGAAAGTAAGATTTCAAACATAATCATTTTATGGTCTGACCATATTATGGGAAGGGAACTGGTCCATTCAAGGTTGGGATTGTCCAAAAAGATCTAATCCAGACAATGCCCTGCTGGGTGTGTTGGCCCTTTTACAATTTGTCTAAGTCCTATTCTGGCCATTTATTTGGTCAAGGAGTGCTTCTGTTTCTCAGTCAGAGATATTCTCCAAATGGAAATTAAAGTCTCCTAAGATGGAAATCTTGGACCCGCCAGCCTTGGCTGGCTTCCAAGAGTTGACCGATCTTGTCAAGAAATGCAGATTTAGTTCCGGGTGGATGATAGAGTAATATGCCATTGAAAGTATTTTGACTGTCTAATTCAATCTTAAAGGCCAAAGCCTCACAGTCTAGATTGTCTGGAAGAGACTTACGGAGGAGTCTGCATCTCCTCAATAAAAAAAATTACAAAGTGAATAGGCTAAGATCAATTTCTTAATGTTTTTGTGGCCAAAATGTCGTTTTGCAAATTGGCCTCATTGCCTATCACATTTTCCATGGAGAGCAAACAAGGTTTCCTATTTGAATAGAAATCTAGTCCTTTACCTTTTGTAAGTAAAAGAAAACAGGGCTAAAATTCAAACAAAATGTCGGGGCATGAACTAAAAAATAATGCTGGCCCGTGTTGATGTTTGTTTGGAGTTAGTTGACTGCACTTACTTGGTAAAATACATTTTCAGGAACTTGAATGGGAAATGTTTTATTTCAAATTAGATTATTAGATTTGATAAAATATCTAAAATTGAGTGTGTGTTGCTACCACAGATTTCTCCTACAGAACGTTTTATATTATAACTCTCAGATACAGTTCTCACTCTGAACTCTGGCACTTCTGTTACCATGTAAACAGCACCATACATGGGTCTACATTGCTTTGTGATGTAAAACTGATCTTGACCAATGAGGGACTCGCTGCATCTGCCAAGTCACAAAGGTCCAACATCCTCATGATATCTCTCATTGCTTTACTGCGATTGGTGTTGGTGGAGGTGTTTTCTAAGGTGTTGGTGGAGGTGTTTTCTAAGGTGTTGGTGGAGGTGTTTTCTAAGGTGTTGGTGGAGGTGTTTTCTAAGATGGCGGGATCATTGGTAAGTCAGGACTTATTTAGTCATAAGTGTAATATATTTCTGGACTAGCCAACCTTAAGGAGATGGTAATTCCATTTGGTTACAGATGAACCTCAGGTCATTTTCTACAATATCTTTGTACTTCACTGTAAAATAAGAACATTTTCTAAGGCACTATTGGGCCAATTCGTAAATCCGTTTTCTCATATAAGTTATGTGTGGAAAAAGTGATAACTTTGCAAGTAAGGTCTGGATAAGTGAGAGTATGCATATATTTATGCCCTGAGGTCATCTAAGACTACAAAAACACATTATTTGAGGATTAATTCACAATCAAAAGTTCAATGTTAAAAATGGGGAGGTGATCGTTGCCAAGTTAGTGTTGGGAGAATTGTGAGAGCAGACAATGTAAATGGCATGACCACCATTAGAGTTGAAGATTTGTCACTATTTCCAGACATTCGCAATGAACTAACCATACTTATCTGCACAGCAATTTGAAGGTGCTTGAATAGTTCTGTACATTCCAGAAAGGATAGGCAACAACAATGTTCTCACTCTAAATCAGAAGTAACCGCACAGCAGTAATGTATTCATACTTTTGGGTATTTCCTCCTGCTTTAGCACAGATCTCCAATGGGGGCAGTGTATAGACATTGAAATTTTACCTAGAAGCAAAAGATATATTGTATAAGAGATGTAAATGTTATCTCACAAGGAATACTATTTGATTTTGAAATATGTAATTAGCCTATATAATTTTGCTAATTTATAACAAGGCTAGCTTTAATTTCATTTGTCCTTGGTTTGAAATAGACACACGTGTTTTTCGAATTTGAGCACAATTAAGAAGGAATTTTATGAATTGCAAAAATGTGCCCTACAATCTGTGTTAAACTTAATGTGGTGATGTTTATTCGGTTGAAATATGCCCTTATTTTATTCTACTCTACCTGCCTAAAGTGTCTCGTTTGAGGCATATTTGTATGTGTTTATGTATATATGCATGTATGTAAGCAGTGCATTATTTGTAAACGAATAAGTGCCAGGCATCACAGTTTTGGTTAGATGCAGAAGGCCAGTGATACCAAACATCAGGGATGCCGAATACCAAGGCTTTCTAGCCTTGATTACACCTCATGCTACTTCCATCCACCTCTCTACATTCCTTGCCCCTTTATCTCACTTTCGTAGGTTCTTCTCACTTCCCACTTTCTCCCTTTGCCACTCCTTTCAAACTTTCTACTCCTCCTTCGTTATCTCTTTTCTTCATGGTCAAAGTCTGATCATGAAATATAAGTCTGGTTCCCGAAAAGTGAGTGAAGTTGAACCCCACCTGCAACCATCAGCTCAAATTAAGCCCTGTATGTAGGCAGTATTTAAACGCAGTGAAACTAGCCAATAGACAGAAACACTATGTACAGAGTCAAATACAAATATACATTCCATGTGTTATTGGAGGGACGGCTGGTTTCTATAAGTGAAAAGGGTGTGTTAATGGATTGTGGTTTAGATTTCTTTAATGAGTTGTGTCATCAGCTATTTATGAAATTGTTGCAGCTTTGGACAGTTGTGATGCATATGGCATTGCCCTCCAAGATCCTGGGTGCAAAGGTAGAGAAGTTCTGTTTTTGACTGAAAAAATACAAAACATCTGTTTGCATAAAGGAGCGGATTTGGCAGAATGGCTTTTATCAACTTTGGGAGGTTGGACGATTCTGTCAGCCGGATGGCACTTAAAACCTGTTCCCCTGCAAGGATCTCAAAAACGGTGGTTTATTTTATATAAAGTAAGCACTGAAGAGACTGTCATTTTAGACAGTGCTTGATTATCAATGGAACTTTAAAGAAAATAACAGCGTTTTCTAACATTTCTAAAGTTCTTGATGCAAAAGAACAAAGCACAGTAGTGTCACACAAATTAAATTAGCAACACAACAAACCCATAATCGCTTCCCAGGTCACAAAACATCAAGCACAGTAAAGCACAATAGTTAAACAATGAGAACGCCTGGAAGGGGGCAGGGGCCCCAACGGAGAGCGAAGCACAGGGGCAGGGGGCACACAACGGGCGAGGGGGGCATGAGTGGGTCAGGGCTGTGGCAGGCGTGTCGCATTGGCAGCACAAGAGACCAGGCAGGAATGAGGCAGAGGCCCATGCAAGGAGAACAGGAGGGTCGGGGACGCAAGGGGGGCAGGGGAGGCAATGAAGGGCAGGGGCAGCACAAGGGCAGTGGCAGCTCCATAGATGATGAAAAGTGGACAGGGGCGTGTACACGAAGACGTGGGGGCAGATAGAAGAGACACGGACAGGGTCTGCAAAGGGGGTAGAGTGGAGGGGTCAAGGACAGTGGCAGCAAATAAAGGGCAGTGGCAGTACAGGGGTAGTGGCAGCACAATCGTCCAGGGATAAAAAAAGGACAGGGGGAGGATTTAGGGGGCATAAGCAGAAATGGAGGACAACTGTTGCACAGGGAAAGTGGCTGCACAATGGAGCATGGAGGGAATGGCAGCTGCATGCACAGGGAGAACTGCAATGGATGTAGGGGCTGCAGGGGAGGGCAGCAAAGGGACAGTGGCATTAGAAAGTGACTGGGAGACAAGGGTCAGGGACACACATACTGAGTTTGCCCCAATTTGGCGTGCTTTTCTATTTATGCACCTGCTGGACACCCCTGGCAGTTAAGTTCTGCCTAGATAGGAATCGGATTCCTTTCCTCCTCCTCCTCTGTGTCCTTACAGTTCTGCACTACTCACAGCTAGGAGTTCCTCCAGCTACATGCTCTGATTCCTCTACGTAGTCAGCGTTTGTTTCGTGTCATCATTAATTACTATGTAAACAAAGCTCACTGTTGAGGCAGCTTGATTGGGTGCGTCAAAAGAGGAGTGGCTTCAGAGTCTTCTGGTAACAGCTGAGCACGTACCCTTCCACTGCTCAATCATTTGCCAGGATCTGAGTATTAATGACGGATCCCAAGTTTTCATCTTTAGGGAAAAGTGTGCACTCTCTTTTAATAAAAGTCTGGCGAATTCTGTCAGTATGCTTAGTTGTATTTCAAATACTTTTTAATTTATTTCGGAATCTATTTTAATTTTGTGAATAGGCTAAGATCTGTTTCTTAACTTTTTTGCAACCAAGTTTTCCATCTTTAAAATGGCCTCGCTTCCTGCGACATTTTCCATAATGCAAATAATGTTTTCTGTTTGAATACAAATCTGGTGTTTTACCTCATCTAAAACCTTTTTTAAGTAAAAAAAAACAGGGCTAAAATTCAAACAACATTTCGGGGAATGATTTAAATGAATAATATTGGCCCATGATGATGCTTGCTTGGAGTTAGTTGAAAACTCTTACATGGAAAAGCAAATTTTCAATACCTTGATTGAGAAATGTTGTATTTCAAATCAGATTATCAGACCCTATAAGATATTTAGGATTGAGTGTGTGCTGTTACCACAGGGTGCTCATACAGAAAGGTTTTTACTCTGTTGTTGCCATGGTGACTGACCACCTTATTTGATTCTACCTTGCTTTGTGATGTAAAACCGACTCATTACAATGAGGGCCTTACTGCATCCTTGGTGTCATGAGTGTCCAGGATCCTCATTATCTGTCTCATTTCCTCACTGGAGTTGCCTTGTGTTATAAACTGAGATCTTCTCAGAGAGAGGATTATTGACCCAATTCGTAAATCCTTTTCCTCATATGAGTTTTGCGTTGGAAAAAGTGACCACATGCAAATAAATATTTGATAAGTGACGGTACGTATATTTGTCATGCCGTGAGGTCATCTAAGACTGCATAATCCAAATTTTGGGAAGAATTATCTACAATCAAGAGTTACATTTAAACGTGGGGAAGTGCTTGTAGCCAAGTGACATTTTGGAGATTGGATGGTGTAAATAAATGGCATGGCCATCATTAGAGTTGAGGATTTGTCACGTATTTCCAGACATTTGCAATGCACTAGTCATACCTATCTGCTCTATTTTGGAACTTGAAGATGCTTAAATAGATCTGTAAACTTCAGAAAGCATATTCAGCTGCCCACTCTAAATCAGACGTAAATTTAGAGCAGTAATATGTTCATGCTTTTGGATATTTCCTCCTGCTTTAGCACAGATCTCCAACGGAGGCATAGGCCCACATGCATCAAGCATTTTTGTAGTCGCAAACGGTGCGATTCCTTAAAATCGTCCGTTTGCGAATGCAAAAGTGCTGTTTGGGATGCATCATGCCATTTTAGAAGTCGCATCTTTTTTACGATTTCTTAAAGTGCGATAGCATATAAGAAATCGCAATTGTGCGATTTCTTAAATGCTATGCATCATTTTAGAAAAATTTGCGATTTTTCAAATTGGAAGTGCAAATTACCACGAAGTTCAACTTCGTGGTAATTTGCGAAATTGTTTAAAAATACACAAAAATGTATTTTTTAAACTGTTAAGTTACAGACACACATGTCCTTAGGCCATGTGTGTATGTAACTTATACTGAAAAGTACATTTCATGGGTGCAGGGGGGGTTCATTTGGACCCCCCTCTCCACCCTTGAAATGCATTGATGAATTGCAATTGCACATTGCGAATTCGCAATTCCCGTTCATTCCTATGGGCATTTTGGCCCATAGGAATGGATGGGAATTGTGAATTCGCAATTGAAAAATCGCATTTTTTATGCATTTCGGTAAAAATAGCGATTTTTACCGAATTGCAAAAAAAATTCGAAAATATTCATGCATAGGCTTTTACGATTTCTAAATTGCGAATCGTTATTTTTCGCAATTTAGAACTCGCAAAAGCCGATATTGATGCATGTGGGCCATAGTATAGACACTGATATGTTACCTAGAAGCAAAAAATATATATTATATAAAAGATGTAAATGCTATCTCACAAGGGATACTGTTTGATATTGAAAAATGCAATTAGCCTATGTCATTGTGCCAATTTTTAACAAGGCTCGTTTTTGTTTACTTTGCCCTTGGTTTGAAATAAAGGCAAGGGTCTTACCAATAAAGAGAATCATTGGTAAGGAAATGTATGAAGTGCAAACTTTCACCCTACAGTCTGTGTAAATGTAATTTAATCACACTTCTAAAAATATGCCCTTATGTTGTGTTGCGTACCTTTAAGAATTGTTCTCGTGTTCATTCACGAGCTTTGCATGCACTTGTTATAGAATGTTATTATTCGATGGTGTATTCTATTTCCTTCGGTTGTTCTCATTGAATACACTGCGGTTTCTGAAGCAGCTGTTCAAGGGGAAGGATTGAGGAAAGGACGCTCCGTTGGTATCCTTTTATCTCAATAAATGATTCAAATCCATCATTCTTCTGGATCTTTACTTAACAAATTGGCGACGAGGATGGGATAGTGTGGAACTTAAAACGTATTGCAGTTCTTAAAAGTGACATTAATTTATACAAAAACACAGGAGTTTCTAGTTTGTCTAAGGGAATTTCATAACATTTCATCATTGAAGATGATCTTATTAAAAATCAAAATTTAAACACTGGGACTTGTGCAGCTAGTACTTCTAATGGTATGAATGGTGCTTCCACGGGAATGGATGGTGCTTCCACATCTGAAGGGGTAAATAGTGCTGTAATATCGGAAGAAATGATAAATGCTTCTACATCTGAAGAGACTAATAGTGATGTTACTTTGAAAGAAATGGATAATGTGGTTGTTGCAGGAACATCCAAGGCAATGGAAAATGTAGGTGTTGACAACAGTAATGTTACTAATTGTATTACTTCTGATTCTTCTGTGGTTACGTCTCATGATGCTATTACCAATGTTGATCGTTCTGTTAGAGCTAAATCTAAACCCACATGGTTAAAAGATTTCGTTTGTGATGACTTTTCTGATTAATGTTTTTTTTATTTTGTTTTTTGTTTTATTGTTTTATTAGGAGGAAGATGTGTTGTGTTGCGTACCTTTAAGAATTGTTCTCGTGTTCATTCACGAGCTTTGCATGCACTTGTTATAGAATGTTATTATTCAATGGTGTATTCTATTTCCTTCGGTTGTTCTTATTGAATGCACTGCGGTTTCTGAAGCAGCTGTTCAAGGGGAAGGACTGAGGAAAGGAAGCTCCGTTGGTATCCTGTTATCTCAATAAATGAATCAAATCCATCATTCTTCTGGATCTTTACTTAACACCTTACTTTATTGTGCTAGATTTTCATTGTGTCTAGTTCGAGGCATTTATGTATTTATGTGTTCATGTAAGTATATATGTATGTAGGCAGTGCCAGGCCCACCGTTTTGTTTAGATGCACATGGATGGTGCTACCGAGCTTCAGGCATGCTGAATACCAAAGATTTACAGTATTGATATTACCTTATACTTCTTTCATCGGCCACCCTACATTCCTTACCCCCTTATCTCATTATTGCTTGATTTTTTTTAATTCTTGCTTTCTCTCTATGTCATTGTTTTTCATCCTTTCTCTTCCTCGTTCCTTCTCTCTTTTCTCCCTTTCTCTATCTGCTTCTGGGTCAAAGTCTGATAATGAAATATAAGCCGGGGTCCCAGAAGGTGAGTGATGGTGGGCCTCACCTACAACCATCACTACAAATTAAGCACTGCATTTAGGTGGTATTTGAACAACAGTAATCAGGTACAAAGGCAAAGATACTCTCAATGCGTTATTGGATGCAAGGCTAGTTTCTATGAGTGAACGTTTACAGTTACTGTATTTTAAAGTAGATTACTTCAAAGAGTAGTGTCATCAGCTGTTTTAGAAATTGTTACAGTTTTGGGTAGTGCTGATGCACACGGCAATGCTCTTACAGACCCTGGCTCCTGGTGGGGTTTTACTTCTGTACTTAATATCTTGGAAGGAACTTACAATAAAGAATCTCAACCTACACAGTGGACTGTGCAACTTTCATTTACCACAACTTGGCGACGTTTTGAAGAGGATGAACCTACGTGTGAACTAAGGAAGCTTCTACATGAAAAGGAACTAAAGACTTTTTGGAATTATTCATAAGCAGTAAGGTAACGCCCAGCTGACCCCACCAGTGTCCTGTTTCATCTTGGACAGCCTGCACCTGGGTGTTTGTTTGCAAAGGATCCAACTGCTTTGATGGGACTTGTTGTCATCTTGCTGTCATCTGGATTGCCTCCAGCAACAAAAGCGTCTGAAACTCAGCTGGCCTGATCACCCTTTTGTGTTTTTTTTCGACTTTTGAGCCTTGACAGTTTGCAGTATGGCCATGGTTTGGTAGCCCATGAGCATGAGATGTGCCTACTTTATTGGATTTGCCCAGATTTAAACTGGATGTACCTTTGTGTGCATTAAGGAAAAAGAACTGTTGAAGCATTCAGGTACCAAAAGTCCAGGACCTTTAGACTTTAAGTTTGTTTTCAATTTTTGTTAACCCAAACTAACACCTCAGCTAGCCTGCAACCTGGGTGTTTGGGTTTCATCTTCTAAGACGCTGATGCCACTCCTCAAGTCTAGTGATTATATTGTCTACCGTCGTCTTCACTTTTTCAGTGGACTCTCCCTGCCTGTGTTTCTGGTAAGCACAAAACTGCATCGCAGCTCCTGTTATTTTTGCATCACTACTGTGACATCGTTTGGCTACTCCAGTCCTAATCTTGTGAAAGTGATTAGCGGTGTGTAAATGCAGCGCAGTTTCGGCGTCCTTTGTTAACGGTTGGTCCGCAGTGATCTTCTATGTTCCTCTGCTTCCTTCCCAATGATGACGTCTTTGGAATGTTCGTGGGAGTTAGCGACGATCTTCATGTCCTGATTCCTTCTTCTGGTGACGTTTTCCTACGAAGACACGTCAAGTGCACCATCCGGCGGAGGCGTAACAGCGTGCCGCCATCTTGGATTATTTCAGTGCTGTTCCAGTTATGCCTACGAGCGTGTTTGATGCTGTGGATTACGCCTTTCTGACAGAAGCATTCTTGTGGAGTTCCGCCTCTTGTGTAACGTTGCTTTCTGTCTTGTGTATAAGCCTTTGTGCACCGGGCTGAACAAAGGTGGGACCTGAGTAAAGAATTTCCAAGACGAACAATATTGCGGAAGTCATCACTGTTCCAGTGTTTCTTGCGGGACTCCATTAGGGACAAGGATAGCCTACACACTAGTGAATGGTTCCCGAAGTCAAGTCATTGCTCAAGACCTCGGGTGAGAGATCGCTCACGGGAGCTGATTTTATCTGTTATTTACACTTATATCTCTTACCTCGCTGCATGCTTTGTTTTTGCCGTATGTTTGGAGTGTGCTGATGTTTTGGTTCGTGTTGGACCGTGTCGTGAAGTCTTGTGTGGATTTGGTGAGATAGGTTGAGACCAGTCTTACAGTTTATCTTTGTCTGCAATGCCTTCTTTCTTTTGTTTTGTGTGTAGAGGGTAGGGGCACCCATTGAGAGAAAGTTTGAGAGAAGTTTTACAATTTCACTCTTTTCACAATGCCTGCTTTCATTTAGTTTGTGAGTTAGGTGTCAGTGTTTGTTGTTGACACTTGTGAGGGCGGTTAGTGTAACATTGCTCTGAATTTGTTTTTAGACGAGGTGTGTTTTAAGGGTCAATACCCTTAAGTAATTGTTGTCCTGGTGTACCCTATTTAGGGTAGGTTGTCTGCATGGGGGTAGCCAATGCCCGTGTTTGTGTCCTAGGGTCATGTAGTATCTTATGGTGTACCCTATCTTGGGGATGTTGATGTTTTTGTGTTCCTAGGGTGTGTTTCCTAAATTGTATTTTTGTTGAGTGTGGTGGTTTATTTGTGGGTAGTCAGTGCCCCATTCCAGTTCCCAGGTTTATTATCCTGCGGTGTACCCTACTTAGGGGAGGTGGTGTTTTTGTGGGTAGTCAACGCCCCATTTCAGTTCCCAGGTTTACTATCCTGCGGTGTACCCTACTTAGGGGAAATTGTGTATTAGGTAGGTGGTGTATTTGTGGGTAGTCAATGTCCATTTCAGTTCCCAGGTTTACTATCCTGCGGTGTACCCTATTAGGGGACGTTGTGTATTAGGTAGGTGGTGTATTTGTGGGTAGTCAATGCCCCATTCCATTTCAGTTCCCAGGTTTACTATCCTGCGGTGTACCCTACTTAGGGGAAGTTGTATTTTTGTGGGTAGTCAATGCCCCGTTTCTGTTCCCAGGGTAGGTTGTGTTTTTAAGGGTCAGTACCCTGTGTTGTTTCCTATTTTTGATGGAGATTGTTAAACATCATTTCTTTTTTACACTCTGCTTCTGTCAAAGTCTACCTGCCTGAGATTAGTGGCCAAGGGTTCATGTCGGTGGGACTTTGTAAGAAGTTTTATCATATTTTTCTCTGTCAGCATGTTTTTGACAGGTTGATCTTGAAAAGGGTTTGTGTCTACACTCGCCTTTGTTTATCAGGGTGTTTACCCTCTGGTTTACCCATTTGTGAGCGTGACTACCTTTCTTTGCTACTTTGGTCCTCATTCATCTAAACTATGCTTTTACCCTAAGGGAAGGGGATGTGGCATATAGTAGCATTTAGTTGTTTTTGTTCATTTAAAATCTAGCATGTTATTGTATTTCTGTTCATGCTAATGATATCTCATGCTGTACTTGTTGCTTTTAAAGTACTTTGCAGATTGTTACTTTATTCTGTTCTTACTCCATAAGGGAAGAGGATGTGTAGTAAATGTCCTCTCCACTGTTCTTCTCTACATAGACTGTACTATGATATCTGTGACATCATAGAATGCCTGGCTGTCCCTCTGGCTCACAGTGCCTCTCTGTAACTTACTGTGGCAGTTGGTCATCTCAGGCTGAGCTGCTAACAGCTGGCTCCTGGTGGGGTTTTACTTCTGTACTTAATATCTTGGAAGGAACTTACAATAAAGAATCTCAACCTACACAGTGGACTGTGCAACTTTCATTTAGCACACAGTGCATATATACAATTTACAATATCATATTTATTAAGCTCATACTCCATCTCTCGGATCAACTATTCCACCAAGAAATATAGATATATATTTTTTGTATAAAGTGCTGTATCAGGCAATAAGGAGGCTATTACGTTGTCAATGGCTACATTAAAGTGAGTGTGCAATATATAAATGTACAATTTGCAATGCCAAATTTAATAAACCCGTACTCTATCTCTCGGATTAACCATTCAGGAAGAATAAAATATTAGATTTTATATAAAATACTTGCATCAAACAATGAGAAGGCTGTTAACATTCATAGGCCCTCATACCAGAGTTCTGCTTCTTAATAATCCTACAAGCCGATATACTGTACATCAGGATAAAAATACATCGTTAAAATGGTACTAAAATACGCATACAGTTCATATAGAACACCTTCAGTTAAAAAATGGAGTGTACACAGATTTAATCATCATCTTTGGGAGTTAGTTTTAGGGATACTCTTCGGGTACACCACATGGAAAATAAGAAGCCTGCCACCGAAAATGGTATAGGGAGGCTAGCATCATTTTTCAGTATCCTGAAAGCCTCTGAGCATTACCTAGTTCCCAAATTTCTGCATATCTGGATCAACCATAGTTTTCTCGCTTTCTTATATCCAGTGCAGAAAAAAAACATGCGGTATTCTGATTCTTCTGTGCTATTACAGGGCGGGCAACTCAGAGTTTGTGAGCCCGCCCATTTATCCGTAAAAGCATGCAGTGGCAGTACCCCTTGCCTGAATTGAAATAGAGCTTCCTTGCGGCAGCCGGCTTGATGTTGTTGAGTACCGGCTCAAATCTGTACTGCTCTTTAATTTCCAAAAAAGCTGCAGTAAGCTTGCCTAATGAATGGTTACCCTGTAGTTGTGCAAAGGTGTACGCCCAATAACAATCCTTTAGCTCGTTCCTTGACACTATGGGACATGTCATTTCTGGATTGTCCCACAGATTAGCCTGTCCCATGGTCATGAAAGTGTTCCGGATATGGGTAAGCCATGGTAGTCTCCCCGCCCCAGATATACTCATCACCTCTCTTAATTCTTCCTTATACTCAACCAGTTCTCGAGTGACCCACAAGCGTCGCCAGAATAAGAGAGGTCTGAGGGAAACTTCTTCCACAATTGACCTGACCCCCCAAATCTAGTCCTAGCGGTATGAGAGGGGAGTTACGGGGGAGACCAAACAATTGTTTAGCAAAGGTGTTTCCTGCTTGTGTAAGGCTATCAAGGTGACAGTGACCCCACATTTCTGCTCCGTATAGGACATGGCTTTTGTAGTTCGGACTGGACTGTTCCCATGGGGCACAGGGTCAGCGCTGATTTGCATATCGCCATTGTCTAACCCAGGGTGGTGTGGAGTGGAAAAACGATGGATTTGGGCCCAGATCTTTGGACTGGGGTGAATGTGTGACATTGATCCACATTCTGTCCATCATTGTTGTGTTTGCAGTTACCGCTCTAAGTGTACTGGGGATGCTCAGACGTGAGTCCCAGGCACTCCACACCACTGGAATCAAGCTAGCCGGGCTGAAGAGAGGTGTTACCTCGAAACTGGGCCGGTCCTCGGATGCTTGTTTCCGTTCTGGGAAGGACATGGCTTTTGTAGTTCGGACTGGACTGTTCCCATGGGGCACAGGGTCAGCGCTGATTTGCATATCGCCATTGTCTAACCCAGGGTGGTGTGGAGTGGAAAAACGATGGATTTGGGCCCAGATCTTTGGACTGGGGTGAATGTGTGACATTGATCCACATTCTGTCCATCATTGTTGTGTTTGCAGTTACCGCTCTAAGTGTACTGGGGATGCTCAGACGTGAGTCCCAGGCACTCCACACCACTGGAAGCAAGCTAGCCGGGCTGAAGAGAGGTGTTACCTCGAAACTGGGCCGGTCCTCGGATGCTTGTTTCCGTTCTGGGAAGGACATGGCTTTTGTAGTTCGGACTGGACTGTTCCCATGGGGCACAGGGTCAGCGCTGATTTGCATATCGCCATTGTCTAACCCAGGGTGGTGTGGAGTGGAAAAACGATGGATTTGGGCCCAGATCTTTGGACTGGGGTGAATGTGTGACATTGATCCACATTCTGTCCATCATTGTTGTGTTTGCAGTTACCGCTCTAAGTGTACTGGGGATGCTCAGACGTGAGTCCCAGGCACTCCACACCACTGGAATCAAGCTAGCCGGGCTGAAGAGAGGTGTTACCTCGAAACTGGGCCGGTCCTCGGATGCTTGTTTCCGTTCTGGGAAGGACATGGCTTTTGTAGTTCGGACTGGACTGTTCCCATGGGGCACAGGGTCAGCGCTGATTTGCATATCGCCATTGTCTAACCCAGGGTGGTGTGGAGTGGAAAAACGATGGATTTGGGCCCAGATCTTTGGACTGGGGTGAATGTGTGACATTGATCCACATTCTGTCCATCATTGTTGTGTTTGCAGTTACCGCTCTAAGTGTACTGGGGATGCTCAGACGTGAGTCCCAGGCACTCCACACCACTGGAATCAAGCTAGCCGGGCTGAAGAGAGGTGTTACCTCGAAACTGGGCCGGTCCTCGGATGCTTGTTTCCGTTCTGGGAAGGACATGGCTTTTGTAGTTCGGACTGGACTGTTCCCATGGGGCACAGGGTCAGCGCTGATTTGCATATCGCCATTGTCTAACCCAGGGTGGTGTGGAGTGGAAAAACGATGGATTTGGGCCCAGATCTTTGGACTGGGGTGAATGTGTGACATTGATCCACATTCTGTCCATCATTGTTGTGTTTGCAGTTACCGCTCTAAGTGTACTGGGTATGCTCAGACGTGAGTCCCAGGCACTCCACACCACTGGAATCAAGCTAGCCGGGCTGAAGAGAGGTGTTACCTCGAAACTGGGCCGGTCCTCGGATGCTTGTTTCCGTTCTGGGAAGGACATGGCTTTTGTAGTTCGGACTGGACTGTTCCCATGGGGCACAGGGTCAGCGCTGATTTGCATATCGCCATTGTCTAACCCAGGGTGGTGTGGAGTGGAAAAACGATGGATTTGGGCCCAGATCTTTGGACTGGGGTGAATGTGTGACATTGATCCACATTCTGTCCATCATTGTTGTGTTTGCAGTTACCGTATAGAGCAGCACCTCTAGCTTGGAGCTTGTATATTTCCAATACTGGGCCCACCGGTTTATAGCTAGAGTTTCGAAATACCTTGGTCAAGCCCCCTGTTGTTTGTGCTTGCTTCAAGCTAGTTTTTTTTATTTGTGCACCCCAGTCAATTTTTTCTGTTATCACTATGCCGAGATAATCAAAGACAGATACCCTCTCTAGTGGTCTGCCGAGTTTGGTCTGGGACTTTTGGCTGAGTTAAACAACATAACTGTTGTTTTTTGTAGGTTAATGTCAAGCCCCCTTTCCTTTTAAAAGGCATCAAATTTATTTAGAACCCTCTGTATACACACAGGAGATTTTGATAATAACAGGTCATCCTCGGCAAACATCATGGCTGGGATATTACGTGCTGCCAACTTAGGTACATCTAAATTCTTCCTGGTATTCAAAAAGTCAACTAGCCCATTTATAAAAAGTCTCAAATGGGTTGGGGCAAGGATGCATCCCTGGCAGACACCTCTACCTACAGGGATGGGAGTGGTGAGTTCCCCGTGTTTGCCAAATCTAATTTTATACCGGATGCCCATCTCTAGCAGGACTGCCCACAACTTGTCTCTTGGCACCAGATCAAATGCAGACTTCAGGTCCACAAATATTAAATAGAGGCTGCCACCCTCCATACACACAGTATTCCAGTGTAATAATTGTAGCCTGAAGATCTGATCCAGTGTGGACATTTTTCCTCTGGACCCTGCCTGGAACGGGCTAAGTATTTTATACTCCTCCATCCAGCTCTGCAGGCGGAACAACAGCCCACATGCAAGCATTTTTGGCTAACATCAATAAGGCTTAAGGGGCCTATAATTTGTGGGTAGCAACGGGAATCCCTTTTTATAAACTGGTATTATTTCTGCCCCGGCCCAACTAGCAAGAATTGCCGTGCCTTGCATGACGGCGTTAAATAAAATCAAGAAATATGGTGCCCAGATAGTAGGTTCACTGCGGAAAAAGTCCCCGGGTATCTTGTCTAACCCTGGTGCCTCATCTGGTGCTATTTGACTTAAAGCACCAGTTACCTCTTTAAGTGTTATCTTCGGGGTATCGTCTTCCACTCTAGGCGTGGGCGTGAGTGTATTGGAGCATTCGGCCTGAGAGGGGTAACGTTCATTATCCACTACATCAACCTCTATTCTACCCTCGAGTAGAGAGACTCAAAATGGTCCTTCCACACATCTGCCCCTAAATTTGGCTCTATTGACGGTTTTCCTTCGGAACTACCCATGTTTATCATATTCCAAAATGTCCTCTTTTCATGGGTGCCCAAGGAACTTCTCAAGGTTTCCCACTTATTGCTTTCCCACCCTTTTTTTGCCTCATCAATACTAGTTCAATAGGTCGCTCCATTGATTTTAATCAGAGGTCTATCATTAGCCTTAATGGCAGAAATCAGAGCTATTTTGGCCTTTTGACATCTTTCATTATACCAAGGATGACGGGGTATCCTATTCTAATTTTTTTAATTGGGAAGAAAAAGTCAGCCATGGTGGTTGTTAGCCTAGTATGGTATAGGGCGACCTTCAATGGTTCAATTGAGGTGCTGTCTGTTGAAACACGGTTTATCTTTGATCATACCATCTAAGGACTCATACTGGCAGTTAAAGTCCCATCCTAGGATCACCAGGTGGTTATCTGGAATAGTAGCGAGACAATTTGGTAGCCCATCAAGTGTCTTTGACTCATGACTACGGCTAACTGGTCTCGAGTAGACATTCATTAGGGTGACTGTGATACTTGATGGAAAGTTAAGGAGGACACACAGAATGTCATTTGAAGCTGTTTGTAGCTGTATAGCTGTGCAACCCAAATGTACACCCACCCAGACACAATACCCCCCAGAGGGCCTCCCCTTTCACCCCAATGACTCAGCTATGCTTTATGTATCGTAGCCTAATTTAGGGATGTCCCCCCTTGCCCATGTCTCTTGGAACATACAGAGCTCATATTGCTCAATACAACTTCCCCAATTGGGATTATCCATCTTGGTGGCTAGACCAGCTACGTTCCAAGATAGGACTCGCAGCCTCGATGGATCCGGCCAACTATCTATGACAGCAAGTTCAGGGGAGGGTGGGTGCGGAATCCTGCCAGTACACAAATGTAACTTCTGGGTCGGCTCATTGATGGAGATAGAAGATTGACTGTTAGTTGTAGCCATGTTACATCCATCAATTTTGTCCCTTAATGTCCCACTCAACCATACGCTGTTCACACCCTCTCCTGATGTCATAAACTGGCCTATGTTCTCCCCTACTTGGATAGTTTTCACCTGTAACTCGCCCTGATGATAGTGTTCCTTTAACCCAAACCCCTTGAGCTTGAGTCAATCTACTCCTTCTAGAAGGGGCATATTCTCAAGAACATGTGATAACCATTACAAAAGTAACTTAACACAACTTCCAACATCCCAGTCTATCGCGGGAAAATGACGCTGTGTTAACTAAGCATTCTCAACACGGCGGTACCATGCGATAGTCTCCAGATAACGCGTCAAATGACCACGTTAAAATCAACGCCACACCGCAAAAATGCGAAGCACGAATGCAAACAATATTGCGATGACAAAAAGCAGCAAAAACCAGCAAATCCCACAAGTCTTTCGGGAAAATGCACTATAGAAGCTACAAAAACAGCACACCAGAAACAATCCAAAGTGGCGTAGCAACATGGATGCACCATGACCGTGGGCAGAGTCAAACGCTAACTCCACAACCCCCACTGACCAGCAGCAAGGAACAACGGAGTCGGGGAAGGCCAAGGAGAAGAGGGAGAGGAAGACGGGGTGCCGTCCGCAGCAAAACCAGATCAGAGTCACAGAGGTAACAGAAAACACTACCATCAACTGACCCACAATTAGACCACCGTGAATGCAGTCAGAGTGTCGAGGAGGCCAATGGAGGAGGCCAAGAGGCACTGGCATGATGTGAAAACCTAAACCAGGCACAAAGCCGCTGCCAAGAGAAAGGCAGCAACGGCACAGGAGGTGGGAGTCCTGTGCCACAGGAGGAGCTGGAGGAAATGGAGGCCACAGTCATCAGTGTGGTGACGGTGCAAGAGGTGGGAGTATGGTCACAGCTCGAGAGGAACGGACACAACATCAACAGGGTGAGCAACGACCAGGGACTGGGGGGCGGGGGGGAGATGGGCACAATGACACACATGCACAATGATGTGTAGCACACTGCACACCCACAATGACCCTGGATCATGTCCCTGACCCCAGTGGCACTTCAGCACACACACATAGCAATAACAGCACATCCCATGACAATGCTGTACAAAGTGCAACACCGACACTGCAGAACAGGGGACACAACTGGGTCCGCTCATGCGCAGACACATGCCAAACACCGAACAGAGAAGGAAATCGTTAGATTCATACCTACGTGTACAACCTCACAACCCACGGGCATAACGAAAGTTTAAGGGCCCCCCCTGTGATGTACACAGAGAAGCCCCCGCTCCGGATTTAATTCAGTGCACTCAGACCTGAGGACTGGTCTGAGAGGGCCCCCTGCAGCTCGGGGACCCCTCCGCACCGCAGGGGATGTGGGGGCCTGTGTTACACCCCTGTCACATCAGTCACGAAGTCCAAAAGTCCACTATCCCACATACATTTGGCAACACCGCCAAAACAGTCACAATGTACATTGTCATACAGTCTGCATGTCAACAAGAACAATGTGCAAATATACATGTCAACACAATGTTAACATACACCTCCCCTTCACATTTCAGAGGGACAAGGAACACCTCCAGCAGAGCAGACCAGGCAACCCATCAGTGATGCTGGAGAGGACCACCAAACCTTTGACCCCGTGCCCTACAACAGCTGATGGACATCCCAGGCAACCCACCACCAGGGAAGACAAGCTACATAGAGGAGAACCCAGCCCCTGCACAGACCACACAGCAGGAAGCACCCGCAATCATGGCTGACACCCAACACGCCACCGAGGAACACATCGCATACAAATTGCTGGTGTCAGAATGCCGAAAGGAGTTGGTCGAACAGGAGCTGGTGGGGTCAGGGCTCATGGAAGCCGAATAGCATTACATATAGGTTCTCCAAGTCCCATCAGGGCAAACCTGCACCCCACAAAGGAGACCCACACTGCGACAGAGACACATGCATTTGCACATTTCCAGTACTGAACCACGCCCAGAGTCCCGGAATTACTATTCACACACCCACGCTGGACCTCCATACAATGGCCCAGCACACTCCCCTTACGTAATGAGTGGCTGACGACAAAGCTACATGTCCAAGCACTAACACGCTGCCTGCGAGGACATGGCTGTGTCTGCTGCACACAGCACAATGTAATGTTGTAGGGCTCAGGGCTCTCATGCACACATAATGACCACACTGACACAATCAGAAAGTTTGTGGAACTGGCTACGGGCACGTGTTCCCGGCCCCTTTATTGGCAGGGTCACTTGTAAAGTGACACCTGTGCTGGATGTGTGTGGTGAGTGTAAGCCACCCTCACAGAGTGGTTGGTGCTGGCAACAAATACAACAGTGCACACTATGAAGATGGAAACAGTTAACACCAGCATTACAGAGACAACTGTGGAGCATCATGGAGGTAGCCGGAGCAAGTCCATAGGTCACACAATGAGCAAACAGAAGTGTCCGTGAGTTGCAATGCATTGAGGTTGGGGCACCAGAGCTGAGCAAACTCATGCAAACAAAATGTCTAGGATTGGGTCCCTTCGGGATATTTCTGATGCTGCTGCACCGGGGGAAATCACACCTGCATCATCGTCCCAGGTCTGCCACACTGCCTGAGGAGACATTGCTGCGTGAACTCGCCACAGCACATAACCAAAACAATAATGGATGATGACTCGTGGTGCACTGAGTTAGTGGCACCTGGAGTGCTGAGCAGGGGATCAGGCAGATGATGACATCCACGACAGGTCTGAGCAACTCCGTTAGCCTGCCAGTACCACTGTTTCGACTCTGGCAGATGGTGGTTGGTGTTGGCCCTGGCGATGGTGGCGTGTGCCTCCTGCGGTGATGTGACGCCCTTGCCGATCAGGACTCGATTTGATGTATGAGCCCTGGTGGTCCGCAGTTGAGGCCGGAGGCAGCGGACAGCGCAGGGCCACATACACATGGCGTCAATGACCCCAAGACCACCGTCTCAGAGGTCATCCAATATTCATTCAGACAGGCTTCCTGACTTGAGCTGCACAGAGTTAGTGGCCCCTGGATGCACAGCTGCTGGCAAAGGCATCCCGCCATGGGAAGGTGCCTTGCGGTGCACTGAGGCAGGGCCACGCGGACTGAGCGGGTCCTCATCGATTTCCGAGGTAATTGTGGCAGGGGGTTGCGGGGGACAGTGGAAGATGTCCCGCAGGACATGATGCAGAGGGCATAAGCAGTCCGGAAGCAGCAAATGGAGGAGTGGAGTGCTACAGCCTCGTTTCCACCAACATTTCGTTATCAGCTACATGAGAATGAAGACAACTCACAGTCCATTGACTCAGACGCCACCAAAGTTCAACCAGAGAGTGTCCATGAATGTTGGGGAACAGACTTAGTGTCACCGTGGCTGAGAGGGGTGCAGTCTGCGATGATACCAGTACAATGATATGAACTCCCCCATTGCTAAATCAGGACTCAATCCCAAATGTGTGATCTACTTGACCGCAGTGAAGGCCGGAGGCAGCGGTCAGCAGAGGCCCACAGCCACTTGTCGTTGGCTCGCGATGCACAGAGTCAGTGACACCAGGGTAGTTGTCGGTAGTATTTGATCACTTCTGTAATGATGATCCTTTTTCCCTCCTGTCTGCAACGCGTTTTCCTCTTCACCTCTCCAAGCGTGCAATGATATGTACTCTGCCATTGCAAAATCACTGCTCAGTTCCAATCGTGTGACCTACTCGGGCGCAGCGTAGGCCAAGAGCAGTAGTCTGCATGGGCACACAGAATCGTGCGGTTGTGATGCACTACTAAGACCTGGTGGCACCACATCGAAGGGAGTATAGTGACATCAAATCTGCCATAAATATTGTTGTCTGCCATAGTGTAATCAAGACACAGTTCCAAATGTATGACCTACTAGTCGGCTGTGTATGCCGATAGAGTACGTCAACGAGAAAGGAGTACTGCGGGCATTGCTCGCGGAAGCCATGATGGTCGTAGAAGGTTGCCAGGTTTGCGTGCCTTGGGCATGGGACTTGCACCGGCACGTGGTGGGCCCTCTTCGATACATGCCGGTGTCGGCAGGTGAGCAGTGAGGCCTGGTTGTGCAGGGGCGGGCAAGTCGGGTTCGGGAACAAGCGGCCTGGGGTGCTGCAGGTGCACAGGATCGCATGCCACACCGCTCACGGTGACGGCGTCGGCTTCGTGGCGGGCTGAGGGGAGCCACCCTGGCAGAGACGTTGGGCATTCTGGAAGAGGCCCAAACCCAGAGCTACGTGCTTTTTATTCACACCCCAGCGCTGGCCTGGCGTACGCCGGGCCAGCCAACTCTGCTCACGCTTACGGGGGACATAATAAGCTACATTTCCGCTTGCTTCCACAGTGGCTGAGGTGACATAGTTGCATCCACTATTCACTACACTCCATACACTAGCGGTGTATGTCGACATGAATATGTGTGTGGTCTGCATACTGCAGTCTGGCCATCACATCCACGCCACACTTGGCAATGGGTACCTTCTCATTCATGGGTCACTCTCCTCCTTCACACATGCCTGGTTCTCACTTTTCCCCACATTCTGCTATGGTGTGGCTGAGGTGCCATGACGTTGATGGCTCATGTACATGGCTGGCCCAGGTTCCCACAGTAAGTTGTGCTGTTGTGTCTGGTGGGCATGATGTTTGGCATGTTTATTTATTTTATTTATTTATTAAAAGTTTTATATAGCGCGAACAAGATCTTACCAGATATCAGAGCGCTTCACAGTAGGGTGAGTAGACATAATAATTGGGTACAGTATAGTGCACGGTAGCATAATAGGATAACAATCATGTGCAATAAGACACAGGTAAACACTCAGCTAGACAGTAGAATAAGGTGGTGTAGAGTCTTTGATCTAACTAAAATAGAGATCATGAGGTAGCAGAGAACACTCAAATAGACAAAAATATAAGACAGTGCTGAGTCTGGGCTAGCTACAATACAGGTCTAGAGATAATATTAAACATTCAAATAGACATTAGGATAGGGTGGTGCAGAGGGACTCTGATCCAGCTGCCATGGAAATGTTATATGTGAGTTTGTAACATGTGCATTACCAGTGTTGTAAGTTACATGACTGTGGAGATGAGGTGTGTGTTGTGTTAATTTGGTACTTGACAACGAGCAGTGCGTTTCCATGTGTGCCATCCTGGTAGCGCTGGTTGCTGATGGACTGTCGGCAGATGAAGGAATCATGCACACTGCCTGGGTGGTTGTCATCGACGTTGGTGGAGATTTCCCTGGGGACCACTATTCATCGACGTTGGTGGAGATTTCCATGGGGACAGCTATGACCTGCACATTGATGGGATGTGTGTGCTTTCTGTTGCGGTTATTGTATGCAGTGTTGCCAGGGGGCACCAGTAGGACACATGTGCAGTCAATTGCACCCACAACTTGAGGGGAGTCAGCTATGGCGTAGACGCCTTGCTTGGTCTCCAGCTGTTCCTGTGCAGTGTGAGGAAATTAGAGGTCCCGGGGTGGCAAGCTGATGATGACATCCAGGATAGGTTTGAGGAACTTTGCTAGGGATACTCTGACTCTGGCAATTGTTGGTTGGTAGGTACCAGAGGCCAACAGGTGCAGCAGGGCCAGCAACTTTGTCTGCAGTGGGATGTTGGTTGTCCCTTTGAGTCTGCGGTGTGTAATGTCATTCTCTGGTTTTGGGTGTGTGAGGTTAGTCCGTTTTCAGGGGGTTGCTGTCTTTGCCTGCGTTGCCTCCGTTTTGTGCCCGGGGGAGGAGGTCCGGGGGGGTGTGGTCCTGGGGATGGTGGCGGTGGGTGTTGTGGCCCTCTTGGGTGACCGGGCTGCATGATCAGTGGCTCCAGGGCATCTGTTGCCCTTCAGGTGTTGCTCTGGGCTGGGCTCCCTTTTGTGGTGCAGTCTGTCGTCCGACTTTACACCAGGTCCGAGCAGGTTTTAATTTCCTGCTGCTAACGCGCCTTATCGCATGTTTTGTGGTTTTTTCGACGGTCTGGCTGGTCTTGAGAATGTTGCAGAGTGGTGTTGTCGCGGTTTTTGACACAGGAACGCCTACTCTGCATCTCATTAGCGATAGTTGCCGGGGTAATTTGGGGAGATGTTTTTTGCAGCTGATATCACAGGTAAACTGGTGATATGGGCTATCACCTGCTTGTGAATAAGGCATTAGTTTTATTGCAACTTTGGCTGCGATAAAGTCCCGATAACACGGCGAAAGTTTCTTGAGAATATACCCCTCAATATTTTTGTTGTGGGAATATTGAAAAGTGGCTGCCTAGGCCAATCGTAATCTAAGTTATCAGTTTAAAATTTTTGATTTAAAGGTCTCCCCTCCAAACCATTTTGTCTCCAGTCATCCCTACTTAGGATTGCTCGGGCAACTAGTGGATATCTAAAATTTATCACTATGCAGTCTTCCTGCATAACCTTGGGTCTCCAGCCCACTCAGCCGACTCTGCGAGTTGTTAGGATCTCTCCTGCATCCTCATAATGAAATTGCTAATGATTGGCTAACTAGAACATGCATTTATTTTTTAGATCCTGGTGGGATAAATTTTTCCCCCTCCCAAGCTCGGGAATACCTGTCAGAACTACAACATAAGGTATTGAGGCAGATGGTAGACTAATGCACGGCGGGGGAAGATTTTATTTGTTTCTATGCTTTTAATGAGTCCTACCCCCTTTCGCTGTCTGCTTTCTTGCCATTGTCTACTGTTATGTGGATGTACAGGTGTTAGATTGGCCCTACTAGAGCTTGTAATACTCTGTCTGGCTTGATTTGGGGCAGTAATGGAGGGGGGGCCATTCTGTACAGGGGGAGCGGCAGCCATCTTGATACTGGATGCAGCCTGGGCTTCTTGACCACTGTCAATCCCTTTCCTCTCGTGTGTTACTCCTCTACTACCTGCCCGGTCCTCAAGCAACATAGTCAACTTATCAACTCTTTCTACCAGCATTTTGAGCTCATCCTTTACAATAGCCCTTCTTGAGTTTGTAAGTCCACCACTAAATTTGTGACCTATGCAGGATGTTCATTGGCCGTTTTGATACTATTGGATTAACCTCCCTCCCCAATGTCTGTATCGTCCATAATTTCTTCTGCAACCTTCTTCCTTTTCACCCCCATTCTCGCTGATGCTTTAGGTTTTCCTTTTTTCACATGTCGGGTAGGTGCGACCCCGGTATTTAGTTCAACGTTAGGTACTTTGTCTATAGTTGCCTGGGCCTTGGGGTTGTCACTAGCCAAGTGTCCCGGTGCTTGCGATATATCCAAATCTATCAAAGGAAGGTCCAGGTTTGGGGTGAGTGATAGCAGTCTCTCAGGCCGCTCTATTTCTGTTGCCACCACTCCTATTACTCTCTTTAACATCCTGTCAATGGTGGTGAGTTGGGCTTTAGGTTTTGGTTTTTGGAGTGCTGTTTGTTTCTTATCCAAAAACAACAGTTGATGGACAGAATGCAGAACAATGTCATACATTCACCCCAGTACAGAGATCTGGGCCTAAATCCATTGTTTCTTTGCACTCCACACCACCCCAGTTCAGACATGGCCATATGCAAATCAGCCTTGACCCTGTGACTCAGGGGAACAGTCCAGCCCAAACTGCCGAGCCATGTCTTTCCTGGACCGGAATCAAGCATCCTAGGACCGGTTTCTGGCTATCAGCCGTCTTCAGCCAGGATAGCTTGACTCCAGTGGTGTGGAGAGCATGGGACTCACGTCTGAGCATACCCATCCCACTCGGGGTGACAAATGCAAAAACAACAGTTGATGGACAGAATGCAGAACAATGTCATACATTCAGCCCAGTACAGAGATCTGGGTCTAAATCCATCTTTTTTTTGCACTCCACACCACCCCAGTTCAGACATGGCCATATGCAAATCAACCGTGACCCTTTGCCTCATGGGAACAGTCCAGCCCGAACTGCCAAGCCATGTCTTTCCTGGACCGGAATCAAGCGTCCTAGGACCGGTTTCTGGCTATCACCCATCTTTAGCCGGCTGTAATGCCAGAAACCGGTCCTAGGAAGCTTGTTTCCAGTCCAGGGAAGACATGGCTTGGCAGTTTGGGCTGGACTGTTCCCATGAGGCACAGGGTCAGACTGATTTGCATATGACCATGTCTGAACTGGGGTGGCAGAGTGGGCTAAAGAACGGTGATGGATTAAACCCAGATCTCTTGACTGGGTGTGAGTGTTTGATTGGTTTAGATTCTCCGTCCATCACCACCCCCTTTTGTACCGGTTTGTTTCTTATCAGCACAGATTCCCTTACCCATTTTTCCTCCTTTCTGCTTACTTTTTTGATGCTGTGGGGTCACCACTTGTGTTCAATGCAAGCAGTAGGGCAGCTGCTCTTTTCTAAGACTTATACTACTTAGCTCCATATAAAAATCAAGCAAACGATGGAGCCCACCGATACAGTAGGATGTATAGAGGGTTATTTGGCCACTGACCTTAAGCCAAGCGATATCCAGTGAGCAAGTCTGCTTATTTCTTTGGCAGGGACCAAGGGGGCGGCCCAGGCCAGCCAAGATCGGCCGCTAATGGACGCAGACGAGCCCGCCTTTGACCCGGGCACACCTGCGTGCGTCTCGCGCTGCGGGAACTACCACAGCTTTAATGTGCCTCCAGGCAGAGGAAGAGGTATCTCTGGCCCCACAGGCTGCTGGGACTCTCAGTCTTTGCTGCTGATACTGGCCGTTCCCCTCATGGAGCGCATGTCGGTCTTCCTGGGCTTCCGGTGCTGTAGGAGCCCACCACGGCTTTAATGCGCCTCCGGGCACAGGAAGAGGCATCTCTGGCCCCACGGGCTGCTGAGACTCACAGTCCTTGCTGCTGATACTGGCCGTTCCCCTCACGGTATGCGCGTCAGTCTTCCTGGGCAACAGAACAAACCCATTATAGCTTCCCAGGACACAAACCAATAACCAGAGTACAGTCCAATAGCAACACCATCAAAATGACTGGGAGGCCCCAAAGGGGGGCTGGTGAAGCACTGTCAGCTTAACAAACCAGGGAGGATGGGGACATGAGTGAACTATGTAGGAAGGTGGAATCTGACTGCATGGTTGCCTCCACTTTTTTCCTTGTGTTTTGCTGTTTTTTTACTTAGATTGGCTGGGATCCTGCTATTCAGGACCCCAGCCTAACTGCTTCCTCTCTAAAATGATTGCATGTACTTTAGGCACACTCCAGAATGGATTCTCGGGTACCCTTATAAGGCCCTAGTATATGGTATACTATGTACCCAGGGAATAGGTACCCCAGAGGCCTCTCAGGGCCTGCATCATGTATTATGCCACCCTGAGAGACCATTCAAACTGATACCACAGGTCTGCTACTGCAGCCTGTGTAAGGTGGTGCCTGCACCCCTTACTTAGATATAGGTTCACTATATCTATCATATCACTACACATATAAACCTATCAGTCACCCCTATGGCAGGCCTTATCAATCCTGAAGGCAAGGTGCTGGGTTTTGTGTGAGAGGGTGCCCATGCATGAGCAGAGCCCCTCTGCAGCCTTCGGAATCTATCCTCCGGGGTTGTTAGTGATGCAGCCTAGACCATATACTTTTAAGTGCATTATAACCTCACGGCAAATGTTAACTTTTAAATGGCTGCACAGAACCATGTTGTGTTTGGTGTCAAACACCTTGGAATCATACCTCCACACCAGTAACTGGTGTGGGAGGTATGATTCCCCCATGGTAGAACCACTAGTGTGGGGCACCGGGCTACCCGGTACCAGCTTTCCTTAACCCTGGCATCAAAAAATGGATGCTGCAGACACAGACACGAGTCTGGCCTCCTGCTGCTGGACGAAACTCCGGCAGGGGAGGCCTGGACAATAGGTTTCCTGTCACAGGGAGGTGCAACCACCTCCCAGACAGGCTTTAGTGTATTGGGACTCGGTGGGTGCACTCCAAGAGTGCTTTGAAGTCTGCACTGGGGACATATTTGGTGTCCCTGTGCATAGCCCAGTTCAAATTGATTGCAAGGGCTACCAGCCCCTGCTCTGGCGCGAAACTGGACAATGGAAATGGATGTAGCCACCCCTCTTTCCTGACCCTTCCATAGGTGGGTCCCCAGATTTTGTTCCAACCCTTCCTTGGGTATAAAGTAGGAACCCCTGACTACAGGACCTTAGATTTTTATCTGGATGCAACTTTGATACTGAATCCTGGACCTTTGATGATCTACACAGTACTAGATGACTGAAGAATCTCCCTTGGAGTAAAAGAATTATTCCCCTGCTTGGCAGGCACCAAAGGCGCAACTGTCCGGTTGGCATCTCTGAAGCTCCTGAGGACTGCGATGACATCTGCCACACAAGAGTTGGGTTTCCAAGTGTCCCCAAGGCTAAACCGTATGCTCAGCAATCCTGAGACCCGTAGCCCTCATGGGGACTGTGCAACCCAAACCCCTGGACACCATGACCATTTGCAGCTGCATAGACTTCCCGGCCTTCCCAGAGGCTGTGCTTTGGGCAACTTGTAGTTCTGACCCCAAGCAGTGATTCCACCAAAGATCACCAGCTTACACTCCACGAGTGATCCGTGGGCTGGCTCCAAGTGTTTCCTTTTGAGGTCCCTTCGCGATCCCTTGTCCGTCGACTTGTAGGTCCCTGAGAAGGGTAACTGTACTTTCAGTGGGCTTTCCTGGTTGCTCCAGAGGTGCCCTGACTCTCCATTGCTTGGGGAGTCTCCTGGACCTTGCTGGTCCACACCAAAGCCTTTTTACTCTCACCCCATGGGTTGCAGTTGCCAAGGCTTGTTGGGTCCAATTCGGGAACTGAAATGCCAGCACTCGACATCCTTTGTGGGACAGCTTGCCTGCAGCTCCTTGTCATTGTTGACGTCTCCTGGTCGGCGTGGCAGCGGAGTCAAGCTTCACCTCTTCATGCCTGATGCACCCAATATTGGGTGGGCATTCGTCTATCGTGCTCCAGGTCACCGACCAAGACTCTGTCCCCTCTGCTTTCAGGTTCTTCCCATCTTCGATCCAGGCTTGGATCTCTTCAGACACTTTTCTTCTTCACGGCAGCAGCACTTTGCAGAAGATCACCATTGAAATCAACAACGATTTCCGACACCATTTGACACCTATGCACCCGGCTTCCCTGGGTGAGGTAACTGTTCTCACACTGCACGCGTCCCCAGTGGGGCCCCTGTGTCACTACCTTGGATGGTTCCGTGGGGTCCCCGCAATTCTACATGCTCTAGGCACTGTGTCTAGTCAAGTCGTGGTTCTTATACCACCTACTTAGTATATGGTTTGGTCCCCCCCTGGGGCCTGTCAAATATATAGTGCTATTTTACAGTGATATTTTGATTGTAACATATGTGTTTTGACCTCTAATCTCATAAAGAGATTAGTAGGGAGTGTTTAGAAATAAATACATATATTTTATATATATACCTGGTGTGGTTCTCTTTTCATTTGGTCATTCAAGAGATTATAGACTGGTAAAACATGCTGCTTTACATTCCTTCAAGACTTAGCCTGAAGGCTGCTCTCCGTAGCCACCGCTAGGATAGCTTTCAATAAAGGTTGTCTGTAACCTTTCATCAATAAAGGTTGTTTAGACTGGTGCAAGGTGCCCACTTTAATTAGTGGACAGCATATGCCAGGCCAACTTCTCACAAAGACATTGAGAACTAGGGCCAGGGATTGAGGCAGGAGCGGCGACAGAGGGGAGTGGCAAGTGTTGGGCAGTGGCAGCATAATGGGCCAGGAACGGAGTGGACACACACATGCACACAGAGGACAGGGAGGGCAGCAAAGGAGTATTGTTCATCACAGGGGCAGCGGCAGCACAACAGAACAGTGTAGTAAGGCCTTCACTTGTAGAATTGGGGCAGGGTGGAGGGGGGAGGGGCAGAGACACACCAAGTGGAGTGGCAGCGCAATGGAACAGGGACAAATACAGGAAGGAGGGGCACATAGAAGGGTAACTAGGGGTCAAGAGGGAATGGGGTAAGCCACAAAGGCAGAAATGGAGGACAGTGGCAGAACAGTGGACTAGGGAGGGATGCAGCAGGGGCATGCACACGGATAACATGGGAATGAAGGCGGTGGTTATAGCAGCAACGGAGGGCATTGGGGAGAGGAGTTGGCCTAAAGGCTAGGGCAGTCAACCGCAAATCTGGGGAACTAGGTTTGAGTCTCGGCAAGGACACGCAACATCCTGTGATTCTGGACAACTCAATTGATCTCCCTGTACCTAACAAAATGAATGTGGCCTCATGTATTGCAACTGGTGATAGTGTAAAGTGATCTGATACCTGATACCTTTGGGTCAAGTTTGTGCTATATGAAACTCATTAAAAAAAATACAAATATTGGTAGCACAGGTGCAATGGCAGTTATACAGACATGGGAGCGTAGGGGCAGGGGAACACACTTGGAGACCAGGGAGTCAGCAGGGGCATCAAATGAGGTCAGTACAGCACAGGGGCAGCGGTATCACAATAGACTAGAAATGGAGGTGGGCAGGGGCAGCAGAGGGCAGTAGCACTGAGGCAGTGCCAGCAGAACAGATCAGGGTAGGGGGTGACAGGGGCTTACACACACAGAATGGGGAGGGTGGAGGAGGGCAGGGGGCATCAATATAGGGCAATGACAGCACAACAGACCAGCGAAGGAGGGTGCAGGAGCATGCACCTCGGAGAATAGTGTGCAGAGGGAGGGGGTCAGGGGCATGAGAGGGCATTTATGCATAGGGACAGTGGATGCACAGCAGCCCAGGGAGAGTGCAGGGGAACACACACGATGAAAGGGGAGCGGCGGGAATGGCAACAGCAGGCAGTTGCAGCACAGAGACAGTGGCAGCCAATGGACCAGATACAAGGGCTGGGACCAGGGGCAGCAAATGAGGACTGATCAGGACTGGGGCAGTGGCAGAACCACAGACCGGGGAGGGAGTGGGCAACTACATGCACACTGAGAATGGGGGAGGGTGCAGGGGCAGTGATAGCAAGGGAGGGCTTTGGCAGCACAGGAGCAGGAGCAGTGGCCGTACAACGGACCAGGAATGGAGGAAGCAGGGTACACGCAACAAGAGCTTGGGCCAAGGGGGAGCGGGATAAGAGGCAAGGGCAGCATTAGAGGACAGTGACAACACAGGGACAGTGGCAGCACAACAGACCAGAGAGTGTGCAGGCAGGAGCACGCACATTGGGGGCTCAAGGGGCAAAGGGAGGAGCAGCAAAGGAGGGCAGTTGGTAACCTTAGTCGTGTCTGCACAACAATCTAGAAAAGTAGGAGTCAGGGGCTACGAACATTGGGAAGACACATAGCACTCAGCCGAGATTACCATGATGGCTTTGGAAGAAGAAAAAACAAACCTTGCACCCATCTTGGCAGCTCACATTCTGAACCACCCAGCCATAGCAAGCTGCATGTTCCTACCACTGTCTCCAGCCAAATCAGACCATGCTGTCTCTGAATTGACCCATGGGGCTGAGTCACGTTATCAATGATGACTTTAACCTGTGGCACACAGCAGGTAAGTATGATACAAAATGCCTAGTTCTCCTCAGGCTCTTTTGCAGCATAGTCCAGCTGCCACCAGAAAACGGCATAACAATCCTGAGTAAAGAAAATGTAAAAGAAGAAATGGGTACTGCCACGTGGCCCTGAGGTTATCTATTCATGCATGGAGGTTTATAAGATTGAGGGCTGTATTTCAGTGTGTATAGTCATTTCATGGGTGCCATGATATTATAGTGCCCATTACTGAGCAGGAAAGACGTAAAGGAAATCTAATGACTTGGTCAGAGATAGCATAAAAGACTAGGAAGGGTGCAGGGCACGGGCATCCACACTGAGAACAAGGGTGGGGGTTGCAATGGTTGGATCCGAGAAGACAGCGGTACGGCCATGAGCACAGAAAACAGGTGCATGGGGAAGGTATGGGGTTCAGTGGCCACAACATAGGGCAGTAGCAGCATAGAGGCAATGGCAGTATAACAGACCAGGGAGGGAGTTTGCAGGGGAATATACACAAAGAACGGGGGTCAGAGGGAGGAGGAAGTGGTAACAATAGAGGGCAGTTGAGTACAGAGGCAGTGGCTGCACAGCAGTGAGGGAGGGGGCAGAGGCACACACATGGAGAATTACAGACTGGAGGAGGGGACAGCCGCAGGGTAGTGATAGTACACTGGACCATGGAAGGAGGGGGAGGAACACACACATGGTGAATGAGGGGAGGTTGGCACGGGCAGCCATAGATGGCAGTGGCAGCACAAAAGACTAGAAAGAAATGGGTCAAGGGCGTGCACATGGAGAACAAGAGGATGGAGAGGACATTTGGGACAGGGATAGCAACAAGGGCATTTTAGCGTACGGGCCGTGGCAGCGGACCATGGAGGGCCTGGTCATGGGCATGCACATTGAGAATAGGGGTAGTGGTAGGGTGGACGGGGCTGGGGCAGTGACAGCAACGGAGGGCAGTGGCAACACAGGTGCAGCAGGAGTACAAAGAACCAAAAAGGGGGTTCGCACCTGCATGGACTTGGATAACAGGGTAGATGGGGAAGTGAGGCAGGAGTTGAGGCAGCAACAGAGGGCAGAGACAGTGAAACAGACGTGAGATGGAGGGGGCAGGGGCATCTACCTGGAGTTTGGGGGCAGGAGCAGCAACAGAGTTCAGTGGCAGCACAGGAGCTGGGACAGACCAATGGACTAGGAAGGGAGGGTGCATGGACTTGAAAAAGGAAAACGAGGCAGATGGTACGGGTAGGGCATCAATTGAGGACAGTAGCAGCACAGAGACAGCAACAACATATTCACAGAGCAAACAGGCAGAAGCAAGCACAAGTACAACAAGGAGGACTGAGAGGAGGTACTGGCAATATGAGAGGGCAGGAACTGTGGCTCCACAATGGGCCTCGAAGGAAGGTGCCAGGGGCACACACATGGAAAATGGGAGGCAGAGGAAGGGCAACAGGGGTAGGAAATGAGGGCAATAACACTACAACATCAGTGGAAGTAAATCGGTCCAAGGAGGTAGGGGACAGAGGCACACACAGACAATGGCAGGGCATGAGGTGTAGTGTAGTTCCTATTATCCCAATAGGCTCTGCGCATTGGAATAATACTTTCAATAGTATAGGCCTAGACCAGACGTTAACTAGGTCTACTACTGTCGATATTAGACTTAAAGTTTTGGGTTTGCCAGCTAGCTCAGAGTTCACTAGAAACTTTCTCGAATAGGCAAGGAGGAGTTGAACCTCCCTGGATAGACAAGAAGGGATTAACAGCCTGATTCATGTAGCCAAAAGCGCTCGCAAAAGGGCCAGATTCTGAGAATCTGGCCCTTTGCGAGTGCGATTTTTGCATTTGGTATTCACAATCCCAAATGCAAAAATCGCTATGTAAGAATTCGCATATTTGCGAGGAATGGCATTTAAGGAATCTCTAATAGAGATTCCTCAAATGCTATTCATGACACAAAAAAAATTTGCGATTTTGCACTTTTGGGCCGCTATTTACCGAGAGGTCAGACCTCTCGGTAAATAGCAAAAACTCAGAAAAATGCTTTTAAAAGCATTTTTCTAAGTTGCATGTTGCACACACACATGTCCTTTGGACATGTGTGTGCGCAACACCTGTTCAAATGTGCATTTTAGGGGTGCTACAGGGTGTCCTTTGGACACCCCTGGCACCCTTAAAATCGCTATCTGATTTGCGAGTAGCAAATTGCTACTCGCAAATGAGGGATACTCCCCATTCATTCCTATGGGCCTTTTGGCCCATAGGAATGAATGGGGAGTTATTCCTTTTTTTGCGAGTAGCAATTTTCTACTCGCAAATAGAGATCATGTAGGAATCGCTATTTATTTAGCAATTCCTACATGAATGCCGTTTTGCGTGTCCTCAATAGCGTGTCGCTATGATTCGCTATTAGGGCCACGCAAAACGGCCCGTACATGAATCAGGCTGTTAGTTTCTGACAACCATAGAACATGACAACTTTGCTCTCCCCTAATCAAGAGTGTATCTCGAGAGTCGTGTGAACAAAAGGCAATTTATTTTACTCAGTCAGTACGTGCATTCTTAGTCTCATCAGATTGTAGAGAAAAGGAAGAGACGGGCGTGTTCAATAAAAGATGTTATTTATTGATCAGTCTCTTTTCTCATACAAGAGAAATGGATCGATATTATTGCAATACTTATAGTTAAGTAAAGTGCATACATTAAAAGCAGAAGTATAAAATAATACTGTAAAAACATTGATATGGTTTCTAAGCCATATGAAGGTTTAAAATGAATAAAATGAATACATACACATATACATTTGACTAATCGTACTCAACTGGTGTTTCTAACTACGCCTACCCCGTGTACCTGACCTAAGCCTAATACGTGGGCGGGAATAGAAAGTTACAGTTTAAGTTAAGTTTGTTTTTGCCAAGTGACTGACTAAAGAATTCTCTGCAAGGGGTTATTCAGTTCTGTACCTGGAATCTTAGGATGAATGAGGGATGGTATCTCTCGTCTCTGGTCTCGATATTCCAGGCTGCCTGCGAGGGCTACCCGGAAGCGCCGGAGCTGGATTTCTCGGCAGGAGAAATAGGCAGCTGCTCGTTCTCAGCGCGTCAAGAAGGCGGGGCTGCGCCAGCGGGGTCTCCTCTGCTCTGGGCTTCGGCAATTCTGGCTGCTCCGTCCTCGTCACCACCGCGTGTGTTTGCATAGGGCAATATCGGTAATATTTATACCTTTAAGGTGCCGAGATTGACGTAAGGATGGACATAGATACGTCAATAAAGATGTCATACGACCAGGTCGTTAGCACATTCTTTTGCTGAAGTTCTCGGTGAAATCAAAACAATGGCCGCAGGGTTTTTCCCAGGTTGTCATAGGTTTGATTTCTTTTGAGAACTCCGTATGCCTTATCAGGGGCTGGAGGAATATCGCTTGTCTAATTAGATGGCAAGCGTTATGACCTAATCAGATAACACGTTCCTGTGCCGTAGTGTGGCTTTATCAGATAACGGTTCCTGCATCATGGGGGGTTTCTGCCTCATGGGATGGCTGCTAGTTAACTTGTTAGTTTGTTAACCAGAATAGGGTCAGGAATAGGGGGATCGATACAGAACCTATAGGAATACATCACACCCACTCCACGCTAACTATGGACATATTTACTAATCTATGCATAGTAAATCATACTATAGAGTATTGTGTATACCTTACCACATAAATGCATTTTGAAATTATCAAATATACGGAAAAAATGCAGTCATATGTATAGAATGCACTCAAGCTGTAGAATAATGCTAAAGTAATCACGCATTTGTATACATTATTGCTATTTTGTATATCAAAATTTACACATGAAATGGCTCTTAATACAGAAAAAAAGTTCGAGACCATTTCATCACAGCATAAAATATTTATGAACATACCAGCGGGCAGCTAATGTCTATAAGCTATCTAAAATTAGAAATTTTAGTTCTCTAAGAATAGTTCTTACTTTAAGCAGAAGATAGTGTCCCGAAAAATATGCAAAAATATTTTGGGGCTGCTGAAAAAATTGCTGTCCGTGAACTGGAGGGAAAATTGTTCATGGTATTCTGCTTTTCTAGTTGAAGGCCAAATTCAGGGAACGCCGTGTACGAGCTTGCTCAAAAGTCTCTATTTCTGCTCTGGTGAGAACATCATATCATTTAGACTCTCGAAAAAGTTGTCAACAGCTTCCTGGGAGAGTTCCACTAACTCGGAAATAGGTGTAACCATGCATTCGTGCGCATGATTGTCTCCATTGACATTCTGATTTGGATTGCTGACAGAAGGTCGTACCTGATCGATGATGCTTTCATCTTGAACTTCACTACCCCTTAATCGTAGTGGTGAAGCTTCCACGAATGCCGTCATCAGGATTGGTAGCCTTTGAGGGCAGCACAAAGCATGAGCCTTTGTTGGACTCAACAATGTTTCTGCATCCATTGGCGCATCCGATTGTAGCGTCAGACAGGTGTCTAACACGCATTCTTCTCCGCATAGCAGGCACCTTAATACAGGTAAAACACATCGTTGCCACATTGGTCGAAATGATAGAAACCAAGTCATGTTCAGGTCTCTAAGCCGGGATAGTCCCAGGATTTTTGATATCCGGTCCCGGTATCCAATGGCTAGGATTGTTTCTTCCCTTGTCGCAGGTGTTCTGTCTGTGACATGGTTTGCCATAACGAAATATAAGGACTAGGAATAGGATTCCTGCAATCAGTCCTAAAATGAGGGGAAGTCCGCCAAAAATCGAATGGACGAAATCTGGAAAAATACCCAGTATGGCTTTGAATGGTGTTAATGCCATCGAAAATACTGTCTTAAATACCTTCGAGACTCCACTGGTATCAGAAATATTTAAGATTTCATTCAGGATTTCTGCGAAATGTATGGGGGAATTAGTTGATAACAATGAATGTATCTCTGCAGTCGTCCTTGTGACTTGGAGATCATACGTTTCTTTTGATGACGTGAGCCTTGTCGGCATCTGAAGAAGCACTGTTTTCATTCTGCTTAAAGTATCTATTCGAATAGAAGTAATTTTCAAGTTGGGCCATGCCCTTGCCTCCCTGTCTGGAAAGGAGCTGGGGAACAATGAGTGTCCACAGCACTTGACCTTCGCAGTCGTAGTTACGAGATAAGGAGTCCCGGGCATAAGACTACAGCATCTGCGGTCTACAATTAGAATGTAACTCCCATTATAGAGTCTTTGAAAGAATGGTTCTATCTCTGTAGCAGGTGTGCCTAGCTGGTGACATGAAAGGTTATTTGAGTTCCCTTCACAGGCTCCATGCAAACTAATTCCGTTACACAGAAGTGTACCGCTTAGTGACATCGCACAATTATTGCCACTAAGAAACACTTTCTGTCCTTTATTACTGACACATGCATGTGAATAGGGCAAGTTCCATGTTGTTTTAATGTACCCTTTTCCTAATTTTTCATACATGCCAGCCTGTATATATTTTTGGCAGTATTGAAACCTGAAGGTTGATATAGGAATATTAATTATCCCATGTATTATCCATTCACTGACAGGTCGTTCTGACATTGTCACTGGTAATCTCTCAAGTTTCTCAATGCTCAGGATTGTATAATCAGCCCCCTTCTGTGCCATACTGATTTGTCTATCAGTAAGGTTAAAGATATAGAATAGTGACGTTGTGTTGATTAGACGCCAAGGCACATAGCCTGAACGCAGATTTTGTAACGTCCAGCCAAGCTGTACAATAGAACACAATTGAGACTGACCGTGTTGTAATAACAGTAAGTCTTGCGATAATATGTCGATTGCTGAAGACACAATGCTGTCCAAAGAAAAAATTCTGGAGGACAGAGTCATTAACCCATTGTCCACTACAGAAAGTGATTTTTCCAAATTAATACGGTCAATTTCCCGTATCCTTTCTGCTGTCTCAATTTGAGTAACCTTCCAGGCCTCATTGTATGCTGCATATACAGAGGCTGCTATGAAACGCTTTTGACACTGTTTGCGTGGTCCCATAGTGAAATCACGCAAGTCAGCACCATCAGTAAGTAAAGTTAGGTGTTGCTTAATTTCTGCCAGTGTGGAAGTTTGTAGCCACTGAAGGCATAATTTGCCCACACTGTAGGTGGTTATTATCCCTGGGTGATGTATTTGGGGATATCTAGGGTCTGGCCTGGTCATTTTGAACCCCTGTGTTTTATTCAGGAATCTGTCTTGACAGTTATTAGTATTTGTGGGCCAGATCAACCACTGTTTCCAATCTGGATGTGTTCTGTTTTGGTTTAATACATAATTTACGTCTATCTCTTCATCTGTAGAGCTATTGCTGTTCATTGTTGGTTTTGGAATAGACGGTTTATTTAAGTCTTTGATTTTGGCTAGGCCAAGACAGGTAGTTTGTTGAACAGTGTCATTTAAAAATATAATTTGTTCTGGGATCATGCAGGCTCTAAACAAAGATTCTATACCCTGTACTTGCCATTCTTTTGTACCCCAAACACTTTTCAATTCAACATTTTTGGCCCAATAATCAAAACCAAAAGTATTCATTTGTTCAAAGAATGAGTCTGAATATATCAATTTCGTGTTTGTTATCATGGTCTTCGTCCCTGTCTTATTTGACAATTTGAAATAAAATGTTTCAGCATTACTTATGTTAAAACCTGAAAAGTATGAATATTTGTCGTAAACGGTTCTTGAGCTTCCTTTTGGAGGGGTTGCACAATGTTCCCATTGATTATAATTTAAAACATTTCTAGGTTGTGCAGATCTATGTAAAAAATGGTTACCATAGTGGTTGTAGCAATACATACTATCATAATTTGTAGAACCCTGCAAATAATCATGTTTGGTAAATTTAGCAGACATTACTAAGTCAGACATCATATTATTAATGCTTTCGAAGTCCCAATCATCAGCAAATGAGCTTGGTTTTACAAAGTCACTCAATGAGATCTTAATTTGGTGTGGATATTTCAGGATTTCAACCGGACCATAGATTTCGTAGTCAGTGTTGTCCCATGCTACCCCACCCGGTATAGGATTGGCTGTGAAGTTGACTGAAGAAAGTTCTCTTTTCTCGACGTGTGAAGATGTGTGTGGTTTGAGGATCAAGTTGATTTTCTGACTTGCTGTGTCCATTTTAGCATATTTTCCCTCAATGAAGCGTCCCAAAGTTAGTATCATGATGAGCCAAAGTATGAGGATAAATGCACCAAAACCCACCCAAAATTCGATCCATGGAGAAATTAGATATGTTTCTTTCAGTTGTTTCAAAAGTTCTTTAGCTTTATCTTTAAAGGTTTTTGATGATGGCTGTGTCTTTGATTCACTGAAACCTTCAGAGGAATCATCGAAGTTTATGAAGTAGCCGGATGCAGTTCTGTCAATTGTTCCAATTGCTTCAGGATTAATGTTCCTTGCATTATCATTTGGTACTTCATTGTAGATTGGTGTGTCTCTGCTAAATGTTTTTATTTGGGTTTTCAGAGGTCTAAGTTCCATTGCATTGTTGCATAGTCCTTGTTGTTCTTCTGTAGGCGTTTCGAATGTGATTAGCCTCTTTGTTAGGACCTCTGTACTGGTAGCAAACCTTGGTGTTCTGCTACTTATGGGGAGTCCACTTGGCCTACTATTTGTTATCGGCCACATGATTGTGGTTTTACCAGGTCGATGGATACAACTCGGTTCTCCTTTTTACCAGCAAGCGGCGGTAGTACAACTGATCTTGTCCCGTTGACAGACAAGACAGGAACTGCTTTTCTGTAAGAAGGCCCAAATTCCTTCTTTACCGCGATCTTTTCTCTGACTAGATCCGACTTTTGGAATCCAGACAGGTCTTGCTGGGACAGGTGGTGGTTCTTCAGTGGTTGTTGGCTGCTGTTTCAACTTTATGTTGCTCAGGTCTTTTCTTGTTTCATTTAAGTCCTGCAAAATAGCCAAACGATCTTTGATATCAAAGCTTTTTTCCTTCACCACTGAAGTTTGACTGTCAAGGTCAGAGATTAACATCCTAGTTCCAAATAATAATTCGTACGGACTGAATCCCCTCAGAGAATTTCTTGGCAAGTTATTTAGACTACGTTGGACACTTATTAGATGTTTGACCCACCCAGCTCCCGAACCTAATATCCTTTCTGTTATAGATAGCTTTATGCCTTGGTTTTTTCTTTACACCATCCCGTATCCCTCAGAAAGGAAGTGAGAAGATTCCCGCTGTGCTATGCTCATTTGGTCATGTTTCCCCTCAGGCTGGAGGGCTAGAGTGAAAACAATGGTCAAACGTAGCATGCTCTTAGCGTATATGCCATTTAGACTCGCAAATCTTTGTATAACAGTCCAGACGTCAGCCGAGTGCTGGTGATCTACATTATAAGCGGAAACTAGCCTGTATATGTTAATCGCAAGCCTTGCTTTTTACTGTTGATTTTTTCTGGAGTGAAACGACACGGTATTACACCGTTTCTCTCACCACTGCGATTCCTGTTGCAGTTTGGGCAGTTTTTTACAAACATGGTATGATGCAGGCTCATGCCTGGCCACCAGTACCTTGATTGTAATTCTTCCAGAGAATCTTTTAGTTTGAGGTGTCTGAGACCCTCGCCCATATGTGCGTCTGCGATTAACAAGTTTCTCCTGTCCATGTTTGGAATCACTCTATCCCCCACTCCAGGGATTCGAGCAAAAGGGACGGAGTTTGCATCGATTATGTATGTAGAATTGAGTGGATAGTTGATCGGTAGTGCTGAGCAGTCACCTTTTAATGACGTTTTCTCCGCCAGCACTGTTTCACCGTCAATATACTTCACTGTACGCTTTTTTCGAACTACGGAAGCCGAATTAGTTGCTACCGCTGTGGCTGTCTCAGCCAATGAATTCCCTGCAACGTGAACGCCATCACGCTGATGACTCAGTGAGTGTGTCACGTGAGTCTTTGGTAGTTCTTTTTGTAAAAGAGCTATTTGTTCCCAAAGCAGTTTCTGCTTTATTGTTGCATCTGTGTCATCTTTGTAACCATTTTGAATCCATGTCTGCAAATCGTTGTTATATGATTTGACGCAGTAATATGAATCGGACACTATAAGTGTCGGGAATTCGCGATCCGCATTATCTAGCGCCATTTTCAATGCTATTATTTCAGTCTGTTGTTCTGAATTAGTTTCTACTGAGTGTGTTTTTGTTAATAGAGGTTTTAGTTTACCTCCGCGCCACACTTCTTTTGTAATCTCACATGTGGGGTTGTATGCTTGTTCTCCCCAAACGGAGGGTTGAGCATGTCCGTCTGTATAGATTACACAAGCGTATTGTCGTAAGGGCAGAATGTCCATTGGCAGAGGGAATGTTCTTTCATATTCTAGATTTTTTAGTTCCTCTAGTTCTGGATCAAAGTAGTAGTATACTTTGTCCGTTGTAATGGAATTCACCCATTGTATCCATTCCGGATTCAATGTTGTTGTCGGTAAATTACATGGTGTTGTTTATGCCTCAAAGGCTGATTCTGCTGTTCTGACTGTGATACGTCTACCGTCGGCTTGATCTTTTTCTCTAGCTATTGCGGTTTGAACTGCATGAACAATGTTTTCTTTAATGCTGAATTTCTTTTCAGCTTCTGTGTACAAGTGTGATTTGAATGCAATTGGTACCTTTTCTCCCTCATTAGAGGTCAGGTATGTGAATCCGCATCTTCCTGGGATGACTCGAATCACAAGATTGCGTGTGTTATCACGTGTTTCTAATTTTGTTTTAATTAACATGTCTGTTTGTAAGGATCTCAGAATTTCTGTGTGTATTTGAGTCCAATTGGTTCTTTTAAAATCTGGTTTTATTAGATCATAAAGGGGTTTAACCCTTTCTGCGTAATTTGCAATGTATGTTCTTCCGAAATTTAGGAAGCCTAGAATTGACTGTAGGTTTTTTAGTGTTCTAGGTGCTTGGAGTACGGCACATTTTTCTAGAAAATTGTCAGCCAGGCTTTTGCCTTCACTTGATAATTCATATCCTAAGAACAGGACTGTCAGATGGGCAATTCTGGATTTTTTAAAGTTGAATTTGTAACCCTCTGCTGCGAACCCAAGTATTATGGTGTTCACTCTCTTCAAGTGAGTCTCCAAGTCATCATCTGTTAAGTATATGTCGTCGACATACGATAATGCTTCGTCATCATATGTTTGTAGTAATTCTGTTACTCTCGCTGAGAATACTCCCGGGCTGTTTTTGTACCCCTGGGCTAACCGACAGAATTGTTTTTGAGTGCCATTTATTGAGAACGCAGACAAATATCTGCTCTCTGGTGCTATGTTTTGACGAAAGAATCCATTAGAGATGTCTAATGTTGTTTTGTATTTTTTGCGCACTATGTTATTCATTAGCGCAGCACTATGTGAGTTTTGCACTGCAAAAGTTTTGCAACATGAGTTAAGGTGTCGGTAATCCAAAACTAGACGATATGAATTGTCTGGTTTGGAGACCGGAAACAAAGGGTTGTTCATTTGTGAGGTGCAAGTTTCAATCACCCCCTGGTATTCTAGCTGATCTAGAATTTCTTTTACCTGTTTTTTAGCTTCTTGCTTAATTGGGTACTGCCTTTGTGCAGTAGGTTGTGATTTTAACTGGATTTTGTGAGGAGGAGAGTCCTCATCCCATCCTACGTGATTTTTATATAAAGCAGGAGCTAGAGCTACTGCCCACTTTCTAGCAAGTGTATATTTTTTATGAATTGGGATATGATTTGAGAAGGCAGGCATAATTATTTCTTCGCCATGAGGGCACTCCCTGACAAACTCTGGTGGCCAGTCTTTTTCAGCTAGAAGGATGTCATAGCCCTTGGAGAGATTATCCCAAAATAGTCCCCTTATTTTTCTAGTCTTATCCCCTTCTATACGTAATGTTATTTCATATATTTTGTGAGGTTTGCTAACTCTGGTGTCTGCAGTTTCCACTTGAAGATATTCATTCGTGTCCACTGTCTCCAGATGATTCATAAGGACTTTGCGAGCTATGCTCACTTCTGCAGCGCTGTCTAGCATTGTCTGAGCCCATTCTCCGTTTTTCAGTTGTGTCCTCAGTATTCTCGGCATTGTTAACTACTTTAATACTGGCTACCTTCTTTTTTGGAAATTGTAATTTCTTTTTTAGCTGAGCAGGTTCCTTGTCTTTGGACTTGGCGTGCTCTTCTCTTTGTTCTGATCGTCCTCTTCTTTCCGATTTCTGCGAGGAAGTCTGAAAAGATTGAGAGGGACGTGTATCAATGTCTTGATATCTATCAGGCTTCTTTATATTATCCCTATTTCTAAGGTTATATCTTTTCCCAGAGGGGTCACTCTGGGGTGACCTGTGTCTTTGGTTCGGAGATTTTTCTCTTCGCCTAGGAGACCTTCCTCTGGACTGGAATTTCTTTTCTTTAGGATTTGATTGTTTGTTTCCATCCCAGCTCTTTTTCTGTGATGTTGAATTATTATTAAAAAATATTTTTTCAGGACTTTCAATCAGTTGTGGTTTTACTGGTATTCCACCTAAACTATCTCTACCTAGTTCCTCATAGGATTTTTCTATGATTCTGGCAATTTCAGCTGGTTGGTCTGCTATATCTGTCTCTTTTAACCTCTGGCGGATCGCCACGTTTGCTGCTTCTCCCTTTATGTTGGCTAATAATATAGCCGAGACCTGCTTGAAGTCTTTTAGTAATTTCATACCAAGAGTTAAAGCGGGTTCTGGACCATATTCATCTTGAATTTGTTTTAGCACCTCTGGTATTACCGAAATGGATGGAACACCGTGCGTTTTTGTGTAAATGGAAGCAAAGACTGTACCCCAAGTGTCACAGTCCTCAATGTGTGGTGCGATTCCCATTGGAAGACAGATAGTCAGAATCCTGTGTTTTTCTAACGGGGTGGTGTCTGGAAACACCGCCTCTATTTGGGTGATTTTCTGTCCTAGCCAGAATGGTATTTGTTCCCGTTTAGCCGGTACTTTACCTAGGCAGGACTGTATGTTCTGTGGTGTAATTTTATTTGTGTTCCCCTGGTGAGGGGTCAGCTGTGGAATTTTAATTGCTGGCTGAATTGTTGAAGTCCGCATCACATATTGGACTAATTGTCTATGTATTTTTATTAATTGCTTTAGTTGTACTAAAAGATCTGCTGCAGACATCCCATTGATGTCTGGATGTGGTGTGTATCCGGCTAGGACCGGCCACGTTGCTCCTGGTCTACCTAATGGACCGAGCCTGGTGATGTGATTATTATGTTTTAGGGCGCCATTAAATAAGAGCAAATGCTCTTGAAATTTAAGTGGTACTTCCACCTCCTCGAAAGGAGTGTACATTTCAGGAGGTTCCTCTATTTTGTAATAGTGGAAGTACTTTGTTACAGCATTTGCTGCTGGAAAATGTATCCATGAATAGCATACCTCTGTCTGCCGATATTCGTGTGCCTCAATTACGAATATGACTGTACCACCTCTAGGTGTCAGTCCATTTTCTATAAGTTTTAAAGTTATAGATTTCCTTTTGATGACCGGGATGAGTATTATATCCTGGTCTGCTTCTTTCAGTGCAGTATCAGCTGCTGCTATTTCAGCTGCTAATCTGACTGCCTCTCTTTCTCCTTCACTGTCTGACATTGTACTGTCCAGAAGGTTATTTTGTTTGTTTGCAGATCAGGTTTCTTATGGAAACAAAGATTAGATGCACAATATTTTGGAACGATTTATCCTTCAACGTTGACTAAACCAAGAACCATACATAGGAGTTTCCTCCTGCGAGGTTTTGGAGGATATGACCTTTCACCCACTCCAGACGTCTTTGGAGTATTATGGGAAAAAAGGGTCTGAGTGAGAAAGCACGACTGAGTTACTCTAAATATCTTACGTTAGTTTTATCGCCCTTCCAAACGCGTTGGGCGCCATGTAGTGTAGTTCCTATTATCCCAATAGGCTCTGCGCATTGGAATAATACCTTCAATAGTATAGGCCTAGACCAGACGTTAACTAGGTCTACTACTGTCGATATTAGACTTAAAGTTTTGGGTTTGCCAGCTAGCTCAGAGTTCACTAGAAACTTTCTCGAATAGGCAAGGAGGAGTTGAACCTCCCTGGATAGACAAGAAGGGATTTAGTTTCTGACAACCATAGAACATGACAACTTTGCTCTCCCCTAATCAAGAGTGTATCTCGAGAGTCGTGTGAACAAAAGGCAATTTATTTTACTCAGTCAGTACGTGCATTCTTAGTCTCATCAGATTGTAGAGAATAGGAAGAGACGGGCGTGTTCAATAAAAGATGTTATTTATTGATCAGTCTCTTTTCTCATACAAGAGAAATGGATCGATATTATTGCAATACTTATAGTTAAGTAAAGTGCATACATTAAAAGCAGAAGTATAAAATAATACTGTAAAAACATTGATATGGTTTCTAAGCCATATGAAGGTTTAAAATGAATAAAATGAATACATACACATATACATTTGACTAATCGTACTCAACTGGTGTTTCTAACTACGCCTACCCCGTGTACCTGACCTAAGCCTAATACGTGGGCGGGAATAGAAAGTTACAGTTTAAGTTAAGTTTGTTTTTGCCAAGTGACTGACTAAAGAATTCTCTGCAAGGGGTTATTCAGTTCTGTACCTGGAATCTTAGGATGAATGAGGGATGGTATCTCTCGTCTCTGGTCTCGATATTCCAGGCTGCCTGCGAGGGCTACCCGGAAGCGCCGGAGCTGGATTTCTCGGCAGGAGAAATAGGCAGCTGCTCGTTCTCAGCGCGTCAAGAAGGCGGGGCTGCGCCAGCGGGGTCTCCTCTGCTCTGGGCTTCGGCAAGTCTGGCTGCTCCGTCCTCGTCACCACCGCGTGTGTTTGCATAGGGCAATATCGGTAATATTTATACCTTTAAGGTGCCGAGATTGACGTAAGGATGGACATAGATACGTCAATAAAGATGTCATACGACCAGGTTGTTAGCACATTCTTTTGCTGAAGTTCTCGGTGAAATCAAAACAATGGCCGCAGGGTTTTTCCCAGGTTGTCATAGGTTTGATTTGTTTTGAGAACTCCGTATGCCTTATCAGGGGCTGGAGGAATATCGCTTGTCTAATTAGATGGCAAGCGTTATGACCTAATCAGATAACACGTTCCTGTGCCGTAGTGTGGCTTTATCAGATAACGGTTCCTGCATCATGGGGGTTTTCTGCCTCATGGGATGGCTGCTAGTTAACTTGTTAGTTTGTTAACCAGAATAGGGTCAGGAATAGGGGGATCGATACAGAACCTATAGGAATACATCACAGAGGGAGGTGGGTAGAGCCAACTTGGAGGGCAGGAAGAAGGGGCAGTGGCAGCACAACAGACTAGGGAGGGAGGAGGCAATGGTATGCACCTGGAGAATGAGGTGGGAGTAGGATGGGCAGGGGGCAGTGACAGTAATGGAGGGATGCAGCTGTACAGGGGCACTTGGAGAATGGTGAGACAGGATTAAAGGATCAGGGGCAAAGTCAGTAATGATGAGTGTTAGAACTGGGGGTCTCTGGTTGGCAATGGTGTACACCTTTGACCAAATAGGGACCCTTGCTTCTAAATCAGGACAAGGGGATTACACTCCTAGATAACCTCTGCTCACCCCCTTGGTAGCTTGGTACGAGCAGACAGACTTATCTCAGAGGCAGTGTGTTAAGCATTTGTGAATATACACAGTAATGCAGTGAAAACACTACAGATGGATACAACACAGGTTTTATCAAAATAATTATTCTTTATATAGACTTAACAAAAGACCACAAACGACGAAAATCAACAATACTGTACATAAACTTGACTTAAAGATGATAAAAGTTGCTTAGTTCATGTTAACGCAAAACAAACAAAAGGCTCACAGAGTCGGAGATGCGTCGGTTCCATGATCCGGGGGAGATGATGCGTCGTGCCGCAATGCTTGCACAGTGTAGGGGATGCATTGTGATCCTTAGCGGTGTGGAGGTGATGCGTAGATTCTCGTCCAGCGGCCTGGTTGCGATGCGCAAGATGGCACCTCGATGTGATGCGAGGCGAGAAGATGGCGCCCTTAATGCGATGATGTGACGAAGATGCGTTTAGGCCCTGGCAGTCTTGCGACGACTCTGTACTTTGGAGCTGCGACAGGCCCTGCGACACGCTTCTCCGGTGATGCGGTGGTGACTTTCTCGATGGCGTCACGCTTCTCCGGTGATACAACAGCAGACAGCTTCAACAAAGACACGCTTCCTGGGAGATGCTTCAGCGGCGCACTTCTCCAGCGATGCGACACCTTTAGCTGCGGCGGCGTCACGCTTCTTCTTGTTGCGTCACGCTTCCAGCTCCCAGCGACACGCAGGCTTTTGCAAACAGAATTCCCAGCAAGCAAACTCTGAGGGGAGCTGGAGGTGAAGTCTGTTGTCCCTGAGACTTCAGCAGGAGGCAAGCACAAGTTCAAGCCCTTGGAGCAATATTCTGCAAGATGATGAAAGTTCTTTTAAAAGTTCCTTCTCCTTTCCTTGGCAATAAAGAAACCACTGCAGGACAACCCAGCAAACAGCACAGTGGCAGAGGGGCAGTCCAACTCCTGAAGATTCCTTAGTTCTTCTCCTTGGCAAAAGGTTCGTCTTGTTCCCAGAAGTGATCTAAAGTTCTTGGGTCTGGGTCCCAATATTTATACCCCAAAATCATTTGTTCTCTGAAGGCAGAGAGGCCTCTGCCTAATCCACTCCAAACCAGTTCTTGAGCATTTTTTTTACAGGACTTTCCTTACACAGTGCAGGGCAGAAACATTAGACACCCCACAGGGGGTGGAGCTAGCAATGTGGAGGGAAGGCACAGCCCTGGAGCACTTTGTTGACAAGATTCCTCCTCTCCTTCCCCAGTGCAGGGCAGAGACATCAGACACACCACAGGAGGTGGAGCCAGCATTGTGGAGGGAAGGCCCAGCCCTATTCAGGTCCCAGGTGCAACTCCTCCCTCCCATCTAGATGCAGATCTCTCTATTCACCACTGGGCTGACTCATCCTGTCTCAGGGAATCCCCCAGCCCTGTCACTCAAACTCCAGACAAGAAATACACAACCTAGCAGAGGCAGGTCATTCACGAGATTATAGACCGGTAAAACAAGCTGCTTTACATTCCTTCAAGACTTAGCCTGAAGGCTGTTCTCCCCAGCTACCACTAGGATAGCTTTCTATTAAGGTTGTTTTTAACCTAACATCAATAAGGGTCATTTGGACTGGTGCATGGGGCCCACTAGAATAGTGGACAGCATATTCCAGGCCAACTTCTCACAAGGCATGTATAAGGTACTCTCTCCTGTACACCACCAAACTCCGAATCATGATGAATGCTTGTCTACACATATTCTCTGACTAAAGCTGGCCAATAAATGCAATGAGAATTATCCTCTGGATTTCTTGACAAGACCGGAGGCTAGCATTATGCATTAACTTTTATTGCCAGCTCCTTGCAGCACTTAAAAGAATGACATCACTTAACATTACAAAATTCCAGAACTTTAGAATGTCCCAAACCAATATAAACTCAGCCCCAGCAGCCATCTTCCTCTTTTATATGCTTCTCTTTGTCAGACAAGTATCACTCATCTTTTTATAAAATATTTAAGTTAAAATATATTCATTAAGTTAAGTGAATATGGTTGATAATGTGTTTATAATTAATCTTTTTTTATGGTACTGTGATTGTTTGATTGGTTTAGTAGATAATTCTTTCCTTTAGGAAATCTAGTTAGCATATTCAGTATAAATTTTACCCAATTTATGGAATAATTTGAGGTTGGTAGGTGTTCGAGATTTGGTATGTGCGGAAATTAGTTTAATATCTAAATTTAAATATATTTTTGAAATAGTTGCAGTTATGCTGCGAGCGAGCCTCTGGTTTCAGCATAGGTGGTAGCTCCGGTGTTCGCGAGATGAAGCGCTTGCGCGGGCAGCAGAGATGAGGTTTGATCTCTGAGAGTGCCTGTAGTTTGGTTTACGTCATCACGCTGCATGCGTGAGGATGTTGGGGGCCATTTTAGTTAAGTCAGATATTGTGCACTTGATGATCTGAAGTGTTTCAGCCATCAGTTAAGAGGCATGTGAGTGCAGAGTTTCGCAACTGTCAACTGCTGAGTTTGAAAGGCGAAGGCGCGCTCGTTTGTTTCTCGCATCTGTATAAAGCTGAAATTGACTATTTGGTCGGGAGAACTTTAGGTTTTGGAAGATTTATAAGGAGAGTTTAAAGGAATTTTAGAATTAAGATCCAAGGTAATATTTAATATTTGGAGTAGAGAGTTTTAGGTTTTTAAGTAAGTTTAAAAAAAAGGGAATAAGGGCAATTTTGGTCTTCGGGTAGTTTATGATGGATGTGAATGAAGGTGCACAGACTTCAGGTTCTGGTGATTCTAATTTAAGGAAAATTGTACAAGAAGAAATGAAAAGCTCAATGAAAGAAGTCTTACAAAGTGTTTTCAAGAAAGGAAGAAGGGTAGTAGAATTCTCTGAGGACAAATATTGGTCTATTGTGTCCTTAGCGCACAAATGATGGAGAAAAGTCTCATGATGAACTCCGAGAGCAGGAGTTTGAAGAAGAGTTGGAGAGTTTGTCTTAGATTATTACATGGAAGATTAATGGGATTTGGACATGGATAGAGTAGAAAAAGAGAGGAAAGAAAAAGGGATTGTTAAATATTCTCAGGTAGAGGACATGTTCAGTCCGGAGATGATTCGTAAACCTAGAAGTGGGGGTGGTGGCTGCTGCCTCATGCGGCAAGTTTCATTAGGCTTTGGGTTAGGAGGGCTTTGGAAAAGGAGGCTAGGGCAGTTATGAAGGCAGAATGCTCTCGCCCTGTCGTGGGCAGTAAAGCTTGCATGACTCCGGATCTGGATTTGATTAGCTTCCTGTTTAAATTGGAGCGCGATCCGAGGAAAGGATTGTAAAGGGCTCTTAAGCAGTTCCAAGACCTCTTATTGGTCATGTTAGGTCCTTTGGCGTTGTAGGAAAGTTGGATCTGCTTCTTATGGTTACCCCCACTTTTTGCTTGATGATTCACTGTTTTTGACTAGTCTGACTGGGATCCTGCTAATCAGGACCCTAGTCTATCTGCTTTCTCCCTTAAATTGTCATGCATGTACTTTGGTACACTCCAGATTGGATACTGGGGTACACTTATCAGTCCCTAATATTTGGTACCCAGGGCATAGGTAGCCCAGAGGCATCTCATAGGCTGAAGCATTATGCCACCGATGAAAGGCCATGCAAAATGGAACTCCAGGTCTGCTACAGCAGCCTGTGTAAGATGGTGCTTGCAACTCTTACTTTAAATATAGGTTCACTATATCTATAGGTCAGCACACTTAAAACTTATAAGTCACCCCTATAGCAGGCCGTAACAATCCTGAAGGCAGGGTGCTGGGTTTTTAGTGAGGGGGTGACCCTGCATGAGCAGAGCTCCTCTGCAGCCTTCCAAGACCATTCTCCTGGGTTGTCTATGACTCAGCCGGACATATAGGTTGACGTGCATTATAACCTCGCGATAAATGCTATCTCAAAAACAACTGCAAAGAAACATATCATGTATGGTATCAAACAACTTCAAATCACACCTCCACACTGGTAACCGGTATGGGAGGTATGCTTCCACCCTTCAAAAGCGAGCTTCGTGGAGTCACTGGTCTAACCGGTGCCAGCCTTCTCCACCCGGACAGCACAACATGGATGCTACTGTCCAGAGACACATTTCTCCCCTCCTGCTGCTGAGCCAAGCTTGAGCAAAGGAAGGCAGCACAATAGGCATCCTGTTACAGGGGTATGTGACAACCTCCCAGACAGGGTTTAGTGTATTGGGGCTGGGTAGGTGCACTCTGAGAGTACCTGAAAGTCTGCACGAGAGGCACGTTTTGTTTCCCTGTGCATAGTCCAGCTCAGACCAGTTCTGGGAGCCATTGGCTCCTTCTTTGGCACAAAAACTGGACAAAGGGCATGGGTGTAACCACCCCCTTGTCCTGAACCTCCCCAAGGAGGGTCCCCCAAATCTGTCCAACCCATCTCCGTGGGTACATAAGGGCTTACCTTGCTGTAAGACTTTAGATTTTACGTGGACAAGATTCTACAAGAAGAAATCAGTGACCTTCGACCGAATGGACACTTTGGACCTCGACTAGGTCCGACTTGATCTCCCTTTCCGTCCAAAGCTTTGTCTGTGCCCTTGCTCCATACAGGCTCCATGCAGGACCTGTGGTACACTAAGGACAACTGAAGAATCTCCCTTGGAGTGAAGGCGTCACTCCCCTGCCCTAGCAGGCACCATAATGCAACTGACCGGTCTGCTGCTCCTGAGCTCCTGCGGACTCTGAAGATTTCAGCAAAACAGGAGATAGGTTTTTGAAGGTCCTCAAGGTCAATTTGCCCTCTCAGCAAGTTTAAGGCCAGTTTCCCTCGTGGGGAATGCATAACCCGAACCCCTCTGCACCCCATTCATATGCAGTTGCATATGCTTGTTGGCAATTCCTGAGCTTGTTCATTGGACTCAATGTAGTCCTGACCCTGAGCAGTATTTGCACCAAAGAACTCCGACCTCCTCACACCATGTGCTCCGTGGGTTGGTACTTTGCAATCTTGCTCGAGGTCCCCTCCCTACTACTGCTCCTTCGGCCTTTGGGCCTCTCAGAGGGTCATCTTGATTTCTGTTGGACTTTCCTGGTTTCTCCAGATGTGCCCTGACTCCCCATTGCTTGGTGAGCCCCTGGACCTTGCTAGTCCACACCGTAATCTGTTTGACCTCGCTTCATGGGTTGCTTTTGCCAAGGCTTGTTGGTGCTCCACCCAGACACCGACCCCTCAGCACTCGACATCCTTCATGGGACAGCTCACCTCCAGCTCCTGGTCATCCTCAATGTCTCCTGGTCCTCGTGGCTGCAGAGTCAAAGATCCCTTCTTCACACCTGAAGCACCTGACATCGGTGAGCAGGTACTTCTGTATCCACGGGTGGGGTGGCTCTTCAAACTCTTAAGTTACAAAGCGTTTACTCAAAGTCCTCCTAGAAGGATCCTTAAACTTTAAAAGTGTAACCGCGACTTTCCTATAGAATTGTATGGAGCTTGCGGTCGTGTTCCCACCCTGTAGCCAGCCTCCGTGGGTTCCCTGTCTACTCACCTTGGGTGGTTTCTTGGGGTCCCAGCGATTCTAAGTTCTCCAGATCTTGTCTTGATCTATTTTAGTATATGGTTTGGTCTCCCCCTGGAGCCCACTGTGTATTGTGCTATTTACAACTATTCTATTGATCTCATATTGTGTGCTTTGTGTTCTATCCTCATGTAGAGGATAGTAGAGAGTGTTGCATTAATAAATACATATTTTATATAACTATTGTGTGGTTCTCCTTTCATTTAGTCAATATAGGAGGTGATATTCCGGTAAAACAAGCTGCATTACATTCCTTCAAGATTAAGCCTGAAGGCTGCTCTCCACAGCTACCACTTAGATAGCTTTCTAAAGTTATCTTTGACCTCATACATCATAAAGGTCGTTTGACTCGTTTGGACTAGTACAATGTACCCACTTTAATTAGTGGACAGTATGTATCAGGCCAACTTCTCACATTTGTGTACAGCGGTTGGGATTCAAGCCTGCATTGTTTTCCCAGATAAATCTCTTTGTATTGATTAGCTGAAAACCACTAAAGTATTCAGGTGTTCTTGAGGAGCCGCGACAGCGTCAGCAGGGCTCAGGAGGTTCCACGAAGATCTCTTTAGAGTTCAAGCTCGAGCCGCGACGAGGTCAGCAGGGCTCCGAGGTTCTAGTTCCGTCTTTACGAGGACGAGCCGCGACAGCGTCAGCAGGGCTCGAAGAGTTCGAAGGTTCAGTTTTCCGCAAGGGTCAGCCTCGATCAGATCAGCAGGGCTTTCTTGTCCAGGATACAATTGCCCGCTAGTCCTCGGGCGGGCCTTGATATAGTCCAGTGGCCCTTTGATGTCCGGACCCTCACAGGCGGAGGTCTTATGCCTTGGGGGCTGGTTGTTGGGGAGGTCCGGCGGTTGGCTCTTTGATCCTTTTGAAGATGCGTCCGGGAATTCCCAGACGCCCTGCAGGGTCTGGAGCCAGCACTCGGGGAGGCCAGAGGTGTGATCGAAACCGGCCCTCAGGGGGAGGACAGAGGTGTGAGAGAAACCAGTCTCTCGGGGGAGGTCAGAGGTGCAATCGAAACTCCCTGTCTTATCTCACCCGGGGAGCCCTTTACCCCCCAGGCTGGCACGTCTAGAGCCTAAGTTTCGCTGGGGCCGGGGTCATGCTAGGCCCAGGGAGTCAGGGGCCTCAGGAAAGGAAAATGGATGCGGGCCCTGTGGGGTGATGCAGGATCTGGGCGCTCGGAGCCAGGAAGTAGGACGGGGGCATGCGGGGCTGGTCGTCGTCGGTTGCGGGTTCGTGCAGGGGGTTTGGGCGTACAGGGAACAGGACGACCAGGGGATTCTGGGTGAAGGGCTAGGCTAACAGGGTTCAGTTTGTCTTTTTTTTAAAAACACCATTATTGATTTCCACCAGGAGATCGGGGGTGATCCCCTTTGCGCGGTGAGGCACAGCTTCAGCAATTGTTCCTTCAGAACCAAAAAGAAAGTTCGGAAGAATTCCAGCAGAATCCCGTCTGTCGCTAGTGATAAAATTGCTGCCTCAAGTTCCTCTTGAGTAAAGTCGGCCTCTAGTTCTTCTCTCTAAGTGAGAGTGAGCTTAGAGAACTCCTGGTCCCCCAAGAATTCTGCAAGCTTCTCTACTATGTCAGTGGGATCCTCATTTAAATAAAGTTGGCTATAAAACTCATTAAAGATTCCCAGAACTTTCACAGGATCTGTATGTATTTGTCCTTGTGAATCTTGGATCGCTTCCACTCTCCTAGCCACCTCCATCTGCCTTAACCTTTTGGCTAATAACTGTCCAGAATTCTGTCCCACCGCATACAGATCAGCACGATGGACCGCTATCTGAGCCGCTAATTTATCGGCATGCCCCAAATCATTATCTTGAAAGTAACTTTCTTCTTTAAAAAATGGCTCAGAACTTGAACTATGAATTGATTTGTTTCGCACTTCCTTACGGACATACACTAAGAAAAGTGAATGTGTGTTCCTGTAAAGTTAAAATGTATTTAACATATTGAATAATGAGTGTATGTATGAGTGTCTGGATGAAGGATTTAGTAGGTGCGTGACTGACTGTATGAGTGAGTGATTAAATGTGTCTTACTGAATGCATTGGTTAGTGACTAAACTGTCTGAATGTGTGCATCAGTATGTCTGTTGTTGTGTAAGCTGCTGCATGTGTTGATCAGTAGCTATATGAGTGGCTACATGGGTTATTGATTGGTTGCCCAAGAATTTGTATGTGAGGGTGAGTGTATGTGTGGGTGGCTGGGAGGTGTGCGACTCTGTGCATATATGTGTGAGCAGTTGATTCACTTGGTATATGGGTTCAAGAGTGCATGTGGAAAGAGCTGTATGGGTGGTAGACTGTCTGCATGGGTGTGTTGGTGAGTAAATGGCTATCTCAGTGCTCCATGTCCAAGTAAGTACATATGTAAAACACAGTGCATGTGAGAGTTGGCATATATAAATGACTAAACATCAGAGCCTGTGATTGCGTAAGTGACTGTATGGATCAATGTGTACTTGTATCAGTGAATGTAAAAGAGAGTAAGTATGTGTTAGTATAAGTTTGAATAAGTAAGGTTTAGTGTGTATAACTTTGTAGTTGAGGAAATGGGAGTGTGATTGATTCTTTGCATAACTGACTAGGTGTTTGAGTAACTTTGTGGATGAGTGTCAGCATGTAAGTATCTGTATAGGTGTATGAGTGGATATTATAGTGTTCTATTGAGGAGTGACTGTATGTATGAGTGATTGTATGGGTGAATGAGTGGATGTGTGTGTAGTCCTAGGAATCAGTGAGTGCGTATGTAGTTACGGGTATTGGTGGGTCAATAATTTCAGGAATGGTAGTTTGTATTTAACACTGGGTGTATCAAAGGTTAGATTAGAGTGTGAGGAGGTTCATCGTATTATCACATGGATGATGTCGTCAGTGATGTCACTGACTATGTCATGAATGATGTAATATGTGAAATCATCAGCAGTGGATTGCAGGCGCGCGAGTTATAGTGAGTCCAACTAATTATAACGTGGGAATTTCAATGGTTTTGTATGAGTAAAATGTTCAGCTAACTATAACTGGTGTGAAACCTATGGTTTTTTCAGTGAATTTGAAAGGTTTTCTAAATGCTACTTCCTAACTATAACGATTGTGAAACCTATGGTTTTTTCAGTGAATTTCATTGTTTTTTTAAAAGCTAATTCATTTGTATATCGACTTTGTAACTTACGATTATAATTTTTTTAGCTGTTTTTTACAACAATTAATTATATATATATATATATATTTTTTTTTTAAATCATTTGTTAAATGTATATATATTTCTTTTAAATTTTTTCCTGGTGCGCGGACCGGTAAGCTCTCCCGAGAGCGCTATTTCTGCGTTCATAAAAAAAAATATGTATGAAAAGTAAATAATAATGTAAGACATTTACTACCATACTTATAAAAGCAGTATTTTTGATTTACGAAATGAAAATGATTTTGCATTTCCGTAAAGCTATCAAAACGTCACTCAGGCGCGCCACGTAAGCGCCCCCGGAAGCGCCTACGTTCGCTCCACGTAAGCGCGCCAAGTCATGTGACCTTAAAATAACTCTTTTCATTGGTTGCTAACAGTTTTTTTTTACAAAGAATGAAATCCCCACCCATTTTCTTCACTTCTTCTTTCACTTTTGTGACTGCAAGACCTGTCTTTTTGCTATTGAATCTATCTTGGATTACCATGGCTGCCAGAGCATCCAGGAGTGAAGATGACACAGAGGGATTTCTTGATGAAGAGGTTCCTCAGCCGAAGATAAAAGAACACTTCATATGGAAGTTTTTTTCCATTCCAAATGATCAGAAAAAAGTAAATGCTCCAAAAGGTGGAGTGCAGGATTTGTCACACTGTCCTGTCACGGGGTGACCCCACCAAGAAATGTTCATTTGGAAACTCCACTATGATTCGCCATGTCGAGAGGAGGCACCCCCAGAACTATGCCCGGGAGAGTGTCAGGGCTCTGGCACGAGAGTCTCCCAGTGATGGGGCCTCTACTTCAACCGGAGGACCAACTACATCAGTGAGGGGGCAATCACAAGAGCTGATTCCTAACATTCAGCCTGCTTTTAATCAAGGCGTTATTAAATGCAGAGATTGTGATCAGCTACTTTGCTATGGGGAACAAAGTGTTCTGCTCATGGTTCGAGCATTGGAGAACCATCGCTGCCGTTCCCAGCACTAATTTTGTTGATTTTTTTGCTCCTGTTGAGCAGTTTCCTATTCCCTGATTTTGTTTTTTGTTCAAAAAAAAGGAAAAAAGAAGAAAAAAAAAGTTCTTTTCAGAACTACCTCCAATTCTCATCAAAGAGCTGTATTCTTAAAAAAATGAAAAAGAGTAAGTGAAGTGGAGTGCATTGAGAGAGGAGAGGAAAATGAGTGAGAAAGCAAAGAAATGGACGAGAGGAGAAGGGAAGTGAAGTAGAGGGACTGAAAGAAGGTGAGTGTGGGGAAGGAGAGTGAGGAGAAGGAGAGTGAACATGGGGAATGTGGATACGCGAAGAAAATGTAGTAAAGGAACGGGGGTGTGGGAAGGGTAAGAAAAGAGCAGTGATGTTTAGGAAAGAGTGGAGATACAGACTGGATAAAGACAAGTGAGTGTGAGACAAGGTAAGTAAGGCAGTGAAGAAACAGAGAAAGTGAAAGAAAAAATAAGAGTAGAAGACTGAAGGCCTCATTTTTGCACCTGCCTCACAGCAGGCGCAACACTGACGCAGGCCCTTTAACATGGGCCTGGCCCCATGTGAAAGGATGCATTGCTGGAGTTGCGTTACTTTTGTAACACACTCCAGCAATACATCACTTTTGTGCTTACAGATACGTCAGTATTTCTGACGTATCTGTAACTCCTTGCGACATAATGCGTCATACATTAAATATGACGTATGAGTAGAATACTGAAGGCCTCATTTATGAGGCCATGCGTCACTTTTACGCCACCGATGTGTCATTTTTTGTGACGCACCAGTGGTGTAAAAATTGCACCTTGTTGAGTCATATTTACAAAGTGACACATCTACGTAGATGCGTCACTTTGTAAACCCTTGCGCCACATTATACCTGCGTCAGGTGTAATATATGCAAAGGGGGCGTATTGACGCAAGAAAGGGTCGTAGAGGTGACGCAGTGTATTCTATGAGATTTCACTGCGTCACTTTCAGGACGCCGTTGCGTCAACATTTTGCACCTGCCTTACAGCAGGCGTAAGACTGACGCAGGCCCTTTCACATGGGGCTAGCCCCATGTGAAAAGATGCATTGCTGGAGTTGCGTTTCTTTTGTAACACACTCCAGCAATGCATCACTTTTGCGCTTACAGATCTGTCAGAAATACTGACGTATCTGTAACTCCTTGCGACATAATGCGTCATACATTAAATAGGACGCATGAGTAGAAGACTGAAGGCCTCATTTATGAGGCCATGGCTCACTTTTACGCCACCGATGCGTCACTTTTTGTGACGCACCAGTGCTGTAAAAAATACACCTTGTTGAGTCATATTTACAAAGTGACGCATCTAGGTAGATGCGTCACTTTGTAAACCCCTGCGCCATATTATAGCTGCGCCAGCTGTAATGTATGCAAAGGGGTCGTATTGACATGAGGAAGGGTCATAGAAGTGACACAGTGACATCTAAGAGATATCACTGAGTCACTTTTATGACGCGGTTGCGTCCAAATCTTGCGCCTGCCTCACAGCAGGCGTAAGACTGATGCAGGCCCTTTCACATGGGACTGGCCCCATGTGAAAGGATGCATTGCTGGTGTTGCATCATTTTTGTGACACATTCCAGCAATGCATCACTTTCCTCTAAACACTCTACATTATTTTTTTTACTCTAATTTTTTACACTGTTTTTCCCCGTGGTGCGCTCAGGGTGCGCGTACCGGAGAGCGCACCCGGGAGCGCACCCAGCGCTTACCCCGCGAACATTTTTAAAAAAAAGTTTTTTTGCCCTTCAGGGTCCTTCTAGGCCCCCCTCAGAAAACCTAGGGGGTCAGGGGGTGTCTACTCTGCCCCCTTTTAATTATATCCCCCTTTCTTTTTTCACCTCTTGTGTCTCGATTCTACCGAGACACAAGATGGCGGACTCTCCGGACTGTTTAGAATGTTGACAGACACCCGACAGCCAATCAGCTTTCCGCCTGCGCACTCCCGTAGCGCGCCGGGTGCGCTCCCCGGTACGCGTACCCGTGAGCGCTCGGAGCGCACCTATAAATATATATGTGTTTTTGAAGTTTTAACACTGGAGCAATTTTCAGCAAATATAGCAAAGGCACATCTGCGTACCAGTCCCTACAATTTTGCCAAGTTTGGCGTAATTCCGTTCAGCGGTTCGGGCTGTAGATTTGTCAGACCGTCCTATGGAAATTAACATGGGGAAAACACATTTTGGGACCCCCCCTTTTTTCTCAGTCCCCACTTCACGAATCCACCCGAAACTTTCAGGGAAGGAGCGGAGTGGAGCTGGCCAAAATTTTGGAAAATTTCACACAAATTCCTCAACCGGCGCCAGAGTTATTCCCAATAGAATGTTGCGGATTTCCTATGGTAGCCAATCCTAACTATAACTGCCTACTGGCGACCGCCAGTAGGATATATAAATATACATATATATATATATATATTCACTGAAAAAAACATAGGTTTGACACCAGTTATAGTTAGCGGGAAATTTTACTGATATAAAACCAATGAAATTCCACGTTATAGTTAGTTGGACTCACTATAACTTGCGCGTGTAATGCACTGCTGATGACGTCACATATTACATCACTCATGACATCACTGATGACACCATCCAGTGAATGTGTGTCTTTCTGAAAAATAAATATGTGTTATATATGTATATTATTGAATATCTTAGTGAATACATATATTACTGAGTAATGCTTAAATATTTAAATATATGTAATAGTGTTTCACCTTGTGTATAAGTGGCTGCATGGGTTGATGAGTAGGTACATGTGTATGTATATAGGTTATTAGATTTTTTTTAGTATCAGTATGAGTGTCTGTATGGTTTGGTGGGGGTATTACTTAACACATAGATGCATGAATGACTGAGTCTCTGTTTGTATGTGTTTTGAAGACAGCATATGTGCAGGATTGTATGGGTGGATTAGTGTGCATATGTCTGGGTTAGTGAGTGAATGACTGTCTTATTAGTGTCTTTATCAGTAACTACATATGTTTTAATGTAGTATATGTGAATATTGATGTATATAAGTGACTATATGTGAGAGTGAGGGATTGTAAGAGTTCCTGTTTAAATTAGTATGTGTTTCTATAAGTGATTTTTTAAGAGAGTAAGTATGTGTAAGTTTCCTTAGAAGTAAAGTGGTAGTGTGTGTATAGCTGTTTATGCAAATAAATGGATGTTCAATAGTTTATTTGCATGTGTGAGTATGTGTGTGAATAACTTTTGGATGACTGTCGGTGTGTAACAGGATGTGTAGGTGTATCACTACATATGATTAGTGAATATATGTATGAGTGACTATATAGAACTGTTGGTGAATTAGTGCATGTGTATATAGATGGTGGAATTATTGAATTGGTTGTTGTAACTGGTATGGGTATCTCCATTTTTTTGAACATTTTAGTTTCTATTTTTTTGAATATGCGTTTCAAGGGTTAGATTACAGTGAAAGGAGGTCTGTCACTGTGTCACAAGGATGCTGTCATCAGTGATGTCATGAGTGATGTAATATGTGACGTCATCAGCAGTGCATTACACGCGCAAGTTATAGTGAGTCCAACTAACTATAACGTGGAATTTCATTGGTTTTATATCAGTAAAATTTCCAGCTAACTATAACTGGTGTCAAACCTATGGTTTTTTCAGTGAATTTCATAGGTTTTGTAAATGCTACTTCCTAACTATAACGTGTGTAAAACCTATGGTTTTTTCAGTGAATTTCATTGGTTTTTAAAATGCTAATTCAGAAATATCTCGTGTATACAACCTATACTTTTGTCAATAAAGTTCTGGCAATATTTTTTTCGGAAACAAGCCGTTTTCTTCACTGTTCAAGTTGCATAGAGACTCCTTGTAAAGCGATACCGAATTAGAAAGTCTGTACCTTGCCTTTTTTTCAACGCATTAAAATTTGTCTGTAAATAAAAATAGCCTTTCTAAACTTTCGTGCACGACCCGGTGGGCGCACTCTCGGCAACATAACACTTGTTTAACCCCTTCGACGCTCATGACGAGCCCAGCTCGTCATGGAGTTTCCATTGGTTTCAATGGAAATTACATGGGAATCAACAAATAGGCTTAGCATCCAAGTGGTAAAAAAAAAAAAAAAAAAAAAAGTTCTTTTCAGAACTAACTCATTCTACCAAAAACAGCTCCAGGAGCATATTATAAAGGGGGTTTATCTCCGCTTTTTTGGCTTTCGTTCGTGCGCGACCGTGTGCGCGCACCCGCCTATATATTTCGTGAAAACTTTGCAATCTGAACTTATTGAATTTCTTCATAGACCCATCAAAGAACTTATACTACGTCAAAGAGACTAAACCTAGGCTTCTTTTTTAATATTATGAACATTTTCATTAAATGGAACCGAATGTCTTTTTAAACTTTCGTGTGTGACCGAATGTACACACCTTGGTATTTAAAAAAAATATATATAAAAAGGTTTTATAATTTAACAATTGTATGCTTGAATCGAGCTTAGAAGATATATTAAATCCGGATGTGTTTGGATTTACTCCTTTTCACGTTTTGAAACTTCGCTGAATTAGACCGCTACTTCCAAATGGCGTACGTGACAAGATACTATCACCGCGTACACGTCCTGAGACGCGCATGTGAAGTCATGTGACTTGAAAACAACACTTCCAATTGGTTCTTAGTAGTTTCTATGCTGCGTCCATACCTACGCCTGCTTCAAGCACATGCACAGTTTTGAAACAGCATGGGCCTGAAAGTCACTGAGTGAACTATCATACATTACAGTCAGCCACTTTCAAGACGCATTCCTTCAGAGGAACACTTACCGTTTATTAGAGGTAGATCGTCCGACTCCACCGGAGGACACCCCTAATAAAAAAGACATATATATAAAATGCGGACTAGCCGCTGTATCGTACTAGCAAACTTTAACTTAAAAATCGTTAGAGAAAACAAAAGGAATCGAGCAAAATCAGTAGGCCACTGATAGGATCTCTTTTTGACCTCGCTAAAATAGAAACATTAGGAACAACCCCTCATGAGAAATATGAAACTAGTGAGAGAAACCGAGCTCGACGCCATGATGGCTGCAACATAGCTCGGCGCCGCCGCCCACCCCGCCCAAAATAACGACAAACCCTATGCAAATATTATAAATAAATACAACACACCAGCAAAGTAACAGGGTAAAATGTTTTATTAAATAACTATTTACATGGCAGCCTGCTGCAACATGAAAACAACACTTCCAATTGGTTCTTACTAGCTTCTATTCTCGAATTTACACGCAGCACTCCACCCACTTCTCTCATTATCTTTTCTACTCTCAAGAGAGAACAACGTCCTACATTTTTCGGAAGACTTTGGTGAAATGGCTACCGTATCTCATTCATCTTCCGAATCTGAACAAAATGATCGACTACCTTTAAGAAGAAAAAAAGAATCTTTCATCTGGCAATTTTTCACTTATCCTGAAGATCAAAAGAAAGTAAATGCACCAAAAGTAACCTGCACGGTATGTGACTCGTTTCTCTCAAGAGGAAATCCAACAAAAAAATATTCCTTTTCCATACATACCATGGTGCGGCATGTCAAACAAATGCACCCTGTGCAATTTGCAGAGGCATCGACAAAAGCCCTGGCCACGCTATTACCATTAGAGGTGGCCAGCACATTTTCTGATCGACGACCTGTATCTCCATCGAGTGCACAGATGGACTTGAGATATTTAACTATATATGGTCTATAACCTATGGTTTTTTCAGTGAATTTTCAAGGTTTTCTAAATGCTAATTCCTAACTTTATATGGTCTATAACCTATGGTTTTTTCAGTGAATTTGCTCCGCCGCCCACCCCGCCCAAAATAACGACAAACCCTATGCAAATATTATAAATATATACAACACACCAACAAAGTAACAGGGTTAAACGTTTCATTAAATAACTATTTACATGGCAGCCTGCTGCAACATCGATCCAAATGCATGACACTGTTCCTGTCAAGGTAGCATAGCTGGCGGCCTAGGGGTGGAGGACCGTTGTGCAAATACCCCGGGGAGGACTCTGGATATGCTTGGTCCCTGAGATTCTTCGATGTCACTGCCTTCCACAAATGGCATAAGTCCTGGATGTTCGGTGCCATACTTGAGGGTTTGACCTAAAGACACGTCCTGCGGTGCCCTAGTCCAACCATCACATATACCTCCGCCAGGAGACGGCGTGGGGTACACTGGAAGGGAGAGGCGGCGCGAACGAGCCTCCCCCACCTCCCCAGGTGGAGGTTTCTCAGCTACACCCCTAAAGACACGTCCTGCGGTGCCCTGGTCCAACCATCACATATACCTGCGCCAGGAGACGGCGTGGGGTGCACTGGAAGGGAGAGGCGGCGCGAACGATCCTCCCCCACCTCCCCAGGTGGAGGTTTCTCAGCTGCACCCCAGCTCTTCACTCGACATAGGCGGCCGGCTCCCGGGGTCCGGCGGAACTTTTAGCCTTTTGGTGACTCTTCCATTCTGGACCTTGTCCCACAATCCGTTTGACCTGAAGACACGTCCTGCGGTGCCCTGGTCCAACCATCACATATACCTGCGCCAGGAGACGGCGTGGGGTGCCCTGGTAGGGAGAGGCGGCGCGAACAAGCCTCCCCCACCTCCCCAGGTGGAGGTTTCTCAGCTGCACCCCAGCGCCTCACTCGACAAGATGAGTTGCGCCCGCTCCTGCAGCACATTGCCTCGCTCGGCCAGCTCAATTACGCCTGCTCTTGCTATTACAGCGTCTCACCCGCCATCCGGCTGAATTGCACCCACTCTTGCGGTACAGCGACAGGCGGCTGCCACGGAGCTCAGGAAATGGCGGTCGGCTCCACAGACTTGGGCCTGGCCTGAAAGGATGGCTCTGGACAACCCTGGAACTCGGACACTTCAATGCTACGGCATGGGCCCCATTCCCAAAAGCGTACCATCAGCCTTGAAGATTCTACAAGAGTCACCGGGGTCCCCGACTCCCGCAGAGTTCCGGTGGGGAGCTTCTGCCATGATTGCTCGCAGAATGGCCACGACGTAGCCACGGGGTGCTCTCATGCTAACGCCAGCTTCAGTCTGAAACTTCCAGAAACACTGTAGACTACCAATTCAATCAGTTCCGGTGGAGCCCCAACGACGTATCGCGTTGTTGCATAATGCGTCATATGACACGCCGCGTTAGCGCACCCGGAAGTGCTCCGAGGCGCGAAGCGCAGCTTCCAGGAAGCAATCCGGGGCGCGGCGCGGAGCGCGTAACGTAAGCATAACAGGTCATTTGACTTGTTAATAAAACTTTTCATTGGTTTAGAAATATTTTTATGAGCATATTTGACTATTTTATTAAAGACACTACACATAACCTGTTTTTCAAGTTATGTTTAATTTTAAATGAAACGGTTTACATTTTTACTTTTTATTTCCAGTAAATTTTAAAAATAAATGTTTATAGTTCCATAGGCTGAAGCACGTCAGCTTCCCACCCTATGTCATACAATTCTGACAAATCGGCATCCTCATCATGTTCTTCATCATCCTCAGGATTTAAATCATCTAAGGGATCCACTTCCACTGACGTTTCAATGACAAGTTCAACGATAAGATCGAGATCAACGGATTGCTCATTATCACTCATGGTTAATGTTGTCGTTATCTTTAAAGAAAGAGAACAACAATGAGATGTTGCAGAGTAAGAGACAAATCTCAGAGACTATAATAGTAAAATTGTTTAACAAGAGTAACATTTTGCAGCTATTATTTAGCCATGTCCAGCGATGCTGAGGAGGTGAGGCCTATGTCCAAGTTTTCAGTGAACAGGACTCATCTCTTTTTAACCTTGGATAAGCCTCACCAACTCTGTGTCCCCTGCTCATACTTAAATGTAAAGGGGCAGATTTATGTTAACTGGCGCATCCCCAGAGATGCACCAGTTAATGTGCACCGCTGCTCTGCCACCCATGGTGTGCCGCATTTACAATGAGCAGCACCATTGAGCAAAAACAACACAGATGCGTCACGCATCTGTGCCGCAAAAGCAGCACATTGCAGGAATCACGTCGTAAGCGTGACATGTCTACTGCAATGCACAGGAGCAAGCCACACATTGCATGGTGCATCACTCCTTATGCCTGTTTCAAACAGGCGTAAGGATTTGATTCAGCAATTCTATAAAGCTGACTCAGTGAAATCTTCTAAATTTCACTGTGTTAGTTTTACAGGGCTTTCATGCAAATGAATGCCCACCCTGCAACAAAACGCCTATATGAAACCTGACGCAGGTTTCATGTGGTGTGGAAAATGAAAATGTATATGTACATAAGCGGCGTTCATTTGTGTTCACCCTCACCACTGTTGGAGTTAAAGCGAAAGTCACGGCACAGTGGCCCCGCCATCTTGCCCCCTTTTAGGCCCCATCACGAACATAGATAGCAGCCATTTTGTGTGCCATTTCCTCTCTGATCACTGCCAATAGCCTACATCTCTCTTTCTCTCTCCCCCCCCGCGCCCCGACAGCCCCCGGCCTCTTCTACTTGGGCCCTAAAACGCACCTCCAGCGCGGCCCTGCTTCCGAGCCACATCCCGTGCGGAACCCCCCACACCCTTTTCATCTCATTCATAGAGCAGGCCCTTTTGGTAACCTCTTCCTCCCTGCCCGATTGCCCGGCCTGATCCCAGGTCATCACCTAGTCCAACAGATGCAGTTTATTGCTCCCTACAGTTGGACCTCGCCTCACACTAGAGGAGCGGTGATTAATTAAGACCTTCACACCCCTAGATCCGACCGACACCCCTGCTTTCCTCCCAGGAACATCCTTCCTCTCTTCTGATGACACCCCCCCCCCGGCTACACCTGGCCTCTCGACCCAGCCCCATGTCATAAACCTAGGTCTCGTGGATGTACCCCCCCCGGCCCCACATAGCAAAACGTGATCTTATCGCCTGCCCAACTTCAGATCTGACCCCCCCCTTTTGCTCTCATGTCCTGCCGGAATGTCCGGCTGTAGATTACAATCACATGTTACATTTGAGAGGGGAAACGACATCAGAGCGACAAATATTAGAAATATACCACACGACATCAAAATAACAGGTTAAAACGTTTTTATTCTTGAACAAAAATATATTAAAACAACTATTTACATGACAAACGGCCGCAGCAACAAACCCACAATGCATTTCGCCGTCTACTTGACGCCGTCCCTGTCCCTCCTTCCCCAAAGTAGCAATGTTGGGCTACTTTTGGGCTGCTTTCTAGTAGGGTTTTTGAGCGTCAGAAAGTCTACAAAAGCCGTCGGCAACGGCCTGGGGTGGAGAACCATTACGCGAATAGTCCGGAGGCGACACCACGCGCCAAGGCCTGTCCCCAGGATGAACCAAGGGATCCGTTCCTGGGGCCGTGGCAAAGAGCGGCCGGCCGCCATCGGCCGGAGAAGGCATGGGCCCGACCCGAGATGTACTTGTCTTCCCATTCCCTTCCTCTTTCGGCGCCTTGCAGGCCACGAGGGGGGGGATGTCTCGCATATGCCTCCGACCCCCCCCTCTCTTCATCGCCTGGTCCGGCCATAACAAATGTCAGCAAGACGCCGTGGGGTGCACTGGGAGGATGAGGCGGCGCGGACGAGCCTCTCCCACCTCCCCAGGTGGAGGCCCCTCAGCTGCACCCCCAACGCTCCACGCACCCGGCAAAGGGTTCGTCCACTCTTGCGGTGCAGCGACGCTCCACGCACCCGGCAAAGGACTCGTCCACTCTTGCGGTGCAGCGACGCTCCACGCACCCGGCAAAGGACTCATCCACTCTTGCGGTGCAGCGACGCTCCACTCACCCAGCAGGGTCTCGTCCACTGTGGCAGTGCAACGATGCTTCGCCCGACAGGCTGGAGTCCATCTGCTCTTGCAACCCAGTGACTGCCGGTGGTTGCAGATCTCCTAAAAATGGCGGTCGACTTTGCAGGAATGGGCCTGGCGTGGAAAGTTGGCCTGGTTGCCTGTTAACCAGAAAATGGGCCCCTGTCCAGAGGCGTTCTCCTCAACTTTGAAGATTCTACGAGAGCTGCGGAGGGCCCTCGGCCTCCGCGGGCCTCCGACCGCCCCCGATGGGAAAGGACTGCCATGATTGCCCGCAGAACGACCAAAGCGTAGCCACGAGACGTTGGCGCTCTCATGCTGACGCCAGCCTCAGTTTGAATGACCAAAAATCCTGCAGACTACTGATTCGATCGGTTCCGGTGGAACATCAGTATGACCCGGTAGGAAAGATTGTTGCCCCTCCCTTTTCTTTGATTGATGGTTCATGTCACCGGTCCCTTCTGTTGCCCCTTAACGGAACTTCTGGACTGCCGAAAGAGATTCTGGTCCAATCCCGAGTTGGTGGAGACATTTTGACTATACTTGGGCCCGCCTGACCCCACCCAAAATGGCACCGGTATAAACGAAACTCGCAATTCCCCGTTGTGTTCCGGATGCTCAGACTTCAGATCATGAAATATGGATGCAGTTCTTGAAGCACATGGCGGGAGGGGATGAGTATTGCTTGAACATTCGGACAATGAATTGATATTAAGTTCTGACGCATCATTAATTACAGTATTATTGAAAGGTCGATTTTTCAACACTGATGGTACTTGCCCACAATGAATTTTCGATATGATTCTATTGCACTTATCGTACCTTGATGAAATAAAATGACCACCGACTCAGTTATGTTTTCCTCAAATAAATATGCCCTCATGTACAGCCCCAGTCTGCTCCGTGGCTGGCCCACGTGGTTTTAGGCCTGCATTTGTGCGTCATCACTTACGTGGTTGTATGCCTGCATTTGTACGTCATAATTTTTTAATAAAGATTTTGTGAAAACCAAATATAATAGTAGCTCTTGGATTGGTAAGTTCGAATACATAGCCATTGTTTCCGAGCTACGTAAAATACAGGCGAAATAAAGCAAGTCGGTTACTGAAAGGTCAAAAAGCAAAGTACCCAGAAATAGTGAAAATGTAAATGATCCAAGTCTGTTATGTGTATTTTTTTCTTTTGTGCAACATAAGGCAATCGATAAAGGTCCCGTGGTTCTGTTTTACCTTGTATGCCACATATCTCAGGGAAATTGTTTCAGATGTCCCTAAACCAGACCCGGTACCACTGTAGACCGCCCCGCCTCCTCGAAGGAGAACATGAGTTCAACCCCACCCTACACTGACTGCCCTTTTGTGTCGAAGACCCCCCCACACAAGATCCGCAATACCACACGTGGACGATCTATGCAATGTACAGTCCATCAATGATTATGCCCCCCGCACTACCAGTCCCTCTAGGCTTAAAACGCCGAGATGGAAGGGACTGCACCCCGGGGAGATAGGTCGAGTACGCGGTAAGTAAAAACCTTTTTGGGTTTATGCGCGCGGATGTGTCTTAAAACGCTGCCCCCAACCCCTCTTGTTCCCCTTCTCACTGCAGGTCACATCGGAACATCGACTAAGGTATGGAGAAGACCTAAGCAACGAGCCATGGTTCCGCGGGGAAAAATTATACATTATCCATGGGGACTGCCCCTGAGGACATGACGACTTTGGGTGATATGAATGCACGCGTGTATGACCAAATATGTACAACTCGACAGGCTATACATTGCACGCGTTGACTCGATAAGAGAGATGTTTTTGTACGACTTGAGTGATGATCGAACGACCGATGGAATGGGGAAAGAGGGGGTCTGAACATGGTGCCTCTTTGTTTACGACGAACAAGCATAGATATATCACTCCCTTACTTAGAAACGACTCACTCTCTGAACCCAACACTTATTTGCGAACGATCCAACACATTACATACATGCACCTCTCGCCATTTTGACGTTTTTGGCGCGTTTTTTTTCCCTTACACAATACCATAACAGAAACGTGATAGTGCTTCGCATGCAGAGAGCTCATTGATAAAGACATATTGTCTAACCACTAGCATTTTCATGTATCGTTCCTAAACTGAAAGGCCAGAGACCTTCATCCATTTATTAACATATAATGAGCCTTATTTATGTTAAAAGTGACGCACCGGTGGCGCAAGGCCTTCATAAATCTGCCCCAATATACTTCCTCATAAGAGTGTATAATTAATTTTGCTAAACCATATTCATTTTACATCAACTATACTGTTTGTATTTTATGTACTAGTGGCTATACCGATTACTTTGTTTTTTGCAATGTCTGCACTCGTATTAGATAAGAAACTTGCCTTGAAAACAGTGCATTTCTGAATAAACATTTCAAATATACACGTTCTCTCTTGTAATCCATAATCTCAACTAAAATGATTGTATATTGAAACAGTATTCATGTGTTCCACGTAACTTCAGCTGTACTAACTTAATATTTTCTTTTGTCGACCTGATTTACTCATACTAGAACCCACAGGCCTATAACAGCCCGTGAACCCTTTCTTTTACGGTACATGACAAAACAAACAGTTACAGACTTACCTTTACCAATGCTTTGTACGATGTACAACAGTGACAGTCACAAAATAGATATTCGTTTGACGGAAGTCTCAATTATGCTGCTATCACTGCAACCAAAATTCAATGGCACAGATATCCAGTCAATACAGACTCATATATGTCTCTTCAGCCAATCATATTTCCTCCCGCAACATTTTGTATTCAAATTTACATTTCAGTTGGTTGTCCCTCACAATATTTTCAATGTCACATAAAAGTCACCCATCACCCACTGCCATCTCTGGCTGTTTCCATGGTAACACCTCATTCTGCACCTGGCTGAAGGCACAGGTCAAAAGTTCATATCTCAACGTTCTACAGCAAACTAACAACACTGTTTTCCCTCCAGAAACACCTGCCTATCCACAGCTCTGTTACATGTCATTTTTTTCACACCCTATACTACTTTTTCTTTTACATAACATTAACATGCAACGTAGTCTTCAATCTTCACGTATTAGAATCAACCAATCATTGTTTGTTTTTCAACCACACCAAGCCTCATCCATTTTTTTATCCTGACTTTCAGCTTCTAACTGCCATTCCACTTCCAGAACCCATCGGAGTACGAGTGCATCTGCCTTGAAAATGAAGGTTTGGCTTTTAGGACACAGCTATATTCACTGGAGTGGAAAATATGCAGCAAGCAGACGAATTTCCAACCTTGATTTACCAAATGTGCAGATAACGTGGATTGGGCAAAGAGGATTAAGATGTCACCAATTAATACCATTGGTGAAAACTTTTATGCATCTCCCAGAACCAGACCTTATAATTGTGCACTGTGGTGGGAACGATCTAGGCACATTGACTGGGGTAGGTCTGGAAATGCTTCTAAAAGACACCTTTAGACAATTGATGACACTTTTTCCTCGAACTGCCTTGGTATATTCCAATATATGCCAAAGACAGAAATGGAATTGGTCCAATCAACATTGTGCACAAATTGAGAAAGCAAGGAGACATGTTAATAAATCTGTTTCTGCTTTCCTCAGAGATTATAGCATGGGTTCTATTTACCACAACAACTTGCGTTACCACATGCAAGACATCTATAGGACAGATGGTGTTCATTTCACGGATGAGGGAAACAAAATCTTCCTCTGCAACATCAGACTCTGCATCGGTACTTACTTATAAATGCAGAAACAACTCCATTTTCACACTCTTGTAAATAGGTGTGCGCGCCCGAGTGCGCGCACCCCGCAACTTTAAAAAAAAAAAAATATATATATATTTTCGCCTTTAAGGACCTTACTGCACACCCTGAGAAAACCTACGCAGCAAAACAATCTCTACCTTCTCCCCTTTCCATGTTCCAACGCTTTGAAATGACAATATATTTACTCGCAGTGACAAAATGGCGGTCAACACTTCCTGATTTCCTTCGAATCGAACGTTAACAGACGTCACGCAGCAAAAAAAAAAATCCGCTCGCGCACAGCCGCTTGAGTGCGCGCACCCGTCCGCGCTTATAGATATATAATTGACTTTAACTTTAATTTTCTCAGCAACTACTGAACGGATTTACACCATTCCAAAAAAAGCGTAATCTGCGAGCCGGACTCTACAGTTTTGCCAAATTTCTTATAAATCCATTCAGCCGTTCGACCTGTAGCCGTGTCTGAACGTCCTATGGAAAATAACATGGAGAAAACACGTTTTGGGACCCCCCTTTTATCTCAGCCCCCACTTCACCAATCCCCCCCAAACTTTCAGGGAAGGAGCACAGCGGACCGAGCCATCTTCTTTAAGAAATTCGCAAAGATTCATCCACCAGGGCCAAAGTTAATCCAAATAGAATGTTGAGGATTTCCTATGGAAACTAGGTCCTAACTATAACTACCTACTGGCGACCGCCAGTAGGTAATATATATATATATATATATTCACTGAAAAAACCATAGGTTATAGACCATATATAGTTAGGAATTAGCATTTAAAAAACCTTATTTTACTCACACAAAACCATTGAAATTCCATATATAGTTAGTTGCACTAACTATATATTGCGCACCCGCAATCCACTGCTGATCATGTCACATATTACATCATTCATGACATGGTCAGTGACATCACTGATGACATCACTGATGACATCTCAAATGACATCACTGATGACATCACTGATGACATCATCCAGTGACTGTGTGTTTCTGTAAAGTTTAAATATGTTTTAGATATTGAAGAATGAGTAGATGTATAACTGTCTGGACGAAGGATTTAGTAGGTGCATGACTGAATGTATGAGTGAGTGATTAAATGTGTCTCACTGAGTGCATGGGTTAGTGACTAAACTGTCTTAATTTGTGCATCATTATGTCTGTTGTTCTGTAAACTACTGCATGTGTTGATCAGTAGCTATATGATTAACTATATGGGTTATTGATTGATTGTCCAAGTATTTGTATGGGAGACTGAGTGTGTGTGTGGCTGGCTGGGAGGTGTGTGACTCTGTGCAGATCAATGTGTACTTGTATCAATGATTGTATAAGAAAGTAAGTATGTGTTACTATATGTTTGAAAATGTAAGGTGCTCTATGTTTAACTGTATAGACAAGAAAATGGAAGTGTGATTGATTCTTTACAGGACTGACTAGGTGTGTGAGTAACTCCATGGATGAGTGGCAGAGTGTGAGTGTCTGTATAGGTGTATGAGTGCATATGATAGTGTTGTAAAGATGAGTGATTGTATGTATGAATGATTGTATGGGTGAATGAGTGAATGTGTGTGTAGACGTAGGAATCAGTGAGTACGTATGTAGTAACTAGTATTGGTGTGTCAATGGTTTCAAAAATTATACTCTGTATTTAACACTGGGTGAAACAGAGGTTATATTAAAATGTGAGGAGATGCATTGTATTGTCACATGAATGATATCATCAGTGATGTGGTCATTGATGTCAAATGAGATGTCATCAGTGATGTCATCAGTGATGTCTTTTGAGATGTCATCAGTGATGTCATCAGTGATGTCACTGACCATGTCATGAATGATGTAATATGTGACATGATCAGCAGTGGATTGCGGGTACGCAATATATAGTTAGTGCAACTAACTATATATGGAATTTCAATGGTTTTGTGTGAGTAAAATAAGGTTTTTTAAATGCTAATTCCTAACTATATATGGTCTATAACCTATGGTTTTTTCAGTGAATTTTCAAGGTTTTGTAAATGCTAATTCCTAACTATATATGGTCTATAACCTATGGTTTTTTCAGTGAATTTCAATGGTTTTTTAATAGCAAATATCATAAGCTGTCGAATGTCAAGTACGTGGTAAGTGAAAACATTTTCGTGTTTATGCACACTGATCTGCTTTGAATGGTGCCCCCCCCCCCTCATTTCTATTAGGAGTACTCTCTCTTTGCAGATAGTGAAAGGTAGTTAACGCAGGCCTTTGCCCCCGTTGTAATCCGTCGTGCCTGCTTCTCTCTCCATTTGATTGATTGTTATCCAAGTATTTACTGTTTTAGAATTAGTTCTCTTTGGTTCATTCTCTATTTACAAACAAACACAGAGTCGCAATACTCTGTTTAGTCTTTGCAGATAACGAAAAATCGTGTAAAAAAAAAGAAAAGGAATCGAGCAAAATCAGTAGGCCACTAATGGGATCTCTTTTTGACCTCGCTAAAATAGAAACATTAGGAACAACCCCTCATGACAAATACAAAACTAGTGAGATGAACTGAACTCCACACAATGATGGCTGCAAAACAGCTCGGCTCCGCCACCCACCCCGCCCAAAATAACGATAAAGAGCGGCTGCCATGATTGGTTGCGGAATGGCCACAACGGAGCTACGAAATGGTGCTGCTCTCATGCTAACCCCAGCTTCGGTCTGAAACATCCAGAAACACTGTAGACTACCAATTCGATCAGTTCCGGTAGCGCCCCAATGTAACCCGGTAGAGAAGAACTAGCCCTCCCCTCTTTGACTGATGGTTCTTGTTGCCTGTCCCTTCTGTTGTCATTTAACAGAACTATTTAGCCTGCTGAAAGGGGTTGTGTTTCGACCGTTGGTTGGTGGAGACATTTTGACTATATTCTGGACCTGCGTTGTCGCGTAATGCGTCATATGACGCGCCGCGTTAGCGCATCCGGAAGTCATCCGGGGCGCGCAGCGCGTAACGTAAGCATAACAAGTCATGTGACTTGTTAATAAAACTTTTCATTGGTTCATTTTACTTTTCTTATTCTAATGATGAAAGCCTTGGTCATATCACCTAAAAATTACGCTTTTAATTACTTCCGAACATTATTTTCTCTTAAATATATGTTATAATGTTCCAGGCTAATGTACTTTCCCGGAAATTTTACAACTGTCCTGCAAGTAAAATATATTCTTTTTTCGAGAAAAAGAGCGTTTCTTCGTCCCATGACGGAGCCGTTGAGCAAAAGAGGGTCAACCTGCTGTCTTAGTCGCCGATACGCCTGAATATGAGATTCTTATCGATCACTTTATGTTGCAGGAATAGAAAACACAACAGCCCTTGACCATTTATCTTTACTGCGTTCCTTCGTATTATACCTTTTACCCTTCATGTAATTGGTCTGCTTTATTTCACTTGCCTTTTAATGATTCTAAAACAGTGACTATTATTAAAAACGTTACCAATGTATACACTACTACCATGTTTTCTTTTAAAAACCTTTATTGTGAAAATTTCATTATACAAATACGAGCCTATAACCACGTGGGCCTGCCACGGAGCAAACTGTAATCGTATATGATGAATAGACATTTACACTGTAGAGGAACGTAACGGGCGGGCCATTAGGTTGCAAAAACTAAGGTGTCTAACAGTTACGGAATCGGTGGACGTACATTTTATAATTAAAATACGACAGGGCCAGTTACAATAAAATTATCTAGATATACATTTGCGGGCAAGTACCATGGGTGACGTTAATTCGAATTTTCAACAGTACAGTAATCAATAACACATCAGAACTTAATATCAATAGGGATGTCGAAATATTCAATCAATTCTCGTCCCCGCCCGCCATGTGCTTCAAAACTGCATACGTATCTCGTGATTTCAAGGTTCTGCAACCAGTACACAACAAGGAGTTACGAGTCCCATTTATTCCGGCGCCATTTTGGGCGAGGACGGGCAGGTCCAGGATATAGTCAAAATGTCTCTACCAACCATCGACTATGATGATGTTCATATGCTGTATTTATTAGAGTAACACTCATCTGCCCACATGAAATTAATTTACCACAATCTAAACATGTCATTTTAATCTTTCCAAAGTTCTTCTAAATATTTGGGACCGTTTCCCTTGCCTCTGAAGCTCTCAGTGCCACTTCTTTGATGAATGTACTAGCAGGTCAGGGGTTCTCCTCCAAATCTCTCTTTTATGCAGCACTATAATTAATTGGTGCCACCTCTCCATATGACGATGCATGGTATAGTTACCACAACTATATATTTTTTCGGTTCCTCTGGAGAGTTCATCGTGGCAGATGAAGCGTGTAACATACCGGGCATTTACATTTTTTTGCATGTACAGGAAAGGAAAAAAAAATCGAGCGTTCGAGTTCTTAGGTGTCCCAGGGCCATTTTAGTGGACCAGGCCCAAATCCAAAGAACAGCTATCTCACAGGCTAATGGGGCGACCCACGCCGAGTTTCAGCATTGTAGGATGACCACACAAGTACAGCAACTTGCTAGACATCACCTCGGTGCCATCCGGATCTCGGCGCCCCACTGCAGATGAAGTGCCTCTCAACTATGAAACCACCACGGTGACATCCGGATCTTGGCGCGTTGTGCTGCCTTCGGCCTATTCGCACATCGGTCCGCTACTGACGCCATCTCACAGGCTAATGGGGTGACCCACGCCGAGTTTCAGCATTGTAGGATGACCACACCAACTTGCTAGACATCACCTCGGTGCCATCCGAATCTTGGCATCTCAACGCCTAGTGGTATCTTCCATACAGAAAATATTGTTACGCTGCCTTTGGCCCCATTCGCACATCAGTCCGCAACTTAGACATCACCTCGATGCCATCCGGATCTTGGCATCTCAGCGCCTTGTGGTGTCAGTCAGAAAATATTGTTGCGCTGCCTTTGGCCCCATTCGCACATCAGTCCGCTACTGACACCATCTCACAGGCCAATAGGGCGCCCCACGCCGACTTTTACCATTGTACGATGGCCACACCAGTGGCACAACTTGCTAGACATCACCTCGGTGCCATCCGAATCTTGGCATCTCAACGCCTAGTGGTATCTTCCATACAGAAAATCTTGTTACGCTACCTTTGGCCCCATTCGCACATCGGTCCGCAACTTAGACATCACCTCGGTGCCATCCGGATCTTGGCATCTCAGCGCCTTGTGGTGTATTCTCTTCAGAAAATATTGTTGAGCTGCCTTTGGCCCCATTCGCACATCGGTCCGCAACTTACACATCACCTCGGTGCCATCCGGATCTTGGCATCTCAGCGCCTTGTGGTGTCTTCTACTCCGAAAATATAGTAGAAAATATTGTTGCGCTGCCTTTGGCCCCATTCACACATCAGTCCGCTACTGACACCATCTCACAGGCCAACAGGGCGCCCCACGCCGACTTTTACCATTGTACGATGGCCACACCAGTGCCACAACTTGCTAGACACCACCTCGGTGCCATCCGGATCTTGGCATCTCAGCGCCTTGTGGTGTCTTCAAATCAGAAAATATTGTTGCGCTGCCTTTGGCCCCATTCGCACATCGGTCCGCTACTGACGCCATCTCACAGGCCAACGGGGCGCCCCACGCCGACTTTCAGCATTGTAGGATGGCCACACCAGTGCGGCAACTTACTAGACACCACCTCGGTGCCATCCGGATCTTGGCGCGTTGTGCTGCCTTCGGCCTATTCGCACATCGGTCCGCTACTGACGCAAACTCACAGGCCAACGGGGCGCCCCACGCCGACTTTCAGCATTGTAGGATGGCCACACCAGTGCTGCAACTTGCTGGACACCACCTCGGTGCCATCCGGATCTTGGCGCGTTGTGTTGCCTTCGGCCTATTCGCACATCGGTCCGCTACTGACGCCGCCTCACGTGCCAACGTATTTTCTCCGCATTTTATACCCTATGCCGCATAACAGGTCATGTGACTTGTTTATAAAACTTTTCATTGGTTCATTTTACTTTTGGTTTCCTAATGATGGAAGGCATGATCATGTGACCTAAAAACAACACTTTTCATTGGATGAAAACTTTTTTTTTTTTCCCAAACGATGAAAGCCCCACCTTGTTTCTGGATGTTTCAGACTGAAGCTGGCGTCAGCATGAAAGCACCACCATCTCGTGGCTCCGTCGTGGTCATTCCGCGAGCAATCATGGCAGCCGCTCCCCACCAGAAGCCTGCAGGAGTCGGAGCCCCCAAAACTTTTGATGAATTCTCAAGGCGGAGGGGACGCTTTCGAGAATGGGGTCCAAGACCTAGCAGACAAGCGTCCGATTTCCAAGGTGTCCCAGGGCCATTTCAGTGGACCAGGCCCAAAAAGGAAACAGCCTGCCGCCATTTTGAGAGTCCTGTGACAGCCGCCTATCGCTGCACCGCAAGAGTGGGCGCAACTCAGCTGAATTGCGGCTTTTGACACAGTGGACCAAAAACGGACGGAATGGCAACTGAAACGGTAAAGGGGCGCCCCACTACAACAGATGACACTCCACCTGGAGAGGCCCGTTCACGCCGCCTCCCCCGGGGCGCTCCACGCCGTTATTCGGAGCAGCATTGTAGGATACCAAAACCAGTGCGGCAACTTACTGGACATCACCTTGGTGCCATCGTTCTGCTGCCTTGGAACTATTCGCGCAACAGTTTGCTACTGATGACCCACCCCCCGCGACGCCCCATGCCGTTATTTGCTGGGTGGCAACTTACTAGACATCACTTTCGTGTCATCTAGATTTCGGCGCGTTCTGCTGCCTTGGAACTATTCGCACAACAGTTTGCTACTGATGACCCACCCCCCGCGACGCCCCACGCCGGAAATCTGGACGTTGTGCTGCGTTGGGACTATTCGCACAGCCGACCGCTACTTCGTTGTTTTTCCCTAAAAATGTTTATATGTTATTACTATTTTTGTTTTCTTGTATATATTTATAAATTATTAAAGTTTTATAATCTTACTACTTTGTCGGAGTGCTATATATTTTTAATGTGACACATAATTGTAAAAACTTTGATGTACAAACAGTCATCCCTGGAATCTTCCGCTTCAGGCTCGGTCCCCTCCCCAATCACAATACAGGATGGTTTTCAGATAATAGCAACGCTTCTGCTGTGACGGATCTCATCGAGTGTGGGCCTTGATCTACTATAACTCCTTTGAAGAGGGGTGATTCTTTACAGCTGTGGCCATAAACTACATCTGCAGGGCTAGCTGATACCCTAGGACCAGCCTGGACAATCGGACACAGAGGAAAAGGAGTGTCAGAG